>NC_140483.1:154472080-155672080 GCF_964271855.1 Acomys minous | reverse complement strand
AGAGCCCAGGCAAGCCCATGTTGCCCTGTAAGATAAAGACAACAGAGTCAGGTGAGGAACTGGGCAGTGTGACCTCCAACTGCTACGGCTGCATCCACTCATGGAGGTTCACTGAGACTCAGAGGCTTCAGAGAAGATATGGTGGTCACTGAGCAAGGTAGGAACAGGCAAATGGATGGAGCCGCCAACCTCCAACCCCCAGAATTCACTAACTGCATATATAAAGGGCTTATATATGAGGTCTAAGTAGAAGACATCTCTTGGAGAGTGGGTTCTGATGTTGAGAGCATGGTTGAACCCACACTCTACCCTACACGGATTGGCTCTCCTCATCTCTGGAATCATGTCGTCATTATTAGGTCACCAAGCAGGAGGTCTTTCTTCCAAGCAGGACCAGAGGAAAGGCCCATAGGCCACTCTGCAGATATGCACTCCTCTGGAGTTTCTGCTTTCACATTTTTAATCTAGGTCTATCGCCCTGGAGAAGGCTATGAGAACCCAGGGAGTAGATCTGGACACTGTCCTGCAACTGTCACTTAGCACAGGTCTACTGAGGGATTAGTATGAAGTAGTGAGCTTCCTGTGACAAAAGGTCAGAAGGAAGCTCTCTCTCTCTCTCTCTCTCTCTCTCTCTCTCTCTCTCTCTCTCTGTCTCTCTCTGTCTTTTCTGTCTTTATGTGTCTCTGTCTCTCTCTGTATCTGTGTGTGTCTATCTCTCTGTCTATTTTGTCTCTGTCTCTGTCTCTCTGTCTCTCTCTGTCTCTGTCTTTGTCTCTCTGTCTCTCTGTCTCTATCTGTCTCTCTGTCTCTGTCTCTGTCTCTGTCTCTGTCTCTGTCTGTCTGCCTGCCTGCCTGCCCCCCCCCTCTGTGTGTGTGTGTGTGTGTGTGTGTGTGTGTGTGTGTGTGTGTGTGTGTGTATGTATGTATGTATGTATGTATGTATCTAGCATCTCACTAGAGATGCAGAGAGGTGAATCCTAACTCTCAGGGCCCAGACAGAAGCCAGACAGATCAGAATGTCCTCATCTAGACTCTAGAGTAGGCCTGTGATTAGATGCGGGAGTTTGGGCCCTCTCCTCCTACCTGGTCTCCAGGGCCCTTGCTCAGCCAGGAGGGGGGTACTTTGAGATTAGGGGAGGACCTTTAGCCTAAGTGTTTGCCCTTCCCACAAGCAACCCACTCAGCTTCATAGCCCCAGGGAGCCAGGAAGTCCTGAGTACATAGCCATTTCACCTCCCAGCCCCTGGAAACAACAGGTCTGTCTGTTCCAATGAGCACTTGCAAGGGCTTTGAAGGTCAGTTGGAAGTTTCTGGAGCACTGAACACCAACCAAGATGCTTCTGTATGCCAGCATCACCCAGCAAGGCCCATGGTAAAGCTATGGGGCACTGGGTGAAAGAGCATTTACCAAGAGGGGGGGCCCACAGGACAAACATTTTTTGTTGTTGTTCCTCCAGCCGCAGCCCAGGAAGGTGAGGTTGAGAATGGTCCTGAACTCAGTGTTGGTATAGAACAAGACCTTGAAGGAAAACACCAAGCTACTCCCACTTATCAAGGCTTCATGCCTCCTGGGTCATGTGCAGTCTTTTACAGGAGGGTAGGGTGGAGTACTGGAGTTCCTGAACCTACCTTCGCCCCATCGTGAGCCTGTCCTGGTGAGAGTCCTGGGTCCCCTTTCTGTCCCTGAAATAAAAACAAGTCTGCTTTGGTTACTATGTCACCTTGAATGGCATCTCCCCACAGACTGCAGTCACAGTCTTTTCACCTGCTTAGCCCATTTTCACCCACACAAACTCTCCCCCTCAATGCTGTCACTCTTGCTCAAACACCATCTATAGCTTCCCCCTGACTCCAAATCCCTTCTAGTGTCTCAAGTCTTCCATGATCTGGTCCTAGCCAGTCCAAGTTCTGTTCTCCTGCCACCAGCCAAGCCCACAAAGAAGGTACCATTGTGTATCATGTCCTGTCAGACTGTTGCCACTCCCTACCTTCTCTACCCAATCTGCTGTCACCAGGCCACATCCATACACTGCTCAGACATGGCTTGCACTTCCTGCCACCGGGCCCTTGCTCAAGCAAAGAGAACCATCCTAGTTCCAGACAGCCCAGCTCCCAGTCACTGCTGGTGACCTGTCTGTCTATGTGTTGCCTGCTGCCTTTCTCTGGGTGTCAGCATGTTCTAAAAGATACACTCAAAGGCACCTAGACTGTGTAATTTTCCAGAAAGCTGACATTTGCCTCTTTGAACCCCAGGAGCCCATGGATCACACTGAAGCTATTCCTAACTGCCCACTGCATTAGATGCCCCCTCTAGACTGAGGGCTGAGTATAGGGAATCCTATCACCCCAAAATACACTTAAGGAAACTGAGACCAGAAACAAGAGCTTTCAGGGACCCAGATTAAGGTACCCAGAACTGAGACTGCCCCCATCTAAACCAGGACTTCCAGGTCTGTGGGAGCCTGAGTATAGTGTACTGGGGAGAATGTAGTAGTAATAGCAAGTGTCCATTTGGACCAAGCACTGTCCATTCCTGTAATGTGAGAGGGTTCCATCACAAGGATCCTGGTCCTTAGAGCCTGGGTCAGCACAGAAGCCAAAGAGTTCACTGGCTGCATCTCACAGGAACAGAAAGAGTGCTCCCACTTGCAAGAGAATGTTAGGAGCTCTCAACTACCCCCCCCCCTTTCTACCTAGGCTTTCTGGCCTCCTTGCCTCAGTGAGCTCAGAGCTGGAAGTCCTGCGTGGAAGCCCTGGGCCTACCATGGGCTCACAGTAGGACCACAAACCAGGGTCTTCTCCTCTCTGAGCCTTGGTTTCTTCACTTGTATAGCAGGGGACATGTAGCTTACACGCACATCTACACACAGACTGGATTCTACAGTGTCTCGGCAAAGGGTCTGTGGGACAACGGCTGTGACACACGGGAAGGGCAACTTGGCCAACTCTATTTAATTCCCATTAAATTTTTCTTTGTCAGAAGTCAGACCTCCCAAATCCTAAAGTGGTCCATGTCCACCAGAAACCATGTTGTTCTGTGCTGGAAAGTACCTCTTTGCCTGCTGTCCTACTATGCGCACACCATGAGGTACACTCTACATCCCAACTCTCTGCTGCTAATGAAGGACAGGGACTGGGGTTTAAAGAAGCCACCAGAGCTACCTACCCAGTGGGTAGGAAGCCAGTTGGCTGACACCAAAGCCTTCATTGAAAGCCTGAAGCCCTTCCCTCTCCACAACCTCCCAGCTATACTGTCATCCCTCCAGGCAGTCACTCCAGTGTGAGGGCCAGCCCTTCCCTGGTAGGTTCCAGAACCCTAATCTATCACCCCACCCACCCTCCCCCAGGGAAGGGGAATTTCTGCAGAACCCCAACTCCAGATGCACCTGACACACATGGCCACCCCTCTAAGACACTCCCTACCCTCTGTAAGTCAGAAGCCCAGCTCCGTGCCTTTTATGTCCACAGTACAAGGCCTGGCCCAGACTACCCAGCTACCAAGGATTCCTGCGGCCAAAAATGGACAGAGATTCTTCCCACCCCACCATGCCCACCACGGTCTGAAGCCAGCAGAGGAGCTGGCACACAAAGCTCACAGGAATGGGTCTTTGTGAACTCTGTTTATTCTGTCATGTCAAAGAATACAAAGACTACTAAATACCGAAAGCCCTGGCCAGGGCTCCCTCGTAATTGATGGATTTCCCTATACATTCTCAGCAAGAGTGCTTGGATATAATCTCTGTCCAAAAATGGACGAACAAGGATGGGCATTCACTGAGCATTCACTATAATCCAGGTGTAGTACTGAACACCAGGAAGGCCATGGTGGAGAATAAGACCTAGGAGTCACGCCCCTTGGGGAGAGAATCCAGAGAGACCAGTCACGGCAGCCTAACTTTAATGAGTGTTCTTCTAAGCCCTTCATACATATTAGTTCACTTAACCTCCGAGTCTATAAAGGAGCAACATTCATGAGCTCCATTCCACAGAAGAGGAAACGAAGGCAGAGCAAGGAGCCATCACTTTCCCAAGGCCAGACCGTGAATGGGAGGAGTTTAGCGGCGGAGTCTGGTAGCAAGCACTTTACACTTCAGTACAGCGCAGTGAACATATACATGCCTGGGATGAATGAAGGCCAGGGCGAGGGCTGAGAGTTTTATCTAGGAATCACAGTTAGGTAAGGTGAGGCTAGACAGGAGAGGACAAGGAGGGTCATCAGGAGGTACCCCTGCTTAGACAAAGGATCGCTTCTAGGATGGAGACTTTCCTGATGTCTTCAACCTTTTGACATTGCAACACCATGTTGGCATCTGCAAAGTTCCTACTTGAGATCTGCACAGAGGAGTTTTTTTTAGAAAGTCATAAATCGTACGTCTTAAGCAAGTTTCATTGTGTTGGCTTCACTCGTTGCTGTTCTTGACCTTTTGAAGCCTGTGGACTGTGGGCTAAACACACCTGCTTTGCCAAGCTAGATGCCTACAAAGGTGCCAGTGAGAGAAAAACCAATAGACTTTGTTTTATGACTCCTTTATGTGTTGAGGACAAGGATCTAGTCCTTAGGGCCAGTTTCTTAAAAATATCATTTTTATTAATTCATTCATATTACATCTTAATTGTTATGCCATCCCTTGTATCCTCCCATTCCTCCCTCTCTCCTGCTTACCCCCTACTGCCCTCCCCTATGACTGTGACTAAGGGCGGGCCTCCTCACCCTGTATATGCTCATAGGGCATTAAGTCTCTTCTTTATAGCCTGCCATCATGTCTTAGGGCCAATTTTTTTAGTCATCAAGCCCATGTGACCTGGAGGAAGCCATATGGTGACCTGGAGCAAGCCACATGGTGACCTGGAGCAAGCCACATGGTGGCCTCTGCTTGGACTAGCTCATGAAGCCTTACAGCCAAGTAGACTACACAGGAGGGTAAACATGAGCATTACATGTTAAGAATATGGAGGGGATGAGAACTGTGCTGGGCTCCACCCCTTCAGGAAGGAGAGAAGAGAACTGAGGGCTCTCTCACTGAGGCCCAGAAAGGTGATGAGACAGAGAAAGACTAAAGAACAAAGGATCAAGAAATGCTAGACTAGCAGCTAGAGAAATGGCTCATCGATTAAGGGCACTGACTGCTCTTCCAGAGTACCTGGGTTCAATTCCCAGTACTCACGTGGCAGCTCAGAACTATCTGTAACTCCAGGATTCAACACCATCACACAGACATACATGCAGGCATAACATCAATGTACATGAAATAAAAATAAATAAATTATATATAAAAAAGGGAATGCTAGACTGGAAGTATCCTATGTAACTCCCCTGTGACCTCAAGTATACAGAACAGGGCCTGGCCTAAAGACAGCATCACAGAATAGCTCATGAATAAGCAAGTGAGGGGGGTCTCAAGAGAAGCAGAAGCCACATCTGGCCAGGTCCTGGAACTTCATCTGAAGATGTTCTTTGTGGCTATTACTGTTTCGCAGGTTTAGAAGTCCCAGCCAATGCAATAAAGAAGGAAAAACAAATAGGAAGAGGAGGAGGAGGAGGAGACAATAGTATGCCCTTTTTTGCAAACCATATGACTTCCTGTCTAGAATATTCTGGAGAACTAACTGGAACATGAGTAGAACAGATAATATACTTCAGTAAAGAGAGAAAAGACGGGGTCATACATTACATACAAAAGTGCAAAAACAAAAAGTTCTGTTCAGTAACTGAGAACCAACAGAAAGTATAACAGCAACAAAACATTAAATTTCTAAGTATAAACTGACTAATAAATGTTGAGGGATTATGCAATAACAACTATAAAAGTTTACTGAAAGATGTTGAAAAGTCTCAACCAAATCAGAAGACATACCATGTGTGTAGTGGATAGGAAAACGTAATATTTTTAAAATGCTAACTGTTCACAAATTAATATAGGTACTTAATTTCAGCTTTAAAAGAAAACAAAAAGCAAGAGTGATTTTTAAAATGAGAATGGAAATAAAATTTATCTGACAGTAAATAAATAGCCGGAAATGTCTGAAATGAAGGGAGGGGAAATGCATAAACACAGTACAAAGACAGTAAATGTCATATAAACTAGTATTTCAATAGCATACAGATGGACAAACAGCAATTAGACACAATAGAATGGCCTAAAAAGACCCTGGTCTACCCAACAACAATCATCAGAGCACAGGCTGTTTAATAAATGGTTAACTACAAGGGGAAAGCAATGATAAGAGTGCTAGTTCATGTCCCAACCTCAGTGAGATTAATTCCAGATGGCTTAAAAAGTTTGAGTACAAATGATATTATGGAATGACTAGAAATGAAAATGAACACATCTGATCCTAACGAGAGAGAGAGAGACAGAGACAGCAAGAGAGAGACAGAGACAGACAGACAGGCAGGCAGGCAGACAGACAGACAGACAGACAGACAGACAGACAGACACACACACACACACACACACACACACAGAGAGAGAGAGAAAGAGACAGAGAGAGAGAGACAGAGAGAGAGAGAGAGAGAGAGAGAGAGAGAGAGAGAGAGAGAGAGAGAGAGAGAGAGGGAGATTCCTAAGTGTAAAAATAAAATTTCTGAAGCTTAGTGAAAGGGCACATACTTAGCATGCGTGCGACCTTGTGTTCAATTCCCAGTACATCCAAAGTCAGTGGGGTTAGGAAGATGGTTTCTGTGAAAGCTTGTCAACCTAAGTCAGCTCTGCTCTCCGGAACTCATGTAAAGGAAGAAGGGAACCGAATACATGCACACGCACATACATGCATGCAAAACCATACACAACAATATTAATAACAACAAATCGAAACTTTAAACTTTTAAGGGAAAGAGCCAGACTAGCTTGTAGTGCCTTTTCCAAATAAGTTCCTTAAATGTGTTAATATTGTTAATGTATTGTGCATGGGTGGATGTGCGAGTGTGCATGCACATGTGTGTACATGTATGTGTAGGCCAGAGGACAGCCTCTGCTGTGATTCGTCAGATGTCATCTCTCTTTTGGTGGGGGTGGGGCTTGAGACAGAGCCTCTCACTGGCCTGGATTTCACAGAGTAGCTGCCTGGCCAGCAAGCCCCAGGGACCCTTACAGATTCTGTTTCCCTAATGCTAGGTCTCACATCACACCTAATTTTTTTCTTAACACAGATTCTGGAGACTGGACTCAGATTCCCAAGTATTTTGCTAAACTGGGCTATCTCCCCAGTCCTATTATTGTAAAATTTTTACAAAAAGGATAAAACTTCCATTTGTGAAAATCACCTTATGGGTAATGAACAAACCTGGAAAATATTTCCTAAGTAGGTAAAGCTTTTATAATTTCCATAGGTGAATAAATTTGCATGTCAATAACAAATGCCAACATGCCAACACCCCCAACAAAACAATTAGTAAGTGGTGAAATACATTTCAAACATAAGGAAATCCATGTCATAGATTATCAGCGAAAATAATAAATTGTCTTTTTTCGGCATCTTCCTCTAATGCTTTCCCAGAATTAGCTCAACCGTCCCAAAAGACAGTGACTAAGACATTAACAGCTTGCTTCTCTGTGCAGGCATGTTATAAATTATTTACATATGCTGCCTGCACATGCCTATGTATACCATGACATACATAAATACTTGCAGTTCAGTCCTGGGAATAGTGCTGTGAGGTGTAAGCTATTCTGATTTCTGCTTATAGAGACAGAAGCCAGGTCTGGGGGCTTTACATAATTAGCCCAAAGTCACACAAACAACACAGGGTGAATCCAGAGTTCTGACTGGGGCCTGCTGCCTCCTGAGTCCATGCTGGTAACCCTGTTTTTATTTATAAACTTATCCCAATGAAATAATTAGATATGCCAACACTCAGGCAGAGTCGTATTCATCCAAATGTTACATGTATATGTATACATGTTACATGTATATTGACAGGAATAAGTTTTGCATAGGGGATGCAGTTATAGAAAGAATGGGGCAAGAATGCTGACAGGGTGCCTGCCACCAGCCCTTAGAACACACTCAGGATTAAACATTCACAACAGGAAATGCTTGTGATGGAATGCTAAGTGAGGAGGGCCAGACAGCAGCCTTTGCCGCTGAGGGAAAACCACATCCCGCATGTGACACAGGCATGCAGGGAGTATTGGATAGCACAAGAGCAGGAGGCTTAAGGCACCCTGTGGCTCTGCGTAGTCGGATCTTGGTGTCAGATTCTGGGACTCTGGCCTTGCCACCCACTAGAAATATGACACTTGGGTCCTGGGTTTCTTCCTCTGGAAAAATGGGAGTGATGCTATCGGCCCTACAAAATGAGGGCAGCTCTCCGAGGTGCCTCAGGTCCACCACTGCTCCAAACACAGGCAGTGCTTATGGCTGGGCGAGAGCCTCTGCAGGTGGTGGCTTCTCTTCTCCGTTTGCCTTTGTCCTGCCTTATTCATCATGCCAGAGAGAAGAATAGCCCAGGCTGGAGGCCTGAGTGCTGTGTGTGGCTGCCTCCAGCCCACTTTTGACCAGTTCTGTATTGCTGTGCTCCTCACCTAGGCTAACTCACCAGGCCAGGCCAGGGTCAGAGTGGCAGGCTGGGGATGGGTCCTCCTTTGGCCTCAAGTAACAGAGTAAAACTTTTTTTTTTGTGAATGGAAGTTCACGCACTGTGGACCTCCCAGCAATCTCCTCCCTACCGAGGAGGCCACAGCATCACACCTGACTCCCTGTGATCCCGCAGCACTGCCCTGGCCTGGATCACACTTCCCCATGGGCCTCAGGCCAAGTCTTGCTATGCTGGGCAGCCATGCAGGTCACAGATCTCCTGACCACATAGCTGCTGGCTATTCCTCTGCCTTCTTGCTGCTCCCGAATGTCAGAATGTCACAGTCCCCTTCTGTGCCTTCTTCATTCTTCCTCACCTTGCTGCCTGCCCTCAGGGAGGTCTCACCCCTGAATCAGATCAATCCCAGTCCATAGGATACTCAAGGACCGTCCCCCCCCCCCCCCAGCTAGTGCTGTCCTCCGCTCCCTAGCATAAGAACATGTTGCCTCTTGCTAGTCTCAAAAGCAGGGGATGTGTCTGTCTGGGCCTTTGCATACTGGACTCTGGCGTGAGTGGACTCTATCATCCTTTGAAGGGCATTCCCTGCCCAACACAGACAGACTCAGACAGTCCTCACAACAACCTGGGGTGGGGAGCAGCTGCCCTAATTACTATACCTTTCAGGTAGGAAAACTAAGGCATGGTAAGTTCAAGCAATCTGCCCATTGCCTCGGAAGCAGAGGTAATAGGACTGGGGGACTTGAACTTGCGCCATTAGGCTCCAAAGCCTGTGTTCTGGACATCTGTACTTTCCTGAAGTACAAGCACTAGTTGGTGAATACAGGAGTCTACCCAGCGACTCCACCCTCAGGCACTCGGTTCAGCCACCACTGTCCCCCAACCCCAGTCTAGGCTCGGAATGTGGCAGAGTTGGGTAGATCCTGGCCTGGCCTAGCGCAGCAGCTGCAGAGCCCAAGCAAGACCCCCACAGGCAAATTCAAAGACCCTGGCATGTGATCTCCCACCTGAGCATAAGACTCAGCCCTGTCACCTCAGTCCTTTCGTTCCTGACTCTCCATAAAGGGAAAGTCCCTTATTTTCCCTCTCTCCATTTCCTGCTCATCTTGACTCTACCTCCCGTCCTGGAGGCTGGGGGTGGGGGTGAGGTCTTTACCCTACAGTCAGGCTAAGGGCACGGTCTGCGCCACTGCAGCTGTCAGAAGCCCATAGTAAGATGATGAGTAGGCAGATAGGCAGTTAAAGAGGAAGCCAACCATGCTAAAACGGAAAAGCAAGCTACGGGCAAGGCTTGAGCAAGGCCAGCCCTGTGAGTCTCTCAGATTACCTCCTGGGACCAAAGGAGTCCTGATGAGCAATAAGAACTCTTTCCACACATCCTCCCCCAAAGCACACACATGAACTTCTTCATTCTCAGCCAAGCCACCGGTTCAGTCCAGACAGAAGGAAACTCTACCTGGCCTCGCCAATTGATTAGGGACAGACTAAGGCCAACAACTCCAGCAGAATGAGGACTCTGACTCAGCTGGTCTTCCCTGAGTCACTGCCACTCACTTGTCCTCAAAGCCAAGCATCCAGGCAAAGAGCCCTTTGCCTTATAGCCTGTGATGTTTTCTGGAAGTCCCAGTGGGAGAGGCAGCTTTCATTTCATGGTTTTCTCTGGAACTCACACCCTCGGTTACACCCAACACAGAGCACTCACATTCTTCATGGGCCTGGGACCAGTCATAAATGGCTTGCATTAAGCCAATATCTTCCATATTCGATTGGCACAGGATAACTTCAAGGATCAGCCAGCCAGTCCTATCCGCATGTCCCAGCTCCATGTGGCAGAAAGATTTGTCTGCTAGGGACCAGCCTCTGTGCCACACCCTTCATTTGGGGGAAGCAGCTAGGGACCCTCTTGCCACATGGCGCATCCATGGGCAGGATATATTGGGCTGTCTGCAGTGCTGAGAGGGTAACCAGAGCCAGCAAGGGCCAGAGGGAGTAGTTAACAGAGCATCCTCCTGCAAGCAAGGGACCAGTTGGGAGGGAGCGAGCCAAAGGCAAACCCTGCTGTTCAAATATCCTGATGGACCCTTGGCCTCTGCCAAACAAAATTCTCCAAGGAACAACCCTTTCTACCTCATCCATCAGGACAAGTTCCTGCACTGGGATTCCTGAGGGACCTATTGCCTGAGAGGAACCCCAGTCCAGCCTGAACTGATAGTCACAGACCTTGGGGGCTGATGCAAGTGTGCCTGCAGCTCTGTACAAGGACTCGGGCATGGGGCACTGGTCCTGTATATCAGTGTGTCCAGGACTCTACAGGACTCCTCATATGCAGTCTTTGCCTTCCACTTCAAGAACCTGATAGGCCAGCCGCGGCCACTCTGTGAGTCTCCAGAGCTTGCCTTAGAAGCCGGACATTGCTTACTCGGCACTGCAATTCTGAAACATAAGGGACTTTATCCTTCCGGACAGTCATGATTCTGACCCAGGCCAGACAGCTCAAACTTCCCTTAAGCCATTTTCACCTTTGCATTTGGCTTTGCAAAGAGTGACCCTGGACCCTGGCCAGGCAAAGCTCAGAGCTATTGCTCACCTGGTTGCCCTGTGACTGGCATGGTCTTCTTGGCCTGGCCACACTGGTGGGTAGTTCACTTAACTTCATGCTATGTACTTTTCCCTCTTTCCCCTTCTCTCTTTTAATATTTATTTATTTTTATGCATACGAGTGCTCTATTTACATGTATACCGGCACACCAGAAGATCATACTGTAGATGGTTGTGAGCCACCATGTGGTAGCTGGGAATTGAACTCAGGACTTCTGGAAGAGCAGGACCTCTGGATGGAGGGGCTCTTAACCACTGAGCCATCTCTCCAGCCCTGCCCCTCTTCTCTTGAGAAGACCATCCCATAAACTTTTTTCGCTATGACCCAAAAGGTTGCTGCCCCGGACACTACTCCAGACAACAGCCTGAGACCCTTGACTTCTCTGTAGGAGCTCAATGGCTGGGTTCCGTCTTCCTCAAAGCCCCAGCTGTGTCAGTCTCACGAGAAACAAACCTAAGTTTCCAAGAGGGCTCCTGGGAGAGGTGTCAGCCTGTGCTGACCCTGATGCCTACTCTATCTTCAGCTCAGAGCTCCCCTGACCACCCCTGAATGGGCTGCAGGTTCACAAACAGTGTCATCTCTGCTCTTCTTGCCTGAAGCCTGTCCTCAGGCCAATGCCAGAGAGCCCCAGTGTCCCGTCTCCTTCCAATTTCCATCCTCTTTCCCCCACCTCTCCTACCCTAGGCTGCACCACACTCTAATATGACCCCTCTGTCCCCGTCTCCCAGACTCAGCCTGCCCCACCCCCACCCCAATCCTACCCATCACACTCCTTCTAAAGCCCCATGTTTATATGTCTCGCCCGGTTTAAAGCTGCCATGCCTCCCCAAGGCACATCTCCCAACCCACCAATCTATGTCCATCTCAGACATTCAAGGTCAAAGCTATCACTGTGAAGCAACATGCTGCCTTTCTGGGTATACCCACCTCAAGGGCTCCAGGTCCAAGCTGCCACCTCTCCAACCATAAGCTAAACCCACTGCTTTGTACCTACACAGACAGCCCCAGGGCAGAGCAGGGTACAGGGAGAAAGTAGGGTGTCTCCAGTCTGGAAGGGAATCCTCTGAAAAGATCCTAGGAGTTCTCCGCAGGAGGCCCCAGGAGACACCCCAAGTGAGGAGCTACCCCATTACCATCCCATAGCCACTGATAATACTCACTTTGGCTCCAGGAGGGCCAGGTGGGCCTGGGTTTCCATATGGCCCAGGAAGACCCTGGAAGACAGAGAAACAAGAGATCAGGAGGAAAAGGAATTTTCCACTTGCATCAAAACTGCCTGTACCACCCTGCTGCTTGCTGTGTGCGCTCCTTCCTTAGGCCCAGCTAAGCAGCACTGTCAGCTCCTCTGCTTCCTCCTCTGAGAGGGCAACCCTGGGATTCTGGGGGAACCCTGGGATTCTGGGGGCTGCATGAGAATGCCTCATGCCTTATCCCACCATCCCATGCGCCTGAGTAGGTTTCAGCATTACCCCTGCTGTGAAGATGAGGGAGCCAGCACTCAGAGGGTGCTCAGGTGGCTAAGGGCAGAGCAAGCTTTGACCCTACCTGTCTGAGCTCAGGATCTACCCTTTGCTCCTGGACCTCAGGCTCACGCTATACTTAGCTACATGTTTCTCTCCAAACTCCAGGTACTTTCTCTTCTTGGCCCCAGCTGTTCCCAGCATCCATCTAGAATGTCCTGCCCATCTACCCCTCAGCAGAAACTAGACCTATCCTTAAGGCTTGACTCAGAGGCCATCTCCTCCAGAGAACTTTCTAGGACTACTCAAACCAAAGTGGCCCCTCCCATTAGATTTTTAGCAAAGTCTTTGGGCTGAAACTATGGTCCCTCAGAGGGAAAAAAAAAATCACCCTTCTATGGAGGGTCAGAGCCCTTCCTCCTTTTGACTGTGGGCTCCAGGCAGCCCAGACTAAAAAGCCGTGCCCAGACAGTTCAAGAGACTTGGTCAAGGTCACACTACAGAAGGCTGAACATGCAAAAGTGGAGTCTTCAGATGCTATCTGTTTTGGTTTGGTTTGGTTTGGTTTTTTTTCATGCACTCTACTATTCAGGTCATCTTCCAGACCCCTCTGACAGCTGGCTTCTCTCACATCTGCTTCCTCCATCCAGCCCAGCAACACAAACCAGCAGAGGTGGGTCACACTCCAGACCCTTGGCCCAGAGGCAATAGTCAGGAGTAGATGGGGGAAGGAAGGGGCATCTAGAGGGGTCCACAGCCCCTGGGCCCCACCATGCTCTCCCAGCCTCGGGCAGATCCCTCCTGCTCCCCTCCCTCTCTGAGCCAGCCCCCACACTGCAGTCTGTCACTGCCAAGGCACCTCCTCCTTTATCAATGCCTAAATTGTAGCCCTTTCGTTCTCTGAGCACTGCAGGAAGGAAGGCTGTCCAGAGAGTTCTCAGTCTGAGGACTTTACTGTACTGTGTGAGACTTCCTGTCTCCCTCCCCAGAGTCTAGGGGTAGAACCTGAACAGGTTAGGACCTGGTCCAGGTTCCGAGCCTCACTCTGTCTGCATCCTGTATCCTGCCCGCAGCCTTGGTCTCCTTATCTGTCTGGTAAATACCCCAAACCTATGGTTCTCTAAGGAGTCTGGAAAAACCTCACGGGTCCACCCTGCCAAGGTTCTGAGGGTGTAAGCAGAAATCAGGCTCAATGGAGGTCATTGAAGAAGGATCCCTAATGCCCAGCTCCCCCTCCACTGGCAAGGACCAAGCATGGCTCACAAGGTCAAGAACAACCGCCTCTCCTCCTTTGTCTTGGTTGTGCCACACACGCCCCCTCACAGCTGTCCCATCTGCGTCCTCCCAGTCACTGCCTCATAGGCACATAGTTGACAAGGAGCCAAGCAGACTACTAATTGCATAGACAGAGCCTCTTGGAATGGTGACTGGCGGGGCGGGGAGGCTTGGGGATTCCCCATCCTTCCTCAGGCCCAGGGAGTGCACAGGTCACAGGGCTGATCTCCTGTAGGTCCCTGCCCCTTCCCTCGCAGGGCCCAGAGCTGCTGTGTGCACTGAGGCACCAGAGTTGTTTACCTCAACATTGCTATAGAATTATAGGCTCTATGGAATCCAGCGTAGACATAGGCTGAAGGGGGTGGGGGCAGGTACAATGCCTGAAGTGTTTTCAGAGAGTGGTCCCAGCTGTAAGGAAGCTCCAGGATGCAGGGCCCTGATCCCATAGGTAAGGAAACTGACATCAGAAAGACTGATGATGGACTAGACTTACCTAAGGTGAACACAGCTTCCTGATTGGTAGCTTTCCCAAACACTTGCCCCGCACCTCTGCGAGGCACCATGTAAGATGGATGACCTATCTCCTACTAAGGGTAGGTGGGGACCCAGGTCACACTGATAGAAAAGCTATTGCAATGGATACTCAGAGAGGTGAGTGGGCTATTGAGTCAAACTACCTGGGCGCGGCCCTGGTGCTGGCATTTACAGTGACTTCATCTAAAGCAGCTGCACTTTTGGGGATCTCAGTTTTCTCCTTTGTAAAATAAGGAGGCTACCCATACCTATTTCCCAGGGTGGCTGGGAAGACTGGTATATCACGTTCGTGTGGGTCAGCCAGCCGGGGTTTGGGAGCAGGGCTGTGCCAGGTAAACTGCTGAGGAGCTCCAGACAGGGAGGTCGTCAGAAAAGGGGGCAGTATCTCATCTGAGCTACAGATAGAGGACTTTGCACAGGAAAATTGCTCAGGGGACACTGCTGAGTAAAGCTGCCCTGTGGTCAGGAAAAGTTTGGGAGCTGGGGGGTCAGAACGCCTGGCCCTGGAATGCCAGGTCGAAGTGCAAGACCTAACACCTGTATAGTTCCCAGCTCTGGGCATGTACCCCGGCAGTCTCTGCAGCCAGAAAGAAAGGCAGATCAGATGGAAGGTTCCAGAATCCCAGGCTCAGGAGGACACAGCCAGGTCTGGAAAGAAACTGGGCCCAAGTAATTGCATAACTATAACCAAATGCCAAGCTTGGAGCTAAAAATACGCAGCAGGCAGTTTCCCTCTCTGATGCTTGCCGGGCCCTGGGCGAGGATACGCGTGCCATTGGTCCCAGCCTGGGAAAGATAGGTTTCCCTACTCAGAGGACCTCAGGATCCCAGAATTTGGGAGGATCTTAGACTCTGGCCTTGATATTGCTAAGGATGCCTGCACTGGCCTGCAGAGGTTACAGATGGGGTGGGGCCACACAGATGGCATCAAATGACAGGCAGGTACCATGTGTTGAAGTGGCTGACACTCACAGGGTTTTTGGTTCCAGCAGACACTGAAATCTAGTCGACCCCAAGCCCCACTCCAGCTGGGAGCTCAGCCCTTTTCTGGGGCCATGGAACTTTTCTATCAGATGCTCCAAGTTGGTATGGCCAGGCAGAAGTGAGAGGAGCACCTCAGGGGCTCATCCTCTCACATTGAGGTTTTTCAAGTCAAATATCTGCTTATGAAGACGCACTACCCTAGGTCACAGGGGTGGCACAAGTAAGAGGACAGGATGTCATTGTTGTCACACACACCATGTCCACCCCCCAAAAGACACAATGGAAAATGGGTACAGAGAGGGACAGGGGAAGGCCTGTGGACCACAGCAAGCTGGAGCAGCATGGTGAGTGGGATGCCAGCAAAGAGCCATCTAGAGTCCCCAAAACACCCAGCACACCCCATGACTTACCCGAGGGCCTCGTGCACCCGGAGATCCAGGTAATCCAGGAAGCCCAGGGGGACCCTGAAGAGGAAGCAAAAATAGAACGAGGCAATGCTGAGGTCAATCAGAAAATGCAGCCGGTCAGTCAGTCATTCAACAATCCTGTACGGAAGCCGCACAGCTATCAAGAGGAGTTCCCTGTGTTCTCTGCCTTGGGACACTCATGCATATTGGGGTTTCCAGGCCAACTACAACAGCACTGGGTCTTTTCCAATTTGTGAAGCCCTGCCCTTTATCACTCAGTTAACTCATTGGGATGTCATCTCCTCCAGGAAGCCCTCCCTGACCCTTCCCCTCTTCTTTTTCCTTTGGGGAACTATCTGTTTGGAAGCCTGGCTCTCTGCAAATGGCACTAACCCAGAACCTGAGTCACCCTACCCCGCAGGGCTCAGCCAAAAGTCTGATAACACAAAACAGCAGGCAAGCTCGGAGCTCAGCCAGGCTCTCTGCAGACTCAGGGCAGAGAAGGGACATAGCCAAGGTCACACCAAGCATCCTTGCACCACAGAGGGCCAGCGGAGCACAGAGGGCACACGCAGAGGCTTTGAAACAGCTGGGCCTGAGTTCAAAGGGTCTTACTGCCAATCACAGCTGGGTGTGGCCAACTCCCCCCCTCTGACAGCCCGGCCTATATAAAGGTCTCTGTAGGATTACTTAAGGACAAGAGGCAGTAGGTGTCTCTGGCCCTAACTACCACAGAGCCTGCACTGAGATGCACATCTGTTCTTATGAGGTCCAGCATCATCACAGCTCCCCAGGAGCCTGCACCAAACCCCCACAGGCCTCTGTCTCCTCCAGGCTAATCCCTTGGTATGTCCTTATTCAACAATATCTGATGGCTCCTCACTTCCCCACAACAGAAAAGCCTGGCTCTAAAGTGACCTAGAAGTACCTGCACAGCCCCCCCATCTCAGGGCTCCTTCTGCAGGAAAGCAGGCAGTGGACTCCTAAGCCAGCGGCTGGACTTTGTTTGTATCCTGATTTTTAGCACTGCATGCTGGGACTTGGTGTGATTCCTTCCCCCTGCCTAGGGTTCAGCTGTTCCCTTTAAAATGCATGTAGCAAATAACAACCATCCCTTTCACCCCAAAGAAGAAAATGATATTAGCAAACATGCATGCGAGAGACTGAGCCCATGCCCCTCAGAGAAAGCCAGGCTTTCGAGGAGTGTGCGGCCTGGGAATTCACTTGTTTCAAATAGCCATCCATGAGATTCCAGGTTCCCTGGCCAGACTTAGAATCAGTGTTGAAAACTGAGTTCGTTCTAGCTGGCAACGGATCGCGCTCTCACACTGGGCAGCCCGGCTAGGCTCGGCTCAGCTTGGCACACTGGCCTGCCTGTGAACGCTCTGGGGCTTGCTGTACCTGAGAACCATAGGCTAGATCCAGACAGTTAGATACCAGCAGTTAGTCTATCGTCACTGAACAGCTCTCTGAGAGGGAGGAGCACATCGTGGCCTCAGGCAAGTCCCAGACTGCTCTGAGCCCCTGAGTGTCAATAATACCATCCATCCAGTCCACACAGATTTGGAACTAAGGCCAGACCATCTCCCTCTTCTCCAGAGGCACAGAGTACAGCATAGGACTGAGGGGGGGGGGCGCTCACACAGACAGAGCACCCTGCCGTTCAGAGGTGGCTGTGTCCCAGCTGTTTCTATTCCTTCTCCAAGCCTGGGTTTCCATGGCTGTCCAATGAGGATAATAATAGCCCGTCGCCACGGATAATCTATAAAACGTGCTAATCCTCGTGCCTGGCATGAAAGTTAATGTTCAAATAGCGTGAGTTGTTATTTCTGCTAGGCAAACCCCTGGGACTTCCCCCATTCAGCAGTTTAAGCTCCACACACCCTTGCTACTGTTTTGGGGGAGAGCAGCGTCTTTTTTGAGTAGGCCCTCCTCCTTGGCTCAATTGTCACCCAGGCAGGTGACCCACAATTGGCGGGAAATGCACAGCTGGAGGTATCCTGAGACCTTTCAATGGCTTAAAAAAAAAAAAAAAATCAGAGGTGCCTCAGAGAGGCAAAGGGCCTTGTCCAAGGCCACCCAGCTAGCAGGGAGCACAAAGTGGACAGGGCCACAGGGCTTGATTTCCCACCCTGAGTGACTCCTTCACAGGCAGTGCTGGACAAATTGTCTCTAACTAACCATGTGGCCTGGCCTAAGTCCCTTCCCTTCTGTGGCCACCTGGGAAGTGAATATGTCTACCTTCCAGGGATTGGCATCTCTTGAGCTATGGGGGCACTGAAGTCAGGTAAGAGAGTCATGAGACCATCTCCACTTGCCAGAAAGTCAAGGCCAGACTCCAGAAAGGACCTTATTGAGGCTAAAACTACAGAAGCCTGGAGGCACTCTCTTGACATTTCTTCTGGGGCTATGAGGCAGCAGGCCAGAATCTGACTTCATCTACCACATCTGTTCAGCATACCCCAGGGCAACTCAGCATCTATAGCTTGTCTTGGTAAGGTCAGCATATGGCCTGGCTCTTGACACAGCAGTGCAGGCCCCTAGCTGAGCCATGGCTACCACCTCCAGCCCACCAACCAGGAACCTGGGCTATGGCCACCCAAGCCCAGCTGCAGGCATGCCCCTGGCATTCTCAGTGTTCACTTTGTTGGCTTGGTTAACAGTGGGTACCCCGGCCCCCTTTGCTCTATCTGACGAGTGCCTGCATTTGCACAGTGGAAAACGTGGCTGTTTCTTTCCAGGCCCACAGCCTGAGCGGGGGAGCCCAATGAATCATGAGCTGGGGTGGGATTTTTCCACTCCACACTGCAAACAAGGAGGCCTCTGAGAGGGCTCGAGTGGGGGAGGGGCAGGGGCCGCAGCCCGGTCTCTGTCCAGGGAGTGCAGGAGGCCTGGGCCAGGGTACATGCACATACACAGTGCCATGGAAACATGAAATAGGCCTGCGGGCTTCCCCTGGTGTCCTCACCTCCTGTAGCCAGTCCAAGGGGATTCTGCTTTTGAACAAGAACCACCCCCCCCCCCTTGTGCCAATTGCCGTGAGGCCCTGTACGAAGAGTCAGACCTGCTGGCATCTTCCTCCCTGGCAGTCAACAAACAGGGAGACATTCTACAGGCCTGGGTTCTCGGGGGGGGGGGGGGACATGGGTTCTCGGGGGCGGGGGGGGGACCTGCGTCCAGACCTGAGTGTGTTGTTCTCTGTTGGATAACCTGAACAATGACCTCTCGGTCCCTGGGCCCCTGTTCTGTGCCTGTCCCTTGATGTCTGCAGAGCACCCAGCCTCTGTGCTGACTGGCATGTACCTTCTTCATGGGAACCCAGCTGTGTGGTCCTGAGTGAGTGACCACACCTCTCCATGCCTCCCGTCTCAGTGTGTCCAGCTGCAAAACGGGAGTGTAAGAAGTCATTTTCTGAGACCGCATGTATACTCTGGGCAGTCTCTGCTCCCCGAGAGCCGACTTCCAAAGCCTACGTCTCTGACTTTTTCGCTTTCCTACTTCTGGTGGGGCTAAGTCCGCTTGGCAGCACAGCAAGGGGATGCATGCAGAGAAAGGGGCAGCCTCCATCTGCTCACTCACTGCTGTTGCCACAAAAGGCCTGGCTCATGGATTCCATTCTGGCTAAATAAATGCTGGTAAGGCCTCTCCTGTCCCTTCTCCCTGGAGGCCATCTGAGTATGACAAGCAACAGCTGTGGTTTCAGACTCCTGCTGGCTTCTGCATTGCTCAGATCTTCAAAAAGTTCCTCCTGAAATTCTACAACTCTGGAGAGTTAAGTCTTAACTGCATTCCCTGTGTCCACATAAACGACAGCTCAGAGAAGTTGAGAGACCGGCCAGAGTTCGCACAGCACAAAGCATCTAGGGATTTTTTTTTAATCACCCCTTGGGCTGGGAATGAAAAATCCCCCAGGCTTTTCAGAATACAAAGCAAGTATGCTTCTTAAGTCCACACAACCCTGCCATCCCTTTGATAGGGGTGTTATGTTTGACCCTCAAGGATCCTGGCCTGGGAATCAGGACCACTCGGTCTTTGCAAGGATCAAACTCACTCAGTCACGTCAAAGATCTTCCCTGAGTACTGCAGCTCATGGCTCAGCCTGGTTCCCCCAAGGATATAAGAAATACAAGCATTAGCTGAAACCAGCAGCCTCCTGGGTCTGTGGTTTCATGTTATTCCATGAACTCTGCCTCAGCTTCTGCAGGTGACTTCATACCCCCACCTGAGAACCATGACATAGGCCTATCCTAGAAGGGACTCCGGCCCTTGAGAGGAGTGACAGAGTTTCCCGGTCTCCGGTTGCTCGTGCTTCCTTCCTATGACAGATCCCCGGGCATCTTCTACTTGAGAGATGGAAGCCACAACCACATGTTACAGGACCAGCTCAGAGCTACTATGGAGCAGAAGCAAGATTTAAACCCATGTCTGTGAATCCCCAGACCTAGAAAGTATAGCCCCCCCACCCCTACCCTCCTCTGCTGTGCTCAGATCCTGCAGATCAGGAGAAATGAGAGGGTAGGATGGGTGTTTGTGTCCTCACCACCTCCATTTCCACAGCCCCAAGAATATACCCCTGTCCTCTCTCCACTCCTGGCCTGGAGAGAGTTGCCTGGGCTCTTTCATTCAGCTGTGGTGCAGCACACAGCCAGAGCCACGACTCCTTGTGACAAGAGGTCGGTACACCTCCTCCAACCCCGTGCTCCGGGGGCTTAGGGTGCACACATCAGTTTGATAAGCGGTCTGAGCCTAGAGCACCTGGGCCAGGGTCAGGCTAAATGCAAAGGTTTCTTGTCTTGTTCTCCAGGTCCTTTGATCCCTGACTCCAGGCTGCTGGTCTGAGAACAACGGGAGACTTGAGCCGAGCTGCTGACCTAAGTGCCGAGTAATGTACACTATTTCCATACGCTTCGAAATATGGTTCTAATGAGCAGACTCTGTCCCCTTGGCAACGGGCTGGGTAAATGTTATTCCTAATGATTATTAAAACTCATTAAGTGTGTTTGCAAGACCCAGGAAGTCGCAGCATCTGCCACTGGCTCTGCATTGCAGGACTCCTGACCCCTTAAACCCAGAGCCCAGTGGGAGATCTGGCTCTGAGAAGGGGGCACCACTGCTCCAGGGCCATTGCCAAGGTCAGAGCAGGGGCCTGAGCCTTCTAGCACACCCATCCCACTACTCTTCGCTTAGATGAACTGGCCTTCAGCCAGGGAAGGTCACTGGCCCTGGATACAGTCCCAGGCAAGCCCCTGAACATGCGATGCTTTTTCTTGGTCTCTTTCTTGCTCCCTCTGACTCACAAGGTCCTTCCTCATCCTCAACTCCTCCACTAGGGCTGGCTAATCAAGCAAGGGTGCCAGCCAGGTAAGCAGCACATGCCAACACAAAGGTCAGGTGGTAAGCTCAAAGGGGAAGTGGGGATCATGGTGAGAAGAGGCCACTGGTCCCTCCAAAAGAAATGAGTGGACTAGACTCTCCTATGAATGCTCCCACTTTTTCAATGTCAGAAGCTGCTAGATTTCATAAGAAGAATGCCTTGTGTGCCAAGCAAAATACAGCCCAAGCTACTCATCCGTGACTTCTGTCCACGGCTCCCAGACAGGCGCGCAGGCCAGCAAGGCCACATGGGGAGCTGTTTATCAGCTCGCTGTGGAGACCTAGGACTATCATCTGTGATGCTCCTAAAACCACAAGACCCTTGCACTGGGTTAGCAGTAAATTACCTTGGGCCTGAGCTGCCTGAAACCCAGGAACCTCTACCAAGTCTTCCCCAGTAGCTCACAACTCTGCCCTAGCATATGTGAGCACTGAGACAGTAGGCCAAAGAATTGGGGTCCCAACTAGCTCCGTTCCCCAAGTAGCTGTTTTCGCCCTCACCCTCATCAGAGGGTGCCCCTTTGGACCAAACAGCCCCGCAGCCACCCACTTGTACACCAAGGAACATGCAGACCCTACCCAGTCTTACCGGCAAGCCACAGTCTCCCTTGGAACCTGGAGGCCCCATCAGCATTGGGAAAGGTGTGGGGCCCGGCAGGTGGAAGAAAGGGAAGCTGCTGCTCGTGGGCTGGGAGCTGGAGGACAGAAGGTGAGCTGGGGCAGGGACCAGGGCTGGGGTGGACAGCTGCTGGCTGGGCTGGGTGGTCAGGTCTCTAGGTGAGGCATTCTTGCCTGTCTTCCCAGGGCTGAGAGGTATGGTCTTCCGGGAGCTGCCCTTACGTCTGGTTTTCTTGGAGGCGTCCAGTCCTGTGAATTTCTTGCTTCCAGCAGCAGTTGAAACAGAGTCACGAGTGGGATGCATTGTTCTAGCATGGCCAACGCCCAATGGAGGGAGGGCTGTAGCCAGTGTCCGAGAGCCCAGATGGGGACCAGGAAACTGGGACACAATAGATTGATGAAGAGTTTTAGGGGCACTGGTGCCGGTCAAGACTGGCTTGACGGCCCAGCTGGTGACCTTGGACTTAGGCTTTGCTACTGTAGGAATAGTGGACTTCTTAGAGAAGCCAGCAGTAGGGTGCAGGGGCTGGGGGCTGGGGGCTGGAGGTCGAGGTGTCATGGAAGTCTTCTGGAGAGGCCTCACAGTGGGGCTAGAGGCTTTAGAAGGGGCCAGGTGGGGGGTGGGGGGAACTGGCTTCCGGGTGGGCAGAATGGGCTTTGTCAGTGAAGGGGCGGCCGTTTTCTGGATTGGATGGGAACTTTTCATGGGGGTAACTGAAAGGGAAGAAGTAGGAGGCTTGGTGGAGGGACGCTTGGGGGGGCTAGTGGCTGTGATTGGCAGTGGCTGGGCAGCAGCTGAATGAACGTTCCTGGTGGAACTAGCCAGAGAGGCTGAAGGGGAGGGGGAGGGCATTTTTCTGGTTGACTGTTTGGCAGGTGCCGGTGGAGTTTGGGAAAAGCTGTTTTGGGAGACACCTAGGGGGACAGTCCTCGGAGGCTTGGTGGGCACAACAGGAGTCATAGTCACCATGGGTCCCCTGACTACAGGCCTGGCCCCCAGGGTTACTGGGGTTCCTGTCAGGTTCCCCAGGCCAAGCAAGGCTGGTTCAGAATGTAAAGCAAAGGCTGGTCCAGAGTCCCAAGGAAAGAGGGCTCCCACCTGGGGGCCGTATGTGCCCACCTGTCGGCACCGCTCTCTCAGGTGAGCACAGTAATTATGAGTGACCTGAGCCACGGGATGGATGCTGAACTGACAGAGTGCGCCTTCAAACTGGACAGCACGAGGGTTCATCTTTCCCAAGAGAAAGGAGCCCTGGGGATCAAGCATGGAGTCCCTACGGGAAGGCAGCGGGACAGGTACCCTGTGCTGCCCACAGGCTGTCACCAATGTGACCGTGCGGCCACGCAACTCTAGGGCCAGGTGGTGCCAGCGCCCATCATGAACATCCAGGTCAAAGGCCACAGATTGCCGGGGTCCCAGGTGGACCAGTGTCCTGCCAGGGAGGAATTGCAGGCCCAGTTGCAGCCTGTGCTTCCTGCTGCGGATGGAGAAGAGGAAGGCATGGTTCACACGGTGTGAACAGATGCTCAACACCAGCGCCAACTCCCGGCCCAGGGTGGTAGGAAGGATTGTGGCTGTGGGGGCCTGCAGCCTGGCCCGCTGTGTGAAGATGAAACCAGACGGGAAAGGAATAACACCGGGAGGTGCGGGGCTGCGACCACCCCCAGCCTTCGTCCAGCTGAGGCCCAGCCGCTGGAGGACATCCACATCTGGGAGAGATAAGATAAGATGGTGAAAGCCTTCTCCAGCTCTGGCTACAAGCAGCCACCTGGTAATCTGCTCATTTCTCTGCACAGAGCCCGACCTCAGCCTAAGGTGTCACATTGCAACCATCTGTGATACACAGCAACCTTGCACCCCAGGGTCGGCCTGCCCTCCTGGGTCCTTCCTGGATCTACATCTGAGCCCTACTACTTCCTAATCCTGTGGTGCTAGAGCCTCAGACTTCCCACCTGCAGATGGGATCATATAGGACTCACTGCAAAAGGACATTGAGATGATAAGAAGAGCAAATACCTTTGTGGTAAAGGGACTAGCCTTAAGTACTTTCAAATGACACCTGCTGCCACCAAAAATAATGACATTCACCAAACGCCACAGAGCCAGAGATGCTCTTTTCCTCTACTTCCAGGAAGCAATTCTCTAAGCTATATGTCACTAGAACTCAGCCAGGAAGTCTGAGGAGCCTGACTGGTCTCACCACCTCCTTAGAGGGACACCTTCCCACCCTAGGTCTATGGATGAAGCAGGCTGAGGAGCTGTGCTCTATGCTCAGAGAGAGCTAAAACTTCACTGAACCTTCCTCTCAAGCAGCTTTGGAAAGCACAGAGGATACCCATGCAATCTCCAGTCTCCAGCCAACCATACAGGCATCCACCCATGGTCTAGCCCATTCCCACCCTTAGTAAGTATGTGGATGGGGTTCCCCAGGGCAAAAGAAGGGTTTTGACAAGAGCAAATGCAAATATGCTCTCCACACATGAGAGAACCTGGTTCTCTCAGCCATCTTTGAGGCAGAAACTCACTGTATGCATGCACCAAGATCTGACAGTCTTCTGTGTTTTTTAGAGACAAGTCCTTCTCACCACATTGTCCAATGTTCACAGAAAGGCATCCTAACCCACTTCTCTGGGTTATCTGATCATCTTCAGCTATCTGAACTGCCAGCATCTGCAAAGGCTTGCTCCTGACCTCGACCTCTGCAAGGAGCCAGCAAGTACCTCCGGAATGTCCAGCCATCTCTAAAACTTCCATGTGGGCCGAGGGCTGGGTCAGAGCCTTGAGAGTCTAATATGGAGTACTGAACATTCTCTCTTTATTGCCCATTGCACAGACCACAGGCCATGCTGGAGCCTGAATCCAACACATGACAGCTAATTGGGCCTCAACTGAAAACAATAAGCAAATGGATGAATGGACGGACGGATGGATGGACAGATGGATGGACAGATGGACAGAAGGATGGATGGATGGATGGATGGATGGATGGACGGACAGATGGATGATGGATGGATGGACGGACAGATGGATGGAGGGATGGATGGATGGACGGACGGGTGGATGGAGGGATGAATGGATGGATGGGCCGAAGGATGGGACAGTGAAGAGCAGCTACATGTTCATCCTCATGCTAACTCTGCCTGAATCTCTTCCTGGTCCTTGAGCCTTGGTTTCCCTGCCTGTAAACCTCAGATAGCACAACAGGCTCCTAATGTTCTAAGGACTCTGCACCCCAGGGTGCTATGCCCATACCTTCAGGATGGCTTAGATGAAGACTCTCTTCTGTAGAACCCAAGGGCCTTCTATGTCATATGTAGACCCTCCTCCTTATCCTTTCTCACACCTATCAGTCGCAGATCTAAGCTAAAACAAAACACTACTTAGGATTTTCTTAGATCTTACTTGTTTTAGTCACTGAGACCATCTTATAATGAAATACTATTCACTATAAACAACCTCAAGTGGGAGGAGCCACTTAGCTAGGGAAGGAAGCCACCTGCACGCCCCACAGCGCTAGGGCATCCCTCAGGCCTGCGCTTGGCACATACTACACCCTTCTCCCCATGCCAGGCCTCCAGCCAGGTGGCCAACCCTAGGAGAGCCACAGCTGGCCAGGACAGGCATCATATTGGGCTGCTCCATTTTCACTCTCAGATGGCTTTCAAAGCTGATGAACAGCCAGTTCCTGGGGAAACCCTGTAGCTGTTAAAGCACAAACTATGACTCCTGAAGTTTCCGCCACTGTAGAAGGTGGTACTTCCCTAGGCCTTTCGAACGAACAAAATCACACCTGACAGGAACAAACTTAAACATGCTTACCATGCAAGAGCATCCTTTTCTCTCAACCATGGTGGAGGCAGCAACTCACTTAGCTGTACTACACACACACACATACACACACACACACACACACACACACACACACACACACACACACTGGAACTAATAATCTTCTGGGGTTTTTTGAGACCAGGTTTCACTATGTGGCTCAGACAAGCCTGGAACTTGGGAGCTTCCTGTCTCTTCCTCAAGTGCCAGGATGGCAGATGTGTGCCAGCAGATTAGGCTTACAATGTGGTAACTTACCCAGGGTGCTGTGCGGCTCACACAAAGCTAGAGATGAAAGCTAGGGACCCAAGCTCAGGGTCTCTGTTCTCAGCCATCATCCCCACACTGTTCTGTAGCTGTTCAGATTGGTCGGGAGGTAAAACAGAATCCCACCGGGAGGAAGAGACAGGGGACATGGAATGAACTGAGGCCTGAGCCAGGGTACACAGGCCGGCCAGCTGGCTCCAGCAAGATGCTTTTATTACATAAACCTGGCTCGGTGCAGCTCCGGTCGCTCCCACCCCCTGCCTGACTCAGGACTCTGGACAGCTGTTCCACAAGCTTGGAAAATATGACACATGAACAAATGTTGCTGGGCAGCAAAGTCCCTTCTGGGCATGGTCTTAACCTCCCAGGGGTCCAGTTCCCACCCAGTGGCCAGATTGGGCCATGGGGAGTCTCGAGGTGCCTGTTGCCTGCCCCAGAGCATGGCAGGCATGGGAGGGAAGGGCAGTTAATTTAAGAGGCGTTAGGTCCACTCAGCACAGATACGGGAGAGTCTGAGTTTCCACGGGCAGTGAGGAGGCTAGCCCATCGATGCCTGAATAGCTCCCCAGAGACAATAAAAGCCAAGGGTGTAGGGATGCCAGGAAGTGTGGACAAAGGCACTGCAGCCTCCATGTTCCCCAGCAATGGTTGTGAAGACACCCACCAGATGGAAGCAAAGGAGGCATTCAGATCAGATTCATGCAAAGGAGCACAAGGACAGTCCTGCATGTACCTCTCCACCCTACACCAACCCCAAGGGGTTGGGCCTGTGCTTGGCTCCATTCTCTGGATGGGAAAACTGAACCTCTGCATTCCAACTAATGGTGTGGATGTCTGCCACCCGAGTTCTCTTCTGCCCTCCTTTGTCTCCCACTGGACAAAGAAAAGAGAGAATTACCTTCAGGAGCTCCTTGGGTGGAGGCCAGATGACAGGCAAATGCAATCAAGATCCAGGCGAAGAGAAACCCCCTAGAGACAGGCAGACACAAATGCACATAGAATCAGCTTCCAACCTCACACCCAGATCCGGCTAGGGAGCCAGGAGGGATGGCCTAGCCCAGTTCCCTTCCATCCTACTCTCATACTGGAGGCCAGAGTCAAGGCATGGCCTTCAAGAACCAATCAGAATGGCTCTCACTCCCAGGATGCTCACAGGCCCAAGCCTAGCACCCCCCACACCCCCACCGTAAGCCACCAACACAGCTTTGCTCTTCACAGAGGGATCCAAGCCCTGTGCTACATCTAGTGTGCAGCTCTTCTCCTCAGTCTCTTCATCTGCATTACAGCCTCTAAAGTTCAAGACAAGCTTCCCCAGGGCCCAGGCTATGGATAGCAGAGCCAAAGATGAATGGCAGGTGAAAAATAGGCTGGTTTGCTTGGACAACCAGTGTCCTCAAGGTACCAAGGAAGAGAGGATCCCTTCGTAGGGCTCAGACAGCAACTCACCCAACTTTGTCCTGATAGAATAAAACGGGGCTTTGGGGTTGGAGGCAGAGTCAATCCAGGTGTCCCCAGGAACAAGCCTGATTCCCTATGACTTCCAAGCAGTGTGACTCCAGATGAGTCACTCAGCCTTCCTGAGCTCTTCTGGTCCTATGCAGCATGGACTGACACACCGCCCCTTGCAGGCCAGATGTGGAGATTAAGTTGGCTCATGCATTAAAGAGCTGTCCTGGTCCAGTCAGGGAACTCTCCCTCACCAGTTGCTGCATCCAGGAATGGGGAAAGCTGCACTCAGTGGCTACTGCCCTGATAGGCAGAAGTGAGGGTCATATTTCACCTTCCTGTGGGAGCTGCCACTGGGACACCCAAGCCACTCTGGGCATCCAATCCCCAGGAGGGCAGAGGGGAGGCCAGGGCACGTGGCCAGAGATGGCTGAGATGGCAGCTGGAAGCTGAGCCGAGTGAGTGGTAAGGGCCAGGGCAGACTGGCCAGGCTCCTCTTCCAAAAGTAAAATCAGGCTGGTGTGCTCCTGGGTTACAGAGCAATAGGAAACGCAGGGCTGCTGTCTGCAAATCTTGGTTGGGTCCCTGCCAGATCTCTCTACTTTCAAATCTAGTAGGAATTATCATCAATACACGCATGACTTGGGCACCGTGCAACACACCAACCACCCTGTTCACTCACCCATGGAATTCAGAGGACAGTGGGTGAATACAAAGGGCACCACCAGTGACTGGTTTAGAATTGCATACATGACTAAAATACAGTCAATGAGACACAGGTTGACACCTGTCAGGGACCCTGGGAAACTACTTGGAAGGAAGAAGATTTTCTACTGGCTTCTGTGTGTTTTTGAACGAAGACACGCCATTTAGAGATGCTGTGGGTCACTGTGTGTGTGAAGCAAGAAGTTCCATGGCAGAATGGGGGACATAGTTGGTGTTAAGGACACCGCCCCTACACTGATCTTCCTTGAGGTTCTTCAAAGGGGAGCAACCATCGAGCCCTTGTTAAATTCGAGTTGACTTAAAGGATTTGGTTACTTGCAGCCCAGGGCTGACTGGGTGGAAAGGGCCTGGGACTCTGATGGTAGCCTTGCAACCCTCTGCAGCAGGTCTCTGCATGGGTGACAGTAAAGATCCACATGTCTGCACGGTGATTGGGGACCACATGGTGTAGCAGGGCTCTGGACTTGCGAATATCTTCCCAAAGCTTTGCTCTCTGGTTCTACCTTCTTCCAGGGCCTTCCTTCCCCTGTCAATCATTGCTAGGAATTCTCCTCTTTCCTGGGGCCTGATGTCTGGTGCCTCATTCTGCTGTGTGTGACTCCTAACCATCAAGTGCCCAGCTGCAGTGAGTTTGCCTGCTGCAAAGGATATGGAGCCCTTCTACATTAGATGGCTTTCAAAAGCCACAGTGGCCCTGGGAACTGAGGTCAGGCTAGCTAGTGAGTTTTATTTGACGGATAACACTACGTTCCAGAGAGGGCAGGTTCTCCTCTTCAAGGACACCTTGTGTCTTTCCCATAACATACCTCCATTCAGGGAGGCACTCTAGGAAAACAGTGGCCAGGCAGCATGGGAAAAGAGCCGGCCCCTGCATCCAAGCTTAGATCGCTCCCTAGCACGCCTGTCTTCCAAAAGCTCCCAGAAGTCCCACTTAAGAACCTGAGCGGCTTACTCCCAGCACCTTTCCTTATTTCTTGACTCTTCCAATGGTATATCACATGTCACCCCCTCTGGGATGTTTTCCAGATGACAGAGGGACACCAAGTGAGCAAGAGAAGATGCAAGAGCCCCATGTGTCCTCCTGGGTCATCTCTGGCTGTAGGTATGGGCACCTTAGAGGGTAGATTGGAGGACATCACTAAGCTCTCAATGGTCAGAAGAAAATCACGGGACGTGGATGGAGTCCAGTGTTCTTGTGCCATTCGGCTGGCTAAGGCCAAGCCCCAGAAAGCTGTCACAAACGCAGCTGGGGTTGGGCTTTGGTGCGCATTCCCAGTTTTCAGCACATCTCAGTGAGAGATGGGTCTTGAAGATCCCCAGGGACCAGATCCTCTCCCTAACCGTCTTTGTGAAGATAGAGCAGCAAGAGCCCAGAGAAAAGCGACTCGCCCAGAGCCACACAGGCAGTCAATTCTCCCACTGACAGGCACACATTTTATTTGTTTTCCCTAGAGGAGAAAGTGAATACTTTTTAGAGACTTGCTACTCGCTGGGGACCAGAGTTCCAGCTTTCTCAGCAGGAATAGAGAGGCAACCGGTAGCCCCAGAGCCATCTATGTGAGTAAGCTCCAGCCTGGAAAGTTGGCTGCGGAAGGGAGGAGGCCCGGAGTGTGACTACTGTTCCAGTGCTGTTTAGGCTACTGTTAATAACGCCGGTGGCTGCACTGGCTCGCGGCTTTGTTCTGCCTCGCTTCTGTTTTCATTACAGCTTTGTAGGCCTTGGATTGCTCACAGAGGGGCTCCACAGTATCTGCAAGACCAATGCATGAGGACCCCTCGCAGATGCAAGCCGCAAAGTCTAGGACTTTGCCTGACCATGCAACCCACCAGGGGGTAGCCATGGGGTCTTGTCCTCTGCAAGAGGCCAGCCACGTATGCCTTCTGTCTAGATGGCTTCCTCTCCATTCTTGTTTCCTGGAAACACTAGAGACTCAAAAGTCCATCCCTGACTAAATATCAGGGAGCTCCGAGGTCCCCAAGCCCAACAAGCATAGAAACCCCGGAGGCAGGCAGTTGTGTGCATGCTGCACCCAGTTGCTCTGCCGTGGTCTTAATGCCAGGGCTGGCTGAAAAGGGCATGAATCTGTCCCTGTCCCACCTGCCTCTGTGGCCTCACGAGACCCTGTGTGCCCAAAACAGCCACACCCAAAGTCCTTCTCCACACCTTCCACCTCCTCCATGGGAACACACACACACACACACACACACACACACACACACACACACACACAAACACATAGGTCATCTGTCTGGACAGGATACGGCCCAGAACTTTCCCATTGACTCACACACTCATTCACAAAGCCGTGAGTACAGATACAAATAACAGCTGTGGTTTACTGAACACGTACTATATGCCAGGCCGTGTGCAGAGCCCTTCCTTCACATGCTTCTTTAACTCTCAGAAAACCTTGCTGGCTGCTAGGGCTGCAGCTCACCTTGTGTGTGTGTGTGTGAAAATGAGAAACACAGACATGGGACGCCTGGCCAAGGGCACAGCAGAGTATATAGGACCTGAACTCAGACTGCCCGTTTTCGCTTGGTTCCTCTGCTCTGCTCCAAAACCTGCTTTCCACTTAAGAGAGCCAAGGACTGTTTCCCTGCCATCCATGACTGCCAGCGAACTGGCTCCTCTGCGTGCCAGACCAGACCAGGGCCATGGGGACATCTAGATGATCCCTGGGCACTGAGAGCAGAGGAAAGAAACCGGGCAACAAGCTATCAGGGGAATGTGTTGGGATGCGGGCAGAGAGGAGGGAAGGCGTTGAGGAAATGCTCCTTGAATGAAGGTCCCAGAGGCCAGTGTCAGCTGAAGAGCAACAGGGCATATAGATGCACAGGGCGGGGAAGGAGAACTTGTCAATGCAGAAGCAAAGATGAGGGCAAGAGAGAGACGCAGAGGGGAAAGCTGGAAAGCCTACTGAAGCCAAGATGTGTAGGAGCTTGGGGGTGCTAGGTCGGGAAGGCAGGGAGGCAATGGGGCTGTTTGCCTTCCTAAAGCTTCAGCCCTGTTGTGGGGTGCTCCCTGGCACCACCACAATGTTCAACCGCTGGCTGGCATCTGCCCTGGCACAGGGTCTCCCGGAGAAAATGAGTCACCAATGTGCTCACTAGTGCCCTGTGTATACGAATGTGTGTGGTGGAGGGGTAGGGGGAATCTCAAACAGCCAGCTTTTTCCAAGACATGGAAAAGAAAGGGGGAGGGGGGCTCATCACCCTGGCTTCAGCTCAGAGGGGGCGTTTCTTGAGTGAGTGGGCGGTGCTCCAACCCCAGCCAGCCTCTCCTGGGAGCCCTAGAGTCTCTGCAGGATGGAAAGACAAGCCGGGTGCCTGAGCTGTTGTCCTAAGGGCCTCTTTGGGCCGCGTTCTCCTACACACACCCACAGAGAGTGACTGGATCCCTCACTCTCTTACAACTTCTGCACAAGCTGGGAATCCCAGCCGCGGGGTGCCAGCTGTGTGCAGCCCCGCCCTGGAGATTCCCGGCCCCTCTCTGGCCGCGGTTCCCTCATCTGTACAAGGAGGTTGGACTTGGTGATCTCCCAGGGCCTTTCCGCTCACACAAGCTGGCTCTCACTCCTCACTCGGGAGAGGGACAGGAACTGCAGGCTTCCCGGGAGAAGCTGGGAAAGTCTGAGGCACGCAGACCCGAGCAGACCCATTCACAGGCAGAGATGTTAAAAAAATAAAATAAAAAATAAACGCAGGGGCGTGCAAAACCATAGAGACTATGCCAGGAGCAGACAGACGTCCGGACCTGGAGACCTACAAACTTGACACACAGGATAGTAGAACCCGAGGCGTGCAAGCTTGCAACCTGTAGACAACAAGACTCCTTCCTCCTGCTCCTGTCCCCTGCCCGCCACTCTGGGCACCGCCACTTTTCTCTTCAGATCGCCCGTCTGACACGGCGCGGACCCTCCCCTGCTGGCTCTCGCCCTAATGGCACCGCGCAGCTCGGCCTGGGGGCGCAGCCCCTGTAACCCTTGGCGTCCCGCCTGGCGGGGGCGCAGGAAGCTACAGGAAGCTGACGTTCCTTTGCGAGCGTCTGGCGTGGCGGAGAACCTCAGCCTCCTGTGCACATCCGAGGAGCTGGAAGCTGGATGGGGCAACCCTGGGATTGTACTCACCCCCCGCGTCCTGCCGCCGCTTTGCCTCGGGCCCCCCGAGCCGATCCCGTGCCCATGGCAGGCCCCTACTTCATGCTCCCGAGCCCGGGGGGCAAGTGTGGGCGCGCCCCATGGGGCCGCCAGCCCCCCGCCGCGCCGCGCCAGGCCGGCTCAGAGCGCGCTGCCGGCGCACCCCCAGCGCAGCCCTGCGCCCAGGGGCGCCGGAGTAGGCGGACAGCACGGCCCCAGCCCTGCGGGCGCCTGCTCCAGGCCCATGGTCCCAGGAGTCCCTGAGTCGTGCTCGCCCCTGCCTTGCTCTTTTTCTGCTTCCACCGAAAAGGAAGAAGCAAGAAAAGGCAGAGAGAAACGATCAAACTTTTGGAGACGGGCCGCTAGCGGTCTCTGGAGGGAGAGCAAGGCCGGGAGAGCGCGCGCGGAGGGCGGTGGAAGCTGCCTCCCCGCTGGCCTGGGGGAGGAGAGGAAAAGGAAGGATTTGGGGGAAATGAAGGCGATTTAAAGACTCGGCCCGCCGCAGCTCTCCACCTTCTTCTCCTCCCCGCGCCGGGCCGCCCTCTGCTGCCAACTTCTGCCCCCTGCCGGACACAGCAAGGGATGCAGCAGCAGTCGCCTTGAGCGACCATCCATTGATCCATCAGAGGGGGATTTCTTCCCCTCTCTTCCCAGAGAAGATCTCAAAACAAACTGCTCCATGATGTTCAGGGATCCATCAAAACTGAGATTAGGAACTTGTGATTAATGACATTGAAGATCCTCGATGCCGGAGGGTGGGCGACAAAGGGGACAAATTCTCTTGAAAGAATCCCAGAGTTCCAAGAACACATTTGGGACTTTGACTTGGCATCTACATTTCCAGGAAACCTAGCGTCTGTCTTAGCAGAAAGGTGGCACCCTAGACTCTGAGCTCCGGGAAGAACGCTGTGGATAAGGTGTTGAATGTGTTCGGCCTTTCCTCACCTTTACTTCTGGAGCCTACCAGAGACTTCCCAGAGATCCCACACCTCACCCTCTGAATCTCAAACTCGCAATCAAGGCTCAGCCCTGAGACTAAATCTCCTCCACTTTCTGGCCTCTATAAGGCGATTCATACTCACTGACTGGCCGGCTCACGCGTACACTCTTTCCTTCATGCACACTTCAAATACACTCATTCACACGCAAACACAGACACGCACTGTTCTGAGCTCCTGCAAAACACTCTCGGATGTCTGGATTCCGCACTGGCTCAGAAGCTACTTTTGCAGAGGTGGCCACCCCGCACGAATACACATGCACAGAGCACACACTCCCACGTGCACACAGCCCATGCAGGTCCCGGAGTGCACACACTCCTTCCATTCGACCCCTCTCGAATGGCAACCACGGGCGTGCACACAGGACTCACGCCGACCCCGGCACACGCGTGCACCTTTGCGCACTCGGAACGCCCAACGCTTCAAGAGTCCCCAGGCACTTACTGGGTCCCTGAGTGCGACGCTGGCCGGTCGGTTCTTCGGCGGGTGCCTAACGGCATCTGTGGTCATGGGTTCCCGCAGCCCCGGGCGCGGGGGCTGGGGTGCAGTCCCCTTCCCTAAAGGCGCAAGGGGCGCAGCGGCGCCGGGAGATGCATGGGAGCGCGGGCCTGCGCCACCGGCCCGGTCCCTCTGCTCTGCAGTCGCTGCCACTCCTCGTGCTCCAACTTCGGCGCAAGCTCTGGGTGAGGGGGGTGGCTCATAGGTGCTGGGACCGCGGCAGGCGCCGGCCCTTTTGAAGTGTTCGCTGGGGGCGGGGAGGGGGCGCTGAAGGCGGCCTTTTAAATTGCGGCTGCACGCGGGCACAGTCAAGCAAGGTGTCTGGTTTCAGCAAACTTTAGGAAAAGTCCCAAGTCGGAGGGGGCGGGGGTGGGGGTGGGAGGGCGCTACTGAGCTGTGTAAGGCATCCTGCAGAGGGCAGAGTACCCATGGCCGCCGGGCCCCCAGCACCCCCTCGTCCAGTCTGAGTGCTGCACCTTTCTTCGCAAGAACACCCCGACTCTATGCACAGATTGCGAGTGTCTGTGTGTTCTTCCAGAGAAAGGGCCTCGGGGTTTTCTCTAGTTTTCTAAAGTTCTCAGCTTCGGAGGTAAAGTACTGACTGTCCAATCACAGCCCCTGTGTGTTTCTGAGCTGCATACTTTGTGCCAGGCACATCCTGTCTTTATTTACATTTTTTTGGTATTTTGTTCATGGAGTTTTTTTTTTTTTAGAGACTTTTTAAAGTATTGCATTTACGTGTTAGGTATCTCGATTACTTAGTGAGATTAGCACTCTTTGATATTTATCTCCATTACTGAGGGATTTGGCGACCAGTAATATTTTGCGTCTTTGCTCCCCAACACTTTATCCCTGCTGAGGGCCACTGCGCTGTGGGAAAGGAGATACACTATTATCTACACAGAAGAGAAGATTGATCAAGCTGGTAAGTGGTACAGCTTACTCAGAACCTGATTCTTGTCCCCTGCACATCAGAGTGGTGATACAGTCCACAGCCCTTCACCTTGGGCAAGCTTGGTCACTTCAAGAACTGTGCCACTTCTGCTCAGACGTTCCTCTTCCACATTGCTGTTGAACACCTCACTGTCCTTCAACACCTACCTGATGTAGCTGCTCCACTCACGCCCTCCCTTGTTCACACGTCTTGGTGCTGTCACTATCCAGTTGCCTCTGTGTCCCCACAGCCAAGCCAGAATCTGGGACATAACCAGTGCTCCAAACGTTGCCAACCCAAGGAAGCTGTAAAACAAAAGGGCAGGGGAAGGCCCTACAATATGCAGTATGCAAACCTCTGCTCTGGGGAAGTGGGCTACTGTTGAGGGCTAGAGACCAAGAAACTGCACATGGTTCTGAACACAGAAGCCCTGAAGGGCAACTTAGGGTAGAGAGGACCATCTGGACGGGCGACCTCATACTCACCGCGCGATGAGGTAGCCCTGCCCTGCTGTGGCACAAAGACAACAGACATAATACAAAGGCTGACAGGGACTTTCAACGAGGCACAGATAGAGCGATTGAATTGTCAGGCTGACTTAGAGGACGGCTAGAAACCAAGGAATGGACACGAGGAGGTGTGTTTAGATCCTGAAGGATGTCAGATATGCCTACAGCTGTGGAGAAGGGAGGCGGGGTGTCTCTCATGGAAGAGTGGTGGGACTATAAGGCAGACTGCAGACAGGTCTTGAAGGGTGGATGTAGCAAACAAGGTAAAGAAAGTCTCTAGGTCTCCCCGATGTGAGGACACAGGTGTCCAGGACAGGAGGTGCATTTCCTTAAAGGTAGAGAACAGGCCAGTGGTGACACCCAGTGGTGTCACCAAGGCCTTTCCAATGCCCCCCGCCATGGTCTTTAAATGCAATGCTGGTGTCAAGAGCCTAGCAGCCCCAAAGATACATGGGGAACTGCTGGAAGCCCCAAAATGGAAATGTCTCCATCCATGCTTCAGTCTCCCCATCCAGAATGTAGGTGCATGGAGCGCAGTCATTGTAAGGGTCTTCTGCACTTGGGAAGATAGAACTGCTCTTTGGCCTCACATACAGTTCAGTAAATGGCAGCCAGGACCTGGTGGACTTTGCTGGGCAGGCCTGTGTAGGCATGTCAGGGATGGGGCAGAAAATTAGAACTCCTGGCTAACAGGGACTCTCAGGACTAGATCTGTGGCTTGCTGAGACACACTGGGTTTAAGAGAAACTGTGGATCTCAACAGTGACCATGGTGAGCACACAGTAGGTGCCCACTAAATGCCTGTAAACAAATCAGAGAAGTGAGACCACGTACCGCCCATGCATCTATCATGTTAGATTATGAGCCAAACTTTTTCTAAGGATCCACCATGCACCAGGCATGCCTCTTCTTCTTGGGGTGCTCTTGACCTGAGAAAGGAGGCCAGCAAAAGAGAAGATGGAAGCAAATGTCAGAGTAGCCTGCCTCTCACCATGATGTACTGGGAGGAAAGGCAGGGTCCCCACACCAGCCCCTGGTCCTCCTAATCTGTACCGGACAGTCCACTGGACAGTCCAGGTGATCTTGCTTGCATAGTTGGACCCCATTCAGCCAGTAGTACAGGATGGGCGCACAATTCATGTCTGATAACAAAACATCATTGGTTCCTGTATCCTAAACCAACAGGGAAATGGCTCGTGTGTCAGGCTCAGAGCTGGGCTCTGGGCACAGGTGTGTCCTAGTTGCATCCTTCCTGGGAGGGTCTGCATTGTCTCCTTTTGATGAAAACTCTACATCTGGGGATTAGGAAATACTCCATAAATGCTCAGCAAATGACAGTTATAGTCTGAACATGATGTATCTCAACAGGCTCATTTGGATACTTGGTCCCTAATAGGTGGCACTATTTGGGGACGTGATAAGAACCTTTAGGAAATGGTACCTGGATGGAGGAAGTGAGTCCTTTGGTGTCCAGCTTTGAGGGTGGTAGCCAAGGTCCTATTCTGAAGAACTCTCCTTCCTGACTGCGTAAATGGTGTAACTAGGTGCTCACGATCCTGGACCACATTTGACACCATACCTTTTCTTCCATGATGGACTGTATGCCTCCAAACCGTTAGCCAAAATATATCCCACCCTGCCCATACACTGCTTTCCTGTCCTCCTCCCATTCCTCCTCACCACCTCTGCCTTCCTTTCCGATCTCTATTATTTACCGAAGGGCTACAGCAAAAGGCAAAGCCATGATAACTTTCTTTTGCAAGTTACTCCTTTCTGAATTTTTTTTTTTTTGCCATGACAATGAGAACATCTAATTGAGGGAGAGAGGGGAGGCAATAAGCTAGCTTTTAGGTGGCTCAGTGGGCTAATGTGTCTGCTGCCAAGGCTGAGGATCTGAGTTCAATCCCCAGGACCGACATAAGTGGAAAGAGAGACTCGCCTCCTGAAAACTGTCCTCTGACCTCAGCACATACATTGTGGCATGCATGTGCTCCCACATACACACACGCACATAGACACAAAGCAAACAAACTAAAAATAGAATAATTTTTAAAAAGAGGAAAAGGAAGAAAAGCAAGAGAACTGCTCTGCCACTTGCTCCTGTCCCAAGAGGTGGGATGACAGACCCAGCTTCAGCATCAACAGCTGCACTGATGAGCTGAGCACGAATCGACCATCTTCTCTGAAAAATACAGCACATCACGTTACATCATAGCTGATGGTTGTCAGGCCCTGAGTTCTAGCAATCAGGGAGGGTGGAGGGCAGAAGGCTGTCTTGTCCTCCGGAAGCTTGAAGACCAGCCTTCCCTGAGAAGCTGTAATCTCAGCTGGGGCTTGAAGGACTCGAGAGTGAGCCCTGCAGGCAAGAGCAGCGGTGAGAAGGCAGAATGCCCTCCCACTGTCGCTCATCAGCGCACAGGTCCGTCTTGTTCTGGCCTCAATGTTAGGTTCCCCGTTCCTAGGATGATAACATTTCAGTAGGAGCTGAACTCCAGGCCAGAGAGAGAAGCAGTCTGCAGGACTGTCCCCAACCTCCTCTAGTCAACCTTGACTTGGTCCTCCATCCCTGGAAGGTGGCTGTGCCATTGCCTGCTGGTCTCTGAGGACCCCAGGGACAAGCATTCAGCAGAGCGGGTAGCCCAGACCCAAGCAAGTCCTGGCTGCTGTCTAGGAGGACAGCTTTCCTCCGTGCACGGGCTCACGCTGTGGGCACTGCAGGCTACTCTTGGGCCCATATTCCCATGCCGAGACTGGGACCCGTATGCCTCAACGAGGGCCCCAGGAGAAATCCAGACCCGGAAGAGAGCACAGGCTGGCTGATGGAGAAACAGGCTCCAGAGATGGCGTGATCTTCCAAAGGGCACAAGAAAACAGTAGTGGGACTGGGCTGAGAGAGAGGGCTGGGACATTCAACTCTAGATGCAGAAAGCCAAGCCAGATTCTTATACTTCTACATCAGCCTGCTGCCTTGCAGGGCGCCATGCTTTCAAGATGTAGGAATCTCTGGATGTGTCAGCTTTTTTTTTTTTTTTTTACCCCACAGAGGTTCCAAGGGTGGAGTTCCATAGGAATGTAGCTGTGGTGAGCTTCTTCTGTCTGGGCTGGACTGGCCTAAGTTATACTCTGTGAACAACTGTCTCCCGGGGGCTGCCTTGTCAGGTGCCGTATACTGAGCCACCTCTGAACACTGGGCATGTGTCTACCTCATCCTGCCCCAGTGGTCTCTATTCAAGGCCATGACTGTGTCTTCTCCCCTTTAGCCTCTCAGGGAACGTAAGGCAGGAAGGAAGGCAGAGGTGGATGGGAGGCAGCAGAGACAGGAAGGCAGGGAAACAGGCCAGAGGTGGAGGGCTGCCATTTTAAATGTCCCTGCAATAGGGGGCAGGCATGACTTCATCCCGGCTAACGGAATTCCAATTTTGTCTTCATCGTCCCCCAAATCCTCATCCCTTGAGGATACTGAGTCCACCCCAAACTCTCAGGGTTCAACACTGCAGATAAAGACCTCTTTTACTTCTGCCATGGTGCTCATCTTTTGGTCGGTAAGTGGCTGGGGTTTGGTCACTGGTACCTGAGAACAGTTATAGATACAGATTCTCCTGGAAGTTTTCCTCACTTGACAAATGGTCAAGGATGATGGACATACCCTTTCTTCTTTGGACTTGGGCTCAGGTTTTACTTCTCAGAACCTGCAACCATCTTGTCATTATGAGATGATGAAATCCCAAGGTACTTAAAAAGCACGACAGTACACGATGCTTCGTTGAGGACCTCATCAGTCACCCCTGGGTGTCTAATCTTTTCAGGTATCTTGCAGGACAGCTGTATCAGTGGATCACCAGGTCCCTATGACAAGCTACGTTTGACATCCCATGGTCTCATTCCCCACACCCAGGCAAGGCAATATTTCTGTTTATATAAGGGTGGTTCCGAGGCAAAGCCTTGAGATAAATGTTCCCCTTGTCCCAAATTGAGAACGCAGGAGTCCTTCATCTCCACCCCTCTGCCTCCTATCCAAGAAGCATGTTGTACAGAAAGCTCTCCAGCCACGTCTCCCCGCATCACACACCAAATCCCATTCAGGGTGACTGTGGAGAACCACAGGTCTAACTAAATCCACAGAAGCCTGGCTGGCGCCTTGGCTGAACCACCTGGAAAGCCATCAAGCCAGCCTTTATTCAGGCCCAACATTCTAGGCCTCCAACCACTCCTCATCTGACACCCTTTTCCTATCTCCCATCATCCTTTACTCTGACTATTGCCAAGTGACCACAGCAGAGCTCAAGGGTTTACATGGGGTCTAACACATTTGACTTTCTTCACCTCCTCACTGTGCATTGCCTAGGGTTCTGTTGATGCAATCCAAGTATATACTGGCCTTTTGGTAGCATCTATAATGTTTATACTAATCTATAATTACCAAGAGCCCAAAGATCTTCACACTTGCCTTGTTAGTATGTCTGGACTAATGCTTACCGAAGACGACTTGAGGACTTGTGACTATGTGGCACAACCCCTGGTCATATTGAGAGACACTGATTCCCAATGTCACACTGTGCCCGCCATTTGAGGAGTATCAGGTGGTGTGATCCAGTGCAGGAAAATCAGAGCTTCTCCACAGCTTCTCTACAGTTCCAGCTATAACGAAAACACTAATCCAGACCCATGGGATGCTATATCCTTTGGTCACCCTTTACCCACCTTAACCACCCCTGACAAACATAAAGAGCATCTAAAAAGGACCCCCTTTCCACTCTGCTCCACACAAAAGCCAAAAAATAAGATGATGGTGGACTGCAGTATTTGTGCCCTTTTCCTGATCTAGCTTGGGACCAGTAGTGAAAACAGGTGAACTAGGGTCACATGTTATGGTTTCTTCTCACCCTGGACCAGAAGGCTTTCCCAGCCTCATTGGAAACAAGTGCTCCTAAGTCAGAAAAAGACAAATACAAAGCATCTATAAGGCATCTTGGCTATAAAAGCCACACGACAGATGCCACTGCAGGGATGGCTGCTACAGTGTAGGGAGAGTGGATGTGGACAGTTCCCATTGAGACAGAACACCCTGTTGGACAGAGCACTACAGAAAGAGTGACACTCAGCAGCCCCTGCCTGAGCTTGAACTATGTCGCCCATCCTCCTACCCTAGGACAGAGAGGAGTTTGCTTGGGCAGGCAAGTCCCTCTATGACACCATATAAGAGATCAGAAGCAGGTTGAAGGGGCTGCAGTGCAGAAGGAGAGTGAGCTGCCTGTGAGGATTATTTTTATCCTGCCCTGGTCACATCTTATCTTCCCCAGGGTTATTTTTATCTCATGGCTGGACATGAATGCTGCCTCCCTGGATGACTAGAACCCACTGACATGGCTGGATCTTCCTTGCCTGACAGCTTCCAAGGACAGCCCACAAACATCCTTTAATGCCATCTTCTTCCTATCCTAAGGTCACCAGAGCACATGGGGAGTATAGGTCTCAAATCAAAGAAGGGAAACTGGAGCTTCCATGAACTCTAAAAGCTGTTTCAACAGTGTTGAACTTGGGCTTGAAGGCTAGAAGGATGGCTCAGTGGGTAAGAGCATTTGCTTTGTAAATGTGAGGACCCGAGTTCAAATCCCAAACACCTGAATAAAATGCCAAATACATGGCTGCATGTACCTGTAACACTGAGAGTAGGTGGCTACAAACAGACAGATACCAAGAGTTCACCAACATCTTAGCCAAAATAGAAAGTACAAGACCCGTCTCAGGTTGATAATGCTGAGAGTGACAGAGGAAGGTACTCGGCGTTCTACTCTGGCTTCTATGCCTATGTATGCATGCACACACACACTGTATCCAATACACATACACACAAAACAAATAAACTTAGTCTTTTTTTTTTTTTTTTTTTTTTTTTTTTTTGGTTTTTCGAGACAAGGTCTCTCTGTGTTAGCCTTGGCTGTCCTGGACTTAGTCTTAAAAGCCAAGAATAGTATGATTCCAACACTAGAAGGCTAAGGCAGGAGGATTGCTGGAAGTTGGAGGCCAGCCTGGGCTACATAATAAGAAATTATCTTTAAATTTTTCAACACAGAGCAACAAATGATGATGATGACAGCTATGATGACAATGACGATGATGACAACGATGATGATAATGACCAACTATGGCTAGCGATACAGTTCAGTTGGTAGAGTGCTTTCCTAGTAGCACGAAGCCGTGAGTTTGATTCCTAGCACTGCATAAGCCATGAATTAGTGCTTCCCTTGTATACCCAGCACTTGGAGAGTGAAGGCAAGAAGATCAGAAGTTCAGGGTCACTCTCTGGTACCCAGGGAGTTTGAAGGCAATCTGAGCTGTAAGTGATCTTATCTCAAACAAATAAACAAAATAAACACAGGCTTAGAAAAGATCCTCTCTTCGGAGCAAAGTGGACTTAGCTGTAAAGGAGTCTGTGGCGGCGTGGCGGAGAACAGCTCGCTGCCACTGAGCACACAATAGGACTTTCTTCTGGGCAGGCACCCTGCTCTGTGGTCCCTACCATGGAGAATTTTGACCTTTTCCCTTTGGCTTCCTCAGTCTTCTTTCAGGAAGCCCAAGCAGAGAAAATGCTTCTGACAAGTTGGCTTACACCCAATGTCATCTTCTTCATCATCTCATTATCATCACTGTCATGTCAACAGTGACACCAGTAATTGTGTGCACTCTCCCTTCCTCTGCTCTGGGCCTCAGTTTCCCTGTTAGAAACCCGAGTAGTTTGGCCCAGGGAATCTCTATGGGGCCTTCCTTCCTGCTCTGGCTGCCCATTTCTATGTCCCATTCATTCCATCAACAAGTGTTTATTGAGTCCTCCTCACGGCCTGACCCAGTGGGGAAATGAAGGCAGGGCTTTTCCAGAAGGTTCTCTGTTCAGGCGGTTTCAGCCACATACGCAAATTTCCTTGCACTTTCAAAAGGCAAATTATGGGAAACATGTTATTCACCAAAACACATTCTCCTCATCTCTCAGAGGAAAAAAAAAATGCCTTCAGCGCCACCAAGGACTAAACTAACAGAGGAGAGAAACCCACCCTTGTTCCTCTGGGCGCTCTTCCAGAGGCTCATGTCCCTATGAAAAAGGGGAAGCTGTCTGCCACCACGGGTCTCTGGGGCTTCCTTGGGCCTATAAACAACCTGTGTTTGTCTCAGCCCTGCTATCCTGAGAGAGCAGTCACGACGAAGAGAAACACAGCCTTGCTCTGTGTGCGCCTGTCCCCAGAGGGAGGAAAGCCATCCGTAAATATTTTTATCTTCCTGGTCACTGAGGGGGCGCAGAGGACTTTGATCCTCCAAACCCTGGGTCACCTCTGTCCTCTAGGGACCCCTGGGTCAAAGCTGCCCTGGGCGTCCCATATCCACCTCTAAATGATAGACTCATGTTCTTGCTCCCTGTCGCAGGAGATGGTGGGATTAGAGGAAGGATCGTAACAGACATTACGTTGACCTTGGGCTGGTGCCAGGGCCCCTGCCAGCCAGCTGTCTGCTTGTGGGAGCTTGGTGGTCAAGGCTATAGGGAGGAAGACTAGAGATAATGCTGGGGGCTAGAGGGAAGGGCCAGGCTGAAGTGGATAGACTCCAGGGTCACCATCTGGATCTACTTATCAGGACTGTGAAGGAAATCCTAACAGCAGCACATCACCTAGGAAGTCCCATGCAGCATTTCAGATAGAAAACCAACTACACCTTCACATACTAAAGAAAGAAGCAGTCATGGAGAGGTTTGGGTTTGTGGTTCTAGATTCTTAGTGTCACTGTCCTTCCCTGCTATGTCCTTTATTTGTTTGCTTGTCTTTGATCCTTTGATTTACTTTTATGTGTATGAGCGTTTTGCCTGCTGGTATGTATATGGTGCCCACAGAGGTGAGAACAGGGCATCAGATCACGTGCAAATAGAGTCAACTATGTTTGTGGTGGGACCCAAACCCAGGTCATCTTCAAGAGCACCAAAACCTCTTAGCCACCTAGATGTCTCTCCACTGTTCCAGCTTTATTTTGTTGTTTGTTTGTTCGTTCATTTGTTGAAACAAAGGCTGGACTTAAACTTGCTATCTAGTGAGGACAGCCTTGAACTTCTAATCCTCCCGCCTTCACCCACCAAATGCTAAGATGGCAGGCATGGGCCACCGTGTAGTGCGGGAGCAAGAGTCTACCATCTGAGCTTCCCTAACCCACTGAGGCCAGTCTTTCTTGTTACGATTGCTGCCCATCTAAAGAAGAACGTGCTGTATTTTGGAAATTTCTAGAAGGGAATGCGTGCAGCAGGAAGTGGATCAGGCTTGAGCTCCTGTTCTGAGTCCATGGTTCCTAGATCATCAAAGCCATAAACTTTTATGCTCCAGAGTGCAACGCTCCTCACACCTTTTGATGCCAGAGCCTGAAGGCTCTGAAGCTCCTGGAATCCCATCTGGCACTAGCTCTGAGCTTCTATGATTCTATGCCTCAGAGGCAGAGATTTCTATGCTCCTTCAACTCCACACCCTGCTTCAGGGCAAGTGAGGACCTTGCACAAGGAGACATTCATACCCGACAGGGATTCAATGCTGACAGGCCCCATGGGGTTGGCTCCCTGCTCCTCTGTCTGTGATGGGCAGTGTTCCATTGCCCCAGGCTTCCAGCCTTCTGACCTCTTCCTGGCCATGTCCTCATTTGCCACCCCCCCCTTAATTCTTCCCTCCCAGCCCACGTTGCCAGGGGAGGACAAGAAGCTTCAGCTTTTAGCCCCTATGCTCTTTCCCCCCTATCCTTATTCTTTTCCCTGGGACAGAGGGAGAGAAAAACAGCAACCATATTTCCTCAGGACAGTGTGTCCCCTGGGTGGCTCTGATCTGATGACATGAGAGAGGGTAGACTGGTCCCTGGACGCACAGCTAACTTGTTTCATTTAAGTAACACAAACCATCACCCAGAGGGCCGTATCTAGCTGTGATGGGCGATGCCGTCAACGTAACAGGACCTACAGTAACAGACGCCTCCTGGCACATCTGTGAGGGGATCTCTGCATTGCCTTAGCGGAGATGGGAAGGCCCCACTTTTAGGTGTAAGCACCTCCAAGCTCCATGGCTCAGGTTCTCAAACTAGATTAAGAAACAGAAAAGCGAGCGGAGAACCAAGTGTTTCTTGTTTTCTGATGCCTGGTTGTGGGCACAGTATGGCCAGCTGACTCAAGCACACACTGCCATGCCTTCCCTGCCACAAGGCAAAGCAAACCTTTCCACCTTTAGGTTGTGTCTCAGCAACAAGAAAGGCAGGACAATGCGTGAGTCAGGTGACCCTGTGGACCTCACCTTAGATGTTTTTCCTCTCCCAAACAAGGCTGGAGAGAGAGACCCCTGGGAGTGAGAGGGAGGTGACTGCTTTCAATCCTAGCTCTCCTCTGTCTCCTCATGAGTTCAACATGTTCACAAGTTAAAAAAATAGCTCACTAACTTGTGTATGAAATAAGGCCCAAGACCCACTCTGCTGCTTTGTTTTTAACTGTTAATTTGATGCAACCTAAAACAAAACAAAACAAAACACCAGGAAGGAGAGTTTTAACGGGGAATTAGATCCAGCAGATCTATGAGCTTGTGTTGGGCTGGATTGTGTTGATTATTAATTGAGGTGGAGACAAGCACTGTAATAGTGGGCAGAACTATTTCATGGGCCGGAGCCTGAACTGTGTGAAGATGAGGAGAGCTAGCTACTTGCAAGTGGGCTGGCCGCATGGATGCATCTGTCCTCTCTGCTCTCGACAGTGCTGTTTTATCAAACATGAAACTGGAATGCCAACCTGTCACCTTATGGGCAGGAGTGGCAGTCTTGGCCACCACCGAGACTCTGCCACATCACAGCCCCTCCCTTAGTTTTGCAAAAATCCTGGGGTCTTCTGTATTCTGGACTCCCGGGTGGCTCCTGAGGTGTTCAGCTGTCCCTATGTCCAAAGGCATGGTGACATGTTTTGGACAGAGGGAACTTTGCTGAGGCTAGAAACTGGCCCATTACATCCCCCAGTCTAGAGATACTGTGGTGTATCCTCATGTATCTAAGGCTCTGCCACTTCTGCTTTCTCCTTGCTTTCTATATATATTCTGCCTCTTTCCTTTCCCTGTGGGATGCCTGGCTCCTCACTGGGCTCACAGAAGGCTTGACCCCATGCAGCTCAAGTCTTCAGTTCCTTCAAGGCTTCAGTGACGAGGTAACTCAAGAGGGCTGACCCCTTTCCTCAATAGGAAACAAGAAATAAGTACATGGGACAGTGCGAGCATACACACACATACACACACTCACGCACATTGGTTTGACCAGATCTTAGAAGATTTCTTAGAGTGTCTTCTGGCTTCCTCCCCTGAAGAAGGGAAGCCGAACTGGAATTTGCTCATGGAATTTGCAAGGAGGTGAGGTCTGACCCTGTATCCCCTGGGAATTCCAGCTACAAAGGACAGTATAGGGGATCTAGAGCATCTAAGTGTTTGTGAGGGGATGACACACTGTGTCCACAGCCTTCTGAGGAGGTCCTAACAAATGCTAGGGAGAGAAGCCACACCTTCAGAGGACATGCCAGATGTGTAAAAAGGCACACAGTCTAGACCCCATGGGCCTCCATAGCCATGGGCGGCACACTGGCTGGTGCTGCCGGCATCCAGTCCCTGGCAACATCTGTCTCCACTGGACTCTAGGAGCAACCACTTCTTGACAGCCCAACCGCCAGAATCAATTGTGGAAACAGTGAGTGGCAGGAAGTAGTCTGTGGTATTCAGGGGCTCTCCTAGGAAGCTGACCACAAGCTCAGAGGGGCTTCCATACCTTCTGCTCCTCCCATGGAACTGGCCCTGGCCCTGCATAATTGCCTACTCACTTGCAGGTGCCCTATGGCACACAGACATCACCTCCTCTCCTAGGATGAACCATCAACAGACGGGCCTACCTAACCCCTACAGGTGTGGGTGGTTGGTGGTCTACTACCAGTTAGCCAGATAAGGAAATGGAGGCCCTCAAGATCTTCCAATGGGTTGGCAGCCACATTCCTTGGTGGCTACTGTTTCACTAGCTCCTGTTCTAACCCCCAGGAACTTGGATGAGGGATCGGGCTGCAGAATCTCATTATCATGTTGATTCTAAGCCCAGGTCCTTTCATCCTGTTGTCAGTCGGAGGTGTTATTGCCATGAGAAGCCTAGCAGCTCTCTCAAGCTCACCAGCTTCCAGGCAGGCAAAAGGCACTGAGAAGCGGGGCTCCACCCATAACCAGCAAATACAGGCCCTCTCCCCACAGAAGTATTGCTTGCTGTGGCCTGGGTGCAGGTACTTGCTGGTGCTGGGGGTGGAGGGGGTGCCCAGGCCCTCGTTCTAAAGCCCGCCCAGGACAGACCTCAAAACCCCTTTCATGGGCCTGTTCCACACCCCACTGGGGAGGCCCAGACAAAACTGCCAGTGTTGAGAGTATTTTTCTATTTCCAGATGGATCTGTTTGCTGACTCCATCCAGGGCCTCCCATGGCAATGTAGGAGCCGGGGCCCAGTGCCAGGTTAATATTGGGAGGTGCAGGAGGAAGGCAGCCCACTACTGTCCACAGGACTCCACTAGTCCCTACACACCCTCCCAGGAATGGCTGTAAGGCATTTAAGGGGGCCCTGCATGCAGACTGGCCATGGGACAAGCCCCCAGAAGCCCTTGGGTGTCTCATTTCAGGCTTGGGGTCAGAGTGGAGACCCCAGGTGATCTGGGGAGCTGAGCTGGCAAAGAGAGTTTGGAATTCTACTACTCAATCAACATTGCTGAACACCTATAATTATCAGGCGACACTATGGATACAGAGATTGCTACTGTGGTGGAGAACATGGTCTCACAGGGGCAAGAGGACTGTGGAGTGACCACACAGTGGACACTGCGGAAGAGAAGGTTCATGATAGACAGCGGGAGACACTGGCCGTACTCTCCCTCTCTCTCTCCCTCTCTCTCTCCTTCCCTCCCTCCCTCCCTCCTTCCCTTCCCCCCTCCTTCCTTTCCTTCCTATAGTGGGCAACCCTAGGACCCTGCACATGTTAGACAGGTGCTCTACCACTGACCTGTATTACAACCCTCTTTTTTAACTTTTTTATTTTCATATTCTATTAGATATATATATTATTTTTATTTATTTACTTCACATCCCAATTGTAGCCCCCTCCCTCATCTTTTTGAAGTCCCACCCTCCATTCCCCTTACCCCAAACCCCCCTCCCCTAGTCCTCAGAAAGACGGAGCTATCCTCCCTTACCATCTGACCCCAGCCTATCAAGTCTCATCAGGACTGCCTGGGCCCTCTTCCTCTGTCACCTGGCAAGGCTGTCCTACCAGGGGCTCCCTAATATAGGGAGCAGGTGGCTGTCTCTGACATGGACTCTGTTAGCTTGTTTATTTTTTTAAAAAAATTGAGAGAGACAGAGAGACAGAGGCAGAGACACAGAGAGACAGACACAGAGAGAGATATGCAATGGAGACCAGGGTTTTTTTGGAGTCCATTTTCTCCTTTCACCTTGTTGAGCGAGGTGGGGTCTCTCTTGTTTCTGCCATGCTGGCTCATGTCAGTTCTCCTGTGCCATCTTCCCATCACATCACAGGAATGCTGAGCTCCCAGATGCAGGATCACATGTAGCTTTGTATGTGTGTTCTAGGGACAGAGTTCAGGTTGCCAGGCTTGCTCAGCAGATGTTTTTACCTACTGAGCCACTGCCCTGGCCCTCGGTTTACTTTTTTTTTTTTAATTTGAATTACCCAGGCAGGCTTTAAACTTGTGATTCTCCTGCCTCATCCTCCCAAGCATCTGAGACTTTAGATTTGTGCCCAAATCCCAGGAACACCTCATCTTTTTAAAGCTGAAAAAAAAAATAGGACAGTGACCCTCCCAGAGCTGCCCCCATAACCAACATTGTCTGGACTATGTAGTGCAAAGCAGACTGTGCTGGGACTCTGGCCACGTTGACATTGACCTTGGGTGTGTATGAGAAGCTTGGAGCATGGAGAACTCATTATTACAGTGAGCAAAATGCTATGAGCTAATTGTCTCCAAAGACCAAGAAATGTGATCCCAGAAGCCTGAGCCGGTCCCTTGGGTCCAAAAGATACAGCACAGACAGAGGGAGGAGGTATCTCCTCTACTCACTGGCCTCTTCCTGGATCCTTGTTTGCTGAGGCCCAGGCACAAAGTGGACAGCTATAACAAAGCACCAGAAGTCCATAGGAGAAGTTGGGGTAGCAAAGATGGAAGGGTCCTCCATGGAGTAGTGTGATCCTGTTGGGCCTTGGTGACTATCACTGGGCTCACTATGCAAGACTGGCCTAGATGCGGCCTCAGGGAAGATTTCAGCTCTGGTAAGGTGGGGAAGAAGGTTAAACCACCAAACATGAAGGTGAGAATTAAACAACCTAAATAGGGAGGAGCAGGTGTGCTGTGAGCTGAACCCAGCGACTTGGAGAAACTTGCAAGGAAACCTCTGGCCTAGTTAGGAAGCTGGGCCACAATCCAGGGCCAAATGAGGCTTACAGATGTTATCACACTCAAGAGTCTGGCAAGAGGCAGCACACGCTAAGGGAGTCCACCAAAAGATCATTCAACACTCCAGGGACAAAACCCAAGGAGCTTGTGAACAATGAGGTTGCCACTATTCCTGCCAGCCATTGAGAATTAGGGAAGGAATTTTTCCATGGGAAATAGCACCTATAGGAGAGCAGCAACCTGAGACCAGGGGCAATGGAAAGATCTCACCCTGTGGCCTGTGGTGACAATGAAGCAAGTATGTGGCTAGGGTGGACACAGGATTGGAATATGCGATAAGAGACTTAACAGGAGTTAAGCCATCACTACAGCAAAACCCTGATCTCCCCTCCCCTTCTGTTCCTACTACTCAAATAACCAAGAAGTCAGGGGCCAAGGCAGCCAAGACCTCATGCCCAGACAGAAGGCAGGAGATTTAGGATGCTGTCTTAATTAGGGTTTCTATTGGTGTGATAAAACAACATGACCAAAAGCATCTTAGGAAGGAAACAGTTTGTTCAGCTCACACTTCCACATCCCAGTCCATCATCAAAGAAAGTTGGGACAGGAACTCAAGGCAGGAACCTGGAGGCAGTTACCTGAACAGAAGCTGTGAAGGAGTGCTCACTGACTTGGTCCTCATGACTTTCTCAGCTTGTTTCTTTCTTTTTTTTTTTATACACCTAAGGACTGTCTGCCCAGGAGTATGACCACCCATAGTGTGCTGAACCTTCCAACATCAATCATTAATCAAGAAAATGCCCCACAGATTTGACTACTGGCCAATCTCATGGAGGCATTTTCCCAGTAAGATTCCCTCTTACCAAATATGTTTAGGTTTGTGTCAAACTTAAGCATGATAAAAACCAACCAACACAGATGTCAAAGTACTGGGCTAGGGCAGGGATGGAAGAGTTAAGTTTCTGGGCTGCTTCAGCTGCCTTGTGGGTACCCATTTTAAGTGTATGGGTTGTTCGGTGAAGATGAGACAGGTATTTTAGTCAGAGCCTTCATTGGAGCCTCCCCCATGTGGGTGGATGCTACCCACTATGTTCAAAGCTAAAGGGGACCAAAGTAGAGCAATAAAGAGCTCCTGCCCACTTTGCCTGACTGCGTCACACATGTTCCCATGCCCTTGGCCTGGGGTTGACTTCATCCATTACTCTGATTCCCAAGCCTTTGAACTCAGGCTGAGTTCACTGCCATTCACGGTTCCAGATGCCTTGTAAACCCCCACCTCTTTTTATGTGTCTGGCTGGCTCCCACCCAGAGTCAGGTATCATTTAATGATAGTGATAGAATTTTGAAAAACATGTCACAAGATGATATCTGTCCAGGCACAGACATCAGAGTGTATACACATAAGCAAACTAACAGGATAACAATGGCAGTGGGCAATAGGACCCCTTGGAATTTGGGGGGTATTTGGTCTATCATCAATGGAAATATGCATGGCCAAGCATATCTCTCTCTCTGTCTCTCTGTCTGTCTCTCTGTCTCTGTCTCTGTCTTTCTGTCTCTCTCTCTCTCTCTCTCTCTCTCTCTCTCTCTCTCTCTCTCTCTCTCTCTCTGTGGTGTGTGTGAGTGTGTGTGTGAGTATGTGTGTGAGTGAGTGTGTATGTGAGTGTGTGTGTGAGAACTTTACTCATCCAGGAAGTTACATAGGGGAAGAGAATAATCAAAATAGATGTCCAAACAAGTCTTCCAGTTGGCCTAGGCCTCCATGCTCCCAACTGTCTTATAGTCCATCGGGTTGCATTTGTGTAGTGTTCCTAGCTGGCCACAAGAACATTCAAGTTGGTGACACTGGAAAAGGTGCCTTTCAAACCCTCTGGACTCATGACTCTCAGAAGGAGAGGAGTGCATGGTGGGGGAGGAGATCCACTTACTCACTCTATGCTGAGCCTCTGCTGTGTACCAGGCCTGCCAGCATCCTGGGACTCAAGGACTGTCAAGTGCAATTTGTGTCACAGCCTGACAGGGACACAATCTTCCCGACTGAATGTCTGCCAGGCACGCTCAGGATAGAGCAACAGGCAGTGATTCCTGGCCTCGTATTCTGCTTGGAGCAGAAAACAAACAAGGAAACTCTTAGATCTGTAACAGACATTATCATTCCATGAAGGAAACCAGAGCTGGTATATGGAGAGCATGCAGTGTGAGGAGCAAAATATCAGAGTCTTCAGGTGCTGTGTGTAAAAGTCAAGGGTCAGGTAGGCACAGTGGGACAAAGCTGTCATCCTCTGGTCTGGGAGATAGAGGCAAGATGACCAGGCATTCAAGACCATCCCTGACTATAGAGAGAGTTTAAAGCTTGCTTGAGCTATATGCGACCCTGTCCCAGAAAAATCAAAGCCACACATGACATGCAAGGTGAGTGGTCCATCTTCATGGGTGAGTTCATGTTCTTGGCTGATGTGGGTTTCAAGTTGAGGAAAGTCTTAGATGAAGGCCATGTGTCTGCCTTACAATGCCTGGGACCTGAGCTTTAGACAACGGACTATGGCTGGTCTAAATCCAAGAGCTGGAATTACACAGAAGTGTGAACACCCTGATGAACCCAACTAGTGATGTCCTCATTCTCTCCCTCAGGAACTGTAACCCTGTTACCTTCCATGGCAGACAGGATTTACTAATAAGAATGGTTTAGGGGTTGGATGAGGAGAGATTATTCTGGATATTCTACCTCATGTAGATGGGAGGGAAACAATGGTAAGCCATTGCAGGGGAGAGAAAAAGCAGGAGAGCCAGGCAGGGAGCCAGGGACAGAGGAAGACATAGAAGCCAGAAGGAAAAAAAAACTGGACACTTTGGCTGCCTGCTTTGGAGATGAAGGGAGGGACCACAAGGTGAAGATGAAGGTGAAGGTAAAGGCCACCTTTGGTATGTGTAGCAAGAGAAAAGCAAGTGTCCCTGCACACCCTTCATTTCAGCAATGAGGCTAATTTTGAACTGCCAACCCTCAGGACCATAGAGAATAATGCATGACGTCTGTCAGAAGCCATGAAGATTGTAGTTGACAGCTTCTAATACATTGTGCCTGCTGTCTTGGTGGGTAACTAAAGACTGGGTTAGGGCAGGATAGCCGGCCAGGGTTCCTGCCTGTGACCTCTGTGTTGCTTGGGCTTCCCCATAGCATGGCAGAGCTCAGAGTGGCTGGGGTATCTGTGAAGATGTAGGGCTCCAAGAAGTAGTGTTCCATCAGAAACAGGCAGGAAGAGAGGGGATGGGGGCTCCCTGACACCTCCTCAGAAGTCCCATGGTGTCATATCCATTAGATGGTATCAGAATCACAGTCACAAGCCCTTCCAGATGCAGAGATGCACAGAACGGGACAGTTCCCTGCCTCTTGATAGGAGCAGAAAACTTGTTTCCCTGTTTTCTTCTGCTACCTCAGGTTAATTCAGAGAGAATGCTGAGGGAAGGCTCTCAGAGGCCGGTCACATTGAAGAAGGCTGGAGATGGAACAAAGCAGGGAGCTGTAGGAGCAGAGCTCTTAGCAGAAGCAACAGAAGCTGGAGATGAGGTGATGAAGAGGCAGACCAGTGGCCAGCAACGCTGGTCCCTGGAGACCAGGACCAATGGGACTCGGGGCTTCAGGAACCCAGCCTAGGGCTCAATACAGTCTGATAAAATCCCAGGAAGGTGTTCCTGTCAGGGTTACCATTGCTGTGATGAGGCACCATGATCAAAAGTGAGTTGGTGAGGAGAGGGTTTATTTGGCGTATACTTCCACATTTCTGTTCATTACTGAAGGAAGTCAGAAACTCAAGCAAGGCAGAAACCCAGAGGCAGGAGCTGACGTAGAAGCCATAGAAGTGTGCTGCTTATTGGCTTGCTCCTCATGGCTTTCTCAGCCTGCTTTTTTGTAGAACCCAGGGCAACCAGGCCAGGGATGGCAACACTCTAGTAAGGTTGGACCCTAACTAAACAAAATGTCCTACAGGCTTGCCTACAGCCTCATATTATGGAGCCATTTTCTTAACTGAGGTTCCTTCCTCTCAGATGATTCTAGATGAACATAAAACTAGCCAGGACAACTGACCCCTTGTCAACCCAACACAGAAACATTGCTGTTAAGCCGCATCCTTTCTTGTTCACCCCAAAGATTACACACTGATATCAACATCACACTATAAAAGATTTCACGAACTTAAAATGCCTCACAGTCTCTACATATTCAAACACTTTACATTTCAGTCTCTTGAAAAACCCAAAGCTTCTTTTGAAAATCCAAACTCTCTTTTTTAAAATTCAAGATTTTTCATCTGCAGTTTTCTGTAAAAATAAAAATGAATACATCCTTACTTCAGGAGAGAAGAACTAGGGCACAGTCACAGTCTGAACAAAGCAAAACCGAACAAGCCAATGTGCAATATCTGGGATTCATTCATGATTTTCTGTGCTGCCCCCGCCAGGCTTGGGTCACTTCCCTGGCTCCTTCTGTAACACACATGGTTTGTCTCAGGCAAGTCCCATCCACTGCTGATGTAGTTCTTGGTGGCCACTCCAAAATGCCAGGGGCTCTCCTACTGCAACTGGGCTGCACTTTCACCAATGGCCTCTCCTGGCCTCTCCCAGTGTCAAGCCTCAGGTTCTCTCCATGACCCCTTCAAGCCTTCAAAACTATTGCCACAGGTGACTCTTACACTACCAAGTTCAATTGCCAGCTGAACAATCTTGGCCCACTCTGGATCACAGTTTCTGTGCGCTGACCCCAAGGAAACACTTGGCAGGAGAGTTCACCTCAGTGATGCTGGGTTCTTCCTCATCACAGTGAATTCCTTGGCTCCAGATGACCAGCATCCATTGTCCCAGTAAAGCAAAGGCTTTCTGTCAATGGTGCTAATCTCTTCTTAATCACGGCTGACTCTTCAGACCAGAACCACAAAACTCTTAGTTCAAAACAAATAAATAAACAGATAATCAGCAGCCCTGATAGTCTTTAAGCACCTCTCAAATTTCCATTTGGAACTTCATATGCTGGGCTTCCACTCTCTGTATTTTTCTTAAAACTCTTGTAATAAGTGTTTCAATAGAACAGATCAGTAGCCAGAACATGAAAACAGCCTAAGTGTCCCTCAGTAGAAGAATGGACAAAGAAACTGTGGTACATTTACACTATGGAATACTACTCAGCTATTAAAAACAAGGAATTCCTGAAATTTGTGGACAAATAGATTGATCTAGAAATGATCATAATGAGTGAGCTAACCCAGAAGCAAAAAGACTCAAAGGGTATATACTCACTTATAACTGGACACTAGCCCAAGGGGCATGTCCCATGAAAGTCTTCACTTACCAGGAAAGTGGGATAGAGGTGAGGACATCCTATTGGGACTCTAGGTGAGAGAAATATAGGAAGATGGGGAAATAGAAGGATCCAGAGGGTCCTAGAAACCTACAAGAAGAACACTATGATGGGAAAATCTGGGCCCAGGGGTTCTGCTCGATCTATGGTACCAGCCAAGGACAATACATGCAGTCAGCATCAAACCCCTACCTAGATCTAGCCAAGGGACAGGACATTCCCCACAGTTAAGTGGAGAGTGGGGACTGACTTTACACAAACTCTGGTGACCCATATTTGGCCATGTCCCCTTCATGAGGAGGCCCGATGGCACTCAGAGGAAGGATAGCAGACTACCAAGAAGAGACTTGATACCCTAGCATCATATTCAGGGGGAGAAGGTCCCCCTAAGTTATAGTCATAGGGAAGGGGAATGGAGTGAAAGCGGGAGGGAAGGAGGAATGGGAGGATGCACGGGATGGGATAGCAATTGAGATGTAATATGAATGATTTTATTTTTCAATTAAAAAAATAGAACAGATCACCAAGATTTGAACACTCAAGGGCTTTTCTCATCCAAAGTCCTTCCACAATCCACACCCTGCCCCACCCCAGCAACAATATGGTCAGGTCTGTCAGAGAAATGTTCCACTCCAAGTACCAATTTCTGTCCTAGTCAGGGTTACTATTGTTGTGATGAAACACCATAACCAAAAGCAAGTTGGAGAGAAAAGGGTTTATTTGGCTTGTACTTCCATTTTACTGTCTATCACTGAAGGAAATCAGGACAGAAACTCAAACAGGGCAGGAACTTGGAGGCAGGAGCTGAAGCACAGCCTATAGAAAGATGCTACTTACTGGCTTGCTCCTCATAGCTTTCTCAGCCTGCTTTCTTACAGAAGCCAGGACAGCCAGCCCAGGGATGGCCCCACCCACAATGGGCTAGGCCCTCTCCCATCAATCACTAATTAAGAAAATGGTCTATGAGCTTGCCTATAGCCCCATCATATTTTATTAATTAATTAATTTATTCACTTTACATCCTGGTTGTAGTCCCCTCCCTCCTCTCCTTCCAGTCCTACCCTCCCTCCTTCTTCCCCTCCCCTCCCCTATTCCTCAGAAAAGGGGAACCCTCCATACCCTCCCTCCCTCCCCAACTCATCAAGTTGCATCAGGCCTGAGCTCACCCTCTTTCTCTGTGGCCTGACAAGGCAGTCTCACCAGGGGGAAATGATCATAAAGCAGGCAGCAGAGTCCATGTCCGAGAGAACCCCTGCTCTCCTTTCTAGAGGACCTACATGAAGCCTGATCTACCCATTGGCTACTGGCCTAGGTCCAGTTCATGCACGGTCCTTGGTTGGTACTTCACTCTCCACAAGTCCCTATGAGCCCCGGTTAGTTGGCTCTGTTGGTCTTCTTGTGGAGCTTCTGTCACCTCTAAGTCCTTTTATTCTCCACCCCCCCACACACACCTGACCTTTCCACAAGACTTTCTACTCTTTGTCCAATGTTTGGTTGTGAATCTCATCATCTGTTTCAAACCACTGCTAGGTGGAGCCTCTCAGAGGACAACTCTGCTGGGCTCCTGGCTGCAAGCATAACAAAATACTGTTAATAGTGTCAGGGGTTGGCTCTCTTCCATGGGAGTGCGTCTTGGGTTGGGCCAGGCACTGGTTGGACATTCCCTCAATCTCTGCTCTATCTGCTCTATCTTTATCCCTGCACATCTGTAGGCAGGGTAAATGTTGGGTTTAAGGTTTTTGAGTGGGTTGGTGTTCTCCTTCCACCAAGAGTCTTGTCTAATTAGAAGAGGTCCTCTTCAGTTTCCATGACCCCTGATACTAGGAATCTCAATTAGGGTCTCCCTCATATCCTCCCAGACACCTGTTCTGACTTAGGTCTCTGGCTTGTCACTGAAATTCCTCTGCCTACTATTCCTACTCTCTCTGCAGGCCTTCTGCCCTTCCCCACCATAACCCCTTCCCCACTCTCCCAGGCCTGATCTCCACCCTTATTTCTCTCTGCGCCCCCTCTTCTACCTTAGTCCCTCTCTTCAACCAATGCCTCTGTCTCTTCTATTTCCATTTCTGAGTGAGATTTAAGCATCTTCCCCTGGGTCCTCCTTGCTACTTATCATCTTTGGGTCTCATCCTATGGAGCTATTTTCTTAAGTGATGACTTTAGCTTGTGTCAAGTTGACATAAAACTATCTAGCACAGAAGGGAATTATGAGCAGGGCCTGGAGACTAAGGGAGGGGTGCTGTTTTGTCCTAGAAGACTGATGTCTGGTGTCTACTTCTCAATGCAGCCCTAAGTACTGGGACCCTGAGCCCATAGTCCCCTGCGAGGTGTCCAAGGCACTCTGGCCCTGACACAAGCCCTCTCATGGGGTCTAGATCATCACTCTTCCAGCATCTCTGTCCCCAGTCCTTCCCCACAGATAACCTTCCACCAGATGAAGTCTTGCTAGTCAGCCGAAGCTCCACGAGCGCATTATCCTCAGAGGTAAACAGAGCTAGCCAGTGTTAACTGGAGCCTGTCTCAGAAGCAGAAGGCCAGGCCTTCCAGGCCACCTGCCTTTGGGGAGCCCAATCAAAGCTTTCTTCTCTCTGCAGCCACACTGAGGGAAGGGGCAGGAGGCCTCAGCCAGCCAGGGAGGATGAGGCAAGAGTGAAGCTTGGCAGGGGTAGAGGATGGGTCTGTACTAGGAAGTCAGGTTCCTCTTTGGGAGGCCAGGCAGTCAGCCTTAGACCTGGGCACTAAGATGCTCAGTAACTAGCCAGGGAGTAACAAAAGGATGGAGAGGGCTTCTGCCCAATGCACAGCAAAGATATTAAGATGTTTCAGGGTCTTGAGTTCAGATGTTGGTCCCGCCTCATACTCACTTATGAGCCTCAGTTTCCTTATCTGTAAAACAAGGTTGATCATATACACCTCACAGACTTGCCAGAATTTATAAGGTCTCCAAAAAAGGGCTGATGAGAACTGAAGGGGACATGCTTAAGTCCTTGGCATAGAGCAAGCACAACTCAAAGGCCACAGGGGAACATGCAGTTCACTGTTGCGAAAATTCAGGGGAGCATTTCACAGATGAGGAAATGGAGGCACAGAGAGGGTGACAAGTATGTCAAAGGTCACACAGTTGGTAGGCTGTGTGCCATTTGTCAAGGGCAAAGGCAAGCAATGTGGCACCCTCCTGTGGTTCACATAAAGATCTGACAAACAGGAGCCACTGAAGGTGGTCCCTCTATCCATGGGGTGAGTCCCCGCTACTGAGCAGTCAGCAGCTGAGAGCAGTGAGGAGATTCCCTCTTCCTGTGAACCTGGCATGAAGCTGGGTTTACAGATGGAGCCAAGAAAGACGGGTACGATGTCAACAACAGTGTCACTCTGGTCATACCCTTTAGAGGGACCAAGTGTTAGGAAGGCAGACCACCTGGAGTTGAATCCTGGTATCACTATCGACTGACCTTAAGCCTGTTTCCCTAGCTATCTATACGTGGAGGGCAAAGTACCTATGGTCTTGTTAGGAGAAGACAGAGCTAAGCAGAGGATTGTCCACAGGGGAGTGGCTCCTGGACCCTTAGTACTCATGTCCACAGAACTCACTGGGGACTGGTTCCCTGGGCCCTTGGTACCAAGATCCACAGATGCCTTCACAGAATGGTTCATTTGAAGAAGACAAGAACACACTCTCCAAAACTTCCAACATCTCTAGGCTACTTATGTCCCCCGATGCAATAGCCGCCAAGTGGGGGTGTTTAGATTGACTACATGAGAGAGTCCGTGTGTACTCAAAGTATGCACAGCTTTTAAAAAATTCTTATCATTTGTCAGTTGCTTCTGTAGCTTTGAAACTCAATGACAGAGGAACAGCTGTCCCAGCAGAAGGGTGGGAGAAGAGAGGTAGGGAGAGGTGGGGGAGGGAGGGAAGAAAGGAGGCAGGGAGAGAGCCCACAGTGGCTGCTGTCTGCCTTGGTGATCATTGCAGTCATTGTGTGTGTGTGTGTGTGTGTGTGTGTGTGTGTGTGTGTGTGTGTGTGTGTTGGGGGGTGGGGGGGTTAGGTCAGAGGTCAAAGTCAAGCATCTTCTTCTATCATTCTCCACTCTACTTTTTCTGTTATATTTGTTGATGTGCACTCTCTGCCACTGTAGGAGAGTGGAGGTCATAGGATAATGTGCTATGGGAATCAGGTCTCTCCTTCCATCATGTGAGTCCCGGGATCAAACTCAGATTCTCAGACATGGTGGCAAGTGCTTTTACCCCGTGAGCCTTCTTGCCAGCCCTCCTCCTTAGTCTCTGACACGGCACCCTCTCAGTGGACCTGAAACTCATTGCTTTGCCTAGGATGGTTGGCTGATGAATTCCAGGGATCTATCTGCTTCTCTCCACCTTCCCAGTGCTAGATGACAGATATACGCCATGTACCTGCTTCTACATGGGTGATAGGAATCCGAAAACATGGCATCACGTTTGCATAGCAGGCACTTTACCATACTGGCTATTTCCCCAGCCCTTATTTTATTTTATATTTTCTGAGCTACCATAGAGTTCACTATACCACCAAGAATGACCTTGACCTCTGAATCCCCTGGCTTCTACCTCCCAAGTGCCAGGATTCAAGTGTACACCACTTGATTTATGTGTTGTTGGAGATCGAACCGGAGGCTTCTTGTATACTAGGCACTTTATCAACTGAGCTACAGCCTAAGCCCCATTTACTATCATTTATCTCTACTGACCACCTCTCTGCCTAGCCAGGTTTCATAACAAGACACTGGTTTGCAGGGACCTGGCTGCCCCAGCAGGCAGAAAATGATTAAACAGGCTCTTTGGAGAAAATGGTCATTTGAGCTCCATCTTCCAGAAGTAGAGGCAAAGACCAAGGCAGAAGTGGGGCTGCAAGGCAAGATAGGGTCTGGGCCGTGTGCTTAGGAGCTAAACAGCCAGAGCTTTCACCTCTGCTTTCTTCTCCTGCCTTCCAGAGCAATGTTCATAGATACCATGAAATCAGATCAGCCTCTAGTGCTGAGACGGGGATGGTGGCGGGGGCGGGGGGAGCGGGGGAGAGGCAGGCTGGTTGAAGGAGAGTAACACTAGCTCTTTCCATGGCTTTCTCAGACAACATCAACCCTGCCTTTGACTTCCCCAGGGTCTCAGAGACACTGGGAGCCTGAGCAGGCTCACACAGCCTATCAGGGGCTGGACTTTCTGAACCTGGCAGTCTCTAATTTTAGAGTTTCTTCTATGACACTATTCCTCAACCAACCTGTCACCTAAGATCACTTCTTGGGTGACAAGGGACAGTACCGAGAGCTCCTCGAGCCTTCACAGTGGTCTTGGCTAGGATCCAGGCTACAGCCTTCCACGTGAGGGTGGCAGAGAGCCTTCAAGCAATAGGATCGGTACCAGCTCTGCTCTCCTGGGCCTCAGGGAGGCTCAGATGCTCAGAGAAAGGAAAGAGGAGGAGGGAGGAGGGAGAAAGGCTGGGATGCTGAGAAGGGAGGTAAGCCCCCAGGGGAGTCCCAAGCCTCATTCTCCTGCCCATTTCTGCCTCTCTCCACCACCACCCCCCTCTCTGGCTCTACCTCTCTCTCCATTCCCTCTCTTTGGATCTACCTGTTATTCTGTACTGTTTTATAGCCCACAGTCTGCCTTTTTTTTTTTTTTTTTTTTTTTTTTTTTTGGTCTATGTCTATTTCCTTTGCCTATTTCCCATCTCCCCATCCACACACCACACACAGTCAGCCTCTGAACATCTCTGTGATTGACATCCTTGCTATGGAGACAAAACACGACTGCTACACCTGATTAGTGAGTCTCAGGACCAATTAGCCCTGCCACCAGCCCAGGCCCTTTTCCCACAGTGTAATCTCTTGTTCTCTTCCACACTTGGGGCCTCAACTGGCTGCCTAAGACCCCAGGAGGCTGACAATCTTCTCTCTAGAGGCCTGCCTGGCAAACAAAGGCCAGCCAGGCAGTGTCTCTGCCACAGAAACTATGGGGAAGGGGACTCTACTGCTTTTCTGGTCACCAGGTTCCAGCTCTTCCATTGGCCCATAGGTGACTGTGGCTTCATTAACTCCTCATTCTGCTCATCTTATGTTCTGCATCAAGAAATCCAGGCCTCAGGCTCTGGAGGGAGATGCCAGTCAGTGGGAGGATATTTGCTGGTACCCTCTGGCCACAGGCTGGCTAAGCAAGGGCTTGGCAGGCCATCTTTGCCTGTTCTGTTTGAGGGTGAGTGTCTCGTTCCAAGAAGGAGACACCCCAAGGGTGGCCAACTCCAGGCCCCAGTGAGTCAGTTGTAGAGTGAGGGGCGGGCAGGAGCTGGATCTGTGGCTCTTGGCGACAAGCAGAGCCCATGACCCACGGGCCCATACTGGGCGGGAACTCATGTCAACTTCTGGCTCCTGGAAATCCCAGAGGGAGGGCTGGGTCTGTGGGCAGCACAGCCTTGGGAGAGAAAGCACAGCCTGTGTGCTCTGGGGAGGTGACCCTGGGGGACCCGGCTTTTTGGAAGGCGTTAACAAGCACTCCATCTGGTGCCATCTTTTACAGGGAGCTGACACAGCACTTGGGTGGGAGGAGTGGGCAGTCTCCGAGGCTAGAACAGGCTCAGTTTTTCCAATTCGAAAAGCTGTGCGAGGAAGGAGGGATTGAGGTCAGGAAACTAGAGTAGCTAGCTTCACAGTGAGTGGTTGGGAGACCTCCTACACCAAGAGCTGCGGAGACCCAGGATCAGAGAGGCTCCACCAAGAGGTCAGCCCAGGATGGAAATGCGACTTCTTCCCAGCTCAAGCTCAGCTATTCCACCCTCCTACCTCGTGTGCCTCGGGGGCTTGGGATTCTGACTTGAACTTGAGGTTTTCTCTTCTCTGAATCCATAGGGCAGATATCTGTAATAGTTGGTACCATGAGTCTCTAGAGGAAGGGGGGAAACTTCAGGAGATGGGACAGAACTTAGAAGAGAGAGAGACAGAGAGAGAGACAGAGAGAGAGAGAGAGAGAGAGAGAGAGAGAGAGAGAGAGAGAGACAGACAGACAGACAGACAGAGAGAGACAGAGAGAGACAGAGAGAGAGAGACAGAGACAGAGACAGAGACACAGAGAGAGAAAGACAGAGAGAGAGACAGAGAGAGAGATAGAGAGACAGAGAGAAAGGAAAGAAGGAAGGAAGGAAGGAAGGAAGGAAGGAAGGAAGGAAGGAAGGAAAGCTAAAACAGTATTTAAGCCCTCAGGTATCTTTTACAAATAAGTCATTCTGACATGAAGTTACTTCTCCCACTCCAGCTACTTAGCTAGAAATTGAAGCACTGAGTCTCAGACCCCAGGAAGCCTGGATCTTGAACCTAAACCACAGAAGATCTATGCATGTGGCAAATGTTAGCACTTCCTGGAACAGGAATTGGGGACCCAGGGATATAAAAAAAACCCCACTGGGCTCTAACCATAACTTGTCAGTCTAACTAACCACCCACTTAGTTATCCACTCAACATCTACCCATTTACTCTCCTATTATTTGCCTGTCCTTTAACTCACACGTGTCCACCACGCTCATCCTTCCACTCAGCATCTATCCATAGCTCTGCCCACTCATCCATCCATCTATCCATCCATCACCCGTCTATCCATCCACTTAACCCACCAACAGTTAGTCCATGAATTTATTCACATATCATTCTCACAATACACTTATCTATCCACTCATTTATCATCCATCTATCTGTCCATTTATCCACACACCACCTTTTCATCATCCCTTCACCTAGCCATCAATTCATCCATCCACTCTTCCATCCAGTCCTTATTTACCTTTCAGCCTACCATGTACCATATCAAGCCACTCATCTGTTTATTCATCCTCTATCAACCCTTCCATCCATCCATTCATCATCATTTTTCTACTTATCATATATCCATGCCTCTGACCATCCATCATCCACTCACTCACGTATCCATCCATCTTCCATCCATCCATCCACCCATCCGTCCGCTTACCCATCCATCTTTGTCCATCTGCTCACTTGTTTGTCCATTTATCCATCTAACTACCCATCCATCCGTGTATCACCCATCCACCTGCCTACTCATTTTCCCACTCACTTACTCATCCATTCACTCATCACCCGTTTACTCATCCCTCTGTCCATTCACACGTTATATCATTTAGTCCATCGTCCATCTATCATCGGTCCACTGATCTAGGCACTCACCCATCCATCCACTCATCATCCGTCCCTCAATCCACCCATTCACCTAGCCATCCTCTCATTCACCATCCAGCCATCTGTGCCTGGTTTTACTCATGATCAAGTCCCCCATGTCTGGCATTGTGCTTGGTGCAGAAGCCTTCAACAGTATTTGCTGAAGGAATGAAAACAGATCTGGCACCTGCCCAACAGGTCTAACTTCTCACCTTTTCCCAGTCTCAGCGCAAAATGGGGTAGTGGGTGCTGCTTTCCCACCTCAGACGAGCCCCGGGAAACTCACATGACAAGCTGGCACATGTTTTTCTAACTGTCAAGTGCCATCAACTTTTCCCAGCACCAGGCTCCTGAGCTGTGAGGCCCGTGGAGTTGTGCAGAGCTCCCGGCTCTAGCTGGTGAGACCAGTCAGACATTTCCCCTGCATCTGCCAGGAGGCACAGAAAGGAAAGGAAATTAATGCTTAATGAGTATCTATAATGTGCCAGGGACCTTCACATACGGTAACCTCTTTCCTTGTATAGACTGAAGACATGAGAAGCCTAGAGAGGCCCATCATTTGCTCAAGGCAACACAGCCCATAAACAGCAGAACCAAATCTGGAGCCCAGGTCTGTAAGGTCCAAATGCTGTTTCCGATTCTTCCCCATAACATCTAAAGCTTCTAGTGCCTCACTACTCTCAAGTCCCCTCATGTCTGCATGTTCAAAGCTGCTCAGCCAGCTCCTGGCAAAGCCTTTAGCAGAAGGTTTCTATTTGGCTTTTGCGTTGATTATTTCCTTTTTCTCTTATTTGCCAAGGAAAGCTAATGCAAATGTTCCCTCAGTGCCTGTGCAGCTCTGTGCAGTCGTTTGATGCTGGGAGAGGAGGTAGTGCCCTGTGCCTAGGCTCCCTGTAGGCTGTTTTGAAGATCTTCACCGAGACACGTTTGCATGGGGCTGTACTACCCAACACGCTTCATGGCAGAACCTCTGGCTTCAAATTTGCCACCTTCCCACAAGCGTGGCCTTGACCGCCCTTCTAGGGTCCAGGTAGAAACTGTCCCTAAGACCCAAAGCCAGGGAGTCATCTTCCCGGCATCTTCTCCTTTACAGCACAGGCTTGGGACAGAAAAAGAAACGGTCCGCCACAGTCCCTGGGCCACCCACCAAGCGCCTGGCACAGTGCTGGCCCATCACTAGCATCCTCCCACCGAGTCTTTCCAACAGGAGGACTTGGTCTCCATGGTGAAGCTGAGGCTCAGAAGGGCAAGTCCCCTGCCCAAGCCACACTGCTGGCCAAAGCCAGTGTTATAGATCATCCCAGTGTACAGTTTTCTTCGAGTCCAGGCCTAAAAATAAGGCACCATCCTATATGTGACAAGGTACCCAACTCTGTGCATGTGACAAGGTATCCTGACTGTGGCAGACAGGTCTCATTCTTGGGTGCTTCTTTCCAGTAAGAAACTTCTGGAAGCCAATGTTAATTCTGCTCCAGGATGGCTGAGTACCCCTGAGCTACTGATTCTCCCCCAGGCTGAAGCTTGCCCCATGTGAAATGAATAGCTTAACTGAGTCCGGCCTTTCTGCTCTTTTCTCACACAGTTTAGACACTTAAGGCAGCTTGGTGGTAGCTGAAGGAGACTAGCTTGTGGGATCACAGCATGTGGCCTAAGGAAGAAGAGGTCAGTTTCCCTTCCTTTAGCCCATTGACCCCCCCAAAGTCCCTGAGCTGGGGAGCTATATGCACTAGGCTGGGACTGAGCAGAAAAACTACCAGTCCTTGGCCAGGCACCTGAGGGAGGAAGGGACACCACAAGCACTCACTGGGCACCCAGCCTGCTGTCTCTGAATTCCCCCCCACCCTTCCCAGCTCTGTGCCCAAGCCTATACCCAAACCCCTGCCCAGTGCCCTGGCCAGCCCAGCTCCTCCCTCATTTGGCTGTGGCTCCAGCACATCGGCCATTTAAGGCTCCACCTCAGCTCTTTAAATTCTATTTTTTCAAACCACATTCTTGAACTTGGCAGATAACGTGGCCTCCCGACAAGAGCCCTATTTACCCAGCGAGCCGTGAATGGGCCCTTTATAACTAGGTTCATTAATATTTCTACCTATTGGCTGGCTCTCCCGTCCTCCCCCTATCCAAACAGATTCTCTACACAGAAAGACTTTTCAAATACTCCTGTTGACTTTCCTGAGCGAGCTAAGCAGGCGTGAGTGCGTGTGAGTGCGTGTGCAGGGGAGGGCATGCGCCTGCCGGGCGCTGCAGGAAGGAAAGAGGCTGCTATTCATAGCTGGGTGGCGGCCTCCCAGCCCAGGTATGTGGCCTCACAAAGGCCCACTGAGCCCAGCCAGCCCCTGTGCCAGAGCTCACAGTGGGGGAGGTGGTCCAGCCCTTCCTGGTCCTGTCGCCTGGCCTGGTGACCCTGAGCAAGTCCCTGTCCATCCAGGGCCAGCTAGTCTCTTGTCAGCATCTTTCAGCTGTGGAGGATTTGGGAGACAAACAGATCCATGGCCCAGAGGACTGCCCTTGTATTTGCATCTTAATAAAAGCCTTGGGTGCTAGGACACAGTCCTAGAGTGCAAGTCTGGAGTCTCAGATTTCAGCAGGCTGAGGAAGGAGGATCAAGAGTTCAAGGCTAGGCTGGTGAGATAGCAAGTCCCATGCTAGACAAAGCTATATAGATAGACCCTGTCTCAAACAGCAACAATGATGACCCAAGGCTAAGGAGATTGCCCAGTCAGTCAGTACACTCTTGCCTTGTAACCACCAGGACTTGAGTTTAATTCCAAGAACCCATGAGAAATAGTAACAACAAAATCTGGGCCTTGTGGCATGCACTGGTAACCCCAACATTGAAAGATACCTGATTCCTCTTTGCCCATCCAGTACAACCAATTTGTAAGCCCTGGATTCAGTGAGAGACTCTGCATTAAACAAACAAACAAACAAGATAAACAGTTGAGGAAGACACCCAGCGTCGACTGCCAGACTCCACATGTTACGTCCCTCTTGCCTCCCACACAAGTGATGGCAGTTGATTCACATGTACACAAACTCCAAGGAACATTCTCACTCTACACCATGTGCCTCACCCCTTCCAAACACTCCAGACAGGCTGTCCTGTGGCCGAAAGCCCATAACAGATCTTAAATGCCATCAACATGACAGCCTCCAGAGCTGTTTTGCTGTCTGTGCAATGAGCACAGACCGGGTCCATGGCTGGGTTTCAGGCAATAATGAACACACTGAAAAGTATATATAGACGCTGGGCGGTGGTGGCGCACGCCTTTAATCCCAGCACCTTCAATAGTGTGGTGACCTCAAAGTAGACCTACGGCACTGGGGGTAGGTCTCCCTGACTTTTGGGGGACATGTAGAGCAGAAGGACTTTGAGGGAAACTGGAGCGATCCCCCCTCTTCCCCCCTCCCGCTCTCATGCGTTGTCACTACTGAGCATGTTCCCGGTGCCAGGCACCTCTAGAGTGCTGACACTGCAATAAAGCTCCTGACAGTTAGGACCTAACACACGCTTCTCTTTCTCTCTATGTGATCATCTCAGAATGTTTATTCTGTGTTAAGCCCTCTCCTGGACCTTGAGAAAACTATGGTCCCTATAACTAAGACTTTGCCTTGCCCCGTTGGTTGCGCTAGACACAAGCAACAAGCAAGTGCGACTGTGAAGTCTAGGGCAGAAGGTGAGGAAAGAGATGGAGACAAGATGTGAGTGTGGGACACAGGGGAGTTTAGAGTGTCATTGCAAAGTGACAAACCTGGTGATAATGAGGCCGTTCTTGTGAGGAGCAGACGGGAAGTCATTTCTCTGGGAAGAGGGAGCGAGTGGCATGTGCCGTGGGGCAGGAAGTGCTCAGTGCTTTGAAAGGAAGCAGTTTGCTGTAGAAGGTATGCAGGGACAGCACAGCAGGGGCAGGAATTTATGTGGTAAGGTGCCCGGGAGAAGAAGGCACCCTGAGAGGCTTAGCCTAGGGTGCCTTTGTTTCTAGACAATCCCAGCCCCACCTCCCCTATGTGTCCGTGAGGGTGCTAGACCCCTGGAAGGGCAGGGGCTGGACTTCCCCATGCAGGCCTATCCAGAAGGGTAAAGAGAAGCAGGGTTTAGCCAGGCATGCACCCTAGACTTCCTAGGAAACTGACTCTTGGGAACTGGACCCTACCAAGCATATGCCTACTATTCTCTGAGCAGCAGTTCAAGTTATTTCTCCCACCCCCGGCCCTTTGCACATGCTATTCCCTTCACCTGAAATGCTTTTCTTTCTTTCTTCTGCTGTCCCAATTTCTCTTCATGTTTTCAGGCCTAACCAAGTGTTGCCCTCCTCTAGGGAGCCTTCCTGGATTCGCTAGCCCTTGTTCTCCCACGGTCTTTGGTATTAGATCTAGCTGCTTGAAGATCTTACCCTGCAATCCCAGAGCATCCTTTCGGTCTCCTCTAGTCTTGGCAAGCTCCACGAAGGCTTTGGAGTTCCTTGAAGCAGTTATTCAACCCACCTATAGATGGGTAAGGCTGGATGGCCTGTCTTTGGCAACCACTCTGTGCTCAGAATGGCATAGTGGATTATTATCATAGGTTTGGGGCCCTGTACATCATATGCATAGAGTTTTGAACTCAAGTCAGCCCAATAGGTACCTCCCATCACCTGCGCCAAGGAAGCTGAGAAGGAGGATACGTTTAGAAAAAGCTTGCAGGACCTCAAGGGCTCTGGAGGCTGGGCCTGTGCACAGTTCTGCTCAGTGCAGCCAGAGATTCACAGTGAGTCCTGCACTTTACAGAAAGGAGGGGAGGGGATCCACCGCCTAGGGAGACAGCAGTCCTGACAGAAGAAAGGACACACTGAAAAACAGACACAGGCTGAGGATGTAGCTCAGCTGGCAGAGTACTTACCCAGCATGCTTGAAGCCCCAGGTTCAATGTCCAGCATCACTTCAAATCAGGCATGATAGGGCAGGTCTGTCATCCCACCATTTGGGACAAAGGGGCAGGAGGGTTGGGAGTTTAATGTCACTTCCCAATACATAGTGAGTTTAAGGTCATTCTGGGGTACGTGAGAAAAGGGGCCAGTGTGACGGTTCAGCGGGTGCTTGCTGCCAAACCAGAAAAGCCAGATTGGATCCCTGAGCCCACAGGGTGGACGGAGAGGACTTGCTCTTGCAAAAGTGTCTATAAGGTAAACTTCGGGTATCCAAGTACAGCCTTGCAATCAGCCTGCTGGGGGAGGGGTGCAGGAAGCAGGGTCAGGACACAAGTTCTGATTCCTGCTCTACCACTTAGACATTGAACAAAGTTACTTAGCGTCTCGGCCTTAGTTTCCCCATTTGGAAAGCGGGGAAAGTCTAATGAATTCAAGGGAAGTAGAAAAAGCTCCCTTAGTCAATGGCTGTGAATTCTCAGCAGAGGTTTTCAGACACAGAGGCACATATGGTGAGCAAGGATGGTCCAGCAAACCTACCATTCAGCATCCTTGCCCAGACGTGTCATCACTCTGAGAGGAAAATTACTGCCAGGGACATTCTTCCTGGCAAGTCTTTGAATTCCCCCACCACCGGGAGAGGCTTATCACTACCAACAAGCAAAGCCTGGCTTCAGAGTGCCACTATTCCCTTTGCCAGACTTCCATTCCTCTGTCAAGCAGCTGGGACTACCAGGGCTTGTTTAGAGCAGTGCCCTCACCCCAGATCCTTGCCTGGTGGGATCCCCCAGGGAGGAGAACAACCAGGGTGCCAACCATGACTCTTCACCTCTGCTTGAGGCTGTTGGTGGTTTCCACACTGCCCCCAGCCAGCCCCACAGCACCTCTGTCAGCTTTCAGTCTGAAAACTGTAGCCGCAGCTGCTTGGTGCCTGCTCCAGAGGGCTTTGTGAGTCCTCCAGCTTACTCCTTTCTATGAGCAATCACAGCAAGTGGGAACATCTGAAAGCAGGCCCTGCGTGGTTCTGGCTTTGCATGCTTGGGGTGGAGTGTGGGAAGAGCTCCGAAAAATGAGCAGCGTCATGAAGGAGAAACTTCCACAGTGTCTGCTTCTTGGCTCCTTCTGTCCAGGATCATGCTGAGCAGTAGAGGGAGCCTTAGACTGTCCCATTTCTGTTCCTAACCGAAAGGACCAAGCCTCTCCTCATATCCACATCAGCAGAGTGCTAGGACTAACCACGGGCACTGACAGATGGGTGCACCTGGATCAAACAGAGCCTGACTCCCTCCCTCTGGAAATTCTAAATTTGCAAAAGGTGATTGGGTTGAGAGGCCAGCTGTCCCCGACAAAGAGAATGTCACCTGTCTCTGGGGACAGCTGAGAGTACTCTGTAGCAGGACGACCTCCAGGATAAATGAGTCCCCAAATGGATGCTTACATTATGAAGTTGAGGGTTTGTGGTTAGTTGGGGAGGAAAGCATGGAGGGGCGATGGGCTCGGAAGGGAAACAGGGCCTCCCTTGCCTCCTTCCAGAACACCCACCGTCCCTGATTCTGGCCCCATGCTAGCTCAGAGGCCATGTCCCTATCCACCATTAGCCCTCCCCACATCAACCCCGTGTGGTTGAGACTGACATAGAGAGTAGATCAGGAGACTGGAACTCCAGGGAAGGCCTCTAGCCTAGCCTGATGGGTGCATTGAGGCTCTCCACAGGAAGGCTTGCAAGGCGTGGCCATCACCAGCCAAGTGGGAGGCAGAGGTCCTGGCCAAAGTGGGACTGGAACACTGGAGGCTGGGACACAGGGTGGGAGCAGGGGACAGGAACAGCCAGCAGGTGACATAGCCAATGATATCATGTCGCGGGCTAGATGGCTTGCAATTTACTCAGATCCACAAGGGAATCAGGGTGGGGCCTTCCCAGGGGGAGCAGTACCAGAGGTAGAGAGGGGACAAGGATGTGGTAGGAGAGTCCCTGGATTGCTCAAATCTGTTCTGTCACACCCTCAAAGAGCCACCTTGAACTTTGAGCGTACATTCTTCCTCTTCTCCTAACCCAGGCCATCAGCCTTCTCAGTTCATAAGCCGAGGTAAAGGCATCCAAAAAGTGAAGATCCCACCCGACAAAGCACCTTTGTGGCCAGCCCCAAGGCCATGCTGGCATGGTGCTCTGCTGCCCTCTAGTGAGGCCTGGAGCTGTGCCCTGTGAGGACAAGCTTCCTTCTGCCTCTACCTCCATCAAGGCAATAGAGACTGGCTCGGAAGGGAAGGCACAGAGTCAGCCCTAGCTGTGGGATGGGCTAGCAGCTAGCAGCACACTCAGTACCAAACCAGTGAGGTGCTTTCATCTTCAACTTTCTAGAATGAAAAAGCACAGGCTGCAAAGGATGGCACTGGTGGGGACATCAGTGGTCGTGATGGGATGCAGTAACTAAGTGACTATGGGACCACTGATGATGAAGGTGTTGGAGGTGATGAATTATGGAGACAGTGCTGATGAAGGTATGAGAATGAAGGGAGAGGCATGGGTGGTGGAAATGATGGCTAATATAAGTCTAAAGCTGCTAGAATGTTCCTGGCCATGCTTTTTGGTGAGTGTGTACTTCCCGTTTGTGTTGGCACAGGCTAAGTGGAGTGGCTGGAAAGTGGAGTATGGATATGTTTAGCATTACTATACATCACCAAGCAGAAACACTAAGCATGATGGTATAGACAACCTCACCTGAAACATGTGAGCATGCGAGTGTCAATATGCACACGTCTGAGGCATCTTAGTTCATTTTTAACTTAAAAGCCAGGTGTCTCGATCTCCACTTTATTCCTTTGGGACACTGAATCTGGAGCTGGGCTGGCTACCAGCCTGCCTCAGCAATCTCAACCCCCTAGCACTGGGGTTACAGGGCAGCATGGCCACCCTCAGATTTTACCTGTGCTGGGGATTTGAACTCATGTCCCCATGCTTGGCATAGCCAGCGCTCTTATTGCTGAGCCATCTCTCCAGCACTGCCTCCAATGTATTTTATGCAAGGAATTTGAGTATCCATGACTATTGGTATGAGAGAGGCCCTGAAAGCAATCTCTGAAGAGACAACTTTACCAATTTATATTGTGTTAATGGAAGAAGGAGTTATTTTAATAATTAAATAGGATGTTAAACAGATCGGGTATAGATAACCTTTATTCAGTTAAGGAGTATCCATTTTATACTTCCTTGTTGCTCAGAATTTTTTTAAAACCACAAATAACATATTTTACAATTGTTTTAAGTATTTTTGGGGATAGTGTTTGATTTTTTTCTTGCAGTGTGTTTTAAGCTACCCTGGTTAATTTTCAAGTGTTGTGCATTTTATATCTCACTGTGTTTGACTGTATGACAATTCCTTGGGATTTTAACATTTGTGTTCATTGGAGATAATGACCTGACATTTTCTTTTCATCTGTCATTTTAAGGATTGGATATCAGGAATTCATCCAATAACAACAACCATAACAACAACAACAATAAAGAGTTTGGAAGTGCTCCCTCTGCCTCCAGCACTGAGTTTGTGCAAGACTGATATTGATGCTTTTTTATGTTTGGATGATTCCTCAGTGAATCTTCCAAAGAGCCAAGAGTCTCCTTTGTTGGGAGGTTTTCCATTACAAATCCACCTTGTTAAACAGATATGCAATCACACAGATATCTACTCATTTCCCCTAACCATTTTACTAATCAAGTGTCTCAACGGATTTGTCTGCCAATGTCTGAGTGGGCCCAAGTTCAGATTATTAGCATAAAGACATTTATAGGAGTGTCTTGATCTTTAATGTCTATAATATTCCTAACAAGGTCCCTTTTTGTTTCTGACACTGGTTGTCTTTGTGTGCCCGCTCCTCTCTCCGCATTAATTAGTTTGGTATTTATACACGTCTCATCCAAAAGACAACTCTTGCCTTTTCATCACAACAGCATCTGAAGCAGAGGAGGAAGTGATTCCAGCCTTGTTATCCTCACTTCCACCTTCTGCAGGAACAAGACACATATGCACCTGCTTACTCATTGTGGTGCTTTGGACACTGTTAATATAAAATTGGGCTCTTCTAAATGGAGTCCAACTGGCAACGTCTAAAAATCCACTTTTTCCTCATTTTCTATGAGGTGGGTGCCCTTGGAGGCCTGAAGAGGGTGTTCAATCCCCCAGAGCTAGAGTTATGGGTAGTTGTGAGCTTCCTGATATAGGTGCTGAGAACTGAACTTTGGTCCTCTGTGAGAGCAAGGACTTGATTTTAACTGCTCACTCCTCTCTCCAGCCCCCTCATTATGATTAACTTTTATTTATTCACTTTATATCTCTATCGTAGCCTCCACCCTACTTCTCTCTTCCCCCATCCCTACTCTCCTACTCCTCAGAAAAGGGGAGCTCTTCCCCCCTCCCCACTAATCCCAGCTCATCAAGTCACATGAGGACTGAGCATATCCTCTTTCTCTGTGGCCAGGCAAGGCAACCCCACCAGGGGGAAGTGATCAAAAAGCATCCAAGAGAGTCCATGTTAGAGACAGCCACTGCTCCCTTGCTAGGAGACTCACAGGAGGCCTGAGCTGCCCATGGGCCACATCTGTGTAGTGGGCCTTGGTCTGGTCCATGAATGATCCTTGGTTGGTGTTTTTTTTTTTAAAGACAACTTTGTTGTCTTTAAAGTTGGCATTTTGTGCTGTGTGTCAGTTTTGCATTCCACTGGTCTCTGCTCTTAGCTGTGCGCTTTCCTTCTTCCTTTTTCTTGGTTGACCATGCTGTCCTTCCCGCTTCCTGAGATGGAAACAAGGAGCACTGGTTTGTATGTTCTCCAACCTTTTGCATTTATTTATTTATTTATTTATTTATTTGTGTGTGCGTGTTTGTGTGGTGGTGATGTATGTGGTAGTGTGTTTGGGGGGGGGAGTCAGAGGACAGCTTGTAAGAATCTATTCTGGTCTTCTACCAGATGGGTCCCAAGAATCAAACTCAGATCTTTAGTCTTAGCCTCAAGTACCTTTGCTCACCAAGCCATCTTACTGGCTCAGATGACTTATCTAAACAGTTTTTTAAACCATACTCTATGTGTAATAATATAACATACACATTAAGTAACACTATGATAATATGATTTGATACAGTTTTAAACTTTTTTTTTCTTTCCTTTTTGGAGATAGGGTCTCATTACGCAGCCCTGGCTGGCCTGGAACTTGCTATGTAGATCAGGTTGGTCTTAAACTCACAGAGATCTCCCTGCTTCTGCCTCCTGAGTGCTGGGATTAAAGGATATGTCACCATGCCTAGCTTGGTATTATTTTAATCAAAAGGGGGATAAGAGTTTTCAGGTAAAAAAAATTCTTCTTCAAAACATTATTTTTTAAAAAATCACTTTTTATAAATGTGTCAAAGTGACAAAAGTAGTTGGTGACTTGCGTGTCTCATTCCCAATTCACAAACGGTCAATGGAATTTTAAAAAGATATTAATCTTCACAGTTCTGACCTCAGAGAAATAGCATAGGTTGAATTCTTCTGGCTGCAAAGATAGTTCTTGCTATTTCAAGACACGGGAAGTTGAATTCACAGGTGCACCCCCAAAACAGAGCAAAAATCATGATGGAGCTAAAACTAGAAAAAATAGCTTTATGTGCTTTTTCATGATTGATATTTAATCCCCTGATTTAGCTATGTTTCTCAATACTGTGACAAAACAATTTGCGGAAGCAACTTAAAGAAGGGTTTATTTTGGCTCACGGTTTGGGAGACACACAGGCCATCATAATGGGAAAGTTGTGGCAAAGGAAATGAGATATGCTGTCAAATTATATCCTCAGTCAGGAGGTGCAGACTGGTAGATGCTGGAGCTCGGCTTGCTTCCTCCTTCTTATTCAACCCAGCACCGTAGCCCATAGAATTGTGCCACCAACAGATAAGGTGGGAAGGCCTTACTGTGGGTAGTACATTCCCAGTGGTGGCACAGACACATGCTTTTCTAAGAGAAATGCTCTTGCTTTTTGGCTATTTGCCTTTGAGTCTTTCTGGCAAGCTCATCTACTCTATTAATGAGTGCATCTACCCTGCCACTTATGCTGCTGCTGCTGCTGCTGCTATTGTTGATACTATTCTTCCCTGGTATCCAAACCCAACTTCTTCATACTTCCAAAATGGTCTGAAAACCAGTGACCAGGCCTACAGTGACATATTGGGACTACTGAGGCTTCCTGCCTTGTAGACAGAACATCTACCAGGTCTCAGTCTTTCCTGTGTGAAGACAGAGATTGCTGGAGTACACAGACTGTGTCTTCTAAGCCAATCTAATAAATCCTTCATATTATGTGTGTGTGTGTGTGTGTGTGTGTGTATGTGTGTGTTCTTTACTGTGTGTCAGCTCTGCATTTCATTGGTCCTGCTCTTAGCTGCGCAATTTCTATTTCTTGGCTGACTATACTGTCCTCTAGCTTCCTTAGAAGAAAACAATGATCTTTAGTTAAGTAGACCTTTAATCCCAGCACCCTGGAGTCAGAGGCAGGCAGATCTCTGTAAGTTTAAGGCCAGCCTGATTTACATGGTAACTAGGGCTACATAATGAGACCCTGTCTCCAAAACAAAGTCTGAGACTATATCAAATTATATTATTATAGTGTTATTTAATATGTATGTTATATTTCTATACATAAAGTATGGTAAAAACTGTAGATAAATTATCTGAGCCATACACATATATATGTATTTAGTGTGTATTTCATTTCTGTTCCCTGGAGAATCCTGACACTTACACCATCTATGACAGTGCATTTGTATATTTCTCCTCTATGTTGGAAGCTTAAGAAGCTGGTTTTAATATCGGCAAAAAAAAAAAGTTGCATCAGAGTCAGCAACAGCCTTGCACAATGTGAGGGCAAGCAGACAAAAAGCAAAGTTTCCTTCTCCTGTGTCCTATTCTCTGGGCTGCCACCAGAAGGTGTTACCCATACTTAGGGAGTGTCTTGCCACCTCACATAATCCCTTAGACAATTCCAGAACCAGTTAAGTTGACACCAAGATTAACCTCATGGATTCCAGGATAGCCTTGAACTTGTTATGTAGCTAAGGCTGACCTTGAACTTCTGATGCCTGCCTCACCCTCCTGAGTGTGGTACTGCAGGCATGTGCCTAGCTGTTGTAGTATTAGGGGTTGAATTTAGGGTTTCACTCATGCTAGGCACTCTGCCAAGTGAACTAGATCTGCCCTTCTTCTTAGTGGAAGGCAAAAGTGACACCTGATTGTCCTCTGTCATGCGTGCTCGCACATGCACAGAGACAGAGAGACAGGAACAGAAAGAGATGGGTAGAGAGAACACAGGCACTGTACTCTCTCCTCTTACATACTCCATCTACTTGACTCTCTTCAAGGTCTGATTCATCACTTTCACCATCAATCCAGAGTAGAAATCCAAGACTTAAGAGCGTCCATGACACACACTGCCCATGATGCCTTCTATGTACTCTTATGTTCCTCCTGCTGACTCAGCAGCAATGGCAACCTGGCTGTCAGTTCCTTGGTTGTGACCCTCAGTGGCTTTCTAGTTCTCTGAGGAGTCCAGGCAGTGTACTCCTTCACCTGCCCCATCGCTGCACCTCATCCCTGCCTTCCTGAATTGGAAGTTCCTCACCTGCCCCCTCACTTCTTGCACTAACAAGCCTCTGTGCTACCCCACAGACTCCATACCCTTGGTTGTTTCAGCCTGTCTTCTCAGCAGCAATGGGCAGGTCTACATACCACCGATCAGGCCTAGGGTCATCCTGGAGACTAGCAAAGAAGAGGAGTGGTCCAGCCTGAGTCCACTCACAGACATCTCTGCTGCTGTTGCTGCTTCGGTAAGCCAGACCAATGGAGTTAAACACCATGCTGCCTTTGGATTCCACTTGGCTAGGCAGAAGCAGGTGTATCAATGTTTAACCAGATGCTGGGAGGCTGATGTCAGCTCAGCCCAGAGGCCAGCCAGCCAGCCAGCCAGCCAGCCAGCCAAGTTTTCCGTAGTCCTCTACACCCTGAGCTCTGTGCTGAGGAAAGGCTGAGATATTGAGAGAGGGAGGGTGTGGCCTTGGCTGAGCCTTTCCCTGAATTGTGTCACTGTGACAAAGAAAGATGGTCTAGGCGGTCCTTTAGATGCCTCCAGAGTAGACTGGCCAAAAGCTAGGGAACCTTAGACACCAGAATCCCCTCCCCACACCCCCCCACACCCCAGCTAGAATGCCCTGGCATGGGACTTTCCCCACCTCACGGGTGGCATGGGTAAATCTTTAACTTGCTAGCTCTGGGCAGGCTGGAGTCTTTCTGGATGACTGGCTGTGGGGGACTGGAGAGGGGGGTGTAAGGTGTGTCTGGGCCGTCTGGCTGTGGTGAGAGGGAGGCATACTAGAGAGAGAAAGGAATCGTGCATAGTACAAGGCATGGAGGAGCGTGGCTCTCCTGACGGGTAAGCACAATTTGTGTCAGTCATGGATCCCTTGAAGTGCACCCGGAGGACAGCGACTAAAGGCAGGGACTAGGGTAACTCTCTTGTGGCCACAGAGACCCAGCGTGGAGCCTGGAGCAGGGACCAGAAGGACCAGAAACTCCTATTCAAGTGGTTCTCAGGTAAGTATGGAACAGGGACGGCTAGGAGGCGCCTGGGCCGAAAGGGACCAAAAGCACAATCTGGATAGGCCTTCTGATCTCTCTTGGATGCCAGGGTGCGTCCCATGAGCACTGCAGAGCTGCGTAGAGGGGAGCAGAGTGCACTGCACTGCTCAGGAACCCGAACTCTGCAGGTGAGAAGCCTTCCCAACCTCTGCAAAGGGACCTGTGGATGGGGACCCCTGGAACACCTTTGCCTTAGGACCCCTCTCTCTGCAGATTGCCCCTCCCCCCACAGAATGCAGATAGTCTCTGCCTTCCCAAGATGGCCTCTCCTTCCCCAGAATGCCCCACTCCTAGATACTCTGCGTGTTCCAGAGTGCCCACCTCTCCAAATGCTTCATCCCTACACTGTGTTTCCCTCATCCCAGAGGGTTCCTCCCCTCCAAGATGCCAGTCCACTCCATTGACCGTTCCTTCAGCGTGTCCCGCCCTCCTGAAAAGGGCCCTTCCCCATGGGGTGCTGGATCCTGCACAGTGCACCGCCCCTACGCCATCCTCCTCCCCAGGTGAGCCCCCCGGGTGGAGGACCCGACGTGGCGTTCCGCTTTGGCGCTGTACTGGACGGGGCGTGCACACAGGAAGATGTGTTCAGGGCATGCGGCATGAAGCGCCTGGGAGAGCTAGCGCTGCGTGGGTGAGTGAGGCGTGGATTGCATGGGGTGTGGGTCTCAGTACTATCCGGATCCCCGCCTCCAGGGCCCAGCCACACCCTTGCCATCCACAGCTTCTCCTGCACGGTCTTCACTTTTGGCCAGACTGGCTCGGGGAAGACTTACACTCTGACAGGACCTCCTCCTCAGGTGGGCAGCAGGGTTGAGCTCTGGCCCAGGTTAGGGTTGTGGGTGGTACTCCGGAGTGGAAAGGGCGAGACCAAGGCTGTTCCACCCTGTTGGCTCAGGACCTAGTATCTGAGAAAAGGAAGGCGGGGACTTGAGTTTGGAGCGCGTTTGTAGTCTAATTTGGGCAACTACTTGCTTTCAGTTGGTCTGTGGGGTGATACTGATGAACTACGGAGATATTTCAATGAGATGGTGTCAGGGAGCGCGGCACGGCTTCTAGCACAGTTAGCACTCTGCAGAGAGGGTGGCTCTTACTATGCTGCTGCTGCTGCTGCTGAGCTGCAACCACAACTGTCTTTGTCCCCAGGGGGAAGGGGTGCCTGTGCCACCCAGCCTGGCTGGCATCATGCAAAGGACCTTCACCTGGCTCTTAGACCGAGTGCAGCACCTGGGTACACCTGTCACCCTCCGAGCCTCCTACCTGGAGATCTACAATGAGCAGGTAAGCGAATGGCAGTCCATCAGGCAGGAAGGTAAGTTGTTCCAAGGACCAAGGATGCTAAGAAGCAGAAGGAGACGGGTTACCATTGTCAAAGGGATATGGATGGAGCCTGCTTCTCTTCCCTCTGCTCCCAGGTTCTGGACTTGCTGAGCCTGGGCTCTCCGAGGCCTCTGCCTGTTAGGTGGAGCAAGGCTCGAGGCTTCTATGTGGAGCAGCTTCGGGTGGTGGAGTTTGGCACTCTACAGACCCTGATGGAGCTCCTGCAGATGGGTAGGCTACCCCATGGGAGCTTTGGGAGGCAGGATTCTACTGCTCTCTCTGAGGCTCCCTGGGGACCTGACCGAGGCTTCTGGAATGGGGGCTTCAGAAAGGGACAGCAAAGCAGCAACTCACTCAGTTGCCCACACTCAGGTTGCCTTGCCTTCCAGATTTCCTGCCCACGTCCTCTCGCTCACTCCTCTTGCTTTCTGACCTTCCACCCTTGCAGGCCCTAAGAGCGATGGTCATACCTCTTAGCCTAACTTATCTATAAGCTCCTACCATTCCAGCCTTAGGTGCCTCATTTGAGCATTTGCTTAGAACCCACCTCTTGCAGGCACTGGGGATACTGGCTCTGGCCCCAGCATTACACTTCTCTGCTGATCTCTCTCTTCAGACAAAAGCTGGTGCCCCTCACTCCTTAAGGTGGTCCATTGTGCTTCTGTCCCCATACCTCTCTTGACAGTCTTCTTCCTGGGGAATGGCCCTTTCCTCCTAGCGGCTACAGCTCCTCATGTCTCTCCTTCCTCAGGTCTCAGCCGTCGCCGGAGCTCCTCACATACCTTGAACCGGGCATCCAGCAGAAGCCACGCCTTGCTCACACTCTATGTCAGCCGCCCAACTGTGAGTGTGCAGCCTGGGAGAGGGCTGGCTCAGGGATACCCATCAAGGCTCTGTCTTTGCACGTAGAAACCAACTTGGATCTTCTGGGTGTATGGGGGAAACTTTTGACCTTGAGACATTGTGACTTTGATGGGGGACGGTCCTCTCCAAGTTCCCATCAAGTGCTGGTTCACTCACCTCAGCAGGTACCCTCTGTAGACCCTGGGGAGCCCCCTGTTGGAGGAAAGCTGTGCTTCGTGGACCTGGCAGGCAGTGAGAAGGTGACAGCCACGGGATCCCGGGGGCAGCTGATGCTTGAGGCCAACAGTATTAACCGCAGCCTACTGTCATTGGGTAAGACCCGGGGACTTACTGATCTGGCTTCTGGATCCCTTCTCTGCTCTGGATCCATTGCTGTACTAGGGAGACCACAGGACTTGTGGCTACAGATGAGGGTTGAGGTTCTGAGATCAGGTCTGACACTGACTTTCCTCTTCTGCTAGAGGGCTGTCAGTCTGTACATTCTAATTTCCACCACACTACACATGTCCCCCGTATGCTTGGAAGACAAGGCACAGTACAGGGAAAGGAATAGGTCTGTGTACCCAGCTGCATGGCTGGCCCTAGTTCCCTAGGCTTCAATACTTGCCTATGGTGTGGTAACTGCTGCATTTTAGTCAGTTATCTGTCAGAAATCTCTTGAATCTCTGTTGAGCATTGGGAAGTGGGTAAACAGTACATCTATGCCTTCAGAGAGCCCAGTCGGTGCGAAATCGGTGAGATGGGACTAGTGTGTCATCAGCCTGGCTGAGCCTCCTGCACTGCGACAGCCCAGCCAGGCCACTTTGGTCACACAGTGCAATCTCTTTGGGCCTTGCTCTTCTCACCAGGCCACTGCATCTCCCTGCTGTTGGACCCACAGAGGAAGCACAGCCATATTCCCTTCCGGGACAGCAAGCTCACCAAGTTGTTGGCCGACTCACTTGGGGGTCATGGGGTCACACTCATGGTATCTGATAGATTGGGGAGCTGGTAGAGGGGTTGGGCCCTAGGGAAGGGTTTTTTCCAGATAAGCACTCAGCGGCTGGCCTGTCTAGGTCGCCTGCGTGTCCCCTTCAGCTCAGTGCCTTCCTGAGACTCTCAGCACTCTGCGATATGCAAGTCGAGCTCAGAGGGTCACCACCCGGCCACAGGGTCCCAAGGTGAGCAGGTAACAGCCAGAACCCCAGTTATCTTCCTGGGTGAAATTCTAGGACTGGATCAGAGTTGAGATTTGGGTTGGAATGCTGGGAATGATGTCATGGTGATGTCAGGGTCATAGCCAAGGGTCTATGTCACAGTTAGAGAGTCTGGGCAGGCCTAAGGCTGGAGACTGAGTGTCTGTAATCAAGATCTACCCAGGACCTCAGCTGGTTAGGCCTAATGTGGTGTCTGATATGTGGTCAATTTGAGGATCCCAATCTAAGCCAAGACTCGGGCAGAACTGAGTTTAGCCTTGGAATCATGTCTAGTTCTGACTGAGTCCCTTCAGGATGATGCAGTGTGGACGAGGTGCAACCTGGGCCAGCATGCAAAGCTCCACAGAACCTCACACTGGGAATCCCTTGTGCTGTGCACAGCCTATATAATCCACATGACCCTGGTTTCCTTCCTCCGTAGTCCCCTGGAGCAAAGCCGCCCCAGCAAGTAGAGGCTGAGCTGCTGCAGCTTCAAGAGGAGAATCGTCACCTACGGCTCCAGCTGGATCAAGTGCACACCAAGGGTATGAGCTTCCTGGGGGCCGGGAGGAGACGTGGATAGAATCTGGGTCGCTTCGAGCCTAGCAATGTCCTCCTTTCCTGCAGCACAAGGTGCCCATGGGGCCCGGGAGGCCTGGGCCCAGCGGAACCTCTATGGGATGCTGCAGGAGTTTATGCTGGAGAACGAAAGGTTCAGGTAGAGCATGGTGGGGCTAGCACTGGGACTCTGTTCACCCCACCCCCTTCCTGCTCATCCACTTTGGCCAAGATGCCACCTACCCATTTTTGGTTCTCTGCTCCCCTTGGTTCCCACCTTCCTCATGGTGCTGGCTCTGCCTCCCATCACCCAGAGCCTACTCCCCACTAGGAAGGAAGTGAGACAGCTGCGGAGTAGCAGGGACCTGGCCCAGGCTGAGCAGCATGTCCTGGCCCAGCAGGTCCATAGACTGGAGAGGTGAGTGCAGCCACATGGAAGGCCTGGCATGTGAAAGCCAGCACAGAGAGCTTTGAGAGTAAGAGTCAGGCCTCTGAGGCTGATCAGTAGCTTTGGCTTCTGACTCTGCCACCTCCTGGCTGAATGTGTCACCCTGGGGTAGTCATTGGACCACTAACTGTTGGGACCCTCTTCTGGTTAACGGGGTCTTGGCTTGGCTGCCTTACAGGGTTGTTCATAGAAGGGATGAGTTCGTAGAGAGATGTCTGGTTTGGGGACTGAAAGTTTAGACTCCACTCTTTTTCCAGGCACCTCCTTTCTGCACGTTCCCTTCCCCAGCAGCCCTCTGCCCCCATGTGCCCCTTCTCAACGGTTCCGGCTGCCCCCTGCCATGTGAGTCTCAGTACCCAACCTGGGTTGTGGGGGACAAGCCAGAATGCCATAGTCACTGATACGGCCTCTTGCAGGCACTGCCACCCCTCTGCTCCTGCTATCACCTCTGTCCTTTGTGCCGAGTATCCCTGGCCCACTGGGCTTGCCCACAGAGAGAGTGCCATGTGCCACAGGTAAGAAAAGTCAAGGTGAGCCTGGTGACATTAATCTGGAGCTCAGTGGTCCCAGTTGTTTCACGGCTTCTGGACAGGGGCACAGGAGTGAAGGACGGGTGCTGGGTTCCTCTCTGTGTCCAGGGTGTGGAATGTCTGCTTGTCTGGCCTCCAGCCCCACCATCTTTTAGGAGTTTACTTTCTCTCACTCATTTATCATCTCATTCACACATTTCTGCATTTACTTCTTCACCCATTCACCCATTCCTTCTGGAAACTTCTTTAAACCAGCCTGAGCTTTGGGCCTGCCTCTGTTTTACTCTCTTCCTTCAAAGAGCTCTCGATCCCTGGAGAAGACATTACAAGAACCACCTGTCACCCACAGAGGGAAATGAGAGATCCACATCTGTATAGTGGCGTGGCGTGCTGTCCTTGGCAACCTGTGCAATGGGCGTGGCTAGGGTCAGCATTGAGGAAGTGGTACCCAGACATGAAAGTCTGAGAGGTCACCAGTATGGCCTTTGATCTTTTCAGCAGGGGCTGGAGCCCGAGGCACCAGGTCACATATCTCTGTCTGCACGGCCCCCACCTTGGGCACCTTCACCAATCCCAGGCTCTGCCAAGCCCCCACGAGAGAGGTGGGCCAAGCCTGGGGTCCTGGAGTGGGAGGGGGGAGGCTTGGAGTCACTAGGCTCATTCTTTCTCCATGTCACCCAGGAACCATAGTGACTGGACCCAGACTCAACTCCTGGCAGAGATGCTGACAGGAGAGGAGACAGTACCCTCTGCACCGCCCTTGCCCTCAGGGTCCTCGAACATGCCACCCATGCTAAGAGGTGAAGTTTGAGAATTAGTGTTTTGTAAGCCTTGGGTTTCCATCTTGAAACAGGGAAGGGTGGGGTGGGATTTCTAAGGATTTTTTCATTCCCAGTCTTCCAGTCTCATGGTAGAATCCTCCTCTTTAGTCCTGACCTCTGCTGGAGCCTGGGAACTTGGGGAGAAGGTACTCGAGGCTTCCATGGAAGATCCTGGGCCTTAGTAGGCCTGGGATGTGGCTTTGAGTCTCATTGCTCCGTAGGAGGATCTGGGATCCCGAACCTGGCCCAGAGGCTGGAGGCTCTGACAAACCAGATGGGCAGCTCCCTGAACCTTGGCCAGAGGCAGCCACAGCCCAGTGAGGACACAAAGAGCCCTGGCCAAGCCCTCGCTCCTCATTAAAGACTGCCAGAGTGGCTCTACCCACTAGGCCTCCATCTCTGAGTCTGTGAATGAAAAAGAAATGTTGCTTGGCTGAGTTAGGGACTCCAGAGGGGTTACAGGGACTCCCGTCCCAGACCTTGAACCTGAGAGTGGGTCCAGAGATGCTGGCCGTGGGTGGGAAAATCTAAATAAAGTGAGACATCAGCTCTAATCTAGTGTGCATGAGCTCTGGGTTACCATGTAGGTGGCAGCATGGTCCATGAGGGGGGATCCATGAGGAGTGGGGGGCCTAGGGAAGGTAGCAGGGCTGAGAGGCAAAAGCCCAAAGGCCTCAGGGTGCTGGAGCTGCATCCAGAGTTTGGGCTGTGACAAAGGCATAGAGGAGCCATGGAAGGCTGTTGAGATCTCAGCCTAGGCTTGTGTCACAGTCATGCTGGCCCTATGGGTGGTAGAAACTGGTGGAGACTGGCAGAGAGAGGAGGAGACACCTTGGCTTGCAGTACTTAAGCCTGGCATCCAGTTGGGCTCCCTCTGAGACTTCAAACCCTGGGACTGCCCAGGGCTCCGAGCAGACAAGCCTCAGCCACAGGCTCTTGGGAACCTTAGGGAGGAGCAGGCCAAGTTAGTTAGGGAGCTCCACGGAGCATCTGGAAGCCTGGGTCTGTGGGAAGGCTGCTGGACTGACTTGGAGACCTCATGTGTCTGAATGGGGTGACCCAGCTGTGGACACCAGGACCAGTTTCCCCGCCAAACTCCCTGGAGCAAGACTAAACAAAAATGCTCTGTGCTCTCTCACCCAGCATTCTAGAAAAGAAAGCCCAAATGTCTCCAAAGCATGTTCCTTTCAGGGACTAAGGCCAAAGAGATAAAACCAGGGTGTCTCACAGTCCCTCTAAGTGTGCTGTGTGTCTTAGGCTTTTCTGTGTTTCTCCAGGACTCCTGAGTCTGCGTAGGGAAGGTTCTGGAAGCTAGGGCTAACTACTTCAGCTCAGGCTGCAATGCCAAGGGGACAGATCTTAAGAGGTGTGACTTGAGACATGATGGGGTATTCAGCGGAGGCCAGGGTGTCCCCAGAAGGTTAGGGTCCAAGCGGAGACCAGAGAGACAGGTGATGGCCAGATACAGGCAGGCAGAGCAGGCTTGGCCACACAGGTTCCAAACACTTGTTACTTACCCACAAGTGCTCCTGGGCAGCTAAAATGGACACAAGAGTGATTGTGTCCCTTTACATGACCTTTACGGAGATGAAATTGCCAGACATCTGTAAAGAATGTCACAAGAGGGCAGTGCTTCTTCTGTCAAGAGTTTTGTCAAAAGGAACTTACAGTCACATGACAGTTTGACAGAACTAATAGCCCTGACAGCAGAGATGGCTCAGCGGGCAAAGTGCTTGCTTTGCAAACATAAGGACCTGACTTCAATCTGTAGCACACACATACAAATCAAGGTGGGAGGCTGGTGAAACAGTTCAGCAGGTAAAGGCACTGACTGCCAAGCCTGCTGACAGGAGTCAAATCCCCAGTGGAAAGAGAACTGTCTTCAAGTGTCCTCTGACCTTCACTTGAGTGATACAGCACACACACACACACACACACACACACACACACACACACACACACACACACAGTGTAATAATTTCTAAAAATAGAGATGTAGTGGCACATGCTCAGAATCCCAGCACTGAGGCGGTGAAGACAGGAGAATCCCCAGCACACACACTCCCTCTCTCTCTCTCTCTCTCTCTCTCTCTCTCTCTCTCTCTCTCTCTCTCTCTCTCTCTCGTCAGCCATCCTAACCTAATCGGTGAGTTACAGGCCAGGGAGAAGCTCTGTCTCATAAACAAAAGATAGATGGTGCCTAAGAAATTATTCCTGAGGTTGACCTCTGGCCTCCTGTGTGCATGTATGTGCACACATACACATTCACACAAACCACTCAACAGATGATGCATATGGGAACCTGCCAGTGGAGTGTGCTGCTCTCAGAGAATACAGGCAGTGCCAAGGAGATCTGCCTGGGCAGGTTGCCTGTTCTCAGAGTTCTAGAAAGGCCTCATGGGGGTGATGCTTATGCGAGACCTGAAGGGAGAGGGGATCCCAGTTGACATCATAAGGTCCCTTCTCCTGGCAGTTTTCACAGCACCATTTCAGTGCAGGTTCCTGCTCCTTCTTGGCCCCCTGAACCCTTATCTCACCTACTGGTGCATAGCCCTGCTCGTTGGGAGGTCTTTGGCCTCAGGCAGGGAAGGCCCTGGCACTGAGCATGAGAGCCTTTCCTCAGCCGCCTTGAGAGTGAGAGGACGGATGGGGACCACCCAGGGGGGACAGCTGCCTCATTAGCATTTGGAGGATGCTCTTCAGCCAGCCAGGTTCCTAGTTCCAGCTCCTGGCCTTAACAAAAGCCTCCTTCCTCTTCCTGAGACACATGGCACTCTGCTGACCTCCGCTGCCACTGGTTGCCCAGAGCTATGGTCACTGTTCCCTCTGCTCCCCCCTCCAGGATGGCTTCTTCTCTAGGACTTCAAGATCTGGGGGATTCCACAGAATTATAGTCCCAAGTGAGACTTCACATCCCTGTGGCCCTTACTGAAAACTGCAGACCCAAGGGGCTCTCCTGGAATCCTAAAAACTACTGCCTAACACATCGCTGGAATTTGGGGATAGAACTCTGGCCCCAAGTGTTTACAAAGCTGTCAAAAGAAGGCTGTCAGTCTCTCCAAACACTGGAATTGAGGGCGACTCTTGGAAGTTCTAGGCACTAGGAATTTCTCAGAATTCCAATTCCTTAGATCTCTATGGGCTCTTAAAATATACTGAAGTTGGAATAGATCCAGTGGAAAGCAGACATGACTAGAGTTCTGATGGCCATCTATGAACTTCTAGAATGCTGGCACCTCTGAAAGACCTGGAGATCTAAAACAATTTCTGGTTGAATCTTCCAGATTCTTGAGGGCCCATCGTCAGCCAGTGCAGAGTTGGGTGTGTGGCAGAAGCCATAGACAGCTGTAGGATGGATGGCCCAAGCTACAGGATGACACTTCAGAGGATGCTGCTCAAATGAGATGTGTACTTGTGCACCCACCTCCTACACACACATGGACACGCAAATAAAAATTTTAACAGCAATCAATAAAAATGCAAGACAAGACTGTCAGCCAGGCAGTGGTGGCACGTGCCTTTAATCCCAGCACTTGGGAAGCAGAGGCAGGTGGATCTCTGAGTTCAAGGCCAGCTCGGTCTACGAAGAACAGCCAGGGCGACACAGAGAAAGCCTGTCTCAAACAAAACAAAGCAAAACAACAACAACCAAAAACAAAGGCAAAAAAGACCGTGAGAGGTCAAGCATATAGCTCAGCAGATGAGCACTTGCTTAGTGTATATGAAGTTCTAGGTTCAAATCACACCACCCTACAAATGACAGGGATCTGTCATCAGGGATGAACCCCCAGGCAGACCCCAAGAGTTGAAGTCAGGAGACTTGACCCTAGTGTTGGGAGTAACTTGCTGCTTTGATCACCAAAGCCTAAAGCCTAAAGCCCCAGTAGGCTATTTTCTCTCCAATTATTTCTTGGTCTAATGACACATTTGCCCAAATTCATATTCTATGTCAGAGCTCTTATACAAGTTTCAGCCCCTTAGGGGATACCTTGTCTCCTTGTAAAGGCCAGTTCCATTTCTGTCTTTTCCTTGGGTGTCTGGGGGTACATCTGCTTTAGTTTTTCAGACAAATATGGTGGGCAGAGTAGGCAAGCAGTTGTGGTGTTGCTGGGAATTTGGTTGGAACAGTGGCCACTGAAACTCCAGACAGAGGAGGGCCATGGCTGGAGACCTACCACATGAGCCTTGCGGGGCCCTAGCTGTCACTGATGTTGGCCCTAGGATGAACTGGGACAGTTCGGTTGGGCTGTGGCCCTGAGTTCTCATTTACTGGGCCTGCAAGCCCTCACTTAGAGATAGGTCCTCCACTTAGCAGATATGAATAATACTAGCCAGAAGCTGAGCCAATTCCTATTTTCATGGGTCATCTAGCCAAGTGAGGGGGAAAGAAGAAGCCAACTGACCCTTACTGTGCAGTAGAAATAGTGACAACTAGTGCATCTCTGTGTGCCAAGTGCTGCTTGCAGACTTTTATTCCTCAATGGCTCCAAAAAGCAATATGGTTGCAGTTTTCACTTTCCAAGAAGGAGATAGATGAAGGATGTATGTGTGATGCACATGGCTCCTGAGAAAAATATTCTCAAAGGCCACTTGAGACCAGTCTAGCTGGACCCCAGAGGAAGGGACAGTCAGCGTGAACCAAGAGAGTCAACCATGTCAGGAAGAAGTTTGTCCCCAAGGAGGAAGTGTTACCACCACCCTGCAGACAGACTGGGTCATTGGCGAGATGGCTCAGCGGATCATGACATCTTCCATCAAACCTAATGTTCTGAATTCAGTCTCCGAGACCCATAGGTAAGGGAGAGAACCAACTTCTGACTGCTGTCCCCTGACATCCACATGCGTGCATAGCACATGTATACCTACAGGCATATACAAGCATGCACACAAAACCAAGAAGTGAAATATTATTTAAAAAATAAAACCCTTCTGACTTCTCAGCAAAGAGGACTTGTGCAGCCCCAGGCAGGATTGATAGAGCTACAAGTGGAGGCCAGTGACCTAACTGCTGTCTGATGGGCAGGGCTTTTGGGGGAGACAGATCTGAATGGTCCCTAGGCTCTGGAGTCTCAGGAGGCTTTGTTTTTCTCAGTCTCCATTTGGTCAGTTTACCAGCTGTGGGAGCCTGGGTGAAGTATTAGCCACTTTGAGCCTCAATTTCTCCTGTGAAGTGGGCATAAAACTAGTTTACTCTAAAGGGAGCCAAGTGCTCATGGGGACGATAGGATTAAGTGTAGTTGCTTACAGCCCGAAGCCTGGCCCTGGAGGGTTATATAGACGCTAGCTATTATCACTAGGTCAGCACCAATGGCTGCTCCCAGCACTAGCACCGACCTGCCATGACTGTGCCTGTCCTCAGAGAACTGGGTTAGGTTCTGGCCTCTTGCTATTTCAGATGGTGATGTCATCTCTGCTGGCTTCTTCTTTCACTGGATGCCCTGGACACCGATTCTCAGGGGACGTCAGCAAAAGTGAGAGGAAAGCCAGGGAAAAGTTTCCATTGCCTCCCAAGGTAATAGTTGGGGAATTTTTCACTTGTCTTTCTTGAGGACATTTTCTAAGGAGCCCCACTTGCCTCATGGATTGTCCTTTCACACACGTTAGGGCATGTTCACATGGTCAGCTGGGATGGAGAGGGCCCTAACGTCTCTTGCCAGACAATGAGAGTATGTCCTTCCTGGGCACCTGTGAAGACTTCACAAGTTCCTTCGGGAGGCCTTCCTTCTTGGTGCTAGGTGCCAAGTGACAAGCCCTGTCTCCAGGACAGCTGGGTCTCTAGGACATTCTGAATTCCAGTGTCCCCATTTCGTGTGACTCTGTGTGTGTGTGTGTGTGTGTGTGTGTGTGTGTGTGTGTGTGTGTGTGTACATGCTCATATGTGTGCTGGTGCATGTGTGTGTGTACATGCTCATATATTTGCAAGGACGTGTGTGTGCGTGCACGTGTGTGCATGCGCGCATGTGTGTGCATACTCCTATGTGCTCAGGGAAGCCAAAGGTCAACCTTAAATTGAACTCTCAAGTGCCATCCACCTTTTTTTTCTGAGGCAGGGTCTTTCACCTGGCCCAGAACTTGCTGAATCAGCTAGGCTGGTAGCAATGAGCTCTTGGAGTCTACCTGTGTCCACCTCTCAGTACTGGCATTGTAAGTAAGCATGTACATGTACACACACACACACACACACACACACACACACACACACACACACACACACACACACACTGACCTCTCTATATGGGCTCTGAGGATAGAACTCAAATCCTCATGTTTGCATGGCAAACTCTATACTAACCACCACCTGCCCTGAGCCCCCACAATGTCCCACTTTCTAAGCTGTTTCTTCGGTCTAAACCACCAGCTCCACACAGTGCTAACCAGCAGCATCTCAGGGCCCATCCATTAAGCCTGGCTCTCTCCAAGGAGCAAGAGTGGGGTGGACTTTTGTCATTCATCTTTATATGTATCATTGAACTCTGACTCACTGCACTTCAATCCAAACAGAAAGCAGAGTTGTATCAGGTGAGACTGACAGGAAGCAGGGCTCACAGGTGTCCCTGGACAATGTGACCAAGAAGTCCTGTTGGTTACCAGGGTCAGCAGAGAGCCTTGGGGAGTCAGGGGGTCAGATCTGGGTTTGAAATGATTACAAACTTACCTGCAAGTGGCCTCCAACACCTCATCCTCAGCCTTAGTGTCCCTATTTATAAAACAGGACCACCTGAACAGAGGCCCTGAACAGAGATTTAAGAGAGACCACCTGCAAGACACTTAGGTCTTCTGGGTGCCTGCCAGCCTGTGGGCCAAATTCCTCCTCCCTAACAGAATGCTCCCGGGAATTCAGTTTTGTTTTAAGGGCCTCTCTCAACCCTTCAGTTCTCTAGCAGGCATGGGATTGGCAGGTCAAGGTGGAGGCTCGCAAGGAGGTTACAGTAGGCAAGAAGGAAGGTAAGCTCTAGCCTTGGTTTTCTTCTTTTTTCAATACATTTATTTTGTTTTTAATTTAATAATATATTCAGATTACATCTAAACTGCTATCCCCTCACTTGTATCCTCTCCTTCCCCCCTCCCTCCCTCTTTCACCCTATTCCCCTCCCCAAGGCCTGTGACAGAAGGGGACCCCTCCCCCATCATATGATCACAGCCTATCGGGTCTCATCTGGGTAGTCTGTTTCCCTTTCTTCTGAGTGCCTCCAGGCCTCCCCACCTAGGGAAAGTGGTCAAATAGGAGGCACCAGGGTTCATGTCAGAGTCAGTCCTCACTCTCCACACAACTGCGGAGAATGCACTGTCCATTGGCTAGATCTGAATATGGGGTCTAGGTTTACTGCATGCATTGTCCTTGGTACAGTAGTTTGTGTATGCCCTTCTGGGTCCAGATCCATAAGCCTGGGTTTCAGGACCCACTGGATCCTTCTATTTGCCCATTCTCCCATACCTCTCTCACCTGGAGTCCCAATAGCAAGTCCCAGCATCTGTCCCAATCCCCCGCTGAGTGACGACTCTCAGAGGACATCGATGGTGACCTAGTATCCAATTACAAGTGAGTATATACTATGTGTATCTTTCTGGGTCTGTGTTATCTCACTCAGGATGATCATTTCTAGTCCTACCCACTTGCCTGCAAATTTCAAGATTTCCTTGTCTTTAATAGCTGAGTAGTATTCTATAGTGTAAATGTACCACATTTTCTTTATCCATTCTTTGGCTGAGGGACATCTAAGTTGTTTCCAGATTCTGGCTATTACGAATAAGGCTGCTATGAACATAGTTGAGAAACTGTCCTTGTTGTGTGGCATAGCATCTTTCCGGTATATTCTAAGGCGTGGAATAGCCAGGTCTTGAAGTAGCCCTATTCCCAATTTTCTGAGAAAAGGCCAGATTGATTTTCAAAGTGATTGTACAAGTTTGCACTCCCACCAGCAGTGAAGGAGTGTTCCCCTTTCTCCACATCCTCGCTAGCATGCGCTGTCACTTGAGTTTTTGATCTTTGCCATTCTGATGGGTCAAAACAACTCTGAGATTCCATCTTGGTTTTTTTTTCACCGGCCTTTCTACAGGTCTCTTAACCCTTCCTTGTCTTTGCTTTCTGCAAGTTCTCTGCTGCCCCCTGGTGGAAGAAGAGACATTCGTGCAGTCTCAGCACAATTGCAAACAGGTATGGAGGCCAAAAGCCAGGCTGGTTCAATGCCCTGTGCCTGTAATAATGTGGCTCCTGTCCTCCAGGTCCTTCTGTGACCCCAGCTCTTCCTTAAGTCACCATGCGCTCTGCCGCAAAGTTTAGCTGTGAGTCTCATCATTTGCTTCGATCCCCTGCCGGGTGGAGTATTTCAGAGGACCTCTACGGTAGGCTCCCGTCCTGTTCCCTCTCTTCAAGAAGTTCCAGTGTCTACTCTAGCTGCCCTTCTAAATGAGCATTAAGCATCTTCCCTCAGGTCCTCCTTGCTATTTAGCTTCTTTAGGTCTGTGGATTGTAATGTGGTTATCCTGTGTGATATGGTTAATATCTGCTTATAAGTGAGTATATAACATGTGTGTCTTTCTGAGTTCCCTCACTCAGGATGATCTTTTCTAGTTCCATCTATTTGACTGAAAATTTCAAGATTTCCTTGTTTGTAATAGCTGAGTAGTATTCCATAGTGTAAATGTACCACAGTTGCTCTATCCATTCTTCGGTTGAGGGGCCTTTAGATTGTTTCCAGATTCTGGCTATTATGAATAAAGCTGCTATGAACAAAGTTGAGCAAATGTCGTTGTTGTATGGTGGAACCTCTTTTGGGTATAATCCCAGGAGTGGCATGGCTGGATCTTGAGGTAGAGCTATTCCCACTTTTCTGAGGAAGTGCCGGATTCATTTCCAAAGTGGTTGTACAAGTTTGCACTCCCACCAGCAGTGGAGGAGTGCTCCCCTTTCTCTACATCCTTGCCACCATGTGTTGTCACTTGAGTTTTTGAGAACAAGAAAGCCAACAAATCTGGGCCCAGGGGACCTACAGAGACTGATGCGCTAACCAAGGACCATGCATGGAGAGGACCTAGACCCTCTGCTCAGATGTAGTTGATATGCAGCGGCCTCCATGTGAGCCCCATAGTAGGGGGAGTAGGGCTGCCTCTGACACTGACCCTGATGCCCACTCATTGATCACTTCCCCTTGGTGGGGCGGCCATGCCAGGCCACAGAGGAAGAGGATGCAGGCAGTCCTGATGAGACTTGATAGGCTGAGGTCAGATGATAGGGGAGGAGGGCTCTCCTTTTCTGAGGACAAGGGGAAGGGAGGAGGGGGAAAGAGAGACGGAAGATGGGATGGGGAGGAGATGAGGGAGGGGGCTACAATCAGGATGTAAGACGGATAAATTAAGAATAAACAAACTTTGGGCTGGAGAGATGGCTCAGAGGTTAAGGGCACCGACTGCTCTTCCAGAGGTCCTGAGTTCAATTCCCAGCAACCACATGGTGCCTCACAACCATCTATAATGTGATCTGATGCCCTCGTCTAGCCTGCAGGTGTACATGCAGACAGAGTACTGTATACATAATAAATAAATAAATAAATATTTTTTAAAAAAAGAATACACAAATTTTTTTAAAAGTGGCTTCCTCAAGTCCACACCTCAGGGCTATTGTCACAAGTGTCCACCATGTCTTGTTTCAGTGGTGTCACTTGAGTAAGCCCTGTCCCGTTTGGATGTTTAAATGAAACAGCTGAAGCCAAGGCGAGAAAGGATTGCCCTGCCGTCCCCTGCAAGTCACTGGACACTGATACTCAAGTCTCCAGGTGGCAACCCCCCAACTCCTTTTTTTGACAAGATCTCAGGTACCCGCTATGGTCTCGAATTTGATGTGTAATTGAGGGTGATCCTCTTCCGTCTACCTCTCAAGTACTGTGATAACAGGTGTGTGCCACGTCGCCCATCTTATGCAGTTGCTGGCATTCAAACCTGGGGCCTCACACCTGCTAGGCAGGCCCTTGACTTACCGAGATAGATCACCGGCCTGGCTGTCTCTTTGGCACAGAGTGGGGAGTGAAAAGCAGAGTGTGGAACTCAGCTGGACAGTGAGGACCTCCCCCTTTTGTCACTGTCATAGCATTCACCCCTGCTTCCCTCTGGTGGCTCTGAATGGACAGCCTGTGACAGGGCTTGGCCAGGGCCTCTCCCTGCTATGTCCTTCCACACCAGGCTTGCCCACACCCACTGGCCTCCATTCTGCCCTTTGGCCCTGAGGTCCCTGCTGGTCCAGTAAGAGCTCCTAGTGTCCAGTCCTTCCCTCTTCCTGGAAGCCACCTGAGTACTTACTGTCCCCCAATTCTTTTCCTGTCTCCCCATTGATCGCCTCTACCCCAGATATTACCTCTACCACCTTCTGAATATGATCAACCCTGTGACCCAGGGCAAAGAGCAAGCCCAGGCCTGTCAAAGCTGCTGGTTCCACTAGCTTAGGCATGTCTTTCTGTCCTCCAAGATTCCTGCCTAAGGATTAAATTTTTTTTTAATAAAAGATGTTTTATGTGTATTTATTTTATGTGCATGCACATGTGTGCACATGAGTATAGGGGTCAGAGGACAACTCGCAGGCATCAGTCCTCTCCTTCCACCATGCAGGTTTTGAGGATCAAATTCAAGTCATTAGGCTTGCTGTTCCTAAACGTACTGAGCCATCTTACCTGCCCTGGGGTGTTTGTCTGTCTGTCTGTCTGTCTATTTGTCTCAAATGCATTTCTCTCTCCATTTTCCTTTTCTGGGACTTTTGTGACTCTGTTCCCAATGCTGAGATGACTTGCCTCCTGGGACCTCATGCATGCACTCACGTCTGGCCGTATCCATTCTTTGTCTGAGTTCCCCTCCCCCCTCTGGCTCCGCATCACTATGCCCTGCCTTAGACCTATCTTCATTTGCCTGCCTATCCTCAAACCACTCCAGGGTCCCTACCCTGTTCCTGGTGAAAAGCTTGAGGGAACGCTTGAATAGCCATGCAGTGAGGGTTTGAGCATAGCAACAGGCCTGTTTGGGCTCCACGTGGGCCATAAGCTGAGTGACCTTGAACAAGTCCTCCTCCCCATTGAGTTCATCTGGAGACTGAGGCCTCTGATGCCTGCTATGCTGGGTACTTTTTTAGGCTCCTGGGTGGGCGACATCCTCCCCTCCTTCAAGTCATCCCAGAATCCTCATGATACCTGTGAACTTTGGGACCCCTTGGGGGGCAGACGCCCCTCAGCTTCCACACTCTTCTCTTAAGAGACAAAGGGGAAGTGAGGATGGAGTCCTAGACACTGCTTAGCTTTCATCCCTGCAGCCCCTGTTAATGTTTAAAAGTGGTTCAAAGTCCAAGTGGCCTTGGCTGAGGGCTCCCCCTGTTTGCTCTGGTTAATAATCTCAGGAGTGCAAACATCTGGAGCAAGAGGAGAGAGCAGCACCCCTAGCCATCCTTCCCCACCCCCACCTCACCCCCATGGGCTTGTTGTGTACTGGAGCATCCGCATACACCCTCCACGCTTCTCCTCACCCAAGCAGGCTGTACAATGAGGATAGGGACTTGTCCCAAAGAGTCTAAAGTCAGAGCTGGGGTCCCCTAAATACCGTAGGCCTTCCAGCCCTCCATCAAGGTCAGAAAGGTCATGTTGGGGGAGCAGCTAGAGAGATGGTTCCGTGGTTAAAAGCACTGGCTGCTCTTCTGTAGGCCCTGGGTTCAATTCCCAGCAACCACATGGCAGCTCACACCTGCCTGTAACTCCAGTTCTAGGGCTTCTGACGCCCTCACACAAACATACAGGCAGGCAAAACACCAATGAGTGTGTGCGCACACGCACACACACACACACACACACACACACACACACACACACATTATGTTGGTGCAATGGCTGCAGCCCAGGTAATGGGTCAGACCCTGGAATGGGCTGGACAGTCTCAGAACGCTTCTACAAGTGCATATTTCTCTTGCTCTCCAAGTGAAAATGGCAGCTGCTCTACCCTCTCCTTTACAGACTAGGGAAGGAGGAAAGCTGTACCCAAGCTCCCCCAGAACAGGGAGTCAAGGTGGCCAGCTTCTGCCTCCCTGTTCTCTCTCTCTCTCTCTCTGTTCACCTCCTTGTGCCCACCAGTAGGCAACCGTAGAAGACTGAGGAACTGTACTGCCAAGATGGTTCCGTGGGTAAAGCACCTGCTGCTGACCCTGACCACTGAGTCCCATCCCTGGAACCCACATGGTGGAAGGGGAGAACTGACCCCTGCAACTTGTCCTCTGACCTGCACGTGCACCTCCACTATAGCACATGCACCATGGCACGTGTATTCCTTCACAGACTACTTCCACAAACAAATAAATATTATTATTTTTTAAAAGTCTGATAATCAGGAACACAAAAGAAGGTAACCACGTCAGAAAGTTAAGCCAAGATAGTTTCTGTGATGAGATGTGCATGGAGGTTTTGTGCTTCTCGACAGCCAGAGCAAAAAAAGAAAACTCAGTCGTTGGCTAAGCTGCCTGTTAACAGTGCATTGGAAACCCTCTCACTTACACACAGACACACACGCACTCTGGAGTCTGACAAACGGGAGCTGTGTCTGTGGGTCTCACGGAAGGGATACAGTGCAGCACTTGCTCAGGCACTGGCTATGGAATGGAACCCCTGGCTCTTCCACGAGCAGGGCTCTGGCTCCCAGGTCTCAGATATACCAGGAACTGCTCGCTGCAAGAAGGTCTGTGCCGTGAGAGGAGCAGGGAGGTGGGCAGGATGATGGCTGGAGCCATTGGAGGAGAGAGAAGTGGATGGAGAAGAATCATAATACCATGGACAGGAGTCTAAGCTCGGGGACAAACAGATGTTTAAAAACAACTCCAATTAGAATATATAAATCTATACATCTTGGATGTTAGCCCTTTGTAGGATATAAAATTGGTGACGATCTTTTCGCAGTCTGTAGGCTGCTGTTTTGTTCAGTTGACAGTGTCCTTCGCCTTACAGAAGCTTTTTAGTTTCATAGGGTCCTATTTATTAATTGTTGATCTTAGAGCCTGAGCTGTTGGTGTTCTATTCAGGAAGTTGTCTCCTGTGCCATTTTTTTCTTCTATTAGATTTAGTGTATCCGGTTTTATGTCGAGGTCTTTGATCCACTAGGACTTAAGTTTTGTGCAGGGTAATAAATATGGATCTATTTGCATACTTCTACATGAAGACATCTGGTTTGACCAGCACCATTTGAATATATAAAGAACTCAAGGAATTAAACACCAACAAGCCAAATAATCCAATTGAAAAACGGAGTACAGAGCTAAACAGAGAATCTCAACAGAGGAATCTTGAATGGCCGAGAAACAACTTAAACAAATGCTGAGCATCCCTAGTCATCATAGAAAAAGAAATCAAAATGACTCTGAGATCCCATCTTACATCCCTCAAAATGACTAAGATAAAAAACTCAAGTGACATCACATGCTGGCAAGGATGTGGAGCAAGGGGAACACTCCTCCGTTGCTGGTGGGAGTGCTAACTTGCACAAGCACTTAGGAAATCTGGAGATCTCCCAGGAAACTTGGAATAGCGCTTCCTCGAGATCCAGCTATACTACTCCTGGACATATACTCAAAAGATGCTCCACCGCACAACAAAGATGCTTGCTCATGGATGTTCACAGAAGCTTTATTTATAGTAGCCAGAAACTAGAAACAACCCTAAACTGAAGATGTCCCTCAACCGAAGAATGGATAAAGAAAATATGGTACATTTACACAGTGGAATATTACTCAGCTACTAAAAACAAGGAAATCATTAAATTTGCAGTCAGATAGATAGAACTAGAAAATATTATCCTGAGTGAGGCCACCCACAAGAGCTTTAACCCAAAATTTACCCTGCACACAACATGTGCAGGAATAAAGATGGAGCAGAGATTGAGGTAAGGGCCAAACAATGACCGGCCCAACTTGAAGCCCATTCCACAGGAGAGAGCCAATCAGACGCTGTTAATGATACTCTGCTGTGCTTGCAGACAGGAGGCCAGCGTAAGTGTCCTCTGAAAGGCTCCACCCAGCAGCAGATCGAAACAGATGCAGAGACCCACAGCCAGACAATAGGCAGAGCTCTGGGAGATTTGTGGAAGAGTTGGGGGAAGGATGGGGGATCCAGAGGGGACAAGAACTTCACAAGAAGTCAACTAAGCAAGGACCATGGGGCTCACAGAGACTGCAACCAAACAGCATGCATGGACTGGACCTAGACCCCTACACATATGGAGCTGATAGACGGCTTGGTCTTCGTGTGGTTCCCCTAGGAAGTGGAGGGGGGTGGCTGTCTCTGATATGGACTCTGTTGCCTGCTTTTGGATCCCTTTCCTCCAGCTGGGCTGCCTTCTCTGGCCTCAGTGTGCTGGGGTGGGTTGGTAGGGGGAAGAGATGGGAGGGTGAGACCAGGAGGAAAGGAGGGATTGGGGCTATGACTGGGATGTAAAATGAATAAATAAACAAATATTTTAAAAATATGTAAATCTAGAGGCTAATTGGTACACTCTTTCCCAGTGCATGCCTGTAATCCTAGCACTGGTGAGGGAGAGGCAGGAAGACCGGATGTTGAAGGGCAATTCGGACTAGGAAGAGTTCAAGGGCAATCTGAGCTATAGAAAACTCTGCCTCCAAAAGAAAAATGTTCGTTGTCGCTGTTTTAAGTTGAAAGGCCACTGTGTTACTTTTTTTGGGCCACTGCTGCAAAAGACCCTATGTTGTCATTAGGAATGAAACCAAGGACGTGTGCCATCCTGTACAAACTCACTTTAACTGATCTCATCTAAAATTAGGGTCCTGTTCTGCGGCTCTGAGCCGATACACTTTTTACGGAGGTCAGGGGTCACCCTGCACAGACACTTCCGCCCTTACTGCACTCTAGGGACAGTGCTATTGCCTACTGGTATTAGCCCTTTCAACCCTCAGCCCTATGCTATAAAACCCAGGTACCACCCAGGTGATGTCAGCACCACTTAGCAGTGAGAAAATGAGCACTCGAGGGGGGATGGGGCTCAGCATCTTTTCCGAGCTCACAGAGCAGGAAGGACCACAGGAAGCTTCCTGGCTTTGGAGGCTCTGCTTGTGTCCTCCCCCATGCACTCCCTTTCTCATGGTGGGGCTCCTAGTCAGTCCTGCCACTCCTAGGAGAGTCAAGACATAAGTCTGTGAAAGAGGGTTAGCAGGCTGCTGTGGTGGGTGTGGACTTCATCTAGGCCCTGATAGTTTCACGATGGGAAACCAGTGCGGCTCAGTGAAGGGATAGCATCTCTCTTTGTTATATTTGTCTTAAAGGATGTGAGAAACTGGAGACCAGAGAAAGAGCCTTGGGAGGAAGGGTGTCAGAGCCTGGTCTTTCTCTGTAGCCAACTTCCCTGGGTCTTAGTTTTGTCATGTGAGAAACAGGCCAGACCTGGCTACCAACTGACATGAGGTCCAGTGAAAGGGCTAGAGGGAAAGGCCAGGCAGTGCCTGACTCCCCAATGCCCTGTGTCTGCTGGGAGAGTTAGACCCATAAGGAAGCCTTTCTAGAGTCTACAGCCTCTTGCGCTTGGTCAATCTCCTTCAGATTCTAACTGTGGCTTCCTGTCCACAGAGATGGACCTGGGCTGGGCTGCAAGGATCGATTAGAACTGATTGGCCTGGGCTGGGCTGGGCTGAGCAAACACCAAGGTCATCATTTGCCTCCGGCCCCTTCCCCCAGCCAGTTTGCAACTGCCTGTGGCAGGGAAGTGGTCCCTGTTCCTACACCAAGCTGTGAGACATCCAAGTTTGGAAATCCCAGAACCATGCAGGGTCTCGGGACCCTGTGTCTGCTGCTGACCACCTGCCTGGCTGCGAGGGCTGAGGATACACTAACACTACCAGACATCCAGACTCAGGAGAACTTCGACGAGTCCCGGGTAAGGCTGGCCTCTCTGGCTGAGGTGGCCACAGTAGTGGTATCGCCATAGCACTGAGCATTGCTGGCCAAGGCCTGTCTGTCTTGGGTGCTCATTTTCCTATCTTGTACATGACATCTCAATGCCTAGGGGCTCTTCCTGGCCAGACTGTTAGGGTATTCTGAGATCCCCTGAAGATGCAGCATCTTGACCTGCCATTCATCCTGCGGGGTCCTCCATGAGCCTAATGTCGTCCCAATGTGTCCTGTCCTCATGGGCTCCCAGAGGAATCCATGTACAGCAGATGGCACAGGGTGGGCATGGGCCTGGGAACTTTGGGGACAGGCAGGTCACAGGTTGATGGGGTTGGGGAATTATGAAGTGTGAGCCTAAGGGTACCCTGGCCTGTGATAGGCATGGCACTATGTGTCTATAGGTCTATGGGTTTGTGACCGTGTGTGTGTGTGTGTGTGTGTGTGTGTTAGAGCCAGCAGCCCCAGATTTGTCCCAAATCATAAAGCTTTCTGGGTGAGGGATTCTGCCCACCACAATGTTGTTTCTATGGTCTATCTGAGGGGCTCTCAGAATTCTCCAGGTGGTTTTCTATACTTTAGGATGAGGAACTGGTGTGCTGGGGGTCCAGGGTTGGAAGGTCAGTGCTATGTGACTGGTATCAAGAGGTCATTGGCTGGTCCTACAAGGTAGTAGCAGGTTTGCAGTGTCTCCATAGCACTTCCACGGGCTTCCTCACAGCGTAGTGCACATTGCTATGGAAGAAATAAAACTCAAGCCTCACACTGCAGGACAGAGGTGGCTAGAGACCTCAGAATATGCAGTCTGGACCCTACTTGCCCACAGGGCATCACAGACACTTTACTTCTGTGGAGCAGGCCTTATGTAAGGCAGGGGAACTCTGCACATTTCCGCCCTAACTACGTTGTACATCAGCCTTAAGACACTGTCCCTTAGAAAGCTGACCCTCAGAGGAGGGAGGGGGAATGTGGGTACATCTTCTCAAGGCCTGGGTAAACCCAGGTCCCAGTGTGTGGTTCTTCCTCCTAGATGTATGGAAAATGGTTCAACCTGGCGGTGGGCTCCACCTGCCCATGGCTAAGGCGGTATAAACACAAGCTGAGCGTGAGCACACTGGTGCTGCAAGAGGGAGCAACAGAAGCAGAGCTCAGCATGACCAGCACTCAGTGGCGGTGAGTGGAAGAGGTGCAGGAGCGACCAGCATTTCCAATGCACCCCATCTTGTCCTGGAAACCACAGCTAGGACCTTGCTTCTGGGCCTCGGGAATCATTGCGACCCTCCCCCAAAGATGTCTAGTGTGCTTCTCAAGGGTCATGTCTCACACTAAGCTTCGTGTGCAACCTGCCCTCCTTGGGTATTTGCTGAGAAGGCAACTACTACACCAAGGGACCTAGCTGGAGAGTTTTGGGCCAGCAGGTCTAGGGTGAGGCTCCTAGACTCTGCCCATTCCTCCTCGCTGTTGCCGTACAGTCCACCACGAAGACTGCCCCTTCTCCAAGCCTCTCCTACCCATCCTCTCTCCACTGCTGCCACTGTGCTTGAAGCTTCCTTCCCTCCCTCCCTCCTTCCCTCCTTCCCTCCCTCTCTCCCTCCCTCCTTTCCTTATCTCCTGCTGAGCAATCCCAGCCATAAGGGGCATCAGTGTGTCATCCCAGTGTCCTTCATGGGGACATTATGCAATGAGTGAAAGTTGAGCATCAGTCCACCACTGCCGCCAGGGTAATGTGCAGCAACGATGACAGCACTTTACTGTTCGCCCTGCCAGGAAGCAGGGTGTTCCTTGTGTACAGAAAGGGGATTTGCAAGGGTTAGGATGACCACGAAACAAGATATTTGGAAATGTATGTTTCTAAATAAATTTTAAAAGGACATTTTGGCTTGGTCACTGCCAGGAGAGGTGTCTGCGAGGAGGTCTCCGGGTCGTATGAGAAGACAGACATGGATGGAAAGTACCTTTACCACAAATCCAGTGAGTGTGGGGGCACACCACAGTCCCTTCCTTCCCCTTTCTTTCCCCCTTCTATCCTTGTAACCTTCCTTCCCATTTAGCTGATGAGGCATCACCACCATCTTGGTACTCCACGGCTCCTCCCACTTAGCATATGACCAGAGCTGAGAGAGCTGCAGAATGCCAAAGGTGACACCAGCAGCTCCCACCCTGCAGCCCCATGCTTGGTGCTACATGACAGAGGGACATAGGCCGGATTTACTAAGTGATTTAGCAACTGTCTGCTGACTCTCCTCTGTGTGCCAAGCCAAATCATTGTGCATGAGATGAGCATGTGATTGCTTGAGAGAGGAATGGTGAAATTGAGTGGATGAGCAATAGTAAGTGGATGACATATGAGTTGACTGGTCATCTGAAAGACAGGTAGATAGAGTAATGGAGAAAAAGGAAAAAGGAAAAGACAGAGAGGAGAGAAGGAGGGAGGAAGGGCAAGAAGGAACAAAGGAAAACTAGACATGGTGGTTCATGCTTATATTCTCAGCAGTGGGGTAGAAGAAGAAGGATTAGAAGCTCAAGGTCATCCTTAGCTACATAGCAAGCTAAAAGGCCCGCCGGGGGTAAATGAGACTCTGCTTAAAAAGGGGGGAGGTAAAGAGGGAGTAAAGAACAGGAACTGAGGGAGAGGTAATGAGCAAGGGAGGAGGAAGGAAGGAAGGAAGGGGATGAAAAGAGAAAGGTAGCAAAAAGGGAAGGAAGGAACCAGGGAGACGGAAAAGGACAAAAGAAGGACAGATGGATGGATGGAGTGGAAGTGGGTGAGTTAATGCTGTCCAGCAAGTGGAGAGAGAGGCTAGCATCGATGAGCAGATGGTGAGCCTTGGAAGGGCCACGTGGCTGTGGGGATGGGTATGGGCATGCTGTGTAAGGGCAGGTGATGGGCCTCCAGTGTGAAGAGCCTACCCAGTGACTCCTTTGGTCTGCCTGCATCTCCCACACAGAATGGAACATAACTTTGGAATCCTATGTGGTCCACACCAACTACGACGAGTATGCCATTTTCCTTACCAAGAAGTCCAGCCACCGCCATGGACCCACCATCACTGCCAAGCTCTATGGTAAGGACCTTAACAATGAGCCTGTAGAAGCTGGTGTGGGAGAGTCTTGTTAATTTACGGACCATGGAATGGGAAAGAGCAGGAAGCTTGGTTTTTCTGTGTGAGAGAATTTTGGTTAAGGAAGGACAAGAGGCCCTGGCCTTGAGGAGGTAGAGCTTGGCATCTTGGGTGAGCTAGAATTCTCATTCTATCTCAAAAAGCAACTCCTGAGGCTGGGAAAACAATTCAACGGCTAAAATGCTTGCCAGAAAGCGTGGGGCCAAATTGGTTTTCCCAGAATCCACATAAACACCAAGTGTTTGTGGTCACCTGCCTATAGTTTCAGCAGACAGGGGCTCCCACTCAAGCTGGCAAGTGAGACTAGCTAGTGTGTCTGTGAGTTCTGAGTTTGCCTGAGAGACCCTGCCCTAGTGAGTAAGGTAGGAGAGCAATAGAAGCTGGTTCCTTTCTTCAAATTCCAACTGCACAGGTGCTCACACAGACAAACACATGTACATGTGCATGCACGCATGCACCCCTCCCCCCACCATGAAAATGAAAAGGAGCAGGGAAAGAGTGACTCTAGAACCCCCAGGGCCCAGACAGGGCCAATAGGAAGAGCCTTGAATAAGGACCCAGGACCTGTGATGGGGGCTCAATCTCTCTCTTGGGGAGCCATCTTTCAATAGTATGTCAAGAAAAGTTTATAAGCCAATTCTTTCCACACTTTTCCCTGGACACAGTCACCCTGGCTGTCCAGCCCAGGTGCCCGGGGCACTCAGTATCTCCTCTGCTTTTCATTTTCAGGCCGATCACCACAGCTGAGGGACAGTCTTCTGCAGGAGTTCAGGGAGGTAGCCCTGAGTGTGGGTATCCCTGAGAACGCCATTGTTGTTCTGGCTGACAGAGGTAAGTAGTATCTTGCCCTACTCTGAATTTTGGTCCTTTCATCCTTCCTGCCCCACAAAGGACATCCTTAGCCCCGTGTCTTTCCTATAACACTACGAGACAAACAAGGCCACATTCCTCTCCCTCTACAGAGAGTGAGAGAGAGCTCCTGGGTTTGCCCCAAGTCTCAGGGCATGAATTAGCAGAGCCAGCCTTTGACCAGTTCTATTCTTATCCCAGGGCCACAAGTCTTGGTGGCTGCTTTGGGGTTGGGGGCACAGACTCCACAGGGAGAGTATCTGCACTCAGGCTTAGTGGTTCAAGCACAGAGGTTTGGCTTCTGGCTAGCCAACCTAAACCCTCACTTTTCCCATCTGTCAAATGGGATAACAATGCTTTCCTCCAAAGCCTGCTGTGAGGGATCTGTGAGACAAAGCCATGAGAGACTGCAGCACGGTGCCTTGGAAGTACTCCATAAACACCCCTGTTGCTGATCTGAGGATACTGATGGAATGATGCTGGTCCCATCAATGGCTTTGAGTGATGTGCTCTACAGCGCAAGGCATGATGTCCACCAAGCAGAAATCTGGATCTAGGCTAGCTGTCCACCCTCAAGAGCCTGAGCCTCTTGTTCACTCCTCTTTTGTGTCCTCTACCTAGGGGAATGCATCCCTGGAGATCGGGAGGTACAGCCCACTTCACAGCTGGTAGGTATCTCTTCCACCCTTCCTTGGCAGCCCTACCCCAGGCACTGCTTGCCAGGCACAAGAGCATCTGCTTGCTAGGGTTCAGAACTGGCCAGAAACATCAGTTCCTTAAACACAAGAGCAGAGACAATGCCAGTGTCTATAAGGGTAGGGATGAGGCACACAAGCAAGGCCCACAGTAGCCTCTCACCTTGCATGGGGCAGTGTGGAGCTTGCCAATCTTGTTCTCCAGATGCCTATCCACCCAGAAACAGTGGAAGGCTTGGCCAAAATGTTGGCTTCTTGGATGACAGTGGCTGCATCTTTGGAGCACTTAACACCCAGACCAACGTATCTATTGTCATCTTCAATGGTAATAAAAACACTGAATCTGGTCTAGTGGCCAGTGCAAGTCTGCTTCTGCACTGGCATAATCTTTCAAAAGCTCATCCTTAAGGGATGACCCCAAGAAAAAGTCAATACTCTGTCTCCTGGATGGGTAGGGAAAACAGGAAGATCTCCTCCAGGGACTTGATTTTCATGGCCCAGCTTCTGACAAAGATGCACTCCTTGTCTTCAGCTTTGTCTCCATGTGTTACAGGAAGCTCACCAGATATGACAACTCAGACATTGTGTGTAGCCAATTGACAGTTTCTATTCCAGCTGGCTGGAACTACACCTAGGTGTTCAGGGACCTGAGCACAGCCACAAGTGTCCAAAGCACAGGGGGTTTAAAAGGCAGACTCAGTGTCCTCAAATCTCACTTGGTAGCCACATGCAGGGAGGGCGTCTCTTCTCAGAAGTAAGTCGTTTGCAGGCAAGCAGTTTTAATAGAAGCTAAGTTAGCCAGAACACCCCAAACTTTTTTTTTTTTTTGAGAAATGGGTTGAGTAATTTTCAGTGGGATTCTCCATCAAGGAGGCCATATTCTAGTTAAAGCTGAACTCGCCTCAGAAAGAATACAAGATGGAAGAACTTCAGCACTGTCGTGTCCCATCATGCATGAGCCCTGTGCCCCCTGCTGTGGGCACAGCCTCAGCCAGAACCATGGCCACGCTGGATCCGCCATGGAAGGTGCCACTTCCAGCCTGGGTTCCCGTTACACTGAAATCATTTACCATTTGGAATTTCCTCAAGGAAGAAGCTATGTTTTTTCCCCTTTGTTTTTATTTTATGTGTACGAGTGTTTTGCCTGTAATGTCTGTTCATGTACTGTGTGTGTACAGTACCTACACAGACCAGTAAAAGACATCGGATCCCCTAGAGTGGGAGTTATAGGCAGTTGTAAGCCACCATATCAGTGTTGGGAACCAAACCTGGGTCCTCGGCAAGAGTGACAGCCTCTCAAGCCCCACCCCCTTTCACTTCAAGAAAGCTTTTGATATTTACACAAAATTGCATAGCCATTTTATTTATTTGTTTGTTTGTTTATTTGTTTATGACAGAGTCTCACTGTGTAGCTCTGGCTTTTCTGGAACTCACTACATAAAGCAAGCTGGTCTTGAACTCTGCCTGCCTCTGCCTCCCAAGTGCTTGTACTAAAGGCAGGCACCACCACCTCCAGCTGCCAATTATTTATTTTTAAATGTATGCTTTGGCTGGCTTATATAGTTTCTCCCTCAATTTTCTTCTTAATATGGAAATTTTAGTAAAAAAAATTCCAAATCCAATGACATACCCATGCTAGAGCTAACAGGACGCAGCTGGAGATACCCTTTCACAGAGCCAGTTGGCCTAGTCTCCAGGTGTTTTCTTTTTACTCGATGCCAGTGGTAAGGCATCTGCATCTGACCCATGTCCCCCTATTAGCTAACTGATACCGGTGGAAAATGGGGCAGGACACTTCTGCCATCTAAATTTCCTTTTCTTTGGTGGAAATGTCTCCATAATGAACACTTTTCCTCCCAGGAAAAGCACATGTGGCATATTTCTGGATCCTTGCTGCTTCAGTTAGGATTTCTTTTGCTGTGATGAAACACCATGACCAAAAGCAACCCACATCACTGAAGGAAGTCAGGGAGGAACCCAAACAGGGCAGGAACCTGGATGCGGGAGGCGTCGCTGAGGCCATGGAGGGGCGCTGCTTCCTGGTTTGTTCCTTGTAGCTCACTCAGGCTTCCTTCTTGTAGAAGGCAGGGAGGCAGGGTAGTGCCACCCACAGTGGGATGAGCCCTCCCTTCTCCATCACTAATGATGAAAATGCTTTCCTGGCTTGCCTACAGCCTGATTTTATGGAAGCATTTTCTCAGTTGAGGTTCTCCCCCTCAGATAATTCTAGTTCCTGTGGAGTCGATATAAAAACTAGCCAGCACACTCACCCAGCCCAGCGTATGTCAACAGCTTGCGGGGGTGGGGGGGTGGGGGATGGGGTGGGGAAACGCCTCAAGTGCAATCTTTTTCATGACCTTCATTTTTTCCTCCTGAGCTTCTGTGTTTCAATCCTGCCATTTACCCCGAGGGCCACAAGACATCTTGCCCTTCTTCTCTGCAATGTCTATAAGGAAGTTTTTGTTTGTTTGTTTGTTTGTTTTTGTTTTAATTTTGATGATTTTTATTTTTCTCTCATAACTGGTCAACCCAAGTCTTTCTCTAACTCAGGAAAGTTTTCTTCTGTTATTCTGTCTTATTTGTCTTCCCTCCACAAGGCTTAGGATGTGAATTTCCTGCAGCGCCTAAATGGCAGCTTATTATCTCAACTATGAGGAGAAACCAAACATCTTTTCCGACTCTAATGATTTCCATCGCTGATGGTGGCTGTTTCATTGATAGATGTCATTGTGAATTGCATTGGTGGCTTGATGTTTGTTTTTCATGTTTCTTACTCTTATCCTCTTATCCATGTTAGGTGGGAATAGTCCCTTAATTTAATCCAAATCCTCTGAGGGTCTGTGTTATCTAACTTGTTCCCTTTTTCTTCATCTCTTCTTTCTTAGCAAGGAAGGCGCATATGCCACCAGGTTAAGATAGATCTGAAAGAGACCAAGGGCCTTAATAGTTTTCAGTTGCCCTATAAAAGAAGAAACCTAAGCCAGGTGTGGTGGCATACTCCTGTAATCCCAGCACTCAGGAGGCAGAGGCAGGGAGATCTCTGTAGTTTGAGGCCACCCTGGTCTGTAAAGCGAGTCCAGGACAGCCAAGGCTACACAGAGAAATTTTGTCTCAGAAGAAGAAGAAGAAGAAGAAGAAGAAGAAGAAGAAGAAGAAGAAGAAGAAGAAAAGAAAAGAAAAGAAAAGGAAAGGAAAAAAAAGAAAGGAAGGAAAAGGAAAGAAAAACAAAGACAAGAAGACGAAGAAGAAATCTAAGATCACCTTTTCAAGTCTTAGACCACTCCTGTGAGCAGAAAGGTTGCTTAGTGACCAACAGTCTCCTTCCCAGCCCCTTCTTTAATTGGCCTTGATCTCGGCCTCAGGGGCCTGTACAGCCAGACATCCTCTTGAGCCCCTTCTGTGAATTCAGATTGACACTAGGGCTAGGATTTCATCAGGCAGTCTAGCCTGTTTCCACAGCTTCAGGGGTTCAGGTGAGCAACAGCAGTGAGATCTCTGCAAAGCTGTTCTCTCCTCTCTGCAGAGAGCCCGGCGGGCAGTGTTGCCCCAAGAAAGTGAGGGATCAGGGGCTGAGCCAGTGGTAACTGGGATCCTCAAGAAAGAAGGTAAGGAGACTTATTTGTTCACTCACTTCAGCCACACAGTGGAGAAGAAAGCCTATGGACACCTCAGCACTGTGTGGCCCATCTCTCAGCTACAGAGTTGATGGCTGGGCAAAGATAAGACAGATGCAGCTCTGAACCCTGTGGGGTAGGAGGGGGAGGAGCACCAGATATGGTCCAAAGCTTGAGGGGGCTCAGCTTGCCATGAGGAGTGAATTACTATGCTGTCTGTGTGCTCTCCAAGCCTTGGTTTTCTCCACTATATAATGGGGGACACTTGTCTCCCTAGCTGGCGGTTAGGGCTCTTGTATCAGGAATGGGGAAGGGTATGAGGATATTTTGTGCAGATGTCAGTTCACTTAACTTGCTTGTTAAATGCCAGGCCTGACCCACCCTAGGCCTTGTGCCAGACATTGTTTTTGTTTTGTTCTGTTTGGCTCTTTGGGTTTTTGTGGGGAGACTTCCAAGGGAGTACATATTAGTTGCAAAGGAAAGCATCACCAAAGGGCTGGAGATCCTGAGAAGACAGAGGTGAGGTGATGAAAGACACTTGCTGGGCTAAGGGGACTCAGGTTGTGCCCAGGCATCAAGAAGGGTTTTATGGATCATGGGAGAGCAAAGGCACCTGGTGAAGGGACCAATGGGGTCAAGTTGGCTATTGGTGTGGTGAGGAACCAGCTAGTTTCTCCAGGCAGAAAGTCCTTGGGTCACTGGTAAACCTCCCATAGTAAGTGCTGTCGGCATGGGTGGTGCATATCACGTTATACAGAGGTACGTAGTAAGTGCTCAGTGAGTGTTGCTCTTCTGTGCTTTCCCAGATTCCTGCCAGCTCAGCTACTCAGAAGGTCCCTGCCTAGGGATGTCTCAGAGGTATTACTACAATGGCACTTCCATGGCCTGTGAGACCTTCCAATACGGGGGCTGCCTAGGCAATGGCAACAACTTTATCACAGAGAAGGAGTGTCTGCAGACATGCCGGACGATAGGTGAGTGCATCTTGTCTTTGCACCCTCAGTGCCCCCAGTTCTCATGGTCCCACACATCCACTTGCCCATGGGTAGGAGTTAAGGTTTTCTCAGGGTAGAATCCAGGGTCAAGGTTGCTCATAGGAAGTCCATATCTAGACTCAGGTGGCTCGGGCCAGTCACTTCCCCCTCCCTGGGGACCCATCCAGTTTTGCAGTTTGTGAAAGAAGGACCGCACACTCTAGATGTTCAGGCTCCTCTAGCCCTGTCTCAGGTAGTCCTCAGTTCAGGTCCCATCAGCAGCTGCAAGGCTGACTAACACCCCACGTCCCTCTTTCTTCCACAGCGGCTTGCAATCTCCCCATAGTCCAAGGCCCCTGCCGAGGCTATGCAGAGCTCTGGGCATTTGATGCAGAGCAAGGGAAGTGCATCCAATTCATCTACGGGGGTTGCAAAGGCAACGGAAACAAGTTCTACTCTGAGAAGGAGTGCAAGGAATACTGTGGAGTTCCTGGTGATGGTAGGACACCCTTGGGAGCCCAGGGAGGCAGGCAGGGGAGTACCGGTAAGGGGTAGGGGCTGGAGAGTCAAATTATAGGCTCTTTTCCAGGTGAGTAGCCTGGCTCACTCTCTGGACCTCAGCTTCCCACCTGGGAAATGGACCAACCCCAGAAACATGCTCGAGTTGGTCCAGAGAAGATACTAACTAGGCACCATCAGAAAGCATATAGGACAGCTGAGAAGCTGGGTGGAGTTAGTGCTCAGCTGGAGGGGTGACCAGGGCATGGTGGCCACTTAGCATTCTCCAGGCCTTACTATTCCCATTGGAAAATGGTACCCCCAGCAAGTCAGAGAAGGCGGAAGTCCAGGCTATTCCATGCAACGCCCCTGAGAGAGGTCATTTAGCACATGTTTCATCCCAGCCCAAGGACCCATCCTGAGTCACTCTTTCTGTGTCTGTATCTGTAGGAGGAGCTAACACCAGCTGAAGGGGCCAGTCTACAAGCCACAGGGTAGCACTGTCCATCTCAGTGCAGTCTGGTTCAAAGGATCTAGACCCAAATAAAACAAGCTGTCAATGCCTGGCATTCTGTGTGTTGGCATCTCATTGTCACTGTAGTTGTAATGAGGGTATTGGAGGGGAAGGGAAGCTTGGGGCCTGAGTAACCCAGCTTCCCAGAAGAGAAAGATACATGGCTCACAAAGTGACAGCTTCTTGTGATACAAGACCCTGGCTGTGCACCACTTCAAACACAATAGTTTCCAATTCTGCAGTAGTGGAGTGGAGTTTTGTTTTACTTTAACAACAACAAAACAAAAAACAAAAACAAAAGAAAAGAAAGAAAGAAAAGAAAAAAGAAAATCAAGTGGGAAGTGGTGGCACATGCCTTTAATCCCAGCACTTGGGAGGCATAGATAGGCAGATCACTGTGAGTTCTAGGCCAGCCTGGTCTAGAGAGTAAGTTCCAGGATAGCTAGGGCTACACCGAGAAATCCTGTCTTAAAAAATCAAACCCTGTCCCCACAAAGAAACTGAGTTTTTCAAAAAGGCAACACATGGAAACTAAACCACAGGAAAACTTCAAACATACAACATTTATTAGGCACTATACTCAATTTTAAGGTTAGCCCTCCCTCCAAAAAGAAAAGAAAGAAAAAGAAGGAAGGAAGGAAAAAAATACCAGAAACTCTGATACTATTTTCTAGAAGAGGACAGACTGGAGTCACAAAGACCCAAGGACAAAGAAGAGTGGTGTCCTGAGCGCCCAGGTGCCTGAGGTTGCACCCTATTCTTGCCACACCCAAGTCTTTACTAGTGTTTTTCTCTAAGCTATCAGCTTGTCCCCATACTCATCCCAAATCACCTGGAGCTGCAGCACTTGCCATTTCTCCCCCTTGGCCTGGAGCACCTGTTTCCTAGGGTCCTCACCCAGCCTTATGCCCTGGCAGATTGTCTATTGGCCTTTCCAGCTCATCTGAAACAACCAGCTTGGACCCTGGACCGTAGTCCAAAGCACTGGGCTGGACTGGATTCTTGCCATGTGGGAAAGAGAGGAGGGAGGCCAGTCAGGGTGGCTTGAAGACAAACCTGGCCCATGACCATGTCCTGGGGAGTCTCCTGTAACTGTCTGGTACTACTTGCATCAGCCCAGAGCCCTGAAGGTGGGCAGACAATGAATGGAGAGGGAAGATTGCCAGCTTGCTATGCTCTCAAATAGAAAGTCATCCCAGTAGCAGAAACCAGGCCAGGGCTATGGGAAGTGACCATAGTCCCCAGAGTTGATGGCCAACTCAGCAAAGGGGATTGCTTTCCATGGCCTTAGGCCATTTGCTGAAGTGTTCAGTCAGGCAGGCAGGATGAGAGTCTAGAACACTCTACCATCTGAAGACACATATAGACACTCCTTGTTCTTCAAAGTCTGGAACTTGGGATTTCTAGTTTCTATCAGAAAAGCTTGTCTGAAGAGATAGCGTTTACGGCCACAGCTCTGATTTGTAGTAGACAGGTTAGAAGCCACTAGGCAGATAGGCAACTGTGCGGAAGTTGTGGGAAGATCCCCCAGCTGGAGCCAACATCATCACAATGTATCCTCATATGCCAGAGACAGCTGCCAATGGGAGTTTGGAGATACCACTCTGAAAGTGGGGCATTTCGGAGTGGTCTAGAGGACAAATATATAACACAGGGTACAAGTTCCATATGCTGGCTGCCTCCCACCAATGTGGAGTGGAATGCCGGGTTCATAGGGTATGTGATTTTTTGTACAGTTCTGAATTCCCTATTAAAAACCAAGTATCTGCGTAAAAAAATCTGCTCCGTTTTTGGTGGCTTTGAGACAAGAGCCTTCTATGTAGCCCAGGTTGGCCTCCAAACCATGATGGTCCTGCCTCTACCTATCCAGTGCTGGAATCAGAGATCTGTACTACCACACCCCAGTTGGGCTCATTTCTTATGGGAAGAGACACCCACCTGGCCCTGGGATGTGTCCTGAGGGTACTTTGCTATGTGTCTCACTTGTCCTGCCTCTAATTGTCTGTCCTGAAGGCACCTGCTTCTTGACCAGTCTGTGCTATCCCTCAGGACAGGTTCTCCATGGTACTTGCTACAGCTTTTAAATAATAAATGATAGTGTATCCTGACAACACAGTTGTCCCTCTGGGGGGATGGGGTGAGGTCTGCCTGTAACCCAGTCCCAGGAATCCATACACTTCTCTCAAGAGGGACAAGGATTCATTCGCTGGCAGGAGCCCCTAACCCTGAAGAGGCACACAGCATATCCAGTCTTGCCTTGTTGTTTTTTCTGTGGTTATCCTTCAGATTTACTTGGCACAATATAGATGTGGCTGCTTAATAAAACACCTTCTTAAATGGTCATATATAAGAAAAGCATGAATGTCCACGTGTCTGTGACATCAGGCTCCAAGCAAGTGGCAGGAGCCAACTCTTCATGCGGTTAGAGTTTCAATGCTATCAGGAATTTGGGCTGATCTTCCCAGGAAATGAATGATACATGTAACAGTAGTAAACACTGCATGGGAGAGCCCAGCCACTACACTAAAGGTACAGGAGCCCAGTGGATGGTTGTAGGGAAAGGCCCACTTTGATGTGTAGCCTTGTGTACTGAACCAGCAGGACTGATTAAATCCATCCCTTATTCTCTGAGACAGGCTTCTCACATCATCTCACAGCAGGCCAGGGTCTCCTTGGATACCTTTCCCCATATCTATCAAACACTGGCTCAGCCAGGCCTATGCTGTGACAACCAATGAATGACCCTTCAATGAAGAATGGGCAAGGGTGGCTTCAGAGTGTGACAGGCTCAAGCCACCTTGGTGCCTGACCTCTGTCCTACTCACTCAACCCCTGCAGGTGCTGTGTTGAGTGGATGACATGGCCCAAGCCCAACCCTAAGAAAACAATCACACACCAGAGGTTCCTAAAGGCTGTTTTATTGTAAAACCATAAATACAACACTGACATGAACTCATGAACGCACTTAGGCGACTGATCCTCTGGTCATTGAAGGATGTCTTTTTGCCTTGGCATCAACTGGGAGATGGTTTGGGGGTCCAGGGAGGAACTGAATCTTGGGCTGGGGCTTTTGGCGATTTAAGGAACCCAGTGGAAATGTTCCTCTTCTCTATGGGAATATTCCACTTTTGGACAAGAACAGACAGGTAAAAACAGCAACATGGAAACAGCTTGGTTTAATTTTTTTTTTTTTACTTTGTAAAAAACTCTTTTTAAAATGTTCATTCCTTTCCTCCATTTGACATCCATAAAAAATTTTAAACATCATGAAACCAATTTGCTGTAAAATGGAGAAACGGGACCCAAACCAAAGTAAAACAAAACACCCCAAAGGACACACAGAAAACCCTAAATAAACCCTCAAGTTCAGCCTTGGGAGTTTACATATCACAAGAACTGGCAACTCAACCCCCATGCAACGTGGCTCCTTGAAGGACGGTTGGATCCACACCATCAGTACAGGAGACCGCCAACGACGTCTTTGTTAATTAACACAGGAAGTGTGACACTAGGTAATTTTTTTTAAATACAGTACATGGTACACAGGGTCCTTAAGATAGCCCTGCATAAACCCCCGTGAAGACTTGAGCCAAGCCCTGGCTGTTTATAAAAATATTATGTTGCTACAAAAGTATAAATTAATACTACTGGTATTAAGAAATATTAAACACATAAAACTTATAAGGATTAAGAAAAATATTCATTAATACCTGTAGAAAACTCTGGCCTAAAAAAGATATTTTTTTGTGTGTGTGTGTTTGCTTTTTTGTAATTTTTTTGTTTTTATTTATTTATTTATTTTTTAAAGATGACTTGAGTTTCTTGCACTCGAAGTGAGACACTGATGTGCCTATGGTATTGCCTAGAATGTCTTTACTACTGAGACAGGATGGGGCACACACATGTGGTCACTGAGTAGGGGGCAGGAGAAATGGGGCACCAAGGCGTCCTTAAGATTTACCTGATGTGAAGAGATCACCAACGTGAAGTTGTGGGGAAAACAGAAAAAAAAAAAAATAAGATAGGATCAGAAGGCAAGTGAAAATAATTCATGCCTCTTAAAAAATATCTCTGCTTCGGGTTGTTGTACAAAATGGTTTCCTGATGCTTGGGGTCTGGAAGGCCCTGCCACATGGCTCTTGCTCTTTCTTGGTTGGCCAGGCCTAACCCAAGTCAGGCCACAAGCTTGAGCCCTGTTTGGAAAGCCACCCACTCTGGCTAGTTGGGAGAAGGGTCCTAGGACAGCCTTCTGGCACCTGGATTGTGGGAGGAGCTCCCCTTCCAGCTGGCCTGCAAGTTCAGGCTTCTGAGGACAAGGCTCCCCTTTAAGGAACTTTGGTTCAAAGAGTCAAGGTGCCCAATGGGATGCTTGGGTGGTAGCACCTTGGTGGGTCATAGTGCTAAGGCCAACTCACCAAGCCTAATGAATTTCCCATAGGGGAGTGGAACCTTGATAGCGCCACCTTCTTCCACGTGAGGCCTAAATACCTGCTCTGAGACCACAAGTTCCCTTGGTCAAAGCCAGGGCTCTCCAGACTACCATCCTCAGACCCAAATGAGAGAAGAAGAAAAACAACTATAGCCACAAAGTCCCCCTGGAGACCCTGCAAAGAGGAGATGGGAGGGAAACATAAGAGGAAACACTGCATCATTGGTTTGCCATAACTGGCCTAGCAAACGTTAGCCACAGTGAAGGGGAGGGGCGACCTCCTCACCAGCTCTCCCACTGCCCTGGGAACAGGAGCCCCCCGTGCACTGTCCCCAGGGTTTAGCCTGAGCCTCAGTCTCTTGGTTCTGCCCTCCAGAAGCCTTTTTCTAGATATATGTCAGACACAATAGTGTCACACCACTGCCAAGGCCAGGAAGCCAGGGGCCTGGCACAGCTTATAGAGTAAGGAGTGCTTTGTGCCCTCCTCTTCATGCATGATATGACAAGGTCTGGGATGGCATCCCACAGGGTTTCCCTTCATCTACATGCTAGCTTTGCTCCTTCTTGGGGACGCTGTGTCCTCAGATTATGTACGGCACCAAGACTCCGCTCAGGTGTCTCCCTCCTCAGGCCGTCGAGCCTGAGGCCAGGAAATAGGGGACCTTGCTCAAAAAATGGGCTCCAAAGGCCAAGATTCAGTTTCACAGTGGAGAACATGCCCTACGAAATCCTTCCATTTCTTCAAAGTGCAGGAGATAAAGTGTGTCAAGCTGAAACGGAGACTCTTGGCCAGCCTCCACAGCCAGTGTCCGGGTCCTTCCTAAAAACCTGGAGATGAGTTCTCATCAGCATCACCAGCTACCCTTCTCGCCAGGAAACAGGCGCCCTTCCCTCAGCCCAGAGCCAGACCCATATGCGAACCAACCAAATGAGAAGCCATCCAGTGGATGGTGGTGACGTCATTCGTGCTGTGACACCCGAGATTCCTGTGCAGGCAGCGGTGCTCAGGCAGCACCCATCTTACAACCCAGTTGCTGAAAGCCAGGCAAGGCCGGCTTGGCAGGAGGACTTGGGTGCTGGGAACAGAACCACGGTGAGAACAGGAACTTTCATGTAATCCACCCAGGCCTGAGACCTCATGAGCAACTGAATCCTGGGCAAACAAGCTGCAGGCCCTGGCTTGGGCTTCACTGGTGAACCAAAGTGACCTCAGATTGGGGGAGAGCCTTGCAAGTGGAAGTGCATCTTTTTTTTTACTTGCTTGTTGCGTCCACAGGTGTTAAGGCAAGGATCGTTTTTGTCCAGAGAATCATACAGCTCAAGGTAAGCTGTAAGCTAGAATTGGGCCAGCTTCTTGGTCTTCCCGCCCCCAACAGCCTATGGTGGTCACAGGAGGCAGATGACAAAAATCCTTCTGAGGGCCAAGGTCAGCCCAGGCCACTGGAGATGGACCGGAAGAGCCTGTCTTAGTCCTTTGGACGAACTAGAATCTGGCGGGTATTGCTGTTGATGGGGCCTGTGGCTGGACCAGGGAGCTCTTTGTGATTTATTGAGCTGTTTGTTGCAGGATGTGCCCACATGAGAGCAGACACTGGGCAGAGGTGTTTTGTTTTGTTTTTTTCTGGTTGGTGACACTAGAGAGAAATGACAGCCTGCCACTTTATAATCTTTGAGACCAAGGGAGCCTGGAGACAGATTTCTGAGGACCAAGTGGGGCTCACGCTGAATCTAGTGAAGCAATCTCAGCCCAGAGGATAAAGTCAAGGTGCAAGTGAACTGTACAGGAGGTGACACCCTATGCCCAGATGCCTGGAGTTTCACACTAATTTTCTTCCTGGAGGGAGGATGTTCCATATTTGAAAAAGAATGTTTAAAATGTACATCTGGGCTCGGCTCATGCTTAGTTAGCAGCACGAGCTCTGCCTGAGGATCTGCTCTCACTGACTGCACTATGCACCCAGCTTCCAGTGTGGCTACAAGTGCTGGGTCGTGGCCCCACTCCCAACAGATGAGGGAGACAGGCGGTGTCCTTCATCATCAATCCAGAGCACACCTCCTGGGATGTCCCCAGGCAGTGCGAACACATTCTTACATTCTTCAGGGAGCAACGACATTCCGTTCCTGTCTGGATGGCCCCACTGTGGACAGAGGTTCCTCTGATGGTAAGAGGCAAGTTGAAGACCTTGTGATGGAAATGCCTCCAGCTTCCCCTGGAGGAGGAGAGATCGTGTGGTGGCTTCCTGAGACCATAGTTTGCTGGAGTGGATGTGGACACAGCCTTCTCTGATTTATTTGTATGTGTGAGACTCTAGAGGAGAGCTCGGCTAGTCTTGTGAGGCAAAGGATGCAGGCTTAGTCCTCAAGGACAGTGTTCTGGAGCCTTGAACATAACTGGAAGCCTTGAGTCTTTAACCTACCTTCACTCCTCTCCTGTTGGCAAGCCAGGGGAGAGGGCTATGGGTACAGTGCTTTTGAAGTCGAGGTATCTTTCAGTTGAATAATGCTTTATGACTGGGAAGAGGGGTGCCAGACCAAGTCCCCAGGTGGGAGAGAGGTGCTTTTGCCAAGATCCCCCACAGGAGTGGCCATTTGCAGTGGAAGCATTCTCATCCCACAGCTGTGGTCACTTGGAAGGATCAGGGACACCAAGGTCTTTATTTATGGAGTAGTTTATGCTCATCATCCTGTGAAGAGAACAACGGTGTCCCCTCTTGGCTTCTGGACTGTGTGTGGAAGCATTAGTTCCTGGCCAGGGGGCGGGGTTGGGGGGGTTAGAAGCAAGGGCTAGCAACCCCCTTTCACAGCATTGAGTCAAGCACATCCACCCGCAGGATGCCAACTGTTCAACCACCAACATACTCTCCTGACTACAGGTCTGAGGTATCTGTGGGGACCTCTGAGGGCTGTAAACTCCTGAGACCCCTGGGCTCTGAGGAAGGGGGAGAGACTGTGGGTTTGGTGGACACAAATATGGACTAAGTCAGATTCCCTGCAGACCTGAAGGTCAGAATTGGACGAGCAGTAGGAAGCAGTCTGAAGACACGGGGCAGACATTCAAGAGGCAGACATTTACACTACCACAGGCCGGAACCAGGCAGCGGCTCTCTGGTTGACATTCAGGACCCCTAAAGCTGCATGATTCTTACTTTGGTTCCCACCAAGCCCCACAGCAAAGGAACCATGACTCCTCCCAACTCCCCCCACACAGCCAGGACCCTGATCTTGGCTATGTGAGTCCTGAACACCACCACTGAGATGAGCTAGTTTACAGTGTGACTTGAGAACAAAAAAAAGGGGCAGGTAAAACAAACAAAGTACAACTCCAGAACATATGTTACAAACATTCAGTGCCTCCCAGAAGAGTCTAAATATGAAAAGAAACTGAATCCCAAGAGTTTAAAAAGAAATTCCTAAAGGATTGGGAAAACAATAATGACAACAGAAATGAGTGGAGAGTCAGTTCTATGTCTCTGGAAAAAAAAATGTCTTGTTGTTTTTCTCTCTCTCTTATATTAAAAAGTAAAACATCAGCTTTATATTTCTAGAGTCTCCTTTCCTGATTTGGGGAGATAGATAGTGTGTATTCTAAGGCAGCTGCCCTGGACATCCAAGGGGGAGGTCACAGGTACAGCAGCTTAATGCCCTGAAGGTGAAACAAGAAATAAAGTCCAGTGCAGAAACTGTCCATCTGATGCAGTCTGGAGAATCTGTCAGAGCAGCGGGGGGGGGGGGGGGTGGGGGGGGGTGGGGGGGGCAGCAGGTGGGTCGCAGGGGCTGAGGGAATGAAGGAATGGTGAGGAAAGGCTGGGGTTGGGAATGGGAGGTCAAGCCACTTCAACCCTCAGCTGCCTGAATATTTCACAAGCCCAGCTTCTCCCAGTCTGCACACCTGAAAACGGAGTCCTTAGAGCCCCTGCCCGAGAAAAGTGAAACCATCCCGCTTTTCCAGTCTCTCGCCTTTCCTGACACACCCAGCTCAATGCGCACACGCCCAAGGACAGGCATGCACACACGTACCAGGTGTGTGTGTGTGTGTGTGTGTGTGTGTGTGTGTGTGTGTGTGTAGTTTCTGGCTGTGCATTTGAGCATAAGCTCCCCACACCCTTTACCCATGCAATGTCACATGTGTGAACACACGTGCATGCTCACGCACATGTGCGCGCGCGCGCACACACACACACATACACACACACACCACTGGAAAAAAAAAAGCACTTAAGTTTCCAAGGGGCATTTACAATGAGGTTCCACAGTGTTTAGAACTTAAATTTCTTTGTTTGTGACAGTGTTGTGTGTGTGTTTTCCTAAGTTTCTCTTCTTTTGTCTTGTTTCTGTTTGTTTGTTTTTCCCCCGAAGTTGAGTCTTAAAGCATGTTTGATTTCAAAAACATGAGCTTGTTCATGTCTTCTGGACTAAGCAGTCGCCTCCTTTTGATCAGAAGTGCTTGTTCACACATATTTACACACCCGCTTCGAGCCCCCACAGCAGGAACCGCCAGGAGCCAGAAGGCGAGCTTGGCAAGTTTCGTGTGCTTTTGGGTCACGCAGGACCAGTACTGAAAGAGATCGGGAGTGGCCTGAAAGAGAGGTTCCTGAAGGTAATCATATACTTCACTCTTGCCCAGCTGGTCGTCCTCCTGAGCCGCGGGGTGCTCACCTGTGGCTGAGCGGGACTTCTTGGCAGCAGGCTCAAAGTCGGCCTCCTCAGCCCAGGACTCCTTTACCTCATTGATGAGTTCACACACCTTGCTGATGATCTCCTCGTGCTGGTAGGGTGGCACTGGCCGCAGTTTCTGCTGAGGATCCAGGATCATGGCCACCTTGTGGGCTGGATGCACCTTGAAGTTCTCCTTGAGTGCTTCTAGAAAGAGATGGCACAGCTTGCTGACGGTGCCTGCGTCATTGGCCTTGGCTGTGAAAAGCTTCTCTAGCCTGACGTAGGTGGGCAGCACCAGCTGCAGGGTGGGCTGGCTCTCGTTGCTCAGCTCGATGACGGCCTGCTTCACGGGTGTCAAGATGGCAGCCAGGTTGCTGAGCAGGTGTTTGTTGAGGCTCTGGATGAGGTTCATTTTCTTGGCACGGCTGTAGAACTCACAGATCTGCTCGTAGCGCTCGTGCACCAGCAGCAGCGAGTCCGTCACTGAGTTCCAGCAGGGTGGTGGTGATGTCTCCTCCAAAGAGCCGAAGGTCTCCTTGGCCAGGCCCGTAGAGCCCGCTAGGTCCTCACACACATTGAGCAGCTCAATGACCTCATGCATGCTGCGGGCCTGCAGCGTCCGCTTGCTCAGCACGCTCTGCACCACTGAGTTCAAGGCACAGGCTGAGCAGCGAAGGCACATGCCCGCTTTGGAGAAGGCGGATGTGCTCACCCGGCAGTCCGTCACGTACACGGTCCGGATCTCGGACATCACAAACTCTGACAGCACGTTCTGCACCCAGTGATGCACCAAGTCGCCACTGTCACGAATGTCTGCTCCCTTCACTCCCAGCACATAGCTCTTGATGTGGTTGCCCTCGGCCTGGTAGGCTGTGAGGATGTAGCAGGAGTCAGGGCCCACACTCTGGGAGTGGCATGTGACACCGATGCCCAGGCAAGCATTGCTACCCAGGGCACATGTCACCTTCACCTTCACCTGGTTGTACATGCGTGGCAGGTGCTTCAGTGCCAGCGTGTTAAAGTTGCCCAGGATCTCGGTGACTGAGAAGGCCCCATAGCGGGCACCACTATCTACCAAGGTTTGGGCCAACTTGAGGAACTCCTTCCCACTGATCACGCTCAGTGCACCCAGGTCAGCACACATGACCCGCAGGAGCCGCTCTGCGATGTTTTGCCGCTCCTTCTCGGGAATTATACTGTTGGGTGTCAAACCACTGGTTGTAGCTGGCAGGGACAGAAAGAGAGAGAGCATTACTTTTGACATTCAAAGCTGCTTCACCTGGCAGCAGCAATACCCTAAATGGTTATCATGAAGAATAACAAAAAGATTTTTGTCTTGCATACAGATTGGTGTGGTCTGCTTATAACAAATGATACCACAGGGATAAAGTTCTATTGTTGATAAATAATGCCTGTGATGGGCATAAGCCGGGAGCAGTGGCACACACCGATAATACCAGCACTCAGGGAGGCAGAGGCAGATGGATCTCTGTGAGTTCAAGACCAGCCTGGTCTACAAATTGAGTCCAGGACAGCCAAGGCTACACAGAGAACCCCTGGCTTGAAAAAGCAAATATATAAACAAACAAGCAAAGAAACAAATAAAGAGAATAGAATAGTATACAGTCGCATGTATGCAACATACTTGCCTAAACCTTTGAGTACAACCTTTTCCTCAACAGGAATTACATAGGAATTGTTAGTGAGTAGAGTGCTGTAGGGCCAGAGTTATGAGCCTACAAAAATTGTAAAAATGTGGATTTCTAGCTGTGACTCCAGCTTTTAAGTAGGGCTTTGTGGGAAGCACACCCTCCTTCCCAGCCTTCTTTTGCCTATCACTGAGTTAAGACTTCCTGTACAAGCAAGCATCATCTTCAGTCCCACAGGATGTGCAAGTGGTAGCAGTGGGGGGACAGGATGCAGCTGGAGTGGGGTGGGCTGCAGGACTTCCACGGGCCCTAGGCTCCCGCATGGTGAGACCTACTGTTGTTGGCGCTGTTCCTCTGGGCCTGAGGTTTCCACTTTTCTTCCACGGCAGCAGGGGGAGATCGGGACTGGTTGGAGGTGATGTTGTTTTCATTGTCAGCTGCAGGAACAAGGGAACAATAACAGTGGGTCAGAGGAAGCTGAAGAACAAGATAAGGACATGGGGGGGGAGGGGGGAGGGGGGAGGGTGGGGGGGTGGGGGGGCGATGGGGGTGGGGAGTGGCTAGAGCTACACCGGCCACAGGGGTTGAGTTCATGATGTGTCTATGGCTTCAAAGCCTCATCTGCACAATCTATGGCCACCACACAACTCCAGGAATGACTATGGAGACTGTAGAAAAGAACCTCAGGCACAGAGGACTCTCAGGAAGAACACGAGCCCCCTCAGGCACCCTATACCCACCACAGCCACAAAACACAGCTTTGAAGTGTGTGTATGTGCACACCAAGTGTGCCAAAGTGTCTCAAACCTCTTTTTCATTTTTTTTGGAAGCATAAGATTTTGTATTTCCAGTGTATAATTGTATTAGATAAAAAGTGGTACTTAATTGTATTGAATATAGACTCAGTGCCTACCTAACGTGGTAAGAAGCACAATCCTGAACCCTTCACTGGACATGAAAACTGAGGCCCAGATTTAAAAGAGGTTTGATGAAGGCAACACACAGAGAGGCAGCAGGGTGCTTAGAAACACATTTCAATGCATGAGGACCCAGGCAGGATCCAGGCCTCTAAAACCAAACCTGCCACAGTCTAAAGGCTATTCTCTTCCTGGTCTCGCATCCTAGGAGTGAGCTTCAAGGGTATAAGGTATAAAGCTGGGGCCAAAGAGATGGCACAGTGGTTAGAAGCACTTGCTCTTCTAGAGGACCCAAGTTTGGTTACCAGCACTCAGTCAAGCAGCTCACAACTGCCTGTAACTCCAGCTCTGGGGGACCTGACACCCTCCTCTCACTTCTGTAAGCACCAGAATGCACATGGTTACACACATGCAGATACATGCATACACATAAATATTAAAAGAGTATAATAAAGGAGAGCCCCATGAAGACAGATTGCAGACAAAGTCCAACATATTCAATCAGGCCTCAAAAACAGCAGCTGTACACATCATAAATACATCCAGGATCATGAAAGAGACAATGAAAGAGAATATATATATATATATACTCATTCTATCAGAATTAAGCAACAAACTAACGGAAACGGAATTAATATATTAAAAATGTATATAAGGCCAGCAAGATGGCTCAGTGGGTCAAAGTGCCTACTGTCCAGACGTCCCAGACTGATGGATGATCTGAGTCCAATACCTAGAATCCATATGATGGCGCGAGGAAACTGATTCCTGCAACTTGTCCTCTGACCTCCACATGTACATGCACCTCCCCTTCCAGAATAAATAAATAAATATGAGGGAGAAAGGCCCTGCACCATGGCTGCATAGCACAGTACAGCTGGCCCTGGTGACGAGGTGAGGAGGGGGAAATAAGCTAGCCAGCGGGGAAAGCAGGAGAGCTGCCCCTGCCCCTCGACTGCCTTGCCAAGGGAGAGATTCCCCACCTTGCTCCTTGCTGCCTGCAACAGGGTGGGGTGGGGGGTGGGAGGGATAGTTATCCCTGTGGTCGTAAGAACAGAAGAACTGGCCTGGCTCCTTACTAGCTGCAGGACTCAGGGGAGTGGGCCCTGCACCTCACCTGGGCAGCACAGTAGAGCTAGGCCTGGTGGTGAAGACATGGGAAAGCTGCCCCTAAAGGTCTGATCATGGGATAGCTGGCCATGTCCCTTGCTGGCTGCAGCATTGGGTGAGCTAGCCAGGGCAGTGCTGGAGAGCTTGCCCTGGTAGTGTGGGTGCAGGACAGCTGGTGGGCAGACAAACTTAGGCCCAGTTCCAGGGCTTTGAATTGGCCTGTGCCAACCAACATCTATCTAATCTATAAACATCTGTAAGACCATGTGAAGCCTGCAAACTGCTGGAGCACGGGAAGGGGCCAGTCCAGTCCTATAAATCCAAAGCTGCAGGATTCCCATGACACAGGGCAACAACAAGCTATCTGAGAGGAGGATATCAGGATAAGGATCCCATATTGATAGTGTAATCCAAGCCAGAGGCCCCAAACCCGACCAATGACTCACTGCAATGAACACTTCCAAGTACAGAAGTATGAGCAAAAGGGTATATTGTGTGACACACTACAGTACAGCTTCCAGGGTAAGATTTTTATTTATTTACTTACTTACTTATAAGGATGGAGGGTAGATACAAAGGAATGGGAAGATGATAAGATTGGGGTACATGAGGTAAAATTCACATAGAATCAACAAAAAAGTTTTGTTTTTTTTTTTTAAAGAGTGAAATCAATGAAAATAAAGGCCCATTCTTTGTAAAGATTAATACACTTGATACACCTCTCATCAGTGGATAAAAATCACTAATTTCAAGAATGAAAAGAAATCATCACTACAGAGCCCACAGATGTCAAAAGGATTAAACGTAATTATGAACTTTACGCCAATGAATTCAACAAGTTAGGCAAGATAAACACCTCAAAAATGTAATGAAACAAAGCTCATCCCAGAAGAAACTGATAACTTGAAATCCTAGGCTTATTAAAGAAACAATTCATAGTTAAGCATCTTCCCATAAAGAAACCACTAGACCCTTAAGATTCACTGGTTGATTTTGTAAAAAACCAAAACCAAACTTAAGCAATAATACACATTCTACACAATTCATTTCATGAGACTAGTACTGTTATCTTTTGTATTCTTGATAATAGCCATTTTGAGTGGTGAGAATCTTTTTTAGTTACACATTTTTAAATTTTTATTTTATCTGTATGTGTGGTTTGCCTGCATATACGTCTGTGCACCACATGCATGCCTGTTACCTGCGGAGACCAGAAGATGGTGTCAGATCCCCTGGGATTGGAGTTACAGATGGTTGTAATCTGTCCTGTGGGAGCCAGGACTCAACCTTGGGTCCTCTGCAAGAGTAGTCAGTGCTCTCTATACCACTGAGCCAGCTCCCCAGCCCCATGTGACGAAATCTTAAAGTAGCTTTAATCTGAATTTTCCTCAGTGCTAAGGATGTTTTACACTTTTAAAGAGTGTTTATTAGCCATCTGTATTTCTTATTTTGAGAACTCTCTGCTTAATTCCATAATCTCCTTTTTAATTGAGTTTTTCTTTTTCACGATCATTTATTTTAGTTCTTTCTAGACACCAATCTGCCCGGCACACAGATGGCATCTTTTCTCTAATTTGTAGGCACCTCTTTGTTCTGCTGATAGTGTCCTTTGTTGTACAGAAGCTTTTTAGTTTGAGGAGATTCCACTTGTCTACTCTTGGTCTTATTTCCTGTGCTTCCATGAGCCCTATTCAGAATGTAAATATCTGAGTGAGCTTCCCTACTTCCTTCTCTTGGCAGTTTCAGGGCATTAATTCTTATGTTGATGATCTTGATCCATTTGGACTTGAGTTTTGTGTAAGGTGAGGGACAGGGATCAAGTTTCATAGTAAATTAGTGAAGACTCTTTGGAAATGGAGTTTCTCAAAATAACCCAACTACCAGATGACCCTGCTATACTTCCCTTGGGCATAGACCCCAAAGACCTTATAACAGACTCCAGTGATACTTACATATCCATGCTTGATCCACAATAGCCAGGAAATGAAAGCAACCTAGATGCCCATCGGCTGATGAACGGATAGTGAAAATGTGGTACAAATACGCAATGGAATTTCATTCAGCTACAAAGAAGAATTAGATCGTGAAGTTCTAAGCTAAATGACTGGAACTGGAAAAATAGACTGAATGAGATAATCCAGCTCAGAAGAAGCACCACATGGTCTCTCTCCTACGTGAATCTCAGCTTCTACTCTGTAGCTATGTTGAACTTAGAGTGCCCTTGCAAGCCTGGAGGCTAGAAAGAAAAACTGGGATAGAGGAGTGCCTTAAAGGAGTGTAAAGGTAGAAGGAAAGTGGAGAGGGGCAACACTACGGTAGAAATGTTTAAGTGGGTGGGGGGACTGGGGTAGTGGTGGGTCAAGGAGAGAGGGTGGGCAAGAGTTAACCAAAGCAAAGGATGTACAAGAGAGCCATATGAATATTTGCTGCTTTGTAATTCAATTAAAAAATATAAAAGAGAGATTGATGAGAGACACCCATCATAACTTGATAATGCTTCTCCTAGAAGCAGTGGATCACCACACATAATTCCTGGTGCCAGGTGTGGGAAAACCCCAGAAGAGTTAGTCAGAGAAGTTTCCCAGAGGCCCCCCAACAACCCAGGCTCTTGTCAGTTTAGAACCCTGTAGCTGAAAACTCTACACACATCAGTTATAAGATAAAGAGAAAGCAAGTTAGAACTCACTGGAAACAGCCTCCCTCCTGCTAACTTTCAAAGAGCCAGAAGTTGGGATGCAGGTGGCTATGAGAGAAAAGGCATCAAAGGACTTACCAGGCTGTGAATCTTACTAACTACAAAATCAACCTTCCAAGCAAGATGTGCACACCTGTGTAGTAGTGGTACAACTGTTATGTAACCAATTAATCAGCCTCTGATTCAATTTGAGCACCAGTCCACAAACTCATGCTTACTATTGTAAGCCAGGCCAACAACCCATTCTTGGGGAACCATAGAACCAAGGGAATAACCTATTACTATTAGGTAAAATGACTAAGCATCTCTTTTCACAGTGAATGGAAGTGAATGCAGACTCATGGCTGCCCGACAGCCTGGAATAAGTGAAATCTGAGTGCCTATCCCTAAAAACAAATTTATACTACCTCTCCTAAGGCTAGGACACACTGAGGATGAGATATCGGAAACAGTGGAAGAACTGAAGATAAGGAGAAAGGCTGCACTCGGGTGGAGTAGCGCACGCCTATAATCCCAGTACTCTGGGAGGCAGAGGCAGGTGGATCTCTGTAAATTCAAGGCCAGCCTAGTCTACAAAGTGAGTCCAGGACAGCCAAGGTTACACAGAGAAACCCTGTCTTGGAAGGGGGGGAGGTCTGAAATTACACAACCATTATAATTATGAACGTACAGTAGCTATGGTTACCTGCACTGGGCCCATATGAGACTGGCCATGTCAACAATCAGCTGTGGATGTAGGAAGGGTTGTGGAGGCCTATCCCTTACTACTAAACTATTAGCTATAACAGACTTTGGGAGATGTGGAGTAATCATCTTCAGTTGTGTACCCACTGCTGAGCTCACCATGACCCAATGGACAGTTCTAAACCCAATGTTCACACAGACAGACAGGAATGTGAGGAAACGCTTTTTTCTTTAAAGGGATGGAGGAAGTGGAGAGTAAACGGGAGTGGGAAAGAACAGGAAATGAGACTAATAAGAATGCTTCCAAGCATTTCAGAAGATGGATGCTCAATCTGAACTTCCAACAGGTGATGGAGTAATAGGTACCTGTCAGGTTTGGTCTTAGAAGGTACCATAATCTCTGAATACATCACCTCTGCAACTCTCATCTTTGGGAGGAAAGGCCTGATAAACTCTCAGAGTGGAAATGAGGAAGTACAAAGCCATGAGGTGGTTCAAGGGATCAGAAGCCAGGGGTGGCCACCTCCCCAATCCAAAACAGAGAAGCCCTGGTTTACTATGTTCTCCATAGTCTCCTGGGTACCTCTTAACTGGGTACCTCCACCCCTACTGGTGAGGGCAGCAAGGGCCAAACTCTGAGGGGTCAAGTCCACAGACTCCTCCATCAGGGCAGGCCACAGCTTCAGTGTGAATGTTAAAGCCCATGCAATCTGGGTGGGGTTCATTCCCAAAGTGAGAAGCCTAGTCTATCACTGATTTTATAACCTCAACAAGTGAATTGAACCAGTTTCAGATTCCTTTTGTTCTGTATGTGTGTAAGTATAAGCAGGTGTGCACTCATACTTGCAGGGGCATGTGTGTGTGCCAATATGTATGATGGCCAGAGGAAAACCCTGCCAGGTGCATGTGCATGTGCCGATATGTATAAAGGCCAGAGGACAACCTTGCTATTTATTTATTTATTTGAGACAGAGTCCATTCCCGGCATGTACCTTATGAAATCAGCCAGGCTGGGTGGCCAGGAAGCCCCAAGGATCCATCCACCTGTCTGTGTTTCCCCAGGCTAGGACTACAAGTGTGCACTGCCATGCCTAGCTATTCTATGTGAATTGTGAGGAACTCAGATCCTCGTTCTTGCGAGACAAACCCGTGCTGACAGCCATTTCCCCAGCTCTTTAGCATCCCTTTCTGTGAAATGGAGTTAATGTGGCGTTTAGAGAGCCACTTCGAGAATTAAACAGTGAACATGTGTAAAGCTCCCAGACCAAGACCTGGCAGCAAGTATCAGTCGAAATGATGCTAGACAGTTATGAGCTATGCCAGGAATTGTGTTTTCTGGGCCTTTATAAAGGGGATGAAAATGTCAACACATACACCCCATGCATGACCAGTACCCAACCCATAGCAAGCACTCACCACCACTTGCTGTAGTTAGCATCAGGACTGCCAGTCTTAATTCCTCAATTATCACCAGGGCAGACAGGGTCCCTCCAGCATATAAGTTTACTAGCATGAATTAGCCTGTGCCAGTCAGCGGCTCTTAATGAGATTGGTGTTACTTAAGGCTGATCCCCCTTATCAGCGGCGCTGTGAACTGCGTAGCTCACAATGCTTAATTTCCCTCCACGAAGCCAAGCCTTTAATCCTGATTCAGCCTGGCTGGGATTCTGCCTGGCTTTGCACTGGGTTGTGGGGAAGGCATTCTCTGGCTGCGCTGGACCAGCACAAAGCGGTCCTTCAGTGACTCTGAACAAGGCAAGATGCACGATGCTGGGGGATCGTGAGGGGCCACCTCCTGGCTCAGCCCAGACTTTCATCATCACGGTTCTGTCCTCCAACTGCCAGAGTGATGGGGAAGCATCCACAGATACACACCCACAGACAGACAGACCTGCAGACACACACACAGAGAAAGACAGACAGACAGACGGAGACACAGACAGGCACAGCACACACATGGAAGAGGTCACAAATGAACGATGCATGAATATGAACTAACTAGGGGAGGCTTCAATGTGAGGCTCAGGAACCAGGCTTGGTACCCAACGAGAGGTAGCAATGGCTACCACCACTCTGGGCATTTAAGTTTCAACTGAAGGCACGTCTTCACGCTTTGAACCACCCCTGTACTGGGAGATGGGAGATACCTGAAATGTAGAGCAAAGATACCAGGCAACAGGAGTCTGTGTGCCTTTGCTTTAGAGACGGGGACAGTTTCCTGGCTGAGGTCTCACAGCACCTAGGGAGCAGAACTAGAACCCTCAGAGTCCTGGTCACCAACTCAACAGCTCGGTTGTGTTTGTAGAGTGGTTTATAGGGGGGAAAGCCCTCCCAAGGCAATATAAGTTAGTGAAGGGCACCCACATTGAAATGAGCGAATAGGGGCTGGAGTAACATCACAGTACCTAATGAAGACGGGAGTTTATCAACTGTGGTGGCTTGAATAAGAATGCCCTCCCTGCCCCCCCCCACCTCACTGCCCACCCTAGGCTTATGTATCTGAATGTTTAGTCACCAGGGGGTAGTACTACCTGAGAAGGATTAGGAGGTGGGTTTTTGTGGGGTAGCTGTGGCCTTGTGGGAGAAAGTGTGTCACTGGGGGTGGACTGGAGGTTTCAAAAAGCCCAAGTCAGGCTCAGCGACTCTCTTCCTGCTACCCATGGGCCTGGATGTAGAATTCTCAGCGACTTCACCAGAACCATGCCGGTCTGTGTGCCACTGTACTCCCTGACATGACGATAATGGACTAAACCTCTGAAACTCTAGGCAAGGCCTCCATTAAATGTTTTCTTGTATAAGAGTTGCCATGGTCATGGTGTTTATAGCAATAGAAATTAACTAAGGCAGATGTTGGTATGGGGGCGGGGATTCCTGTGATAGCCCTGTGGTGGAATGCTGACTTTGGGACTCTAGATTAGGAAATCAGTGAATGTGTTGAGTGGGGCTTAAGGGGCCACAGGAGTAGAAGCATAGAAGGCTGTGCTAAGGATGATTTGAACTGTGGGGCTCAGCTCAAGAGTTTTCAGAGGGAAATAATATTATCAATAGCCTGGAGACTATTTTTTAAATGATATTTTGGCAAAGAATGTGGATGCTTTTTTGCCCTTGTCCAAAAAAAATCTGCTTGTGTCTAAATTGAAGAGTTTAGCATTAATGTTCTGGCTTTAGAGTCAATAATATAAGAAAGGAATCTTGGTATCCCCTCCCCCTCCCCAAAAAACAACTCACCACCACCACCACCAACAACAACAACAATAACAACAACAACAAAACAACCAACCAAAAAAAAAAAAAAACACCTTTTCTTGTGGCTAAGGAAAGCTGCTGAGGCCAGGCATGGGTCAGGCGGTCCCTGTATGGAGACCCAGGGAGTCAAATGTGTGAAACTGTGATGGTGAGGCCTGGATTGTGTTGGAGACCCCATACTGTTGGAGATGCCAGACCCCATACTGTTGGGTTGGAGTACCCAGATACTTGCCAAGGAGAGCTGTGGATTGGATGTGGAACCAGCCCAAGAGAGTAGATATGAAGAGCACTGTGGTACCAGACATGGAGATGAGGAATGTGGCATTTGCCCAGGTGGGTTTTGGTCTTGCTTTGGTCCAGTATTCCCTCACTGTGTTCCCTTTCCCCATTTTGGACTGGTAACGTATATTCCATGCCATTGTATGTTGCAAACCCGTGGTCTTTTTGATGTTGGCTTTAAAGGGGATTACAATTCAGAGAATGTCATTTGACTTTTTTCCAAGAGACTTTGAGCTTTGGGCTTGCAAACAGTGTAGAGACTGTAGTAGACTATGGAGACGCTTGAGGTTGAACTGGATTAATATATGGCATTAATGTATGGCTACCATCCTCTGGGGGTAAGGGAGTGGAATAGGGTGGGTTGAAAAAGAATGGCCCCCGTAGGCTTACATATTGGGATGCTTGGTCATCAGGGAACAACGGTACTCCTTGAGAAGGATTAGGAGGTGTGGCTTCATTGGGGCAGGTGTGGCCTTGTGGGAGAAAGTGTGTTACTCAGGGGGTGGTCAAAGCCAGGCCTAGTATCTCTCTTTTCCTGCTACCTATGGATGTGGATGTAGAAATCTCAGCTGCTTCTCCAGCACCATGTCTGCCTGTGTGCTTCCATGCTCCCTACCATGATGAGAAGAAACTAAATCTCTGAAACGGTAAGCCAGCCCTAGTTACATGTTTCCTCATGTAAAAATTTCTGTGGCCAAAAAAATAAAAAAATAAAAATAAATTCTGTGGCCATGATGTCTCTTCACAGCAATAGTGACTAAGACACGCTGGGAAGCAGAGCTAGTCAGACTCAATCTGGAGGAGTACCTGGAGGTTTTGGAAACCCAAGGGACACCAATGATAGCAACTGGCCACATCATCAGCACCAACTACTAAGCCCCCATCAGGCATCACACACATCTCATCCAATAGTTCTTTTCATCTCTTTGATCTTTTTGAAACAAGTTTTACCGTTGTCACCCAGGATGGCCTTGAATTTGTGATCCTCCAGCCTTGGGTTCCCAGAGGCTGAGATGACGGGTGTGTGCCACCACTCCACTTCTCATGTCATTTCTAGTGCTGAACTATCTGAAGGGACAGGTGCTAGCTGACCCTTTGCCCAGATGCATGGATCCTTCTGCCAAGTGTTAGGCTGTGCCTGGACAGAGGCTCTGGCACACTTCCACCACAGATCTAGGATAGACATGTGCCTGAATACCCACCAATGGAAACTGAGCACTTAGGACTCGTGTCGCTTGTATATCCTCCTGCCTCCCTCACACCTACCAGTCAGAGAAGAAAGCCTCTGAGTACTCAGGGGTGCACAGGGCTGTAAGCGGGAAGGGACCTGGATCCCTGAGTGCCCACATGGGAATTCCACAGCCAGGCTTCTTGCAACAGCTGTGTGGCCGCATAGTAACCTGTTTGTAGAAATGCTGGGGACTGGGGACTCTTCCTATTGACAAATAGTATTTCTCTGACTAAGCAGAAATGAGACTAGAAGCTGATGTCACTGTAATTAGTGTCTGCAGGCCCAGGCTGGAAAGCTGAACACCTGTGCTGTGCTATGGCAAGGGTGAGGACAGGCTTGAAAGGTTGACTGCATATGGCTGCGCCTGGGAGGTGAAGCAGTCCTAGCCCTAGCAACCTGTGGACTCCCTCCGCCCTAACATCCTCCCTGCTAAATCCTTCATGGGCTCCAGCTTGAGCACCAGGGCTCTGGAAGGCAGAACGGGGCCGTGCACAGGACTTCCTAGGGAAGGCCTGAGCGAAGCTATCTAACTGGCTGGCCTCTCCTACCACCAGCCTCTGCCCATGCTGACCTTGAACCACACTCAATGCCCATTCCTAGTCCTCTTTTCCTGGCCTGGGAAGCTCTTCCTCCACCCCCTCACCCCCCAACCCCAAACCACTCTGAGCCTAAGCTGAGGTTCCAGAGCTCACACTAGCCAACAATGAAGGCTGGCTGGGGCTCAGAGGGTAAGCTCCCAGGAAGTGACAGCAGTGTGTGTGTGTGTGTGTGTGTGTGTGTGTGTGTGTGTGTGTTTCGGGAAGGGGCGTGTGCTCTGGGTGGGCTCTGTTGGTCTCTTCCATTGGTGTGTTTGGGGGGGGGCCCTCAGAGCCTTACCTGCATGGGACTGCATGTGCTCCAGCAGGTTGCTGTAGAACTGAAACTGGATCCCACAGGCACCACACGTGTAGGGTTCTGGAGAGACAGGTGGCATGTGACAGGGGTCCCCATACCCAGGTACCCTGATACTGGGCTGCAGGCAGCTTTGAAGTGGGGACCCAGGTGCATACTCAGGGCCCTGGGCTCAGGCTGTCCATTGGCCTGTCACTAACCTGAAGAGGGGAAAGGCTGGGGAGAGGCAGGAGCACAGAGAAGGGAAGACACGCAGATCCAGGCTGCTAACTCAACCTCAACGGGCCCCCCTCCCACTGCTTACTGAGTGCTTACACCGTGGCAGGCACTGCTCTGAGCACATGGCAAGGACAACACCCGGACACCAAGAGCTCCCAGGAAACAGACTGTGTCCCTTGGGATTCACAGCTTAACCCTCTGCCGGTGAGACCACACAAGAGTCACTGATCGTGGTGGAGGGAACGAATGAATGATGCACAAATGAACAAGGAAACTCACAATGGGGGAAGGGGGCAAGGAACGAAGGAAAGAGAAAGAGGTGGAGGAAAGTGCAGCAGAGGGCACAGCTGCAGAGGAGCAGGAGGATGGACTTGGGGGAACAGGCTGCACCTGCCCCAAAAGCTCAGTGTATCCAGGACTCGCACCGGGACCTGGCAAAGTAAAAGGAGGTGGGAGGAAAGAAAGAAAACACTGTTAGGTAGAAGGGAAGGGAAAGAGAGGGAGGGAGGTGGCTCGCAGGAGAAGTCCTGAGGCTGTCTGGATAGCCAGGAGTAGGTCAATCTGTCCCCCCTCCTGCGTGCTCAGGGTTCCGCCTACCTGTCTACACCTCTCCACCCTCCCGGGCCCTCAGCAGCCTCCCCAGGCTATTGCTGGGTGTTCCCCCAGAGGGGGCCCCAAGGCCTGTCTACACCTCAGGGAGGCCAGCAGAGTCCTTCCCTGGCCTGCCTTGCCCTCTTCAGCCCCCCAGCAGGATCATCACTTACTCTGCAGGAGAGGGAAAGGATTGGAAATCAGGGGACTTGCAGTTTCTGCAAAAGAGAAACAGTTTAGCTAAGTTTTTTTTTTTTCAGTCCTAGGGCTGTGAGGTTATCACAGCAGGTGAGCCAGGGGGGGCTGCTCTCAGTGGAGGGGAGCACCTGTTGTTGGTGGGAGCACAATCTAGGTGGAAAGGTGGGGTGATAAGAGTACTGACAGAGAAGCCACACTACCAAAGAAGGCAGGTATCATGTGGCGCTGATAGAGCTGTTTCTCAAGAGTGCTGTGACAGTAAAGGGGACGAGGGTGTGATGCCCACATGGTCACACACTTGTTGAAAGCTGTTTCCAGGTTCTGACAGTAGGATGGGAGTGCTTGGTACCAAAGCACCTGAGTGGCCCCGGAAGGTTGTGTTTTGGCAACTTCCCATACTGCTTGGCATTGGCAGAGAGTGAGGCTGGCGAGCCTCCAATACAGCAGGCAGCAAAGTGGAGTGCAGGCAAAGCATGGGGGTACTGTCTCCACCCGCGGTCTAGGGGACTTGGGGGAAATAATGCACTTATCCTGAGCCTCAGTTTCCTCATCTGGAAAGTGGGAATAGCAAGGACACTCTCCCCACAGGACTGTGGTAAGGGTGAAAACAGATACAACACACAAAACTCTGAACACATGCCTGCCACATTGTAAGCGCTCAATAAGTAGCGGCTGCCACCACCACCAGCAGCAGCAGCAGCCCGTGACAGTGTCATTCCCAAGCAAATGTTAATCCTGCTGGCAGGGGAGGTGCAAGGGGCACAGCAAGGGGCTTGGGTGGGGGCCCAGGGCATGCCAGGAGACCTTGGCTCTAGTTCTAGGCCGCTATTCGATCCTCTATGGCCTTGAGCAGGTTGCCCCAATCCTCCTAGACCAACCCCTTACAGAGGCTCTGAGGAGCACGGCAACAGAGGCTCTAAGGAACATGCATCGGACTTGTACCATCTACTTAGTTTACACCAAAGCAAAACAAGGCAATCAAGGTCCAAAGCAACACATGCTCCTCTCCTGCCCACATTCTCCAGGGCTGTTTGTGTTCCTCAGGCTACTGGTAGCCAAAGAGGAATTAGGGCTCGTCTAGGCCACTCACTGGAGGCTGTGGGGCTGAATTCAAATCTGGGCTCTAGAGAGGTTACTCTGTTATTAGGCAGAAGCCTCCACCTGGCGTCTGTACTCCTAACCATTTGCTGCAGCCCATGGTGGCTGAGGTGCACCTACTACCTGTGTACAACAAAGTGCTGTCACAGGGGGCGCGTTCTCGCAGGCCTGATACTCAGTGACGTCAGCTTCACAATGGCAGGAGACCTGTCTCCTCCTGCCCTGGCCATCGCTGCATACACCCTTGCTGTCCCATTCTCAGACAGAGACTGCTGGTGACCATCCACATTTCTGCCATGGCTAAAACCTGGAGTCCAGAGCTGTGCCACTAGGATCCAGTAGAGGGTGGCCACCAGGTGGCAGCAAACACTCTCAGGAGCTCACAGGCAAAGCCATAGCACTGCAGGGTCTGGAAGAGAATCTGTTCTGTGGTACCAGGTCTAGTCTGGGTCCAGAACTTGGGACCTCTGGCTCCTGTAAGCATTCTCTCTGCTGCACCCCGTTTGCCTCTCCTGGGAATAAAACCTGCTACTTACAGCATCACTCATAACTTAGCAAAAGCATAACTTAGGGGCTACTCCTCTGGGCTGGCTAAATTGATGACTGAGTTTGGGGTTGAGGAAGTTCCCCTCTCCCCAGCAAGGGCCAAAGGGCCAAGTGCAGCTACAGAGAGGCATCCATGGACATAAATGTCCCTTCTGCTTGTCACAGGCTTTGCTGTCTATTTCCCCTCCCAGCCCCCTTCCCAACAAGCCCTGACATGCACCAGAAGACCTCAGTCATAGGTACCTGCCCTTCTGAGGGAGGTGGGGATCAGTACCGTACACGTGATGTCCCATGTCACACCACAGGCACACTCACCATTGGAATTTTGCGAGCTGCTATTGGTCTCTTCAAAGTGGTTCTGTGCTTTGCTTTCTACTCGCCGACTGAAGGTGCTTTCTGCTGGGAGAGGGCAGAGGGGGGAGATACACCATGCGGAATGGTCAGCTTGTCTGTCAGGGTAGAGTGGGCAGAAGCTCCCAGAGCTCAGAGGATGTGGGTCTGGAAGGTATAGGAATGGGAAGGGAAGAGGTGACCTGCCCAAGGACACACCGATGAAATGCAGCCAATGAGCAGACAGCAAATGGCTCAGGGCCCCATATTTTACTTCAGGGATATATATGTAAGGCCAAGTCTTTGGAACAAACTTTTGTCTGCTCCCCCCTGGGAGATTATACTGTGAAAGCCCCCCAAATGGGGATAGAGGATGTCAGCCCACTCCCTGGAGGCAGCTTTGACCCAGCAAATAACCCAAGGCATAAAGGATGTCCTGGGACAGAACACCAGGAGGGAGGGGCAGTTTCATACTTGCCCTGAGAAGGCTAAGGGCTGGTGGTGGGGCAGGGGGTCAGAAGGAGAAGGGCCTGGCTCCTTCGGAGCCTTGTCTAGCATCTTCCCAAAAGCTCACCATTTCCCAGGATCTCTCTGGAAATCCCATAATACAGAGATGGGCTCAGCCAAGCAAAACTCTACTTTGTTTGTTTGTTTGTTTGTTTTTCGAGACAGGGTTTCTCTGGTTAGCCTTGGCTATCCTGGGCTCGCTTTGTAGACCAGGCTGGCCCTGAACTCACAGTGATCCACCTGCCTCTGCCTCCCAAGTGCTGGGATTAAAGGCATGCACCACCATGCCCAGCTCAAAATTCTATATTTATAGCCCCACCTGTATTAGCAGAAGATAACCCAGCTTTCCCATAATGCTCTGAGTGCTATATAGCATGGCTGATCCAGGAGAGGAAGGTCTCAGGAAAAGTCAATTTGAGATTCTCACCTAGTCCTGCCCCTCTAAACAGCTCGGATGACGCTACCAAAGGCTCAGAGAAACTGACCAGAAGGAGAGCCACTCAGTTTTAACTCAAGATGCCCTCCAAAATATAAGGATTTTATAGATTAGATTCTGTGATATCCTTCCAAACGGTGTGTCTGGGAAATCATTTGGAGAAACACCACTCATTACGTCTACCTTATCCAACAAAGTGCTGGATGTTGGTGCTCTAGGGGTCATGGATGACATGGGTGATGGATGAGAAAGGCAGCCAGAGGCAGTTCCTATAGGCCCACTCAGTTCTTTTGCCTTCACCTCAAAGTCTCCCATAGCCTGCCAAGGCTTCTGGCATTATAATGACTATGCTACCTCTCTGTCCATAGCAGCCTGGGTTGAGTGCCTCCAGAGAGCATGTAAACCGGAAAAGGCCTATTCATTCTCTATCTACACAGGGTGAGGGGCTGTCACTCTTGAGCTACTGTATACCAGATCCTGGGTCAGAGTTTTACCATCATGGTCTCCCAACACCACGAGGCTATGTAGTATTGCCAATTTAACAGGCAGAGAAACAAAATAAAGCTCTCAGACTCCTGGGCCCACTAGGATAGTATGTGAGGCTTTACCTGTGGGCAGGTGCCTTCCCTGTAACTACCTTACCCTGCATTCAGAGGGGGGCAGGCAGGTAGGCACATGGGTAAGACTTAGCACAAGCCTTGTCACCAACTCCCACATTAAGTCCTCCACTGCTCACCCTTCCTGGTGCAAGGACCTCTCGTTGGAAGCTGGTGTGTGGTGTTTCAGGTGAAGTGTGCATTTGTGTGCTCATGCCCACATGCACACAAACAGGCATATTCTCCAGGATAATGACAGTGACAGCCTCTACCTCTCACATGCACCATTTCACAGCCCCTGCCATCTTCTGTTCCCAACCTGGGGCCCTTGGACTTGACCAGATGGTTAGCCCAGGGCTTCCACCACAGGACTTCCAACTCTCCCAGAAGCAGCCACTGGTGTGCCCCATAGCTTGTTAGACACTTGCCTGTAGATAGTGACATTCAACGACTGCCAAATGTTATGCCACTCCACACAGAGAACTCTCTGTGGAAGCTGCAGACCTTTACAAACTCAGCTAACAAAGCTCAAGAAAAGAGCCAAGTCAAGAAAGCCATGATCCTATTATTTGGTGAGTTAACGTCTACCACTCGTTAGACGATGATGTATATATAGTTTTCCTATTTTTTTTTTTAAGGTGATGAGGACAGAATCGTAAGCAAGGTTGGCTGACTCCCTTCCTCTTGGGAGTTATAAGCACAGTAAACACAAAACTCCAGCCTGGCCCAGATTAGCTTCTTAAACCAGAGTAAAGGCAAGCACAAGTAATTAGCTAGCCAGGTTACCAGTTACCAAATGACTCCAGTGGCTCATTCATCTGGCCTCTCAATGCAATCACTGTGTGTTTCGTGGATAGCTTTAGCCTTGAAGGCACCTGAAAGACCCACAGCCTCAGAAAGTATAGCACCGTCATCTGGGTAGGTGGTTCAGAGCTTTTCTCATGCAAGTCTGAGTTCCAGGATTCCTGGCTGCTGGTACCTAACACATAATAGGTCTTATATTTTGGAAGAAATGACCACTGGGGACTTTGATACCCAGTCACCTTCTGGAGTCAGAGCCTCTTTTTGCATGGGCCTTGAAACGTCTGGAGCTGGCATCCTCTGGTTTCCTGCTGGGCCTCTACCTCCTAGAAGGTTTCACAGGTGAACTCTAAGGAGTAGGAGGCCATGGAAACAGCTCCAGTCAGCCACCCCTCTTGGTGGAGAACATCTCTATGCTGAAACAGCTTGAGATAGTTTTCTGAAAGGTGAAAATGTAAGCTCATGCTGAGGGGTCCACACAGATGAGCTGAGTTGGATGGGCACAGACAACAGTGTGATCACAATGAAAAATGATCCCTGCTATGGGGGCCGCTGTGGCAGGGATGTTACAGGAAGTGGTGGGGACAATGAAACAGGGGCGGTGCACAGACACCAAGTGTGAAGGAGGCACCAAGCAGTGCCTTGCAGGAACATGGCCCAGGAGCCAGAGCTGATGACCCAACATGGCCAGAAACCCAAAGTTATATATAAATTCTTCTCATGTTCAAACATGTCCAATTAATCTTTAATTAAAAAGCCTTTCAACTTCATAAAGGCCAAATAAAACAGAACCCCTTAGGCCATGATTTGGGGAAAAATGTATCAAATTACTTTTAAAATGTTTATAAATTTTGTTGTACAATTCTCCAGGTGAGAGCTACAACTCAGTTGGCCAGGGTCATAGAGATGGCCAAAGGCCATGGCTCCCAATCTGTACCAAAGCATGTAGGAAACACTAGTCTTATACTTGCAGGGAAACAGCTATGGCAGGTGGTGGATGGGGAGCCAGGGAGGCAGACGTAGTAAAAAGCCATCAGTACCTGCAGTTGCCTTGCTTGCTGGAGATCCCGAGTTCGGAGTTCGGAACGTCTGAGTTTGGGTAGCTGGAGGGGTGCGGTGTAAGAGGGTGGCGCATCGGACCACGGAGGCGGGAGCTTTTTTCCCCGACTGGTTCGACTGGGTCTTCGCTGCCACGAAGCGTGGAGATGGGGTGACCTCTGGATGGGAACACTCAGAGCCCGTGTCTGGATCTTCCGGTGGCTCCCACCCGGGGGCGGTACCTGAGAGGGTCATGCTCTCAGTCCTCGAGGGCCCTCAGAGCCTGCCTGCCTCCCTGGCTCCCCACCCACCACCCGCCATAGCTGTTTCCCTCTAAGTGGCCTCTTCAGGCATGGGTCCCTGAATGTCCGCTCTGACACATCTCTGCCCAGCCTTGCCTTCCTTTTATGAAGACCAAGGGCTCAAGCTCCCACTAGGAGTCCGAGAACATTTGAAAGTCAAGAATCTTCCCTGGCTGACCTCTCATGCTCAGAGTTATGTGTTAGCCACCATCACCTCTGTTCCAGTGTCTTTGTTCTTAGACTTGGGGCATCTGGACTAGTTACCCCAGCCCCAAGTACATTTTCTAGCATGTCGGCTTCTGGGCCCTTTTCCTTCACAGGGAGCCTGGCTCTTAAGTGATGGCGAAGAGCAGCACACAGCAGGGGGGATGAGTCACAGAGTAGAGTGAGGAAGGGAGAGAGGGGCTCCACAAACCCTGTGGTCAGGGGTTGGCAACTGCTATTCTTAGGAGACTTGGGGCCTGCCATTGTCACAGAGGTATGCCTGTACCCTGTGAGGATTGGGAAACCTTTCTTACCCACATCCTGAGCTAGGCCCTGAGAATGAATAGATTCTCAGGCAGTTCCCACCTCTGGTGGTGTTGGGTAGGCAGAGTGGGCCTAAACCAGCCCACTCCGAAGATAAGCAAACAAGGCCTGTTTCCTGAGACCATGGAAGGTCTACAGCTATGTCCCCCAGGGGGGAAACAACAGGGCCAGGCAAATAAGGGAGGGGAATCCCAGAACCCCCACGAGTGAGCACCATCCTGAGAGTCCCACCTATGCACAGGGCTTGGGTCACTGCTCTGAGCCAATTCGGCTTTCTGGCTCTGTGAGGTAGGGGCTTGTTAGAATCCTGCTCTCAGAGCAGTGTCCATCGTGGGAACTGGAGACTCAGACTACCATGTCAGAGGCCGAGATACAAGGCTTTCCGTCCTCAACTTCTAGTCATTCCTAGTTGCAGAAGCTGAGGCGCAAGGAATCCAGGCCCCGTGCACATCACAGCTCTCTTCTATGAGGTGCTGAACACACCTCAGAGATGCTTGTCGTCATGGCTAGGGCCTGAGTGGCAAGGGAAGGGCCTGAGTGGCAGTCACAGCTCTAACACTTTGCAGCTCAGCTGAGGAGATCCCAGGGGCCTCACTCAGCCTGAGGGAAGCCTGGGGAGCTGCCACCAACAAACGATACCTCCCATGTTTTCCTTCTCTCCCTTCCCACTCTTTCTGACCTGAGTCAAACAGGAAGGACAGCCTCCCTCTTCACTGTTACCACAGAATAACTGGCACATTCAACACGTCAGCTGCTGCCCCTGCGCCACCTCTCACCGCTCCACTGTCTCCTTGTGGGAGGAACAGCTTAGGGCTGGAGGCTCATTCTCAGGCCTATACTGAAGCTAAGGAGGCCAGCTCCTTGTGGAAGCCAGCTCCATGGCTTCTGGCCTCAACAGTCCTGGGCTCTGTAATCTAAGAGGCACATGGTTTCCTGTGCGTACCTCCACTGATGAAGCAGGATACCCTCAGAGAAAAGTAAGAAGTTCAAGAGGCACGGGTTCTCTCTAGATGCTATAAAGAGGTACAGCCAAGGAATCACATGCTCTAAGGCTGAAGGTGCGAACAGGTGGAAAGCCTTCACTGCATTTGGTCCCAGAAAGAGGACTTCTGTCCACCATGCAGTGACGGGGACAGGACTGGAGTTCCCGCAGAACTAGACAAATAAACCATAGCTTGCAGACCTCACCAATAGGTAAGATGATTCATGGGGCTGACTTGGTGAGTCCCAGCTCATTTCCTAAATCTCACTGAAAATAATAAGCTCCATGGGCCTGCCCACTCACTGAGCCTGAACCAAAAAGACAGTGATGAAGGTCAGGAGTGCTGAGGAGGCTGGGCACTGCAGGGCAGAATAACAAAGGAGAGATAACCGAGCCAAGAAAGAATTCCAGAAATGTGCAGCGAGGCCTCCTTAAAGGCTCTAGCTGAACTCTGAATCATTCCTGTACAGTGAGTCTCTACAAAAAGCAAACAGCCAGGGAGAGAGAGAGAGAGAGAGAGAGAGAGAGAGAGAGAGAGAGAGAGAGAGAGAGAGAGAGAAGAAGAAGAAGAAGAAGGAGGAGGAGGAGGAGGAGGAGGAGGAGGAGGAGGAAGAGGAGGAGGAGGAGGGGTCTTCAATGAAGTTGTCCAAGATTAGGAGATCTCCTGCCAGAAAGGAGAAGGCCTGATGACTTTAGCAGAGTTGCAGAAAGGCCATGTCTTGGAAAGACTCCTCGCTTGCTCTAATCCAGCTTAAAAACAAGACTCTGAAGCATCAAGTTGATCTGTAAGAAAATTCACTACCTGCCAGAACAAAGGCAATGCTTTTCAAAGGAAGAAAAACACAACTCAGTCAAGTTCACAACATACCATCTACAATGTGCAGCACAGAACAATTGCCTTTGAGGAGAACCAGGAAAATGTAATTTAAAACCAAAAGGAAAACCAATCAGAAGAAACACAGAAATAAAATGATAAAATTTTGAGACAAAACCCTAAAGCAGGTATTTTAAATGTAATGAAAAAGAACTAATAGCAGAATATTACTAGAATAAATGAAAAAATACTTGATTGGTACTACGGCATGTAAGGAAACAAGAGTGCAAATGAACAATATGAACAAATAGAAAACTATGTAGTGGCAAATAGAATCCAATCATATCAATAAGGTATATTAAATGTAAATGTATCAAATGTTAAATTAAAAGGGAACAGTTCTACTTGCTGTTTACTTCCACATTTATTGTACCATGACTATATGCTCGTGTGTGTGTGTGTGTGTGTGTGTGTGAGAGAGAGAGAGAGAGAGAGAGAGAGAGAGAGAGAGAGAGAGAGATTGATTTTCTCTGTCACTAGGTAGACCAGGATAGCCTTGAATTCACAGAGAGCCTTGTGCCATTGCTTCCTGAGTGCTGTGAATAGAGGCATGTAACATCATGCCTGGCTTATATGTCATATTTAAACATATAAATAAAATAAATATTTTAAATATTCCAGAAGAGGATGGGCACAGACTACTACAATGGATAAAGGAGTAAGAACCAACTAAATCCTTTACTTAAAATGTCACAAACAGACTAAAACAAAAGTCTGAGGAGAGACACCAGTAAAACAGCCTTCTATGTGGCAGCTGCGATACAAGATTGGGAAGATTTCAGAAGAGCTGATATTACAGATAAAGAACACTGCACCATTTACAAGGATACTTCAGCTCTTCAAGACACAATGACACATTGTGTGCATCTAACAGCCGAGTTCCAAACAAACTAGTCAAAAATGGATGCATCTTAAAGAGACTAGAAAACCCCAGAATGGCAGGTGGGGCTTCTGAGGCTTTTGGCTTAGTACCTGATAAGGCAAACCAATTTCTTTTTGAAGTCAAGAAAGGGCACAGAAATGTGGCCATCACCAACTAATTTAACCTAACTGACACTACAAAACAATCAGAAACTTATTCATAATCAATTGATTATATATTAATTAATAATTAATAATTATACACTAATTGTATTATTTAATTATGGCCAACTGAACATGGAACATGTAGCAAAGAGAGACCATGTATATGACAGATCATAAAACCAAACTCTAAATTCCAAAGATTAGAAATCACAACATATATCTGACCACAACAGAATTAAACTAAAAGTCAATGACAAGTCAATGACATTTTAAAAATAATTAATTCACTGTGGGAATAAATTTTCTAAATGATGCTTCTTATGAAGAAAATGCCAGGTTTGACAATGTATGTGTTCAGCTTCTATAAAAATATTTATAGAAAGCCATTCCAACTCTATAAATTCTCAGAAAATGAAAGAGAAGGGACTTTTCTTTGAAATTGCTTCTATGAAACAGCATTGTTCTGACACATAATAAATATAAGGACCTTACAGGAAGAGCGTGCTTGGGACTGGTTGGAGTTAAAGTGGCTCAACTACCTTGGAAAACCATGGCTAATCTGTGGATATGTATGTGTCTGTGCACATGCGTGATGTGAGTGTACACACCTGTGTGTGCACATATGGATGTCACAGGTCAGCCTCAGGTGTCTTTACTAGTTCTCTGCATTACTACGGTTGCTAATGGTAGCAGTAGTATGTTTGAGAAAGGGTCTGTCACTGAATCCAGAAATTGTTGCTCTGGCAATACTGGCTGGCCAGCAAGCCCTTAGTCTTCGCCTCTCTCTGCTCCTACCCCCGTACTGGGATCACAGGCATATACTTCTACATTCACCTTTTAAATGGGTGCTGAGGAAACCAAAATCAGGTCCTCACGATTGCACATCAGGCACTTAACCCAACGAGCTATCTGCCAGTCTCAACAATGAGTTATTCCTTAACGTATACCTACCCCATGATCTAGCCATTCCACAAAGACTTGTACATATATGTAGTCATAGCAGCCCCATTCCCATGAAGTCCAAGGTGGAAACTATCCAAATACTCACCCAAGAGTAAGCAGATAAATGCTGAGTAATATCTACCCAGACCTTGGAATATTGCTTGCCATCTGCCATTCAGTGCTCCGGTCAATAACAGACCACAGTGTACGGTGGTGATTCCATAATGTCATACCACTTAATAAAGTCACAGTTGTCTTAGTTTGTGTAAATTATACTCTCTGATGCTTGCATAACAAAACACCCTGATGATGCACTTCTCAGGATGTGCCTGTCCTTAAGTGATACATGGCTGTGTTCATTTTCTGAAAAGAGTGATCTACTGAAGGGCAGGCTACCCCTCAATGATGAAGGACATTTTGGTGCATTCCATGAATGCTGAAAATGCAAATTCAGCATAACAGAAGCAGACTGGTGACTTCTGAGATATGGGAACATGGTAAGTAAAGGGCACAAGGTGATTGTGGCTTGACATTCATTATCTGAATTTTGGTGAACGCAGACCAAAGCTTGCCACTTTTACACTATAAATGGTGGGAATTTTGTAACGGGATTAATGATATTTCATTGGTGGTATTTTGTGTTTTAAAGACTCATTAGAAATATTTACTTTCTTGATTAAGGAAGGACCCTTAGTAACACCTCATCAGTTGATCATGGGGCGCGTTCCTAATAAAAGATTGTAGGTCCTGGCTCTTGGGAGAGTTTGGTTAAATGTCAGGGAAAATCCTGAGAAATTTTATACAGAAGTGAGTAGAAAACATGCCCTTGAAAGCAAAGTAACTGATCAAACTGACCTTCTGTGCTTTAGGATTCCTGTGCAAAAACCTCACTGCAATGGCATCTTCAGTGTGTGCTTTTATATAGGTACATGCATATATGTATATGTGTACATATAATCACAGATGTATACATTAAATATGTACTTTCTTGAGATTTAAATTCTAGCAAAGAAAAGACATCCCAGTATTGTGACTTTTGTTAGTGATACTCTGATTTTCTGATAGTCTTAACCTATTTTAATAAAACACAGGCACAATGACTAATTTAAAAAAAAATGGCATCTACTACACTTACAAAAAAAAAAAACCAAAAAAGTTAAGTATCCACACAATCATCTTAACAGAAGGAAAAAGTCACATAACGCTAATTTACAGGCCCAACTTTCCGTAAACTGAGTGAATGGCAGCCCGAGCAGGCCAGGCTGTGAGAACCTGCTGCAGCTAATACAATAGGTGATGATGAAAATGATGACATTTAGCAGTGAGAAGCTGACCCTGTGACTGATGGGAGAGCAGGCAGGTGCAGATGCTCATTTCTCCCATTCAGCACCGTGCACCACACCCTAAGACAGGACTGTGAAGAGGACACCCCCTCACATATCAAAGGGAATGCAGACCAGGGAGAAGAAAGTTGTTTTTTATTAGTATATCACATCATCACGAGCACTCAATCTACAAAAGAAGGCACCTATGAGAATTGACGAGCAAATCTGGCAAGCCTGCAGGATCCAAATCCAGAAGGCCAAATTCTACTGCTCTGCTACGACAGCAGGAACAATTGGGAGATTCAAGTTTAAGAAATTACAGTAGCGTCACAAGACACATGATACCTAAGGAAACAGGTATTAAGACTGACGAGTACACACTCGCTGGGAGAAACTAAGAAAGTCCCAGATCTGTGGGGGACCCAACACCACAGCCATGGATGGGCCCCAAGTTTCAACACCACTGCAGTGCCAGTGAGCTTCAAATTCATCTTCAGATTCAATGTAACCCATCCCCCCCAATTCAACTGATTTTCTTCTTTCTGCTCCCACTCCTCATCCCTCTTTTTCCTCCTCTTCCTTCCTCCTTTTCTTCTATCCTCCCCTTTCCTCTGCTCCCCTCCAGCTTCTCATCATTATTATTTTGGTAGGAACTGGCAAGCCTCTAACATTTATGTGAAAAAAAAAAATAAAGTTGCTAGATGAGCCATATAATTTTTTAAATGGAGGAATAAAATCGAAAATCTAAGCAGTGCTGTTTTAATATTTCCTAAAGAGCTGTAATAACTAAGACCAATGATAGATGCATAAAGATAGAACATTGGAACAATAGGAAAGAAAGGCATTTACCCTTAGGCATGCAACTGGTCACAGCAAGGGTGCCGGGGCACTGAACAAGCAAAGGTAACTTAGACAAATGGTGTCAGACAACTGGGTGTCTACACAGAATAAGACCAACCTCACACCTCACCTCAGTCACAGGTTAATGTAACTCAATTGCAGACCTAAGTGAGGGAGTTAAAATGATCCAAAACACCCCTAAAGGGTAAGGAAGAGAGTCTTGCTGTTATGAGGTAGGCAAGGATACCTGAGGAAAGACCCCCCCCAAAGCACCTGCTGTAGGAAGGGATGATAAACCATGCTTCACGAATAAAAAGCATCCGCTCATCAGTGTGTGCTGCACAGAGACTACCATGTCTGCTGGAGGCATGTGCCATCCGATGAAGAGCGGACAGAGAACTTCTACAGCCAATGAAAGGACAACCAAACTTTTAAAAAGGGAGGGAAATCATCTACATAAATATTTTTCCACGCTAAAATAAGGAAACGGACAGTAAGTCAATGAAAAGATGCTGAACATTACCAGTTACCAAGGAAACAGAAATTAAATCCACAAGATGCCACTGTCCACACACTAGAACAATCAGAAGCAGAGAGCCCGATACACCCAGCACCCCAGAACCCTGACCAGCAGAGTTCCTGGGGAGGCTGATATGCTATGGGCATTTAAGAACAATGGTTTGTCAGTTCTAAGAAAAAAAGAAACAAATCTATTCCCTAGTAGCCCTTCCCCCTCCCCCATGCACCCCCTCCAACCGTCCCTCATCCCCCCACCCCCTGGATTCATCGTGGAGTGGCCCGCAAGCGCACGGGAGGCATCACACAAGCACTTCACGGTAGCGCTCTTGATGTCAGCCTAAAGCTGGAATTGCCCCAAGTGAACAGGTACGTGATCAAACAGACTCAGATTGTTCACAATGGGGGATCCGTCAGCAGGAACTGAGGAACTGATATTATTATGACACACGTGAGTCTTAAATATGTTTTGGGAATGAAATCAAAAGCAGACGTAAGTGCACATGTGGGACTCAGGAAAACTTCTGCAGTTAAGTCTTCGGGATTCTCACCAGACCCAGGGACACATGCCCAGACATGGCTACCACCCAATCACACCTTCATACTCAGCTCCTAACTATCCCAAAGCCAGCCCTACATATATCCAATCCTGAGGCCATGGTCTCCAGCCCAGCCTTGCCAGAGCCATCCTTTGATGAAACTAGCACTCTCCTATCATGAAGACTGGGCCTTGAACATCTAGGAGGAAAGCTACAACCCATTACACATACTATGGGGGTGTACACAGTGTCAGAATGCAGATGTTGGGAGAAGGGCCCATCTCAGCTATTAGACAAAATAACATCCCCTTTCCTGATGCCCAATCTATGAGTGCCAGTCAGTCCCCTGAGCTACCGAGGGAGAGCTTTTCCTGGCTGGTTTCTGAGGATGCTTTGTAGGCTACTCTACCCCACAGTTTACTTCATGGCCAGGACAGACCCAGATAACCAGATAGCCCAGACCCAAGCTCACCTTACTGGTACCTTTCCCGGCAAGGCTCCAGGCGCCTAGCCAGTAGCTAACCACTGCCCCCCCCCCAAGTCTCCCCATCCCGGACAGGAGAAGGGACTCACTGATGGGGGCGTGTAAGGCCACGTGCTCCTGGTAGGGCGTATAGTACTTGTACTGCTTCCCACAGAACTCACAGGTATAATTGCCGGTTTCTGTAGAAGGAGAAAGAGGTATAAGCATAGGCTCCTGCCTCACCGAAACATCAGCATCTCTTAGTCCCCAGACTCCTCATCACTGTGGGATCACCAGCCAGACTGAACTTGGACTATGGAGTGGTACTGTCTAGTTCAAATCCCGGTGTGGCCTCTCTTGTAACCTCAGACAGTGAGTGCTGTGTATGGTGGGGATGTGGGGACAGTCACATATATACATGTGGGTCTGAGGTCAATGTTGGATGTTTTCCTCCACAGCTGTTTATCTTTTGAGGCAAGGCCTGTTGCTGAGCCCAAGGCTCACTGATCTGCGGGGACTGGCTGGCCCGCACACTCCAGGAATCCACCTTTCTCTGCTTTCCCCATGGCTGGTGCCATGGCTTTCTCCATTGGGTGCCAGGAATCTGAACTCCGGCCCTCACGTTTCTATGCAGACACTTTATGAGCGGAGTCAATTTTCTCCCCCTCAACACTTTGACCCTCCCCTTTTCTCCCTGTAAAAGGGAAGTGACAGGAGGCCCATCTTACAGGACTGCTGTGAGCGTTTGCTCTGAGTGTGAAATGCCTAGAACAGTGCCTGCTACATCCCAGTCTCTAAAGCTCCAACCCTGGAGCTCGGGAGACCCAGCAGACCTCCAAAGCCAACCTTCGCATCAGCCTTTCTGCAAGCCCTGCCATGGTCCCTTGGCTCCAGAGCTGGGGTCCCACTTCTTAGTCCTCATTAGGCTTAAATATTATTTACTTATTTGTCATTGCATGTGTGTGGTGTATATGTGGGTGCATGTGTGCCACAGAGAACATGTAGAGGTGGAAGAACAGATTTATGGGGTCGGTTCTCTCCTTCCATCTTCTGGGTTTGGGGGATCAAGCTCAGGTATTAGGCATATGAGGTTCTGAAGTAAGCACTTTAGCCCCTGGGCCCTCTAGCTGGCCCATCATCAGACCTTTATCTTTATATCTCCTTAGGTTCTGCCTAAATTCTCCTTTAAAGATGTCTGGTATAAAATGGTTCATTTGGGGACAGTTATAAAACACTGATAAACACAAGCGCAAAGTTCTTAAAAGGAGCAAGTGCTATCTTCTGTGATCTGGACCCCAAGAAGAATATCATCCCCCAGGGCATTTCCAGCTGCCCCGCCCTGCCCCACAACCCCTTCACCGTGCTCTAGGGCGTTTCTCTGCTGCTACCATTTGTCTGGCTCCTATGGCCTTGAATTAGCCAGCCCTGATCGATATCCTCTTTGTAACCTGGTGTATTCAATCGACAATACTTTGTGGACATCTTGCCCAATCAATAAGTATTGATCTCCAGGACCGCCTTTATTGGCTGCATGGCTCCCATGGGACTTGGGAATTTGCTGAGCCAGTTGCCCTCCACCAAGGGACATTCAGATTGTTTCAAGTCCCTCCCCTCCCTTATGAAAAAATGCTATATTCCACGCCCTTGCAGGGGCTTTTGCACATTTGCTCATTAGTTTGGCACATGATCGAAAAATAAAGCTCCCTGCTCAGGAGCCTGCCTGTGACTTCCTGGGGACGGAGGTGGGGAAGGGGCGTGCCTTTTGGAGGCTTCCATAACCACAGCACCATCACCCACACACTGCACTCTCACTTCCTTTCTATTTTGCATATCTGACCTGGGAGGGAAGGCCCAATTACACTGTGGGTTTTATTTTCCATTTCTTTGATTTCTAAGGACATTGAATCTTTTTCTCATATAATTAACTATAGTTTTTCTTTTGTGAATTTCCTCTTTAAAAAATCGCTACTTATTTGTGGATTTGTGATATCAACATTTTGGCACATATGTTACAGGCTGCTTTGTCTTTACTGGCTTCTTAGCGCCCCCCCCCCTCTGTTTTCCTCTTCCAAGATGGAAGCTTTAGGATTTTGAGTAGTTACACAGTCTTTGGAGCTGACTCATAAATATTGAAAAGATATGCATCTTAGTTCCTGTCAAGGCTGTTAGATCAACTGTATTAATTATATTATTTCAATCTCATATAACCTTACCCGCTTGCCCCAGCAAAGACTAAAGCCTATGACAAACCTTCCCATTCCATTGTTTTTCTGGATTTACTTTTTTATTTGGGTACATTATTGTTTGGTGTATGAAACCTTGTGACTAGCAATGGAACTATCAGTCAAACTTGCCTACCACGCAAGACGCCCTATGCTGTCTCCCCAGTTCTGCATAAGCTGCCCATGGTAGTGCATGCTTGTAATCCCAGAAATATGGAGGAGGATCAGAGGTCCAAAGTGATCCTTATCTACTTATGGAATTCTAAGTCATCCTGGGCTACGTGACCTGAGATCCAGTCCCAACACACTGCTCCTAAGTAGTTCCTAGACCTCAGGAACCTGACACAAACTCAGGATCTCTGGAATCGCCCAAGATCTGCTGAAAGAAAATCTCTATAGGTGTGGCCCATACATTTATGTCTTAACAAGAACATTCTCATGCATGGGAAAGTTTAAGAGTCATTGCTCAAACATTTAATTAAACCATTTTATTAGTTTGTCTGGCATTAATATTATTAAGTTCCCAGTGATCTGTCAGGTCGCGATTTCTACTTGTTTGCATGTGTCTAATGACATGTTCCCACACGTTCCTATGCTTTCATTCATTAAGCAGGAATGACACTAAAGCGGAGGCTGAGCAGAAACTGTCATGTCTCTGTCCTCAAGGAGCTGTGTGGAAAAGGAGACAGAACGATCAAATCATCACACGACTTTCAAACTGCACCCTTGGTATGTATGCTCAAGAAAACAGACAGCGCCACAAAAAGCCATGACGGGGCCTTTAATCTCTTTTAAGGGAATAGGGAGCGTCCCCGAGAAAGACACACTGAAGCAAAGAGAAAAGATAAGGAAAGAACTAGGTGCAGTGCTAGTAAACCATTAGTGATTGGGATTATTTCAAATGAACTTGACAGCTTCTGTTTTCTCACTGGGAAGATTATGCCGCTTGCTTTTATTGCGACGATCGATTTGGGTTTTACATGGTGAACATCCCTAATCCCCAAACCTGAAATGGTCCAACAAGATGCCACAAGTAGGAGACTCCAAGCTTTGGATCTTTGTGTCACACATAATGGCATTACAGATATTTAATGGAATTACTTAGATCCCATCCTAGAATATTTCATTATGATATGCAAAACCCTAAAATTTAAAAATATTATTGGTCTTAGGCATTTTAGCTACATGAGTCAATTGCACTTGTCTGTGTTTTTCATGCTTCATGCTCTCTGGTTTGTCCTCCTGGGCTCTGGCTTGGGATATGAGTCCTTTGCTTTTCTATTTTCACCTGTGCTCCATTATTTTTCAATATTCCTTGTCATTTTAGACAGCATATAAGATATTTTTCTTTAATTGTTAACAGTGGGGTAGAAAGAACATTTTAAAGTCTTTTACTGCTGAAAAAAGGGTGCATAACCTGATGCTTATTAGACTGAAAAAGTGTATATTTGTATTTCCGTGTGTCTGTGCATCATCTGTGTATGCCGCGGGTGTGGACAACCAATGGAGGCCAGAAGAGGGCATCAGATCTCTCGGAGCTGGGGTTGTATGTGTATGCTATGAATTGCTGGATGTAGGTGCAGAGATTTAACCTAGGTCCTCTGGAAGAGAAGCCTTTAGCCACTGAGCCCTCCCTCCAGACCTTTTCTGAGACTGTAGTACTTGTAAGGAAGTCTCACAGCAAAGATCAACCACTGGCTCCTACCCTGGAGATTCTGATGCCTCAGGTTTGGGCAAGAGCCAAGAAATTTACATTTTGGCTAAGCTTCAAGGAGCTGATCCTGCCGGTCTGGGACCACGGTCTGAGCAGGACCGAGCAGCCCTTCACTATGCACAGCACTGTGACACTTTACTGTCTTACCAATCCATGCGTCTCTCCCTACGTGTGGAGAATAGGCTATACTTCCTGTCCCCGGCTTCCAGGTGCGTCACAGCAGTAAGCAGGGGTAAGCACCTGCCTGTACGTCTACATGGTCTCATTCTAAGTTTGGAAGGTAAGAGATTCCATTGTTTTCTCGGTCCACAATATGATTTCCATGCTTCCACATAGCCAGTGTTCGCTATGTATGTGACAGGCACCATGTGATCCCCTCTGTGGACACTGTGTCCTCTACAGGCTCCTGAATGACTCCAAAAGAATCCGAAAGAAAGCTAAAAGTGCTATCCCTGAGCATGTTGAGACAGCAGGAAGAAAAGGCTCCACGGGCAGCATCTGGAACCTTCCATCCCCCTATTTTGTGTGTCCCTTGTCCCCTCATTCTGTTTTGCTGTGTGTTTTTGTGAACGGCCTTGGATCCTTATCACAACAAAGAGTCCAAGTCAGTGAAGGTCTCTTCTTGCAGGACAGTGAGGTTCAGGTACAGGTGAGAGGAACATGCTGGAACTTCTTGAATGGCTGGAGGGAAAAGTCTCCTTGGCTTCCCTACTGTACCGGCCTACACTGACCTTGGGGAGGTGGGGTGTCTCTCTTTATCTAGTCTAGCTGTGGGCTGGATACTTTCACTACCCTGACCCTGACTTTGACCACATAGTGTCTGGAGCTCCTTGAAGGCATTAGTCCTAAGACTGTCTGGCCCAATTGGCAGGTGGGAACACATCTGCCCAGCCTTCCTAGCAGTTAGCTCAGCCCACCGCCCTTGCCCAGCCGCACCACCCCTAGGCCCCAGAATCCCGCATACTTGGTCCGATTTTCTGGAAAGGCTCTGGAGGTTCCTCCTTCACCTCATCAGTGGCCACGACACCTTGGTCAAAGGGGTCTGTAGGAGAACACACAACCTTAGCATGCTGATCACTCAAAACACAGGAAGTCAGCCAGAGACAGAGAAAACGGCCGGCCACAAAGACTTACCTGCCCGATTCTCGGGAGCCCCTTCCACACTGAACACTGTACCCAGACGGGAGGCAACAGCCGCAGGAGGGAAAAAGCAAACAGAAACCCAGTTAGTCCTTGTCCATTGCTGCCTCTGCCAACTATGCCTAGGTTCATGGGGCCACCAGAAGACCTGACCTGGCCCTTGAGGAAGACAGGGCCACAGTAAGGCAAATGCCATCATGGCCCACTCTTCCTCCTCACTAGGGGCAGGAGCCCTCCCCAGACTTCTGCTGCCAAGAACCCCTTAGCAGGCACAGCAGAGAAGGAAGAAGAAGACTAAAGTGGCTCAAAGAGGATGAGAGGGGAAAGGGAAGTGAGGCCAGAATTTGGCAGAGTCAGCAGCAGCATGCCCCGTGTTACATCGCTGCTCAGTGGTTGAGGTATAGGGCTAGATGGGGGAACTTCAAGTCCTTTCTAGATATAAAACCCTCTTTCCAGGAGTCTTAAGACTCTATAGATGAATGACTTGAGTTTATTGTTCTAACGTCCACCTCTATTACCTGAGATGCTCAACGGACATCATTCACTTCAACAAATTGGTTTTATTTCACTATAGAATGCATACACTCAACATAAAACTTAAAATGACCTGACACAAAGTTTCAATACTCGACTCATTTTTGACCTAAAAAAAGTCCGGCAGTTTCATTTGGATCAGCCATTGAAGGGAAGATTGGTATGAAGGGAGGTTCCCTTCCCAGAATCCTTCATGGTAGCTCCTTCTCCTCAGGGCTCTGGCACCATGTGGGGTCAGTGTCCTTGAGGAAGGGCATTTCTCTGGTCCCAAGAGTGAGGGGCCTGACTCACCATCCACGGCGTGCAGATCTCGGTGCTCCTGGAAGCAGCTGTAGTACTTGTATTTCTTCCCACAGATGTCACACGTGTACCTGAAATTGTCTAGGGCAAGGCACAAAAAGGACACTGAGGTTTTTAGCCTCTAGCTCTGCCCTCTTCCTTCTGTCACTGGTCACCAGGAGTGAGGTTGCTGTTCATTGCACCAGACCCTGGAACCAAGAAGGAACCAAGCCAGTCTGTCCTCCTCTGGACAGATGAGGGTATGGGCCTGCTTACTCCCTGGACCTCTGAGCTGCTCCTCCTTCAAGCTTAACAGGATCCCCTCCATAACTCCCTCGAGCTCCATTCTAGGACAGCCTTAGATTGTATTTCGGGACTACAAGACTTGGATTGTGACAACAGGTGTCCTTTGTGGACTTCCAGAACCATAAAATATTGGGGGCCCTGATGCCCAAACAACCCTCAACCCTTCCCCATGATGGCTGAGTTCTCCAGGACCTGGTTCTGGCGGGTTTCATCCCCAGTCACAAAAGAGAAACAATTACTTCGGCTCCCATGGCGAAGGGACAGATGTAAGTGATGTGCTCCAAATCCTCCAGTAAGGTAGACTGACTGCAAAGATGCCCTTTGCAGCTAGTGTCCATCCACACCCTGTGTAATTCCTTCTCTTGAGGTACTTCTAATTACGAGACTGTGGTCAAAGTGATGGGATGCCACTCTGGAAGTTAGGTGACAGGCACCCAGGATGCTGGCCTTGTACATGCCACCTGTCCCCTGCTGCTAAGTTCTCACAGGGAGATAGATGCAAGTGGCAAGGAGATGAGTTTGGCCATCTGTGACTGGCTGGTGGGGATTGAGGACCTCAGATCAACAGTTTGGAAAGGACAGAGTCCTGCAACCCCAGCTCCTCACTCAAGCAAACCTAGAAGAAACCCCTTCCAGCTGAGCCTTCAGACGAGACAATAACTCTGGCCAAAACCTGCCCCGAAGTCCTGTGGGCTGAGCCAGAGCCTAAAACGCCACTGGGAGAAAACCAGGGTCAGTTGCTTTTTAAGGTTTAAAGACGTGTGCTGTACAGTAAGACAGCTAACACTGCCCCAAGTTTGCCTGTTCTCTAAGCCTCCCATAGTGAGGCTAGCAGCAACCAGACCTATACCTTGCCCTCCAGGGCACACCTTCTTGTATTTGAACTGGCTTAGACTCAGTGTATGTGTTCATCTGGTTGACCTATGGAGGACTCACCGATCCTATCTCCCTAGGGTCCCTAGGCAGCATGCAGAGGTAAAGCAGTTTGCTCAAGGCTGTACAGAGGGAAGAGGAGAGAGCTAGGAACCAAATATTCTGAGTTAGGGTACACAGCCTTTCTCTGCCGAGATTAAACCCTGCTGGGATGCTTTGCTCTGGACCCATTTCCTGCTCCTCAGCATCCAGTACAGGAGCCAGTGAAAGACCCCATGCCAAGGCTGCAGCACACTGCAGTCGAGTGGGAAGGTTGCTGCCCCCTCTCTCAGCTAAACTCAAGAACATGAAGGACATTGGCCATCTTTCTTCCCACCTGTGTCATCATCTCATCCCTGGAATGGTGGCCTCTCAAGGTGTCTAAACAGATGTCAAGACTACAAAGATGAACTGTCACTACCTGAGGAGCCACGGCTTAGGCATTTGTAGATATTCATGGGACATGAGTACCAGCATCTTCTAAGGGAGAGCTGGGGAAATGGGAGCTAGGAGGCGTGGTCCCCGCCCCCTTCATCTTCACTATTTAACTTTTGGAGTGGGGGGGGGCACAGGTCAGGTGACCCTGAGTCCTTGCTAAGGCCGCGAATTCAGCATCACCTCATTCTTCATGGCAAGAAAGATAGCTCAGAAAAAAAAACCTTTCCTCCCATTTTGTCCTATAATGTCCAGCTTCTCCCAGAGTCCCATCTTCTTCTCTGGGTACCAACAGGGAAGGATACGTGGGGGGCTAACTCCAGGTGAGGTTTTGTCCTGACATTCCTCTCCGATTGCCTGGAGTTGCCCGCCCTCTACAGCTGCTCACTCTTGCTTGCTTCTATCTCGGCGTCTATCTCTTCCCATAGCCTTTCCTGTCAACAGGCCTGCTCCTTTCTCCACAGGCCACATTGCCCAGCTCAAAAAAAAAAAAAAGACACTCCCCCCTCAGCTTTTTATCACTGAAAACCACCCCCATCTTCCCTACAGAATCTACACTGTCTCCTTAGATTCCAGAATGCTAATGGAGGATTTGAATAGGGAGAGAGAGTTATTCCCAAAGGAGTCTGCCACTGAGACGCATTCTCACAAGAGTGCTCAGCATCTCAGAAATGCCACCATGAACCTGTAATAGGAGGCAGATTCTGGGATGAGACACGTAAGCCCCAGCCCCACTCTGCCATTGACAAAAGTATGACTGACTTTGGACACAGTCCCTAACGTCTCTGTGACATGGGAATAACAGCAGCTCCGTATAATAAGGAAAGGAACAAGATCCAGCCGTAGGGCATTTTCTTAATTAGTGATTGATGGCAGAAGACCCAGCCCATTGAGAGTGGCATTATCCCTGAGCTAGTGGCTCTGGTTTCTGTAAGAAAGCAGCCTGAGCAAGCCATGGGGAGCAAGCTACTGAGTGGTACCCATCCGTGACCTCTGCATCAGCTCCTGACTCCAGGTTCTTGCCATGTTTGAGTTCCTATCCTGACTTCCTTCAGTGATGAACAGTAGTGTGCAATGGTAAGCCAAATAAACAAACCTCTTTTCTCCCCAACTTGCTTTTGGTCATGGTGTTTCATCACAGCATGACCTCAAATAAGTAACCCCAAGTAAGACAGAACGCAATGGCTACTACCTAACTAATATGGTAAATGTTACCTGACAGGACTTTCCAAATAAGATCTAGAAGGTGAATATGGCATCTACAGAAGTATATTATGGCTGGGGGGAGGGGGACTGGTCTTTGATCCTCTCATACTGAAAGATGGGTGAGTGGGTGGGTGTCTCCATGTCTGTGTGTGAGTGGACTATCTCCCGGCTAACCAGGGCCAGCTCTGCTAACAAGCTGCATGACTTCTACTCCCTGGGTCTCAGATCTCCATGTGCAGAGCAGCAGGCTGGGGTTGATATTCCCCACAGGAGCCTTTTGGCTCCAACGCCCTACGTCCCTGTGCCAAGGCCAGCCCAGAAGCTCACTAGACACAGAGCACTGCTGCTAGTCTGACCTGTTGATCTGAGGTTGAGACACAGGACAGAGAAGACAGCACTCCGGCCATAGGGAAAATGGCCTGCACAGAGGAAGGAGAAAACGAGGGAAGGTCTAAAAATACTCCCTACCCCAGCACCAACACCACTGAGCCCATACAGTGGAGACCAGACACAGCACAACAGCTCAATTGACCGGCTTCCGGGGAGGCCAGGGGCCCAGAATAGACACGGAAGGAAAGATAAATAAAGAAGGTCTTTAAATGTGTGGCTGACCACAGGCAGACCACAGCGGCCAGAAAAGAAGGGAGAAGCTATTGAAGCAGACAGAGGCAGGGCTGGGCTGTGGGAGAAACAGCTGCCTCACACGCGCGCCTCTGAGAGCCATAGTCTAGCAGGTGTCTGGCCAAGCTGAACTCAGAGGACGCGTACCAGCTTTGCTTACCTCTCCAGACTGGGTGGCTCAGAAACAAAGTTCTCAGGGCTTTGCCTCAGGTAGGGTCCTTCTTCAGCTCAAGCTAGCTTACACCCTAGCCTACACTGTTTTGGCAAATATTTATTATCTTTAAGAATTTTATAATGATGTACGTAACAAACACAATGAACAGGGTGACATACTGATTCCCTGGGCTTGAAGCTCTTGTTGTGCACAGGGTGGGAGGGAGGGGCCGGGGAGTGGAAGGGTAGTGGTTTCACTTCAGAGTGTATCCTATGGGCTATCTGTTTATCACTGCATAAGGTTAGAGTTAGAGGGAGGGCAAGCAGGACCGGTGAGCATCTGTCACAGAGGCCCAGCATCTGGAACCCTAGGAAAAAGCACCAAGGAGCAACTATGTCCAAGGCTGAGGTCCCCTGAGAGAATTGTTCTTCAGCATGGGCTACAGAACCCCAGGGCCATAAGTCAGGGCCCAAAGTACCTGATGGTCCCCCTCTGGAGATGCCCATGGTGGCACGGGACACCTATAGAAAGCTGTCAGTTATGCCCATGTGGGTATAACACAAGGGTTCCCAAGGTTGTTAGCCAGAGAACCCTTCTCTGAGAGAACCCTCCTCAGGATGTGCATACGATGCATCCCACTTTGAGAAGGTCTGCTCTGCTTTCATAAGGCCTCTCTGGTCCTGGCCTCCAGCAATGTGTTTCTCAAAGGCTGTCCTGGGGAGGAAGGAACAGCTACTTCCTACTTCCCATGCCCAGTGCTTGGTCCTCACCAGCCCAGGAGGTAAGAATATACTCACTGCTCTGGGAGGCTCCCTCTCCTGAGGTGGCTTCAGTATCTGTGAGAGAAAGAGAAAGGGGAGGAGAGGTAGCCAATTGGCAAGGACGATGGCAGGGCCAGGGCTGTGCCAAGGGCGACTGAGTGGAGCAGGTGAGAGGAGAGTCCAGACGTGCTGCCCACCATGGATGCTATGAGGGATGAAGGCTCACTTCTGCCCTAAGAGGGACCTGCACCTGGCTCTCTCTTCCCTGCCACCTGACTCAGGAGGGGCAAGTACCAGCCCATTTGTCCCCTGAACTGCCGAATGGGACATAGCTGCTGGCCCCTTTTTTGAGTTGTCAGGAAGAACATGAGCTGATGTGAGCACATGGCCTTTTGGGGGGAGAGGGAAAGTGTTAACAGAGCAAGGCTGAGCATCCCTAAAGTCCTCAAGGCCCAAACCAGGGGCCTGACCCTCCCACCCCACCCCCCACCCCCAAATCATCCTTCTCACATCTAGAAGGCTCCTTCCTTCCTTCATGACCCTCTCTCCTACAGTTGAAGGAGGATGAACTCTCAGGGCCTCTAGGGATAGCTGGCAGAGCACAGGACAGCTGGGTACCACTCACCTCGGTGTGCACGCACGTGGGTCTGGAAGCAGTTGTAGTACTTGTACTTCTTGCCACAGATCCCGCATTCATAGGACCCTGGAAAACAGCAGGGGGAAAGGGCCCATCAGCCACCTTGCCACCTCAAGGCCCAGGATCTACAAGTGTCACTGGACAGGGGTGGTGCCTTGGCAGACACAGGGCATCAAGGACCCGCAGAGACAGCAATAGGCAGGAGGTCACAAAGCCTGGACTTTCCATTCACCTGCAGCCATGTCTGCGCCTCAGCTTCCAAATCTGTAGAATGAAGGTGATGGCTGTGACTGAGTCCTGTACTCATACACTGAGAGGAGGAAGGAGAGGGACCCAGCGTGCTCTGTGATGAGCCACCACAGTACCATAAGGATGTGACTCCTTAATTCCAGGCTGACCTGCTTCCAGCATGGGACAGAAAGGAGGACCACAGGCTTCAAATCGGGTCACAGGGGTTCCAGTTCCCGTTCTGCACCTGCCAGCAGACTGACCCTGGTAAACTCTCCAGACACCACAGGCTTTGCTCTGCTCACCTCCCTCCTGCTAACTCTTCTCTCCCTCTAGCAAGTGTCCAATCCCAACACAGACAAGATCGCCAAGAACAGCAGTCCACACCTGCTAAGGATCCATGATGCTCTTAGACACAGCTAACAGCCCCACACATGCACGCGTGCGCGCGCGCACACACACACACACACACACACACACACACACACACACACACACACCACAACTACTGCCTCTTGGAGCCTTTCCCCAGGTGCAGAGAATTAAAACGGCTTACCCTCGAGAGGACCCCAAAATGACCCACTTTGTAGAGCTTGGGACAAAGTCCAAGGCAAAAAGGCTGGGCACAGCCAACAGGACCTAACCTGGCAGGGACCCCAGGTAAAGAGCCTGCCAATCTCCACTGGGCAGAGTCCTCCTGTAGGCTTGAGGCTCCTTGGGCCCAGCTCTCACTTCTAGAAAGGCCAGGAAACATCTTGGTCCCAGGACAGGTCATAGGCAAGCTGCTGGGTCTGGGGGCCTAGGCATGTACCTTTTCAGGAAACGTCTGGCACCCAGCAGTCAAGGTGGGGAACATCGCTTCTTTAGCGTAGGTCCAGAGAAGGCGCTCGGCTCTGCCATTCACAGGCCGTGCCTAAGTTTCTTCTCTGGAGAAGGCAAGGGTGCTAATGAGAAGGCTGAGAACACAAGGACAGCATTCCGTGCAGGCACACGGGGAGGGACAATGATCACTAACTGCCATTTTGGTTCCGTGCCAAAAAGGAGAGACTCTCCTGTCAGGCAGCCTTGAAGAGTGTGTATGCTGCCCCTGCTCCCACACTTGAACTCGCTCTGACTGTCTGAGTCTTGGGTTCCTCACCTGCCAACCCTCTCACACTGATTTGCAAGGCACAGGCAGAGCACATGAGCCACTGGCTCAGAGGAAGTACCAAGGGACAGTGCCTGGTGCCTGGGTTACGGTGAGTCACTCCAGGGCCACTGCCATCCTAAAGCCACACAGCACTCAGCACTTTCCCTTTTAGGGGTTTGCGCATATGTCGGCCTGATACATTAGGAAAGACACAAACTGGAAGCAGCAGAGCATGTATCTCTCTCTGCATTAAGCCTTGTAGCTGGTGAGAACTCGGTACTTCATGGTGGCTTGCTGCTATACTCATCAATCATCAAATGATAACTTCCTGACTTTCTTCTTGGCAGCTCCACCCACTCTAACAGTCTCTGCCAGTTTCTTTCCACCAAGGAAGGATTTATTGAGCACTTGCGATGGCCAGGCACCGAGGCTCAGCAGCGAGATAGATGTGATCCCTGCCCTCCATCTAATGGGGGGCAGACGGGTCAATGGGCCCGAGGGTAACTTGGTGATGGTGTTATGACAGCCAGACTAGGACCTGGAGGCTCGAGGTGAGCCCCTGGCCCAGCTGTAGTGAAGAGCGCAGTCTACAGAGTTAGAATGAGTGGCTTTATAAGGCAGTCCGCGTCCTCTGCTTATGGAGAGCTGAGGGTGCAAGCTGCCTTGTGCGAGGCCTCTGACCACCTCCCTACCCCTGACAGAAGGAGGATGAGCACCATACGTTGGCAGGAGGAGTTCTCAAGCCCATCCTCCAATCACTCTCGGTCCCTGTGTATGGATGGTGTTAAATGGGCAGAGAAACGGGAAGTTCATCAGAGTCGGGGCCTCACTGAGTAGTAGGGGCAACAACACTGGGTCCAAATCTTAGCTCACTGACAACCAGTCAGGAAAGCCCCAGTAAGTTCCAGGATTCTCCTCTGGGGAAAAATGGCCATGAGGGGTGGGGAGTGGTATCACCGTGAGCATAAAGCCTGGTATTCAGCAGGCACTCAGCAAGGGGCCGTGATTACCACCAGCATTTCAAAGGTGCTTTCTTCAGAATCAAATGCCCAGAACACACAGGAAGAGTAGGGTCATGCCAACAGTGACAGAGAGCAAGCTTAAGGCATGGCCCTGTGCTGGGGAGACACAAGGCACAATGCTGCTTTGTCTGGGAAGTCCCGTAGGGAAGGACTGAAGTCCCAAACACTGGCTTTGGGGAACCCCTTCTCCCATGGCTGCCTGTGATCCATAGGAAGTCTTGCTGAAATAGCCCAGTCTAGACCACCCGATTTCCACTTGTCCTGTCATCCCTGAGGGAAGACTCAAGATCTGCTCACAATGGCTGGATGGGGTGGGGGTGAGGGTGGCGGTCCCTCAGGCCCTGAGATATTAGCAGCATCTGCTCACTCAGGGTATACAGCTGGCAGCTGTGGCCAGCTGTGCCCACCCTCCATGCTGACCCGGATCAGGCTACATCCCTCTCAGCCATCACGTACCAGATGTATATCTCAAAGCTTGGTCAAAAATCCAGGTCCCTGAATACCGACTGCGAGGAGCAGATCCGCCGTGGGGGCTGCCTTCCGGAGCTTTTCCATCTGAATTACGTAAGAAATCAGAAAGAGCCCTTAACATTGGAGAATGCCTTATGATTTAGCTTAGGGTCAAGGCCACCTGGGGAAGCGGGTGGCTGGGCACCTGGGCTATCAGGGCCTCGGTCTCCCTAGTTCACACCAGGAAGAGTAGGTAGGGTCATGTGGCACCCTCCTCACTTGATAACTTGTGCTGGCAGCTGGAGGAGGCAGCACATGCGTATAACCCCACAACTCTGGAGGCTGAGGTGGAAGGATGGCAAGTTCAAGGTTAGCCTGCCACACTACACAGTGAGTTTTAGGCCGGACTTAGCTACAGAGTCTCAAAGCTAATAAGCAGGGCTGGGGAGACAGCTCAGCTGGTAGAGCACCAGCCTTGCAAGCATGAGGGTCTGAATTTGATCCCCAGAAACCTGTAAAAGACACTGGTCATGTGGTTACACACTTATAATCCGATCAGTGCAGAGGTCAGGACAGAGTCCTGGTGCTGGCTGGCCAGCCAGCCTATCATACTTGGGGAGTTTGGTGCCAACAGGAGACCCTGCCTGAATCCAGAAAAAGGAAGGGAGGGGGTGGTACACGAGGAATGATACCTGAGTACCTGAGGTTGTCCTGTGGCCTCTACACCTACACACACACACACACACACACACACACACACACACACACACACTTGTGTGAGCATGCGCGGGACTAATAGCGCTATAAATGAACATTGTCCTCTGGTTTTTGTCATACATCTTGAAAGGCGCTCCAAGAATCAAGTGACACGGTGAAGCAAACCCCCCCCCCCCCGTGCCCCGCACCCCCCCCAGTCTCCAGCTCCCTGTTCACACGCTCCAGCCCTCCAAGCCCTTTCCTTATACACACTGAAAATCGGCATGAAATGAAGGCCAAGTCCTGTCTCATTCTACTAGTAAAAATATTAATTCACAGACGCACGAGCCGATTGAGAAAGAAATAAAGCCGTTTCTGTTTCATCGAGAAGTGTGTTTTTGATAAATTCTTTTTATTTTTACACTTACTATTTATCTAAATTTGTTCTTGACAAATTGCATGCTAATCAGAACTGAATCTGGGGGAGAAATTAAAAGGTTTTAAAATGTAGAGCTTTATGATCCCAGGAAATTTTTCCCCCAGAAATTTCTATTTCAATTTATGTACCTCTTGTTGTGGCAGATGAGTGTGAAACAGTGATCAATAAAAGACTTTCAAGCATAAAAAATATATTACATTAGGATAAAAACCCTGTGGGGGAAGTGGACTAGAAATAGGAGTTCAAGGAGAAAAAAGGAAGATATAAAATTTCTGTCGGCTGAAGATGAGCTCGTTCGCATGATTTTTAAAGTGACAATGGCAGGCCCTAAATAGCCCTAAATAGCAGGGGCATTGTGATCATTTCCAAAATGCCACCTTTAGAAAACAATACAATATTCTAGGAATTATAACCTTTACAACTGGTGAAAAATGAAAGACATTCTTTTAGGAGGCCTAAACTAAGGGTGTTTGATGCACTGGCCTGTGGGGTTCCTCTCATCACTGCAGCCATCCTGGAGGTGTCACTGCCCCGAGCTGAGCTGATGCCAGAACCTCTTGTGTTTTAGTTCACTTTTAAAGGCATTCTCACAACTATTGCTTCTTTGCCATCCTAACGATCCTGCAGATTTAAAACCACTGAGCAGGCCAGACACAGTGGGGGTAGACTCCAGGTCTCCTAACATACAGCCAAGATCCCTTTCCAACAGGAATTCTCCAGCCAGACCCTTCCCAGTTTACCCCAGATGGAGAATCAACAGCAGAGAAAACAGGGCCTGGAGGGTAGCCAGGACTCCTCCCTCCCTCGTGCCTGTAGCAAAAAGCTAAGTGTTGGTTCTGGCAGGCTCAGGCACCAAAACCTGCCAATAGCCCATTGAAATAGGAAACTCACTATCAGCTGGCACTACCAAGTAGGACCTGGCACCTTTGCCTGCTGGATTTGTCAAGGACCGAAGCCCACGTGGCTGTTTCTGAGTAGCTATGGAACCGTCACTCCATTCAGAGCCACAGTCCAGTCCTGTGGCGTTGGCTTCTTACTGACTGGGGTTCCCTCTTCCTCCTTCCCTCTCCATCGCAGGAGGGTTTTGTGTGGGCAGGGCACCTATTCACAACCCAGGACACCTCCCTGCAGAATCTAATTTCCGTCTGACCCTTGAGTCTCCTCTTGTGGCTTGGCTAGCTGCCATCCTCCCTCTGTTTGCCCATCTCCAGGACCAGAAACTCTTTCCCTTACAGGTTATGTTTGGTTATCAAACAATTCCTGTCATGAACGACTTCCTGGTGGCCACTTCCTACTGGAATGTGTTATGTTTAGTGCCCCAAAACGCTGTAGGTTGTAGGTATCTTGCCTCTGTCGCCCTATCCCTGTCTTCCACAGACTCTGTTGCTTCTCCAGAAAACACAGTCCTTGCCTTGCCCACATGCCCCACTGCACCCCCCCCCACACACACACACACTGCATTAACTCCTGGAAATGACCTGATTGGTTTAGAAATCACAAGAGGCAGAGTCCAGTAGAGGAAAAACTATTCACTTGGTCTGTCTCCATGAGCATGGGACACCCAGGCCCTGATTGGTTCCCTAGCAGAAAGAAGAGTACTTATTGCTTGCTTAATGGTACATTTTGAAAACCAGGACGAGTGCCTGTCATCCTTATCCCTTGAGACCAGACAGTGGGTCCAATGATGTCCTGAATGTGCTAAGCCCAGCTGGCCTTCCTCACCTCCACCCAGCACAATGATAGCAAAGAGCTTCTCACTTCCAATGTTGTGATTCCAGCTGACTGGCAGGACACATGTTGAGGATTCTGTGGAACACTGACAGAAGAGTGTGCAGCGGTCAGTTAATGATGCCTACCACAATGTATTGGGAGTAGCCACAGTGGCGCTTGCTTGCATCATTCTTCATAAGGGAGCTAAAACCTCGTGTGTTCCAGCCCCTCCCCAGGCTGTAGAGCAGAGTTATGGCCATAGCTTGTCAGATGGGCAAGGTATCTGTTAACTCATCCATTCACTTCTGGTTTTGTCTAACAATGCTGCCAAGCTCAGTATCATCTGTGCTCTTGCTAAAACAAACAAACAAACAAACAAAAAAACAAAAAACAAACAAACAAACAAACAAACAAAACCTAGGGTCTAGCCCATATATCCCATGCCATCTGTAGCTGCACTGACATGCTAAGAGCAAAACATGCCCTTCTCAGCACAGGTCCTCTCAAGGCATCCGCCAAACTTCTGACACCAATACCCAATACCCACAGCAGAATCCTCCCAGCCAATGTCATCCATGTGGCCATGACCCTGGTTCCTCCAAGGCAGATGCCTTGGATAATGTTTGTGTCACTGGAAAAACTGTCTGATGGCTTAGATCTAGTGAGGGCTTGAGAAGGCTCCCACTGCCCAGAGCTGTGTGACTGGACAGGGGCACCATTCTATTCAGAGCATGCTTCTGGCCCCAGAGTATGCTGGGTGAGCAAAACACATGCTTGCCTGAGAGTGTTTCAGGAGCATGAGCTCGGCACACATAGACACCAGGGCAGAGGGGCTGGAGAGATGGATCAGTGGTTAAGAGCACTGATGATTCTTCCAGAGGATCTGGGTTCAATTCCCAGCACCCACATGGCAGCTCACAACTCTCTGTAACTCCAAGAACTGACATCTTCATACAGACATACATTCAGGCAAAAACATGAATGTACATAAGGTTAAAATAAATAAATACTTAAAAAAAAAGAAAGAAACCAGGGAATAGAGAAGGCACACACACCAGCACCCTTATGCTCAAAAGCAGGAGTAACGCACATGCTATCAGGAGTAATATGTCACCAGTGTGCTGTGTGGCTGAGAACTCTCCTGCTTCCCACAAGATCTGCCTCCCTATACAATGACAGGGTCTGGTCCATCAACAGCATGTGTTAGCCCCGCTGTCCACACCTATGTCCAGCACAGATTCTACCAGTCAACCATTCACTCTTTAAGATTCTCAACACTGAGCTCCCTGCATCCATAGATGAGAGCAGAACTGGAACTTCAGGTAAAACCCACCGGCCAGCAGGAGTTGAGCATGTTTCTCTTCCTATATAGACAGACCCTGGGTTCTTTCCATGGCTTCCTTGGCTGGTAACAAGGTCAGGGCAGCTTCCTCTGAGCCTGACCACAAACCACACAGCAAGAATGACATGCCTTGGGGACAGGAGAGGAGCCACAGGGTCCTATGTGGCACAACTTTCCAAACGGTGATTTTTCTTGGGGTCATCTCTGGGGTGTCTACAGCCTCTTCTACCAGAGTGTGCTATGAGAAGGTTATGGGGAAATTACCCAAGATATTCAAGACCTGAATTCTAGGGAAGCCAACTTGGAAGGGAACAGGAAGTCATCTGACGCTGACTTTCTTTCTCATCCCTACCCCCAGTCCAGATCACACTGGCTGAATTCTTTGATTAGGAAGAAAAACAGGTACTGAAGAGGTACTTGACGTTATCAACACTCAGACTGTACTATGGCAAGCTTGTCCACCAGGCATAGCACCGCGCACCCAGCACAATCCCTGTGTCTCCTCACATAAAGAAAGGATCTGTACGGTGGGGACTGCGGCACATAGGTGCTTTGGACTATGCCTCAGAGAACCTAGATGAGCTCTCCAGGACAAGCACCACAGAGATGAGTTCCTCAGTCAGCACTGTTCTGTCCACTACTGGATTGAATCCCACATCCATGAGGTGGCCAGGGTGGATCCTCATGTAACAGATGAGGACACGAAGGGACAGTGTGGCTAGAGACCTGGATGCCGAGCAGCAGCAGAGTGGGAAATGAGCACCTGTGGCTGGCAAGAGGAGTGAGGGCCCAGGGCCTCCACTGTGTAGGCCACTGGCTCAGGGAAGGCCCTCCAGATTTCCCTGGCCAGCCTGCTGGAAGCCTCTGTGACCAGATCTACACTTCGCTACCCTTCACAGGACAGCTGGGGAAAGGCAGCAATGGCTTCTGGGATTAAAGAGTATTAACATCCCCTCGTCAATGAGATTAAAGGCATGCCTCTTCTCCATTCTGAGATTCTGGAGAACGCTTGGTCTTTGGTTTGGGGAGTGGGTGGGTGGAAGGTGGTGCCTGCTGAGAGACAGAAGTGAGGCAAGGTTCACCACCAAACATCTTCGTGTGTCCAACTGTCCTTTGTGTTGCCTGCGGGACATGAGCATTTTCTAGCCCCTTCAGATGAGGTGGGGCCATGTCTGACAGCTGTAACTGGAAGCTACACCCCCTCTTTCTGGCCTTGTCAGTCAATGGCCTGCTTGAGTTCATCTAGGGCTTGCTCTCTCCTGCCATCTGTCCATCTGTGAAAATGGCTACCTTCTGCTGGAGTCTAGAGAGGCCCGTGTGAGGCCCAGTGGACAGTGTCAAGAAGAGATACATCTTTAGGGTTCTCGGTTACCACGACTTTTGAGACCTTTCATTACTGTGATGTCGCCTAGCCCCATCCTGACAGTCACACCACACCACGACCAACATAGCTTCCCACCAGCCAGTGCCTTGCTAGGCACTGTGGAGCAGGAGTGGGGAGCAAAACTCAGGCAGGTCCCAGAGATCCAACCTCTAGGGGCTCCTAAATTCAGCAGGGAACAGACACAGTTCATGTCGATCCCTCTGACCAGAGGAGATCAGGGAAGGAAGGAGGAGGTGGCCCTGAAACTGGTCTTGAAGGACAAGCTGGTCTTGGGGAATGGGTGGAGGTACTCCTCCCAGAAGTGGGGCAAGAAGAGCAGACAGGAAGACGGACAAGAGGTCTGAGATGTTCAGAAGCCAAAAACGAAGGGACAACGGAAGATCCCGGTGTCGAGGCCATACTTCTGGAGATGACAAGAGTCAGTCTCAAAGTTTGTAAAGAGAGACAATATGCTTTGTCTTTTGTATTTGCTATGGCTCCCTTGCAGCCAACTGAACAGGGTGTGTCAGGCAGAGAGACACAAAAGTGAGAGTGGCCATGGGATGCTGTGCTGACCCATGTGGGGCCACAGAATAAGAGCTGAGAAGGGAGCAGGAGGTTGAGGGTGGCAGCTAAGGAGAACAGGCATCAGGACTTGAGGGCGAATCGTGGAAACAAAGGGCATATCCCCATGAGGCCCGGGAGGCCACAAACAGTATGCAAGCCAGGAAGACAGAGGCACCTGGAAGACAGCAGGGTCAGGCCAGTGTTGGGCAGGTGACCATGGAGGAGAGAAGAGCATGCCCAAGAACACTCTGGCCATGGTAACCTTGGAGAAAGAGGAAGATGGACATGTACACATAGGGACAGGCTAGGGAGCACCTCTGTAGCAGAGCATGTCTCTGGGATTCAAATCTGTGGCTCATTGAACAATGCTGAGCCACCGATACGTTTTGTTTGGCAGCTTTCAAAAGCCAACCTGAGAGCCAATGTTGAAAGCCAAAAGAAATCACACCAAGATGTTTACATGGCGGGCACAGGATCTGTGTAGACATCTGGCAGGGCTAAGCCACTTGAGATGACTCTCAAGATGTTGTCAAGCATTGTGCTGTAGGGCAGTTGGACGCAGTCCCCACCTCCTGTCCTTCAGGCTCTGTCTACAAACGCTAAGTCAGTCTACCAGGGTCTTGTGGTCATCTGAGTCCTTAAATCTGGCAGTAGTGGGGAGTCCCCTTAGAAGGCTAAAGGGGGTCCAGTAGACATTCTAAATATCTGGCCTCAACAGGAACTTGACAGTGTATGGGGGTCTTGTTGCACCAAGCAGAAAGTGAACCCTCCAGGCTAGAACTCACCATGCACAGGCAACGCTCAGGAGCTCTACTCTCTCCCTGGGGCCTACTCTCTCCCAAGCCACAGAAGGTTAACTCTCAGATACGCCAGCCTTTCCGGTCACCCATTTCTACCCTCACTTAGGTCCTAGTCCTCACTCAGGCACTCACCCAGGGTCTGCTGGTTGCGGACGCCACCGATCACCACGCAGATCTCAGCAGGCACATCGCCAGTCCCATCCTTGCTGACTTCCTTCTTCTCCTCCTTGGCCTCACCCTGCCAGATGACTTCCTGTATGTAGTCATCCGGGAGTTCGGTTTTCACCTTCACCTCCGTCATCGTCCCCTGCTCAGCACTCAGCGAGGCCTCAGTGGGCACTGGCTCCGGGCCCTCCACCTTGGCGCTCTTTTGACTGCGCTTTAAGCGCTCCCTGGGAAAGAAGAAAGGCTGTTCAGAGGGGACTCAGAACTGGCCACCAACACACAGGGGGGAACCCAACAGCCCTTAGCACCATACAGACTTACAACAAGGCTGTGTATTAATAAAAAAGGAGGGCTCCTTGGCCTCTCACACAGCACCATTTTACATCTGGGTAAATGGAGGTCTTTAGAGCACCCAGCTGACCTCCTGATGTTTGTTTGAGTATAGGCTTCTCTGAGTAGACTTTTCACAACTTGAGTTACAAGTGACCTCAAAGGGCACCCCTGGCTACTGGGAATGTATTCCTGTCCAACTTTAAGTTGGGAGTCATTGAAAGATGCAAGGTCTGGTTCAGGCAGCCTGGGCTAGTGCTGGAGACTCCATTTCTAACAAGCCCAGGCCAAGCTGGGGTCTGCCAACAGCACTCTGAGCAGCGCGATGGGAGCATGCCAAGTATCGCGCGCTGTTTCTGTTCCTTGGCAGCGGGTCCAAGATCATATCCAAGCTCCTCTCTATTCCCACTTCAGATGGGAAAACTCCAGCCCCAAGAGGCTTGCTCTTGTGGTGAGGGTGTCATGGAGCCAACGGTTTAGTGCAGGGCTGCTCTCCAAACATTCGAGAACATCCTCAGGGAAACGGAGGTCACACAGAGCCAGGCAGGAAGCTGGGTGCATTCGGTAGTTTGGAACAGAGCCATGACTTACCTGCCAAGGTCATAAAAGCAGGCGCAGGCGAACACACACAGCCAGGGCTCTGGCCCTCACACTCCTGCCACTCTTTCAACATGATCCTCCCTAGGCTCCCACACCCTTTCAGTAGGCGGACTATCCTCACGGCTTCTGTTCAAGAGGTGAGGAAGGCAAGGCAGACACAGGATGAAAATCGAATCTCATTCCAGGCCCAGGGATGCTGCGTGGTTAGGCCTGGCCCTTTCGTCTACTCAGAGAAGCCTACACTCAAAGCGTGTTCAGGCCTGGTCACATGACAGGCAACGTGGAGCACTGTGAAGGCATGGACGGCTGAGAGGCAGGACCTGGGACTTGGTCCTGAATCTACCTGGACCTGCTGTGGGGACCTGTATAAGCCACAGTCTCTGGGTCTTGGCAGCTCCAATAGTTGAGGGGGCAATGGTTTTACTGCATGAGCTGATCCCCCAGCTCCAGCTGCTCCCAAATATGGGCAATGGTTTTACTGCATGAGCTGATCCCCCAGCTCCAGCTGCTCCCAAATGTGGGCAATGGTTTTACTGCATGAGCTGATCCCCCAGCTCCAGCTGCTCCCAGAGAAGGAAAAGGCCGATGCTGAACAAAGAGGGAATCCTCCTCGAGGGCCTGCCTACAAGAGAAAGGCCCCTGGGGAGGTACTCTGAAGCAAACTGTGCCCATCCCCCGCCCCCCAAATTCACACGTTATTATCCAAACCGCTGTTTGTGGCTGTTTCTGGGGCTGGAATGATTGGGAGGTAATTAGGGTTAAATGAGATCAGCATGGTGGAGCCTTCGTGATGAGATTAGTGACTTATAAGAGGCATTTTTGGACCAGCAAGAAGGCTTTGCCAGGAAAGGCATTTGCCAGCAAGCCTGATGGCCTGAGTTTCATCCCAGTGACCCACATGGTGGAAGGAGAAAAAAACGACTCCCGCAGGTGGCTCTCTGACCTCGACACACTTTATACACAACACACCCCCACTCCAAGATAAATAAATAAGTGTACAAAAGTTATTCTCTCCGATGGAGGACACAGTGGTTGTCTGCAAGCTGCTTGGTAGTGGCCCCTCCCCAGAGGCCAAGCCATAGGACCCCTGAGTTGACCTCAAGCCTCCAGCTGGGTGAAACACTATCCCTGGTGCCCCATTAACCACGCGGCGGGCTGCTACCAGTATCTGAGGAAAACAGCATAGTAATTGGCTCTTACTTCCCTAAATGTGAAGCTTGGACCCACCACCTCACCTCAAAGCTGGGGTCTCCTCATCTGCAACCCACAGCTAACAGGTTGTCACATGAGAGTTAATCAGTGAACACACAGAAAACACTTAGCAGAGTACTTGGCCCCTTAGGCTGTTAGGTCATTATGGAGTCATCTGCCAGGTGGCCTCACCAAAGCTGAACTCATGCTGGCTCTTGAACTTCCACAAGTGTAAAAACTGAACAAACCTCTTCTCTTTATGAATACATCAACAGAAAACAGACTAACACAGAGAGTATGGAAGAGTCAAGGGAAGTCCCTTAAATAGCATATATGCTAGCACGTGGACTGCAGTGTATTCAACTCATGGGTCTCCAAACCACTGCTGGGAGCTACGAGTGAGAACCTCAGCTGCTCCTGAGATGGACATGATTGAGCAAAGGTGGCCATGAAGCACATTTTCAGACCCCAACAGAGCTGCCGGAGGTCTGGCTGAATCTTGATCGCTCTAAGGTGTGAAAGCTCAGAAACAGGACAGGAAGAAATATCGCTCCACCATGTTCTCAATTTCAGCTCCTCTACCCACGCCAAAGAGACCATTATAAAGTCTTCATTGGTTCCAGGCCACCCTGTGGGGCGGCAAGAGGCCCTGTGGGTCAGATAGACTGTGGAACTCTAAGCTGCTTGCCCACATACCCTGAAATGTTGATCAGAAAACTCTCCCCGAGCCTTCATTTCCATGTCTGTTATGTGAGTGAGGATCCTTGCTGGAGACTAGGAGGGATGGGGACATCTTTGAGCCCAACTGGGACACTGGCCTGAAGTGGATATCCATACACATGTCACACAGTTATCCTGAGAATGACATTGGTTCCTGATGTCACTCTGGCCACCTTGAAGCCTGCCCAGCATGATGACACATCTCCCTCCCACAAATGACTCCCACAGCTATCCAGCACGCTTATGAATCCTCTTTGGCACACTTGTCCCCTTTCCGACTTCACTGGCCAGCCTCTCAGTCATCACCTTGTTCTGTTTTCTTCACAGCCCTGGAAATGTCTGAAACTGTCTTGTCCACAGTGCCTCACCAAATCGTCCACTCGCTCAGAGCATCCTGCGCAGCACTGTATCTCTAGCATACAGGAGATGCTCCATAAATGCCGTACTTGCTTAATGACTTGCCTCCTGGTAAACGGGCATTGGGACTTTTGCCAGCTGAGACTCACAAGGACTCACTGGGACAGTAGCCGGATCTATGCTGAAGGCAGTCACACCCACCTGCAATAAGCCTGGGTGGAAATATACCATAGGGAGACTCAGGGCATGGAGCCAGCTCAGGACGGGAGGCCACATCTCCCGATTCTTGGAACCTGCAGCCAAGTCATCGGGGTTCTAAAGTGAAGAAGAGCAAATGACTTTCTCCTACGGGCAGGTAGAATCCTTATATTCCCTCCCCCACTTCTGCCACATTCTAAATAAGTAAGATCTTGCTCTGGAAATCCAGCTGCGCTGTGTGACCAGCCTGAGGCCCCCTAAGTCAGCTTAGGGAAGTGGGATCACGAGAACCACTCTCTCACCACAGGTGTGCGCGATGGCTCGGCAAAGAGCCACCGGCTCCCCTTCTGTAAACGCTCGTGGTGCCAAGGACACAGGCACCTTCCATCTCTTCCCCAACTCCTGCATGGAGATTTACAAGCCCAGACCTCTCTTTTCCTTAGCTGCTCCGTATTTAATTAGGTGTCCTAATAACAACGGCATCACACAAGTACTTAGATCACTTTGAATTAGTGGTGCAGCTCCTTCCAACTTCTTTAAAAATTTTTTTTCATATATCATTTTTTAAAATAGAGCTCATTATTTTAATTATATCCATTTAAATGTACAGTGGAGCCCTTGAATATTCTCAGCACGAATCATTAGGTATATTAGTGGAAAAGCACTCGGAATCTATCTACATGCTGACACTCCATAATCTATTCTATTTGTGTCGCTGTAAAATAGATTTATATATAGATAACTACAAAATAGTTGCTCAAGATATGCTGTGAATTTTATATTTAACCCGAGTCACACTTCCAACATAAAATCCAAAGATGGGCACTAAAAGGGTATTTCTCAGTAAGTACCCGCTGTCCCTGGCCTCTGGTTACTGTGTGTGTTGACTGCCTGGAGAGAGATCAGACTGAATAGGCCCCCACCTGAGGAGGTGCTAAAAGCTCCTTCCTACCTGGTGGGTAATGTTTCTCCAAGTGTGTTCCTCGAGGGTTTAGGTGTTCTGTAGCGAAGGCTCCCAGGCGCCAGGCAGCTGGGAAGGAGGGGATGGCCCTGAGGAGGACTCTAAGACGCCATTTCCTCAATTTTCAATACACACTACTTTGTTTTATTTCCTGACTTATAGATATTTGTGCTATAGATATTGGAGGTTCCCCAAAACGGCGAATCTACATCCTAATCACAGAATCTATGGACATTTTTAGTTTTGTGTGTGTGTGTGTGTGTGTGTGTGTGTGTGTGTGTGTGTGTGTGTGTTAGTTGGGAGGGGGCGGTTACGGGAAAGACCCTTAAACTGAATCTTTGACCACTCTCTGCTTTGCTTTACTGAGGCAGGGTCTCTTCCTGAACGCAGAACTCATGGCTAGCCAGCTTGCTCTGAGGTGTCCCTCTCCCTGCCTCTCCAGTGAGTACTGGGATTATAGGCATGCCACCACACTGATCTGACTTTTGTGTAAGAACTCAAGATCTGAACCTTGATCCTCCTGGTGTATGGCAAAGACTTTGTCCACTGAGCCAGCTCCCCTACTCTGAATGTGAGCTTATTTGAAAAAACAAAAACAAAAAATGACAACAACCAGATTTGCAGATGTGAGGATGTTGGAAGTGAACTCATCCTATACAAATTAGCAAGTGTTGCTGAGAGCACAGATACTTGAGACAGAAGAGGTCCCAGAGAAAATGAAGGAAGCTTATTTGACATCCAGGTAGATGTGGCCATAACTCAAGGAACAGTGACAGCTGCCAGTAGCAGGAGGAAGCATTTTTTAGAGTGAGAACCTGGTGGCCCACTGAGTCCTGAATTCTGGCTCGAGATTTTGTAGGAATAAACTTTTTGTTGCTCTCAACCACCCACTCTGAGGGGCAGGAGGTCCTTCTTCTCTGTGAGGGATGTATTCAAGATTCCTTACTGTGTATGCTTGGAGCTTGGGAGGCACTGACATTCCACGTGTCCCACTGTTCTGCCACACCGCACCAGCAGCATCCTGTCCTTCCGTTGCACCTGTGATCAGGTCTCCTTTACATTATGACTTCTGTACCCTGAAAACACTATCAAGTGACATTCAGGTTACTCACGCACAAGCTGAGAACCGAGATAGCCACTAGTGAGAAGGGGGAGGTGGCACACAGTGTGGATACACAGACTAGCATCCTGAGCATAGTGGGGCTGCACGGGATTTGACAACACCCTGAAGAATAGTTAAGTTACTCAAAAACATACAAGCTGTATGTTTCTGGAAATTGTTTAATATTCGTGGGTATGGTTCTGAAACCACAGAAAGTGAAACTGTGGGGTGGGGGGGTGGGGGGGGTACTGTAACGTATTAGGTAGGCCACAGGAAACAAACACACTATGGAGAAATAATTCTGAAGCAATGGCTCCGAGCAGCGGAATCTGTGAACCCCACCCTCCTTTCACCCAGTTCCCATTCATCTTGTTCCTGGATCATTGTCTTAGGCATATGGGCAGTCTCCTGCACCCAAACACTCTGCATGAGGCCCCAGAAACAATCTTCCTCCTCTGCGTCTTACCTACCCACTCCACCTGAGCTTCCACATCCAGCTGCCAGATGAGGAACCCAAAGCACAGAGGACAGAGGACGGCCCAGCTCCAGCACAAGGCCTAGCACACGGCAGCATCAGTGCACACAGGTGAATGAAGGGCATGCCCTTGGCTATAAAACTCCTAATGATGGCCAACTTAGTGTAAAAACAACACTGGCTTCTATTGTTGTTGTCCAGTTATCACAAAGCCTACAGCCTAAGACAACATTAACACGTGGATCCAAGGCCAAAGGCATACCATTTCTCAGAGTGGTGGAAGACAAGTCCCAGGTGACCCTAGGTACCTGAGACAGACAATGTTGTTCTTAGGTACAGTTTACTGTTAAAAAAACAAACAAACAAACAAACACACAAACAAAAACACACACACACACAAAAAAAAACCCTAATACTGAAGTTCTACCAACTACCACTAAATGGAGACACAAAGCCCTGGACTTGACCCCAGCTTCTTCTGATGACTCCCTGGGACTAATTTTACAAACGTTTTTGTCCTTAGAGATTGGGTCTCACTATGCTGCCTAGGCCAGTCTCACACTCCTGAGCCTGAACCTTCTGGGCGGCTGGGACCATCAAGTACAATGACACCATGGAAGGCTTCTGGGATTCAGTTTCTCTATCTGAGATGTCGAAAGTCCACAGGTGAACGCTGTACGCACAGGCATGCCTCTCGCTGTAAGACAGAAAGCAGTGTGTTCACCCGTGCCCCTAGTTTCAACCAGAGGATCATCCTACTTCTTCCAGGGGTGCCATTTACCCCAGTGCTCATATGTTTAAAACAGCGTTGATGGTGGTGGTAGGGGGGGAGGGGAAAGCCCTCCCTTGCAGCACGCAAACAGGGCCTTGTTTAAGTTCATCCAGAGTAAAACTTTACTATGACTCAAACTGCATTTAGTCTCTCCAGATGCACAGGTGCAGGGATGTGAAAAGCACTGAAACACACATTACATGCCTTCGGGGCCTGTGACCCTGCTGCAGAGGCTCCACTCCACCATTCCCCACCAAGTTGGTCTCCTACTGATGACTTGAGTCGGATCATTTCTTCCTGCCAGTGGGTTATCACAGACCATGCCCCTGGCAACACTTCTTCAGCCTACAGGACCTCTGGTCTCCATGGCATGCCCAGAGCTGCTTTTTCTGAGGTCCTGTGATCTCTATGGTGTTAAATGCAACTGTCCCAGTTTGTACCCAACATGCTTCCTATTTTCAGCCACTGATGGTGCACTCTCTTCCTCCCTTTCTGCACTAAACTCACCTGAGGGCCTCCCACCTTCTGGCCACGCCTGTGTATTTTGTGGAATTCTCATCTCTTCACACCTCTGTATACTAGCATGTCCCAAGAAGCAGCTGCGGAACCCCTCTATGCTTGTCCATATGCTTCCCCCATTTAGTGAGCTTGCAAATACTACAAACTTTTGTTTGCTTGCCTACCTCAGACAAGATCCTACTACTTAGCCCAGGCTAGCCTTGAACTCATGAACCTGTATCAGTTTCCACCTGTAAGAGTATGCCAGGTATACATGATATATCTGCCTCTGGCATTCATACTTTTAAATATTAAGTATATGATGATAAAGCTCAGAATGACACTTCTGGCTTGAGGTTGCCCTTTGCTGTTTGACTTATGTAAGCATAAATCTGTTGACTCTGACTCTGTTGTCTCAAAATATCAGATGGTAAGTTTAGCAGTTGCTCAGGACAGTCCTGCCTCACAAGCCAAGGCATGACACTGGGTGTAAGACTGTAACTGCAGTCCTCCCCCTCTAAAACATCTTGCCTGGACTCCAGACTCATCTCTCTTTGCTCCCAACCAACATGCCCACCAACAAATCCCATCAAGGCCACCTCCAAAGGTGTCCTGAAACTCCCCTTATAACCTCAGCCACCCCTCCACCTGGAAGCCACATCCTCTCCTCATGTCTGGCTGTAACTTCTCTCCTCTCCACTGTTCTGAGACGTATGTCTGATGACCAGACAGAGGGATGCTGCCACTTCACTCCAAGTCATGTCACTTCTGGGATCAAAACTCATTTATTGCTTCTGAGCATTTTCCCAGCTAAGATTTCCTATAATCTCTTTGTTTACTTTATCATCTGTTTCTCCAACTAGAATATGAACTACAAGAAGCCAGGACTTGGTCCCATTGATTCACTGTCCTAAGAACAGCACTGGCAAACAGTAGATGCTAGCTAACAGCCTGCTCACTGGGGAGGTCGATGGTAGTAGCCACAGCCTCCGACAAGGCCAAGCCCTTTCTATAGATTGTAATGGAAGTTTGGTTTCTTTGTTAACTCAATTATGTTATGTAAATATGTTTTTGTTTTAATCCCAAGTATGGGATGTTAGCTTGGGCTATGTATGCCCACAGCTGATAATTGCCTCCTTACAGGGCATGGTCTTTGCCAGCTGGTAATGGCCTGCCTAGTGAGCCACAGAGAGGGGCATGGTTTAGGAATCTGAGGGAGATAAATAGAAGAGCCTGGAGAGAGAAAGTATGGTGTGTGGCATGCGGCATGTAGCAGTTTGGAGAGGCCAGAGATGGACAGTATGGTGGTTTGGAGATAAGGAGTGAAACATTTCAATGCACCATCTCAGAGGAGATGGCCTGCTGCATTTGCTGTTGACAGAGATTGGTATTTCCCCCAAAAGAACCCAAATGACCCTTAACAGCCGAGAGAAGGAAAGGGATCTGTGCCTCCTGTCTCCACAAATGTCCTTTCTCTCTTACCCAGGGTTAAGGGGTAGGGGAGAGAGGTAGGAGGCTTCAATACCCCAAATAAGATACCATTTTTTTTTAAAAAAGAGCATTAACAGTGGATAGTCATCCCCATCACTCTGAACTATTTAGTACTGCATGGAGGGATGTCTCTTGCATGCTGCCCTCTTTGTGTTGTGGGATGGAGATTGGTCCAAGGAGACCAATTTTGTGAATGAATGAACCTTGTTCCTATACTATGAGCTTATCTTTATTCTCCCTAGGGTCTCAAATGTAACACTTGACGCCCATAATAGACTGACATTCTCTCTTCAGACTGTGGCGTTACCATGGCAAACACCACTAAATGCTGGTTAGGGCCCCTCTAATGGGACAGGAGCCTGCAGACTCAACCCATTCTTGCCTTGCTCCAAGCCCCCTTCTGCACTTATGACTTCCACATAACTCTGAAAGATCTCCAGAGGCTACAGCTCCACTTGCTGTGCTTATTTTCTGGGCCTGGGGCCTGGGGAGTAGCCAAGGTCTTCTGAGAGAATGATACAAATAGAAAATGACTTCAGCGTATCAGTACATGTGGCAGAGGTGAAGCTGGTGGTGATGCTGTGATGATTGATGAGCATGGTACACACAGTGTGGGGAAGGGTGATGGAGTAGATCTCTATGGCGTGGTATCCAAGTGTGGCACTTTCTGGTGTACGGTATGGCACCTTACAAGGCTGGCACTTGCCATCCTACAGGTAAGAAGGCAGGGGTGGGGATAGCAGCATGACTTTTACAGGGTCCCTGAGCCTCCTAATGGCAGAAAGAAGATGCTGCCTGGGTCTGCCTGACTCCAACGATGAGTCTTCTTAACTATTTGGACAGGTTTAGTTTTCACTTCTGAAAAGAAGAGAGAATGGTAAAACATCTGTTGGCTCAATAAACAAATGTCAAACTATTGCCAGGAGCGCCAAGAAACAGAGACAGGACCTCACCTTCTGCTGCCTAGTTAAGAGTCCTGGAGAACCCACTAGACACGGGCTACGCATGACTGACAGTGAGCAGTGGAGGGGTCCTCTCCTCCACAGAGAAAACTACCTGGCTTTATGCCCATTGTCAACCTCTAATTCTCCCTGACAATGCTCAAGTGGCTGCTTGCTACAATGTGTCCTCTGGATGTGCAGCCAAGAGACTAACTTCTGAGAGAGAGACTGGGAGGGCACCAAAGGACTCTGCAGTGAGACCTCAGGCTGGAGAGACAGAGGACCAGCCTGGGGCCTGTACTTGTTATTCTGGCCAAGTTTCCAATCCTTGCTCCATTACCTGCCCCTCAATAACCCCCCAAATTGTCTATGCTTCCATTCCTGTCATGTATCGCTGCTGTATTTTAATAAATAGTCGAGAAGAAAAGATTAAATTAATAGATTAAAACTATTAACCTATTAAACAACTCTTAACATTCCAGAAACTCAAAATAACCTACAATGCACAAATACATCATTACTTTGAGATAATTCTTAGGCACTTAATTTTCTTCAATGCACGGTGTCAGTCAGCCACAACACTGAGTAATATTGCAGCTCAGAGAGACAGCATTAAGATTTAAATATTGAGAGAAAATTCCCTGGTTAATTGAAAACTAAAGCAGGGAAAAAGCAAGAGTCTCATGCAACCCCATCAAGTCACAAAGGCCAAGATTCAGCAAATGGGGTGTTCTGCTTAAAGCTGAGAGCTTACTTCATGGGAACATGGGAAGCTGGCCCAGACCAGGCCATTATAAGGGCCCAGTGCTAGTAGCACTTTAAATAAATATGTGGCCTTCTTTTGCCAATGGGCCTGGCAGCACCATGACTCTGAGCTGTCCCAAATGTGCCCTGTTCCTTGCTCTCATATCTAATGAAATTGCAGCCATAGCCACTGCTGCCTATGTCACAGCAAGCTCTGAACAGGCACATGAGGAGTAGAAGCCATGGACAGGTCTGTGCCAAGGTCCTACACAGACCCGTTTCAGGACACATGGGTGCATCTAGCGCACAGAGGGCAGTTCTTCATGCAAAGGACACAGAACCAGACTTAACATTCTCTTTCTGCCCACTGACCTTATTTCCTGAGGAGGCTAAGACTCAATAACTCTCCATTCCCTCCTTCGCTGACACCGTCTTCCTTGGGCTGACAGGGAGAAGTTCCTCACAGGACACCGTTCCTCTACCTTTTGGCTCCACACTAGCGGGTGCTCTGTAGTCCTCCCCTCTGCTGTGTTTCCTCCTCAATCCCCAGTCAGACTTTACGATCTGTTGTACCTAGCCACCTCTGAGTACAGCACTCTATAGGGAGCACCTAGCTCAAGCATGCAGCCCTCAGACCTACATCAGACTCTGCCCTGCTGCTGGCCTTATGAGAGCCTGGAGAAAAAGAAAGTAGATGCACAGCTAGCTACTACTGGATTCTCTAGCCTGCCCACTGCCCTTCTCTTTGTGTGTCATCAGGAATAGTAATGCTGACCACTAAAACAGTTCAGAAGATAAAAGGACAGATGTCCATGAGGCACCCTGTATGCTAACACTTACAGCTGGCTCTCTGTCTCCTTAGGCTCCATGTCCATATGTTAAGTGTTAAATTGTGGTGTGTGTGTGTGTGTGTGTGTGTGTGTGTGTGTGTGTGTGTGTGTGTGTATGCGCTTGCGTACGTTGGACATGAATAGGGTTTATTCCTGTCATTACTCCCTAAGCTATGCAGTCCAGCAGCCAATCACAGGGCATTTATTCTGTACTAGTTATGAATAACCCAGAGGCAATGCAAAGCATATGGAAGGATACGCAGAGGTTACAGGCAAATACAACAAATTTAGATGGGACTGAGCATCACGGGACTCAGTATCCTTGGGGTGGGTAGGAGTCCTGGACCTCCCTTTATCCCACACAGGCATCTGTCCATATCAAGGACCCAACAAGTAGTTATTTTCTCTAGCCCCTACAAAGGAGACAAAATGTGACTTTTGCTTGGACTATGAAAAGGCCCGCTGGCCCCTGAGCCCATTAGTGGAATGCTTTCTACTGGAAGGGACCAGAGGAATTTTCAGCCCCAATGAAAGGGAAAGGAGTGGTGGGCATGGCTGCTCTCCAGCCAGTAGCAAAGATGAGGCAGAGACCAGGGACACATTGCATGAAAAACAGACAGGAAGAAACTAGAAGGTCTCTGTGGAGTAGGGAGGCCTTCTTTATCAACGTGCTTTGAATGGTGTGTGAACAAGTTTCAGTCGAGTGAGGGTGCTTCGTTTCCCATCAGCAGAGTTACGTTCCCAGGAAGAATGCCCCTCTCCACGGCAGAGAGCTAAGCAGAATTCTCAGGAGACCCTGCTCAGCTCACTGTGCAGGGTCACTCCAAACTCAAGCACCCTTTAGTAAAAGCGACCTGTGGACCCTGATAAATGTGAGTGAGGCTGTGCATTTCTCTGGCTGTCTCTAGCAAGCAAAAAGAGTTGCATATGAACTTTCCAGAACTTGATCTACTTACAGTTTGGGTTTAACAGTAACTGATTAAACAAAGACTGAACTCTGCCTACTAGAAAAGCGACCTGTCCCTTGGAGCAAGGGCACAAACCTTAGAGTTGACCTACTGTGTGAGAGGGTACAGGACCCACATCTTGCCTAAAGTCTGGCAGAGGGAGAAGAGCTACTTCTGGGCATCAAATCCATGCTCTGTCACTAAGCTCTGTCACAAGACAGTTTCTGACTGAAAGCAAGCCAGTTCTCACAGAATCCGTCTACACTGTCCTTTCGCTAGCGCTAGGTGAAGGTTACTGTGAAACAGGTTTGTCTGGGACAACCTTTACTGCTAAAAAACAAATGCGAAAAAGAACTAGTCTCTAAGGAGTGGTTATGCAGGTTCACACATGTGGTCACAATTACACAGTCTGCTGGTAAAGGCCTTAGCTTTGAGCTAAGCCCAAAGCCATTTAACTTGCTGGGTGACCTTGGATATCTACAACTGTTTCTGAGGGAACGCACTAGGCACCACCTTAGAAGATGCTTTGAGGAGCAAAGAAGGTATGTGTGATTTCAAGGCACAGTGACCGGATCTCGAGGGACTCTCAATAACCAAACCCTATCCTCACCCCCAGCCAGCACGGTGATAAGCATCTATACAAGTAGATGTTTGATGGTGTGCCTGCTGTGCCTAGGTGTTGTGCAGAGGACGTGCATGCTACCAGCACACCAAGATGCAGAACTGACACAACCTCCACTGTGCAAATGAGGAAACCAAAATGTACAAAAATGCATTGAATAATAACCAGTCAGTGGCGACACCAGGATCTGAACCCAGGCAGACTCTATGTGGTACTGCTTGGCTCTCACATCCCCCGAGGGAGGCCAGAGAGGATGGGCAAGTAACCAACCAAGCAAGCAAGCAAGTGAGGAAGTACCAAAGCCAGGGAGAGGGGGCCATGCAGATATGACTGCCCAGGCTGGAGCTGCCCAAGGACCAAGCAGGAGGCTATGCATTTTCAGGTGTGGCCTTCTCTCAGTGTCCTCAGAGCTCAAAATACAAGTCCATGTCTTTACCTCTGTGTCTACCCTCTATAGCCCTGTCAGTCTGAACCCAAAGCCATTTTTGCCACCACTGCCTTCTCTTTCATGACAGACCATACCTTCAAGCCATGAGTCAAAATAACCTTTTCTTCCTTAAGTTGCTTCTTGTCAGGCATTTGGTCACAGCAATAAGAAAATGAATTATAGAATTTCTCTGTGATTTATATTATAGGTCTCTAATGACAGACTATATTCAAGCAATATATAACAGGTTATTTCTTCCCACTGTCATTTATGTCATTGTTGTATATTTTATTTTACATATGCTATAAATTCATAATTCCTTCTTTGTATTACCCTTTGGTGTCTGTAGGGCTTACTTTTGGGACCCGCCGTGGATACCTACACTCAGGGATGTTGGTCCTTTATATAGCAGTAGCTCTTTGAGCATTTTGCCCCTACTCCTTTCCTCTTACAGGCAGAACGATCCTTTTCAAACAGCATGTCGTCTCTGCTCAAAATTCCTAGTGGCTCCTGATGTCGAGCACATTAATGGGCTCTGAGGGACTAAGCATCCACACTGCCATCTTTGATGCTGCACCAATGCAAAGGATAGGCCCCAGGCCCTGGGCCTGGCACCTGTAGTTCTCTCTGACTGGAATGCACTTCCCTCAAGGGCCTGCTAGGTTTGGTCTCTTTCATGCCCTTGCTCAAGAGTCACCTCCCCAGTGATGCATTTTATGACTAAGAACCCAAACCAAAGAGGCAACAGTCTCTCATGGCCTCCCAGCTTCCCTCTCTGCTAATTTTTCCATAGTGTTCATTAGAGCACACATATTTGTCCCATTAGAACCCCAACTCCTTGAGGACAAGGCTTCTGGTCTCTTGTGGCCATATAGTGTCATTAGAACCTGAGCACTTAGTACTATCTTATGGAGTGAGTGAGTGAATGAGAGAGAGAGAGAGAGAGAGAGAGAGAGAGAGAGAGAGAGAGACCTGGATTCCATCCTCAGGACCCTAATCCCCTGCCACAAGCAAGTGAGTGGCTGACTAGATCATTAGGATCTTTCCACCCTGAAAACCTTCCACAGGTGAAATGGACACAGTTCTTCAAGGCAGCACACCTAGAGTCGCCCGCATCTTCTCAAGTATGAAACCTGCATTTCCTCTAGAACTTGGCAGTGAAGCCTCTCTGCCCCTTGGAATAAGCAGCATTTGGCTGCTGTGGTAGTACGTGCATAGCAATCTGCTCATCAGGTCAGTATTCACCCAAGTGCTGGACCACTGGGCTTGTAAAAGTGGCCCGGCTTCGGTTACAAGGAAGTACTACAAACCACACTTCTCTGTCTCTTAACACCAGGAATGCCACCTCTCCTCCTCCCTCTCAATTTAACTCTAACTCCTTAGCAGCCCATGCTGTTAGTTTTGGGGTTTAGCCAGAGGCCCTCAGGAAAAATAGCAAAATTGTGTGTTCTTGGCCAAAAAGAGGGCACAGGAATGAAAGGGCATTTGGTGCAATAACAGGGCACCATGATACGCTGGGAACATGGCCCTAAAGAGGGCAGCTGTCCATCCCTTCAAGATCACTTCTGCCCATGGCTCAACAGTCTTGATTTTCAGGGAAGGACCATAACCTTCTCCATCTGAAACTGGCTGAGGAAGCTCCAGCGTTCTATTGTCCACCATACTCTACCTGGCCAGGATCACACTCTCTAGAGGTATTAGCGAAGGGTAACTTGATGCTTTAACATGTCAGTCACTCCTGGGGCAGTGAGCTACTCACCAGCCACAGTGTGGATATTTAGAGCAGCGGTTCTCAATCTATGGGTCACAACCCTTCAGAGTAGAAGGACCCTTTCACAGGAGCCACCTAAGACCATCTGCATATCAGATATTTACAGTATGATTCTTTTTGGGGGGGGTTCCGAGACAGGGTTTCTCTGTGTAACAGCTCTGTCTGTCCTGGAATTCAAGCTCTGTAGACCAGGCTAGCCTCAAACTCACAGAGACCCACCTGCCTCTGCCTCCCAAGTGTTGTGATTTAAAGGTGTGCGCCGCCACCACCCAGCCTACGGTATGATTCTTAATAGTAACAAAATTACAGTGATGGAGTAGTAACAAAAATAATTTTATAGTTAGAGGTCACCACAACAAAAGGAACTGTATTAAAGGGTAGCAACACTAGGAAGGCTGAGAACCACTGATAAATTCAAAGCACAGACTCATAAATACTTACCTGGGAACCCTTGCCTTTTCCTTTCTATTGTCTTTCCTTTTCTATTTTGAGGCACAGTTTCCCTAAGTTATTAAAGCTGGCCTTGAACTCATTCTGAAACCCAGGTAGACTTTGGTCAGCCTTCCAAGTAGCGAGGATGACAAGCCTACACCACCAGGCCCAACTACCCACTAAACAATACAAACCCTTCCTTCCGGCTGCCTAAGTGGCTACTGAACTCTTAGCTGAGCCCCTCCACCTAGAGAAGCAGGGGAGCAGAGTAGACAAAGACGTCAGAGAAGTCACAGGTAGCCTGGTCATCCTGTATCTTTCCAATTGAGTGACTTGAGGTCCATCAATCCCTCTACCTCAGCTTCCTCTGAGAAAATTCAAAATAATGCAAATACATCCCTCTTAAGGGACTCAGTCCCTAACTACATGTGGTGGAGAGCTGGTCAGAAAAATACACCACACGTATCCCTTCTTCTACTGTTCCCTGCATAGGAATCAATAATAATCTGTACATTCTTCTTCTCATGAGACTGTAGTTGATATGTAGCCACCTCCATTGGCACTATGGGAAAACCCATCTGTGATCTCTGTGTACAATGACCCAGATATATGCTCTGGAGTAGGAAAGGTTAATATATTAGATGATAAAGACAAGTACCCCACCCTTATTGGAGTGACAGTGTGAGTGGAGCTTCATTTCCCCGCATGGCTGTGGACACAGAACAGTGCCTGGCGCACAGAAGCCACACAAGCTGGGTAGATCAACTACCACTTGACCCATCTGAACACACCGTACAGAGCACACAGCCTGAGGCCTACCACAGCAGGTGCAAGGCAGATATGGAAGAAGGTGGGAATAGCTGGCAACACCCTCCTATAGAGTGCAGGAAAGGAGAAGGTCCCATCTCTGATAAGTTCCCAAGTATGGCACAGCCACTCATTCTTCTGATGACCCTGAGCAGGATAGTTCCTTTCTATGGCCTCAGTGTCCCCACCTGTACAAGATTATATGAATTCCCAGGCCCCTTTCAGTCCTGGACCTATGATCCAAGAGCATTTACCAGAGCTACCATTCAGGTTAAGGGAGGCCCTGCTTTGGAGGCCATGGACTACCCCACACAAAGTCCATCACCAGCTTCCAGGAAAAGTTATATCCTGGGCAGTGCTGGCTACAAGTTTCATCATCACTGTTTACCACCAATGTTCACAGGTCTGGCATGGCCAACTCAGGCACCCTGGCCTCTTTATTGTCAACTTCTCATAACATAGAATCTCCTGAGAAGAGAGTCTCAAATGAGGAATTATCTACTGGACTAGTCTATAGGCACACACCTGTGGGGAACTGTCTTAGGTTAACTGTGTGGTAATGCCCATGCCACTGTGGGTGACACCATTCCCTAAGCAGGGGTTCCCAAACTGTATAAAAAAATCAAGCTGAGCACAACTAAAGCAAGTGACCAGGCATGCATGCATGCATGGCTTTATTTCCCCCTGCTTTTGACTAGCCACGATGGACTAGCTGTTTCAGAACACTGCTACACCAGCTTTCCTACCATAAACTGCATCCCAGTTCATGAGCTAAAACTAACCCTCTCTCCTCTAAGCTGTTTCTGCCAGACTATTTTATCATAGGAACATAAATTAAAATTTTTTTTTCTTCCACCATTCCAACCCACACACTCTGCTCCTGAGCCACCTCACTTACCCCTCTCTTGTATTGTGTAAAATATCTACCTGATCCTAAGAGGTCAGAGTTAAAGGGACTCTACCCCTCCTGGTGTCATGACCCTCCCCCTGCCCCCACTCCGAGTTCACCATACAAAGGGCTGCTGAAACAAAGCTGGACGCATTGTCTTTTAGTTCAAAGAGCACACTTCCCAAAGATTTCCAGAGGATGTTCCAAGGAACACCCATGAAGTAGGTGAATCTCAATAAAACAGCCCCATGGTTCATTAGGTTTAAGAAACATGACATCAGCACGCCATCTCTTCTCTTTTTTTTTTTCCCACCCACGCAAGCACATAATCACATTTAAGGCTAAAACATCCCACAACAACAAAAATCTGCTTGACATTCTTTATTCCGGTGTATCCCAGGTAAATTTGGCCACAGGAAGAGCCTTCTTTATTCCTAAAGAACTGGTGTTTGGGGGTCTAAGGGCAAAGATTTCCAACGTGGCACTCAAAATATGACCCGCTAAGCCCAGCAGGTAACCCTGACTGTATGTGCCAGGGAGCCATCCTTTCTGTCGTTTACTTTCTTCTGCCTCCAAGGTCTCAAGCAAAAGCCACACAGTCACTCGAGCTTTACCAAGGCACAGTCACATCACCAGTGTTAACACTGCAATACTAAGCCAGCTCTCCTCTGGCCCTTCTCCTCCCACCTCCTGCCAACCACCCGAGTGTGAACCCGTTGTCCAGCACAAGGGTAGGGCCAAGGGTTCAGAAAAATAAGCCCAAGCACGTGAGTCAAGCAATCCCATACTCCTGGGAGCTCCCCACTCATGCTCACCCCAACTTAGGCAGACACTGGCTAAGTTCTCCAATGAGTCATCACAGATGGCCACAGAGGGCACATGGGAAAAACTGCCCACAAGCTCATATCCTTGAGGGTGCCTGGATGCTTCTCATCCTTCCCAGGACCAGGGGCAGGGAGGGGTGTGGTGTGGAGAGGGATGTACCTGCTAACCGTGCCTTTCCTTCCGGCTGCACTGGCTCCGTCAGCCTGAAAAAGAAACCCAGAACACATCATCAGCCAAGGCAGAAGATACAGATTCTGGGTACCACTACCACCCTGGGTGGTGCCCACAGGATACTAGCCTTCAGATGGGTAGTCGGGCCACAAACTGCTGCTCTGTCCCTCTAGGCAAGAGAACCTGTCCCCAGTGGCAAGAGGGAGTCAGGATACCTGCCCACCCACATCTGCTTGGCCCTTTAAATCCAGTGGAGTGCTCACCGCCAACACAGCCAACAAAGCCCCCACCGCCAACACAAAGCCAGCAACCACATGCCCTGGGGATGCGGCAAGAAGTAAGTAACTAGTTAAATCTGAGATTGAATTGCTCTGTTTTTATTTTCAGCTGGGATTTCCAATAAAACAGTGGCTGCAGATTTATTCCTACCAACCGGAGGGGGGGAAAATCCCATTATGTTAAAATATTCTGTCCCCCAACCCTATGAACAGAGGAAAGCAAGAGAGGGCCAGCTCTTAATCTTTTTATTTGGGGGTGACGGGGTTTGGGGAGATAAGGTTGACCAAATGAAATTTTCACGAACCAGAAAACTCTGGTTCAAATGGAGAGACTACAAGCCTGGGAGCTACTTCCAGTCTTATGAGGCTTGGGGTCATGACTCAGCCCAGGGCTCAGGAGGACTTTGGCACAGAGACCAAAGGAGGCTACAGGAACACAAACAGGGCCAAGAGCTTCTTCCACCACTGGCTGCACCTAATCCCCTTCTTGGCTATCTCAAAATACCAGCTACCATAGTAATTCGAGAACAACATGTCCAAAGCTAAAGAGCATGAGCCCCAATAGCCAGAACTGAGAGGCCCCATTGCACATCACCCACATCTTCAAGTACACCTAGCAGGGTCTATGGTGTGCGCATCCTGCTATTTCTGTTATAAAACACAGCTACCCTGTGTGGATTCCTGAGTGACAATCCTCTCTCAGGTCAAGCTCTACTGCTCAAAGGTCACCATCTTTTCTGTTTCCACGCTTTCTAAATTGCAGAGCTGTGGATGGAAGGCTGAGGGCCTAAAGTAAAATCAGCAGCTACCTTTCAATGTGTGCTTACAAGAGGTTAAGAACCGGCAAAACCGTCAATAAAAAGAGTTTCATCCCCGGAAGGCCACGTTGCCAGGTTCTCTTTAAACCAAAACAAACCACCAGGTAACCTAGCAGTGGCATCCAGTCTGACAGGGTAACAGGTACGTGGTGGGGACATTCCTATTTGCCCACAATGCCCACTCTTCCCTCTTGTCTCAGATCACCTGTTTGGTCCCTGTGAGTGTTCCTATAGGCTTCCCTTGCCCATCCTCAGCGAGTGCCAGTGTAGGGCATAGATGCCTCACCTCCCCTGTCACACTCACTGCGGGTCCCCACTCAGACGCTCAAAGACTCTGTTTATCTCAAGTCCCACAGCTCTGAGTCTAGGCCAAGGGCACTCCAAAAGCCACCTTTCTCAGCCCAATGCTTGGGCAAAGAACAAAGTGACATCATGTGCATTCCCCCACAGTCCCCACATACAGACAAGCAGAGACAATGTAAAGACGCTGTGAGTGTATGGTTTGAAGTCACAGCCTGTGATTGCAGAAGAAACAAGGGGGAAAGAGGTCTGTCGTTTCACGGAAGCCAAGGAATAGGATCAGCTACAGCCTCTTCCCTACACCCTAGTCCTCAAATTTGATACGCGGCTGCCTTTGTGTTCCAGTCCTACAAAGCAGAAAATGCTTGACCCTGACAGTTGTAAGATATCGTACAATTCCAAATAGTCCCTTCCATGTCAGACTGAACTCTGGATATGGGTTTATAATGTTTCACATACACCTTTCATGTTGTCTTTTCCATCACAATTTTTTAAAGCCTTATTTCTGCCTCTGTGTGTGTGTGTGTGTGTGTGTGTGTGTGTGTGTGTGTGTCTACATGAGTTTATGTGCATGTGTATACAAGTGTCTGTGGAGGTCAGGAGATGTCAGATTCCCTGGAGCTGCAGTTACAGGGAGTTGTGAGTTGCTTTGTGTGAGTGCTGGGAACCAAATTCTGGTCCTCCAAAAGAGCAGTTAAGTACTCTTCCACACTGAGCCATCTCTCTAGCCCTTTCTATCACAGTTTTATGCCAGGCTGGCAAGGTTCACCACAGTGAGTGTACGGCAGGAAAGGCGGGTGAGTGTTCTGTTTGGGGCACCCTTGACGGTCTCCACCTGCTTCTCTGTCACTGACTCTTGGCTTCATATTGCTGGAAGTCACTCTTATTTTTTTTTTTTTTTAATGAGTGGCAAAGACAAAATATTCCCAACTATTCAAAACTGGTTTTGAAACAAGTTCATCTAGGCTTGGAAATGCCCTCCCATTAGTGGCCACGTGATAATGCCGGGAAAGGATGGAGACTGGATGGGCGACAGACACAGTGGTGGAAATTCCAGAATAGTATGTCACTATCACAACAGCATATGGCACACATAGCCTTTATGACTGCCTAGAGATGGAGATAAATAGGGTTACGTATGTAAAAAGTATTTAGTGTGGACTCAGCCGTAATAACCATTAACAGCCCCAGAAGTAGCTACAGAAGCCAACACTTACTGAGTCTAGGAAAACCAAGGCTTGGGAAAGCAGAATGGTCTGGATAAGTTGCATAGCCGGCCTGGACTGCCCAGAATCCCTTGCTCAGGATGCAATCTCTCGATAGGTTCTATCAGACCACCACAATTGCCAAGGCTACCTCCAAGGGCCCAGGAGACACCAGTGTTAACAGTTTAGCATCAAGTCTAGGGAGGGCCCAAGGTGCAACAGCTCAGATCACGTGACATCCTCTGCTAAGAGACTGTGTGCTCCAAAAGGAGTCTGGCTTCTCATGCCCGGCTTCTGTCTGGGTCTTACTGTGAACCTCACGCAAGCTTCCTCAGCAGGTCAAAACTGAAGGCAGGCACAGAGGGCTACATCAGATCCCTCCCTGTCTCTGCCACCTCTGCCACCCTACGTTGAGATGACCCAGCCTCTATCGCCAATGAGATATGGAAGAGATGAGCCCATAGGGAATCCTCCTCATTCTTGCTGGAGGGCCTCCACCTCCCATCTGGTACCCCGCCCTCTTCCCCAGCTCCGTCTACTCCTTATCCCCAGATTCTCTCCAGCACCTGGGCAAGGCTATTTTTGGTTTCCTTCCTCCCTCTGTTTCCCTCCCAAATGCATGTTGAGTTGTTCTTTTCCATTCTCTTATTAAGGATTTTCTTGGAAGGAAAATATTATTCCAAACCCAGAAATTTTATTTCTAAATTTGTGCAAATGTAAGTTGTAAGACATTAGCTGCATTTCACATTTTGTGCAAATGGCAGAAACAGGCAATTCGTGTGCTACGGGGATGGGGGCTGGCCAACGATTTCGATAAAATAAACCCTTTTTTAATTTAAATGCTAATGCACTGAATTAAAATTTAATAACTGAGGAAATTGAAAAGCCGACCAGGAATATTGGAAATAAATCCAAGCAGAAACAGCTGAAATTAAAAATTCTAGAGAGTGGGAGGACAGCAGCTAAGCTGTCTTATATGATTACATTTTTTTTTTTCAGAATGAAGCAAAAAAAAAAAAAATCCTATCTCTCGCTGGCTCTAGGGCAGTAAATCCACAGCGCTGTGATTTATTGCTCAATTTTCCTGAGGGAAAAAGGCTTTCTTTCATGCTGAAATATTTCATAAATTTCAAGCCAGCATAAATTCTTAATTTAAAAGTTATGGAGGTCACATTTAGTGCACGGGTACAGTTCCAAAATCTTAAAGGCATAGCAGCAACCAAAAAAGAAAAAAAGAAAATTCAAAAGGGGGTGGTGGTGGTGGTAGAACATGAGCATTTTCTCTCTCTCTCTCTCTTATCCTTTTTTCTTTTTTTTTTTTTTTTTTCTTTTTTCATTTTGGTTTCAATTCACAAGTTGAGATTTCATCCTTAAAGACTTCCTGGGTGGACAGAACCCAACAAAGCACATGAAGAACTTGTGTGTATGTGTGGAAATCAACTGTAAAAGATAAAGAGATAGATTTAATTCAATTATAAAAATATTTTTTTCTTTTTTCTTTTTTCTTTTTTGTAAAGCCACTTGAGGAATTTCTGCTAAAAATTTCCTCCTTTTCCTGGCCAGGAAGGGGTGAGGGTGGGGGAGGGTAGCCAATGTAATTGCTTCTCTTAGATCTCCAATCTTTTGTGCACTGTGATATATTCATTTGTTATACAGCTGTTCAGTGGCGGAAAGAATGCTGGGGCGCCCATAATTCTAAGCAAATCAATCAAAAATTAATGATTTGTCATGCTTGCACAATGGAGGAAAAACAGCTCCTTGGGTCCTGGCTGCCTGATCTCCAAGAATGAAATGCCTTTCTGTGGTAAGAGGCTGAGGTGGTCCCACACATGTGATTCCCCCACCTCCATGAAGGTGGAGGGGGGGCCACCATCTTGGAGTGAGCATGTCCAAGATGGCACCAGGGCAGGCCCCTGCATGGTGCATGTCCAGAGTGGTAAAATTAGGTTCTTGGCTTTGCCATTCCCATCCCCGATGGCAACTTGAAAATCACTTCCTCTCGGGAGGAAGGACTAGCTCCCCTCCCCCAACTCGATTTAACTTGTCCCCAGGTATTGTTCTCCCAGCACTGCTAAAACGCCACCATCAGCACCTTTTGTGGGACTGGGGCTAACCTTATGGTTAGCCCCCTAGGTACTCCAGGCTGTGAGCCACTCCTCCTAGGCCATGTCTGTAGCACCCAGCTCAGGGAAAATATTCAACAAATATTGTTGAACTTGCTTAGAGGGATTACTGCTCAGGAAATCCTGATTGCAAGGTTGCCCTGATGAACAAACCACACTGGGTGAAATGTGCTTGCGTGCACACACACATGCATGTGCGCTCACACGTATGGAGGCAAGAGGTCAACATGAAGTATTTGCTTCAATTACTTTCTACCTCATTTTCTGAGACAGGGGTTCTCACGGAGTCAGGTGGACTGGCTAATCAGGGTACCCCAGGGATCCTCCTGTCTTCATTTCCTCAGTGCTGGGATTACAAATTCCTTGGCTTACAGGGGTGCTGGGATCCGAACCCAGGTCCCCGTGCTTGGCCTGCAAGCACTTTGCCAAGTGAGCCCTCTCTCCAGTCTCCATCAACCAGAGCCACCCCTCACTCACTCTGCAGGTATAGTCCACGAGAGCCTACTTTCTATGTGTGTGTACTGCGCTGAGTCTGAACAGATCCCCAGGGGTCAGGTGGACACATGCAGGTGAAGGAAAGCTCTGTGCATCCTCCATCATACTAATTCACATGAAGTTCACATCCTTAGGTGTCCATAAAATAAATATATGTCTATGTGTGTGTGAGTCCACATGTATGTTAGTTCAAAAAAAATTTAAATTAAACTTAAAGTAAATGAAAATTCTGTTTTTATGTTAACTGGTTTGCTCAGCCCTGTAGGAAGGGTGAAGCCAAGCAGCAAGAAACAGCTATCAGAGCCCCAGGACCTGCCCAGGGGACAATGCTATGCTCCTTGCTATTTATGGAGGGCAGTTGAAGAACTGGAGCCACGCTGTCATATCCTTTTTCTTTCTAACAGGCAACATGGCCTCCAAATTAATCACGTAACACTCAACCTTCCTCAACAAGCGAGGACCCAAATAAGAAGCCTTCCACAACTATGCCTGCCCTCCCAGCACTTACAGTCAAATGACAGGTGGCACTCTTGGATGTAATCAGTAAAGCATGGATCATTCTCGAAGGGTTCTATGCAGGGGCACACAAAGGTAGAGATGCCAGGAATGCTGGGCACAAGGCCAAGTTGTGGGTTGTGAACAGAATTAAAAGTAGTCAGTGTAGGTACCACTGGGAGAATACCAGGAGGAGGTGAAGGCCCGGTCATGAGGTATCTAGGTCAGGGTAAATGGCCACTGCAAAGTCCACAGGCCAGGAATGTGCCCAGTGTGCTCGTGACCAGAAAGGCTGCTGATGGGCCAGGCAGAGTAAGTGAGAGAGACAAGGAGAAGAAATGAAAAGTCAGCTCACACAGGACCCTGAGAGGCCACTGAAGAGCTTTGGGTTTTGGGTTTTGTTTTGTTTTGTTTTGTTTTTTCACCCTGGGGAGCCACAAAAAGGTTTTGACAAAGTGACACAATCTGACTTCCATTTCAGAAAGACTGCAGTGACTACTGGGTTGAAAGCAGGCCGTGAGCCGGAGGCTGGTGAAGCCACTGGTGGGGTCCAATAAATGCCGGTGGCTGGGGTGTGGCAGCACAGGGGGTAGGGAAAAGAAAGCAGGACAGGACTCACTCAAGAAATGGATGCGAAGGAGAAAATGGGAGGGAGGGAGGAATGGGAGGATACAAGGGATGGGATAACCATTGAGATGTAATAAGAATAAATTAATAAAATAAAATAAAATAAATGGATGCTGGTGGGTTAGAGAGAGAAAACGGCAGGGAAAATTAAAAAACAAAACAAAACAAAAACAAAAACCTGAAAAGGAACACCAATGAAAAATGGACAGCTTTCTGGTAGCCAACAATAACAACCCACGTGCCACATGGAGGAACAGAGGGTTGCGCCATGTCGATTTTTCTGAAGATGCTGTAGAGGAGACAACACTATCACACCCTTCTGATAGCAATTAACCCAGCAGCCTTGGGGGGGGGGGGATGGGCAAAGAAACACTTCAGCGTCACAGGGCTGTGAGTAGCTGGCTGAGCTTACAGCTTTCCTCGCTCTATGTCCACTTCCTTTGTGCACTGGGACCTTCGGCTCCCAAACCTCGGAGTGAAATTTGGCTCCAAGCAAAGTGGATGAAGTGTCTTCCTACCTCACCTCCCGACCCCACTCAGGAACATGGAGTCCTTCCTTCTATTCCCCTGGTGTTCCTGAAAACACCCATGACAATGAGTAGGCTGTGCTGATGCAGAGCCAAAACCTTTCCAAGTTATAAAAGGGGTTCTGTTCCCCCAAACCGAGCGTATTATAATCTCCCCACTTAGACCACGCTTCTCAGTCTTTAGTCGTGATTTCTTGTTTACACTTGGGCTTCAGATTTGTGTCTTGTTTTCCAATTGGACATGGCTGCTCAAAGCCACTGACTGCCCTGGATTGCAAGCTTGAGGGGTGAGTAGGGTCGAACAGAGAGAGATCTGGGGAAGCAAGAATTGGAACTCAGATGATTGCCCTTTCCAGTAACCATTCAGGTGTTTTAAGCAAAGCCTTGGGGAGACTTAAAGCAAACATGTCTTTATTCTGTGTACTACTACCTATGATAGGCCGGGCACTGGGACAATTACCAGGGAACCTACAACAAGAACAGTTAAACAGACTGAGGCAGTGGTGACTTAATGTCTCTAATTTTCATCAATGGCTACAGTTATCACCAGTGTGCTCGCAAGAGAAAGGCAGGGTTCCAAGCACACCTCTAGCAACAGGATCTAAGAAGACTGCGGTGTCCACAGGGCTTCCCTAAGGGAGGGAAAGAGGATGTGGCATTTGGACTGAGTGGAGGAAGTAAAAGATACAGGGGTGAATAGAGCTTGCATAGGCTAAGTGAAGGGAGCATCGCCACACCAGATGCAGGGCAGACACAGGGGCACCAAGTTGGCTATGCACAGCCTTCATCTCTGGAAGCGGGTACCAGTCTGCCAGTGTGTCCTCTCACCAAGTGGTCCTGACTAGACCCCTAGGCTAAAGCACAGGCCACCCCCTGGGAAGGCACCGGCCAACTAAAATGGCATGAAGAAAATGCCCCAACACCAAGCTGGCACATGGGACTTGCTCGGACAGTGGCAAGACTTGATGATGCTTCTCAAAATAAGAGTTCTGCACCGTTAAGAAGACCCTGCCATTCTTCCAGTGTGTACAGAGGGTGGCATCACCTGCTTGCCCGGACCTTCACAAGGGAAGAAGGAAAGATCTAATAATCACTTCTGGTGGGACCTCAGAAGAGGCAGCAGTCCCCTGCACTGCCAGCTAGGGATCTCCAGACTGCACTCTCCTGGTCATCACTGTAGGGTCTAGTTGTCACCACCATAACTGGAGCACCACGTCCGTTCCTGAATCCCAAGGGTGCTGTGATGGCTGCAGTTCTCAGTGTGTTCGTGCCTTCCCCACACTGGGAGGATCACAAAGCTTCTACATGTTGCTTCAGAAAGTGAGTTCTGTGGTTCTTAAATATATTAAACTCATTTTATATTTTCAAAGGACAGCCAGAGATAGTATGGGGCCCCTTATCTATCGTTCATCTTAAAGGAGGAGATAACTGCCAGAATTCTGTCTTCAAAGTAGTGCAGACCAGAGATGTTGGAAGTAGGTGGAGGCAGGAATGGAGGCTCAGGCAGGGCCAGCTCAGGACTGGCCTAAGAAATCACAAAACCCTCGGGATCAAGGTCCACAGCAGGAAGAAGAAGCCATAGGCAAAGGCAGAAGTGGCCTCCCTGACAGTCAGCATGGACACAGGCTAACTATCTACAGGGGTCCAACTCCTTTCTCTGCAAAGTGAAGGTGGGAGGTACTGTGCCCATCTCTCCTGGCTATGGTAAGGATGGAGTAAGTTCATCAGTCACACACTGCTCCACACGGGTCTCCCATCCGAGGCTGGGGTAGCACCATGACTGCAGCAAGAAGAACCCTAAGGAAGATAACACGCCAAGGCAGAAGCAGCTCAGAGGATGACGGGAGCCCATTTCTCATGTCCTCTGCCATTCTCCAAGTGAGGACAGTCCTGACAGCCAGGCAGAGCTGGATCCAGAATGGGCTGGATACGCAGACCAGTTAAGAAGAGCTCACAGGACTTGGGCCTGGGCTTTCCCACTCCAACAGCAGCCTGACTCCCAGGCTGCAAGGTGACCTTGAAGAGTGACTTTCTCCGTCTTCTGGAGGGGACACACTCCTCTGGGTGCATCAATGCTGCTCTGTTTGTTTTTTTTTTTTTTAAACAAAAAAGAAAACGAGAGAAAAAGCATGTCTTTGCTGTCACACAGTTAACCTCTCCATTTACAGAGGAATGAGTCATGTGACCGAATTCCACAACAATTCTCTTTCCAGGTTTATGATTTTACAGAAAACTCCTGGGAAAACCGCCTGGAGTGAGTTAAAACCAGATCAGCCATAAACCATGTCCTGGCACACTCTCACTATGCCAAGACTCAGATTACTCATTAAATACGTGATAAATTCACTTCAGAGCAGCAGGAAGTGGGGGAGGGGCACACACAAAAAAAAAGAAAACTTTTTTTTTTTCCTTTTTTCTTTTTGGTTTCCTGGGAAGAAAAGAAAATCTATTATAAATACAGGAAGGACTGTGAAGTCTGAATGAGAAGACCAAGAACGGTGGGCTAGGGCTGTCTGTACGTGAGACTGGTGTGGGAGAGGCGGCGGTCCCTTCTCTCCCCGCCCCCAACCCCAACTCTAGTGCTTCAAGAGCAGACTCCAGGCTTGAACATCCTGTAAAATGCCCAGGAGACATTGCCATGGAAGCAAGGCCCTGTGAGCTGTTGAGGTGATGTTCCTAGTCCACCGTTTGCCCATCTGCCCAATGGAGTGCCAGTTCAGAAATGCCTCAGACCCTCTAACACAGACAGACAGACCTCCAAAAGGCAGAGAAAGTCACTCTCCAGTCACCTCGGCATTACCAGGTGGATGTGAATTCAAATTCTGCCAGGACGGTTAAGCTCTGTGACCTTGTTCCAGACACACTCTGTCTCTGCGTCTCCTTTTCCTCCAATGTCAAGTAGAGATTAAAAATAAGCCCTTTTGCAGGGCTGCCAGGACATTTTTCAGTCAGTGCTAAAATGGTCCATGACCCACAGACCCAAAGAGCGTCATTCTGATGACACAGATGGTAAGATATAAAATTAATATAGTAAAAAAAAAATCCTGATTACTCCAGCAAGACAGATTTTGTATAGTGACTCTCGGCATACAATATGGGGGCTGATGGCTGGGTTTAAGCCTTGGCTCCATTACTCAAAATCTGTGTGATACTGGGTGACACATTAACTCATGACTCAGTTTCCTCATTTGCCAAAGGGGGATAATAACAGCACTCCAGGATATTACTGAGGACTGAAACTGTAATATGAAGCTCTCTAAACAGTGGTTGGCATACACTGAGACCTGCATAAGTCATGACCTCTTACTAAAATGACTTCTCAGACTCCACAAAACCATCATTTATAACCCAGACTGATGAGGCACAACTATAACCCCCGCAGTCAGGAGACTATGGCAGTGGGAGCAAGAGTTCAAGCCAGGAGGCCGGGCGGTGGTGGCACCCGCCTTTGATCCTAACACTTGGGAGGCAGAGGCAAGCGGAATGATATGAGTTCGAGGCCAGCCTGGTCTACAAAGCGAGTCCAGGACAGTCAAGGCTACACAGAGAGACCCTGTCTCAAAAAAAAAAAAAAGTTCAAGACAGGCTTAGGCTACATAGCCAGATCCTGTCTAAAAGCTCAAAAGTAAATAAAAAGTATACACACACAAATAAGCAAGAGATAAAATAAATTTTCCTTTATAAGTCGGGCAAGTTCTTTTTTTTTCCCTCCAAACCTCAGTTTCCCCAAGTACAGAAGATTTTGACAGAATGGATTTTGTGGATTCTCCCAGCTCTGAGGCATCCTGATTCGGTTGGCTCTTTGTCCTGCTGTTTTGCTGTCTAGATTATCTGGCCAGGAAGTCCTCAGGGATCACAGGGACAGAGAGGATCACCAACCACCACCTCAGGCAGTACTGATCCCAGGCCCACTGTAAGCACCCTAGAGGTAGCTAGTTGTTTTCTGCTCCTTGGTGGCCCCACCACCCCCAGGGTTGGGGCCGTGCTACATGTGGGAGGGGCTTCATGAGACTGGTTGAAAACGTAAATGAATTGCACTGCCAATACCGAGAGAACCGTGGCTCTAACTTGGGTCTAGGGAATTATCTAGTCCAAGAGTGGCAAGCAGGTTTTATTTCAGTGCCAATTTTAATCAATTAGTAGTGGCTTCCAGGGACAATGTGCCCAGAGGATTCCAGGGCCACACTAGAGCTCCGCTAGAGAGTGCTGGGATCTATTGTTGATGTCTGCAGAGAACTAAGCTGGGGTTATGGCACTATGCTAGCCCAATACTTTCTCTGCACAGATGGAGAAACTGAGTCTCCTAACGCCCCCCCCCCCCAAAAAAAAGAACCATCCTTTTCCAAGTCATCACAATGCAAAGCATCCCAGCACAGTAGAGTTTGGGGCTTTTACATTTTGGAGTTAATATATACATTATGTATGTTAAGTTGCTTTTGGCCAGTGTTTTATCACAGCAACAGAATACATCTAGAACAACACAATGCCAGCTCTCCTGGAAAATAATGCAGTGTTCCAGGGCTGGCTTCTTGGAACTGGTCAGAGGATGGCTCTCAGTACATATATATGAGAGACACACAGAGAGAGATACCAGAAACAAATGTACACAGAAAGAGTGTGTGTGTGTGTGTGTGTGTGAGAGAGAGAGAGAGAGAGAGAGAGAGAGACAGAGAGAGAGACAGAGAGAGACAGAGAGAGACAGAGAGAGAGAGAGAGAGAGAGACAGAGACACAGACAGAGACACAGACAGAGACACAGACAGAGACAGAAAGAATAAGGCAAATAAAGGGCAAAGTAGATGTTCTAATTACACACACAAACACACATGCTCAAGTAGAAATCTTATGATTCCTCTTGCAAAATAACTCCTAGCCAGCCAACCACAGGCTCTATAAATACATCACAAGATCAACAGTCCAGGCACACAGGGGAAGCAGAAGGAACAACTGCATGAATTTTTTTAAAAAATCAAAACAGTTCCTCTCTCGGTTGGAAAGGAAGGAGTCACCCACTTCCCATTAAAACGAGAAGTCTTACAAAGCAAAGAAGATGGTGATTCTACACGTGCCCGTGGTTGCCTGCTGGAAAATCTGGGCAGCCAGACTATTTTGAAATTATTCTATAATTCTGTTTTCTTCTCAAATGCAGAAGAAAAAATATCTGCTGTTCTGAATTCATTAGGGCAGCTGTGATTTTTCACAACAGCTTCCATGGACTGTGCAGTGTTGGAGTGTCCAGTCAGTGTGTTCTTTGGGGTCCTAACTGGTTATGTCTTTCAGGGAATTGGCCAAAACAAACAAATGAATAAACAAACAAGCAAACAAACACATTTTTTAAAGAAGAGGGGAAAAATCACTGTAGGTCTTTTACCATGGAGATCTGAGCTCAGACCTCTAACAGGGCCATGAGGCCTTTGACTAGAGTCACATCAAGGAACCCACTGCTGGCAACCAGAACCTGGAGAGAGATGAAGAACTTGTGTTGCCAAAAGTTAGACGTATTCCACATAAGTTAAAATTATAGCCAGAGCCAGAAAGGTAGGGCTTCAGCCACACAGGAAACACCTGATGAAGAAACAGAGAAAAATCCTAAGCTTCTCCCTCTTCTAGTCCAATCACCCTGCTAAATAGCCTATAGGCTGAAGGAGTTACAGGTCAGACAGCAAAGGCACCTGGGAAATGTAGTCCTCTACCACAGCACAACAAGGAAAAGATGGAATTGTTAGAGCTCAGAAAAGAACCTTTGGGATCTCAGGACTGCAATTACAAAGTGTGCGAAATCTACCCATACTCTCTACTCCCTGACAACATGAGTGGGGATGCCTGCATGACCTCCATGGATATTTTTATTTCCAGCCTTTTCTGAGACTCTACTATTAACCAAAATCATGGAAGGCTAGCTATCCCAGCCCACTCCCAGGAGGTCCAAGCAGCCTGGAAGCATCTCTTGACCAGATCAATCACTATTTTTAGGAACAGAAGCTCTGCAGGTTCCAAACTCTTCCACCAACAAGTTCACTCCAGACTACTACAACTTTTTGTTGTTGCTTAAGCTTGCTAAGGAAACAGCATCCCCACCACATCAGGGCTCATCCACATCCCTGGGGAATCTCTTTGTCCTGGCTATTGGGAAAGCCCTGATTTAGACACAGTCTATGGAGGACTGCCTTTAAGGCCCAGTACCCACCTCCCCCAAGCCACAGGGGCCACCTCCCTCCCTGTTTTGTTAAAGCATTTATGGCCTGAGCCATTCAAACAGTATTGATCAAGCAGCTGGGATACTCAGTCATCTTTTTATGACCTGTCTTCTCAGCTGGACCATCCATCTTCCCCAGCAGGGGCCATGCCTCTGTGTTCCCTGGGGTCCAAAGACGAGAGTGTCTACACAGCATCCTTAAAGGGGAAGATGACTCAGGTTCTGGGAAGCCTGGGTCTGGGTGAGAGAGAAGGACATGTCCCATCAAGCCCTGGGCACCCATCTGCTTAGTGATGAGGGATTGCTATATCCATGACTTCATCCAGTTCACCAGGATGGAGTCATGCTTTCCATGTCAGAGAAAAATGAGCAGGCTTTAGGTCACTTTACTGAAAGTCAAATGGTTAGGAGCAGTGCACAGATTTAAATTCTTGTCTTATAAGACAAATATCAAGTTCCTTCCCTTTCCAAGAGCCCACGACCTGTTTCTCATTCACAAATTGGGTAGTTGTGATGAAGTAATTCAATAAAAAAGAGGAGTTCATAAGCGCAAGGCTCTTGGATCAATGGCTGGCTCAGACCAAGCGCTATGAGAGTAAAGACTCTATTTAGTCTTCAATTGTGACCATCCCTACTGCTGTACCCATCCCCAGTGTGCTTGTTTTCACAAGCCAAGCTATCACAACATCCATAGTAAACAAAATGCAGACGCAAAGTAGCAGATTATAGAAAACGTCCATGTTTGATTTGAGCTGGGAACTTATGGAAAGACTTAACAATTAAAGAAAACATTTGAAGACATGGCAAGATTCTCGGAACTCTACCCCAAACACTGACCTCCGACACCAAACATAACAGCACTTTCCAAAGTTGGGCTTGAAGCTCCTCTTTCTGTACCTCCATATGCTTCACTAATGGATGTCTTCCATGTAAAACATATGCCATGGATGCAAGACACTTTGAGCCAGGTAGCATGCTGAATGCATGGAAAATAAAGCCTGGAAGGAGTAACAGTGTACACGGTCATGTGTGTTTGAATGCAGGTTGCAAGCCTCCCTACTGGGTGCTAGACCTCCTTGGCCAGGCTGTATATGAGGTTCTGTGATCACAACCACCAAGTATGAGCTTCCAGGCTGATGTGGAAAAATCAGCGTTCCAGCCACCAGCTCATGGCACGGGTTCATTCTCTTTGGCCAAATCAGCAACCACCCACCCAACTAAGATTTAGAATGAGGGAGCACACTTTTGTCTTCACTGTCACCACAAATCTCCATCTCAAGTGTCACCATGCTCTAGTTTTAAGCTGGCACCATCACCTCTGCCTTACCAATTCCCAAATCCTCTGACTCCAGAATCTCATTTTGAGGAGCCACAGCTGTGACTATTGTACAAAAGGGAAAAGCTTCACACACAAAGATGCTCCCTGTACTATTTATGTAAGAATTTTGGACAGCCAATAAGAACATCAGCAAATTGCTGCTTCCAAAGCCCTCAAGATGTATACTTGCAATTGGTGGACAGCTACATAAAACACTCATGCTAAACTGAAGTGACAAGAGCTCAGTAAAACTGTTCAAAAACCTTTAAAAGAGAGCCAAAACAAGTCACCAGTCATATGCACAAGACCTCAAAAGCAATTGCCCTGGAGGGAATAAAACTGAATGACCTGCCTGCCTCCACCCCATGCTTAGCCCCTTACTTAGGAGGAAAACTTCACACTACTCTAAAAACTTAGGCTACACATCTACAAGGATGGGCACCGGGACAAACTGACTGTAGAGTCTCATTCTACCCCAGACCGAGGACTTGAAACCTTACAAAAACCTGATCTGTGGCTGACAAGATGGCTTAGTCAGTAAAGGAGCTTACTGCACAGCGAGCTCTTGAGTTCAGTCTGTGGGTCCAACATGGCAGAGGGAGAGAGCCGACTCACTGAAAGTAATCCCTGGCTCTACACATACATGCATGCCACATGTATGATAGTGTCCGTGAAGGCCAGAGGATGATGTGGGATCCCCTGGAGAAAGTTTGATGTGGGTGCTGGGAACTGAACTCGTGTCCTCTAGAAGAGGAGTAAGCATTCTTGACTGCTGACCTATCTCCCTCCAGCCCCACTTTCCCCTTCTGAGGTCCTTTGGGGCAGAACATCTCCAAGCTAAGGAATACAAAGCACATGCTGGGTGAGTTCTCACAGCAGAAATGGTGGCAACCACACGAGCGGTGTCCCCTGCACACCGCTAGTGTGCAGAAGACCCTCTCAAGTGCCCAGCTCTCCCAGAAAGGCTCATCATGTCTGAACTTGTCCAGCAGCCTCATTATTGGGAGCCACTTATTCGCTTTACAACAGGGGGACACTGAAAAGTTTAAAGATGACCTGTCCTGCTGTTGGTAGAACAGAACTGAGCACACCTGTGGATGACAAAGTGGTCCAACCACACACACTCCAGGCTGAGATGAGAAGGGAATCAGGCCACAGTCCATCTCACCCTCACCAGGTGGGTAATTGTGTGGTAAAGGTAATTCGTGAACTAGTGGCAGAATGCTTGCTTAGCTTTTCAGTCCACAGCGCCCCATAAGGACAGATTCAGCACATGCCTGTAATCCCAGCACTCAGAAGGCTCGGGACAGCAAAGTCAGGAGTTCAAACACAATAACAAAATGTCCATGTCTCTTTCTTGGGACTTCCCACAGATTCTAGCACTCTTACCATTTCATACAACTAGAGGCTCAGTCCCCAGTCACACTGTCATTTGAGCCCAAGCATGTCACATGACCCTGAAGTCCACAACTCAATCAAGTCATCACACATTCCCCTAAAGGAAAGAGCCACAAGACATCACAGACTTCAACATAGGGGAAACGTGCGCAGAGTCACTGCCAGATGTGGTCAGCTTCCACAGGCCATCAGTACAGGAGAGCAGCCACTTCTTGACGGGGAACATATGCCAGGGTTTGGATGACAGGCAGAGTGGCTCCCCAATATGGTAATGGAAAAAAAGGGAGAGAAAAGAGGAGGTGATCGCTAGTTGAGAATACTTCTAGAAGATCCCAGGTCTCCCTAAGGCTTCCCAGACTTGCATTCATCACCTACCTTTTATGCTCCCTAGTTAAGGGCCACCATCTTTGAGTGAAACTCCGCAGACCAAATATTTCATTTCCTTTATTCCCTTCTTCCTGGTTTCACAAGTGTTGTAAAAAGTTAATGAATCTATAAATTGCTCATTGGTTTAAAAAAAGGAAAAAAAACCAGCTAATGGAAATTTAATGAAATGCTAGTTCTATCTAGTTGATGGCAAGTCCAGGGTTGAAACACCTGGTGCCAAGTAGTCCAAATGGGGTGCCGCCAGGTATAAGGACAGTCAAAGAAAAGAAGTTCCAAGAAGAGCTACATCTAAAACAGGACAAGATTTCTCCACTCCAGACCTCAGAATGGTCATGAAGTACCATCTGCTTTAAGGGAAATGTGGTCACATTTGTCATTCAGTTGGGAAGCTATTTCTGAGACAAGGAAAAGGACACACACACACACACACACACACACACACACACACACACACACAAAACAAAACAAAACAAAACACTGGTTCTCGCAAGGGCTGAGGCTGAAAGGGCAAAGGCACAAGGTCAAAAACAGCCCATCTGGAGGGTCACAGCCACAGAACCACTGAGTTTGCTTCTCTGGAAGTGTATACTGGACAGAGGGTGAATACTGGAGAAGCCGCCTAGGGCTTGGGTGGTGCAAGGTTCCCAGCCAGAAAACCTGCTCTCTACGAGGTGCTGAGCCAGAAGCTCTACAGATAGGCCCTCTTCCCTTCAATCTGGTGAGGAAAGTGATGCCATGTAGTCACACAGCTGGTCCAACTCCATCTTATAAGGTCTGGTGCATCTTCAAGCCCTCCTTTCAGGCTTCACTACCTCCATCTAAAGACATACACACACACAGACACACACAGACAGACACACACACACACACACACACACACACACACACACACACACACACACACACACACCAGTCTTCCTTGAGCCATCTGGTCTTTCTAAGTCATAAGGCTTACCCTGTCATCCCCCCTTACCTAAAGCATTGCATCCTGGACTCTACCTCTACCAAGGTGAAAACCACACCCCTTCTCCTTTAGGACAGCCTCTGTTCCTCTCCAGGCACCTGTCTTCCCACAGCTATGTTCCCACTGACGGTCCCACTGAGACACATCTGCTCCCAAGCAGGCTTCTTCTTTGCCACCTTCCCAGTCTGACTCTGAATGGCCTTCACATGAGGACACCTCTGGGGCATTCTCAAGCTGCCCTATGACCTGGATGCCCACCATTCAAGACAGGCGTGGAGCACACCTTATGTCATTCTTCCCAAAGGCCCTACTGTTCAGTTACCTAGCTGATTATTTCCCAAAGATGGATGTAGCCTAGAGGGACCAAGGCTCGTTCACCAAGCCTCAGCCTCAAACAACAATGCTAAAAGTGGATAGGAAAAAAAAAAACTGTCACCACAGGCCATCTATGTCAAACAACACTGGGTTCAAACCCAAGGACCTGGGTCAACTCTGCCCAAACTCCCACAACCTCTGTAGCACAAACAAGAACAAAAAGAAAAGCTGTCTCCTTCATCCTCTGGCCTCCACATCCTCGCCTTCATTCTCTTCAAGTGAATCCAGTTGAGGCAGAGATGAGAGTCATGGTCAGGAATGGCAGGGCAAGAGGAATGGGAAACTACAGAAGGCCGGGGACAGGGAAGAGCCACAGGCACACTCAGGAAAAGAGAGTTAGGGGTGGTCATAGCAAAGGCCTGGGCTAGGGCAAGTGACACTGACAGGAGCAGACACCACCACCCAAGCAACCAGACACAAGAAATACCTGGAATTACAACTGTGGCTTTTGCTTTCCAGAAACTTCAAAGCCTCTTCTTCTTTGTTTTTCCCCTAAACCAGTTACAATTAGCACCGAGGGATATAATTACATTGTTAGTCTAATTGCCTGTTTGAAACAGGATCTACAGGGGTTTAATGGAAGATCTGAAGGGAGGGGCAGATAAAATAAAAAGTCGGGGTAATCACGGAAGAAACGTGTAAAGTGACTTTCTTCTTAGGTAGAGACAAGGCCTCCCCAAGCCAAAGCCAGGGAACTACCTCGCTTGTCAATTCCCTGGCCTGGCTGGGTGGGGAATGGCCTTAACCAGGCAGCTCAACTTTGCTGGAAATTGATTTTGGAGATGTTGACCTAGTTAATGAGGAAGAAATCCTAGAAAAGCCCTTGCTGTTGGAGCCATCCAACTATTATAGGCAGTGACACAATTACACGTCTGAGGGCAGTGCTTTCCCAGGTGGAGCCAGTGTTGCGCCAGGTAACACAGGCGCCTACATTGCCCTTGGGGACCTGGGACCATGCAGGCTGCTGAGAACAGAAGCCAGAAGGAGGCAGCTCTGAGATCAGGGGGGAAGAATCTGAAGGAGAGGCAGTAAGCACCTTGGCACTAGAGTCATTCGAGTTAGATGGCCAGGCTGTGGGATGCTGAGGAGGCTGCCAGGAGGATGAACTCGGTGCTAATAAAGAGCCACCTCTTCTCTCTACAGCCACAAAGAGGAAAGGAGTCTGGTTCTTTGTTTGTTTGTTTTTTGGGGGGTTTTTTGTTTGTTTGTTTGGTTGGTTGGTTGGTTTTTCGAGACAGGGTTTCTCTTTGTAGCCTTAACTATCTTGGACTTGCTTTGTACACCAGGCTGGCTTCAAACTCACAGAGATCTGACTGTCTATGCCTCCCTGAGTGCACCACTGCGCCCAGCTTGAAAGGAGTCTTAAGGGGGGAAAAGGGTCACTTCCTACTTAGGACTGCTCCCTCCACAGTGCCCTGCGTTACAGTTCTTGTATAGGGAAGCCAGCCTTCTATGATGGCTGCAAGGAAAAGTTCCCTTTCTAGCTATTTTCTCAAGTGGGGGTAGCAGCCTAACAACCTGCAGCTGCCTTCTGGTGGAAGAACTGTTGGTCCCATAGGAAGTCCAAAGCCCAGCAAGCTCACTGCTGTGATGGTCCCTGCTATGCCAGGCTGAGAAGCCATCAGGGGACCAGCAACTTCACTGCCCTTCAGTTTCCACTTCTGGGACAAGGAATCATGGCTGCCCAGTTTCCAAATCCTGAGCAGCAAGACACTTCCCTGTCAAGGCTGTGATCACACCGACCCTAGATGCAACCTCACACCAGGGAGGGCACAGCTGCCCCCATTAGCACAAAAGCAGCACATGCTTGTGACATTTTAGAGGAGACACAAGAAACCTAAAGTAGGCAGAGGCCAGAGAGCCCCATTAGCTCACTGATCAAGGACGCATGACTGGGCAACTGGAAGGTTGTAGTAAGAATCGGTGGTAAGCCTGTGCTGAACTTTGGCAACTTAGTAAGGTGAACAATTTAAGAAAGAGCCATCCCAGGAGGACCAACAAGGCAACATGAGGCATGAGAACACTGTCACTGACCCCATGACTGGAGGACTGCAGCCATCCATCCTGCTCTTGGTGCTTCAAGTAACACTACAGAGTGATTGTTCCTGTCCCCACTATCTAGAAATAGAGGACCACTGACATGGACTATCTTGTTCCAGGAGAAGCCAGTTTCAGATGCGGGTGTGTCTGAATTCAAATCCCCCTGGACAATGCTAATCACAGGTAGAGGAAACTTCACGAAAAAGCGCCGGCTGGTGTTTATGGAGCTTGCCTCCTTGTTCCCAGAGCCTCTGCCCTCCACCCCTGAACACACTATGTGTGGCTTTGGTGGATGGCAATACTGAGTAATGAAGCCTCATTCGGCAGGGAGACAGGAGACTCTCAAAATATAAGGACTTAAGGAGCAGAGGCAGTCAGGTGGAGCTCCCCAGCAGGCATGCCTTTCTGAAACCATCCCCAAAAGGACATACGCTGAGGGGAAGCAGCGGGTGAGTCCTTCTCTGAGCAAGCAGGCACTAACTAGTCAGATACTTACAGAGAACAGTGAGCAACCACCAAGGGTCTCAGATATCCAACCCGAGTGTGAGGTCGCTCTCAACTCTCTGAGGTAAGACTATGAGAGGTCATGACTAGAGACAAGGGTACAAGAGTTCACTGTCTCCATCTCCTGGCTCCTACCTCTTAAAAGGTGCTGTCATGTCCTCTTTCAAAAAAAAAAAAAGCATGCAGCCACTCAATTAACACAGTGGTGTGCCCTCCCCCCACCTCCCCCCACCCTCAGCCTCGCTCTGGTAATTACACACATAAGGGCACAGCTGCCTTCCTCCCTCTAGGTACTGTGTGTGCCATCAGGGAACAGAGGTGGAGTGTCTTCAAGGAGTAAAGGACCGTCTGTCTCTGAGAACTCATGGCAAGTCCCAGGACTCTGTTTCCTTAGCAAACAAATTCTAGATTTACCACCAACAAATCGTCTGAACCTCTCCCCATTTCACTAATTGCATTTGCTCTATTTTTTCTTCTCCATAAATTTAATTAACTTGCTATATGACCTTGGGTTGGAGAGGCCACTGCCTCCCCTTCAAACTCAGTTTCCCTCTCTGTAAAACAAGGGCAGAGCTAAACTCTCTTGGCTCACTTTCAGCTAGGACATCCCAGAATTCTGTGCTGGGGATAAGCCCACGACCTTGATATTGCAGGCGACTGTAGCTGCAGGCTCCCTGGAGTGTCAAGACCCTCCTGCTCAGAATAGCTGTGGCCTGGCAATGATGTCAGCTCTCAAGGCCTCGCCTCATCCTGAATGGACAGGCAGGGGCCATCTAACCTGGTGAAGGGTCTTCCCCACGCCCATAGGACCCCAGAGCTCCAATCTGCCTCTGGCATGGCCGTGGAACAACTAGGCCGTGGGATTTAGAGATACTCCGGATCAGGGTCTGGATCCAGAGCAGAAACGTGAGGCTGAAATTGCAATAATAATAACTGACATTTATATCACGCCTTTCATCCCCAAATCCCAAATTAATTAACTTTTTACGAGACATTTTTAAACTAGTGCCATTTAATAAAATTCTATTAGGAGAAGTCTTTTTTTTCCCCCAGCCCTATATTTTTATTAACAGCCACCAAAAATATAATTTACAGGCAACTGAAAGGCAGTCAAGAGAGGGAGAGGGAGACGACGGGTCTGTCAAAAACGAAGTAGAAAGGCTAGTTGCTGGCTGGAAGGGCTGAGCTCCTGATCTTGCTGTCAGGGGTCTGGGGCCTCTGGGTGGAGGTGGGGGTGGGGGTCCCATGGACCTATGTTACTCCATAAAACTGATTAGGCCCTCTTGTTATTCATTTCCTATTTATTGATCATTAGTTTTCTGTGGCCACCTCACGAGCTGCTGTAGAGAACAAAGAAGTCGGGGCCCCTTCAGTGTTGGGATGCACACCCCAAGGGTTAAAGAGGCATTGCAGAACTAGGTGCGGAGCATAAACACCCCCTTCTCCTCCTCATAGCAGCACCCAACATGGCTACTGGAGACAGAGGCAAGGAGGTGAGCAAAAGCCACCCTGAAAAAAATGGGTACTTAGCCTAAAAGATGGTTTGGCATGAGCTAGGCACCAGGAAGGAAGAACCCAATCCAGGTGGCAGGAAGGGTGTCAGAGGGCTCTGAAGCTGGCAGAGAAACACAGGGCGAGACACTGGGAGGGAGAGAGAGAAGGAACTAGAAGTGTGAGTGAGGCTGGGGGAATTTCGCTCCAAGAGGAGGCGCTGACCAAGGCTCAATGGGCAAGAAGCAGGATGGCGTGTGCCCTTCTACACAGCTGGTCACCGGGGATTGTGTCTCCCCATCTGTAACAGTATCATTTTTCATGTGCACCTGTTACAGCCGCACTGTCCAGCATGGTCACCACAAGTCCCATGTGGCTATTATGGCGCTGTGATGGGGTTCATCCCCAAGCTGAGACGCACTGTCCTTGAGAAGCGTGTACTGACTCTGGAGATGCTCTACGTGATAAGACGGGTAGACTTCCTTTGGAAGAACTTCTATTATGATTACGTGTTGGCAGATAACCCTGTGGAGATGCTGGGTTATATGAAATGCGTTATTCAAATTAACTTCACCTGTGCTCACTTTGCCTCCTTCAATCCGGCCACTAGAAAATTTAAAGTGACATGCACAGCTTGCATTGTATTTCTGCAAGGTAGCTGTGTGATCTGTGTTTAAGAACAAAGGCTCTTTAAAAGAAAATGTAGCTTCCCCTAGCACAGGCGGAGGCAGCCTCAGGCCCTCTTCCAGGGTTGGCTTAGGTCTGAGCCTGTTTTTCTGATCCTCTTCTCACTCTTCAACAAAAAGGGAGAAATTCCAGTGGGTCCCAACCGTGGGAGGCTAAGCAAGAGGCGCTAAGAGGCCATCCTGTCTCCACTGTGTCCCGTTGTTACACTGTCAATCAGATTTATCAATGAAAAAGTGATAAAAGAAAGCCAAAAAATGTAGCCAACCCTCTTCTTGGTTTTCTTTTAAGTTTTTAAAGAGTCTCACTCTGTAGCCCACAGCTCACTGGGTAGTCAACGCTGATCTGGAATTCAAGGGACACTGCCACCTTAGATTCTAAGTGTTGGGACTTGAAGTGTAAGATGCCTGTTAGGCCTTCGACCTCCCAGGCCTTCAGCTCTGATAAAGAAAGATGTGGGGCAGGTGCTGGTGAACCCCACCACTCCACTTTCACAACTGAGGGCTGAACCCTCTTTTTCTATCATTGGCCCGGGAAACACTTTGTGGGCCTGAGCAGGTCAGAAACCCAAGTCTCTCTGCAACCTTGGCTATCTCTGGCACTAATGAGAGGGTGCTGAGTGGTGCCTGCAGCCCTGCGGCAAGATAAGGGTTCCCTTTTCTACTGCGTGGAGGCCACGCTCAACCCTGTAAGACACAGTCCTTCTGGGGAGCAGGTCCTCCCGGCCCTCCACTGCCACCAGCCTTCCTGATGCTCCCATTCTGGCTATCAAACAGAGCACAGATGCTCAAAACTGCCTACTAAGCAAAGAGAAGGCATTTCGACAGCACCCCCACACACACACCATTAGCCCCTGAGCAGACCTATTCCTGTGGTATCAGTCATCACCTGATGAAACCGACCCTGAAGACCCTTCTAAGTACAGTATACTTTTGTCAACTACTTAGTGCATTGAAAAAAAAAAAAAGGATTAGAAGCTGAAGATTCTACCAAGTTTGAGGTAACTTGGAAGCCCTGCCATGGCCTCTCTGTTGTGCAAACAAGAATTCTTGATTGCCCACCCCCACCCCCATTTGAAGTTGCCTGAACAGTGCCTTGATGCTATTAAAAATGGAGTTTCACAGAACGCTTCTAAACCGGTTCTTCTAGTTTTCTTGAAAGGACTCCTGCTGTTATTCAACCACAAATAAAATCTTTCATGAAACTTTAAATGCAAGGGAACCCTGCCCAGGGAGATGAGACGAAATGATTTTCCAGCACAGGAGCAGTGGGTTGCTGACTCCTGCTCTCTACACATTCTCTAAGCACCTACTGCATGCGGGACCAGGGGATGCATAGGTGGGTGGGTGTCTGTGAGCTGACAAGTGGCCACACAGAAAGGAAAACATAAGGGTGCGCCAGGCACCAAACATGCACCAAGACCTGTCACGTCTTATTTACTGTACCAAAGTGGGTTCTGGTGACCTCTAAAGAATGTTATAACAAAGTAAAAGCTCTTTCAGTGTCCAGATTCTGACTCCAATAAAGTCACATTAACCAGGAAGACTAAACATAAGGCGGGCTGGGGGGAGGGGCGACTGAGGGGCATCAAGACTCAGGTAGGCAAATTATCTCCCATCAAGCCATTCTTCAATGTGGAAATTTTAAATCATAAAAAGTATGTAAAACTCCACACGTTCCATCATTTTCAGTGGGAAAAAGAGGCCCCAAAGTCTTAGCTTGCTCACTCTCCAGGTCTGACTCAGCTCCTACCGCCATCTCTGCCACCTGCCAAGAAGAACCCCTCCTACGTCAGTGGCAGCCGTGTCCCACCGGCCTCTTCCAGATGAGGAAAGTCAGTCTAAGCAAAGGTGAAGGGCCACAGGTATTAAGTACCAGACACTCTGGCTGCAGGGGACTCGAGACCACTCTATCCCAAAGCCTGACTGACCCAGTGGGTCTCCACAGCTGAGAAGAGGGCTAGAAAAAAGGCCAGAGTCCCCAGAGCCAAAGACCAAGTTTCAAAGTTGAAGAGAAATATAGCAAGACACCTACACACTTCAGATAAGAGTCCCGACCTGCTGGGCAGTGGTGGCGCACGCCTTTAATCCCAGCACTCGGGAGGCAGAGGCAGGTGGCTCTCTGTGAGTTCGAGGCCAGTCTGGTCTACAAAGTGAGTCCAGGACTGCCAAAACTACACAGAGAAACCCTGTCTTGAAAAACAAACAACCAAAAATAAATAAATAAATAAAATAAAATAAAAAGGGGGAAAAAGAGAGAGAGAGAGAGAGAGAGAGTCCCAACCTGAAATCAATGAGGAAATCCTTCAGCCCTCCATAAAGAAAACTTATAGAGAAACAAGGCCCTGGGCTAGCTAGGTGAAGACCAGATACGGGCACAGTGGCTAGAGGTTTGGAGAAAATAGTTCCCAACCCAACAAGGGGAAGCAATGTCAATTAAGTGCCAATTAAAATTCCATATTCCACTAACCCAGAAGAGATGGTGGAGGAAGGACCAACCTCGGACAAGGGCATGGAAGGTCCGTTCTACATGGGTGGGGAGGGTGTACATTGTGTGTGTGTGTGTGTGTGTGTGTGTGTGTGTGTGTAGGGGGTGCTGTTAGTAATGCTAATTTATTCTTGCTCAAGTTTAAATATCTTTGTTACAGATTTACACATAAGAAATGAAAAGGACGCTGGGCATGGTGGTGCACACCTGTAATCCCAGACATAGGCGGAGACAGACATAGGCGGATTTCTGTGAATTCAAAGCCATCCTGGTCTACAAAGCAAGTCCAGAAAAGCCAAGGCTATACAGAGAAACCCTGTCTCCAGAAACCAAAAATAAAACAAACAAACAAAAAATAGGACTATGACTTCCGAATCATAAACAGCAAAGGTTGAATTAAGTAGAGGACAGAAAAAGAAAGAAAGAAAGAAAGAAAGAAAGAAAGAAAGAAAGAAAGAAAGAAAGAAAGAGTAATAGAGTTGAATTAAAATGAAAGGAACACTTTAGCAACCCAACAAAGGGAGGAGGGATCAAAATGAGACAAAAAGAAAGATTGAAAAATTAAACAAGTAACTTTAATAAATATGGATGGTATGATAATTCCCCTGTTAAAAACTAGTATCACAAACTGGGTGACGTAGGCAGGACAAGAATTAAAGAGAAACCCAAAAAGGTAAGAAAAACAGAAGGGCCTGTGGAGGCAGCGAGAAGAAGACTGGGCAGCAAATGAAGCAGACTTTAATATTCTATTTGTGGTTTCTTGTTCATTGTATGCTAAAGCAAAAAAAAAAAAAACTTTTTATTTTTCAATAAGAAACTAATAAATTACACCAGGCCTATGTCAATAACATGTAGAAATGATAACAGGCCCCAAGATAGAATAACAAATTTATAAAGAACAAAATCTTAAATGTATCAAAAAAGCACAACAAAGAAATTTCCTATCTCCACGAAAAAAAATTGCACAGAATGAAAACTGTCGAAAATACATGGAGAAATGGGCAGAAAGCCCATCCAAATTAGGAGACTGTAGCACAGTTCCCAGAAATGGGCAGATCATGACCATTAAAATAAAAAACAAACACAAATGAGACAATAAAAGACTTTAAAAACACAATTAACCTGTTTGATATATTTCATATACATTTATAATATAATACAGATCTCAGAAACTCCACAAAACAGTCACAAGTCAATCATGTGAGGGGGTCACAAAGAAAACCTGTATGGTTTTTTGTTGTTGTTGTTTTTTAATTAGAAATTATACAGATCGTATTCTCTGACCACAAAGCAATAAAACTAAAAATTAAACAAAAAGAAAGCCACAAAAAATTTAACCACTTGGAACAGTAACCTGAAAGTCATGTACAGGAGTATTTTTTTTTTAAATTAAAGAATGTAGACTCTTAAAAAATGAACAATGAGGGCACTATATAGCAATGCCCCAGGGAGATGTCTAAAGCAGCCGTTCAAAAACAGGAACAAATGAGAAGGAAAAAAAATCAAAAGGGGAAATGAATGAAAAATAAGATAAAGGAAAGAAAACCTGAAGACTTTAGAACAAAACCTAGGGCGAGTGCTTTGAAATCACTATTCAAATAGCTCGCTGCCTGACCCTCAGTAAGTCTGGCCCAGAAAATACAAATAAATTCAAAATATTAATATGGAGAGGAGCCAGAAGAAAGGCTCTATATGGATGTAAACATACACGGAACAGACATTTTCTAAATAAATGAAAATTACACAAAACTGACTCAAGAGGAAACAAAATCCCTGAATAAGCTAATAATCTGAGAGAAAATATGAACTATAAAATTATCAGAACTATATAAATAATTCCATAGGCAAACTATATTAAACTGTCAGTAAAAAGACATCTGTTTTCTGAATCGCTGGGCAGGAGTTGGGGAGGGGGTATTTCTAATTCTTGCTACAAAGCCAAAATTTCTATCAAAAGTGGGTGAGGAAAATTTGAGAGGGAAAAAATGTGCCTAAATTTTATACAAATCACCCAAATCCAAACTTCATTATATAAATGTTAGTAAAAAAAAAAAAGTGACTAAATTTTACATAAATCATACAGTTCCAAACTTTCTTAAATAAATGTTAGCAAATAAAATATGACACCAAATTGCAAAAGCAATACCATTCCAAAAATCAAAGATTTATTTTACTAGGAACTTTTTTTTTTTACATCTTTTGAATAGATAACTCTCAAAAAAAAAATCCCACAAATAATAGTAAAACAGGGGCACTATTCCATTAAATCTGGGAATAGCCAAAAAGGCCCACATTCCTCAACACTCTTCTGGAGATCCTGGTTACTATAAAAAGACTGAAGGAAATAAAATGGAAGAATAAATACTGAAAAGGAAGAGGTAAAATGGCCATTACTTATAGACAGAACTGTATTCATCAAAAGTCTAAGAGAAACAACCGGAAAAGTATTCTCAGAACAACAGAGATCTTGGCCAAGTATCCAGACACAGAATAAATATTCACAACAATTCACAGTTATTATTAATTAATAATAATTAATGAGAAATAGAAGGGGTCGGGGTGGGATATAACTCACTGGTTAGTGTGCTCACCTGGCATGTGTGAGGCCCTGGGTTCAATTCCCAGCACTGTGAGAGTAACCCAAGCCATGACACAGCACGCAGCAAACTCAGTAAGAAGAGACGGGTCACCCAGGAGATGACAGTGAAATTTTTTCCAGAAACATCAAAGACACAATGAGAACAGCAGTTCCTTTACAAGAAGCAGCACACCATAAATATTTCACTTCCCTCAAAATGGATCCACAAATCCCAGTGATTCTGGACTTTAGGGCTTTCTTCTCAGTTAGGGACACTGGAGTGGTCGGAGGGCCGTGAGTCAGGTCTACAGATTAACAACACTCTTCCGCATTAATTTCCCGATCTGACCACTGTGCTACAGTGACGTGAGTGACAGTTCTTGCTTTTTGGACATACATCCTGAAGCGTGCACCTACGTCGGCTCAAATGAGCTAGAGACAGAATCCTATCAAAGCAGAGATGGAGGGAAGGCAGGAGAAAGGGAAAAGAAGGATCCAGCAGCATGGCAGCTCAGGGAAAGTGAATGAGGAACATGCAGGAATTCTCTGTACAGTTCTTACAACTTTTCTGTAAGCCTAAGGCACATCAAAATAAGTTTTTGAAAAGTAAAAGTCCAAGTCGCAAGGCCCCTTGGGATATCACATTTCATCTACGCATAAGATATGATAAATCCTGCCCGAGAGTTAGAGGCATCGAATTCCCTGTTACCTCCAGAGAGGGGAGAGAGGGCAGGGAGTGGTGCCATCAACTTTCATTAAATGACTCAGGTGCCATAAAAAACAAATACAACTTAGTAAGTGAGGAGATAGGACTGAGACATCTGGAAAAAGTACGGGCAAGAATATAGCTAAGTGGGAAAGGAAGAAAAACACCAAGAACCACTAAATAGAGGGAACTGGGATGAAGGTGTGTCTCTAAGCATCTTCAGAAAAGAAGTAAAACAAAAAATAGCAATGAGACTGCGGCTCCTCTGACCTTCAGCTTTTCTATAGGAAAAGTCCAGGTCATAAGGGCCAAAAAACTGTCCTAAGCTCTGGTCTCTTGTAAGCATTTTCCACATGCATCTCAGCTGACGCCCATGGACCAGAAGACACAGGTCATAGGCCAGGGCACCTCCCACACTCCAGACACTGTGCCACTTCCCACCTTTCTATGCTGCCATGGCAGAAGTTCTGGGTCCTTTATGGTAGCACAACAAGCTAGCAGTTTATCTCAAAGCTGACAGACTCTAGAAGATCCTCATCCATTCCTCCCACACGGCTCTTCTTCAAAGTCACCATAGTAGGCATTTCACTTTATTCTTCCTTCTTTTCTTTTCTTTTTTTAAGCTAAGGCTCAGATTCTGAGAGAGAGAGAGAGAGAGAGAGAGAGAGAGAGAGAGAGAGAGAGAGAGAGAGAGAGAGAGAGAGACTGAGAGATGATGGCCAAAGACAACATGGCTAACTGGGCAGCACAAGAATGTAGACCCAGGTTAATCTTGCCTCCCAAGTCTGATCCCTGGGGCACTAACCTACATCACCTCTCGAGCCCCTGGAAAAGGATTCAAGATACCAGTCACTGCCCTAAGCCAATGGCTATCCCCGCAGAAGAAGGAGGAGGAGGAGGAGGGGGAGGAAGAGGAGGAGGAGGAGGAGGAGGGGGAGGAAGAAGAAGGGGAGGAGGAAGAGGAGGAGGGACCTGCTGAGAGGCACCTAGATCCTTGTAGCCAGAAGCCATCTATGGCCACAAAAAAGGTCTGGTGCTTCTTGGATTAACCAAGCAGGAAAAGAGAAGCTTGAAGTCCACACTGCTATCCCCTGTCCTGAACACATCTCTGTGACACAGTGACATCTCTGGCACAGTACTGGGTGCTTCCAGGACGCAGTGTAGGGTAGCTCATGTAGCCTAATATGGCTCTGTGTGTCACCATTCTCAACCCAGCTCTTTGCCTTCACCCCTGGCGAGCCCCGAAACCAGCTTCGTAACTGCCTGGTGCTGGAGGGAAGGCTTATGTCTCTGTACAGCTGAGACCACGAGCCTACAGTGGGCTCTTCAGTCAGCCACGAATCGGACGCCACGGCCTATACTCCTACACGAGCGTTTAAAGTGGTCTAGCTCCTCAAACCACAAACAACCTGTTCTTCACAATGATTTCTTTCTGGAGAAAATGAAAGCAATCAGAAGAAAACACCCTATCATCAGGCCACCAATTCCAGCTTTGACTACATGAAACAGCTCATCCCCTGTCATCGTGGCTAAGCTGGACCTTTCCAGCTGGATGCTGGGTCAACGCAGTCATGCCAACATAGGCCACTGCACATGCGACTTCCAGATGTTCTCTCAGGCAGGTTATCAGAAGAGGCTGTTCGCCATGCACTAGGTCCATGGACTACTTCCTAACTGGACTCCTGCACAGAACTCCCGGAAGCTACCTGAACTCTAGTTTCCCTTGTTCAATACCCAGTCACTGATTCTACTCACACCAAGAGCCACCTCCACCATGGCACTTTACAGCGATCACAGTAGCCAGGGTCACCACTGGCCTATGACACCAAGCCAATTGGATCCTTAGAGTCTTCACCTCAGTGAACATGGCTAATGGTACTTTCTCTTCTCTTGGCTTTGAGGAGCCCTCTTTCCTTCCTCTCACACTCCCCAGGTGAGCCACAAGACCCACGATGAAATACCCATGCGCTAGTGGTCAACCCTGATATGACTGACTTGGCCCTGGCTCCTGACTTAACCATCAGTGCTGGGGCAGCTCAGACACTGTAAAGGCTCCTATCCTCACCTCTGTCCTGATCCCCAGGGACTATCTCCAAATCCCATTTCATCAAGGACCGATGCCAAGGGTAGAGCTACACTCGGTAGGTTGTGTCTCCTCTCCCCACTCTCCAGCATGTGTGTGATGTGTATAAGCACGCTGGCTCCGTCTCTCCTCCATCTCACTTCCCTAACACCTCTCTGGGGTTCCATCTAACTTTCCCAGTATCCTCATTTCCACTGTTTCTTCTTATAGCAGCCAGGAGATCCCTTTTAAAACCCAAGTCAGGCCTTGTCAACATGCCAAAACCATACCGAAGCAACAAAACCACAAACAAACAAGCACCAGACTCCTCCTTAGTGGACCATAAGACCATCTGCCTTCCTTTATTTTCTTATTTCCCCTCCTCCCAACAGTAAGGTATTCTGTTGTTCTTCCAACGCACCTAGCTCATTTCGACCGCAGGGTCTTCACACTTACTGTTCTGCCCCTAGAACAAATTCCCCCATTAATCACAAGGTTTGCTTCAGAGTGACTGTTCCTGGCAAGCCCCCAGTCTCAGCACGCCACGCCATATCCCAATCTAGTTATTCATTTTAAGAGCTTCCTTATCTCTAGGGAGAAATGAACTTAACTTAGGGGTCACAATTCTCATCTCTGCATGAATGCTGGCAGGCTTTGACCTTGTCCCCACTGCACAGCTGAGAAAACTAAGACTCTAAGGCAGAGCAGAGTGGATCTGGACACAAGATGTGTGGTCCTGTGGTCTGTCCACCCACCACATGTCCCTTACAAGGGCAGGGATACTAACCAAACCCCAGAGCCTAGAAGGAAGAGACAGGAACAGGCTATTATCTGTGCCCAGGCTTGGTTGGCTCTGCCAGTCTCAGGGCTAGTTCAGAGACAGCAAGCTCTCTAGAATTATCATGACATCAGAGGATGCCAAGAACCAAAACGCGGACACTCCCAGTATCAGCTTTGATGTGTAAAGCTGTCCTCACAAGAAGAGATGGAAAACCTGAAAGTGGCTTTTCTTAGGTTCACTGGAGAACACAGAGCATAGAACAACTGAAACCTTATAAGCTGAAGACATGCAGATGCACAGTCATATGGGTAGGGGCTGGATCTGAAATGTCCGCTGAGGACAATGCACTGAAGGCTGGCCCCCAGCCTGTGGCTACTGGAAGATAAAAGAGCCTTTGGAGGTAAGGACTTAGGGCACAGGGGGTGGGGCAAGGGAGGGCCACTCAGTCGCCTGGCCCCTTCCCCTCTGATCTGTAGTCCCCACAAGGTCAGCAAGTGTGCTCACACCACTGGCTCCCTTCCATAGCATCCGCCTCTCCCCAAGCCCCTAAACAACAAGCCAGCAGGCCAGGAGCTGAAAACCCTGAAACTGTGAGCTGAAATCGTACTTTTCTCTTTTGAAGTTGACCTCAGCAACAAAGAACTAACAAAAACAGAAGCTCTTCTGGGAGCTGAAGGACACTTGAATGCTGCCCCCCTGACTGCTGGAGGCTGGCCCAAAGTGTATGGAAGCTCCTTGGGGCCTCAAGGCTGAGCCCCACAGCATCTCTGGGAAGGGTTTAAAGAAAATCCCACTGGCTTCAGCAAAGAGGAGTGGATTGTAACAATTTAATACACAGACAGGGTGGTGCACCCAGGGGAAGGAAAGGAGGCCCAGCAGCTCAAGCCTATGAAAGTACCTATCCTGCCTGCCTCCCCCAAGGCAAAAACAAGAAAGCCTAAGACATGCTTCTAAAGGTCACAGGCCAAGGAAGCAGACAGGCTAAATACATATATACATACAAAGTTTGTTGCCCATCTGCTGGTGCCTGTACATACATACATTCATACGTACATACATACATACATACATACATACATATGAATAAAGCAACTGAGACTGACTCCCACCCCTTAAGACTACATCAAAGACTCCTACAAATGACAATTGATCACAAATAAAAGCATCAAGACAGATTCTATTCAAGAAAGAGTTTTTAGAGAAACACAAAGACAGGGAGCAGAGAAAATAAGAAACAATAATAAAAAAAAAAATGAATGGATGGGGGCTGAGACAGCCCAAAGAGTAAAGGCACTTGCCACCAAAACTGAAAATCTGATTTGGTCCCTGGAATTTGTGTGGTAGAAGACAGAACTGATTCCTACAAGTTGTCCTCTGACCTCCACAGGCACAAGTGTGAGCAGAACACACAACATACACACACACACACACACACACACACACACACACACACATAGACACACACACACTCAAATAAACAAGCAAATAACCAAACAAAAGAGCATTGAAGTCCCTGAGATCTATGGTCTCAGCAAACACTGAGTATAGCCTGGGACCTACTGGATAAATCATATCTAACTTTCAAAAAAATTTTACATGGCACTCCAAAAAGCAAGAAAAAAAAATCCACATAGCATTCACCACATCTAGACTCAGAAGCAACTCAGACTTTTCTGAAATGTACTACTCTGAGAAATGTTAAGGACCCTAGTGGAAAACTCAGACAACAGGCACCAAACAGATGGTCAGCAAAGAAGCAAAGAGTCCACTGAAAAGTATTGAGGAGAAAATTCAGGGAGTCAAATGCATGGCCACAGAAATCGAGAAGGCCTTTTGTGATGGGTTTCTAGGTAGACTTGACATAGCTCAAGAAAACAATCAGAGCTGGAAACCAAAACAAAGCTGGGAAGAAGGGAACTTCCGGTTTACCACAGAACACACAAAGGCCATGGGAATCACAGTAAGAAACAGCTGAGGTTTGGAGAGAGGACTCCGAAGCTAAGAACACTTGTTGCTCTTACAAAAAAAGCAGGGTTCAGGTCCCAGCACCTACATGATGCTCACAGACATCTGAAAATCCACTTCCAGGAGATCCACCACCCTCTCCTGACCTCAGACACACTGCGTACATACACAAGGCGGCAAAACACTTGCATACACACAAATAGAAGGGAAGGAAGAGAGAAAAAAAGAAAAAAGCTGAACTAACCCAAACTCAACAGCTTGTCTTAGGTCCAACAAGGACTGCAGTTCACAGAACAAGATACCAATCCCACGGGGGGGGGGGGGGGCAGGGGGGGCAGGGGGGCATGGAGGGGGAGGCAAGGGCCAAGAACCAGCTTGCCATTCCCTGGAACTGATACTGGGGTGAGGTGGGGGAGTGGGGGGCAGGGGGAGGGAAGGACAGAAAGGTGGGGGGGGTGGGGGGGCAGAGTACAGGCTGGCTCAGCAGCTTCAGCCTCATTGCTTTCTTCCCCCCTCCCCCTTTCTTTCTCCCTCCATACCCCCCTTCCCCGACCCCCCTCCGCAGCAAGGGCAAGGATGGATGGGGGAAGGAATGACCCTGGGCTGCCTCCCCCCCCAGCCTTCTGCCTCACCAGGGGAGGGTCTAAGAAACACTTGCTATGTTTGCTTTCTGGGGGAACAAGACCGCTGGGATTGAGCACTGAACAGACCATTCTAGAGCACTTCCCCCATGCCTTGTGGTATCAGCTGGTTCCCCTCTAACAGAAGGTCCCACATAGAATTACATGGCTCAGGAAGGCACTGCCAAAGAACAGAAGACCATCCAAAGAGGACGGGAGACACAAACAAGGATGCTAGAGGACACTGCCCTGTAACACCCTCAGATTAGACGTGGGGGGAGGGGGACACCACCGCTCCCTGCCATCCTGGGCAGCTGTGAAGGCTGTTAAAAGCACTGTTAAAATCAATTATCTGTGTTAACAGTAAGCTCTTATTGTAAGTACTTCTGATGTTTATTTTCCTGTAAATAAAGAGATGTTGGGGGGGATGGGTGATCTGACTACCTAATTGACAGCTATTAAGACTGCTTTCTGGGACTGGCTGTCTTAGGGAAAGGACTGTCAGGGGTAGGAAGATGTCTCAGTCGGTAAAGGGCTTGTTGTATATGTACAAAGACCTGAGGTTGGATCCCAATACCCATGTAAAAGCCAGGCATGATGGAGCCCGTTTCTAACCCCAGCACAGGGATGGGAGTCAGGAGACACAGCCAATCCCTGGAACCCACTGGTTAGCCAGCCCAGCCAATTATAAGTGGGTTCTAGGTTCTGTGAGAGACTCTCAAAATATAACTTAGAGAACAAATGAGGAATATATTCTGTGTCAACTTATGGCCTGCAAATATACATGTACACATGCATACAAACATGAACACTCATATTCACATACCAACCACACACACACACAAAGAAAGCAAAGAGAACTGTCAGTCAAAGAGCCAGCTACATGACCATGTACCAGGACCTGCTGCTGAGAACACTCTACAGATGCTTAGGTGAAGCGGCATTGACAACTGCAGCCAATTGCTATTTAAACACAACTCCAGCTCCTGAAGTGTGTCACTAGCCAGGACTGCTTCAAATAACTTTTACTGGATTTTCCCTGCAACCATTCCCTCAAATGCCAAAGGGATGGGAGCTTCCCCAGTGGCCTGCCCGGGGACCACTGTCACTGGTGCAAAAGAGATCAGGCATGATGAGCATAAGCAATGCTACACTTGGAAGGGGGTCAGTAGTGATGAGTGCAGCCACCTTTTCAAGGGTACATAAGCAGGCTGTCGGGCTCCTTGGAGCTGTCCCGGAAACACCTCTATGCTGTACCCTACTCCCTCCAACTCTAACCCACAGAGTTACAACATTAGACCCAACAAAGGCACCTTCAGTTATCATTTCTAATAGAGCTGATAACACAGAGAAAGAAGCAGAAGCAGTGACCACCGCAGAACAGCCGTGACAGCAGAGTGGCCGGTACAGCCCTAAGAAGCAGGGCAGGAAAGTGGCCTGGCGGCTTTGACAGCCACAGAAGATGGAAGATGGAAGGCTAGGCTGTAGTAACAAGAAAATCAGAGGGTGGCCTCAGAAGGGGCAGAGCCACAGGGGTGGCAACCTGAGACTACAGCAGAGGCAGGAGACAGTGGCAGAGAGCAGTGAGCAGCAAAGAGCTGGGGCAGGAGTCAGTGGGGGAGCAACAGCAGCACGGCAGCCCTGACACCAGCAACAACAATGGTGGCCACAGCCTTAAGGGTCAAAGGTTGAGATGCCCTATGCCTAGGAGCTGTAATTCTGGTATTACCAAGGGAACCCTCCAAACAAACTGCTGTCAAGGGCTGCGGGGGGGGGGGGGGGGGGGTGGGGGTAGGGGGGGGTGGGGGGGGTGGGGGGAGTGCTTCGTAGGTCCATGCAATAGTGCTTCACACCAGTCAAAACAGAGTCAAGGGTTCCAGTACCTGAGGCCTGAGTGAAATCTGTAACACCAGAGGAAGTCATATGCTGCTGCTCCTGGCTGGCTGCTGCTACCACCTACTGTGGTCAAAAGTCCAGGGTCACGAAAGTGGTCAAGGACCACAAAAGCTTTTCCTCACCTACCCATGATTGCTATCCCAGTAGAGTGACAAGATTCCAGCCATTGGATTGTTAACAGGTACACCCATCTGTAAACGCAGCCCAACTCCCTAGACAGGTATACACAACAGATCACACTACAGGCCCCTTTACCACTGTTCCTCCAACTTGATGTCATGAAAAGTTTTCAACCTCACAATAAAATATGGGTTACTTCAGACCTCCTGCTATATATGTCATGTCTAGTTTTATACACCACACATAACACACACACACACACACACACACACACATACACACACACATAAAAAAAACAAGACATGTTAAAAAAAATCTGAAGAGACACAGCAGATACCAAACTTAGACATGAAATACATATGTGGATTAGAAATAACTGTTATTAACACACTAAGGGCTCTAATGGAAAAGGTGGACACTATGCAAGAACAGGTGGTAATTTAAGTAGAGAAACGAAAGCTCTCAGAATCAAAAGGCAATGCTAGGGCTGGGAAGATACGCTCAGGCAATGAAATACCTGGGGCACAAGTGGGAGGTCCTGAGTTTGGATCCCCAGCACTTGCGTAAAAACAGTAAGTGCAAGCAGGAAGTGGCTTAGAGGGTGAAGGCACCTGCTGCCAAGACTAAGATCCATACCCGAGACCCAGAGAATGGGAGGAAAGAAGCAACTCATCCAAGGATGTTGTTCTCTTGCCTCCATATGCCCACTGAGGCATATGGCATAAACGCTGAGGTATGGCTGAGAGCAAGCTCACACATGTGTGCAGGTATACACAAACATACAGATAAACAAGTAAGTCAATAAATAAATATGAGCATGGTGGCACATATATAATCCCAGCACTCAGAAACTGTGCACTGATTTACAAATGTCAAGTATCTGTGTCACGAACATCCCAGAAGGAAACAAAAGAAGAAAAGGAACTGAAGAAATACTTGAAATGCCTGTTGAATTTTAAAAGCTAATGGCAGACACTAAGCCATTAAGATCCAAAAAGTAGAGAGAGCACAATCAGTATAAAAACAATTGCAAACACCAAAACCTCTACACAGTGTGCATCAAGTTAAACCAGGTATAGAAAAAGACAAAGGGGAAAGCAGTGGGGATGTGGAGGAGGGGCGAAAGTTATATTAGACTTTCGTTTTACAAAGGGATGAAGGAAGTATATAAAATAAAATAAAAAGGAGAAGGAAGACAAGAAGAGGGGCTAAAACTCAGAGGCAGATAGAGTACATACCCTTGGTTCAATCTTCAACATAAAAAGGAAGAAAGAAAATGGAAAAGAGAAATACAGACAAATTTGGGGGGAATTTGATGCCAAGATGCCTACCTTATGAGAAACTATTTTTTAAATGTTCTTCAGAGAAAAGGAAGGTAACAGGTCAAAACTTTAGTATACACACAAGGAAAGGTAAAAGAGTAGAGACAGAATCACCAAACCCAAATCAAAATCTTTAATTTTCCTCATTTTTAATTGATCTGACAGATAACAGTGTTAGAAATAACATCAATAGGTTGCATTTAAAGCATTTATAAGTGAAATGAATAAAAACAATGTTATGAGGGATTGAGACTTGAGACAGCTCCCATTAGGACTACTCAACTCATCATATTTGACTTTACAATGAATGAGGCTCATTAAATACATTATTGGCAATGGTGTTTCTTTTTATTTACAGTGGGTTTATGGGGTATATAGTACCTATCAGAAGCCAAAGAGTGTTTAAACTATGTTAAGAAAAGTATCTGGTTCTTCTTACAAAGTGGCAGGGTGTTGTTTGAAAGCAGATGAGTAATACATGTATACTGCCTTCTCATGGGCAATTAAGAGTTAATAGTAAAAAAAAAAAAAGGAGGCAAAATTAATTAGAATCAAAGAAAGAAGATAAAAGAATGGGATAACCCCCCCCAAAAGAGTAAACAACAACAAAATGAAGGGAAAGAAACAATGGATGTGGGCAGCAAACAGAAAACAATGACAACCATGCCAAATATATTGCATTTGTTTTACATGTGAGTGCTCTAAATACATAATTAAGAGACAGCGACTATTGAAGCAGATAAAAAAAAAAAAAAACAAGAACCAACTATATACTGTCTACAAGAAACCTACACTAAATTAAAAAAAAAAAATACAGATATAGGCCTGGGCAGACACTGGACTGAAAAGGAAAACACACAGAAAGAAGTATGCCATACCAACACTAATAAAAAGGAACCTGGGCCAGTACATTAATTCAGACAAAGCAGGAGTCAGAACATGGACAACTACCAGACATAAAAGAAGCATTCCACAATAATAAAGGAGCCAACACGTAGAAAAGACTGCAACCCTCAACTGAGCAACACAGCATCACCATATAATAAAGGTTAACCCACTTGACAGAAAGGTGAATAAATCCACCGTTAACATTATCTACCTGGAGCTGGCACAGACAATGAGCGGAAAATCAGTGCAAACACACTTAAAGCTGAAAAGCACTGTCAATCAACTTCATCTAATTGACATTTATTGAGTATTTCACTCAACACCACCACGGGGCTCATTTTTCTCAAATTCATGTAGTGTGCATAAGATGGCTCATACTCTGGGCCATAGGTTACACCTTAATGAGCTGAAATGGACAGAAAGGTTTTGAGTGCTTAGAACACATGACGTTAAATTAGAAATTCAGTAACGGACTACCAGAATACCTGGAACACTTGAAGACTTAGTAAACACAGCACAAGTTAAAGCAAGACTGTCGATTTTGAAATTTTTCAACCAATTGAAAATTAAAACCCACTCTTTTAAGTATTTTAATGGGATATTTCTCCTATTTATTACTTGACAATTTCACATGTGTAAACAAGGCATCCTGATCAAGGTTAGTTCAACACTTAAACTCAATTAGTGCGATTCATCATATCAAGAAACTTGAAAGATACCATTATACCCTTATCAGTATACACACTTGACAAGACCCAGCAGCCATTTAGGACTGCAACCTAGGAAGACAGAACCCTCCTCATCCTGATAAAGAATATATACAAAAGAAAAAATCCCATACAACTGGTATTATAGTTAATGGAGGGAAACCAAACACCTTCACCCCTAAGACCAGAAAGAAAGCAAGGATGGCATTTAGGACCATTTCCATTCCAACTCATACCAGAAGTCCTAGTTAATGAGATAAGGAAGGAGGGTGGGTACGTACATAGGTAGGTAGGTGTTTTTGTTCATAGATGACATGGTCATCTATTGTAGGATGTAATAAAGAAGCAACAAAAGCTGAAACTAACCAGCAATCCTAGGACAATTGCAGACTACAAGGTTAACATCCAAATCAACAGCTTCCCTATAGAAGATCTACAGTGAAGAACTATCACACGAAATTAAAAACACAACAGCATTTATATCAGCATCAGAAAGTTAGCCATAAATATAACCTGACAACAGGAATAAAAGGAACCGAAGACTTCTACAGCTGGAGAGATATTCTGTGTTCATGGAATAGTTTCTTCTCAAGACATCAGGTCTCCCAGATTTACATAGGGATTCAATCCAGCCTTGATTAAAAAAAAAACCCAGCTAGTTACTGCATGGCTATAAAGCACAGTACATCCTTTATGTATGCATGAAAAAGCAAAAGACCCAGAATACTCAACCACAATACTGAATAACAACCAAGCTGGAGGACCACTTGATGATGCTTCCCAACCTCAAGACTTACTCTAAAGCTACAGTGAAGAAGACAGCCTAGAAATGACCAATGAAGAAAGAGGTAGATCACAGCAACAGAACAGAAGGCACAGAAAAAGAGCCACACAGATACTGTCAACCCATTTCCAACAAAGGAGCAAGGACCACTAAAGGGAAGAAGGATCATTTCAGCAAATGATGCTGAAGTAACTGACATCCATGTGGAGAAAACAAAACAAAGGCCCTCTCAGGCCTGCCGCCACATGTCTTTCGACAGAGCAGCGCGCTACCCACCCACCTTCCTTGGATCTATGCAAAATCCATGTCATGTCAATCAACTCCGAGTGAGCTCAGAACTCCCAGGGCCCATTAGGGGTTGTAGACGCTTCCACAGTCCCATGTCTGCTTCAGTGTCTTGTCTTCTTTTCACTACATACATTGTTCTCTGGAGGACTTGACATCTACATTTTGGCCCTTAACTTACTCCCAACAGTAGGTATTCAGTAAATCTCTCATAGATTAAATAAGTGTTTAAGTTATGTGACCATTGAACACATTCTGAACAGATGCATCATTTTAAACTCTCAGCAATCAGACATCAACATCCATGGTGACTATGTCTGGGAGTGAATGAATTTCCACTCCTTTTTGCTCACCGAAACCTTCTACTGTCAACATACATTGCTTTTGATATAACAAAACTAGTAACAGAAACAGCAAAGAAAGAAAACACAAGAAAGGCCAGGTTTATAGGAAACAGCAGGAGTAAACATGTACTTTCTGAAGGAGTCCTTTGTCTTGGGTAGTCGCCAATGGAAAGATCTGATGTGAAAGAAGCTACGGCCAGAAAGCCTTGCTTCCCAAGAAAGCAACAGAGGGGCTCCTCTTCCTTCTCCTCCATCCTTTCAGATGTGCACGGGGCCTCTCTGCTCCTCAAGGGTCTACTTGGTCGGATCCAAGCTCAATGACTTGTGATCCACCAGGCTCTAGAACAGTAGTTCTCAACAGTGGGCCATGACCCAACTGGGGGTTGAAGGACCCTTTCACAGAGTCACATATCAGATATTCTACTTATCAGATAGTTATATTAAAATTCAAATCAGTAGCATAATTACAGTTATGAAGCAGCAATGAAAATAATTTTATGGTGGATATTGTGGTTAATTTAATTGGTATGCCTAATAAATGTTTATTATTGGGCTACAATTATTATGGCGGTGTCCTGTAACCTGCTATCAACCAAATAAAGACATATATAGCTGTTGTATTTTGAGAACAGGCCTTTACCTGGGGCATGGCTGATATTAACCTTCTAAACTAACTTTACCTCCCAGCCCCATCTCAGGCTACCTCCCATCCATGATCCCCAAATACTTGTTAATGTTCTCCATCTCTTCCACGCTGACCCAGCCATGTACCCCTTTCCTACGCTAACGCATGGCTCCAGCCCATCTCCTTCTTCTCCACCTCCTCATCCTTCCCTCCCTTCCTCTAGTCCCTCAAGCCCAGACTGCAAACCCAAAATTCCACCTCCCTTTCCTCTGCCAAATCCCAAGCCTCAGCAGTTTTTGTTAGTCAAGCACTTTAAATTAGGTGAAGCGAGGTTTACACAAGAAGGACTGGTATAAGTGAGAATGTGCTCCACTGAACAGGGACCAGATCTTGGAGGCCAGTAATTAGCATTAAAATGCATAGCATCAGACTAACCCCCATCAGGTGGCAGTCATCACAGTACACACAGCTGTATTAAGGGGTCACAGCATTAGGAAGGTTGAAAGCCACTGCACTGGAGTATCCCTTTTGGATCTGGAATACCAGGCAGGGCTCTCTCTGGGTCATGCCAGGAAAGAGCCCCTTGGGTGACTAGATGGAGACAGAACAGATCCTGCCAATGGGCAGGAGGCTAGAGCATCTCCAGATTTCTGACCTTGGGAAAATCATTCCACGCTAAGAATCCCATGGTATCAGCAACTCTCAGCCAATAAGAACAATACACTTCCCTGTATGCTCTTTAACCTTTCACTCTAAAGTGCAGAGTAATCTATGTATGTAACACTGGCCCAATGAGGAAACAGTCCAAAGAGTGGGAGAGAAGTGCCTAGAGTCACCAAGTGGAAACAAGTCATAGGGTGCACAAAACAGGATGAAGAATTCAAACGTTGGCCTGATGGGTGCCACGGCATTATAATAAATCAATATATATGTTTAACTAACCCCCCCCCAAAATGGCAAAGCTGTTGAATGTGATCCAAGGCGAAGTCTAAGCAATGGCATGTCTGAATCACCAAGAGAGCTGCTGTCCATGTGCACAGTGTGGGGTGGGACCCAACAGAAGGAACATACAACTCCTAGTAACTACCCAACTTATGTCCACATTGGAAAGGACTTGCTAAGTGGCATTTCTATCTTCGGATGGTACAAAAGGAACCCCCTGAGAAAGCTACAGCTAAATACCAAACCTACCATACCTCCAAAATTAGGTCGCACAATGACTACCACCAACTATCAATGACATAGCCCTTCTTATGGGCCAGGCATTGTGTGGGCACTTCAAACTAATTCCCTGGCTTCTCCGATTGTTTGTGACAGAACTTCATAGGCAGGCAAACTGACTACATTCTTGTACCTTGCCCCCAACACTGCGGTGACAGCCCCCTGTGGGGCGTGCCCTATAGTCCTCCACAGTCAGTCAGAAGCACAGGGCCCATAGCCACTCCCCAAGGCCAATGTGCACAATCAGTGAGAACGTCGTCAGCCACCAAGCAAACTGAGCAGCTGGCTGAAAGCCCTACTGCTATGGCTGCCACCCAATGGAGAAGGTTCCACTTCACAAAGATCTGACGTTGCTTGAGGAAGACCTGGCAACAGGAAAGAGACCAGGAGCCAGCCAGGCCTCTCTTGACTGTGAAATGGCTACAAGTTGCCAAGTTCACTCCTGGCACAAGAGACTGCCAGGAGGAATGGCTAGAAGGCCCACCAGCCAGTTTCCTCTTCAGGGACACACACACACACACACACACACACACACACACACACACACACACACACACACTCATAAATAAAAAACTGATTATCGCATGCTTTTCTACAGCAAATGTGACTGCGTTTTAAATCTTTCATAAAGAAATACTCATAAAATATTCAGAGTTCCACCTGTCTCTGGAGACTAAAAGTGGCTTCAGGCAACCCTAGCCACACACTCCATGGGACCCCAGGAGCTCTGCCATTAGCCACAGAGCAGCATGCCCACCATGGCTGGGGTTGAACAGAGCCTTTGGCAGGGATTGGGCTGGCTTACATCCTCAGCTGCCAGCTCAGTCCTCACTGTGCTCTGTGCACTTGGCTCTAGCTCCACATGATTGGGAAGCCCTGGGCTCCGGTCAGACTATTAACATGGATAATAAGACTGACAACAAAATGTGAGAGTATAGACAGCCCCTCCTCTGGAAATGGCTAATTCAGATCTTCAAGAAGAGGCCAGCCAGAGGGTGATGCCAGTCTCCAGAAGCTGCCCACCACATCTCTTTGGCAGGTTCCTTCACATATGTGTTTTCCTCCCAGCAATGATGCCCCAGCCTACCATGTGCCTTGACACCATGTACACCAGGAATACATCAATGAACAACAGAGGCAGAACCCTTCCCTTGTGTCCTGGCTCAGGTACACGGTGCGCCAGGTACACCTTCCTGAGACCCAGAATGTCCAGGAGTGCTCAAGGAAAGACAGGGACTTGCCTAAAGGACAGAGGGGTACTGGGATGGGACTGCCACTAGCCAAATGTGCAACAATTTAGGCCATAGAAAAACTAATGGCAAGGGCAGAAAAGTCCTAAGATACGCACTCCCAATTCTACACCCACTCATGTGATGGATTCAGAGACATACACATGTACAATCACACAAGATAATTTTTTTTTTAATAAATGAAAGAAGTTCAGGAGGGAGGGCTCTTCCTATAGAGGGATCCTGATCAATAAGTATGGGGAAATGAAGAAAATAGAAAGTCATTTTTACAAACATCACAACCCTCACTGTTGATGCAGGAACCCAGAATATATGCTAAAATTGGTGGAGAGTGAGTAACACGGTATTGGCATCATCTCCAAATAACAGGCCATGAATGTGTTCGTGCAAACCAGGCAGACACCACCTTCAAGGTTCTCAGAAGTCAATGTCTCCAGCATTTACACCACATAACACACAGAGAAGGTGACACCACAACTGGAGCATTCCTACTAGAAATGTATGGCTCCAGTCACCCGACAAGATGTGGCAGGCCAGGGGGTGAGTTTATGCAATTGCTGGAGGCTCCTTAAAGGGGACAGAGACTCAGGAATCAAAGAAAGATGAAGGATTTGACCCCGTACAACAGAGACAGAGCAACTACATGTAAGTGCGATCCTGGATTGGGTGCTGGGCGAGAAAAAAAGGCCATGATAGGACCACAAGTGACTTCTGAATAAGAGACAGAGATTTATTTACAGTACTGTTGCTACAAACTGAGTAACCCTGCTCCAAAATCAGAAATCTAAATGCTGTGAGATCATTACTTTCGAGATAGAGGGAACAGATAGATAGGCAGATATGATTTGATATAATACAAGAGAACATGAATTGTTTGTCCATAAAATGTAAGTTTTCGGAGCTTGGGGAGATGGCTGAAGTACAAAGGGCTGCCTCTGAAAGCATGTCGACCTGATTTTGGATCCTCAGAACCTATGTGGAAAACAGGGGAAAGCGGTGTATACCAGCAACGCAAGATGGGCAGTAGAGACAGGTGGGTCCCTGGAGCTTTGATGGCCAGCCAGCCAGAACAGTGTGCTTGGTAAAGTTCCAGGCCAGTGAGGGACACGGTCTCAAACAAAAACTGGAAGGTGCCTGAGGAATAACAGCCAGTGTTGTCCTCTGACTCTCTCTCTCTCTCACACACACACACACACACACACACACACACACACACACACGTAAAACTTGTGTGTTGGACTCAACACATTTCTGATTTCTGATTTTTAGACTGGGAGGGGCCTCAATCAGGTCAGTCTATGCAAATACTTCAAAAATCTGAAAAAGTATGAAATATGAAATACTTACGGTCCTAAGAATCTCTGATAAGCGAAACTCAACCTGTAATTTAATTTCCTGTATCAATATTAATTTCATAGTATAATTTGAACATTATACAATAATTATATGAGATGTTAACATTTGAGGAAGCTGGGTGAAAATGCATGGAAATGTTTGCTATTATTTTTGTAAGTTATTTAAGTTTGAAATTATTCTAAAATGAAAAGCTGGAGCTGGGTGAGACGGCTGGGGAGGGAGGTAGAGGCACTTGCTGCCAAGACTAATGACCTAGGTTCCATTCCTGGGACCCACACCATGGAAGAAGGGAGCCAGCTCCTGCACGTTGTCCTCTGGCCTTGGCATCCGCTGAGGCACGTGTTTTTACATGCACAATAAAATATATTTTTTAAAAAGAAAAGCTCAAAATAAGTCATGTTAAGCCCTGTCCCAGAGTTACTGTTGAGAAGCACTGAGAAGGTTAAAAACAAATCTGTAAGTCTCTTTTTAAGGAGTATATGCTGTGAGATGGGACTAGAACCATAAAAGAAAACAAAGCCCAAAAGGAGGGGGGACAGAATAACTTTTAAGAGACTCCTAAGAAAAGGTTTGATGACAGAAGGAGCAGGAAAGTCAGCCAGCTGAGGAAAAGCCAGTGTGGAGGCGCTGAGATTGTCACACACAGCGTAACAGAGATCACACAAGGCTTGACTACGCCATGGCCATCTTTCCGTTCCATTCTTGCCTCTATTGGAGCTGGCTGCCCCATTCCATCCTCTCTTTACCCCTGTTCCCTCTGAACAAGACACAAGATCAACCACCTAAAGTGAAGCAGAGAGGCACTCTAAGCAGGATGAAGAAGCCCCCAAAGCCAGCACTGCAGCTTAAACGTCCCTCTGCTGCTAGAAGTGCACCGCAAGTTTATCCTGGAGAACAGGGACAGAAGGTGCTACTCTTGCTGAGAAGATGCTGCCTTGCATGGAGGGACACACAGTAGGACAAGAGTCTTGCATGTGAAGAACCAAAGCCAGCTGGACTAGGTGCTGTCACTCCCAATGGGGCCAGAACAGCAGGAGGCCTCGAGTCCCTGTCGTCGGAGTCCCTGTCGTCGTCGTCGTCGTCACCAGAGCACTGGCCACCCACCAGATCCATATTTCTATGGCTAAGCACACAGCCGGCGAGATTCAATGATGTCTGACCATTGGCCACACCTCTGCTCCCAAGCCTTCAGGGCTCCTCACTTTCCACAGGACATCCTCCCATCCCCATCAGTGTGCCTCGCCCCCGCAACAACAGTGGGCATTTCCTGCTCACAAGAGAAGGTAATGTGAAGTCAAATTGGACAGGACTATAGGCTTTCCTTTTACAAATTGTCTTTGGGGTCCTGCCACCTCCTACCTACATCCAAGTTAGTTGTCAATACCAGTAAGGGACAGCAAAACTAACCCCAGGGCCATGAAAATCCACAAGCCTAGCCTACACTGAGGTAAACGTGGTTCATCTTTTCAGCGTGGGCTCACGGCTGTGATTTTTTTTTATTGCATCCATATAACATGGTCATATTTTCTGCTAGTAAAATTGTCCCTGGGTCATACAATGGAATCAAATTGATCAATATTTCAAAGTGCTGTTTAAAAAAAAAAGCTTTCTCGTGTCCTATGTATTTTTCTAACACACACACACACACACACACACACACACACACACACACACACGAGAATAGCTCACCATCACTGGTATACAGGGTAACAGTTTCTTCTTACTGGACTGCCTTAAAAAGGCATGTGGTAGGGACAACGCCGTACTGCAGTGGCTTCCCTAGTCCTCAGTGTTCACGTAGACCACCTGCTATTTCCAGCCTCCCTCAGAAGATATTTTTAAACATCTCGAAATGCCATTTGCATACAAAGCCTCAGCTAATTTAATCTCTTCCTCAGAGCCTGGGGTGGCCTCTCCTCTCCCCTCTCCGCCTACCACCCACAAGGTCATATGCCTCCCCAAACCTATGTCTCCTCTTCCTTCCCTCTTGGTATCCCCAGAGCTCCCAAGAACCAACAGCCTGACTTTCCAGAGCTCAGGTACCCTGCTTATCTCAGATGACAGCAGATGTCACAGATAAGGACACTTGTTTCAGAATCTTCTTCTTGGGACCAGCCCAGCCAAGGCAAAAGCTGAAGATGACAGACAGGTGGTGCTCATGGATGGCCACAGTGGATGCTGCATCTAGGTGGCAGATGGCTGGTCTTCGGGGATGCCCACAGGTTCAAGGAGCTAACTCGGAGCAGACCCCCAGCATCATTCTTCTGGATCCTGGATCCCAGGGCAGTGGGTACTCAATAAATAAACTGTCAGTGGCTGTCCAGGCTGCTGCTGTCTGAGAGCTCTGCTTAGGAAGGGTTTCCTCTCTAGCTCACTGGAAAGGAAGGACGTGAGTGACTTTATGCTCACTGTGCTCTGAAAATGATACGGACAACTTTTCTTAGAAAGTGAATGTTCCAAGTTTCCAGGGCTCCCATGAAATGCAGAGAAAGTACTGGGGGGAGGGGGAGCGTGCACACCCCTCTGCTGTGCAACATGGCATGTGTTTACAACTACCAGGGATCCCACACGAAAACAAATGTTTAAAGATGGGCGAGAAAACAAACTACTGCGGGCAGCACTTTCTCACCTTTGGCTTAACTTCTGTTTGGCTCTCCTCCTCCCTCATCTTGTTGATACCACCTTTGAACAGAAAAGATGTTGAACCCTGTTTGTATTCCAATGGGAGCTTTCCAGCAGCTTAAAAATAGACCGACTCCATGCCACACCTTACACTCCTCCCATGAAGAGATCGTTTATGGTAGCATTTTCCTTAACAAATTGCTCCCAAAAAGGTCAAGTGAGGTCACCAACTTCCTAACAGACAGCTAGACTGACTGGGACTATTAGGCAGCTCTTGAGCATCCATAGTCAACCCATGGTGGGGGGCGTGGGTCTCCTTGTACCATATACTCTTCACAGAAATGTGTGTGAGGCAAGCCCCCAAGGGGCCATGCCCATCAGGTCTTGAGGACCTGGCCAGAGGAGAGATACAAGAGAGAGGCTCTTAGGGCTTAACACCCCTATGGGATGCTAGGATAAACGCCAACTTTGCCTTAAGAAAATCTATGTATTCAAGTACCACCTTGCTAGGAGCCAGTTTAGCCAGTCACAGTCACTACTGATAAAGCGATGCTCAGATCCCAGCCATCACTAATGGCAGCCATCACTAATGGTATTACGAGGAGAATGAGGCCAAAGTGGGCAGGACTGACCTCAGTATATACAACAGGCAGTACCAGATGGGACCTGCGACACCTGTCCATCCCTCCTGTAGCACATCCCACTACATGGGGAAGAAGACAAGGCGTCCCTAAACCCTCATCACGTTCCACTGGTTTTTTAATAGACTTTAACAATTTACTGACACCAGTGGAGCTTATAAAGTAGTTTAATTGAATTAATTAGGCAGTCACGACTTACTCCTGAGTTCCCCCCCTTTGGCTCCGGGGAGGCTGTGCCAGCCGCCTGTTAACCCCTCAAATGCTAGAGTGGCTGCACTTTATGCTCATGTATGAAGATTCATCACGTCACCCGCCACTTCCCTCCCTGGATGTGGACCCATGCTGCACTGTCCTGCAGGGCCCTGGATGATGGGCAGCAAGGCAGGGGTTGTAGACACACTATGTGATCCAGGTGATGTCCACTGATGCTTACACTCTCCTACCTCCATAGCCTTGACTTCCCTCCTAGGAGAGGCTGGATCACACTACTCTAAGCATGGACCAGGAGACTGCTGGACATGCTGTCAGTGCCAGCTGCGCCTGCTTGGTCAGAAGCTCTGGGATGAGGCCCAGCACAGAGTCTTAACAGACACTGCCCCAGGATTGTGAAACAAGTCAGAGTTAGCTAAGAGAGTGGTCAGGGTGAGGGCTAAGATTCTTTCTGTACTAGAAACAGGAAAACCTACTCATTCACAGAATACTCTTCGATCGTTGTGTGTAAAAAGGAAACGCTGGGAATGCCTTAATAGTTCCCAAACTGGACAAGGCTGGGCCAAGTAGTATACTCACAGGAGCCCTATGATCAATGATCAAAACCACAGGGGGATGCAAAGCTTGTAATGCTGATGGGTCTCAATCAGGAGAGAATTAAGTAGCAGTACCCACCACACTCCTGGTAAAACCCAACCCTCAGAAGAGACTTAACAGCCACAGTCAGTACCTAAAGGGGGGGCCTCGAGGTCATTCTCCTTCTTCCTTGTTCTTTTCCCTTTTCTAACTTGACTACGCAGAACACAGCACTCACTACTCTTTATAATGAAGCAGCACAACTTTGGCTTTAATTGTTGTTTCAAATGAAACAGAGCGATCCCATGAGAAGTGACTGCCTAGGAAGCTGGAGGGTCCATAGTAACTTGGGAAGCACATGGGCTTCTAAGCTCTCAGGCTGGGAGGAAAAAAGAGAGTAGGGGGGAGGGAGGGAGGGAGGGAGGGAGGGAGGGAGGGAGGGAGGGAGGGAAGACTGATAGGCAGGAAGGATGGATCCATTGACTGGGTGGGGAATGAGCAGATGAATGGAAGCAAGGGCAGACAGAAGGATGTGCTGGCCGATGAACCATTCTGGGCAAGTGCTTGCTTCCTTGGTCTATAATCAAAGGAACTGAAGGGGGGAGGGGAGAGAGAGGGGTGGGGAGCAAGCCCAGATGAAAGCTGGAGCTCAAAGCCCTGTGTTCACAAGGACATGCTTCAGAGCAGCTCCACACCACACAGTTGAACAAACCTGGCTGGCAGAGATGCACTCGTTAGGAGGTCAGGAATACGTCACTATTTCCAGGAACTTCTAAGTCCCAAAGCTGGGTTGGCTGCCAGGTCGTGTTAAGTGGCCTTGACAAGACCAGGTAATTATGGAGGATCGAACAGGAGCCAGGGGGACAAACAGCAGACCCCACACGAGGGGCTGGCTGGTCAGGAGGCTTTCTACTCATAGACAGAATAGGGGTCACCCTGTAACTTCTCTACAGCCTGGGAAAACATGGCGGCATAAACAGCCGAGCAGGAGGGAAGAGGCACGAGGTGTGGATGTGGGAATTGAGAAGTGTTCAGCAGAGTTGTTTAGTATGGCAGAAAAGAAACAAACAAACAGTCTGGGGGAGGGGCTGTACAGACAGGCTGTACTAATGGTACCACTTAGGTGGGATACAGGATCAGAACATCCTATGAGCACCAGGGTCTAGAAGAGGCTCGAGGGCAGGAAGCCACAGGAACATATCCATTCTGCCGTCTGCTGTCCATCCCCATAAGGCTCAGACCTCAAGGCAGTGACACCTTTCACCTTGAGCCAGTAAACCCTAGGGAAGAAGCCATGTCACCTTGCTCCCTTCTATTCCCAACATGACTGAGACACACAGGACACCCTGGGTGCAACTAGGAAGCTGCTTGCTGGTCCCTGGGATGACCAAGTGTTCTTAACAGCGTTTAGCAGAAATTCTGCAGCCCCATGGGGACACGGAGGGGAGCCACACTCTATCTGCCCATTTCTGATGCCCACATTCTGTCCATGCCTCTTGTTGAAGTCCAAGCTCCCCATGGACCAAGTGGGGCAGGAATACATTGGCCTTGGCTTCCCAGCAAAGCTAGCAAACTCTCCACACCCTAGAACAATCTGGGCACTACTGGGCACTTGATATGCTCAGGTCTCCTTTTCACATCACACAACTGGGACACACGAGACCAACCTTCACCGTCTCCTTTCCCAAGTGAGGGGCCTATAAGCTCAGAATGTCACTGCTTGGATCTCATGGCAGCGGGGGACAGAGGTGTACCTCAGACCCCAGCCACTACTCCCATCACTGCTCACAGAGGCTGTACTTCAGGATCCAGACCAGAGAGGAAGACTAAACAGAGCAACCAACTTTCTAACGCCTAAAAGACATTCAAGCACAGGCCGGGGTAGCAGGAAGGACACCTAGGAGGCTGAAGGACGAGAGAAATAGTCCTGGCTTAGTGCTCAGAAAACCTGGGACCGGATGAGTCACAAAGAGCAGAAGTTTGAAGACTGAAAGTGCAGTTTAGTGGTAGAAGGCATGTCCCCCAAATGGGACGCCCCAGATTCAATCCCCAACACCACCCCACAAATGATGCAGGGCAGATGCATTCTGGCTCAAGGTCCTGAAGGCTAGGAAGTCTGACAGCATGGGGCATCACCAGGCAGGGCCCTGGGAAGAGTCTAGCCACAGCCTCATAGGGACAAGGCTGTCGTAATATAGCAGAAAAACAGAAGGGCAAGGGGCTGCTTCTAGAATAGGTGACATGCAAGAGGCTAAACAGCAGCCTGACCTTGTGAGAACTGACCGAGCACCTGAGAGAAAGACATCAGTCCCTTTTAACAACTCAATCCCATCTTCAGGTCCCCATCTCCCAACATCCCAGCAGCAATCAAATTTCAACATGAGTCTCTGAAGGGACAAACCATGGCAATGTGAGGGACATCTGTGTTCTTCAAACACTCCCAGGGAAATAGAGGGCAGCACATGACAAGACACTCTGAGCATCAATACAGACCACTCCTCCAGCTGGCTTCAGGAGCATCCATGTTAATAGGAGCCTGTTTCCCTCAAAACTGATTACCCAGATGCCTGGCTGTCACAGTGGGTGCCCACTGGGTGCGTGTGTGTGCGCACACACACACACACACACACACACACACACACACCTTTCATTTCTTTTAAAACCAAAATAAACGGAATCTTCAAGTCAAAGAAAATGTTTGACATATGATATTGTGATATTTATACCAAAAAGAAAAAATAAAAAGTCATTAAGGTACAATTTTAAGTGTTTTTCTTTAATGAAGGAAGGACTCTCCCAGAAGACAAAAGTGCCTGGGGTCCACAAAAGTCACAATGTGGTCATACCTCCTCAATTAAGAGAGTAATTTTTACCTATTTAATACGCTGAGCTGCTAAGTAAGATTTTACTTACAAAAGAGACATTTAGCTAGCAATCTGTTTGAAAGCTGATGGCAGATGAAAAAAGTGGTTCTCTGTGTGTTGTCGTGATTAAGAATTAATCATGGGGCTGTTCCCAAAATTCAAGACTTAAAGATCCCTTGGGCTGTCTGGGCCTCAATCCTGTGCCACCAGCTCCAGATGTCACCATTTCTTAGTGAGACATGTAAACCCAGTGTGTGGGTCCTTTCTTCCCCATGTAACTTCCAATGCATGTCTGAAGGCACAGGAAGCACAAGCTCTGGTGTGGAAAATACAGCAAACTTCTCCAGGTCAGGAGCTGTTCTCTGGACTGACACCACTAGCAATGGTGCCTCTGTCATTCCAGAAGGACTGAGTGGCTGTCATAGGAGGAGGCTGCCCCTTACGACTAGGTAATCTAACCCAGTGATCCCACCAGAAGCCACAGTACACCAGCTAAGGGTGGGGCCCACAACCCTGTATAAGCACTCAACCTTCATTGTATGCTGTTCTTAACATTTGAAAGAACTACATGAATTTATATGCTTACTGTGGGAGGGAGGGGTGCAAGTGGGCCAGTGTGCATATGGGGGTCAGAGAACAATTTGCAGGAGTTGGTTGTCTTCTTCCACCTCGTGGGTCCCAGGGATTGAGTTCAGGCTTGTAGAGCAAGCAGTGAAGGCCTTTATCCACTGGCCACCCCTTCCAGAGATGCAGAAACACTGGGCCCTGCAGTCTCTCCAAGAGGCCCCTCCACCCTCCAAAATGCTCCCCTCCTACTAATAAAAGTGGACCATTGGGGATCCCCAGCCTGCTGGGCACTGTTTTCTTGTATCAGTCAATGGGTAAGGCGCAGTGTCCCAGAAGCCTCACAAAAAGCCAGAACATCACGTGGTGGGCTTCTCTGGTAACATCCGACAGCCACTCCCTTATGTCACTCCTCTGCTCTGACCACCCTGGGCAGAGCTCAGCCCCACAGCAGGGCTGGACAACTTGATTCCAGTGCCAATAATTCCCATCCTAGCACTGCCTACAGCTGGCTCAAAGCCACAGGCTGCACTACGGGGCTAGTGTTAGCTCTGACAAGTGACAGTGAGGAACAGGAAGGCTCATTAGCTGGCCAAAGTCCCTGCACAAGGGGGTGAGAAGGAAGTTAAAGGCCAGGACCTGGGTGCGCAGAGTGCCGCTGGCAAACCAGAGCAGACAAGAGAAGCCACACTCGACAGGGCAGGTAAGCCTGTGAGCACCATGCGTTCCAAGGGCACAGAAGCAGCACCTGATGTCCCAGGCTAGAGTGTTGTGGGCATGCTTGCCTCTGCCTATTCCACACACCGTCCTCCAGAGCACAGAGCCATCTCATTACTTCAGCTACCCACTATCCAAGTCTTTATTAAGCTTTAAGGGTGACTAGTCCCAGGCTCCCATGCCAGCAGACCAAAGGAAGACAACCCCTCCCCACTCTCTCATTTGCTAACGAAATCTTGTCACAGGGCTCAGTGTTGATGGTGACTCTAGAACCTAAAAATAGCTTAGAAGGGTGAAAGGGGCCACCAGAGACTCCGACTCAAGGAGGAGCGGGCAAGGAAACCCTTCCTTCAGAGCCACGGCCATTGGCGTGTTGCCAGTGAGCCTCTAGGCAGTTTCCCACCCGCCATTGGACTAACACTGTTCCTTGGAGATTCTCCAAGGCCCAAAACAGCACAGCCCCTCCAAGTTTGAAGTGGTTAATGGTGTTAAAAGGCATGGTGTGTGGCCAGACATCGCCTCTGCCAATGTGCTCTCTTCCAAAGGTACCCTCCCGAAAGCCAAATACTACTACCTGAAGAAGCACCATGGCTTCCGGTAAAAAAGGGAAGCTCAGGGTTCCAGAGCAAACCGCTGAGCCCTGGGTAACAGGTAATGTAGAGCAATAACCCTAAGGAGAGGCAAGTGAGCTGGTTTGTACGTGTCCTGGCTAACTGCCAGGAGGGTTTCAAGTTGCAGTGAAAAGGGAGGGTCCAGAGCCCAGGGACCTCTGTGCTAACAGAAAGCTAGGAATTTAAAGAAGGCAAGGAAGGTGGAAGGTGGGTGGAGCTGAGAAAAGAGGGCTGCACAGAAGCAAGCTCTGAGTCTACAGAGGCTTTGGCTGAGCTCTGCCTAGCACATGGGTGAGGAAAACTCAAGGGTCAACACACGAGTGGGAGCACTCGACTGAGGCTAAGCACACCCCCAAGGGATGACACACCTGTATGAGCATATGCATAGTCACCAGAGGTGACTGTGTGAGTGCACTGCCTAAGTGTACTGTGTGAGTGCACTGCCTAAGTGTACTGTGTGAGTGCACTGCCTAAGCGTGCTGTGTGAGTGCACTGCCTAAGCGCCCTGTGTGAGTGCACTGCCTAAGTGCGCTGTGTGAGTGCACTGCCTAAGTGTGCTGTGTGAGTGCACTGCCTAAGCGTACTTCGTGAGTGCACTGCCTAAGTGTGCTGTGTGAGTGCACTGCCTAAGTGTGCTGTGTGAGTGCACTGCCTAAGCGTACTGCGTGAGTGTACTGCCTAAGTGTGCTGTGTGAGTGTACTGCCTAAGTGTGCTGTGTGAGTGCACTGCCTAAGTGTACTGTGTGAGTGCACTGCCTAAGCGTGCTGTGTGAGTGCACTGCCTAAGCGCCCTGTGTGAGTGCACTGCCTAAGTGTGCTGTGTGAGTGCACTGCCTAAGTGTACTGTGTGAGTGCACTGCCTAAGCGTGCTGTGTGAGTGCACTGCCTAAGCGCCCTGTGTGAGTGCACTGCCTAAGTGTGCTGTGTGAGTGCACTGCCTAAGCGTGCTGTGTGAGTGCACTGCCTAAGCGTACTGCGTGAGTGCACTGCCTAAGTGTGCTGTGTGAGTGCACTGCCTAAGTGTACTGTGTGAGTGCACTGCCTAAGCGTGCTGTGTGAGTGCACTGCCTAAGCGCCCTGTGTGAGTGCACTGCCTAAGTGTGCTGTGTGAGTGCACTGCCTAAGCGTGCTGTGTGAGTGCACTGCCTAAGCGTACTGCGTGAGTGCACTGCCTAAGTGTGCTGTGTGAGTGCACTGCCTAAGTGTGCTGTGTGAGTGCACTGCCTAAGCGTACTGCGTGAGTGTACTGCCTAAGTGTGCTGTGTGAGTGTACTGCCTAAGTGTGCTGTGGGAGTGTACTGCCTAAGTGTGCTGTGTGAGTGCACTGCCTAAGTGTGCTGTGTGAGTGCACTGCCTAAGTGTGCTGTGTGAGTGCACTGCCTAAGTGTGCTGTGTGAGTGTACTGCCTAAGTGTGCTGTGGGAGTGTACTGCCTAAGTGTGCTGTGTGAGTGCACTGCCTAAGCGTACTGTGTGAGTGCACTGCCTAAGTGCGCTGTGTGAGTGCACTGCCTAAGTGTGCTGTGTGAGTGCACTGCCTAAGTGTGCTGTGTGAGTGCACTGCCTAAGTGTGCTGTGGGAGTGTACTGCCTAAGTGTACTGTGTGAGTGCACTGCCTAAGTGTGCTGTGTGAGTGCACTGCCTAAGTGTACTGTGTGAGTGCACTGCCTAAGTGTGCTGTGTGAGTGCACTGCCTAAGTGTGCTGTGTGAGTGCACTGCCTAAGCGTACTGTGTGAGTGCACTGCCTAAGTGCGCTGTGTGAGTGCACTGCCTAAGTGTGCTGTGTGAGTGCACTGCCTAAGTGTACTGTGTGAGTGCACTGCCTAAGTGTGCTGTGTGAGTGCACTGCCTAAGCGCCCTGTGTGAGTGCACTGCCTAAGTGCGCTGTGTGAGTGCACTGCCTAAGTGTGCTGTGTGAGTGCACTGCCTAAGCGTACTGCGTGAGTGTACTGCCTAAGTGTGCTATGTGAGTGCACTGCCTAAGTGTACTGTGTGAGTGTACTGCCTAAGTGTGCTGCGTGAGTGCACTGCCTAAGTGTGCTGTGTGAGTGCACTGCCTAAGTGTGCTGTGTGAGTGCACTGCCTAAGTGTGCTGTGGGAGTGTACTGCCTAAGTGTACTGTGTGAGTGCACTGCCTAAGTGCGCTGTGTGAGTGCACTGCCTAAGTGTGCTGTGTGAGTGCACTGCCTAAGCGTACTGTGTGAGTGCACTGCCTAAGTGCGCTGTGTGAGTGCACTGCCTAAGCGTGCTGTGTGAGTGCACTGCCTAAGTGTACTGTGTGAGTGCACTGCCTAAGTGTGCTGTGTGAGTGCACTGCCTAAGCGCCCTGTGTGAGTGCACTGCCTAAGTGCGCTGTGTGAGTGCACTGCCTAAGTGTGCTGTGTGAGTGCACTGCCTAAGCGTGCTGTGTGAGTGCACTGCCTAAGCGTACTGTGTGAGTGCACTGCCTAAGTGCGCTGTGTGAGTGCACTGCCTAAGTGTGCTGTGTGAGTGCACTGCCTAAGTGTGCTGTGTGAGTGCACTGCCTAAGTGTGCTGTGGGAGTGTACTGCCTAAGTGTACTGTGTGAGTGCACTGCCTAAGTGTGCTGTGTGAGTGCACTGCCTAAGTGTGCTGTGTGAGTGCACTGCCTAAGCGTACTGTGTGAGTGCACTGCCTAAGTGCGCTGTGTGAGTGCACTGCCTAAGTGTGCTGTGTGAGTGCACTGCCTAAGTGTACTGTGTGAGTGCACTGCCTAAGCGTGCTGTGTGAGTGCACTGCCTAAGCGCCCTGTGTGAGTGCACTGCCTAAGTGCGCTGTGTGAGTGCACTGCCTAAGTGTGCTGTGTGAGTGCACTGCCTAAGCGTACTGCGTGAGTGTACTGCCTAAGTGTGCTATGTGAGTGCACTGCCTAAGTGTACTGTGTGAGTGTACTGCCTAAGTGTGCTGCGTGAGTGCACTGCCTAAGTGTGCTGTGTGAGTGCACTGCCTAAGTGTACTGTGTGAGTGTACTGCCTAAGTGTGCTGTGTGAGTGCACTGCCTAAGTGTGCTGTGGGAGTGTACTGCATACAGATGCACCCACTCCATATATGCATTATGACAGCCAGAGGTAGACAATAAATATCTTTTTCTATTGTTCTCCACCTTGGATTCTGAGGCAAGGTCTCTTCTTGAATCTACTTCCCACTTGGCTGAATTCAAAATCCCCACAAATGCCTAGATGGCCAGTGAACCATCAGGATGCCTGTTTCTGTCCCCTCCCCATGCTAGAATTACAGGCAGGTACCATCACATCTGGCTTTTACATAGGTGTTAGAAATCCAAACTTGGTTTCTCGTGCTTCAAAGCAAGCCATTTATCCACTTAGTCACCTCTCTAGCCCCGTGAATTTGTGTGTTAACCAAAATTTTTGCTACAAGTCAAAAAGTTGGAAGAATTAAAATCTATTAAATAAGAGTTTACAGTAAGCCAAGGTGAGTGCGCTAATTAAAGAAAGGTTTTTAATACCTTTAGTGTGACCTGAGCCATCATCCACGCCACAGCACTGCGCGCAAGGCAACGTCCTTGGCCTTCCTAGTCACTCACCGCTCGTGCCACACCTTTCGGGCCACATCTGGTTCACACAGTGAGCACTCCACACAAGTGGGTCGTTTCTATCTTCTACACTGCGTTTCTTTTGTACCTCTCCTTTGTCTGATATGACAGAGATCCTGTTCTAGTTTCCTTTCTGTTGCTATGATAAAACACTCAGACCAAAGGCAACTTAGAGGTTACACTTCCAGGTCACGTTCATCATTGAGAGTAGTCAAGCAGGAACTCAAGCAGGAGTCTGAAGAAGAAGCCCTGGAGGAATGTTGCTAGCTGGCTCACTCTCTGGCTTGCTCATAGGCTCACGCTCAACTAGCTTTCCTATACAGGCTAGGACTACCCTGCTTGGGGAATGGTGACGCCCACAGTGGACTGAACTCTCCTACTTCAACTAACAATAGACACATCCACAGGTCAATTTGGTCTGAGCAATTCCCCCAGTGGAGGCGCCCTTCTTGGGTGACTCTGGGCTCTGTCGAGCTGACAGTTTAAACTATGACAATTCCCCCACCACTGTGTGGTAGGCGCCTACAGTATTCAATATACATCATACAGGTGTGTGGCTCAGTAGAAGCAGGCTGTGGCAGAGAGCCCATGAGTGTAGCAGGCTGGATCTTCTAGGTCTTTATAAATACACATAATAGTGTCCATACAACTAAATCCTGTAACAAATATCTCAGAAGTTATTGCCATCATTAAGTAGTGCATAACAGAGCAGCTATGGAAAACTAACTCAACCCCTGTAATAACACACAAAAGACAGGTGCCCAACCACTCAGCAGCAAACACTGAGATGCACACAATCTGTCAATCAAAATTTATTAAGCCCAAAAGAAGTAGGAAAATCAATCAACAGGAAGAGATTCAAAAGTGTCAAAAAATGTCCAAAAATGAAAGGCTTTAAGTATATTAAAATGGCTATCAAAAACACACCTCCAGGTTATAGAGACACAAGAGAATAAAAAGAAATCATACTTTCAGAGATGGGAAGTCCAACCCTGGGTGAAAAAGAACACAGTAGGCAGAACTGTGGGCAGGTAAGACAAGAAAGAAGAGACTGGCACTTAGGGACTCTTCAATAGAATCCATGAACAAGCGATAAAGCACAGAAGGAAAAGGATGGGAAGATAACCATGGTATCAATGAGCTGGGGCGCAGACTTAAAAGGACTACAAGAGCATGCAATTAGAGTCACCAAAAATGGGGTATTTGAAAAAGTAATGGCCTAAAGTTTCCCAGTCTGGTGAAAACTACAAACACAGAAGACCCAGAAAAAAAATCACTGATTCCCAAGTCAAAGAAACAACCAGTCAGTCTCAGGTGCATAAACGCCAAACTGCTTAAAATAAGAACTAAAGAGAAAAATCTTAAGTTATCAGAAATTTGTTTAAAGACTTTACATAAAGAGGAGCAAAGGTGAAGCATGCAGCCACCTTCTCGTCAGAGAACCAGGATGCCAGAGGACAGTGAAGCCCACCTCAAAAGTACTGGAAAGAAAAAAAGCCACTTAGAATCATATATATATATATATAAAAACAAAAGCAGAATACAGAAGCATGGAGCTCAGCAGGTGCAGCAGCAGTCAGAAGATCATGGCCCTCTGGGAATAGCAGCCAGGGGACCCCCAATACCAATGGGAGGGGACCGGTGGCATGAACCACCCAAGTCCTTACAACAGAATGGTACTTATCAGTACAGAAGCAAATCAGAGGCAGATTTATTGGGGCTATGTGGAATGACTGTGTACTGTCCTATCACGAAGGAAAAGCCATGTTGTAGAACAGCATGAATGGAACAGATCTGTGCTTGTGGATGCATTAGGAAGCTCTAGCGGATACACCTACTGTCAGGGACACTGGCCTGCTAGCCCTGCTAACGAGGGCGCTCAAGAAGAGACCAGGCACAGGACAAGGCCCCTTCCAGTTGACTCACTTAATTTCTGTGCCATCTGAACTGTTTTTGAAGACAATGTGTCCGTATGATCTCGAGTTGAAAGGGAGGCTGGGGAGATGGGTCAGGCTGTACACTACTTTCTGTGCATGCACAAGGACCTGAGTTCAGATCCCCAGCATCTCTGTAAAAGCTGGGCATGGATAATGCCAGTGATACAGCTCAGTGGGTAAAGGGATTTGCTGTCAAGCCTGACTATCTGCGTTCAATCCTCACAACCTATATGGAAGAGGGGAAGAACTGACTCCCACAGATTGTCCTCTGAACTCATCATGCATGCTGCTGCAAGCATGCAAAACACACATACACACACACACACACACACACACACACACACACACTCGTAAAATATATTATATGTCATATATCATATATGTGTATAACATAATATCTAATATCTGTCTAATATATAATATGATAGATAGATAGATAGATAGATAGATAGATAGATAGATAGATAGATAGATACTGAAACAGTGGAGTATATCTGTAAAACCAGTGCTGGGAAGGTGGAGACAGGGGGATCCCCAGGGCTTCCTGGCCAGCAATCAGTCTAGCTAAATAAGCAAGCTCCAGGTTCAGAAAGAGACACTGTGTCAAAAAGTGAGGTGTAGAATGAATGGTTGAAGAAGACACCTCTAGTCTCATGATCAAGTGTGTGTGCGCACACACACACACACACACACACACACACACACACACACGAGAGAGAGAGAGAGAGAGAGAGAGAGAGAGAGAGACAGACAGACAGACAGACAGACAGACAGACAGACAGACAGATGAGAGACAGGCACAGACAAGCCCAAGTGTGAACTATTTAACCAGCCAAGTGCTGTTAACACTTTACCATCACAAAAAACCTCTGTTGCTTTGATTCCTTTAGACACCCTCTGTTCCACTCCACCCTAGACTCCAGCCCCGGACAGTTGTCGTAAAAAGAGTCCTCACTGTATGGAAAGGTGTTAGACGAGGCTGTGTTGGGGTGCAGGAAGCCGAAGGCAGGCAAGTACAAACGCTAAAGGAACTCGCTGCCGACACACCCAGAAAGAGCTGGTTCTCCGGTGAAAGCAGATAAAAACTGGGAAAACTCAAAATGTCCATCAATAGGAGACAGACATGTACTGTGGCGTGGGCTGAGAAAGCCTTCTCTGAAATGCTTGGGACCAGAAGTGTTACGGATCCCAGAGTGTGGGGTATCTGGATAAACCGTACTGGCTGAGCCTTGCCAATCAGCCAATCCCAAACGTGTTGCAAACTCCAAAACCATCATCACTCAATGGGTTGAGATTTGAGTCCACCCCAGAGTCAGGCTTTAAGACACTTAACATGTAGCACTTGACAGGAGAACACGGCAGAGCACTAAATAAACATGCCACCGGGGACCAGGGTAGTTCCACTCCATCCCTGTAAGTCATGTGGGTGGACTTCATATCCTAGCTGGGTGACCTCTAAAGAAATACAGACCCGCAGATAAGATTTTTTTTTCAAATATCACACAAACAATGGTGCTCATCTAAAAAGACGTGCAAACAAAAGCTGCCCGTTACACATGAGAGAGAGCTGGAGATGAGGAAGGGTCATGACACATGACTGTGGGGACAGGGACAGGAGGCAGGAGCCTGGGTCTAGGCCCAGACTCTGTCACTGCTGTGCGAGCATCTGGTAGCTAGGTGAGATTAGAAACTGAATCAAGGAAGAAAGGGTCTGTGTTCAAGCCAATGGGCTGAGGCTACCCTGCCACACCCGGGCTTTAAAGGGACAGAAAGCATGCAGGTGTCCTTCCTCTGCACGCCCCACACACACATACACACACCCAGGTGCTTTCCATGTATTGCCTCATGACACTGAGCTAACCCTCTTCTGCATCCACGGATGGAGACCTACTTCAGTCTACAAAGCAGAAACTGATAGGCAGACAGGTTCAGCTGTGTTCCCAGAGTAACAGAGAGAGGAGCAAAGACTGTGGAGCCCTGGACACCTCTCCCAACTCATCTGCCTCTGCTACCCGCCCCCCCACCCCCACTCGCACCCCCAACCCCCACACAGTGAGAAAGCAGAAGCACCACAAGAAGGCAGGATGAGAGCCTTACAGCATCTCAAGAGACCTTTTCCTGCATCTGAAAAAAAAAAAGCAGAGGGGTATGGGAGTGGAAGGTGGATAGTGCCCGCTGCATAGCCAAGAACTCCCTGGCAATGCCTCGTGACTATGGCCCACAGGGTCCCTTGGCCCGAGTTACACTTAAAACTGTAGAGAAACAAGAAAACCAAACAGATGTAGTGGAGGATGAGGGGCCAAGGGAGAAGCTGGAAAGAAACTCACTTCCCTCCAGGTTTGTGATAGAGCCAGGGGAACTTTTCAGTCTCTTTAGCCTTGGTCCAGAATGCATGAGACCTCATGAGGAGGACGCTGTACCTTGCCTGGCACCTGCCACTTGGCGAGAATGAGATCTCCGACCAGGAAACAAGAGTCTATGCTTGACTCTGGCTCACCGTGTTCTGGAGAAGCTGGCGAGACCCTGGCACGGGCGCTGATGGATCAGCTAATGTCTCATTCAAGTTGTCAGCGTTTTGTTAGAGCCAATTCAGTGGGTAATTAAGAAAGAAGTTGGGACCAGATGGGGAAACAGATGCTAGCTTGGCCGTGAGAGGCTCCCCCACACGTGTAGGGAAACGTGGGCCAGCCAAGCAGGCAGGGGGCCACGGCAGCTGCTGCTGGGGAGGAGAGGCCCATTTCAAAGAAAAAGGCACTGAGGCCTCAAGAGGTAACAGAACCCACGCAGGTAAACAGGGATGGAGAGAGACGAGAGCACAGCAAAGGCATGAGTGACTCTGCCCTGAGAGAGAGCTGGAGGTGAGTGGGACCTCTAAAGGAGAACGAGGATCTTGAGGAGCCAGAGAGATGAGGAAGGGTCATGGCACATGACAGGGGACAGGGACAGGAGGCAGGAGCCCACGTCTCATCCTAGACTTTGTCACTCCCTTGCTTCCTCCTGTCCTCTCCATGCCTCAGTTTATGAGTCGGTGATGGAGGAAAGGATGCTGTTATAGCCCATTCAAAGTGACGATGAAGTACAATGCACCCATGAGAAGTTGAAAATGCAGAATTGCCAAGCAGTCTGGACCCATTTGCTAGGCATAACCCCAAGAGAACTGAAGGCACGGTCGCAAATTGCTGTATGTGTATTCATGTTCATAAAGGTCCAAAGAAGGAAGCAATGCAAATGTCCATTGATGAAAGACTGGATCACCAGGTATGGTATATCCATAAATGCAACAGTATTCAGCCTTTTTGATGAAACTCTTGTCATATGCCATAACATGGATGACCCTTGAAAATATTATGCTATTGTGATTGTCTCAAAAAAAAGACACATACTGTATGCTTCCATTTATATTAAGTCCCTGGAGGAGTCAAGGTCATAAAGACAGACAGCAGAAGGGTAATTGCCAATGGCTACAAGGATGGAAAATGGCCAGCTGCTTAACTAGTTTAGTTATGAGTGCAGCTATCACTATGGAACTGTGCACTTAAAATGATTAAGATGAGAAATTTTATAGGCACATTTTATCACAAAACCTGTGGAGTGGGGGAAGGAGTCCTAAAAATCTGGATGAGTCGAACATGAGCCAGGGAATTTCTGCTAGATGTTATGGAGGTGGAATCAAAGCAAAGGGCATCACAAGGGCTACCTCCCAGCATCCTCCTTGAGAACTGGCAGAATTGGTAAAATAAAGATTAAAAAGGAGGGTGTGACAGACCTGCCAGACCCCCATACGGAGTTCTGAGAGATGCTCCAGTGGCAGATGAGCCACTTGCAATAGGGTTTTCTATCCTAGCCTGACCCTAGAGGGAATCTAGGCAGAAACACTAGACATACCAGTGTAACTCCAACGGTCTGATGCAGAAGGCTAACTGGGGCTGCTGGATCACAGTTTGCTGGGCTTCCAAGCCCTGGCACTGAACCGTCCTTCCATCTCAAGACCCTAGGGAGCAGCCTCTGCTGTCATTTCAGACCAAACACAGCTTCCCTTATTTTCAATGAATATATGAACCCAGTAGGGGATAAGAAGGTAAACAAAGAGATAACAACAACCAACGATGAGTATACTTTCTATTCAAGATTCAGAGAAGCTCAACAGAGAGCATGGATTGCTTGTAGGAAGCCAGAGTATGTTTCAGACATACTCTTCTTTGTACATACAGTAAGACTACAAGCTACAGTAACGTGGTGAGAAGGAGGCAAGCGTGCGAGGAAGCAAGGAGACCAATGCACAACGGGAAGCAGGCTGAGGGCAGTAAAAGCAAAAGTGCTGATGCAAAGAACCCAGTAGGTGCATGATGCAAAGGGCTGGCTCAAGAAACATGTATGACCCACAGAGAAGAGACCTTAAGATGAAGGGGGCGGTGCCAGCCTTAGTTACTGTTCTATTAATATGAAGAGACACCATGACCAGGGCAGCTTATAGAAGAAAGCGTTACAGTTTCAGAGGGCTCATCCATGACCATCGCGGCATGAAGCATGGCGGCAGGCAGGCAGGCATGGTGCTGGAGCAGTAGCTGGGACCTTACATCCTCATCCACACGCAAAGAGGCAGAGCAAGAGAGAAAGACTGGGCCTGGTCTGGAAGACCCGCAGGGACACACCTTCCTCCAACAAGGCCACACCTCCTAATCCTTCCTAAGCATTCCATCAAGTAGGAAACAAGTACTCAAATATATGAGCCTGTCCTAGATAATGTTACTGTCGCTACAGTGAGACTCCATGACAAAACAGCAACTTGGGGAAGAAATAATTTATTTGGCTTACACTTCTACACCACAGCCCATCACTGACAGAAGTCAGGGCAGGAACTCAAACAGGACAGGAACCTTGAGTCAAAAGTTGCCCCCGACACACACACACACCAATCACTAGCTAAGAAAATGCCCTCCAGACTTCCATACATCTGGTCCTATGGAAGCATGTCCTTAATTTAGGCTCCTTCCTCTCGAATAACTCTAGCTTGTGTCAAGTTGACATGAAGCTAGTCAGCACAGAGCCTATGGGGGTGGGGTGGGGGTGCTATTCTCACTTAAGCTACCACAAAAAATTAAAAAAAAATAGGGAAAGCAAAAACCAGGAAGAAAGAAAGAAAGAAGGAAGGAAGGAAGGAAGAAAGAAAGAAAGATAGATAGATAGATAGATAGATACACTCTAGATCAATAGATACAGACAGACAGACATATAATGGTATTTATTAGAATAGTTTCCAGGCTGTGGTCCCGTTATTCCAACAATGGATGTCTACAAACAGAAAGTCAGAAAAATCCAGTATTTGCTCAGTCCTTGAGGTTATATGTCTCAGCTGGTCTTCAGTATATGGCGGAATCCTGAAGAATTACTCTCTAATGCCAGTGAAGGAATGGAACTGCCCACAAGAGGGAGGGCAAGCAGGCAAAGAGCAAAAACTTCCTCCTTCCATCTCCATTGTACAGACCACCACCAAAAGGTGTGGCCCAGGCTTAGGGTGGATCTCCCCACCACAAAAGAGTGAAAGTGGGTCTTCCCACTTAAATCCCCCAACAGGTATACCCAGCCATTAATTCCAGATGTAATCAAGTTGCCAGAATAGCCATCACAACAGGTGACTTTAGTTTGTGTCAAAACAACCAAACCAAAACAAAGGCAGCAACCAGGACAGGGGGTACAGAGCTGGCTCAGTGCTGCCCTGTGCCCTCCACTGCCCACCATAGGAGAACTCAGTTCCTAGCAACCATGATGGGTCACAACAATCCTACCTCTGCTACCAGGGATCTGTCAAATCTCTTCTGACCTGCTTGGGTACCTACCATGCACATGGTACACAGACAAGCATGCAGGCAATATACTCATACACATAAATAAATTAATCTAAAAAAATCACACAAAAATACTAACCAATACTGTTAAGATGAAAGAACAGCCACATTGTACTGATGGGCCAAAACAGATAACACAGATGCTTCTGGCACCCAAGCAGCCATTCACAAGAAGGGATTATACACGACATTTATTGTAACAAATACAACAAAACAGTTAACTTCCTTTTTATGTCTGTTTTGCTATTTAGTCAAGGGCAGCCCTGAACTGATCCTCCTACCTGTACCTCCCAAGTGCTGGAACTACCAACAAGCAATCACACCCAACAAGTCTCATATTCTAAAACAGCCTCTCAGACTCTGAGATTTTAAAAACTCAGATTAATAAAAAAAAATTTAAAGCTATTTCAAGCAGCTGAATGTGGCAGAGTGCACACTTGTCATCCCAGAGACCTGAGAGGTGGAGACAGGAGAAGCCCTAAAACTAGACTGGCATATGAGCAGAAAGAAAGGAGAGACTCTGCCTCAAAGTGTAGACAGATCCACGTCTGACCTCCACATGTCACAGCTGCATTCACACACAGGTGGGCATATGTGCACATGTCATATGTGCATGTAAATACACAGAGATTTAAAAAAATATGTTATCCAAAAGAAATATGGCTTTATTATTCAAGAGCATAGAAAGCTCAAAAGTAAAATAATTACATAAAACAAAATCAAGGGAACTCCTAGAACAAACAAGAAGTATTTGATAAAAACCACCAGAGCTGAAAGTTAGGCTGTACACATAGGCAATTATTCTGTGTCAATTTAAATGAAACCATAAAACAGAAAAGAGCCAGTTAAAACAGAGAGCTGAAGAAAAAAGAAAACAGGAAAGGAGCGCCTGTTTTAATAGTTTAAAAGGTATCCATGTTAAAGTAAAAAGCATTGGTAAACATTAAAAAACTCTTAACTTCTTAAATAATTAATGAAAAAATAATAGTATGATTAGGGTCCTGCAGAAAATTTAAAAAGTGCAACTAATCATCAGTGATAGGGGCATGGGTATATAGTAAACAATTAAACCTACAAATAAGGATTATTTTTTGCAGGCAAATGAAAATTAATACTGATTTAATACAAATCTAAAACTTTCAGCAAGTTACAAAATCAGAATTATCAATGGCAAAATTTTCTCACAATAGAATGAAAATAAACACACAAATTTATGCAGAGCCAGCTGTGGGGAAGCAGGAGGATTGCTATGAGTTTGAGGTCATCCTGAGCTCCATAGCAAGACTCTATCTCAAAAGAACATGCAAAACAAAACAAACAAATTATTAGGAAATTTCAAGATATTTTTAAGTAACCTTTAATCTAAAGATAGTATCAAAATTAAAATGACCAAATATGGAGAAAGATAGTAACGTTTTAAAATAAGGAGTATGAATGTCACGAAGCATGTGCTAAGAAGAAAAGCATTTTTATTACTAATTAGGAAAAAAAATCAAAGGTAGCTAGAGAGATGGCTCAGCTCTTCTGCTCTCCCAAAGGACCAAAGTTCAGTTCCCAGCACCCATACTGGATGGTTCACAACCACCTGTAACATCAGTTTCAGGAGAATCTGGCACCCTCTGCTGGCCTCTACGGACACTGCATTCATGTGCACATACCCACACATAGTCACACACAGTATTTTTTTAAACAAAATAAAGAGCTTAGTATTCAAGAATTTTAAAAAAGGGAAGGTAAATTTACTTAATATAAAAGCATTACAATTTGAAATATTTCAAGTAGTAAGAATTGACAGATAATTTCAAAATTTTAGTCTGTAAGTACAAAATAGTCCCAAGATACCAGTCATTCAAATAATAAATAAGAGGGAAAGTTTAACAGCTATAAAAAAAAAATCAGATTAAGAGATAGAATCACACAGAGGACCTTTCCAAAAATAATATAACATTCTACCTTATGCCAATATAGTTCATACTTTGATGAAATAAGTATGTTTCTGAGAAAATATAAATGATCAAGATTGCATTGAGAAAAACGCAGTTCTCCCAAAGTTATTGAAAGAAAATATTCAGTAGGTAATGTCTCCCAAAACTCAACAAGAGAGAGATCATATAAGTTATTTTAAATTTTCAAAAGATAGATGACAATTCCTGTGCTGTGTAAATCACTCAGGCCGGGCCTACAAATAAACATTTGGCATGCACACTTAAACCCTCGTTTCCTACACTCTCACAAAACAATAAATCCTTTTACACATGACAAGGCCTCAGGGTCATTCTCAGGACTGAGCAGAGCAGCCACTACCAACAACTGCTGGACCCCAACTTTTCTAAGCTCCTTCCCACCCTGCTTCAGACCTTTGGAAATGACCGAAGGTGTTCTGACTGATAGCTCATGACACCAGCACACAACTACTTTAAAAAATGACAAAAATAGCATACTAAAAATAAAAACCACAGAGCAATCTCACTAATGAATACGGACATGAAACACCACAAGATGGACCCAGGGTGTATTCAAAGAATGAACCACCGTGAGCAAGATGGGTTCCTTCCAGGATAGTTTAATACTTGAAAACCTATTAATATAATTCATCACATCAGCAGATCAAAGGCAGAAAAAAAAAAAAGCCATACGGCCATCTGGGTACATAATGAAAAGGCGTTTGTTAAAAATTCATCATCCCGTTCCCCCTCTTATTGCTAAGTAGCTCTATGGTGGGGGAGGGGCGAGTCACACTGTTGTTGCAAGGGGAAATTTTCGAATATAGAAAAGTGAGAATCACTCCTATAGCACACCCCACACCTCCAAACTGATAAAATTCTACAAGGAAAGAACTCTCGGCAACTCAGGACACCTACGTAGCGATAACATATTTCTGAAACCAAAATCAAACATCACGCTTGACCAGAAAGTCCAAAAGTACTAGCATTTTGCCCACTAAAGTAACAACAAGACAAGACTATTTTAGGTCTAGTTGAAGGGTCAGATAAGGTGTGGGGTGCGGCGGGATGGCAAGGCTGAAGCATCATTTACACACATCAGAGCCTATCTAAGAAAATGGCTCACGGCAGCCTCTAGTAGAACAAACACACAAAACAATCCCTGGGCTTGGTGGTGCAGGCCTGGAATCCCACCTACTTGGGAGAAGCTAAGACAGAAGGATGGCAAGCTCCAGGTCTGGCCAAGCTACAGAGTGAGTTCAAAGCCAGCCCGGGCAACTCTGTGATCCCTCCTCCCATGCCCTGTGTCAAAATTAAAAGTAAAAACAGGACTAGAGAGACAGCTCGATGACAGAGCACTTGCCTGGCTTGCAAGAGGCCCTAGGTTCAGTACCTAGTACAGGAAGCAAAAAGAAAAACTTACTACATGTTCAAATCTGGTAGGATATATTCATTGTATACAAAGAGAAAAATTATGCCATTCACAATTGCAGCAAAGATATCAAATGTCTGGAGAGAACACTTAATAATAAATGTCCAAAAATTAGACAAAAAAACTATAAAACTGCTGAGTCATATACAGGAGTATGAATGAGGGCAAAGAGGCATGTTATCGGACAAAAATAAATACAATATGGTAGTAATTCCTGTATAGACCTCAAGTTGGTCTATAAATTTAATACAAATACTGTCATAAACACAAAGCCAAGCTCAATGCCTCTTCCTCCAAAAACTTGCCTTTCCCGGGTATCACCTTTTCCTCCTACTGCCTTGGCATGCAGTGGAGGGCACAGAGCTTCCGACAGATCAAGAGAGGGTGAGCCAAGCAAAGTCCGCATTGACTCGGCCCCTCAGTTCCCCATCACAGGCCAGTGGCACAGTGGGCACAATCACTGAATGGATGGTAGGCAGATGGGTACACTTAAAAGGGTATCGGCATCCGAAGCTGAAATGCCAGCGCAGACGTGTGAAGAAGATTCATTATGAGTGAATTCTGGTGGACAAAATACAAGTTTCAATGTCTTATGTTGGGGGCTGGTCTAATGTATTTTGATGCTAATTACTGCTTGCTGTCTCTGTGACCCACCTTTTGACTAATAAAAAGCCATCCCACCTGGGCAAGGCAGAGGAGCTAGAGGTATGGCTAAGGTTCCAGAAAGAGAGAGAGGAATTCTAGGAAGGAGAAGAAAGACACCCACAAGGAGGAAGGAGAGACACCTGAAGGGAAGAGAGGAAGGCCGCCATGGGTTAGATGGAGGAGAAGCACATGGCTGGCAAGGATGGAGAATCCGGCCCATATGAAGAACATTAGCAAGTATCTGGGATTATGGATGGGAGGTAGCTTGACAGAAGTTATTGGAAGCAGATGGCATGAGACTGGGACAGGGATTCCATACCTGCCCCACTATGGGAAGTAGATTAGAGGATTAATGTCTGCCCTGCCCCAGGTTAACTAAGGCTATTTTAAAATATAACAAGTGTCCGTGTCTTAATTGATTGCTAGTCAGACACACTGATAATACAGATAATTTGAAAACAATAGTCTTACTGACAAATTAATATTTGTATAAATAACAATATAAAATCAAGCATGAAATAAGTGGGGGTCATTTTGGAAAGCTGGACAAATACGGGATTACTGGTCCTTTTGTGCATAAATTCTGTTTTCCTCGTTGAACCCTTTTGATAGTAACAAAGCCAACATCTCTTTTTTTTTTTTTAAATCAGGGTGTCATGCTGTAGCCCATGTTGACCTGGGACTCACTATGTTGAGCTGGCTACTTCCTGCCTTAGCCTCCCAGATGCTAGGACTTCAGGTGTGCCCTATACTGAGCAAGATTTTCCTTTCCAAGTCAACAGAGGGTCCCATGCATCTTCTAATAACACCAGAAACATGCCACTAGCATACACCCTTGACCTAGTAATCTCTCTTTGGAAATAAAGCAAAAGGAGATGGTTTTAAGATATCAATCTGTTTTCTATATGAAAGGCATAATTTATGGAAATGAAAATGTGAGGACCAACCTAAACCTCCAACAGTACAGAATGGGTCAGATACATTATCAATTCTCCTCTACAAATATTACCTAGTCTTGGAAAGTATTAAGAAGACAATTTAGAGCAAAGTTCTGATATATTATTGTTCCACTGGCATCTTCCGTTGCCCTCCCCCTTTCCCACATGGTCCAGAAAATCCCACTCCCTCTCTCCAACATCTTCCCCTCCAAGGAATGCCTCCACATTCCTGGCATTCCTAAGGACTGCCCCAACCCCCTCACCTGGAGGCACCAGACCCCCAAATCCAGTCGGTGGCACACAGGTAATTTTCCTTTGCCCACAATCCTTAAAACTCTGGGTGCAACTTCCTCTGGCCTTGTCCTCTGAGGCTGCTAAACTGGCCCAGGAGCCTCAGTTCCCAAATAAACCTGCCTTTTTATACTTTGGATCTGGCTTGGATTGACTTACTTCATTGGCAAAGTTAACCTATCAATTATGACTTGGATAATAAGAAATATGCTTATAAAATACCTAGAAGAAAATGTCCCAGTGTTTCATTTTCATGGTGAATGTGAGGGAGGGTGGTTTATTTAGGACCACCTATTATTTCTTTGTTTTCTGACTCTGGTTGACTTGTCTGGTTATGTAAATATTTGTTGTTTCTTTTACTGTATTGACCATCTTAACATGCTAAGTTTAAGGCTAGGTATAGTCACAAAACTAACTCAGGAGTATTAAAAATGGAAACCTCTGTACCCACTAAACAACTTCCCCCAGCCACTAGCAAACATTTCCCTTTGCATTTTTGAGTTTGACTCTGAAAACTCACATAAGTGGAGTCTCACAGCACACTGTCTTTTTCATTTCTAAGGCTGAACAACGCTCCACTGAATAGATATACCATATTTGTTTATCTTCTGTTTTAAATCCTTTGGGTTCTATGCTCCTGGTGGACTGCTGCACTACCTGCATCACAGTGTGACTGTTTCATTTATATGAGAATTTATCACAGCTACATCAACAGTCAGGTTATAATTCCTCCACATTCTTTTTTTTTTTTTCATTAATTTATTCAGATTACAACTAAATTGTTATCCCATCACTTGTATCCTCCTGTTCCTCCCTCCCTCCTACTTTCACCCTATTCCCCTCCCCTAGGTCTAAGACCCAAGGAGACCTCCTCCTCCACTATATGGTCATAGGCTACCAAGTCTCATCTTGGTAGCCTGCTTATTCTTTCTCTGAGTGCCACCAGGCCTCCCCTTACCAACACTCGTTCACATAGTCGCTCCCTCCCTCTGTCTACCTCTCTTACATGGGTAAGATAGTTCACTGTGGGTTTGAGCTGCACTTCCCCGTCACACACCTGTTGCTAACTATGTACCTTCTATGAGGTGCTTGAATCCGTTACCCATTTGTCAACTGAGTTATTTTGTTGTTGCTGCTGACGTGCGTGCGTGCGTGCGTGCGTGCGTGCGTGCGTGCGTGCGTGTGTGTGGTTTGACTGCTATAGGATTTCCTATTCCTCCTCCTCCTCTTCTTCCTTCTCCTCCTCCTCTTCTTTCTCTGGTGTTTTGAGACAGGGTTTCATGTAGCCCAGGCTGCTCTTGAACTCTATAGGTAGCTGAGAATGACCCTGAACTCTGCATCTATGGAAGGTTTTTTTTACTGTTGTTTCATCTATAGCTTGAATATTAATTGCTCGTTAAGTATGAAAGATTTGCAAATATCTCCTGCCCTCCCACAGCTCGCTTTTTAACTATAAATTCTTAATGCAAAGACATTTAAGCATGATATAAAAAAAAAGAAAAAGAAAATTTAAGACAGAAAAACATGTATATTTTTAAAAGTTAAACATTTTTCTTAACTGCTACCAGTACTAGGTGAGAAAAATTGGTTTAAAAAAAAAAAGTAACTAGAACATACATAACAGAAAATCAGTAACTAAATCCAAAGAGTGTTAGAGAAAAAGACAGAGTGTGTGTAAAAGAAACCTCTTTATGAAATGTGCCTGAAATTGCTGCTCAGAGGACGATTGTGGGAGGATTCAGAGGATTCTACTTAAGGAAACTCTATCTCGGAAAACAAAATCAACAACAACAACAAACCTGCAGTGAGGACTAGCACGATGCCTCGGTGGGCAAAGGCACACAATGCCAAGCCTGAGGCCCTGAGTTCCACCCCTGGATCCACATGGGGAAGGGCAGAATTGATTCCCACAAGGTGGCCTCTGGCAGTCACATGCAGACCGTGGCACATACACATCCCTCAACGCTGCACACGTGTACACATAGTAAGTAAATAAACTGTTTAAAACAAACAAACCAAACCCATAATGACTTCAATACAAGATGACAGCCAGGGTGATGTCAACTAAGCTCCTTGAGCCTCCCAGGAGAAGCACCTTGTGAGGGAGGGAGGGGACATGGTAAACTCGTTTGTCCTCCTGCACAGTGCAAATCCTCTACAGCCCAGCAATGGGCTTTGTTTTTTCTCTTCCTCTTCCTCTTCTTCCTCCTCCTCCCCTTCTTCTTCTTCTTCTTCTTTTTCTTCTTCTTCTTCTTCTTCTTCTTCTTCTTCTTCTTCTTCTTCTTCTTCTTCTTCCTCCTCTTCCTCCTCCTCCTCCTCTTCTTCTTCTTCTCCTCCTATTGTTATTGTTGTTTTTGGTTTTTTGTTTTGCTTTGTTTTTTGATACAGGTTTTCTCTGTATAGCCTTGGCTGTCCTGGACTCACTTTGTAGACCAGGCTGGCCTCAAACTTAGAAAGATCCTCCTCCCTCTGCCTCCCAAGTGCTTGGATTAAAAACATTTAATTAGTCTATCAAGGTTACACAGAGAAACCCTGTCTTGAAAAAACAAACAACAAGGTAGGGTTCAGGAGAGTCTCCCACAAAGACCAAATGACATGTACAAAGACTTGTCTCACTGTGTGGCTTATAATAACGAAAAATGAGAGGCAACCAAAATCTAGTAAAACAATGAATTTGGCTGCATACATATGGTGGAAATACAGTCCAGTTAAAAATGTTTATATTCACAGATGAACGATATCTTGAGTTTTAAAAGCAAAAAACAAGCCAGCCACAGAACAGCACGCAAAATATAATCCCATTTGTGTAAAACTGTAATCATAAATACTTAAATATGTAGAAATGACTTGAATAACGTTCATCAAAACCTGAACAGTGGTTATCTCAGGATTCAGGTGATTTTTTTTGAATAATCTTTCTACTTTTCAGGACTGCGTGAATGTTTTTATAATGAACATGTTATTTTTATAGTCAGAAAAAATAAACCTATTTTCACCTAGGAAAAAAAAAACAGGAATAGAGAAAAAACTCTAGAAATTTCACACATGGAGACCAAACTGGAGCCTGTGTCCTCAGTGGAGGAAGCGGGAGACAATGTGGTCAGGAAACCTCAGGTTCGAAGCTGTCCCTAATAGAAATCGGGTTGAGCTCAGGCAGGTCAATAAGCCATCCCATCCTGGTTCCTCTGTGTGGAAACAGATGATAGGTCTATGTCACAGAATTATTTTCAGGATAAAGGGATTAATACTAAGGAAGTACTCAATTAATCCCAGTCTCCTCCCCCTTTGAGTTCGTTGTTGAATGCTCCTTTAATAGTACCAGGCTTATATTAGGCATTCAAGATGATTGAACAGGATGGACGGATGGATAGATGGATGGATGGATGGATGGATGGATGGATGGATGGATGGACAGGTAGTGAGGCAGGAGGACAGGTCTCTCTAAAGAATGGAGGGATGGGACACATAGATGGGTGGTTCAGGAGATAGATAGGGACACACAGATTGATTGGTGGGTAACTAGACAGCAGCCTACATTTTCCCATGACAGCCACATTAATCTATTTCCCATCCTACAAACTCAGTGCCATGTTGGGGTTCCTCCTTAGGCAGGTTGAGTTGAGAAGGGTGTACCTCTGGAGCAACCACAGTCAAAGTAATGTCACAGGGAGGTGACCTACAGGAGTATGGAATCATATAGGATGTTATTGCAGCCACGCACTTCTACCCCCTCATACTCACGTCCCTTCACCCCCAGCGTCTATGATGCCTCTCAGTCAACTTAGTCTTCCAAGTCCTGCCAACAGGGAGCATAGATAAATCTTTAAAATGACTTCAGCCCCAGCCAACACATGACTGGGATCACAGCCTGAGCCAGAACTCACTGAGGCCACTCCCAAATTCCCAGCCCCACAAAGATCAAGAGACCAGAAATGGCTATTGCTGTTTTAAGTCCGTGAGTTTCAGGGTACCGTTTTGCAGAGCAACAAGTACCCAATACAGGTGGGGACGTGAGTGTGTCGGGGTAGGAGGTGGGACAGATGCAGCTGCTGAGCTCTGCAGCTGGAGCCGTGCAAGCGGCAGCATCTGTACCAGGCAGGCATCTCGCCTTCTCTCAGATATGTTTGTTCTATGGCCTCCTGCTTCCCTCACTATTCAAGCCTCTCACACCTCAGCAGTTTGTACTTCCAAACTCCAGCCTTTTACCCTGCTTCTCTAGTTACCTTCCTCCCCCTGAATGGGCACACACCTTCCGAGGACAGCTAGTAAGCTCTCATTGTACAGCACGAGAAACCGAGGCTCAAAGAAAGGAAAAGAATTACCCCAGGCTGGAGCTATAAAGCCCATGGCTATTTCTCTTCCAACTGCCTGTGGGCTCCTGGCATCCCCAAGGCTGAGTTTTGACTCCACTTTTCACTATCTGTCACTATCCCATGAGGAGAGTGAGCAACACTGCCAGGCCTGGCTGGGACGCACCAGAGCTCTTGGCTGCGAGCGTACCTTACATGTGTCTGGGTAGAAATTTGCATTCTGCAACCGGGAGGCCCCGGTTCCAAGTATGTCAAATGTAATTAATTAGAGCAAACCTGCAACTGTTTTCAAACGCCGTATTAAAGGCTTTGTGCACACAGAACACACCCCGCTGGCCTGCTGAGGCTTGTAAAGAGCTGGGGAATAAAAGCCAGAGGGTCCTGAGCCTGTGCTGAACAGAATGGGGAGCACAGTTTCCCCACATCCCAGCCGGAAATTCCATCACAGCCAAGGTGACGGGCAGAGTAGCAGGGTCTGCAAGACCTGGGCCCAGCCCAGTCAACAACCCTACCCACTGTGTATGTCGCTGCTCTTTTCCTAGCTGTGTAATAGAACAGGAGCTCACAGGTCAGACAGACAGGGCCTGGAATTCAGGGTTCACCAGGACCTGAATCCAACTGCTACTTAAGCCACCCATCCAACAGTGGGTACCTCCTTTTATCTTCAGCCTTAACTTCCTCACATTAAACAGATAAGTAAATAGGGGCTGGGGCTGGGCTGGGGCTAGGGATGGCTGAATGGGCAAACGTCCTGCTGTACAAGCATGAAGAGCTCTGTTTAGATGCCCAACACCCAGGTAAAAGGCAGGCATAAGGGCACGAATCTGAAACCCCAATGCTAGAGGGTGGTGTCAGGCAGATCCAAGGGAATTCATATATATACCCACATAGACACAAACACACACACACACATGCATACATGCATATGTGCATGTATACATACATACATACATACATACATACATACATACATACATCTGCGTGAGTGTGTGCCCCTGGAAAGCCACATGGGTGATGGTACTAAACGTGATGGCAGGTGTCAATTGCTTAGCCCAGTGCCTGCATATAGTACACACTCAAACAGTGTGCAGTGACAGAAATACTTCATGGTGGAAAAATGAAACTTTATTTTGAAAAACTAAAGTCAGATAAACACAACTGCTACCCTGTGACCTTTGATAGAGATGCCAATTCAAAACAAAACCGCCGCTGAATTTCCAATGCTCCGCTCAAACTTTCCGAGCACTCAGAGCGAGAGTCCAGGGTAGAAAGCTAGACAGGTGCTGCTGGCTCTAGTCCCTCTCCAGGACTCAGGACCAGGTGGGAGGCCAGGAGATAAGACAGCCTCCCACCCGCCTGCTTTGGCCACTAATGCAGTACGTTTTCTGGATTTCTAGAAGCCCTGCTTATCCAGCAAAGATGGGGCAAATCAGACTCAATAAAAGAATGGCTTCCAGTCCTAGCTCCTAGGACTCAAAGCCCAGAGCCCCCAATATGAGCTGGGTCTCCGTGTCCACCTGGCAAATCAGACTCAACAAAAGAATGGCTTCCAGTCCTAGCTCCTAGGACTCAAAGCCCAGGGCCCCCAATATGAGCAGGGTCTCAGTGTCCACCTGGCCCTGGAGCACACCCACACAAAAGCCTCAGTGCCAACTCAAAGCCTGAGTAGGCTTTGGGTTATCCAGCAAGCGCGGAGGCTATTGGGGTCGGGGTAGGAGAACAGGTATTCTAGACTGGTGTCTGCCTGTCATGTTGGTTTTTACGTTCTCTCAAAAGTCTTGGCTAACATTTACAGGTCTTTAGTCTCCTGCTAGGATAGGAGTCCTGAGCTCTGCCCAGCTCACTGAGGAGGAGGCTGCTGTGTGACAACTCTAAATGAGCCTTGCTCTCACTCCCTGGGGGCTGTACCTCCTCAACCACAGAGGGAATGGGTCAGCAAGAAGACATATGATCCCAGAGAATACTTTCAAAGATCCTAATGGCTGCACTAATTTTTTTTTTTTAAGGAAAATGAAGGCTTGGGTGGGGGTGGGAGGAGGCGGGAAGGTTCAGGCAGTAAAGTGCTTGCTGTTCGAAGACCTGAGTTCAATTCCCAGCACCTACAGAAAAAGCCTATTGTGGCAGCCTGTACCTATGATCCCAGCACCAGGAAGATGAGACCCTCACTGGCCAGCCAACCTAGCCTAACTGGTGAACTGTAGGTTCCAATGACAAACCCTGTCTCAAAACACGAGGTGGGCAGTGCCTGTGGATGACACCTGAGGTTGGGCTCTGACTTTTACATGTAGGTGTGTGTGTGTATGCCACACGCACACACACACACAAAACACACAACGCACACCACACACACTTACATAGACACACAAAACATGCACACAAACATACACACATAAATAAATGGACGGATGGATCGAAAAGGAAACCAGTAAATTACTTCAGTAGTATATCTTACTTAAGCAAATATAGAAAATCATCTCAATCTGTCACCAATATTACAACTGTAACCTTTGGGCTTTGGCGTCTGTTGGACCTTTCTCAAGTCTTTAAGATCTACTAGCAACATTTCAGCTGGTAGTTCCCAGACTATGTTAGATGGTGGGGACTCAGACCATCGTATAGACTCAGACAGAAAGGCGACCAGACACACAGCAAACTCCACCCGATGCGGTGGAGCGCAGAGGAAGTTTCCCTCCCAGGGGCCTCATTCCAGGCCAGTTTCAGTTTTATTTCAGATCAGTTTTGCTCTCTGCTTTTCCGAATCCACTGGAAGAAACACCCACATAAACAGACTTAAATTTTGACAGTTATTTCTCCCAGCTGACAGAATTAAAAGAAAAAAAAATCCCCAACATCCAACTATGTCCCCACTTCTTCTCTCTGGCCATTCCAAGCACTCTGCTAACATCAAGGTGGCTCGCAAAACTCTAAGCCCAAAATAAAACCAAACACAAATTCCTTGCAAAATGTATCACACCAAAAATTCCTGCCCTCACTCCTCCAATATTCTAGAAAACTATTGGGGCAGATGGGGATTTGGACACCAGGGCTCAGAGCTGAAAGATGAATGGCCACCTCTTCAGGTGAGCTGTCTTGGACAATAATATCCAGATCATGAAGCCAAAACAATTTCTGACTTTGAATGTGATGAGCAAACTATACACCAGGGACTGGAAAATGGCTACCAGGCCTCTTACCCACAGGGATACTGCCAAGTCTCACTCCTCCCTGATCCAGCCCAGGCCCAGGGCTGGTACCCAAGGATGCCAGCCCAGCCTGCATCCCTGCCCAGGTTCAACTTGCTACACAGTGATGCTCCTGTGTGGTCCACAGCCCTGTGGGAGCCTGGCATCACCTGACTCCACTTATTCTCCCTATCTCATATGAGGCTCCATTCTGCTTTGTCAGCCAAAATATTTATATCATTTTTCTGTTGACTCAATACCATCTCACCTCATAGTCCCTCCTTCCCTGTTTAAGAAAAGAACGAAGTCATCACCGGTATGTTCCTCCACTTTGGAATCTCACACCCTGTGAAGCACACTGAGGCTCTGGAGCTTTAAAAAGCATCACCAAACACGTCGTCTCAGGTCCTTCCTGTGAAGGATTCTTACCAGCCCATTTCCCAGATGTAGAAATTAAGACGCAGAAGGTCTAAGGCATCCCTCTGTGGTCTCAGTACACAAACAACAAGCATGTCACAACACCACTTCCAGAGATCCCAGGGCCTGCCAGGCCCCTCTGCTGTCATCTATACTGTGCCAGTGAGGGGAGGGGGCACTTCTTAGGCCATAAGCATGCCCCACCAGCACCCATCTTTTGAAACTTGACCGGTTTGCTCGGTCTGAGCTGCGAAGCAGGCCATGCCGCCCAGCTTTGATGACAGCCCCAAGGGTGTCTAATTATAACAAGGAAGGGAGGAGCCAGGATTCTCTGGCTATTTTCTCAAGATCAAATTAGCTTTAATTCCTTTTAGCACGGGGTATGTGGAGATTGCAGGAAAAGGGCTCACTGTGGAGTCAAGAAATCTGAGGTTTTTATCCCCACCCCTCACTTACTTGTTGAGTTTGGGGGCAAGTCACTCCACCTTCCTTCCCCAGCCTCCATTCCTCTGTGTGTGAGTTTGTTTTTGTTTTGTTTTTTATTTGGGGGGGGGGAGTAAGCGTGATTTGATCAAGACAAACTGGCTCATGTCTCATGCTCAGCTTAAGAGACTGGGAGCCTCATATGAAGATGCACACTGAGGCTACTACTGGTCAAGTCAAGGGAGAAAAAGGCCACAATTGATTAGTGATGTCTGCCACAGGCTTGGAAATGGGAAGTGGTGGGGTGTATGTCACCGATTTACCATCCCTGCATCAGAAAGCAGAAAAGCAGCAGCGCCATGATGAAGAAAAGCCCCCTGTTATAAAGGTTTTCCTCACACCCCACAAACATAAGCATCACCATCATCAATAATAGTATTGCCATCCCCACATCACAGAGAATTAAATAACCAGCAAAGAAATAAGCACTGTAGCCAGCACGCCAAGACGATCAAGTGGTACAGCAGGAGAAGGACTAAGCCTTGTCCCTCCAACTTTGATCTGTTCAATCAGCCCTTGGAAATGTCACACTGGTGTTGTGCAGGGGGCGAGGACAGAGTATCTTTATAGCTACAGAGAAGGAACTACTCATTTCAAGGCTTTACCTCTTCGCCATAGGTGATTGTCCACTCCTGTTAGAGAAGGTCAAGCCAAGTGATGGCAGCCCACTCAAAGACACAGCAGGAAAAGGGATCTGAAGTCCAAGTTCCAGACACTTCTCTACGTGAAGGACTATCCTCTCTGCTGGTGTCAAGCCCAGCCAAGGCAAGGGATAAAAAGAAGAGTCTGGAACTCTCAAGGTCATAGTGTATGCCACACAGAGCTGGCCACCTCAACTGTAAAAGGAACAGTAGCACTCGGGTACATGGCTTCACCTCAGAAACATGACAATGCATATGCTGAGGAGATGGCTCAGTAGATAAAGTGCATGGTACACACAAATGAGGGCCTGAGCCCCCCAGTGCTTGCACAGTACTCCACACACCCGTCACCCCAACACTGTCTCAAGAATCAAGGTGGAAAGGCAGTCAAGGAAGAGACCTGACGTGCAATATGGCCTCCACATAAGCCTTCATGCACACACACACACACACACACACACACACACACACACACACACACACACACCTGCACACAGTAAATATGAAAGTGAAAGTGAACTTTGAAGACACATGGTTGGCCTGAAACTGAGACTGCTGTTCCCTTGCTGAACTGAGACACAAATTGTCAAAACGACAATGTTTCATATAAAACAGAAGGAAATTAAGCAAACGAACAATATTCTCAGCTTTCCGTCATTAATTTTAGTTGAAGTTTGGCATCTGCAACACAGACCTGGACCAGAGATGGGGCTGGCTGAACATCAAATCACAGAGCCAGCTCAAGTCTGAGGGCCCTTGTGACCACCGTTCAGCAAACAGCCCCCTGGCAAGCAGCTAAGGCTCTCTCCTCAAGCAAACAAAGGCACAGCTGGCATGTCACTTCCATGAGGTGCTGGCTGGGCCCCACTCACATTCTCTGCACCTCCGCCAAGTAGAGGGTGACTCCTGCTGGCTACCAACCCAGTCTAAAGAGACAATCCTGAGACTGGGGAAATAGCTAAGTTAGTAAAGTGCCTGCTGCTAAGCATGGTTGAAAGACCCGAGTTCAATCCCCAGGACCCACTTGAAAAAAAAAAAAAGTCAAGTGTGGTAGTACATGCCTATAAACCCAGAAGAGGGTCCTTGGAATTTGCAGACCAGCCAAGTTAGCTGAATGGGAAAGTTTCCGGTTCAGTGAGAGACCCTATCACCAAAAAGCAAATAAACATGGTAGAGAGTAACTAAGAATACTCGACGCCAACCCCACTGTACACGCACATGCACACAGAGACTCTGTAGGACTTGGGTGTGGGAGGGAAGCTAGCGGGTAAGATACTTGCTGTGCAAGCATGAAATCCTGAGTTCTATCCAACAACCAAATACAAGGAAGGTACAGTAGCTAGCTTGTACTTGTAACCACAGGGAAGGATCCTTAACTGTGAGCTCCAGGTTGAGGGAGGGAGACAGACAGGCAGGCAGGCAGACAGACACACACACACACACAGACGGGAGGGGTAGCAATGTGGCCAAAGGAACTTTAAAAATCTCCAAGACATGTAAAGTCAAAAGAAGCACCCTCCCTGCCCTGTTGAGGATTACATTTTTTTTTTTTGAGACAGCCTGGAGCTTCAAAGCCAACTGTAAAAATACACTGCTTATGACTCCCTAAGAGGACACTGGTTTGGACCAAATAGCCAAACCCAAATTGGTCATCCACTCTCCACTGGACTCGATTCCAGCTGAGCTATTTCCAAAAGTCAAATTAAGTCATCAAATATTTACTGAGCTGCTGCTCTGTGCCAGACCCCACGATGAATAAGCCATGATCTCCAGCCTTAAGGAAGTCACCAGCTGGAGAAACAGATGTGCGAACAACCAGCTCAGTCTCAAATTCACAGAGTTTGGGCAACACAAGAAGAGCTTAACTCCGGCTGGTAAGGAAGAACCTTCTCAAGGTCCTCAGCTGCTCGGGGACAGACGTGAAGGCAGGCACTTCAGGCACGGGCACGGCCTCAGTGTCATTACAACTCTTTAAAGACTACGCCACTGGCTTTGAAACGGATCAGGAAATGCTCAGCATCACTGAACATGGATGCTAAGGACACTGATAAAATGCCTCGCCTTAGACAGTTCTAAAGAAAAAAAAAGTATGATGTGTGTGTGCCCACGCACGTTCATGCATGTGTACATGAGTGCATAAGTGTCTGATGTGTGTGAGTGTATATCCTGCTGTTCCCTAGAGAGAAACGTGCTACCCCACCTTTTCAAGAAAAGCCGCCAGGTTCTCTGAACTAGTCAGGTGGAGATTCACGGGTCCCTTGATCAAGTGTCAACTAATATACATTGGCCACCCTCTAAGGAGCCCAAATGGCTTGTTGTTTTTGATCACGCTGCTTCATTTCATTATAAAGTTCCCTTTAAGGTCAGGGTAACTAACCACCCCCTTCTCCACAGGCAGAAGCTGTAGACCCAACATGAGAAGTGGCTTTCCCACAGTGACACAAAGTTCACCCCACACCACAAGGTTGGATCACATACTCTGATCCCAACTTTCCATGTTGCCACTGGGGTGAACCCAGAAGCTTTCTGAGCATCTATCTGACCTGAGGTAACTTCCTGACAGCTCCATGTTTTCACTTAAGAAACAGGTTTCTTTGACACCCCACCCAGTTCGTCCCTCTCCTCACACCCCACCCTCTTCATATCTCTTTCAGACACTTAAATCCCACCTCCAACAACTGCCCTCTTCCCGCAGTGCTCGGCTTTACCTGTGGGCGCGCGCGCACACACACACACACACACACACAGACTCACTTATGGACACTCGTGTATACACACTTGCGTACAGGCCCCACCACATTCTACTGCATTCCCAGCCACTGTCATTTTCAACTAAGAGAACTGAGGTATGGCCACTCTGACCAGGACAGGTTTCGTGGACTGATGGATCTGACCACTAGATGCTGAAATAATCAAATAGGACTCAGGGAGGAAGTCCCACCAACGTTAACCTTTCTGAGACCAACTTGAACAACAACCACACAGCATGTGGGTCTGGCCCTGCACTGCCCACTACGGTCACTGGCCACATGTCAATACTTAACAGAAAAAAACATGACTTCCAGTCACAACTGGAAGTCACTACTGAAGGGAGAGACTCACAAAATTTCCAATACTTCATACTCTCCCCCAAAAGAGTGCCACATTAATTAGTTTTTATATTGATGGTGGGTCAAAATAGTAACACTGCTCAAATATGGGGGTTAAAAACACATTTTACTAAAAGCAATGTCACACGTCTCTATTCTCCTTGGTAGACTACTAGAGAATGCTAAATTACCTATGTGGCTCCAACTTGTGGGTTGAATTCTATTTCTGTTAGACCACACTTCTCTGACATGTTTAGAGGATGAGCCGATGAAGGCAAAAAATTCTGGAGCTACGGAGTAAATACGTTCACACAAAAAAGACGTAAATACAGAAGGTAAATACAGCCTTGACATAGGCTAACCCCAGAGAGACTTCTCTGGCAAACTTACAAGAAAGTTGAAAATAAAAGTAGCCATGACAACCACTGGGTGTACTGAGACAGAGCTCCACACTACCTTCCATCACTTGTCCATCACAGGGACTGACCCCCTGCCTGTGCATCCCACCAAGGCCAGCAAGCTGGGATCACACCTCCTGATAAACACAGCCAAGAATTCACAGGTGGAGCCCTTGAATGGGGAACAAAGTGGGTGGCCCAGGACACCTGCCCTACATAGTTCCCTACAATCAACCAAGAAAGACATGAAAAAAAAAAAAACAATATAAACAAGGAAGTTCAAGATACTCCCAGCCCACTGACAGAGTTCATCTAGTCAGTTATCTTTAGATTTGGGGTCATCTGACTATGACCAGCTGCAGGACATGTATTAACCATCATATGAAAATATCTCCAAGTATGATACAGCACTTGTATGTTGCATGAAATAACACCTGCTATGTTCTATCCCCCTGCATTGCCCTCCGTCCTTCCTTCTCTAACACTGACTGATTTACCAAGTGAATGCAACATGCCAACACAGTGATTCTGGGTCCGTCTGCGGCAGTAAGTCAGAGGTATGCATGCCAAGTGACCACTGCACCTCTGTTTCTAGAATAGTCGAGTCCAGATGTGGCTCGGCAGCTTTCTCTACACGTGATGAAGTAGCTACAACTAACTTCTTAAGAGTCAGAATCAGCAATGGAGCCCCCGTGTTCCTCCCTCTCACCGGCCTAAGTGCTCATTTCACAAGCACAGCTCTATAGGAAATAGTGATCTGCCCAAGGTCACTTAGCAAGCCCTTGGGGGAGCTAGCCCTTAGCACCCATAAAGCCATTTCTCCTCACCACAGAGGAGACACAATCCATCGTGAAATGCTACAACATGAAGGTACTAAGAATTCCCTATGCCCATGAGAAGTCGACGTCTCTACATCAAGTCCAACATGTAAGAAAGTTCTCCTCACCCACGAAGGAGAAGGAAGGAAGGGTTCTGCAGTCAGTGAAGGCAACACACCAAGGGCAGAGGCAAAAGTGGGGAAGAAACCGGACTGGACCCCGGAACAGCTTACAACTATTCCCAAGTGGTACAAGCCATGGGCTGTGTGTCTTCCAGAGCTAGCAGTCCAGCCATCTTTGCTGTTCTGCAAAAGCAAGCCTTGTTCAACTCTACCTCTGTGTAGGCCTCAAAGTATAAGCAGGCTGTTCATCCTGGCTTGGTCCAAGTCAAACTATAACGCGAGTCCTTGAAATTTCAAACCTTATTAGAAAAAAAAAATATCTCCTTAGGCAGAAAAGCAAAACATTAAGTAATAAGGTCTCCTCTGTGAGAGGGAGGATAAATGATCTTTCACCAAAACAACCCAGGCCATCATCAAATTACCACCCCTCAAGCCCAATTTGCCAAATCTTTTGGCAAATATTATATGAGTATGATAAACAGAAGTGGACTAATAAAAAATAGCTCCTATATCCATTTCTGGCCACACTTCATCTGGAACAGTAGAAGCAGAGACACAGAGACAGAGGTTGGGGCGAGAGGGAGAAAAAGAGGAAGGGAGAGAGGGAGGGAGGGAGGGAGGGAGAGAGAGAGAGAGGGAGAGGGAGGGAGGGAGGGAGGGAGGGAGGGAGGGAGGGAGGGAGGCACAGACCTGACTAGGCCCAGGTCAGATCTCACCTCAATGACACTAAGAGAAAACAAAAGGAAACTAGCCCCGCCCCCTACAGGACCAGCATGCACTTCTATTTTTCTATTTCCTTCAGAATAAACATAATGAGAATAACCAATTCTATAAGAAGAGGGGGGGGGGAAGGTCTGCAAAACAAATAAATTTCAGTTTCTCGACATAAACCATAACTACAGACAACAAAACAAGAATTTCAGCAGAATAGATTGCAGGAATCTGAGTGGCTAGACAGCTTGCAGGCTACACAAAGGGATGAGCTGAGATATTTGAATGTTTTCATTACTTTCCTAGAGATAACCTATTATAGTCAGCCCTGACCTTTTCTCAGATGCCCTCACCCCATGCAACTGCCCCTACTTCAGTCTTCCTTCAGCCCTGCTCACCTTCAGCCCACTAGCTCATCAGGCATCCAGAATTCCTGAAATTTTAAATTCCTTGACCGTCAAGGCATTGCCCTAAATAATTCAAGAGAAAAAAAAATTTTTTAATTGTGCACTTAAAGAAAAAGAAAGCCTATTCTAAATATGTCAAATGTGTGGCCATTCAGCTCTGAACGATTTTGTTACTTAAAAAAAAATTTTTTTTTAATTTTTTTTAATTAAAAAAAAATTTTTTTAAATGAAACTCTCCCAAATGCAATGGCGACGATGGGGACTGTCAAACCTGTGCCACTGTTAATTTCATTCCACAGAATTAGAAGCCCTTCAGCAACCCAGTTTCCATAAGACAAGGTTGGTAAGGCAAGAACCAGGGCCACCAAGCCTCCAAGACCCGCTGGCTGCTGATTCCAGGTCCAGGGTGGCCCATCCCCACCCCAGGTCACCCATCACAGCGCCACCCCAACTCCCACAAGGTACCCCCAAATGCTGCCAACACACTCCTTTTGAACTGAAATTTTTGAACTTTTTTTTTTACTCAAATAAATAAATTAAATCCCAGCACATCCAATCAGACTCTAATCTACCAAAAATTCCCCTTCATCTTGGAGCAGAGATCTTATTTTCATCTGTCAAATTTCAATTCAGTCAATATTTCTCACCTGAAATTTTTTTCCTTTTTTTTGTTTCACTCCATTTGATTCATCTTAAGGCCAAAATCTCCACACAAAGTAGTGTTTGTAAAAATGCTTTCAAATTCCAAAGGCGAGCATCTCTGGGTTTGGCTTTTGTGTATATTCTGATTAGTTTTTCTTTCAAAGAAAATAATAAATTTTGCTGCTAGAAACAGCTGAGTTGGTGTTTTAGCCCATTTCTTCAGCAAAGTGTTTTTACCAGGGCAGATGGATACAAACCAGAATTTTCATCTCTCTGCCATTCTCTCTTTCATCTTTTTTTCTTGCTGGGTCAGTAAAATTTGTGGGGGTTTTGTTGTTGCTACAACCCCCCCTTAACACATATACATACACTCCCCAAATGATCAAGGCTAATGGATTTCTTCTCTTTTGAAAGTAATAAAAAAAATAATTGAAAATACAAAATATTAATAAATTACCCAGCCCCACATCACAAAGAAACCTGAAGCCAACATGAATTTTTTAAAAATAATAATAATATTCTAATTGGAAGAATGAACAGGATTGAGGAGGAGAAATTCTCCTCTGTAACGAGGATTTTTTAAATCCTTGTCTTCATCAATTGATTCACTTGTGTGCTGTAAAAAAAAATGGGCTTCTGCGAATCCACTGTTAGTTTTTCATAATAATGTTAATTATGCATATCTTATTTTAATGGCGGCCTCTCCTACAAATCTGTGGGCTACTCAGTTTGTACAATATGTGAATTGACATTTTCCCCCACTGAATATTGCTCAAGAAAAGGGTGCCTGACATTTTCTAGATAAAACAACAACAAAACAAGAAATGCCTAGACCTTGCAGCAAACAAAATCAGGAAACAGTCATAATTATTCCATCAAAGCAACACACACACACACACACACACACACACACACACACACACACCCTAACAAAAACCAGGAAAAAGACCGACCGGCAGAATTTCACTCTAACTTTTCCAGTTTTTGTTTTTCTCTAGAATCCTTAGGAGTTAAATGCAGTAAAATGTAAATGAAAAAATTTTTAACCTACAATTTTTGGGTGTGTCCAAAGCCAACACATTTTAGGATCTATTTTCTCTTTTAAATCCTTCTTTCTTGGAAATGGAAAAACTTTGAACACTGCCAAATGGTAAAATTAGTCATCTTTGCCCACCAAGCAAAATAAGTCGCAAATTATAATGAAGCATCATTTCTAATTGCTTCAGAGAGCCAGTTCTCCCAGCTTTCCCTAAACTGGACTACTTCCCCCCTTTCCTCGGTCCAGTTATTTATTTATTTATTTATTTATTTATTTTACTCAAACTAAAATGACTTGGGTACCTAAACTGTCTTTGCTTTTAGGGGATATTTTTTTGCTTTCTCCCCTTCAAGAACTGAATTCATTCAAATTTCAGTTTAATTTTCATTTACATATTATCTCAATCTGGCTTCAGAAATAAAAATTATCATGTCCTTCAATGGCCAAAGTGAAAATTGACTCCAAAAAAGATAGGAAAAAAAGAATCTTTCTACCCTTCCACTGCCTTGTAGATGAAACTTTGGAAAAAATAAGAAATAAAAAATATTTCTTTTCAATTTTAATTTCTTTTTTATTTACAAAATACTATCCTCTAGGTGGCGTCGTTTTAATGGGAAAAAACTACCGTTTGAAGAAAAATTAGAAAAAAAAATTGAGAAAAGGAAATATGGCCTTTAAAAAATAAAAAGATTGTTGCAAAGATGGGGGGCCTGGAAAGAAAGATCTCCTTGGGGGGTCACCAGGGACCCTGAGCGCTGAGAGGGTCAGGGGGAAATTGTAAATTTCGGGGGAGGGAGAGAGCTGGAAGAAGGTTGCATTTTCGCAAAATCTGAATTGTCCAAACTGCAATGGCTGCTCCGTCCTCTCACTGCTTTGTTTCTGGGCTCTGGTCCGAGCTGGGGGCCGCGGGGGGCGCCGGGTGCCGGGTCCCCGTCAGCCCCGGCCGCCGCCCCCGCGCCTCCCGCGCCCCGCAGCGCCCCAGGGGGGGCCGCTCCCGCACCCTGGCCGCCCTGCCCCACTCCGGAGCCCCTATCCGGCGCCCGCGCTCCGCATCCCGCGGGGCTGGCGCGGCCCCCGCCCTGGCCCCAGCCCTGGCCCCAGCCCCGCGTTACCTGCGGAGCCGCCGCGCCGCCCGGCTGGCTCATCGGTCCGTGCGGGAGGAGGCGGCCCCGGCGCGTCCTGCTCCTCCCGGGCCGGGCTGCGCCGCGCGCACAATGCCGCTGCCACCACCACCGCCGCCGCCGCCGCCGCCGCCGCTCCCTCCTCCGCCCGCCCCGCGCGGGCCGGGGGGCGGGGGCCGGGGGCGCCGGGGGGTACTGCCGCGGGGACCGCAGATCGCCCCGCCGGCCCGCGCCCGCCGCGCCGCGCCGCGCCCCGCACCGCCCCCGCCGGCCTCCGAGCCGCCGCCGGCCCCCGGCCTCTCCTTGGCCTCCGCTGCCGGCCTCCGCGTCGCCCCAAGGCGCACACAAAGCCACCGGTCCCCAGCGCGGCCGCCGGCCCCCCAAACTTTCCCGCGCCAGCCCCGCGCGCGGGGCATTTGCTCGCGTGGAGCGTGGGTGGGGGCACAGAAAAGTTTTGGGGAGCGGCCTCTGGTGGGACAGAAGGGGTTAATGGAAACGCCTCTCCCCTCCCCTCAAGCCCCCTCCCACCCCCAAAATCAGATTGATTTTTAAAATAAAAGTTTTGAGGAGAGGAGCGCAGTTGGAATGCTTACTGGGAATATTCGAGTAGCCCAGGCTGCCCCTGGCCCCCTTAGATAAGTTTGAGAACTGAGGGCCAAGGGGACTATCTTTGACCCCCAGCGAGTCTGATTTTAAATTTACTATTTGAGGAGCCTACCTTCTGTGTAATATCAGTAAAGCGACTTTTTACCCTCCCCTGCCAAAAAATGTAAAGTTATTTAAAAAAAAAAAAAAGGTTAGAAATGTGCCATATGGTAAAAAGGAGAGGTTGAAAATTCAACAAGGGTCAGCCCCTCCTCCCACTTAGAAAAAGAAAATTTTGACTAGCCCTTCTTATTTGAACTGAAAGGTGAAAGAGGCTGACTCTTTCAAAAATCCTAAAATATAAAAATACAAAATTTTCTTCCTTGAGGAGCTTCCTCCTTATGACTTAGGAAGATTTAAGAGAGATGGTGTGTTTTGATTTTGTCCTCCCATTCCCCAAAATAGATTTTAAAAATAATAAAACAGAAAGGCCTGGCCTATATGGAAGCCAGAGAGATCCCTGGATTCTTTTCCCACAACTAGTTGAGTTTTAAAATTGAAAAGTTGGAGAATTACCATCCATCAGATGAGAAAGGTACCAACATGTTCCCTTGAGAAAACGATAAGGGTAGTTTGTTTTATAAACAGAATATAAGGGTAGTAAACTGTGCTTTTTCTGACTCCACCTTCAGAAAACTCTGATAGGGATTTTTAACATTTAAAGAGCAAACTCCACTAAGGGGCTGGGGGCTCTAGAATTGTCCCCTTGGAACTGCTTCTTCCCAAGTTATTAAAAAAAAAAAAAAAAAAAAAAAAAACACTCTCCTGGAAGAACGAGTCTGTGGGAATTTGGCCCTCCATGAAAGAAGCAGGTAAAGAAACCCACTTTCACACCCAGACCTGGCAAATACTCACTTAAGAAGTTAAGAGGAATCTTCTAGTTACTTCTAGAAACCCCTAAAGTCAGTGATTCACTTAAGATTTTAAAAAAAGACTCTGTTTTCCCACCGGCCTATCATGTATGCTTCTGGAAGAGAACGGAAAGCCCGTGTGGATGAGGTGTGGAGGAGAGCTGGCAGTCTGAAGACTCTGGCAAAGCCCTCTGCCTGCTTGCCTCTCCTCCTCCAGGATGCTAGGGCCTTGGTATCTGGAGAGGCCTCTGGTTCAAAATCTCCACTATCCCATTCTCCTTGTGTGCTGTTTTAGAGCACCTGCCTCCTGGCCAGGCCCCTTCCTCTGCCTAAGCTAAGGCTGGTATAATGCCCTGGAATAGGAAGGAAGGAGACCAAAACAGCGTGATGGCTATCAAGATAAAAAGCCCTACTCTGAGAATCAGAAAAACTGGATGCAGTAACTTCACAGAGGAGCAAGTACAATCTACATGTGTCTAGCAAGAAGAAGGCCCCAGCCCTTCTCGGTCTTGAACCATCCATATTAGCAGGTCTCACCCTGGAGTTTTTAGTTCCTTTTGTTGATGCAAGGAACCAAAACTTTACATTTCCATCAAGTTCTCAGCAGCTGCTTGCCTAAAAACACAGCTTTGCAAATCACTGTGGTGCCTGAACAAGACGAAGTGCACAGGTGCAAGAGAAAGGGCCTGGTCCACTCCGGGAGCACGGCAAACCCGATTAGCCTGCGTGCAGAGCACCCTTGCTGCAGAACCTTCATCAGAGAGAGGGTCCCTGGAGCAGGAGTTTGAGTTCACAGGCCCTTGCGTAGGTTTAGGGATCCAGAAAATAACCCCTAAACAAACCTTGGTCTACAAGTACATTTGAAGGAAGAAAATATCTTCCTCCATTTTCCAAAAAAGGATTCAAGTGACCCCAGGTGGCAATGATAGAAGCCCCTGTCACCTCTAGCCTTGTGAAATCTGTGCTTCTCTTCGGCCTTTTCTTTCTGGAATCATTGCAAGTCACTTCTGCTTCTCCACTGCCCATAGGTCAGAGGACCTCGGTGCCAGCACATTGGGACAGAGATTTCGTGCAGGAGTATTCAGCAACAACGTTTAAAAAGGATTTCCCCTGGGTTATAGACCCAGAGTGTGGAACTCGGCTGGATAAGGTTGAAGTCTCACATCTCCTGACAGCCCTTTGTGCTCACTTGGTCGATGATGGTGGATTCCGGTCTATGATGGTGGACTACCTTTTCTCAGTGGGCTTCTCACTCACTCCTTCCTAACTTATCTGGTAATCCCAGATCTTGTTAGGATGATCACAGAGCCAACCCTTTCCTGATAAGAGGATTGGTTTAGCAAACCCCACCCTATGCTAAGGAGATGCTAACCTCCAGCAAATGACTTTTAATCGTACCTAGAAGTTATTCCCTTACCCATAGGATAATTAAGTACTGTGTTTTCCTTCTTATGATAGGACCCCATGCTACTGCATGTAAATGGGGTACTGTACCACTGTATGTAGATTAAGTATCCTGGCACCCTTTTGCCCCAGAGAACCAAACACATTCGCCCACAAACCCCTCCCCACTGCCTAAGGTTTATAAATAAAGGCTGGCTGGTGTGCCATTCCTCCACCATGACTGTCTGAGACTCTGTTCTGGGGAAGAATCACTGCTCTATGCCGGGGGGGGGGGGGGGTTGACTGCCTGTCAAGGTAGCAATGGTAGTCGCTCCACCCTGCTACCTTGGTGCTGACCCCCAGTGAAGCACAGCCAGGCCTGGGCCCTCACTGGACCTGCCTGCCAGCTGGTTTCAAACATGCGTCTGCTTCCTCTGCTGTGCTTACCAAAGGGCTGTAACACTTTTGGTACCATCAAGGGGGTTGTGGAGTTCCTGAGTCTCCGCTGCCTTCGGATACCCAGCAATCTCATTCTAAAAGAGCTAAACTGTAACGCCCAGTGGAAACTCATTTTCTACCTCTTCAGGTAAGACCGGGAACCTGGCCTAGCACCCAGGCCATGGGCCTCACCCTGAGTGCTCTAAGCCTTCTGTGATAGAGAAAAGGGACCTTGGGGCCTTCAGTCTCAAGGTCCATCAGTTCTTGTCCAGAAGTCAGCAGCACCTGGACCAGCCCGCCAGAAGAGGAATCCAGGCCACCAGCCAGACACTGAATGACACCAGAGATGATGTCCTTGCTTCAGGCTAGCCTAGCTGGGCCAAAGGAGGGATACTAAGGGCATGTCATCTGAACTTAATAAATCCAGGTTATAATTGAACCTGCACACTCCCTAAGAAGTGCAGAAGCTACACAGTCACCTTCAGTGACAAGAACGACACATATGTAACTCAGAGAGTGTCCTGAGGCCCTCCAAGAGTAAGGGGCTAGCTACTGCTGGAGACCCTCACCTGCAGGGAAAAGGGACACCAAGAACAATATGACGAGGAGACTCGAGTCACACAGAGGGCTTTGAGGGAAGGATTCTGACAACACAGAAGACCTGTGAGTGGGCTGGAAGAAGGTGGCAGGTAGAACAAACAGGGTCATTTGAGACAACTCAGTGGGCAAGACCCAAACTGCCCAGTAACGGAACAGGCAGAGTCCTGGGTGCTGCATTGCAAAATGAACACTAGTTAACCTAAGACCCCCATAGTGCACCAGGCACCCCCCAAAGGCTTTCTCGTTTTGTTCCTGGGCTTATCAGAGTTTGGAAACATTTGGCCCTCCTACATGCAGCTCTCTATCTTCCAGACACCTGCAATGTGTTGTGATTTCTAAGAGCCCAGCCTATGAAGTCAACCAAGGATGCTTCCTAGCAGTGGGAACCCTGGCCTCCTGGTACAAGAGGATGAGGGGCAGGGATTCCATTGGCTGGCTACTATGGAGACCTCTGTATTTCCTAGGCACATTTAGGGACTTTGCCCATGTTTCTGACTTAGGCCTCGGGGCACTCCCACTCACCTGTAATGAAGTAGATGCTGTTATCAAAGAAGAAGCCACACATTTCCTGTGCAGCTTCTTTAGAAAAAGATGCCGGAACTGTCTACATGAGACCATGATGTCGAGGCCAGAGCCAGGGCTGAGTAGGGTTGGACCCTTAGGTTCTGTCTCTGACCAATGGGATTCTAAAACCCCACAAGTCTGTGGGCCCTCTTTTAGAATCAGTAGAAACAAAATCGTGCTAAAACAGAGATATGGCGCCATCAGGAAACTGCATAGATCCTGAGATCAACCAACAAACCACCCAATAGCAGCAACAAAGCAAATGTTGATATCACATGGTTATAATATCAGCAGTAAGGAGGTAGAGACAAAAGTATCCACTGACCTCCACAGACAGACACTCACACAAGCTTAAAAACATGTGTTATTCTGTTGAACTAGGAAAAAGGCTGTGGAATCCAAGGGCCGGAAATAAAATGAAGGCAGAATGGACTGGCTCTCACATCGCACAGAGACAAAGATCTCTTAACATCTTCATACACACACACACACACACACACACACACACACACACACACACACACCAAGGGGGATGTCTTTGAATCTCTAGGCTCACAGTCAAAATGGTCACCCACAGGTCAGCTTATGCCAACAAGTGCTGACCAGTATATTTGGGCATCACTCCAAACTCTAAAGAGGAAGACTGTGATTGGCCAGACCTGGCTCAGATGTCACTGCTGCAGACCATCTGTGACCAAGGAGAGGGTGGGGCCACTCAATGCACAGAGAGCCTCCTGAGACAACCCCTGGGGGAAGCAGGAAATGTGTGGCACTGGGAAGACCTGTCCAGTGCACCTTTGTGGGGCAGGAGAACTCCCTGAGGTGTCCAGCCGAGCGCTACTACCCAAGGCTGGCACCCTCCAGGCTCTCCTGCTGGAGCTTGTCCATGTTCAGGAGTCAGAGTTAGAGTGCTGAGACCATGGGAACAATGAGGGACTCATGTCAAGCTTTCACCATCGGAAGGTTTTGGAAACAGATAGGTCCCCTATAGAGCCTGGGGACCTGGCTAAAGCATAGTGGGTGTGTCTTCGTGAGAAAAACTCCCATACAGCAATGCAGGAGGTTGTGGGACGTGGAACAGAACAGACGAGGGCATAGCAACGAGCTCCTGGATACAGAGCCTGCGGAATGAGAGCGGCATTCTGGGAAGGGCCCATCAGGGGTGCTGGGACTCCTGGGAGAACCTCACAGTCCAGTCTCTTACATCCTTAACAATTTCCCAAATAAGTTGTAGCTTTCTTTCTGAACAAACGGACCACTTATCTGAGCTGAGAAAAGGAGGTGTTCATCCCCATTTTAAAGATGGGAAAGCTGAGGCTCAAGCCTTCGGCCAAAGCAAAGCATGTGGCAGCCAGACTGACTCCTGCCCAGCACTCTTGCCAAGTGCCCCTGCTGCTTCTGTGGAACCTTCCTGTGATAGTAACCAAAAATGAGCAGGTCCTTTCAGGCCTCTTGCATTTCCTCGGGAATTTTCTTCTTTACCTTGTTTTCATGCCCCCCTCTCTCTCCTCATTTCCGTGGGAAGAAGTTCAAAAGGGCCCGAGATCAAGCAGTGATAACTTACTTTCTAGAAAGGCATCTTCATGGTAGGGAAGTTTCCAGGGAAACAGGTACCAAGGCCTTGGCTGTGCCCCACGGAAATGAGCCTGGGTGGAAAGATCAGAAAGAATGAAGAGTGAAGATTCAGGACAGGGACTCTTCAGACTGGGAGAGTCAAGCTGGTGACTTCTGCCGGGAACCAGATTAAGACCAAGTCTGGACAGCCTGTCCCTGTATCCCACACCAAAAGCATGTGTTTGTGTGTCATGCTTGACATCTGCCATCCCATGAGTCCCACAGAAATCCCAGCACCCCACTGCTCTTTGGTCTCTTCAGCATACTTGCATACAAGTCTATACTCCGTTGACTTCAATATTCACCACCATGGGAATCTTAATTTTCTCATCTGTTAAATGGGCAAATTAAGGTGCTTACCACACAGGTTTCTTTAAAGGCTTAAAACAGTCATTATACTTTAACAAGTATAAGGAAATTCGGGTCCCTGATGGGAAGGGGTGGAGTCCCCTCTTGTGAGCAGAGTCACCTAGCCAAGGAGATCACCAAGTAAGAGTTGATGGAAAAGTCCCCAGTCCAGCAGACTATGCACCCCTAGTGCCACCTTCATGCTGGTTTTAGTTCCTGCGTGTCTCAGACCAGAGATAAGCTTGAGCCATAGAAAGAGGGAAACCCACCAAAGGCAACAGGACCTGGTCCACTACTTTTCTTCTGCTCCAGATGGAGGCTTTGATCTGCTCCTTCTGTTCCCGGACATCTTGTGAGTGGGTCAGCTCACTGCATGACTTGTTTAGGGATGAAACTCTGGACCCCAACACAGCTAGACTTCAGCCTCGGCTCTGCCCCTTTCTAACTGTATGATCTGGAGCACATTATATCACTGCCCTGAACCTCAGCATCGTATCCTGTTAAACCAGGGTAATAACAAGTAGGTAGGTAGGTAGGTAGGTAGGTGGGTAGGTAGGTAGGTAGGTAGGTGGGTAGGTATGTAAGTAGTAGATTAGTTAGATAGATAGATAGATAGATAGATAGATAGATAGATAGATAGGTGATAGATAGATAGATAGATAAACAGATTCCTATGTGCATGTTTTATATGATAGTTAACAAATCCATGAATGCTAGCATACAGTTGTAGCCTAAATGTTACCAGTAATGATACTAACAGTGACAATGATCTTGGTGGCTTAATCTATACAATTTCCCATCATTGGAGCATATCTGAAAGGACACGTTAGCCATGAAACCAGTCAGGTCTGTTGCCAATTTACAGGCAAGGAGACCAGGGCAAATATGCACTTCCTAAGGGCACACACTGAGAGAAGACATACTTACATGAAATTTTTGTCCAAAACACATAATCTGGATGTAGAGACGTGACTCAGTGGTTAAGGACCAGAGTTCAGTTCCCACCACCTACATTTGGCTACTCACACCTACCTGTTGATCCAGGGAATCTGATGACTTCTTCTGGATTACACACTCACACACACACACACACACACACACACACACACACTTAAAAATAATATATTTAATATGGGGCTGGGGGTATAGCCCCATAAATATATTGCTTGCCTAGCATGCATGAAGGCCTGGATTGGATCTCCAGCATTATATAAACCAGGTAGACATGGTGGTACACCCTGTAATCCCAGCATTCGGGAGCTAGAGGCAAGAGGATTAAAAATTTAAGGTCATCCTGGACTATGTTTCTAGTTTCTATCCAACTTTGGCTACACAAAGCCAGCTATTTAAAAAAAAAAAAAAGAGGAAAAGAAAACCACACATCCTAAATCTAATTGTGAAGAACCACCAGGAAAACTCAGATGGACACACTCTATGAAACAACTGGCCTGCATCTCTCTGAATGACAGATGTTGTGAAGACAAAGACACCAAGCTGCTGACTAACACTAACAGGAACAACCCAATGACCCCGAGTCTATAGCAGTCATGATCATTAGAAGTGGAGGGACCCAGCTCACCTCATGTTTGTTTGGGGCCCAGGAAATTTTGCTGAGAAATGGTTGAAATTTCAATGTGGATAATTTGTATTAGATAATAATGATGTTTCTCTCTGTTAAAGCTGTGAATTAATCATTATTTTTGAGGTCATATAAGATGATGTTCTCACCCTTAGAAAGTACACACTTTTAGGAGAAAGTACGCAAATTAAATTGCTTAAAGAATTTAACTTAAATTGTTCCTGGGAAAATAACACCTTTCTCTGTATGTACATGTATAAAACATACATAAAAGTATTACTTATAGTATTATTTATGTATCCTTATATATAGCTTCTTTCTTTCATATATGGCTACATGATAAAGCAATAACATGTTACTGCACAGTAACAATTAGAAAATTTAAAGAGAAAAAAAGAAAATTTAAAGAGTATACAAAAGTTCTTTGTACATTGGTGTGTGTGTGTGTGTGTGTGTGTGTGTGTGTGTGTGTGTGTGTGTGTGTGTTTTGCCAGGGATTGGACTCAGAGATTTGACTACCCCAGACAACTGTTATACCTCTGAGTACATCCTCAGCCCCTTTACATTATTATTACAACTTTTCTGTAACTTTGACATTATTTCAAAATAAAAAGAATTGAGAAAAAGCAAAATGTCTGAGATGTTTAGAACAGCTTGAAGCTGACCTTGAAGTTATTTTAAACACAATGGAGTCTTTCATTGCTTGTCTGACCAAAAAAAAAATTGATTCATTGATCAGAGCTTGTCTGCATCAAAATCTGCTGATTATTTTTTTTCCTAATGACATGAGTTTTCATTTGTGGTCATTATTCCTAGCAGGTCCAATTTTCCTAGGCAAATGTTGTGTTCTAAATTTTACCACAGAGACTGAGGGTCTGCCATAATTTGTAGTCAATCATGATATTTACCACATATGGGAGTCATCTTTGTCAGTATTATTTTCTATTGCTTGCTTCTACGAAGTGAAGTGTGTGTGTGTGTGTGTGTGTGTGTGTGTGTGTGTGTGTGTGTGTGCTTTTTGCAAATTTTCACTGTTATCAGTAAGATGTAATTCTCAAGAATTAACTTTGCTTGGAGATTCCTAGGGGTTGGGTGGACTCCTGGCTGGCTGGGCATCTCAATCAGCTGGGAGCGTTTGAAACATACAAGCTTGCCTGGTCCACCTGTTCCCAAGCCAGGTGGGTCTCGGGTGCCTGTGTTTTAGCAGATCCCACCTCCCAAGTTCTACAGCAGAGACCCATCACACCTACCTTGAGAGGTAGACATCTGCAGCCGACATGGACCCATCACACTGTCTTGTGCAGCAGATATTCTATAGTCCCGTTATTCCCATCTTAACTAAGATGTCCTTGAGGAAAGGAGTCAAGCTTGTTGATTTCTTATTGGCTGCCCCAGATCCTCGTATAGACAGACAGGCTATTATTTATTGGTGGCCAAACGAACACCTTAAATAGAGAAGGAACTTACATTTCTAAATCATGGTAACGTACATGTACCATAATATAAAGTTTTACAGGATGTGACTGTAACCATCAGAACCAGAGCTCCTCGTCGTCCCACAGAGAAACTCTGAACTTATTAAATACCAACCCCAATAGCTCCCAGCAGTCTCTGGCGAGCGTCGATCTACTCTGCATCCATGCATTTGACTATGCTTTAGCCCCCAGAAATAACCACACAGTGTGTCCTGGTATGCCTGTCACATTCCACTAGTCTTCAGATTGCATGTGCCAGAGTTTACTTATTTATTTACTTTAGTGTTTTTTATTCTTTCTTTCCAAGATTGACATCTCTACGAAGCACTCCTGCTGAATGGAGGGATCGGGGCAAAAATAAAGACTGCTCTTGATTTCTTTTGGGTTGTTGTTGTTTGTTTGTTTGTTTGTTTGTTTGTTGGAGATGATTCTGTAGATGATGGTTCCTGTACAAAAGATTCCTATTTGCTGGAATTTCTACATGTCACCTCTGACATGAACGCGTTTTCTATGATTGGATCATATGAGTCAACAAATTGAACTGTCAGTGAGGGTTTCCTCTGCTTCCCCCACGCGTTAATTACTGGAATTTCATTCCTTTTCTAGACTGAATAATATTCCATTGTATGGATATACCACATGTTGGTTAGGCACTCATCCAATAGCAAATGGTCAGGCTGTTTCCACCTTTAGCTATTATGAACATTGCCACTGTGGACACTGTACATGGATATTTGTTTAGTTGCCTGCTTTCAGTTTCTTTGAGGTATAAAGACAGATGTAAAATTGTTAGCTCACAGGGTACTTCTATTTTTAGGTCTGATGAGCCATCGTGTTTTCTATAGCAGCTGAGAAAGGAACATCTTTAAAAGCTGCTTCAGTGAGGTAAAGCGATGATTAATCCTGAATTTTATCCAGCCTATTGAGAAGCAAAATCCACTCATCTCTATTTAGCAAACTCAAAGAACCGAGGAAAGTTACCCTCTCCTTTTGTTCTGTGGGAGACTAACCATTAAAGGTTTGCACTCCACACATCTCCTCCTCAAGTGCACATCCCTTTCTTTCAGGTGAATTTGCAGTTTTTACCAAAGAGGTAGGATCTAATAGATTCTCCTTGAATCTGAGCTTAGCCCCATGGTTTGCTTTGGACCAAGGGGTGCTGGTGAGACTTCCTAGCAAAGGCTTTCTCTTTCTTTCCTTTTTTTTCCCTTCTTCATTCCTTCCTTTCTTTTTTTGTTTGTTTGTTTTTTATTTTGTTTTGCTTTTGAGACAGGGTTTCTCTGTGTAACCTTGGCTGTCCTGAAACTCACTCTATAGACCAGGCTGGCCTCGAACTCACAGATATCATCCTGCTTTTACCTCCCAAGTGCTGGGATTAAAGGTGTGTGCCACCACCATCCTGCTAACTTGCAGATGTTTTCAAAGTGCAGTCCATCTTGCCCTTAGAGCTCCACTGTGAGAACCTATTCAAGGCAGTCCTCTGGAAGACCAGAAGACAAAGGTAAACAGATGTTCCGCCAGCCGACCACCAGATGTGTGAACATCGAGCAAACCTCTGGCCATCCACAGAGGCTGAGAGAGCTAGAGGAGCCTAGAGGGACCCTCTGCATTGTATTCCAAGTGCACACACGTGTGAGCAGCAGAAACACCTGTTGCTGTGTGTGACTGGGTTTTGAGCAGTTTGCTTCATAGCATTATTATGGAAATAGGTAACTGATATAGATTTGATACATCCTCTCTTCCCCTGCTGATTGGCTACAGTTTCTGGACCTATCAAAGGAGAGGGGGACCATCAGTTTAACTGTTTTCATAGAGATGTCATGCCATGTAAATGACAGAGTCAGACAGATTTGGAAGCATAATCCACGGGCCTACTTCTCTCGTCCATCTTGTAGTCCTTTGCTTAATAAGGAAGGTACACTGGAGAGGCAGTTTTCATTGTCCCTGCCCTGGTGACAATATCTCAGTTCATCTCCCAAGTTGTGAAAATAAATCTTGGCTGTCAACCTGATTAAAGTGGAAAATACCCGGAACATTAGTAAATCCGAAACCCCAGATATGTTTTGGGGGATGTTTCCATGTGGCACATCAAATGAGGCAGGGAGATCTGGCCTGGATATGGGCAGCACCTTGCAACAGGGTGATGTCCAAGTGGGATGGATAGAGAAGCCCATCTGGAAGCCATATCCTCTTCTCTGCTTCCTGGCCACCATCACATGAGCAGCCTCTGGCATAACCCTGTGGCATGAGATTCTGCCTCTTCTTGGACCCAGAGCCGCAGATCCAGACAGCTTTGAAGATAACCCTCAGAAAGTGAATCAAAGTTATTCTTTCCTTCCTTGCCTTGTCCTCTCGGGGTTTTTTTTTCTACAGCAAGCAAACATCCAGCTCACACACAGAACAAGCCCTCTATGTGCTCAGACCCTGTCCTCGCAGAGTTGCCCTAACCCTGAGTTCCCCCAGCAAGCCAGTCACTGCGTCCCTTCCCTCTTGTCTACAAATTGGCTCAAGAGTCATGTAACAGACAGAGCCAATGAGATTGGGTTTCAGTGAGTGGAAAGTTTTGTTTTCCATTGAGATTTCTAGGGACACAAGGGTTGCAAGATCTCCATGTACCCTGTGAAGAAAGACGCCTGACATAGTAGGCTAGCAAAATGAGATTTGATGGCCTGTGACCATATGGTGGGTGAGGAGGTCCTATTTGGTCACAGACCTAGAGGTACGGGAATAGGGTGAAAGCGGGAGGGAGGGAGGAATGGGAGAATACAGCGAGGGGAAAACAATTGAGATGCAATCTGAATAAATTAATTAAAAAAAATAAAAAAAAGAAAGCCGCCTGAGATGCAATTTACTTTTCTCACTGCTAAGACTAAAGCTTCTAAAGGATGGAAGGTTTCTTCCGGAAGACGGTTAGAGGGCATGGGCTAACTTGTTGGGAAAGCGTGGTGTCAGGAAAGGGAATTGGCTGGTCACACTGTGTCTGTAGTCAGGATAGAGAAAGAGAGATGAACGTGATGGGTTGGCTCATTTTTCCTTTCTCTGCATCCCAGAGTCCCCATGCACGGAATGGCACTGGCTACATTCAGAGCGTGTCTTCCCACCTTCCCTCACAGACAGGTGGTTCCCAACCCTGTAGATTTGGCAATCTTTGGCAATCGCGATTAACCATCGCACCTGGCACAGGCCAAGCAGGGCCTGGAAATGAGAAGAACGGGGTCTTGATGACATGGTTAGAAACCCTAGGTCCAGCAAGGTCTGAAGCTCTACTTCTTTGAAAGTGTTAATTACTTGGATCAATAAACATCCTCTGAGTTTGTTTTGTGAAAGCAATTTCAGTCAGGAGTCTGTGACCTAGAAGTGAGTGGGTGGCTTTTCTTGTGTTCCTGGTGGGCCACATTCCTTATCCCTGCAGTCCTCAGAGTCCCACTGCTGACCCCAGGCCAGGTCTAAAGGGAATCTCAAAAGAGGGTGATTGAGCAGATCTGGCCTAATGAGATATGCTTGCCTATATCTAGAGTACTGTCTTTCACTGTGGTAGTGTCACTGCTTGGATTTACAAAGAAGTATATGGTCACCCTTAGCAGGCCACTAGACCTTCTACTGTCACACCTCCATTCTCTACAACCTCTGTTATAGTTAGCTTAAGTTGTCAACTTGTCACATCTAGGAAGGAGGAACCTCAAGTGAGGAAGTGCTTCCACTGGATTGGCCTGTGGACCAATATTCATGGGGTATTTTCTTGGATTGCCAATTGACGTAGGAGGACCAAGCCCACTTTAGGCAGTAACATCCCTATGTGGCTTTGTATGTATAAGGAAGGTAGCTAAGCCAGCACACACACACACACACACACACACACACACACACACACACACACACCATGACAGAATTATACCTAGAAAAACAATTAGCTTTATGTCCTCCTTTATTACTCATATCCATTACCTGTGGATAAGTGCATAAAATATATTTAATGCTGAAATTATAAAATTTAATGTGAAGTTCCACAGCTTCCATTCGAACGCCAATTCTGAACTGCATGGAAGTTCATCGACTTGTATACACTTTGAGTCTGGCTAATTTCGGTGTGTGGTAAGTTTATCTGCTTGCCAGGGGAAGCAGTGCAGTAAGCAGAATTCTTCTGTGGTCTCAGTTTCAGTCTCCACTCCAGGTTTTCTGCCTTGAATACCTGCTTTGGTGTCCATCCACAGTGAACTGTAAGTAGTAAGGTGAGTTAATTGTGGAATTTTTCACAGTAACTGAAAACAAACTAGAACAACCCCTACACAAAGGTGAGCAACAGTCTCAGACTGCAATGATTACAGTCAGGTGGCATGGTGTAACAGAGTCCACAGAGGGCAGCCACGGTGTCTGTCCTGGCTATTTTTGTGTCATCTTGACACAAGCTAGAGTCTTCTGAAAAGAGGGAACCTACACTGAGAAAACGTCTCCATAAGATCCAGCTTTAGGGTATTTTTTTTAATCACTGGGGGGAGTGTCCATCCCATGGTGGGTGCTGCCATCCCTGGGCTGGTAGTCTGGGTTCTATAAGAAACTAAGCAAGGCATGAAGAGCAAGCCAGTAAGCACTTGTCCTCTATGGCCTCTGCATCAGCTGCTGGCTCCAGGTTCCTGCCCTGTTTGAGTTCTTGTCCTGCCTTCCTTTGATGATGAACAGTGATGTGAAAGTGTAAGCCAAATGGATCCTTTCTTCCCCAAAGTTACTTCAGTCCTGGTCTTTCATCATAGCAATATCAACCCTAATTTAGACTCTCCCAAATTTCTTTGGTCATGATGTTTCATCATAGCAATAGTGACCCTGACTAAGACAAATTGGTACCAGGAGTGGGGAATTGATATGACAGACCCAATCATGTTGCATTGGGGAGGATTGTACAAGGGCTTTGGAACTTTGAGCTAGAAAAGCCATTGAGTGTGGAGAGCTCAGTGGGCTATTCTGTAGGAGCTTAAAAGATAATGCTGAGAGCAACACAGACTGTGGAGGCCTAAGTTGAAGGTACAGAGGGAAACAAATATTCTACCAGACCATTTGTGTGAGGAATCTGTGATCCTTGTCAGCTGGAGCTAAAGAATCAGCTGTGATTAACAAGATACAAAAAATGCTAAAGTAAAATCTTTGTTTGCTGGGACAATGGATATATTGGTCAGTTGGGACTGAAGAATCAGGTATGAAGAAGAACAGACCAGCATCACTGAGGTAAAGTCTTCTGGGGAGTGTTTCCTTAGGGTCTTCACACAGGAGCTGTGTTCCAGAAGTAGCCAAGGTTGTATCTGCTGTTGGCATCTGAACTTGGTAGTGTAGGAGTCACCCAGGTGGTACTGGTTTTGAAGGCATGACGAGGTCGTGGAGAGAAGCTGAGGCGTAGGGCTGTGTGGCAGGATTGGAGTCCCTGAAGAAAGCACAGAAGGAGCTAATGAAGAAAGTGCAGCACATTTGCAGTAAAAGACTTCAGCATTTTGGAGATGCCAGTATCATGGGATTGCCACCAAGAACAGCAGCAAGTATGGAATGGTGGTGACCTGAGAATGTATGTGCTACAGAGGACAGAGCAAGAAAAGTGACTCAAGCCCTTTGGAAGACCCCAAAAGATCATGAATGAATATCACATAATTTGATGTTTAGTTATTTACACTGCTGAAGTTTGGTTTTGCTTTGTTTAGATTATGACTATACTCTAGTTCTTCTTTCTTGAAATAAAAAGGTATTTAACTTGTTTTTTATTTTATTTTATTTTATTCTCACAGTTGAGAGAATGAATTTTAAAAGAGATATTAGGTTTTAAAACATATGTTGGATTTTTAAAGAGACTAAATTTTAAAGTTTTGAATTTATAAAGACTGTGGGACTTTTAAAGTTTATAAATTGTTTTTTATTGTGATATTGAAGTTAATGTGTGATCTTGGAGATGAACAAGAAAGGAAAGGTTATGGCTTAATGGTGATATGTTTGTTTGTCAAGTTGACAAGATATTAACTAGTTCTGGCTAGTTTTATATCAACTTGACATAAGCTAGAGTCATCTGAAATGAGGGAACTTCAATTGGAAAACTGCCTCTATAAGATCCAGGTATAGGCATTTTCTTAATTAGTGTTTGTGGTGGTTTGAATGAAAATGGCCTATGGGAGTGACAATATTAGGAGATGTGGCCTTGTTGGAGGAAGTATGTCACTGGGGGTTGGCTCTGAGGTTTTAGATGCTTAATCCAGGCCCTGTGTCTCTCTCTCTTCCTGCTGCCTACTGATTCAGATGTAGAACTCTAAGCTCTCAACTCCAGTATCATGTCTGCCTGCGTGCCTTCATGACAATAACGGACTAAACATCTAAACTGTAAGCCACCCCTAATGAAATGGTTTCCTTTAATTAGAGGTACTTCATCAGAGTAATAAAACCCTAAGACAGTGACTGATGGAGGAAGGCCCAATCCACTGTGGGTGGGGCCACCTTTGGACTGGTGATCCTAGGGTCTAAGAAAGCAAGCTGAACAAGCCGTGAAGAGCAAGCCAGTAAATAGCACTCCTTCATGACTTGTTTAAGTTCCTTTCCTGACATCCTTTGATGGTGAACTATGATGTGAAACCAAAAACCAAATAAATACTTTCCTCCCCAGGTTGCTTTGGTCATAGTTTTTCACCATAGAAACAGTAACCCTGCCTAAAACAGTAACCCCATCCTCCTCAAAAAATGGAGTTTAACTCTCTTGTCCTTAAATTTGTATAAACAGGAAGTCAAGTAGAATGACTTCCTAGGCTCAGACTCCTGGAGTTTTAAAGTCTTTGTAAATGAAACCCAATTGCCCCCAGCTGCCGTGTTGTGGTGAAATATGGCAGCAAGCCACACCTCATCCTTAGTTCAACGACTCACAGGTACCTGAGGCCTATGGCCTTCATACAAGAGCACTTAGAAGCACACTTTTCCCTAGCTGAACCTCCTGTGAATCCTGTAGCCTTAGCTGGGATTACTATTGCTGTGATGAAACAGCATGACCAAAGCAACTTGGAAAGGAAAGGGTTCATTCAGCGTATGCCTCCACATCACTGTTCATCATCAAAAGAAGTCGGGATGGAAACACAGAGAACAGGAACCTGGAGCCAGGAGTGGATGCAGAGACCATGGAGGGGTGCTGTTCATGGCTTGTTCAGCCTGCTTTCTTATAGAGCTCAGGGCCACCACCCCAAGGATGGCAGCACCTACAATGGGCTGGACCTTCCCCCATCAATCACTAATTTTTTAAAAAATGCCTTACACCAGGATTTTATGGAGGGATTTTCTCAATTTAGGCTTCCTCCACTTGGCTTGTGTGGAGCTGACATAAAACTAGCCAACACATCTGTAATTACACTCTGTAGGGAAGATTCCTGACCTATGAAGGCTGGGGTACAATAGATATGTGGTCTCCTCACTGTTAGATGGTAATTAATTCATGTTCCCAGCATTCAGGTTGCTCCTGCTCAGGCACCAGACATTCAGTGAGCCCCTAGATCATGCCAGTACCTAGATATGGACCTCCCTCCCAGCATTCAAACCTCCCCTACTGACCCCAGGCATCATGGAGCAGAGGCCACTCTCTCTGCCATATCCCCCATCCAACCTTATAGGCCAGGAGCTTAATGAAATGGTTGTTCTTTAAAGCCTCTACAGTAGGGAGCTGTTTGTAACACAACCGTGAAGAGTGGAAGAGAAGGTTCCATTTGAAAACTCCATACCACGTAGGATGTCCACAGTCCACGGCAGAAGGGAAACTTCAGCTGGCAGTGTCACTGCTGTGTCGTCGGATCCGTCTCCACTTGTAAACACACTCCCTGGAGGCAGTTTCCACTAGTCGTTTGTCCTCATCCAAGGATATATGGTCTGTCCCCAGTCTGTCCGTCTGCTCTGAGCTTCTGTGCAGCATGGTCTTGCTGAAGCTTTGACGTAGCATCCTTATAAGGGCCTGGCAAAACGCAAGACATTACCACTGTGTGTGTGTGTGTGTGTGTGTGTGTGTGTGTGTGTGTGATTTAGGTGGATTGAGATGGTCTTATCCTTTCAGTTTTATGTAATTAAAATCCCCATAATGCCCAAGGCTCTGACTAATGACCTGAAAGGACTGTGGAGGAGAGGAGGGGGTCAGAGGAGTCCGCAGGAGGACAGGAATAAGCCCTTGCTCAAACCACATCAACGCTGAGACAGGACGTGCACACACATGCATGTGAGAACACACGCACTCACATGCACACTTGCTCATGCACGTACACAAATGCTCACACACTCAAACGCCTTCCCCACCACAGCAGAACTAAAAGCTGTCGATCCACATGCATTACTTTAAAAGAGAGCTCACTGGAAGCCTGGCTTCAGAGTGTCCGCAGAGACATTCTCACTGGAGGTTTTCAAAAAAGCCAAAGGTTTCCTTTCCGTCCTAAACTCATATCACAATAGCTTGGAGTGGAATATTTTTTTTCCTGAGAATCAGGTAACGTCATCCCTCCCACCCTTCCTGAAATCGCACATCCAGCACTGCCCCCAGCCTAACTAGAAGAAGAAGTAACGGAGGGCAGAAAAGTGTGTTTTCAAAAGAAGAATGTGTTTTCCTCCCTAGTTTTGAGTTCTTTAGCGTTAATGGTGAAAACCAGCCTTTCCAGGATGCCAGTGTACCATTCCTACCAAATGTCCCCAGCGGTTACCGAGCCTGCAGTATAAATGAGGTCACACTTTATTTATTTAATAAATACTATCCCAGGCCTCACAATGGGCAATTCAAAGTGTGCTAAGATCAATTGGTTTTTGATAAAATGTCAAGAACACACAGGGGGCAAAGGATGGTTTCCTCTATAAATAGTTTTGGGAACACTGGGCATCCACGTGCAGAAGGAGGAAGCTAGACCTTTCTCTCAGGGGACGCACTTGCATGTAGACGTAAAGCTGTCAATTAGTCAGGAGAAAACACATTATGGTTCCATGACAGTGGCCTGAGTGGTGACATTTTGGGTATTGCTGCAAAAGTGCATATAAGACAGACAACCTGACGCATGTGACAACATCAATGACAAAGCTTCTGCGTAGCAAAGGAAACAAGACAACCTACAGAATAAAAGAAAAATACTTATGAACTAAAGTATAAAAGAGCAATACCCAAAAGAAACAAGAAACTCAAAGCACCTCAATAGCAATAAACAAAGAACCCCATTAAACAGTAGGCAAAGGGCCTGAAGAGACATTTCTCTGGAGAAAATATGTAAGTGGCTAACAGGTGTTTGACAAAGTGTTTGGGACATCACTAGTCACCAGGGAAATGCCAGCCAAAACTACAGTAAGATGCTACTCCATACCTGATACAGTGGCTATTTCCCAAAACTCAGAAAATAACAAGTTCTGACAGGGAAGTGGTTGAAGACAGAAATTCTAGAATCTGTTAATAGGAATCTAAATATATAGCCATTGTGAACTCAGTATGGCTGTTTCCCAAGTAGTTAAAAGTAGACCATGTGACCCAGCAATTCTGTTACATGGTATGTAGCCTAAGGAAGTAAGATCAAAATGTCAGGGACATCTGCATTTCCATGTTGATTGCAGCACTAATTCAGAACAGCCAAGATATGCATCTGATCTAAGTGTCTCTACTAAGAGATGAATGAATAAATAAAACATGATGTACATTGATAATGGAATATAATTAAAAATGAGCACCCTGTCCTCTATGATAAAGTGGGCAACCATGGAGAACACTGTGCTAAGGGAAATGAGCCAGACATGGAAAGACCAGTGTCATATGACGTCATCTATCATACAAAATCTGAGAGGGGTGGGGAGCTCATGGAAGGGTATAGAATTCGTATCATGGCCTGAGGATGATGGGAGCAGAGATGATGGTAAAAGGACACAGATTTCAAACAGACAGGAAGCAGAAGGTCAAGAGCTATGTTGTACAACCCAGGGAGTATCATTAACAACAATGTCCCGTGTACTTGAAAATTACTAAGAGAGTAGATTTTAAGTGTTCTCGCCAGGAAAAATAAAGCATTGAGGTAATGTATATGCTAATTAGCTCGACTTAGCATTCATTTCATAATGAATACATATTGTGTTGTATACTAAAAAAAAAATACACATTTTATTTGTCAATGTAAATTCTTTCAGATTAAAAAAAACTATTGTTCTTTGTCAGAGCTTTGTGAGGTGGGTGCTTTTATTGCCTTCCTGTTTTATAAGTGAGGGGCACAGGACCAAGAGCTTACACTGTATTGCGCAAGGACGCACAGCACATAAGTATATGTATAAGATATACAGTCTTACCTGTGCCTAATCTCACTGACGCAGATCTGTTACCTCACGGCAGAAGTGTTTGAACGTCATGTTCAAGACTCCTTCCCTTTTCCAAGTCTCGCCATTCCTAGAGCCCATGGGAAGTGTTACATATGGGGCTCAGTGCTCCCAGGATTCTGTTCGCAGAGAGCAGGCCTTTCCCTCACCTACACACTGTCTATTACCTAGCAACGCAGTGTAGCTAACATCCCCCAAACACTGTGACTTCGGATAAGAAACATGGATTTCATTCATCAGTCTGCAGATCAGTTGAAAGGTTCTGGTCTTGGCTGGCTTTGGTCATGTGTTTAAGAGTTAACTGACTCTAGGCTGATCTATGTTGGTTGGGACCTACTGGGACACTTGTTTCTGAACCACACGTCTGTCACCTTCCAGAAGGCTAGCCTGGGCATTTACAGAGGGACAGAAGCAGATGAGCTCATTGTGCACCCACTCCGCAAACTTCTGTGTAGATTCACCTTTGCTAGCATTCCATTAGCCAGAGCAAGCCGCATAGTTGGACCTGAGTGCAGATGGGAGGGTACATATGGTTCAAGGAATGGACACAGAGAGGGGTAAGTAATTGGGCCATGAATACACACAACCCATGACCTATCACCCTTCTCAACAAAAGAACAGGACAAAAATGTGTGTGTGTGTGTGTGTGTGTGTGTGTGTGTGTGTGTGTGTGTGTGTGTACTTGCAAGTTTATGTGTATGTAAATGTGTGTGTGAATGGAGATTAGATAAACTCAATTGTCATTCTTCTTTATCCCAAATACCATCTACCTTATCTACCTTGTTTTTTAAAGCAGGGTCTCTCTCACTGGGACAAGGTCTCCCACTGGCTACCTGATTCGTCTACACTGGCTGGCTGACAAGCCCTAGGGTTCTATCCGTCACCATGCCCCAGCACTAGGTTTGCATGCACATGCCACCACATCCATCTTTTTACATAGATAGTGTTGGGATTGAACTAAGATCCTCACTCGTATTTGCGCAGCAAGCACTTTAATAGACCAAGCCCTCTTGTCTGCCTCAGAAGAAAACTAAATTCCAAGTAAAAATAGTCATTTAGATTAGGCACCCCAGGGACCCACGTGTTATAGTTGAGCTCGGAAGGGCAGTGAAGAAGGGGCCACAGGAGAGACAACGTGCACAAATGGGTTCTTTAGAGAAAGAAAACAGACCCCCTGCGTTTGCAGAAAAACAAACTGAGAGTGCAGAGCTCACCCAGTGAGGCCCCCACTCTGGAGGCAAGGTGGCAGTCAGATCCAGCCGCTGTGCCACTGTGCCAGTGTCTGAGCAATAAAGTTAGTGTAGAAGCGACACCAGAGCCAGCAGCAGCCACTGACTCCGATGGTGACTTCTCAGCCTATCAATATCTTGTTTTGTTTCGCCTGTAGAAAACCCAAATATTGGATTGCCTGATTCAAAGTTGGCCCCCAGGCAACCCCAGTGCTTCCAGGAGGGCTTTCTGTTCCTGGAAAGCAGTGACTGTCATTTTCTGGGCTCACACACCCTGCACATAGGCTGATTATAATCCTCGCCCTGAGAAATGGGGGAACCCTAGGAAGCCTGCCAAAACCTTTCTCCAAATGTCCAGATCTGTGGCTGTTGCTTCTCCGGTGGGAGACACCAGGAATGGTCACCCTCCTAAGGAAGGAAGGGTTAGGACCCGTGGGTAAATATTGTCTGGTGTAAACATTTTAGTTTAAATCAAAAAAGCCCCAGTAGTTGGAAAAACTTAAGCCAAATAAAAACTAAACACATGAAAGTGAGCCAAGGAGAGCTCTGCTTTCTGTCACGGGGATGCCAAGACAGTCTCAGTGACAGCATTGCCTTCGCTGGGGGCACCGAGAGAGGGAAATAGTCTGCTCAGTGGTGACTGGAAGCAAGGGGGATCTTGGCGTCCCTCCCAGAGTGCATCGGTTGGGAGAAATCCTCAGAATCCTCTGACTCTTCTTCAAGCATTTGTCACAGACTGGCTCTTTATATTCATTACCTCAATCAACCCTGAGAAAAGCCCCGTGAGCGGCCTGGGAGATGGTTTGGTGAATGAGGACCCGAGGGTCAGTCCCTAGCACCCAGGTAAAATTCTAGGCACATGACCTTGTAGTCTCAGGCCTGAGAGGGTGGAAACAGATCCCTGGGTCGAGCTGAGAAACTAGCCTAGTCTTCTTGGCAAGTTCCAGGCCAGTAAGAGACCCTGTCTCAAAAACAAACAAACAAACAAACAAAAAAAACAAACAAGTGGATAGCACCTAAGGAAAATACCCTTGAGGTTGGCCTCTGCCTGGTACACACATGCAGACAGATAGATAGACAGACAGACAGACAGACAGACAGACAGACAGACACACACACACACACACACACACACACACACACACACACACACACACACACGCAGGAGCACGGAAAGCCCAAGGTAGAGCTCTATGCATCTCCAGTTTGCAGACCCAAGCCACACAGCCCACGGGCCTCTGAGAAAGCACCTATGCATGGGCGTCCTTCAGAGACTCCCAAGCTCAGGGCCATCCATATTCTTTGCTGATGCAGTTTTCAAGGAGATTAGCCAGCACAGGGAATTGAAAGGAGTCTGTGTCTAAAGTCTCTGAAACTGAACAGCCTGGGACTCCCAGGGCAGAGAGTGGACCTGGTTTATTTTCTTATCTCATCTTCTTCATCACCCTTCTCAAATATCCACTACAATTATTTTGTGTATTCACGGGGGAAGGATGAGGACACATGTATGAGCATGTATGTACATGTATATAGGCTCGTATGAAAGTCAAAGATTGGTATTGAATGTGTTCTTTGATTTTTTTTCCCCACCTTACTTTTTGAGGCAGTCTCCCCTTGAACCTGGAGCTCACTGATTGGCTGGCATGGCTGGTCAGCAAGCTCCATGGACAGACCCTCTTACCACCACCCCCCTCCAATGCTGGGATTACAAGTACACACTGCTGTTTGTTCTTGAGTTGCGGGGATCCAAACTCAGGTCCTTATGAGCCATCTCCCCAGCCCTCTACTCCAATTCTTACTGTGGGGCATCACCTGGAGAGGAAATACCTGAGTTTGGGGCAGGGAGCTATCTGGTTTCATACATTTTGGGGAGCAGAGATTCCTTTAATGAAGACACCATTTTCCATCTTTTTCATTGAAACATGAATATCCTTTCATTTGACTTTTCCTGTTTAACAATGATCCAATTTTGATTCACAGTGTCACCAAATCAATTGCATTAATGACTCAATTCAAAATCTATATTATATATAATATACATAAGAAAGCCTTATGGCCCCAGAAAACATAACACTTTTAAATTTCCATTTATAAACACAATATTCATTTAGCTGTGAATCAAGATGATGCTGGTGTTTCTCTTTGGCTTCCTTAATTCTCTTGGCCAAAAGTTTAACATATTCTGCAGCCGCCTCCTTGTTTTCATTAGTGTGTTGTTTCTTCAGAGCAATTTGTCTGGGTTTGTGTTGCAGGACACATGGAGTAACTAAGACTAAGACATTGAATCTTGGGTGCTGTGGTCCTGGGCTTCTTATCTTCTTTGTTTAAAGGCTTTCTGAAAGCATCTTGGTGGACATCATCTTTTTTAGAGAGATTGAAAAGCTTTAGGATTTTGCTAGCTCTTTTGGGGCCCAACCACTGAGCCACACTGGGTATGGCAGTCCAGGAATATCCTTCTCCCCTCCCCCTTTTAAAAATTATAATAACCAAGTTGAGAACACTCAGATTGGTATCCACAGTGCATCCCCAAACAGACTTGCACTTTTGTTCTCCAGTTCCCCTCGGTCTATAAGAAGAGCGTCCCTTAACAGGAGGTGTCCTCTTCCATGGGTCCAGGAACCTTGCTTCATGAGAAAACCTTGTTTGTCATTCCCAGCACTGATTTGGGCCACCCAACCCTTTACTCTTCAGCCAGTGTTTCGGCAGCTACTTCTGTGGCCGTATGCTTCTCATAAAACATCCTAAGCTTGTGTTCATCATCCACTTCAATGAGTGTCTGACCCATGGCTAAGAAAGAGATATTCAGCTTCATCTTGACACAGCCAACTGTCTAGGAGGTGCTTACTTTTCCTCAGACTGGATGTGAGATTTATCACTAAATATGAAATGATGAAGTGTGGGTCAGCCCAGTAGAAGTCCTTGGGTGTAGTGCTCCCAGGGGACCATGGCTGGGGATATATTTGACCCCAGCTATCAAGGACGAGCCACTTTTCACCTACCATATCTTCAAATTTTTGTACATTAGAGAAGCCCCCACTTCTTTGAGATATGGATCTTCTGGTAGCTGGTGAAACTGAATATGGCTTTATGCAGGGCCCCAGTCACATCCATTCTGCAGCTTAGGTAAGTGGACATGATGACCTGGCCACTGTGACTCCTGGCCGTTGTGTCCTGGGCACCCCACCTACCTGTCTGGAGCCAAGATTGAGAATAGCCCTGAGATCAGAGACATGAGTGTACACCCGAACATTGGCTCCAAGGTCCCTTAGGGCTAATCCACAAAGGAAGTAGGCTGCTACATGACCAGGGAGGATGCTTGCTGTTCACTGCAAGCCAGGTCCCAGAGAGTAGAGGAAGCTGGTTGGCTTAGTTGGTTTTGAAATCTATCTCTTTAACAAAGTTCGAGACCAGCCTGGTCTCCAAAACAAGTCCAGGACAGCCAAGGCTACACAGAGAAACCCTGTCTGGAAAAACAAAACAAACAAACAAACAAAACAAATGATACTGTATCCAAAACTGCATTGGATACTAAAATTGCATTGGGCATATTTGAAGAAATGATGTAAACATTTTATATTTAAATGTTACCAATTACAAACTACAAGACGCTGTATCCTTTATAACTCTTTAAAATATCAATCCTTTTTTTTTTTTTTTTTTTGCTTTTTTATTTCCGAGGTAGGATTTCTCTGTGTAGCCTTAACTGTCCTGGACTCACTTTGAAGACCAGGCTAGCCTCAAACTCACAGCAATCCTCCTGCCTCTGCCTCCCAAGTGTTGGGATTAAAGGCGTGCGCCACCACTGTTTGGCTACATTTTTAAAAAGTGTGTCATTATGGAGACTTTTTACAGCTCCTTTCAAGGCATATTAAAAAAAAGATGTACAAAGTCCTCTGATTTTAGCCAAGCACATTATACAGATGAAGCTCTTGAAATTCACTTGGTAGAAAGGTCAAATAACAAAGCAGTAACCCAGCCAGGCCCACTTGCAAGGTCTCAGGACTCTTCATGGGGCCCTTGCATTAGCTACTTTTCTTCTCAGTGTAACAAGGTTACCTGCCAAAAACAACTTAAGGAAGAAAGGGTTTCTTTTGGCTCAGGGCTCCAGAGGATAGTCAGCCACGCAAGGGAAATGACAATGACTGCAGCCTGGAGCCCTGGTCCATCCTGTCCACAGTCAGGGAGTAGAGTCCAGTAATGGCTAGTGTTCAGCAACCTTCTCCTTTTTTTGTTTTTTAGTCCAGGACCCCAGACCATGGGATGGTGCTGCCACAGTTAAGATGGGCCTTTCAGCTTCGTTTAGTTGCATCTAGACAGTCCCTCACAGGCAGGCCCAGAGGCTTTGTCTCCTCAAGGAGTCTAGAGTCTGCCAATTGACAATATGAAGTACAGCACTTTACTCCTAACCCAAACTAGCTCCCTGCTTCACAGTTGTAGAAGGTTCCAGCACTCAAAAGGAATCAAAGGCATGAACATTCATCTAGACCACTAGTTCTCAGATTTCCTATTGCTGCAGCCCCCTAATATGGTTCTTCATGTTGTGGTGACCCCCCAAGCATAAAATTATTTTTGTTGCTACTTCATAACTTTAATTTTGCTACTGCTATGCATCATAATGGAAATATCTGTTATACAGATAGTGTTAGGTGACCCCTGTGAAAAAGGCATTTGACCCCCAAAGGGGTCGAGACGCAAAGGATGAGAACTGCTGACCTAGAATGTTCTTGCACAGCAAGGTCAGAGGCAAGTAAGAGCAACAGAGGCTAGTAACCCTGCTTTGGCAGCACACACACACACACACACACACACACACACACACACACACACCAAGTGCTAGTGATCAGGGAAGGCAGGTTCTATTCTTGGGCCTGAGGCCACACAGGAAAGTGTCCTGTTCCAGGACACTGTGAAGCCTGTGGCCTCACCAGAAAGTCACCAACAGTGCCAGGTGATAACTAAAGGGCATGGTCACGGCCAAACCAGAGCCGAACCTGCCAAATCTCCCATTTTCTTGCTAGTACCTTCCATTGGCCAAACCAACCGAAAGGCCCAAGGCCAGGGAGCCAGCAGATGGGACTTTCATATCTCAATCCCCTTGGTCACAGAGTACAGGCCAAAGGGAGAAAGACTGTATCACGCTCTCCATTTTGGACAGGACATTTGTATGTAAACAAAAAACAGCAAAGCTGCAGCAGAACCAGGCAATCTTGCCCTTAGAATCTGAAAGCGATTGTTGCTGAGACAGGAGGGTCTTCCGGGCTCTTTAGGTAGTTTCTATTTTTCTTGTAACACTGATGCACACGTATCTACTTATTTAAACATTATCCACTCTTTGACATCTTCTCTTATTGGAAACTGAACCTTACTTCCCTAAAAAAAAAAATTGCCTGATTAAATCTTCACTCATGGAAGCTTTAATAATCTGCTATAAGCTTTAACCAAACTCCAGAACTGAAGCAAAGTCCCTGGGAAAAGCAATACAAATGGACGTTTTTAAACAGAAATTTATTATTAAAGATAATTATATGAATTATTAATAGTTATCTATTAAAGGGAGATTAATCCTGCTATAATTAGAACAAAAGAATGTATACAACTGCCATAAACCAAAAGTTTAAATTCTCTTTCTAGGCAACCTGTGATCCCTTTATGATGGCAACAGCGCCCTCTAGGGGCAGGGAGCTCCAAGTACCAAGTGATAGGGATAAGGTTAGGGTGGAGTGGGATGAAGAGGAGTGCAGTGGTTTTACTCCCAATTCTCCCCCAGAAGACATCAGTTGAGTGGTGTCCCCAAGCTATCACCTGGGAAGCAGAAGACCCAAGATCGGGTTCAAAGAGACACACTGATTCGTTGTTTAGCCTTTGGCAATGTCTTTCTCTCTGAACCCAACTCCTCTCCTCTGTGTCACCTCCAGGATCTCTTACACCTGAGGTTGTCCCTAAATCTAAAGCATTGTCCTGAGTACTAAATAAAGTAATACTTGTAAATCAACATGGAAGCTACACAGAATAGTAGGGGAAAAACACATGCTAAGGATTAGGATCTGGGCTTAAAACTATAGCCTGATGTGGTGGAGCATGCCTGTGGTCTTAGCATTAGGGAGCGTGCAAGTAGGAAAGTGCAAGATCAGTCTGCACTACCTTGCCACAGAAGTGAATGGACAAAGCAAACCATTGAATGCTGGGTAAGAGCAGCCAAAGTGCAGTGCCTTGAAAGTGCCTTAGCCTGAGCTGCTTTTGAGTACACCCTCCCAGCTCAGCTGGGGCAAAGGTTCTGCTGAGTGTGGCAGGCTGTGAAGATAGGCATCTGTACTGCTGAAGGCAGGAGGGGACTTTCAGGGGCCTCAGTAAGAGGCACACATGTGCCACGGCACACACGCAGGGCTACCTTTGGAAGTGGTTGAGCATGGAGGCGAACAACTCTATTAGTCTGAGATTCTGGTCATGGTTAGGGTGAGCATATTTCTGGCTGGGGCTGCACATACGGACAACAAAGACCAGATGATGACACAAGCCAAGACACACAATTCTGGCTGCATTCCCAGGCTGCACACATGTGTGAGCAAACCAAAAGGGCTTAGCAGGGAGGCGATGCTGGCGTAGACTTAAAAGCGCCCTAAGTTTTGAGTCTGTCCTCTTATCCATTGATAGACGTCAGCTGTGGTAGCAACCCTACTTGCTTGAAGTGTCTCCGTATAACTCTGACAATCATTGGCTACTAAAATACAGACCCAGGACTGGCCTTTGGGGAGATATCCTAAAAACAAACAGCAGGAATCGAAGTGAAAAGTGGGATGTAGGGAGTTAGCTGAAGTACCTGCTACATAACCATGAGGACCCCAAGTCAGATTGTTAGCGCTCTTGTACTATAAGCCAGACAGACGGTGGTTTGTGCCTGTGATGCCAGTATTTGGGGGATAGATACAAGAAGACCCCGTACCTCACTGACCAGCCCTTCTAGCTAAATGGAGGAGCTTAAGATTCAGTGAGAAAAAATGTCTCAAAAATGAAGGGGAAGAATGGCTGAGGAAGACAGACAACATTGACCCTGACTTAAACACATGGATACACACACACACACACACACACACACACACACACACACACACACACGAGAGAGAGAGAGACAGAGAGAGAGAGAGACAGAGACAGACAGAGAGACAGAGACAAAGACACAGAGAGACAGAGACAGAGACAGACAGACAGACACAAAGAGACAGACACAGAAAGAAACAAAGACAGACAGAAAGGTAGGGAGAAAAAAGGAGGGAGGGAGTAAACAGATCAGTACACATGACCCATTTTGGAGGACAGAAAGGAAAAATGGAAGAAAGCAGAATACTCTTATATCTTAAAACAAAAGGACTCACACCTGCATGCATCATGGTCCAGGTGTTGGAAATAAAGGCCGAAGCAAAACATCTTCAAAGTAGCAAGAGAAGTTGCTAAGGGCGGTGGACGCCTTAAATTCCAGCATGCCAGAGGCAGGAGGATCTCTGTCAGTTCCATGCCAGCCAATGATACAATAGCGAATCATTGCCTCAAAAGACAAAACAAAAAGCAACAAAACAGCAAGAGAAGACCAGGGAGGTCTTCGTCAGTAAAGCGCATACCTTGCAAGCATGATGACCCAAGTTCAATCCCCTAAAACACCCATTTTTTTTAAAAGGTCAGAAACTGTGGCATGTGAGCGTGCTTGTAATCCCAGGACTGAGCAGGTAGAGAGGGGTCACCCTTGAGTCTCGAGGGCAGCCAGCTTACTTGGTGAGTTCCTGGCCAATGAGAGACCCTGGCTTACAAAAATAAAACAAAAGATGGATGCCCTCCTGAGGAACGACAGCTAATGTTGTCATATAGCTAGCCTTTACATACATGTACACATGTGCACTCACACCCACAAGCACACAAGTATACACACACACACACATACACACACACACACACACACACACACACACACACACACACACAAAAGAAAAATGATTCTGCATATTTAGAAAGTACGTTAACTCCAATCCTGCTTTTTTCATATATGATAATGGAAACCAAAAAGGCATATTAAAAACCACTGGTTAAAAAATCACTAAACCTGCCAAAAGAGGAATTCCACAGTAATCAAAAATATCCTTCAAATGAAAGCTAAATAGAGACAGTCCCAGATTAAAATATAAGTCAGTGGGTAAAAGGGCAGCAGCAGTGACGGCTCGGGGACTTGTCTTACAAGACGTTATAAAAAGTCCTTTGGGCAGGAAGGGATTGAAACCAGATGGTAATCAGAATCTACAGGAAGAAATGAAAACTGCCATAAATGATAAATATGTGAGTTAATATCAGAGTCTCTTTTTCTCTTTCTCCCATTTCTGTTTTACTCTCTTCACTTTCGCAAAAGACATAAAATTATGTAAAAATAATATTACCCTAATATAGTTATGTTTATTTCATGTTATTATACACATGCATTTATACAAATAAGAGAGGGGGCAAATGCAGCTAAGCAAGGGCAAGGGGTTTGTATTTTCCCAGAATTCAGTGCATACTGGTTAGAAGTCCTCAGGGGCAAATTACCACATGTATTATAACCTTAATGAAGCCAATAAGAAAATAACTAAGGAATCTATAGGAGTCAAAATGCTATAAAGAAATATTTATTTCTGACAAATAAGGAAGTAAAAAGGTAGAAAAAGAAAAAGACAGATATACATAAAACTATATAAAATAGCGAATATAACCCTAACCTGCCAATCATATTAAAACTGAAGGGTCTCATTGCCTCAGTCAGGAGGACGTGACCAAAAAGTGCAAGCCATGTCCTATATGCTCCCTACAAATGACACATGTGAGATGGTTCAAAAAGAAAGGATGGAAAAGGACATGCAAAGCAGACAATGTGGGGAGGGAGAGCCATGGGAGGGGGAGAAGCCTGGAGTAAGAATGGGGTTGAGGTGTGTTTAAACCCCAGAAATCTTGTAGTGGGAGCACTCTCTACCCGCACCCCAGGCCTTCATGTCCATCAGATATTTAGTCGTATAAAGAAATATAGCGATAATGATCATTTTCTGCCATATCTCAAAAATACTTAGCAGTGAGATTTATACAGCACCACCAATGAACTGTTGTAACAAACACCCACTGGACACCCACCCAACAAAGGCAGAAATCACACTCTTTTTGCACACAATAGATCATTTTCCAAGGGAGACAGATCAGGCCATAAGACAAATCTCAATAAACTCAAACCGATTGAAACAATATAAACTATGTTCCTCAAACACAATGGAACTAAGAGTTCAAGCATGGAAAGGAACTTTGGAAATGAATAAATATTAGGAAAGTAAAAGATTCTTGCAAATGATGCCACAAGGTAGTGAGGCAGGTATATCTTCAGCGTGCTGGGCTGCAGCTAACAGGGCCCTAGGAGGAACATGTGCACTGTGTCAGAGAAAAAAATCTGAGCTGGGCGCAAAGTCCTTCAAGACTGTCCTTGGGATTGTATCAGTAACTTCAGAAACTAGACAAATGAAAGGAGGAAGAAACCAAACACACAGAAAAAGATTACAGGAAGAAAAAGGAGAATGGGATGAAATTAAAAACAAAACAGAACATCAGAATGGGGAAATATAGTCAAAAGTTGCTCTTGCTGCTGGAGAGATGGTTTAGCCGTAAGAGTGCGTGTTGCTCTTGCAGAGAACATGACCCAGGTTCCTGTCACTCACGTTAGGCAACACACAGTGGCCTGTGACTCCGGCTTCTGGGCACCGAACACTTCTAGCCTCCACAGGCATCCGTATTCACAAGCGTACACATGCACACAGACACACATACACATAACTAAAATAAAATATGCCTTTTAAAAGTTGATATTATGGAGATGGAGAGATGGCTCAGAGGTTAAGAGCACTGGCTGCTCTTTCAGAGGTCCTAAGTTCAATTCCCAGCAACCACATGGTGGCTCACAACCATTAGAATGAGATCTGGTGCCCTCTTCTGGCCTGCAGACATGCAGGCAGGCAGAACACTGTAATAATAATGATACTAAATAAACAAATCTTTTTTTTTTTTAAAGTTGATTCTGGCAGGCATGGTGGTGCATGCCTTTAATCCCAGTACTCAGGAGACAGGAGACAGAGGCAGGCTGATCTCTGTGAGTTGGAAGACAGCCAGGACTGTCTTGAAAAACAAAACAAAACAACAACAAAAAAAGGTTGATTCTTTGAAAAGACCAAATGGATGACCTTTAGCTAAGCTAACTAAGGGTATAAGAGGAAACACATGAATTACCAAAATCCAGAATGAAAAAGGTAGCTGAAGAAATGACTTATCAATATAGAGTATACTACTCTTGCAAAGAATCCTATTTCAGTTCCCAGAAGCCACCAGGCAGCTCCCAGGTCTCTGTAACTCCAGTTCCCAGGGAGCCAGTGCCCTGTTCTGGCCCCATAGGTGACTGTACTCATGTGCATATCCCACCTGCACACCCCCACCCCACTCCACCTTAGCCCCCCATGCCATCCATACACAACTTGGCCATCATTTGGAACTTTACATAAGTGAAAAGATTATACAGGAATATTTAAATTCTGTGTCAGTGCATTATATAATTTCAAGAAATCAAGTGTTAGAAAAACAGATGATCAAAATGACTTTAAAAAAAACCTGGAAACCAGAATAGACATATACAACAAATAATAATAATAATAATAATAATAATAATAATAATAATAATAATAATATCTTATATCTGATTAGCAAGTAAATTCTTCTATTAAAAAAAACCCTGAAGTCTTGAAGACTTCACTGGTGAGTTTTATCATATGTTTAAGAAAAACATATTATGACAAAATATTTTAAGAAGAAAATCCTTTCTTATGTTTTCCCCCCTTTGGGCATATGGTCTCACTATATGGGAGGCTGGCTTCAAACTTACTATGTAGTTCAGGCTAGTCTTGAACTCTGACCTCAGCTTTCTGAGTGCTTGCATTGCAGGAATGTACCACCACACCAGGCTGTGCTTTCTAATTTACTCCATACGGCCAATATTATCCTGAGACTAAGCAAGACAAAGGCATCATAAGAAAACTATAGAGCGTTGTCTCTTCTGAGTCAAGATACAAAATTCTTAACAAAAGCTACCATAGTAAACACAATGTTTTCAAATAATATGTCATGACCAACAAACTTTTATCCCAGGAATTTAAGGTTGGCTTAACATGTGAAAAATCAACATAGTAATAAAGGAAGAATTTTTAAATCTCCACAATCATCTCTATAGATTGAGAAAAGATATTAGAGAAAATCTAACAGCTAAGGTCACTGATAAGATACCAATAAGCTAAAAGGAGAGGCGTATACCAAACAGCTATGGTCGGCATCATCCTTAGAGCTTTGAAAGAGCATTTAGCTCGAATATCAGCAACAACGGAAGGAGATCTGCTCTGTGTGAGCACACAGGCTGTTCCCAGCATCAAAACAAGGCAAAGAATAAAACAAGCAAAACAAGAAAACAAAAGGAAGGCGAACTAAGCCACGAGGCAGGAGTGAAGAGGGCATGAGAGAGCCTCTTCAACCAAGTCCCCCAAGGAATCCCTCCCAGAGTGGGTAGAAGCAAAATGCATTTCGAAATGCGGTGGTAGGAGACAGACTAGATGCACAAAATCAAATGATCTGTCCATAAACAGCTCGACCAAGTGATTCCATGCACAGTAAAGTAAGCCATCCCACCTGCAATAAAATACAAAAAGAATAAAATGCTTATAAGACGTGTTGGACCTGTTCATTGGCAGCTGTAAAATGTTGCAAAGAAAAACACAAAGAAAATCCAAACAATAATAAAAGACATCGCATGTCCATGCATTGGAAAACCAAGTGTTCTGTTTGATCTGTAAATCCATCTTTTCTCTGAGGAATTTTCATAATCCCTTACCAGGTAGTTGTGAGAGCTAAATGGCTCAACCCAATAGTCATCACGGCATCTGTCTCGGAAGAAGGAGCCAATGAGGAAGAGAGAGGGTGGGGCGCCTCAGTGTCACCCCTGTAGGAGGTGTGAAGCATTTTAGTGAGTTGCCTGCACTTCTGTTTCAATTTTATCACTTTTGCTACATTTAATTATTCTCTATTAATTTCCCACTTTATAGGGTTCATGCTAATTGGTACAAACAAGTTAAAATTATTACACCAATCGGCCAACAAATTTATGTCTGACACAAAGGAGTTATTCCATACCTTCTGGTTGATGTTGGTGGAAATGAAAGTTTCATGACACTGAAATCTTTTAAAAGCATGGTGACTACATCGTGTGTGTGTGTGTGTGTGTGTGTGTGTGTGTGTGTGTGTGTGTGTGTTTGTAGTTCAGAGGACAACTTGCAGGAATCATGTCTTTGCCTTTGCTTCTACCACGTAGATTATAAGGAGATTGAACTCACGTGGCCAGACTTGGCAGCAAGTGCCTTTACCTGCTGAGCCATCTCAAAAGGCCCAATAACACTGAAATCTTTAGAAAGCTTGCTTACTTTTCTATGGCTTCAATGGAGGGCCTATGGTGTCCCAATGTCTGCAAGTACAATGGCCGGCAAACATGACAAAGTGTTTCACCCTGAGTTCATATTCTAGAGAGGCAGGCAAGTGAGAAACAGATGCAGAGAGCTTCAGACAACCTGCCGTGCTGTGTGTTAAGTCCTGTGAAGAAACCCCAATCAGGATGGAGATTCAGAGATAGGAAGTACTGTTTGAGCCAGGGATGATGCAAGTCTTCTGTGAGGAGGTGATGATGCATCAGAGACCAGAGAGAAGGGAGGAGACTAATGTCAAACGTTCTCTCAGATGTGGGGCCCAGGTTTAAAGCATGGAGTAGGAGGTAGAGGTAGGGGTGAGACAGTGGCAGGGGCAAGGAGGAGACAAGGAAGGATGATGGGAAGCAAATGTGGGTGTAGGTCAATGATACACGTATGAAAATGTCTTAAAGACACCTGTTATTTTGTACGCTAAGAAAAAAGTTAATAGTAAAGAGTTGGTGTTGGAGTATGGGCTGGTGCATTGTAAATTGTTTGCTCCCTGAGATTCTTACTGTTTATGAGCAAACTCACATATTCTCCCAAAAGTATTGCTCTTTAATATTGCCTAAGAAATTATTCCTGATTGGCTGATTAAAAGGCCTAAACCTGGGCAGGGCAGAGTGGAGTAGGTGTGGCCAAAGTTCACGGGCTCTGGGAGAGAAGGCTCTTGGGAAGGAGAAGCAGACAGGTACTGGAGGAGGAAGAGGATGGCCGTGGGATGGGAAAGAGCCACGTGTGGGAAGAAGAGGAGCTCTGAAGTTCCTCAAAGAAAGAAATGGCCCAGACGAACAACCTGAGCAAATGTTTTGGAATTGTGGATGGGAGGTAGCCCAAACAGAAGTTATTAGAAGCAGATGGTGTGGGATGGAGGCTGGGATACAATGGAAGGTAGCTTAGGAGTTAATATCTGCCATGCCCCAGGTGATAAGGCTATTCTAAAATATATCAGGTGTCTGTGTCTGTATTGGTTGTGAAAGTGGGTTAGATAAGCCCAATAATACAGATTTTTTTTTAGGCCATACCATTAAATTAACAGCAACAACTGAACGTTAAAAATGTGAGGTGATGGGCTCCCGTGTTGAGTACTCTTTGGGGTTTTATTGGTCATTTTCAGGGATCATTTATGTGAAAAAATGTAGCCACAGACCCCTCACCTCAAGAGTTTTGGCAATGCTGACATTCTTCGAGTTGAGGAAGGACTGATCAGCATCCTCAGCGGGTGGGGAGCATGCTGGTCTTCACAAGCCAGTGTTTTGATGCCTGAGTGCACTGTGCTCAGAGTTCCTAAGTCACACAAAGGGCAGGCACAGCTTTACACAGGGGTCCCAGGACAAGTTTGTCACTACCCGGAAGGGTTGTACACTCCAAAACGGAATTGGCAAGTGTAAAACAGCAAGGGGAACATCAGCCTGTCCTCACTACCTACTGTTGGCCCATCGGCAGCTACACCAACAAAATTATGGCTAACGCAGGTGAATGGCACAAGCCTCTTCTTACCCTAAAACCTGTGTTTTATTTTTTAAAAAAAAGGCTCAATTCTTCTTCAAAAGGGACAAGGGCTTTATTGGAAAGCATTATCTTGGGGGACAAGAGGTCTGAATCTTGAGCCCATGTTAATAGGATTAAGGGATGCTCTTAAGCAAGCCATGCCTTCTCTGGACCTTGGTAGCCTCATAGACTCTAGGGGAGTTCTTAGGTCAAACCATGACTCAAGTGCAATAGAAAGGGGGGCAGTGGTGGGGTCTAGGCAAGGTCTTCCATTGTCACCAGACTCCTCCAATATAATCACAGGGAAAATGCCAGCAACAGCTAAGGCTCTACTTACTGGGTCCAATTCTATCGACTTCATAGGCACCATTTCAATGAGCAATGGTCAAAGCAACGTACGTTTAGGGATTTAAAAAATCTTTTTCATGATGGGACAATATTGTGAAGAGCATCCTGAGCATATCCATCTTATTATAAACCTACTTGATTATTTCCGACAAATGAAACTGTTGGGCCAGTGAGATGGCTCAGTGGGGGAAAAGAGCTTGCTGCCAAGTCTGATGACTTAAGTCTGACCCCTGGGTCCTACATGGTACTACATGGTAGGTTATCCTCTGACCTCTCTATACATACACTGTGGTGCCTACATATGTGTGCTGTAACTTAGGCATCTTAACTCTCCCTGCAAATAGTAGCCAGTTGTGCCACTATGTATGGAATAATTATTTTTTTATTTTAGGATTTATTTTATTTTATTTATTTTAATTATTTTTTATTTTATTTTATTTTTTATACATACTGGGTCTTTTTGGGGGAAGTGTCTGTTCTGTTTTATTCATGTGTTTACTCATTCAGGTCTGAGAATGTGCTATTCTCATACTGCACATTTTAATACATATTAGCATTTAACGAAGCAGACCAGACACTCTGTCTGTTCCTTCCTTCCTGACTCCCTCCCTCCCCTCTCCTTTTTTTCTTTCCTTTCTTTTTTTTATTATTCTTGCATATATTTCCAATCAAATGTAATACCTACACAAATGCTGTTAAGATAATTTCATCAGGTGTAAAAATAACATATTGAATATAGACTATTGGACCATTGAACCCCTCCTTTTGGGTAATAATGTGGCTTCCTTTACACCCTGAATCAAGTTTTGCTCCTTGCATGTGCCATGCACATTTTATTAAATTTAAATTGCCCTTTTTAAAATTAGACATAGGTATGAAAGTTGATATTCCCATACATGTGTGTGTGTGTGTGTGTGTGTGTGTGTGTGTACATGCTTGTGAAAGCATCTTCCTTGATGGCTCTTCACTTTATTTTTAGAGGCAAGGTCTCTCAGTGAACCTAGCTGGCCTGTCAGCTCCAGCAAGCCTCTTGTCATCCCGTTCTTGCGTGAGGCTGATATTACGGCCAGGCACCACTATACCCAGAATTGTGCATGGGCTCTGGGGATCCAGACTCAGGGCCTCATGCTTGCATGGCAAACACTTTTCAGGATAAGCCAACTCTGATCCTCTCAGATACGCAGTTTTAAGTAACAAATATTTTAAGATTTGTTTTCTAAGTTCTGTATGTGTGTGTCTGTATATGAGTATGTGAGCATTTGAGCGCAGGTACCGGTGGAGTCCAGAAGAGGATGCTAATATAGGGAACTCTGATACTCTGCGAGAGAAAGGCCCACTCTTAATCACTAAACCATCTCTCGTATCCCAGCAGCAGTGTTTTAGCAACAGCTTTTTCTTACTCACTATCACTGCTTACTTTGTTCCTTTGATTGCTTTTCATTTGTTCTTCCTGGCTTTCTTATGGTAGCCCATGCCTACAAGTAGGAAAACTGTCACTTCCCTCATTAAACATATAAAACCCTCAGCAAGACCAATATCCTAATGGTGCTCTCCCTTGGGTGTCCTAATGGTGTCTAAATGGAGGTAAACAATGTATCAAATACAACAAAGTACACCAAGACATGTTTTAATGTAAATTGGCTAGTTCAAATCCATGGTGATAGCAGGTGATGACACCTGCTGAATTAGCTTGGTTCCAGCATCACAGGAACAGCTTAGCAATTCCTTCTTCCATTTTGCCCCATTTCAGAGATGGCAACATGCCTTCTTGGCACAGGTCACAAGTGCATCCTGTATGTGTAGAGCCGTGGCTATAGCATGCAGGCTGGTGGGCCTAGGTATCCCTCAGGGGTCAGTAAGGAGAAAAGCACTTTTATAGTTGTAGCACTAAGACTCATTTGCCCCTTCCCCCTGGTCTTATCATAGAAGTGTTGGGAATGTTCTGGAGACTGTAAGACATGAGAGAATCTACGTGCTTGAAAGGTCCTGGAGGCTGTAGCACATGAGAATGTTCCAGAGGTTGCAGGACATGAGATAATGCATCCTACTGAATATGCAAACAGATGGGAGGGGCCAGCTGATTTCTATTAAGCCAGACATCAAAGCAGCTTATAAGAGTACAGTGACACTGCTCTCACTAGTTTTCTTTGTTTTGGAAAATACAGTTACTTTCACAAACATGTTATTTATGTTAACACTGAGTAACTTTATTATTGTTATTGTAACTAAGTAAATAACCAAAAGTTACGTTCTTTCCTTACTTCTAAATTGGTAAGCATTGGTAGCCATAACTCACACAAACCAAGGTTCCAAAGATATCTTAAATCATTTTTAACAATGAGAATGTATTTTGAGAACAAAAAGTTTGAGAACTATGGCTTTAGGCTAAATTATGCAATTACTCCTACTTTTAAATAGAGCCATTCCTGCTTTGGTTTTACTGTTAGTGGCCTATAATTAGTTGTGTAAGTAGTAATTGTGCACTGTTTTTGATGTTTATAAATTCAAGACTTCATAATAAAATAATAACAATGAAATCCAGATTGAAGATACAGCAGAGTTTGGGATAAGTTCCTCCATGTTCCTTTTAAGTATTATAAACATGAATTTTCTGGCTGTGGGAGAACAAAGAAGCCACATTCTTAACATTGAACCACATGGGGAAACAGCCTCTGATATTGTGCAGAAACCAGAGCCTACGACCTTTAGAAACTGTAGAAATGGTCCAAAGGAGAACAGGCAACTGAACCAAATTCAATGAAAACAATGTGGTCAATAAACATAAAGTGGCAACTTTGTCACATCGGAGGCTGCACTTGGAATCAGTAAGTTGCCCAGATCATCAGAATGCTCAAAACTTGTGTATTTAAAAGTTCCAAGTGAACCTGTGAGATGGCACAGTGAATGCAAGCTTCATGGTCTAAGTTAAGCCCCAGAACCTATGATGGAAGGAGAGAGCCAGCTCCCCAAAGTTGTCTTACATGCACACATGCACGCATGCGCACGCGCACGCACACGCACACACACACACACACACACACATACACACACACACACACACACGCATGCACGCACACATGCACACATACAGAGGCTAATAATATATTAAGAATTTAAATTTTTAAAAAGTTGAGGGTTACAAAAGTAGGTCAGTGATTAAGAACACTGGCTACTCTTGCAGAAGACCTGGGCTTACTCCCCAGCACACAGCCAAGTGTAACTCCAGTTCTAGGGGGTCTAGCGCCCTCTTCTGGCCGCCAAGAACACCAGGCATGCATGCGGTGCACCTTACACACAATACTCTAAAAAATAATTTTAAATTGAAAATACCATATTTCCACATTTCACAAGAATGACAATTATGTCCTGTTAAAACTTGCAGTTTAAATAAAGAACAATTTCTCTTATGAATGAGGAAAATCATGAAAATATGGATCGATTTCACATGGTAAGTATTGTAATAAAAGTTCATAAAGTTTATGAAAATATTGATAAATCAAATAAAAAACATCTAGAAAATGCCATATTAAAATAATAAAAATGCTTAAAAATAACTGCACATCCTCAAACATAAAATATTTAATAAATTTCAAATAAGGAATGCCATTAATATGGACTTATCATTCCTATCTAGATATATAGACTTGCTTGTTGCAGAAATATTTATCTACTGAGAGATGAAAACAACTTTTTGGAAAATATATAAATCAAGGCCATAAAATGTCAATCATTATTGATGAAACCTCAACCATTTCATATAAAGTAGTTTTAATAATTTATTTAACACACAAGCTTCAAGAGTTTGAAGATAATTTAATGGCTTTTGTTGATCTCATGAGGCAGGAAAGAAAAACACCTGAAATAATTTATCAAAATTTATTGTTGACACATGAGAAAAATGGTTCCAATGAACAATATTTCCATGAAAAACTTATTAGATTTTGTACAAGGCTGAGAAGAGCTGGGGAAAGAACGGCAGTTTCAAACAACGTTTTAGCCAACTTCTTGGATATTTTAATCAGGTACTGTCTGACTTACCAAAGTTGGGTATCCCCGTGTGATGGCTGGCCTGTCTAAAGTAGGTAAATGACTATGAATGCCCCCTAAATTAGCATTTAATTTATTGTCATGTGTTATACACTATCAGGGGGAAAATAATAGCAGAGCCAAAGATTTGAATGTTGAAACAATGGATCTTAGAATAGTTAGGTCATGACGGATTGGAAAAGTAGTTTGAAATTTTCAAGTTTATCAATTTAACAAAAACAGTGTAATAGGAGAAAACACTGAGAAAATTGCCCTCTTTTTAGAAAGAGACTCCAGTGTACGTTAATTTGAAAGTAAAATAGGAATAGTGACAGTTTAATGTGAAGTTTTACTAATGATTGGAGGCAGATTAATGTGGCAAACATTAAAAATGTGGGAACACAGAAAACCAAAGGGAAAAGGAAGTTTAACAGAAATAAACATAATAGACTCTTTCCGATGGGAGAAAACATTAATTTAAAGAGAAAATACGTCTGATCTATAAACTGCCAGAAAATGTGCTTGGTGTTTCATGGTAAAAGTAAAGACATAATTTGTTTCTTTACTTATTTCTCACTAAACGGTGTTTAAAAATTTATGACCACTACTGCTGTGACCACTATTTGGCTCTCTAACTGGATCAAAGGTAGGTGAAGGTTGAGATAAGGATTTTTATAATTAAATATAATCATGCCTCATTCGGCCATGGGAAAATATTCTGAAGAGCATGCGTTAGGCAATCCTACATTTGTGAACACACGGCAGGGTCTCAGCTGGTTGTCCCGTCACAGGGAGGCACAGTGTGCAGATGGACCAGCTGACATGCTGCCCGTCCTTCATCAAAATGTTCTCTATGCATATGATGGTACGACATCATGGTCCGCAGTTTCAGTAGGTCTTCAAGGACAACGGGTTTGAGAACGTAGAAACCGAGTGTTTAAACCGAACATTTAGAAAATGTTCGGACTCATCGCTGTGTGTTCAATAGGAGCTAATAGATGTGTCAGCATTTGAGCAATATTGTGATCTTGAGAGACATGTTGTAGCAGTCAGCCGCTGAGTACCCATCAGTGATAAGTGGCTGGGAGAATTTGATGTGCTATGTGTGCCAGACTATTGCTCACTTAATTAGCAATGGCTGTGTTCTTAAAATTGCACCAACAACTTCTAGAAATCAGCAAGTGGTTTGGAAGTTACTAGGCATAATCTGATAACAATTTAATTTATGATCTCTAGGGATTGCAACACATTTTATGATACATAGATAAGCACAGCTTTGTTTCCCTAGAAAATACAAAAGAATAAATTTTCTATTTTTAATGTATATATTAGTTTTTATTACAGAATCCTTATTTAACCTTTCGAATGTCCAAGGTTTTATTAGGCTTTCTCACTACATTGACAGGCAGTGATAGGATTAGCCACACTGACAATCGTGGGGGGGGGGGGGGTCTTGTTGTTTCTTTCACTGAATTTAATTATAATGTTTTTGGTGCTTTTAATAATAGTGATGTTTGATTGAATGTAATTTTAAAAATTCAATTTGTGAGCATTATTTCGGGTTTACAAAGGGTTTAATATTGTTTGCCATTTTTGACGTACTAATATGGTTAGTTAAAATAGTAGACTTTTTTTTTATAGTGAACTGACCTTATTCTCATAACAAGCCTTATTTGGTGGTAGTGTCTTATTTTCTTAATATGTAGCTGGATTCAATCATCTTTTTTCTTTCTTTCTTTCTTTTTTTTTTTTTTTTTTTTTTTTTTTTTGACAGAGTTTCTTTGTAGACCAGGCTGGCGTCAAGCTCACAGAGATTTGCCTGCCTATGCCTCCCAAATATTGGGATTAAATGCATGGACCACCATGCCAGGACACTCTTTTTTTTTTTTTTTTTAAGAAATTTCTTATCACATGCCAAAGCCCAGTTGCTTATGAGCTTTTGTTCCTGGGTTTGTCTGTAAGTGTTATCAGGCTTAGGTTAAATGGTGCCCTATTCAACCACAGAGGCACAATGCTTTTTAATTCTCCTTTAAAATTTTTGTGTCAAGTTCAATTTCAGTTTTTAGTCCATGCAAATTACTTCCACTCTTTTATTTACTCACCCTCTCTCTGTCTCTGTCTCTCTGTCTCTCTCTCTTTGTCTCTCTGTCTCTCTCCTTCCATCTCCTCAGTGCTGAGACTGTAAATATGCTTTACTGCACCTAGTTGTTCAGGCAGGGGCTGGAATTTGAACTCAGGTCCTCTCTCCAGCCCTTACAATTGTTTTCATTTTTGTTTCAGTTTTTATCTCTTTTTGAGGATATCTTCTATTTTAGGGAGCTAGGATTTACAAAAGAATTTACTTCATTAAAAATTTCAAACTTTGAAAAACTGTATTTCTTTTATTTTATATGTGTGTGTGACTGCCTGGTGCCTGTCTGTGTACCGTGGGTGGCAGAGGCCAGAAGAGGGTGCTTTGTTCCTTTTTATGATTAAATACTATTCCATCAGTGTATGGGTATGTTGATTTTTTTTCTGTCGCTTTTGATGGGCACTTGTATTATTTACATGTTGGAATGTTATAAATAATACTTAACATTGAAGTTCTTTTTTGAGTGTGTGTGTGTGTGTGTGTGTGTGTGTGTGTGTGTGTGTGTGTGTGTGTATTTTTAATTCTCTTCTGTGTGTATCTATAAGTGACATTGCTGGGTCATACTGTCACTCTAATCTTATGAGGAGCTGTTCCAATGCGGCTGTACAATTATAATATTCCCTCTGGCAACCAATTTTCTCTACATTATACTTTTAATCAATTATTTTTTAAAAATTGTGACCATTCCCCTGAAGGAATGGAATGGATTTTATCTGTATTTCTCCGAAGACTGATAATGTTGAGCATCTTGTCGCACACTCAATTACAATTTGCGTATCATGGTTGGAGAACGCCTATTTTTACCCCTTGCCTGCTGAGTTATTTTTGCTTTTATTATTGAATCCTATGGGCTCTTTACATATTCTGTGTTCATGTTACTTTCTAGATATACTACTGCCATATAAACACGTGCTTTGCCAATATTTTCTCTATACTGTGGGTACCTTTTCTTTTTCTTTCTTTTCTTTTCTTTTTTCCCTTTGGTGTTTTTTGTTTGTTTGTTTGGTTGGTTTGGTTTGTTTGTTTGTTTTTGGAGACAGAGTTTCTCTATGTAGCCTTATCTGTCCTGGACTCAGCTTGTAGCCCAGGCTGGCCTCAAACTCATAGAGATCTGCCTGCCTCTGCCTCCCTGAGTGCTGAGATTACAAGTGTGTGCCCCCACTTCCAGTTTGTGAGTACCTTTTGAACTTCTTTCATTTTATTATTTGTTATCAAGATTCATTTTAGCTGGTGCAGTGGCACACACCTGTAATCCCAGCACTCAGGGAAGCAGAGGCAGGCAGATCTCCATGAGTTCAAGGCCAGCCTGGTCTACAAAGCAAGTCCAGGATTGCCTAGGCTACACAGAGAAACCCTGCCTCAAAAAATAAAAAAACAAACAAAAAAGAAGCCAAACAAACAAACAAAAAGAAGATTCATTTTATTATTTATTTCATGGGTATATGTACATGTCTGTGTGTGGGTTTGTGCATGGAGTTGAGGTGCCCTAGGAGGATACCAGATTACCCGGAGCTAGACTTAAAGGTAGGTGTGATTTACCCAACATGGGTGCTGGGAACTGAACTCAGGTCCTCTGAAGAGCAAGATGTGTTGTCAACATTTGAGTCCTCTCTCCAGCACCTCTTTTTCAACCTATGAAACTATTGGTTAATGGAAATCACTTATGCTTTTCCATAGTAGTTTTACACATTTAGCCTTTGTGTTTGTCTTGATGCATTTTTAATTAATTTTTGCATATGCTGTGAAGGAGGGCTCCAACCTCCTTCTTCTGCCTGTGACAGCGGCTTTTCTGAAGCATTTGTTCAACAGATTCTTCTTTACTTGCTGAGTTTTCTTCATGGCGCCTGCAAGATGGCTCAGTGGGTAAAGGCGCTTGCTACCTAGTGTGATAGTCTGAGTTCAAATCCTTAGATCCCACATGATGGAAGGAAAAAAATGACTCCCCAAATTGTCCTCTGCTCTCCACACACAGAACACACCTTCCAACAGACACATAGATACATAAACAAATACAAGATCAATTTTAAAGGATCATGAATTTCCTTTAAATTTTTAAAAGAATCTCCACAATGTTTTTAAATTTTTATTATAATTTATTCAGGTGATATCCTGATTGCTATCCCCTCACTTGTATCTTCCTGTTCTTATCCTCCCTCCCTCTTTTCCCTAGCTGTTTTTTAAGACTAATTTTATTATTTTTGTCTCTACGTATGAGTTTATGCCATGTGCATGTATGTCATCATGGAAGCCAGCAGGGGGCAATAGATCCCCAGAACTGCAGAGCTGGGATTTGAACTCTTTGCAATAGCAAGTAATGCTGTCAGTCGCTGAGCCACCTCTGTGAATTTTCTTGTTGGCAATATGATGCCTGGAGCTGCACGGGTTCACTTTTTAATTCTCATTTTTCAGCCGGGGGTGGTGGCGCACGCCTTTAATCCCAGCACTCGGGAGGCAGAGGCGGGCGGATCGCTGTGAGTTCAAGGCCAGTCTGGTCTACAAAGTGAGTCTAGGACAGCCAAGGCTAACACAGAGAAACCCTGTCTCGAAAAACCAAAAAAAAAAAAAATCTCATTTTTCACATCTGCATGACTACCCTGACACTACCAGCTTGCTGTCCTGGCTACCTTAGCTTTGTAATCTCAGTTCTGAACCTGTGTAGTTTTGAGTCCTCCAAATTCTTGGTGTTGATGAAAGATGTTTTGAATATTCTCAGCTTCCAGAATTTCATATAAATTTTAGAATCAGCTTTTTTTTTTTTTTTTTTTTTTTTACTTTGAGGTGTCGGGAGGAAGACAGCTGGAATTCTAATGCGACCCTAGGGCTATGCAGATGATCTCCCCTAACGTCTCCTCCTGAGCCTCTGGTTTTGTCCGTTGTAGCCATCAACCCAGGAAGCCAGGAAGTCAAAAGACTTGCCTGTGGTTGCCTTTGACAAACACCTCTGGGAAAGACAATTTTCGCACTGGGTGATCACTGAGTCAGGTCAAATAACGATAACCCAAGCATAGGAGATTGCACAAATCACCAGAAAATAGGCTTCGAAGGGGCTCCGGCCCTGCTTGACTCTCTAGTGGCCGGCGGGCAACTGGTTTCAGATGAGGAACCAAAACCCATCATCCCTTCGCTTAACCTAACACTCTGCACACTGCCGCCAGCCTTTGGTTTGTTTCGGAGGCCTGGAAAAGTCGTTTCTGACAGAGTTTGCCAGGTCCTTCGTTGTCCTCATAGAGGACAGTATTTGTACAAGTCTGCTGTTTTTTCACAACCGCGGGTCCAAGTATTCCCACCCTTGACTCTTTTCTTCTGATTGATTTCGGCAGAATTTTGTTTCCTTGTTCATAGTTTTAAAAATTAGAATTCACCACTTCCCTTTTTATTTCTTTTCCAAGTCACTGATTTTAATCTTACTGTTGAATCTTTTCATTTTTAGTTCAGTCCATTTTACTGCGCCTTTAAAAAAAAGAAGCCGCACCTCGAGAAACGAATGCTTACTGCAGTTATTTTGATCCTTCCCTGTTTCATGATAAGCGATATTAAAATTATGGGTTATCCTGGGAGCATAACCTGGACACGTCTCCTGATCCCCACACATACTGCCGTAATTATTTTCTAGGACTTGTGATGTGATTTTGTTTTTTACTTTTTTTAAAATTTATTTATGAGGGCATCTTTAATTTTCTAAGTGATTTTTTATTTATTTTACAGACTGTTCCTTACTTGATTGCATTGTAGCATAGATCAACAAAGTCCTCTCCACTTAGATCCATTGTTTCCCTTTGTGTGACTCTTTAAATCATTAATTTAAAATCTATTCCATGAGTGTTTGGCATTAACACATTCGTAGCTGCCCTAGTCATTTCATTCTCCCAGGTATCTATTATAATCAGTATTCAGTGCCTCTGTTTCCTTATTTGATTCTTCCTGACTGAGAAACCTCCAGGATTTTTCTATAATAAATTTAACTTCTTGTCAATTATGGGATATTCAATTACTTGCTTAATGGGTGAACTGCATTAGTTTATGCTTTCCAAAGGTTTTAGTCCATTTCATCTAAGGTTTGAAGATACCCTTGTAGAGTTTGAATGACTTGTCTAATGGCCGTGTGTGTGTGTGTGTGTGTGTGTGTGTGTGTGTGTGTGAGAGAGAGAGAGAGAGAGAGAGAGAGAGAGAGAGAGAGGTGATATATGCATGCATGCTCGTGTGTCTCTGTGGTGTGTGTGTGTATGTGAGTTTGTGTGTGTGTGTGTGTGTGTGTGTGCGCGCGCGCGCGCGCGCGCGCGTGCACATGCATGCAGGTGCGGAGCTCAGAGGTTCTATCACTTATCCAACTATTATGGTTTCAGACTGTCTTGAGATCCTAGGCTCTACCTGTCTCTGCCACTCCAGTACTGGGGTCACAGGCATACACTGCCATACCCAAGTATTTATGTGGGTGCTGGGGCTCAGAACTTCCATCTTCCTTTTTGCACTGCAAACACTTTACCCACAAACTATCACCTTGGCCCCACATAACGTCCTTTTGCAATCTAAAATGTGTCATCTGTGACTATTGCCAGTTTTTTTTTTAGCTTTATTGATCTTTTCAAAAATTGAGTTCTTTGTTTCATTTATTTTTTTCTATTTTTAAATTTTTATAGATTTTTTTCCATCTGAGATTTATTATTCTCTTTTGCTCCCTTGCTTTGAGCCTATTCTGCTTTTGTTCTCCCGGATTCCCGAGGGAGCTTAGATTGTTGATTGGGAACTGTTTATCTATTTATGCATGCACATAGTGTTGTAAATTCCCTCAGCATTTCCCCCGGCTGTGTCCACAAATTTTGATACACTGTATTTTCATGTTTCTTTTTCAGTCCAGTGTATATTTTTGTTCATCTTGAAACTTCCTTTCTGTACAATGGGTCATTTAGAAGTTAAGTTCTGTTCTGTATCCTAGCATTGGGAGAGTTCTCCTTTAAGTCTCTTACTGACATAAGTTTCATTTTGTGTGGTTGAAGGCATTCTCAATGTTAGCATCCTTATGCAAGTGCTTTTAAAAAAAGTGTTTATTTATTTTTAACATAATTTTAAGAGATCTCTTTATTTTGTGTGTATAAAAGTTTTGCCTGTGTGTGTAACTATGTACCATGTGTGTGCAGTACCTGAGGAGGCCGGAAGAGGGCATCAGATACCACTGGAAATGGAGCTACAGAGGTTGTGAGGCACCATGTAGGTGCCATGACTTGGATCTTCTGAAAGTGAAACCAGTGCTCTTAACCACTGAGCCGTCTCTCCTAGCCCATTTGGTGCTTTCTGACTGTCTTACTTGGTATGTGTTTTCTGAGTACGTTCTACCCCATGTCTGCTTTCTCTCTGTTCCTCAGATTGCGTAAGTTCTCTTGTTGAACTTTGTAGTTGAGGACTCCTCTGTGTGGCTCATTCTGCCCTAGCCCTCCCTTGTCTCGGTTCCTGCACTGAGCTGGTGTTTCATCATCATTTTATTTTTACATATGTTGTAATCTCACACCATTGTGTTTGTTTTAGATAATCAATGGTCTTTTGTAGAGATGTAACTAGTAGGGAATTGTGTTTCCCAGGTAGCTGTCATTTTGGGAGACTCTTCATTCCTTTTGTAAATTCACACTTCTATATATTGTTGTTTCTTTGAAGGAGTTTTTAAAAAAGATTTATTCTCTCTTTGTCTGTCTGTCTGTCTGTCTGTCTGTCTGTCTGTCTGTCTCTCTCTCTCTCTCTCTCTCTCTCTCTCTCTCTCTCATGTGTGTGTGTGCACGTGTGCTCGTGTGTGTACATGTGTGTACTTGTGGGTGTCTAAGGAGGCCAGAAGAGGGCACCAGATGCTCAGAAGCTGGAGTTACACACAGTTTGAACTACTCTAGGAGGATGCTTGGAACCAAATTCTAGTCTTCTGGATGAGCAGCAAGGACCCTCAGCTGATGACCTATCTGTCCAGTTCCTGAGGGAATTTTTTTAAAAAACATAGTTACTGTTAAGATGTTTACCTAAATTCTTCAAGATTGTATGGAAGATTATTTTGCCTTTTCTTACTTAGAGATGCTATTGTTGGCTGTAGACCTGGATCCTGAAAAGTCTTTTCTTTCAGCCTATGGTGCTGCAGTACGCCCCATCTTGGGGGGTTTGTGATGAGAATTCTGATGCCATTCTTATCTGGTTCCTTTGTACATACTGCGTCTGTCTGGCTGCAGAAGAGAATTTCTCCTGACGATTACTTGTAAGTAATTTACTTGTACATCTTACTGTGCCTCTTTTTTCTTTTTGTTTTGCGGTTGGCACCCATCTACATTTTTGTTTTTGTTTTTGCTTGTTTATCTTTTGGTACAATACATTCGATCTAACTTAAAAAACTGATGTTATTTCTTTGATTTCTTTCCCTGGACACTTATATGTTGTTTTACTTGAAGTTTCCCACTGGCCAATGCTTTTCAGTTTCTTTTCTCTTTCTACATCATTTTAAAAACTTCCTAGTGTATGTCTTCTACTTCACTAATATTTTCTTTTATAACGTCAAATCTGCAGCTAAAAATCCTGAATTTGTGTGTTTTATTTTGTGTAGTATAATTTTTCTGTGTGGGTTAAATAATTCTTTGTGCTCTCTATGGCTGCACTTAACTTGGTCCGCATTCACCAGCTCCTTGGGTGGATGAACGGCGCTGTGTGGTATCAGCATCTCCATACACTCAGAAACATCACTTCTGGGTTCAGTGAATTAATTCTTTTCTCATAATTAGTGGTTTCTACATCCTTATAAAGCTGATAAATTTTTATTGGATGTCAGGTCAGACTGGCTTGACAACAGTTGATCTATCAATACTGCCAAGATTTCTAGATATTTATGACAAGAAGCGACTCTCATTTTAATTTTTCTACAATGGTCAGAAATCAAAAGGTAGATAAAGTAGTGCCTATAAGCCTTTCATCAGGTTGATTGTGTTGTGTATTACAATTCTATGTTATTTAGTGGTTAATGTTTACTATTCTTTACAACGAGAATTTAATGGTTTATTCCTGTCCTATCATTAAAATATCTGGTTTGAATTAAGATTTTATATTAATATTGTCAAAAGATTGCTTTGGCATATTAATGGTTATCTTATATCTTTGGTCTATTCTTTTATTTTATTTTTCTTACACTTATTTATTTGTTTAATCACTTTATACCCGGATCCCGTCCCCTCCCTCCTCTCCTCCCAGGGTTACTCACCTAATCCACTCCTCTTAGTCCCCCCTCCTTCCTCCCAGAGAAGGGGAGGCCCCCCAATTCATATCAGTCAAGTATGGTGTCTCAAGTCACTGCAGGACTAAGCACATCCTCTCCAACTGTGGAGTGATAAGGCAGACCAGCTTGGGGAAAGTGACCCAGTGGTAGGTAACAGATTCAGACACAGCCCCTACTCCTATTGGTAGGGGACCCATATGATGACCAAGCTGCACATTTGCTACATATGTATAGGGGGGGTCTAGGTTTGTCCATGCAAGGTCTTTGGCTGGTGGTTCAGTCTCTGTGAGCTCCTGTGGGCCCAGGTTAGTTGACTCTGTAGGTCTTTTGTTATCTTCTTGACCCCTCCGGCTCCCTCTATCCTTTCTCCCACTCCTCTATGGCACTCCCCGAGCTTGCCTTGGGTCTTTGCATCTGTCTCCATCAGCTGCTTCCCAAGGATCAATTCTATAGTGCATTACTTTAAACATTATTTTTCTAGTTCAAGTGGGATTTGCCTTTTAAGTCAGTATGATAATCTTTTTCCTTATAGAAAGAAGTTTGATCTATTTATATTTATTGTGATGACTAGTATCTTTCTGTTAATACTGTCATCCTATTTTATGTTGCTTCTTTCTTTCTTCCTTACTCTCTGGTTATTGTGTTCCTGTTTTCCATTTTCCTTCTTTCTTTTTTAAAATTATCTCATAAGTTACATGTATTCTTATTTTATTTTGGTTGATTCAATTTTAAAAATCAAAATCTTACAATTTCAGGACTCATTTCCCATATGTAGACTATTTGAAAACTTTACCAGGGTGTGTCTAGAAATGAGTTATTTTTATTAAATTTTCCTGCTCTGTGTACGCATTTCCTACCTCAGACTGTTTTTGTTTTTGCCAATTTGAGATTGACTCTGATGTTTTGCTTTTCTTTCATCCCTCCATGTTTCTCTCTGAATTCTGGGAGATTTTCTTTTTCTGAACAGATGGTTTAAATTATTTATTTCACTTCCTTCAATTTTTAATATGCTCCTCATGGCTTCCTCTACATTTTCAAATCCAAAAACCATGCTTTCATCTTAAGTAAAATAGTACAAATTCACACATTCAACCTTTGCAAAATCCTGTATATTCTATAATCTTGTGGAAAATAGGAATTTGATAATAATTTTTTCTTTGTATTTCTTTTGCATAGGATAATTTTTTCTGATTATTCATCTAATTTCACTCTCAGTGGGACATGACCATTCACACTTTTGTGTGGGACCCTGAACAGGCTTATTCCACCCTCTCTGCTCACTTTTTATTGTCCTTTAGGTCATCCCTAGTGTCAATCCCTGATCCCAGGTCATCCTCAGTGTCAACCCCTGACCCCAGGTCATCCCCAGTGTCAACCCCTGACCTCAAGTCATTCTCAGTGTCAACCCTTGAATCCTAGTTATCCTCAGTGTCAACCCCTGACACCAAGTTATCCTCGGTGCCAACCCCTGGCCCCAGGTTATCCTCAGTGTCAATGCCTTACCCCAGATCACCCTCAGTGTCAACCCCTGATGACAAGATATCCTCAGTGTCAACCTCTAAGCATCTAAGTTATTGGCACCAATGGATACTGATCAGCATTTCATCCAGACTCCTACAGAGCAGGAGCACCAGGGTCCTATCAACTTTCCCAGTAGGTCTGATTGATTATCCAACTTAGGATACCATCCTTAGTGCATCTCTGGGGATGATGGGGAAACTGCTTTAGCCCCATGCTTTAAGTACAAACATTTTGAAAATCTTTGATTTGCTCTCCATGATCAACAAATGATCTCAGATAAGAGGTCCTTTGTTTCTTAGGTAGAGCCTCCCTCATTCGATCCATCTTCTCCCCATGTGCTATCTACTGAGCAGTGAACACATGCTAACTGCCGTTAAGGATGCTGAGGGCTCGGCAGTGGAAGACAGGCATGCAGCTTGTGATACAGACAAGAACTATAGCTCACAAGGAGGAGATTTTTCTCTTCTTCCAAATGATCTGATTCATATCATGTCACTTTATAAGTTCTCATCATTTGGCACTGAGAGAAATTTTGAATTCTTCATCATGGGATTGGTGATAGAGTCAAGTCATGATCATTAATATAAGAGCCATGTATCCCTCCAAAGATGACAAAATTAGAATGAAAAAGAGAAAAGAAAGGAGGCAGGAAGAGAAAGAGAAGAAGGAGGTGGGGAGGGGAGTGTGGACAATAGAGGAAAGAGACAATTGTAGAGGGGGAGCAGAGGGAAGTAAGGGGGAAGAGAGGAGAGGAAATTCTGAGGTCAGCGCAGCAGCTCCATAGGCCCTGTGCATCACAAATGACTCATTAACTAATTAATTCTGGGTTCCTGAGTTGGAGCCACACTCCCCAAACTCTGTACTGTCCTCTCTTCCTCATAGTATATGATAGCATAATGTCCTCTCCAGGCTTGAGTGGAGAACATAAGAATAAAAGTCTCACTACCATCTTTATTAACTAACTACACATGTTTCTTCCACCATCATTTGGCACATCATATCACAGTCTCCCCTCCTTTTTAAGGTAAGCAGGGAATCCCATTCTGTTAATGTCTGAGTTGTTTCCCATCCCCCACCTTGGTATGAAGTGTTCCCCTTACATACCAACATTGCCCCTAAATGAAGCCATGAAAGTCATTCTTCAAATTTATTCCATGGGTGTGAATTCCCAGAAAAAGACCTCTTGGGTTGAAAAGTATTGATGTTTTAGGGCTGGTCTTGGGTATTTTAAGTGACTTCAAATAGGGGACCAGCAGCGTGGCAATTTTCCTGGAACCTCATCAGCGTGAGTTTGCTTTCTGAAATCAGCTGACAATGTAGAGGAAGAAAGCTGGGGCATTATTTAGTGCCTATTGATTGCCTGTCCTTGTGTTCGCTATTTCTATTTTCTTTGCAGAGAATCCTCTGGTCATACCTTTTCCCATTTATTTCTTTGGCTTTGGTGGGGAGGGAGCTCTTAATTATTTTTAAATGTAATTTTTTTCTAGATGAAACATTTTCAACCGTATTGCAAGAAAAGGTGTAGGAAGTCTACTGGTCCTAGAAGATGTGTGTGCCAAGTGTGCATCTGTGTCTACATATATGTGTGTTTATCTGCACCAATGTGAGTGAGTATGTGTGATGTATGTGAGACATGATGGTATACACCGCAATCCTAGCACTTGGGAGGTAGAGGCAAGTGCACTGTGGATTTGAGGTCAACCCGGACACATAACAAGGTTCTGTCTAAACAAACAAAGCAGCCAACCAATCAACCCCATACAAAAAGAAGAAATGTTGTAGAAAGGGAGAAGATGACATAAGATACCCATACAAAATAAACTACTAGACAATCTGAAAAATAAACCAGGGACAGCTGGAGGGCAGCCATCCTATCAAGTGGATGATGGTGGAGAAACACCAGTGCTAGTAACAAAAGCAGAGAGGAAGGTCTGGGAAGTAGAACAAAGAGAGGAAGAGTCCCGGGTCTATTCTGGAGGACTTGGCCTGACAGAGGAACCCTTGCCTTACACAGTGTGACTGCAGCTGCAGAGGGAAGAACCGTGAGCTAAGATACAGAGAAAATCCAAGAAAAGTTACACTATACTTGAGAGAGAGAGAGAGAGAGAGAGAGAGAGAGAGAGAGAGAGGGAGAAGAGAGCGCACACTCAGCAGCTGATCCAGCAGCAAGATGGATGGTGTTGGCATTCCACTAGAGCAGTGGGAAGAAGCTGCGTACAAAGGTCCCTGCTGAGTGGGTGGCTATAGAGGTGAAAGTCTCTGAGTTGCATGGCTCCTTCTAAGAACTCAGAACAAGCACCATGAGACTGTGCTCTGGGACCTGGCTTGCCTAGTTGTCTCTATAGAGAGATAAGGCCCAGGTCTATCACAGAGTGCCATGTAGGGGTATCTGATCTGACGCATAGTCTCAACTCACATCCCTGTACCCCTTACATGGTCAAAGGAGAGAATAGGCTGCAGCAAGTGGTGATCTGCCCTTCACCTGTGTTCTGTAGCATGTGACCCCCGTACCCCCCCCTACAGAGAAATGTAAAAAACAATAGGGGGCCACTTCGATGGTCTACTGGGTAGGCAGTTGCCATGCAATCCTGATGGCCTGGATTCCATCCCCAGAACCCACACAAAAGCTGAGTGGAGGAATGGATCCCACAGAGTTCATCTCTGACCTCCACACACATGCTGTGGCACATACACCCACACACACTGCAGCACAATAATAATACTAAACAAAAAGCTGGGGCGATCATAAATAAACTAATAATGCACCTCAAGTTTTTAGAAAAATAAGAACAAGCCAAACCCACAATCAGCCTATAGAAAGAAATAACAAAGACCATAGCAAAAATGAGTAAAATGTAAATGAAAAAGAACAATATAGAGTCAATGGTTCTTTGAAAAGTTAAGCAAGATTGAAAACCTCATAGTCAAACTGAGAGAGAGAGAGAGAGAGAGAGAGAGAGAGAGAGAGAGAGAGAGGGAGGGAGGAAGGGAGGGAGGACACAGAGTAATAAAGCTGAGATGAAAAAGCAGGCATTCCAACAGATACCAATGGAATCCAGAGGTTCGTCAGGGTATACGCTGAGAACTTACAGTCTAATACATTGGAAAATCTAAGAGAAATGGATAAATTATCAACAAGTGGCCAAGCTAAAGCAAGAGGCAATAGACAAATGATCTACAGCAAACAACACGATAGAAATAGTGATTTTTAAAAAAACTCTCCCAATAAAAGTCCAGGCACAGGCAGATTCACTGCCCTTACATCCTACATGAGCTAGAGAAGGAAAGAATGCTGCCGAAGCTCTTTATGAAGCCAGTGGTATTCTAATCCCCAAACCTGGTAAGGACACAGCAAATAAAGAAAACTATAAGTCGATCTCCCTGATATCATGAATAAAAAATTCTTAATATAAATACTCGCAAACCAAATTCAAGGTTAGTTCGACATATACAAATAAGTGCATGTAACACACCATATTAATAAACTCCAGAACAGAAATAATATGATCATCTTAACTGTTGCAGCAAGGATCTTTGACAAAGCTCAATATTCTTTAATGACAAAAGCCATACAGAGGGACAAAAGGTATTTACAACAACACAATAAAGCATATATATGCTAAGCCTGTCATGAAACGGGCAAAAACTCTGGAGTTACCATCAGGAACAAGAGGAGGATGTTCATTTCCTCCACTCTCATTCAACAAAGTCAGTCCTTGAAGTCTTAGCTACAGCCATAAGATAAGAAAAAGAATTGAATGGGACAAAAATAGTAAAGGAAGGAGTCAAATGATCCTGTACAGAAGAGACCCTAGATTCCCAGAACACTCTATGCACTAATAAACAATTTCAGCAAAGAGAAAGATACAAAATCAACATATGAAATTAAAATTAATAGCTTTTCTATATGCCAATAGTGAAAATACTGAGAAAGAAATCAAGAAAGCAACCTCTTTCAAAATAACTTAAAGACATAAAGCAAAACGCCTAATCGAGGCATGTCAAAGACTCTACCCTGATAATCTTAAACACTGAAGACACTGAAGGCATGAAAAGGTGGGAAGATCTCCTATGCTCATGCACTGCATTGGCAGAATTTATATAGAGAATCTATCTAAATTGCCAAACGCAATTGACAGTCTCAGTGCAGCTCCTAGAAAAAATTCTAATGGCATTCCTCATAGACAAAGACACAATCTTAAAACTACTAAATGGCCCTAGATAGAGGAAGGAATCCTGAGAAAAAAGAAAAAGGCTGGCTGAAGAGATGGCTTAGTGGTTAAGAGCACTTGACTGTTCTTCTAGAGGTCCTGAGTTCAATTTCCGGCAACCACATGGTGCCTCACAACTACCTCTAATATGATTTAATTGCCTCTTCTGGTGTGCGTGAAGGCAGAGCACTCATATACACAAAATACATGAATAAACAAATCTTTAAAAAAGAACCAAGGCTGAAGGTGCCACAACACCTGATTTCACCTTATACTAAAGAGGATAGTATCAAAGGGAGCATGGTACCACCTCAAAAATAGGCACAGAGATCAAGTCCCAGAATTAAACCTACCCATCTACAGTCACATGATTTTTTTTTTACAAAGGTGACATGAATATACACTGGAGAAAGGCGACATCAATAAATTGTGCTGGGAGAACCAGATATTCACATGTAAAGGAATCAAATTAGAGCCTTATCTCTCACCCCGTATGAAAACCAACCCAAAATGGTTCAAAGGTCTGGAACTCTGACATCATTAAAGGAAAACTTAGGGAAGACAAGATACAAGTACAGACAAAGTCTTTCTGAAAAAGACTGTAAATAGCTCAGGAAATAATCCTGAGAACTGACCATTGGGGTTGCATAAAATTAGTTACTGTACAGCAAAGGAAATGAGTATACAGTGGGAAACAGCCTATACACTGGGAAAAAAAATCGGCTAGCTATATGTCTAACTGAAGATTAATATGCAGGATATACGAAGACCTCAAACCACAATACCACCCCAACTACCCAGCCAACAAATGGGCTAATGAAATAAGTAATTCTCAAAAGATGAAATGAGAATTGGCCAAGAATCATGAAAAACGCCCAACATCCCTGGGAGGAAAGTGCAAGTTAAAAACCACACCATGATTCCACCTAATCGGAATGGCTTCATAAAGACAACAAATAGTGGATGCTGGTAAAGATGCTGGGAGGAGGAAGTTGGTACTTTGTGCTAGGAATGTGAATGGGTGCAGCCATTATGAAAGTCAGTATGACGTACCTCAGAAACTAAAACTAGAACTGCCATGTGACCCAGCCAACCAGTCCTGGAAACATGCCTAGGGAACTCTAAATCAACAACATACCAGGAAGACAGATGCACACTGGTGTTTACTGCAAATCAACAGCCAAGTTATGGAATCAGCCTAGATGTATCTTGCATGTTTTCTCTCCTTTGTGTTTCATAGTTTTATAGAACACACCTATATATGCATATTTGAACATGCCCACACATATATGATGGGAAAGCACAAAAGGGTCTGAGAGGAAGAAGGAGACTAGTGGCAAAGGGAAGAGGGGAGAGAGGGCAGACATTTGTGCTGCGCACGCACGCGCGCGCGCGCGCGCGTGTGTGTGTGTGTGTGTGTGTGTGTGTGTGAATATGGTCAAAACCATAATGTAATTGAAAGGAATTTGTCAAATTAATTTGGTAAATAAAATATAAATTTAATTTAATAAGTAAATTTATTAAATTAAGCCCTGTATACCATGTCAAGGCACCGATTTTAAAAATGAAAAGAATGAAAACAAAGAAAAATTGAAAACATGGGTGCAGATATACTACACTTGCCTAGTATGTAAAAGATCCTGAGTTCAACCCCAGATCCCCCAAATAATAACAATATGAAGAAGTAGGAGGAAGAAGAAGAAAATAAAATTAGAGGCCGAGAGGGAGGAGGGGAGAGAAGAAGTAGAAGGAAGTTAAAAGCTCACTCGCTGTAAATCTCTCCTTTAGCATATTATTTCCTTTTTCTTCTACTCTCTGTTTGTATATGCATATGCATGTATCTAATTTGTTAATATGATTTACTCTATCAGTTTTCCCCTTTGTTATTTCTTCTGTGCCCTTTATTCTTGAACTACAATTTCTTAGATGGAGCAAATAGAGACAGTCCCTGGTTTGCAATGGTGTGACTTTTTTTTCTTTTTCTTTTTCTTTTTTTTTTTTTATACCATACATTTTTTGTATTTGTAAGTTTTTAAAAAATATTTTATAAATTTATTCATATTACATCTCAATTGTTAGCCCATCCCTTGTATCCTCCCATTCCTCCCTCCCTCCTGCTTTCCCCTGACTCCCCTCCCCTATGTCTGTGACTGAGGGGGACCTCCTCCCCCCTGTATATGCTCATAGGGTATCAAGTCTCTTCTTGGTAACCTGCTGTCCTTCCTCTGAGTGCCACCAGGTCTCCCCATCCAGGGGACGTGGTCAAAATGGGGCACCAGAGTTTGCATGAAAGTCAGACCCCACTCTCCACTCAAAGGTGGAGAAATACCCACCCACTCCCCTAGCTGATGGGTGTGACTTTCTATTTGCCATAGTGTGGGTGGTAAATTTCACCATGGGTAGCAACACTTCTAGGTGTGAGTGTTGGTCCCTTCCTGAGCTTAGTGATGTGCAGTGCGGGACTCTGAGATCACCTGGGCAGCTGCAGACAGGTGCAGACCCAGGTGGGCCTGTGAGCACCGGGGTAAACAGTGGACATTCTGTGGTGGTCCCCGTTGCTATGAAGGGTGTTTGAGAAGTGTAAATGGATGCAGCCCCATTGCAAGTTAAGGAGCAAGCACCCGCATGCCATGGTGGTCCAGAGCAGTGTTTGAATTGGTCACTTCTACATCTAGAAAACTCTTTTACGTGTAGACTTAGATCAACTTCCCTTCAGTTGCTCGCTGACCTCCCTGCTTCATTTATTACATGATTTTTCTTTCCTTTACCTGTTTATGACACACTTTAAAAAATTGTCTTATTGTATGTGTAGACGTGTTTTGCCTGCACGTATATGTGAATCACATATGTGCCTGATGCCCATGGGGTCCAGAGTGAGAAGCTGGGTCCTTCAGGTCTGGCCAAACCCAGATCCTCTGCAAGAGTGGGTTGTGCTCCTACCTGCTGAGCTGTCTCTCTAGGCTTTGTGACACGTGTCTTACATACTAAAGTCTTTGGTAACATTATATTGACCTTTGGACTTCTGGATTCTTTGAGTCATAGTAAGTACTACTTTGGCTCTAATAACCATACCACTTTGGTTATTAGTTTTTGATGAGTTATTTAAACGCTGTCATTATCACCACCCTGTTTTCCAGGGCACTCTCTACCATTTTGCCAATTCTGTTCCAAATTATCTTAAAGTGCATTTTGTCAGAATCTGTGAATTTGAAAATTTTAGAGTAGAACAGAAAATATGTAGAGTAAACATAAATTATACTATTTATGTTATCAGCTGGGGAGAAAAGCTACATTTTTTCCATTCAATTTTTCTGTTATTGCTTTTGTAGAAAACTATGTTGCTTTTGTGTGTGTGTTGTCTTTGTATTTTGCTATTTATATTTGATTGTGAACTAGAACTCAATTTTAATTTGTTTTCTATCTTGTCATATCTGTTCATGAAAGTTATTAATTTAAAAATGTTTATCACACTTCCATGACATGTTAGTTATTAAACTACTATATTAATGTTATTCCTGTGTCAGGAGAATATCGGTCAGTTTAGGCTTACTTTCTTTATTTTATTTTATTTTTTATTTTTGGTTTTTCAAGACAGGGTTTTTCTATGTAGCTCTGGCTGTCCTGGAACTCATCTCTAGACCAGCAGGCCTTGAACTCACAGAGATCTGCCTGCCTCTCTCTCTGCCTCCTGAATGTTGGGATTAAAGGCGGGTTCCCAGCTTATTTTTACTTTTGAAGATTTAAAAATGTTATTAATGTGTATGGAGTGTGTCTGAATGTGCAAATGTGCACCGAAACTCTCAGAGGCCAGAAAGAGAATACCACTGTCCCCCCCTCCCCCACCAGCGCCCCCTCCCCCGCCAATACCCCCGCCCCTGACACCGGCTAGAGTTATGGGCTGTGCACAGTCACCTCATCTGGGCGCCGGGAACTAAACTCAGGTCAGTGCAAAAGAGCATGCACTGTGAACTTAGGAAGCATCTCTCCAGCCTGAACGTCAAACGCAGTCTCTGTGGAGGAAGCCTTCTTTCTACCTCTCCAGCAGTTACTCCCGCGGTTTCTTTTTCATGTCTTATCACGCCAGCCTGAATCGTGAGTATACTATTGAATGACAATAGCAGCACAGGGCTCACTGTCCACTCCCCCTTTCCTAATGGGAGAGTCTCTAACTTCTTCCATTAAAGTTGCTAGCTTGGTTTTAAACAGATCTTTATTATGGTAAGGAAGTGTCCATGCTGTTTCCACTTTTTTTTTTTAATGTTTTGACATCTATTGAAATACATTTTTGGCACACACTGGAATGCTCGCCTGGTTCCTATTATTTAATCTATTGATCTGCTGGGCCTTATTAATAGGTGTCCTTGAGCTGACCCTTCCCTGCTTTGCTGGAGACCCTCCATGGTCATGGTGCTTTACTCTCCTAATAGACTGGGACCATGTTCTTACGCGATATTGGATCCTGTTTCTTTTTAAAAAAAAAAAAACAACAACAACAATCCTGTATCAGGGCTCAAAATCAGAACTGTATTTGCCTTGCAAAATGAATTAGCAGATTTTTTTTCACCGTTCTTTCTCTACGTTAAAGAATAATTTATGTAACACGAAAATGCAGTGTTCTGTAAAATTTGGATAGATTTCTCAAGAGACACTGGGGTGGATAAGAATGTCCTTTTCAGGCATGGGGAGGATCACTCTTTAATATATTTCTCCCTCTCTCAGATTTTTCATTGTGTGCCGATCTCACCCACATTTCTTGTGTCTGCTGCATTACTTTATAATTTTGTAGCCTGTCATCTGTTTAATTGATAATTTTAAAACAAATTTGTTGTAGAATTATGTGTGTTCCCTCCTCGATATGTTTTAATCTTTTTGATTCATTGTTATAATCACTTCCTCATTTCTGATTTCATTTGGGCCTCTTTTCTTTTCTTGATTATATTTGCCAGAGGTTGGTCTTTTTTATTAGCTCTCACAAAGAACCAGCTCTGGGTTTTATTTATTGATCCCTCTGTTTTTTGTGTCTTCTAATTTGCTTGTTCCTGCTATCATCTTTCTTTCCAGCCTCATATTTTCCCTAGGGTCTGTGTGCATGCTGGGACTGGGGTAAGAAAAACCAGCTTCCTAGGGTGCAGAGCAGTGAGAGGTAGAGCTCATGTCCACTGACAGCTAAGAGGCTGCCTGTGATCCTAAGGTGTATGATGTGTGATGTGGGGCAACTGTAACTGGGATGCTGTCAGAGCATGCATTGGGGGATATCGGAACCAAAGACAACTTCAAGGAATTCCAGTGTGTATGTGTGTGCTCGTGTGTGTGTCTGTCTCTCTGTATGTGTGTGTGTGTGTCTGTGTGTATGTGTCTGGTGTGTGTGAGTATGTGTCTGTCTGTGTGTCTGTGTGTATGTGTCAGTGTGTGTGTCTGTGTGTAAGTATGTGTCTATGTCTGTGTGTGTGTCTGTGTAGGAGTATGTGTGTGTGTGTGTTTGTATGTATGTGTCTGTGTGTATGTGTCTCTGTGTGTGTGTTTGTGTGTCTCTGTGTGTATGTATCTTTGTGTATGTGTCTGCTTGTGTGTGTGTCTGTGTGTGTGTGTGTGTCTCTGTGTGTATGTGTATGTGTGTATGTGTTTGCGTGTGTATATGTGTGTATGTGCGGGTGTGTGTGTGTGTGTGTGTGTGTGTGTGCGCGCGCGTGTGTGTGTGGTCAAAGTTGTTTTTCTGCCTCTACATTTATTTGAGTTCTGGGGATCAAATTAAGATTCTCCTGCTTGCATAGAAAGCCTTTTACTAATAGAGCCATCTCCTCTGGCCCTAGGGATGCTTTTATACCAAACATCCTTCCCATATCCTGCTGAGCCAACTTGTCATCTCCTTGTGTTATATTTGTTTGTTTGTTTGTTTGAGACACCATTTATCATTGGCCTAGAATGTGTTAAGTAGGCAGGCTGTCTGGCCAGTGAGCTCCACTGATCCTCCTGGCTCTGCCTCCCCAGGGATGGGATTATACATGTCTGGCTATTTCCCATGGGTTCTGAGGACCCAACTCAGGTTCCTGTGCTCTCACAGAAAGTGTTTATACCGCTGAGCCATCTCCCCAGGCTCCGTGAAGGCTTCTGTGGCAGGAACCTCCCACCCCAGCCCCGCCCACTGTGTCCCTTCTCCCACCTGGGTTGGGTTCTACAGGTAGCAGAGTCTTCATCTGCATTCATGTATATGTAAAACGAGAAACAGACTCCAAAAAGGCTCAGACATCTGGAGGGATTTACAAAGAGTCCTCAGGGAATGGCGGAAAAAACTACACCCCCAGTTTTCTTTATTGTTTACTAAGCTCTTAACTGAAACTCAGCGTTCTCTAATGAAACTGGAGCCATGCTAGCAATGCTATGACATGTCTTCCATAAAAGTCACACACATTTTCTTACCACAAGTCAGATGCTCATCACTTATAGCCTCTCCCAGAACCTTTCCTTTTTCTTCTCTTCTCCTTCCTTCCTTCATTCCTCCTACCTACCTACCTTCCTTCTTTTCCTTTTTTTCTTCCTTGTAGAAGTACTGGGGATTGAACCCAGGGCCTCATAAGACTCTTTACCACTGAGCTACAGCCTGTAGGATGCATTTTAAAACCATAATGATAAATCAGGCAGGATAGTGCACACCTGTAGTCTTAGCAGTGGGGAGGCTGAGACAGGGTGTGCTGGCTACTCTTTATGTCGATTTGACACACAGACTAGAGTCATGGCAAGGAGGGAGTCTTACTTAAGAAATTCTCTCCATAAGCCCTGGCTACTGGGCATTTTCTTAATTAGTGGTTGGTGGAGGAGGGCCCAGCCCATTGTGAGTGGTACCAACTCTATGCTAGGTCCTTTATTTCTATAAGAAAGTACACTGAGCAGGCCATTGGGAGCAAGCCAGTAAAGCAGCACTCCTTCATGGCCTCTTCGTCAGCTCCTGCCTCCAGGTTTCTGTCCCACTTGAGTCCTTGTCCCGACTTCCTTTGATGAAGAACAGTGACGTGAAAGTGTAAGCCAAATAAACCCTGTCTTCCCTTAGTTGCTTTGGTTATGGTGTGTTTCATTACAGCTGTAGTAACACGGGAAGATCACAATGTCAAGGTTACTGGGAGATATATGATGAGTTTGTGGCCTGCTGAGGCTGCATAACAAGACCCTGCCCCCCAAAAAAAAGTTGACTTCCACATGGACACGTACCCACAAAATACATACAGCAGGATTGTATTTATATACATTTCAAATACTTGTAAAATGAAACTATTTTGTGTGTGATCACACTCATGTGAGTGTGTGAGTGCAAGTGTGTGTGTGAGTGTGTGAGAGTGAGTGCAAGTGTGTGTGCACACACATGTATGAGTATTTGTGCATGTGAGTGTGTGTGTGTGTTTGTATGGGTGTGCTTGTTCATCCATGTGATGGTCAAAGAGGATTTTTTTTTTCCTTCCACCGTGTACCTTCCAAGGATTGAACTCAGGTCAGCAGTCTTGGCAACAAGGTCCTTACCCACTGAGCCATCTTGCCAGCCTTCCTACTTCAAAAGTAAGGTAATGAAAAGATAAAACCAAAGAGACAAAGGCGCAGCGCTGCCATTGTGCAGTGGGGTTGTGGGGCTGGAGAAAGGCTTCAAGGGTTGGAAGCAAATGGCTTGCCCACTCTCCACTCCTGTTTCATGCACTTTCCCCCCACTTCGTTTTTAAAACAGTGTGTGGGGGCAGGGTACAGAGAAGAGGAATGGCACTGTCCAGGTACTCCTCCCCTGCTGTGACCGTTTGACCCAGCCTCCAAGCCTCAGTTTTGCTGAGCGTGTCTTATGTTGCTTATCCAAAGTGCCAGCTCTCACTTTAATAAGTTCTGAAGTTTCATGTGTTTTGTTTATCCAAGACTGTTTTCTCTCATTCTCTCAGGGACCCTTCCATGACCCCTGCCCAAAGGTAGGCCTGGAAGCAGAGCCGCCTTGGAGAGCCTTCAAGGCACTCATTTGATTGGCAACCAATCACCTTTGAACTGCCATCTGACAAACATCTATGTCTCTTCTTGTAATTTAGAAAGCTACCACCTTGGGCCGTTGCTCCATTCTGCAGATGAAGAAACCGAGGACCAGAAAGGTTAGGTTGAGTTGTCCAAGGATGGATGCTCAGCCCAGTGCATCTCAGTGGCAGAGCTGGTACCTGCTTGCCCCTTTTCTCTGTCCCTCCCATTCCCAGCCCTCTTTGCAATGTCTAATCCGTCTAATCTGGAAAGCCTGTTCTGAGCTCTGCACCTCAAAGAAATGTTCACCCCATCACCCCAATCCCAACTCGCTTCTCGCTGAGAGTCCAATGGCCTCCTCTGCGCTAGATGGGGCAGCCATTGCTCAAGGCGGTGAGCAGGGACGGCGGCGGCTCTCCCGCACGACTTATTGCACCATCACTCTCTCCCTGTCAGGCCTTATTGCGCCAGCATCTCCTAAATGACAAAGTTGGATTCATTAACTGTAAATTCAATCAAACTTGAAAGAGAGAGAAAATAAAAGTGACTTGGAACAAGAGGAATGAAGGGTGCTGGGTAGGCAGCGTGGAAGCGGCGCAGGCAGTCCTTTCTGAGGCTCGGCCACAGGCAGAAGGCAGTACCAACCTCCGCACTGCTCTACCAGGACGCAGCTGCCCTCAGCCGGGAGTGAGGCTTTGGGCAAATATCAGCACCTCTCTAAGACTTGGTTTGCTCCTCTGTAGCTGGGGTTACAGCATCCTCATGCCAATGTGTGGAGGATGGGGGCGGGGTCGGGGTTGGGAGAGGAGATTATCTGGAGGGAAGGATGCACTTACTAGATCTTACCCACTGCCCAAGCACCAGTTCAAGGCAGAAGTGCTCTGGCAAGGGGATCGCTGGCTTGTAGCTATGAGGAGAGGATGCGGACCTGCACTGCACAGTTGGAACTATTCTTGGAGGGGAGGCGGGTTAGGAGGACCCTCAGATCTCAACTGTGCATCTTTGATTTACAAGAGGAATGCTTTTATGTCTTGGGAAATGGCTTTGCAAGCATGAGGGCCTGAGTTAGGATCCCTGGCACCTAGTCAATGTGTCTGTGAACCCAGTGCTCCTAAGGTAAGACGGGGGCTGTAGACAGGAGGCAGCCAGCTAGTGCAGTGGTGTTCAGAGCAGCAAAAGAGAAACTCTGTTTCAAAGAAGGTGGGAGGCAAGGCTGTCCTCCGACCTCCACACATGTGCATGACACATGTACACCCACACACACATAGACACATACCATACACAAACATACACTCAAGGAACAAAAGCCAATGTTGTTGTCTTTTCTACCATGTTACATGTATAAAAGAGGCGTCATTTTGTACTTGTAGCAGATATATGCTACTTTTGTTGTTATTATTATTATATTTCCACCTACGGAACTGTCTTATGACCTACTGTTGAACATCTTACCCAAAGGTCACACAGCAAGCGGGAGGTGCAGCTGAGACTAGACTAGGCCCTCTTGTGGCCCTGGTCCAGCCAGGATGCCTCTCTTAGCTATCTCTGTCTGGTCTACAGAGCCTGGTGGGAAGCAGAAGCGATGGCCAGAAGGAAGGGAGATGGCATTGTATAAGGATGTTCTGGAAGCAGAGTGAGGGCAGATGTGGTTGGGTGATGCTGGAAAGCTCTGGCAGGCTGCAGCAATAAGGCTTAGAGGAAAGGACTCCCATAAGCGCTTGCACTCTGTGAGGAGTCTGATAAATAGGGATTGAGCGAGGGCATTCAGTAAGCAAGCCAACCTGGGGTGTGATCGTGACTCTGCCACTGTGGTGCCCTGAGCCCTTGGAAGGGGCACTTCTCTCTGAGTTTCCTTTTTATCCTTTACAGGTATGTGGAGGGTGTGGAAGGCTGAGGTCCCCCACAACAGACTGAGAAGGGATGCTGGAAGTTCCTTTGGACCTCCCAAGGGCCGTTTTGAAGCACTGCCACCTACTGGTCACTCCCTCTTATTACATCACATCTCATGGGAGGGATCTATGGATAATCCACCAATATCAGGGAAGTTCTTTGAATCTACAAAACAACCTTGTAGGAGAGGCAGGCATCTTTAATTCACCTTATATATAATGTAACTGGGGGCCAAAGAGGGTAAGTGGCTTATTCAAGGACACCCAGGAAATCCACATGGATGCCCTGGCTCCCAATCCAAGGTTGGAATTCAGGTTTTTTTGCTTTGTTTTCTTTTGGGTTTTGTTTGTTTGTTTGTTTTTGAGATAGGATTTCTCTGTTTAGCCTTGGCTGTCCTAGACTTGTTTTGTAGATCAGGCTGGCCTCAAACTCACAGCGATCCGCCTGCCTCTGCCTCTGCCTCCCATGCCCGGCTTTGGAATTCAGTTTTAAGTGACAAAACCCAGTAGTTAGTACAGCTCTAGGCTGGATATGGATTCAGTCTGGCCAGACGGAAGGGAGATGGCATTGTATAAAGATGTTCCAAGATGCAGCACATTTTATACTGATTAGCCTGCTTCAGACTCCCAGGACACCCAAGTGAAGAAAATATGTCAAAGAATGACGTCACCTGACGCTATCCTGCAGATGTCACAGGATGGGGCAATCACCTGGCTGACAGCTCCGTGCTCAGGGCCTGGAAGGTCCTGTTGGTTTCCTGAAGAAGTGAGTAAATAAGGGTGGGCTGCCCTGGTGGCAGGAGGGCCTGGCTCTAAGGTCAGACTCCACTCCTGTCATCTTACTGGCCCTATGAGCTTGGGCAAGGTCGGGAAAGTGTGTACAAAGTAGGGCGTCTCTGATCCTTCATTTGTAAGATGAGGATGTCAGTCACATCTTAGCTCACTGCCTGCTGGATGGATCGAGGGAGGTGATAACATAAGGCATGCGGGCCCCTGCCATGAGACACTTAGCCAATGGTAAACACTTCTGTCGGTGTTGAAACATTTAAGCTACACCAACCTGCATCCAATGGCTCTTTGCCTCTGACTCCTTTAGAGACCTTGGGCAGTCCTCCCCTCTGCTGCTGGGTCTTCTCCACCCAGGGAGCTGGATTGCTCTGCAGAGTGACTATGTCACGGTGGAAGCCCTGGCAGCCCACATTCAAGGTCGGCAGGAGGTAGGGTTGGCTGGGACCCATCTGCATCTCTGGTTAGAATGGCTCTTCTCTTTCTGTTCTCCTTGGGACTATTTTAGATAGCAAGGTCAAGCAAGCAGGACTACAAATCAATTCAAACAAAAGCGCTGATGCTCACACCCTTGAATTCCAGGAACTTAAAATAGCTTCGCCATCATCCCCAGCCAAATGCCCAGTACCTAGGATCCCTGCCATTGTGGACTGGTAAACCCTCCTCATGGAAACAGACCAGAAGGATCCCCCTGAGTCAAGGTGGCTGAGATGCCTGTACTGTCTTCTCCACAGCCCTGGGGCTGGGTGGGTGGTTGCATTCTCATGGGCATGAGTATCTTACTCATTAATATAAGCAATTGGCCTAGCGATCTTAGTAATGCCCCCCACCCCAGCTGCTCTAGGAGGAGTCGAGGGTGGCCAGCTTCGAATGCTTCAAAGTTCTACCTTACGCACTGAGGTTGCAGGGGGCAGGGAGAGGGGATGGGAATCACTTCATCAGAGCAGGGGAGGGTAGCTGAGGAAGTGGGAAGTGGTTATTTAGAAAGTAGAGGAAGCAGAGATGCACAAAGTACTTACTGGGTACCTGGCGTGTGCAAGATGCTTTATATGTGATCAGGTCATTCCCCACAAGTATGCTGTATGGAGGATGTTCTCATACTGGTTTTAGAAATTAGGCCTTTACTGAGATAGGATTAATTACCAGCAATTCATCTTGACATGCACAACCAAGCAGTTTTAATATCTGTCAAACTCAGGAGCGTTGCTACTGTATGCAGGAACACTCACATTGCCTCCCGTAGGCACTCCAAACCCTCTGAAAGTTATTCTCCACCCTCCCTTCTAGCCTCTGGCAACCGTTCATCTGCGTTCTGTCACACAGATAACCAAATCTAGCCATTTCGCTGGCATGAATTTGTATAATATGTGGCTTCTTTTCTGGACCACTATGCAGCTCTGTATGTAGAACTTACTATGTACTTTAGGCTGGTTTTGGACTCATGTTCTTCCTACCTCAGCCTTCCAAGTGCTGGAATTACAGGCCAGGGATGCCATGCCCAGTCAATGAGACTGGTTTCTGCCATGTACCCGGATGTTTTTGAGGCACACCCATGAATAGCACCCCATTGTACCGCTGAAGTCCACAGTGGTCTTTCCAGTGATCAGCTGAGGGTCTCCACTGGTTGTCTAGTGTGAACAAAGCCACTGTGAGCATCCTCTGCGTGTTTCTCTGTATACAGGTATCTTTAATTCCTTTGGCATTAGAAGAGTGGACCTACTGAGCGTGGAACCACTGGGTCATAGGTCACTACTATTTTATTTTTCAAAGTGGCTGGGGGCCTGGGACTTGGTTTCCTTGTATTCCCATCTTCCTTGAGATTCTGTATTCTTTCAATGATGGGCACCATAGCAGACAGGAAGTAGCCCTGCCCTATGGTTTTGGCTTTCATTTGCCTACTGTGTCTTTCTTCAGGTACATATCGAATCTTTTGGTACTGGGGGAAACAACAACTTTAAAACCTTTTTGAGCTCATTTTTTATGTCTTCTGCACACAGCTCTTTTACCAGATGCATGCATTACAGATACTTCCATTCTCTTGATGGCATCTTTTTAATTAAAAATATTTTTATTCTTTGAAGTCCAATTGATCTATTTTTGGATTTTTTTCTTTTTCTTTTTTTTTTGTTTTTGGTGCCATGCTTTAAAAAAACATACTTTTTTTTTTTTAATCAAAAGCCACCCATATTTATACCTCCATTTTCTTCTAAGGGTTTTACACTTTTAGCTCTCACATTTAGATCGATGATCCACTTGGAGTTAGTTTTAATAATGGGCAAGGGTAAGTTTGCTCATTTGCATATGAAAGCCTATATCCAAAGTGAGTTTTATTTATTGATCAAGGCTGGCCTTGAACTCACTGCAGATCCAAGGATGGCCTTGAACTTCTGATCTTTGTGTCTCTCCTTCCTGAGAGCTAGGACTACAAGTGTGCTCCATTAGACCTGTTTATGTGCTACCGGGTATTGAGCCCAGAGCTTCTCCTATGCTAGGCAACCACTCTGCTGACTGAGCGGCACCCCAAGCCCCAGATATTTATTGACAAGATGATTCTGCCCTCCTTGAACTGTCTCAGCACCCTTCTCAAACTCCATTGCCTGCCATAGATGTTAGTTTCTAGACGGCTTGTTTCTCTGTGCCCTTGTTCTTTGTGCCTGTCCTTAAGCCAGCCCCATGTTGCCTCACGTGCCGGACAGTTTCATGACCACTTGACACAAGCTAGAGTCATCGGAGAGGAGGGATCCTTAATTTAAAAAAAAAAAATTCCTCCATTAGATTTCGCTGTACCTAAGCCTGTAGGGCATTTTCTTAATTAGTGATCGATAAGGGAGGGCCCAGCCCATTGTGGGTGAGGCTATCCCTGGGCTGGTGATCCTGGGTTTTATAAGAAAGCAGGCAGAGCAAGGCATGAGGTGCAAGCCAGTAAGCAATACTCCTTCATGGCCTCTAAATCAGTTCCTGCCTCTAGGTCCCTGTCCTGCCTGAGTTCCTGCCCCAACTTCCTCTCCTGATGAACAGCGATGTGGAAGCATAGGCCTAACGAACCCTGCCCTCCACTTCTTGCTTTTGCCAGGGTGTTTCATCGCAGCAATAGTGACCCCGACTAGGACGTTCATCGCTGATGATCTGAAGAAAATGTTGAAACTGAAAAGTGTGAGTCCTCTAACTTTGCCTTCTCTTTTTCAAGACAGTTTGCACTAATGCCGGCCCCTTGCATTTCTGTGGGGTTTAGGATTGCTGGCCAATGTTTTGCAGTTTCATGAATGTTTCAGTAATACGACATCTTTCACAAGAACAGGATGTCTCTGTGTCTCTTTAGGTCTCCGTTCTTTTCTTTCAATAATGCTTTGTCGTTTTGAGTGGCAAAGTCTTGCGCTTCTGTTGCTAAATGTGCTAAGTTCACTATAATGCAAACTTTCTATTTCTCTTATTTCTTTGTTTGTTTTTTTAATTGCTAGTGTCAAAAATGCAATCAATTCTTGTGTATTTATCTTGCATCCAGCAGCATGGCTGCTGGCACTGTTGTCCCAAGGAGAAAAAGAGTCCGATGCGGTAGGTGGGTGGCTTCAATTCAACTGACTTTTGATCCTTGCATTCTCCCTTTCTTACCTCCTTTTTCCCTCCAAGGAAATTCTGCTTGTAAAATAGGCTCTCGCCACCTCCTCTCATGGCCCCGTCTTTCCCAGCTTCTCCCCACAACAAGGAAATGAGTGTAGAGGGGAACATGACTGTGAGGGGGAGGGAGATGCCACTGACGCCCCACTGAGCACCTTGATCCAGCCCTGCCGAAAGCCAGATCTTCCAGGCAGCTGGCGCCTCTCTAAGGCGGGTTTCTGCCCTGCCCCAGGCAGTGGATGGAACCCTCACTTATGTAGCTGGTAAAGGGCGAGTGAGGGGTCTGCGCTCGAAGACAGCCCCGTGTGATTGTCCAGACCCGTCTTTCCGTTGTGCCAACCTTACCTCTTTCTGACACTCATACTACCTGTGTGATTTTATGAGAAGCCTCCTGAAAGAAGCGAAGTTTGAAGGAAGTAAGGAACAGAGGGGCAGGGACCCAAGACCTTGGGCACATGCAGATCCGGAGAGGGAGTTAGAAAAACCAAGCACAGACCAGACCTCAACTCTTACTTCTTAGAGTCTTTGCCAGCTTCAGCCGCCCTGACACTTGAGGTTTCCTAGGCTAGGATATTCTCTCCTGACTGGCCTGGGGGTCCATTCCAACCAAACACAAAGGCCCCAAGACTAACTGTGACAGCTTTGGAGATGACCTGCCCAATCAGGCAGTTCCTACAAACCTTTGAGGGCTACAGGCCAGAGATAGCCTCAGCCATTGGAGAGTTGGGTAAACTGAGGTGAGACAGTATCAAGGGGCTTATTTAAAGATCCTCAGCTCCTAAAAGACAAAGTGGTCCTGAGCCTTGAGTCCCCAACATCTGGTATTATCCCTATAAACCAGGGAGGCGGCGGGGCCTCCTTGGGATTTGCCTGGGGCCTGAGATTTCCCATAATCCAATTAATAAATTGTCCAAGATGGAGGGCCAGCTCCCAATTAGTTCTCCTGCCTCCCTGGTGCCTCTCGGAGCTTCGTGGGTAGCAACTCCCTGGAAAGAGAGGGGAAGCCCCCACCCTTCTCTCCTCCTTGGGAATCGGGGGGTCTGGAAATTAGCTGATTCTTGATAAGCCCTAATTATAAATTAGGTCTTATTATCTGTGGCTCCTGGAACTACGCTGGTGAATTAAAGCTCTAGGAAAAGGAATATTTCAATTAACCATGTGAACTCAGGTAATTGCCTGCTGAGGCGAAGCCCTCACAGAGCAAGCAATGGTGCAGTTACGGGAGCATCAGATGGGAGAGGCGAGGACCAAAGCATGGGTCTGCTGCGTGAGGTGAAAGAGAGGGTGGCCCCTCCAGAAGGCTAGTTCCAGGTCATCATCCTGGAAGTGATGATGATTTGGGGTACATCCTCATCAGGGCCTAGGTCTTGGAATCAAAGGCATAGGTCCTTTTTTTTTTTTTTTTTTTTTAGCTGACATGCCAGAATCCCTGCTTCAGTTTCCTCACTTGAAAATGATCGTGTTAGATACAGTGATGGACGTTTCGAGGAAGTCTGGGGCACTCTTCAGTTACTGGGGCTTGAGCCCAGGTGGATGCTCTTAAAGGAGGGCGTGAGAAAGGAGGAAGGGTAGAAAGATGTGCTTGAAGCAACTTCAGGGGTCTAGAGCGAGTGGCCTCCACCCTCCCAACCATCTAATCTCTCAATCCTGTAAATATTTCCTGCATACTTACAAAGAGCTGTGTGCTGGAAGGATAGCATAAAGCATAAAGACTAAAGTGTAGAGACCCACTAGCTAGTGGTAAAGGCAGGAAAACAAGTAGAGCCCTGCAGAAACAGCATCGTATCCCCTTGCTCCCTGCAGGGCCCACACACTTGTAGCCCTCCCTGGGGATACTTTTGGACCTGACGGGGAGGAATGGCAAGGATGCTATGCCTCTGGAACTCTGTAGACAAAGGCCAGTGTGTGAGTGTTTCTGAAAAAATACCCCTTTAACCCCCTCCCACTATTGCCTCAATGCAGTAGCAACTCCCCAATCCTCACTTTCTAATAGGAATTATGAAACCACCATGAGGATAAAAGAATCTACCATCTGCTTGAGTCCAACTGGTACAGGGAAGGAGATGGAGGGTCCAGTGTGACACTGAGGTGGCTCGTTGGACCCAACAGAGAAGGGTCTCGAGATTCATTCTTCAGGGACTCATTGCATCTTAAGTCTCCATGGCGTGTTGCCACCCACTCTCTGCAGCGGCTTCTTGGAAACACCAGTGGAAACATCCAACAAACTTTGCTGAACTTTCAAAGGCCAGTTGGAGGAGCAACAATTCTGAGATGGAGGTAGGCCAAAGGAGCCCCAATTTTATTGTTCATAAGGATATACAGGGACTCAGAAAACCCCACCCCGCCAGACCTCCAGGAGCTCTTGCCTGGAAAAGAATAGTACAGATAGGATATGTAAGATAACTCTGCCATTTGCTGCCGGAAGTTCTCATTAAAATTCCGTAAACTGCTGAACAAATTTCCCCGAAGTACCTTCTTTGCAACTCAGGCTCAAAGATGCTCCTGCATTGGTCCATCCACAAAGCCCTGACCCTTGGAAACATAAATCCCTTTTCTAGTATTTAAATGATCAGCTCATAGTCTATGCCTGAGTACCAACAGCAACAGGGGAACCTATTACCTCAAAAAAAGAGAACTGAGTCTATTTCCAGAAAGAACACTGTGATCAGCCGAAGTTGCCTTGGGTAAGGGGCTGAAATCCGATCCCCATTCTGGCTGTGGGTAGAGCAGCAGCAGCTGTGTTTGTGTCCAGGGTTATTGCTGGGTGGGAGTCATTAGAACCTTCCTTTCCTTGGGAGGAAAACTTCCTTCCTCGTATTTGCTGGCACATCCAAACATTTAATTATAAAAGCTTCTCGAAGGCAATAGATGTTTAAAATTAAGATGAATACACTCGTTTTGGCCAATAGCACAGACGGCTATTACTCTGAAAGCCCCAATTCATTACTGGATATTGTAACGGAACGCTAACACTTGCACAACGGCCTGGAGACCTGCCTCGCATGCACAATCAGCTGGCCCTGCCCGGGTCCTTATACCCACGGAGGGAAACAAGCAAAACCCAAGCACATGCCCTTGGGATGATTGCCTTTCTAGCAGAAGCACTGACGGGCTGTTAATTATAGCAGCTTCTTTTGCATGGTCTGATGGTGCAGCTCAATCCCTGGTCCAGCCTAGTGAGCATGGAGCTGCGGAAGACAGGCTGGGGCTCCCGGGTTCTCCCAAGTCTCAAAATTACCAGGAGGCAGGCCTGCTATGCCCCTCCATCCACTAGGGGGCGCCTGCCATAACCCCCTACCCCAACCCTACACACCCCAATGCACTAGTGCTTGGGATAGTTGGCTCAACATCAAGGTGCCAGTGGTGCATTACTACCATGAGCAGTCCTTGAGTGGACCATTTCATCCAATGACTTGTCCTTCTCCTGGGAGATTCAAGTTCAGTCAGGGGCCAATAGTCTGTGGCTTTGCTTCCAGTTTTCGTTCTTGAGACTCCTCCTATCCTCAGTCTGTCCTTACCACTATGAACTCCCTGGACTGTCTCGGCCTCTTATACATGGGGCTAGTTTCTTTTCTTTTTCTATTATGCTGTGACACAAGCAAGGCTCTCACTATGATGTTGACTCTATGCTGCTCAGACCATGAAGTCATCACTAAAAACACCAAGCAAATCTCTTTGTTCAATGCATTACTTAGCATCAGGTGTTCCATGATAGCAACAAAAAACAGAGTAGGGCAGCAAGCACAGATGGCCATTATCTACTTTCTTGGTTTCCCTGTTTGGGTCCCTAGTCTTTGTACCATGCCATCCTGAACCTACACTCAGTATTTGACACAAGCTTTATGCATAGGAGACAAGTAACATGGATTTGTCGTTGAATGAGTGAATGACCACATGCCACAAGTAATTCCAGAGAGTTTACACAGCCCTCAGGCCTGGGAATGGCACTAATTGACATGGGCTTTCAAGTTCTGGTTCAGACCTCACATATATCTATCTGCTCCATTAGGAAGAAGCCAGGAAGTTCTAGTTTCATTTCTGTTGTGCTGATAAAACACCATGACCAAAATCAACTTAGGGAAGAAAGGGGATAATTTCAGCTTAGAGTTTCTGGCTACAGAAAACCATAGTGAGGAAGTCAAAGCAAGGACCTCAAGCATATCACATCCATACTCAAGAGCAGAGAAATAAATGGAGACATGCATGCGTATTTGTTTGCTGTGCTCAGCTGCGTAAGCGCAGTTTAGGATCCTCTGCGTAAGGAATGGTGCCGTCCACGGTAGGCAGGGTCTTCCAACATCATCTAAGTTAATTAAGACAATCCTCCACAGACATGCCCACAAGCTCACCTGATGTAGACAATGTATCCTTGAGATCTCTTCCCAGGTGATTCTGGATTGTGTCAGCTGACAATGAAAGCCAGCCATTACACCAGGAGAAGGTTTACCCACTGACCCCTGGCTGCCAGACAGGAAGTTTTAAAGAATCAGATCACATGCTAGTGGGTATAGAAGTTCAAAATCTTCAGATGAGACCAGTGAGTTGGAGACCCTGGAAAGAGTTGATACTACAGTTCAAGTTCAAAACAGTCTGCTAGCAGAATTCTCTCTTCCTTGAAGTAACCCTGCAATCCCCAGAGACCTTCCATCGATTGGATATACTCTATTCTCACGGCGGGGATAATCTTCTTTAGATAGTCCACTAGTGTAAATGTTAATTTCATCTAAAAATACCTTCACGCAAAACCGTTAAAAGAATGTTTGACCAAATTTCTGGCTATTATAGACCAACCAAGTTGAAATTCATATATAATGAAGCAATTATGGAGGCCACAGGGACTAAGGACAGACTTGGGAGCAAAGAGCCCATTCGTCTCAGCCTGCAGGACCACTCCAGCCTCCAGAAATAGGACAGCTCAGTAGATCTCCAGAGGCCTTAAGGGGGTGTTTGCTGATGCCAGGGCCTGTGAGCCTCCCAGGCCCAGCCGATATGGACCGAGAGTCATCAGTGGCAGCCAAGGATCAAACATCACACAGGGCGTGGCAGGTGGTCACGCTACATCTGTGGGCATGAGCCAGAGGGCCAGGGGCTTCAGAACCAAGAAGGAGACTTGGAAAAGCTGCTGGATCCCTAAGAGGAGACCCCCACCGAGGGTGCCAAGGGTGGCATACAGCATGTGGCCCACAAAGGACCTTTAGGAAGAAGATGGAGATGACTCAGTGGCCCCTGGCCTGGAGCAGCAACCAAGAGCCAGGTGGCATGGTGGTTCCCCAGTGGAAGAGGAGAAAGAAGCTGTTGAGGAACCCCTGTGGAATGGTTCCAAACAGGAATTGATGCCCATGATTCGAAACTGCTGGAACTATGACTGTTGCTAGGGGACTGCTCATCATTTTGTGTTCAAAGGCCCTGGAGAGGTGGAGTCCTGGGAATGGCGCCTCCCCCGCTGGAGGCAAGGCTCTCTTCTCTGCAGGGAAGCAGCGGCATCAGACACTCCCCCAACCTCCCCCACGTAAGCCCTCTTGGCAAAAATGTATGTGCTTTAAACACAGCTAACTCTCAATAGCGGTTCATCTCACAGCAAGGGAAACTGAGGCCCTAAAGCTTACGTGGTTTCCTCAACATCATCCTGGCAGTAAGCTCTCTGGCTCCAGAAAGCCTGGGGAGACCAGCTTGCTCACCAGCCCCTCATCAGTCTCTCACTCTCCAAGAGGAGGTCTGACAGTCAGTCTTTTCTCTGCTACCCAAGAGCCACATGACCCAGACAAATCATTCTTGTTTTGTGCTCCAGTTTACCATTACAGTGTAGCCTAGTGATTCCTACTTCCTAGGGGTTTTATAAGAATAAGTGTGATCTTAGATATAAGGCATGTAGTACGTGATGCACTGGTTTTTCTGTCAATCATGGCTATTGAGAATTACAGCAGCGTCAGGGAAGGAGATGGCTCTCTAGACACCACAGTGGGGTCACTCAGGCCTGGGCTTTTCTAATGCTCTTAATTGTTACCCACAAGCTCTTGTACTATCAGCTGTTGTATGCTACTTTGAGGTGCTGTAGAACTTTAATGCATGGGGCCAAGTGGAGGACAGATACTGAAGGTTGTGGTCAGTGGCTCCTGGCTCCCAATGCCTTCTCTGCTTCCTAGTACTCCATGGTCCCATGCAGAAATGACATAACACTGTTCCACCATGCCTCTCCTACCACCATAGGCTGAAACCATGGGCCAACACGAATCTTTCCTCACATCCAATATGGCAGGGGTTGATTGCTCTGGTTTGCTGCTCTCTAGTCATCACGGGACCTAGGTTGATCTGTCACCATAGAGCTCCCTTGCTTGCCACAGTGCCTTGTACCCAACAATGCTGAACTTACTAGATACCTCTTCATCAATGACACATCTTATTTACTTGTCACCATTCTCCACAAAATGAGCATAGGCATCGCCCCCATTGGGAGAGCAAGAAATAGCCTAGAAAACTTGGAAATCTCACTTAAAAGCCACCAGAGAGAAGAGGCAGGAATCGAAAGCCTAATTTTCCCTTCTTAGAATTGGTCCCAGCACCACTTTGTCTAAGAAGCCCTCCGAGACTCTCTCCTCTTCCCCACCACACACTGGGACTTGTATGGCTGCCATTGCCTTGTTGCTGCCTTGACACATTTCCAGCTCATGATGTCCAATGCTGATCTGTTTCTCTGCAGCCTGGAGTGAGCCATGATCCCAAAGCTCCTGGTGAGAGTTCAGTGGTTGGCGAGAGAACCCACTGACACTGAGAGTGGCTGCAGTCTAGACAAAGAGACCAGCAATGGAGCATTTACCATGCCAATGAGCAGAGCGAGCATGAGGACCCAGCAGGAGTGATGGCCTTTCTCTGGGTGAGGGCCTTCCCGGGAAATGTTTGCAGTTATGTGTAGGTTCTCTCAAGAGCCATAACCTGCCGGGCCTGTAATTCCAACTCCTGGGGTGGGGGTTGCTGAGGCAGGAGGATTAGGCAAGTTCATGACCTAGCTAAGCTACCGAGTCAGGTCAAAGTGGCCTGAGTAATTTAGTGAGTCCCTGTTTCAAAAGTTTAGGAGGTTGGGATATCACTCAGTAGGAAAGTACTTGCCTGGTGGGTGAGAAAGGCCCTGGCTTCCATCCCAATGCCAGAAAAGAAAGGAAAAGAAAGAAAGAAAAAAGAAAGAAAGAAAGAAAAGGCAAAGAAGAAGAAATAGAAGAAGTAGTAGTAGTAGAAGAAGAAATAGAAAAAGAAGAAGAAGAAGAAGAAGAAGAAGAAGAAGAAGAAGAAGAAGAAGAAGAAGAAGAAGACATCTTTATGCTCCCTGACACACCTCAAAATGCTTCATGCAGTTGCTCTTTCAAGGGACACAGGGCTGAGGCAAATCTTTTTCCTTGGGCCACACTACCTCCGTGTGCTCTCTTTCTGGTGAAGCAGTCCTTTTCCTATGGCTTCTGAAAATGCAGCACTGAAGAACTCAGCTGCTATGCCAGTCATGAAGCAGTGGAGCTGATCACCTTGGTTTAGTGTCAGTATCCAAGAGAGCAAGGAGGACTGGCATTACGGGGAGCACTCAGAATACAGAGTCCTCCCAAGTGTGGAATGCTTACACAGCCTTTGGGGGACTTAAACATTTTCCAGGCTGTACCTCTCAGCAGCCGACACTTTAACCCACTGATCCATCCCCCTGTCCTCAGATGCTATCGTTTCCAGCCTTGCCATCCCAGAGAGGTTGGTTTCTTACTTGAGTCATGGAAGTTCCTAGGTATGGGGTTTCACGTGTTCTGCCCCAGAGTTGTCAGCCCTTCAAGGGACGAATCCATTGAACAATTCGTGTTTTATAGTCTCTATCCACTCTAGTGCTGACTGAGACCCTGACACGGCCCTTGTAGTGTGGGGCAAGCTTAAAGGCTAACTGAGAAATCTATCTCTAACCCTGGACCTAGTAGTATGCACGGCAGATGGCGGTTAGCACAGACTAACCTGGTGACAGGGGAGGTTATGGTGACTAGCCATCCTGGTTTGCCTGGGACTTGTCTAGGTAAGCCAGGATGGGCTGGTCAGCCTCAGATGATGGGGAGTTAGTGACTATCGCTGACTTGCCAAGTTGGCTGGCACTGAGAGATTCTGTGGATTATCTCATTTAAGCCTCATGGGAGCCTGTGAGGTGCTAATAATTACTCCCATTGTAGACTCATACATTAAAGCCTTAAGTGGGGGTTTGGGGGCTGGGGGTCTGGGGTCTAGGGTTGGGATGGGGTAGAGAGAAGGCTCAGCAGCCAGGGTCTCACTCACACTGCTCTTGCTCTTGCTCTGAGTTCAATTCCCAGCACTCATTTAGGGTGATTCACAACCACTGTAACTCCAGGGGAACTGATGCTGCTGGCCTTCTTGGGCACCTGCTCTTAATGTGCACACACCTATACATGTGTGTGCATGCATGCACACACACACAAGTGATAAAAATTAATCTTTTAAGACATCTTTAAGTCATAACCCTCCAGTTTAACATGGATTTTATGTGTGCAGGTGTGTGTGTGTGTGTGTGTGTGTGTGTGTGTACTTATAGTGTGTGTTTCCACACATGTGTACATGTGGAGGACAGAGGTCTACATCAGGCATCTTCCTTGATCATTCTCTATCTTATTTCTTATTTTTATAAAATATTTTACATTTATTAACTCTGTGCCTGTGCCTGTGCCTGTGCCTGTACCTGTGTGGCCCAGGGAGGGAACTCAAATCCTACTGAGCCACCTCCAGCCCCACCTTTGTAACAGGGTCACTCTCTAAATCCTAGCAATTGGCCAGAGCTCTAGGGAATCTGTCTTTTTCCTCTCACTGCTGCTCTAGGCTCATAGACATAAACATGGGTCCTGGGGATCTGAACTCAGGTCCTCATGGATGGCAGTTCTTTAAGCAACTGAGACATCTCCCCCAAACACTGACTTTTAAGTTAAGAAATGACAATTGCTTTTCTACACTGTAGTAGTTGTCTCCCTCCCCACAAGCCTTCTCTTCTCCCTATGTGATGTGACCAGGTGTCTTAGTGAGGATTTTTGTTGCTGCAACAAAATACCTGAAGCTTGGAACTTTATAAAGGAAATATGTTGACATAGCTCAAATTTTTAGATACTAGGAATTCCAGGATGAGGGATTGGTTCTCTAGTGGGAGTTTTCTGGGTTATGTCATAACCTGGCGGAGAAGCAGGAAGGAAAGCAGCTGTGGGCAGGATAGACGGAGCTTGATAAAGACCCACTCTACTTCTTTTTTGTAATTTATGTATATGATGTTCTGCCTGCATGCACGCCTACATGCCAGAAGAGGGCACACGTTCTCATTATATAGACGGTTATGAGCCACCCTGTGGTTGCTGGGAATTGAACTCAGAACCCTCTAGAAGAGCAGCCAGAGTGCTTAACTGCTGAGCCATCTCTTCAGCCCAAGACTCATTCTTCAGAGAACTTACCAGGCTCTTATGAAACCCTCAGGAATGTCCTCTGAGACATTGGCAGTGACCTTATCACTGCCTGTTAGGCCCCGCCTCTTAAAGGTGCCATTGTCTCAGCACTACCACAACAGGGTCAAGCCCTGAGTGCAGGAGACTTTGGGTGGCATAATCAAACCACGTGACTTATGTTGGCCAATGCCACAGAAGCAAAGCAACCCTAGGTTTCCCTGTGATGTTTCTGCTCTGGATCCTTGGCTTTCCCAAAAGAAGCTCACACTGCAGATGACCCCCTTGTTCACCCAGCCCAGAACCATGAAATAGAGCTACCTCGAAATCCCCAGACTTCCATGGAGCTCCACTTAGTCTAGATTAGCCAAGCCCCAGCTTGCCAGCACAGGGACAGAGAGCAAGAGTCACTGTATTTACACTCCCGATAGGGCAGTGGCTTGTTAGAAGGCAGTAGCTCGCTGCTAATATGGCTCTGACAGCTAATGGCCTTTGTCTGCTGACCCAAAGACTTTCTCAGACCTCCCTCTCCCTGGGATCAGTACCCTAAACCTACAGTGGTGTAAGTCCTCAGAGAAATGGATTCATCTGCTTCTACATTCACCACAGTACACATTTTCATACCAGAGAATATAGCGCAGAGAAACCTGGGCTGCATGCCTTGCTGGGCCTTGAACCCACTGAATGGCCTTGATGAAGCTCTCCCTCCCTGAGCCATTGCCTCCACATTTGCTAACCAGTCTGAGTGTAGACGTGAGCTGGCTAGGCCCAAACGGAGGGTGTGTGGGTGTGTGTGTGTGGGTGGGTGTGTGTGTGTGTGTGTGTGAACTGACCAGGCTCTGTGTTCATATGTGTACAGGTGTGTGTGTGTATGTGTGTGTGTGTGTGTGTGAACTGACCAGGCTCTGTGTTCATATGTGCACAGGTGTGTGTGTGTGTGTATGCGTGTGTGTGTGTATGTGTGTGTGTGTGTGTGTGTGTGTGTGTGTGTGTGTGTGTGAACTGACCAGGCTCTGTGTTCATATGTGCACAGGTGTGTGTGTGTGTGTGTGTGTGTGTGTGTGTGTGTGTGTGAACTGACCAGGCTCTGTGTTCATATATGCACAGGTGTGTGTGTGTGTGTGTGTGTGTGTGTGTGTGTGTGTGCATGTGTGTGAACTGGCCAGGCTCAGACAGAGGCTGTGTGTTTGTGTTCATGTGTGCACAGATGTGTGTGTGTGTGTGTGTGTGTGTGTGTGTGTGTGTGTGTGTGTGTGAACTGGCCAGGCTCAGATGGAGGCTGTGGGTATGCTGCTTTCATGTCTGTGGGTGTGTGCATGTGAGTATGTGTGTGTATGTGTGTGTGTGTGTGCATGGTGTACTTGTGTGTGGTGAGTTTGTGGGAAGGTTTGAAGCCAAATTTGTGTCCTGCTCTCTGCCTGTGAGCTGTGTTGCCCCACTGCCCCCCCAACCATAAGGTTTTTGACCTTTATGACCTCAGTTCCCTCCCTCTGTAGGGGAATTACCTAGAAACCTGGATGTAGCAGAGCCTGGCACCAGGGAAGCCCTGAGCCAGTGATATCATTGTTATTATTACACCAACTACGGGGGCTCCTGAAACGGATCATCCCCAAACAGCAATCAACTCCTTTCAGTGGAGTAAATATGCTTCTGCTCCGGCCTCATTCAAGGCTTCCCTCCTTAATTCTGCAGTGGCGTTTGCAAGGGAGTTATTTACAGTGCAAAGGGACAGGACGGTTGCCTCCTAAAAATGGTTTCACAAATTTCCTTCGCTTCCTGTTAAGATATTAGCGCCCAGTAATTGTCGTTCTATATAAATGTTGAGCGGCGGCTGCGAAAGCGCGCCCCATAGTAATTGTGAGTTGTCTTGACGCTAATTACATAGGGGAGCCTGTTTAATTGCCAGTTAAATTGACTGTGTGTGTTTTCTCTAATCTGTGTTTCCGGGCAAGTTGGATGACATCAGCTCCTCGTTGGACTGAGTGTGAATTTGGAAGACCCCCAAGAGGCTTCCTTCGAGGAGGCCCCCCTGAGGGTGGATAGAGGGTGGGTGGGGTATGGCAGCTTGCTTGCAAGCCTGAAGCTGTGGATCCAACCTGGGGGCCCCCCAGAAGATGGAGGATACAAGACTCCTCTTAAGCCAGAGGGGAACTGTGGCCTGCACAGAGGAGAAATGACAGCTTGGACTTGTCCTCTGTACCAGTCCTGCTGGTGGCACGCTGCAGGCCATCACACATACTGGCCATCCCTCCCTCCATAGAGTCCCAGACCTGGCTACTAACTCTCCTGATATCCACTATCCCACTGCCCAGCTGCAGTGATGCCCTTTTCATGCAGCCACGAGGAGAAGGAGAGCTTCCCTCTGCCCAGCTCCTGGGATGTTCAGTTTTGGGGTTCCCTAGTTTCCCTCTCATACTGGAACTAATAAAGGTCAAATAGACTGTGAGTCCTTGAAAGCATCATTTCTGGAAGAGGGGGTCCTTAGAGGTTAGTAGTGAAAGTCATGCAGAGAGTAGAGAGGAAAAAGAAGGCTGGGAAAGAGGGGAGACAGAAGAGGAAGAGAGATGAGAGGTGAAGCAAAAAGAAAAGGAAGAGAGGGAGGGGAAGATTGATGGATCGCCATAGCAACTAATAGAGTGCATGTGTGGTGTATGGGTGTGTACTTGCGTGTGTTGAGGCCAGACACTGACGTCAGGTGTCTTCTTCCATCTTTTTCCATTATATTTTTTGAGGCAGGATCTCTCATTGAACCTCAAGCTCATGGGTCTGGTTGCTCTAAGTAGCGAGCAAGCTCCAGAGAACCACTTGTCTCTGCCTCCACCGCTCTGGGATTACAGACACGCATTATCACACCTGGTTTTTTTACATAAATGCTGAGGGTTGAAATTAGGACCCCACTCTTGCACTTTACCTACTGAGCCAACTCCCCAGCTCCCACCTGATACATGTGCACAGTACCACTTCCTTACTGCCATCCTCACTGTCCTGAGGTGGGTACCACAGTCGTCCCATTTCACAGATGAATAGACTGAAGATGCTCAGGGGCTGAGCAACTTGAGTGCAGGATCCCAAGCACTCTAATCTGAGACCAAGCATCCCGATGTGAGACTGAGCAGCCAGGCACGGAGGACAGGAGGAACGAGAGAGGGAGAGAAAGGAGTCCCCCCCCCCACAACCCCATGTTTAAAAACCTCTCTAGTCTTCCACACACGCACTCTCCTTAGCTCAAAAGCTAAATTAGAGTGGATTGCACTCTCCTCACTTTAGTAATTTAGATAAAAGTAAAATTTTGTCTGAGAGTAGAAGCAATTATAGTGCGGGTTTTGTGATTAACTTGATTAACACTGTTTCACTTGAAAAGCGCACCCCCCCCCCTTCGCTGGAGCTCTGTAATCAGAGCCCCGTCTTTCAACTGTGCTACAGCTGCTCTTTCCCCGCCCCCCGAAAAGGGTTTTGACATAAATACTTATTAGGGAGGACTCTAGGCTGGGGCTGAACAGTTGAGTGGAGAAGAGAGAAGGGCGCCCTCTGCATTAGCATCTGTAGCCCATTAAAAGGCTGTTGCCCGCCACCCTGCCTACTGACAAAGATCCCAATTACGCCGGCAATGAAATATACATACGTGATACAGGAGGCTTTATGCATTTTTAATTTTTTTCAAAGAGAAAGCGCTAATTAGAGATTTTATTTCTTTAAGGGGAAAATGATATGTGGTTGCAAGAAAAGCTTATCTAGGGTTATCGCTGGGTGACTACAAAAATTTTCCAGTCCCAGCCCAATCCTGAGCCTGGGCTGAGCTGCCTGGTGTCTTTGGAGATATGGAGATCTTCTGTCTTGTCTTAGGGATTGGAGTCACAGTGGAAGTGGGACAGGCTGGCCATAGTTGCTTTCTCTCCAGACCAGACCTCAGAGCATCACTGTCTATGCCCTCATTGCTATCCAGGCCTTCCCGGTCAAGGTTATGGAGAAGTTTGCTGCTGAGTCTAGAATGCCCCAACCTGATAAACCTGATAAACCCATAGGTCTATAGGTAGATAAATGAGTTTCAAAAAGGCAAGCCACCTGCTAGAGGGCTCACAGCTACTGGGTGGCAGAGCTGGATTCAGATCCAGGCCCATGGCTTCAGAGCTCTTGTCTGCTCTCCTTGGCTCCACAGGCTCAGAGATTATGGGATGTGGAGAGAGGCCACTTAGCCTCAGCAGAGAAGGCACCACAGCTCCAGGAGGGAAGTGAGCCCCTAACCCCTCCCCACCCCCGGGTCCATCCAGGGGTACTCAGGATCATGTGCCCTTGATGACTCTGACACTTGCCACTTGTGTGGCAAGCCTGGGTGAGGACAAGCCAGGGGTCTCCTTTGCCATGATAAGAGCTCCTCTCCTGCAACCAGCTTCCAGCTAAGTTCTAGAACCTTCCTGGGATCCTCTGACACCCCTACATGTGTAGAAGCCCATTACATATTCCCGCCTCTCTATGCCTTAGTAGCATGCTGAGCACTTGCCACTGAGATCAAGTTCATCGGTAGCCTCGGAACTATCTGCTTATATCCTTAATCCACCGTTTGCCCCATTGCGCCTGCGTGACACAATCTGGAGGTCCAGAATGTCTTTGGTGTCTCTTCTGTCCCTGTGTTTATTGGCCATTTCTCTCAGGACAGGCAAGTCCCAAGTCTGTGTGTGCTGATGAGCTGTGACACTGGACTTCATAACCCAGCCAGTCCTTATGTCAACTGGGCCTCAGTTTCCCCATCTAAATCAGAAAGATCATAGTAACGTACAGACTTTTAAGACCTGAAGTTTAAAGTTAAAGTGTTTTGGAGGCTGGGGTGTAACTCCGTTGGAAGAGTGCTTGCCTAGTGTGCACGAAGCCCGGGGCCCCATGTTCAGTTCCACGTCCAGCACACACAGTTAGCCCAGCACTTGGGAGCAAGTTCAAGGTCATCCTTGTATTTAAGGCCAGACAGGGATGCATGAGGCCCACCTCCATCTAAACAGAAGGAAAGAAAGGAAGGAAGCAAAGAAGGAAGGCGGGAAGGAAGGAAGGAAGAGATTTATTGAGAGACCGCTCGAGTCCTTATGTTAGAACTTGTGGTCACTGCAGTGTCACCTGTACAGGTGGAGCCACATGAAGCTGATACTGTCCTCACATACACCAGCAATTTAGTGTATTCCAGCCTCCTGTCTGTTTAGCACTCCTTCCGGACAGATGGTGGCTCTGTGCATGCCAGCTGGGTGTGTGCACATAGATGTGGGTGTGTGTTTTTTGCTGTGAGGGGCCAAGAGGGGCCGTTCTACAGCTAGCAGAGAACAGAATAGTAACTCAAACCCAGGCCTGCTTGGCACACTCCACCTCCTGGAACTGCAGGCATCCACTTGTCACTCGGAGCCACATCCGAACCCCAAGTACAGCACATCCTCCACCACACCTTGTCCTCACAGCCAGAGGCCCGGATGACAGTGACAACTACGGTGGAGTGACATTCAGAGAGCACAAGAGGCTGCTGGAGTCCTCCTTCCTCTTCGGTGACTCGCCAACCTGGAGAGCTGCCAGGGTCCATCTCTGGCCTCATCGGCCCCCTCCTGTCCAGCCCTCCTCTGGCCTCCTGATTTCCCATCCTGTGCACTCTCTCAGCCTCCTTCCTGCCTCTCCCGGGGCGGGCTCGGGGCTGGCACCACTCCAGAATGGCTTAATCAGAACTAATCCTGAGAAAGCACATGTATTATTTATTCCTGCAAAGGTTAAATAATTTGATGAGTTTCGTAGGACGCTGTTGGAATGCTGATGGCCTCTCAAAAAAACACACACACACAAACAAACACACATACAAAACACAATGCGCTCTCTCTCTCGCTCTCTCTCGCTCTTGCTCTCTCTCTCTCTCTCTGTCTCTCTCTGTCTCTCTCTCTTTGTCTCTTTCACACACACACACACACACACACACACACACCACACACACACCAGCCATTGCCACTTGCCCAGTAATGTCTGGAAGGAGTCCAAAGTATGGCCCTTGGTGACACTGACCCTGAGGACAGAAGGGGACACAGAGCTTCCTGTTCAGTGGCTGGAGACCATGGCTCCCATGTCCTCCCTGGCACAGTGCATTATCCAGAGATGACTATGCCTTAACTTCTGTAAGTGATTACAGATCCAGCTGTTGCCTTCTGAGGGTTCCTGGAGGAAGTTCGCTGCATCTGGAGCTCAGCAGGTAGTCAGGGGCGTGGGGAGAAGGCCCTGTCTGGGCCTATAGGTGACCAGATCTTTCTGTCACGTGTGTCAGGGAAGACCCTTCACCCATGCTGAGCATGGAAGCCAGTGCAGAAGCGCAAGAGGGCAAGACATGTATCCGCTGTCACCGTCTCCTCTTACTTCCCCTTCCTCGCCACCATAGCTGCCCTGGCATCTAGCCTTCCTTGTTCTGGCATCTAGCCTTCCCTGTCCTGGCATCTAGCCTTCCCTGTGCCCAGTCCAAGGCTGAGTATGTTTGTGGCTCATGAAATCCCCTCTCCTCTCATTTCAGCCTTCTTTCCTGAGATCAGAAATCTCAGAGAGACTTCAGGTGCTACCAAAGGGCCCAGAGATACCAAAGGACCAAGAGATACGTGAAACTAGGCCTCTTGGGTACAGGCCATGGGTACTTTCTATTCCTGCACAGACAGCAAGGGGACAGAACTGGGGCTCTGTGGCAGATGACAAATATGGAAACTAGACCGAATGCATACCTAGCGGTGGGACCTGGAGAAGTTACCTCATACCTCATGCCTCTGTTTCTGTACCCGAATGACCACAGACCACCCTCCTAGGGAGATGTGAGGTCTGGGTGGGTTCACGCTGTGGATGGTTCTAGGTCACAGCAAGCTGGGGCCCATCTGCTGTCCTGCCTGTCCATGGCTAGGCTCTAACCACTGGACTACCCACTCACTGGGATCAGGTACTCCACTTGGTGGATGTTCCTTTGCCACATTGACCTCATCCCATCCTTAATCCCAAGACATCCCATTTTACAGACAAGGAAGGGTGTTCTTCAGATTCTGAGCATCCCTGGGAAAGCAGCAGAACTAGGGTGCTAAGGGCACAGCTCTGGATAGGATATCTCGGGATACGGACTTGACTCCAGGCTTAATCCCTCTACTGGGTAAAGAATGGTTGTTAGCATCCAACAGCCTCAGTTTCTCAGTCTCTAAAATGGGGGTCATCGAAGACTAGCCTTCACAGGGCAGACCATAGGGATAAGGCACAGTTCCTGGGAAAGCAGACTAGTGTGACATGGGACACAGCCTCAAAAGAGCATTTTGGAGAGTGATCATAAAGAGGCCAGGCCTTGGAGACAGACTGATTTTGTCTCTTCCTAATTGAATCATCTCAAGGTCATGGCTCAGTTGCCTTACCTGGGAAAATGAAGTTCATTATGGTAGCCATCCTACTTGTGACTTCATAGCTACAAGTCCATATGACAGTGAGGAATACAGTTTAAAAAAATGAGATATTGGGAATCATTGAGAATCAAGAAATGGGGCTGCATCTCCAGGGAGCAACCCTATGTCTCCTCAGGTACGCTTTGATGATTAGCAGCAATTTTTTAAATTGATCCCTGTACTGATATGAGCGACAAGTCATCAGTTGGGGGTCAATGATGTATGCCCACCTGATCACCATGCTTGCCACCCTGGGCAAGCTCCATCGCCAGGCCGCATATCCCATAGTTGTAAGCTTCTGTGGGAAAATTCCATTCGAGAGGCTACAGCATGCTTCTCCCCCGTTTTAATTACTGCTTCCTTAATTGAGTCACAAGTGGTGTTTGTGTTCCCATCAGACCCATGAGGACCTTGTTGTTTATGTGAACGACTCTCAGCGGAGTGACAGCCCTGAAATTCTAGACGTTCTGTTTGTACCAATTTTAACAAAGTGGCGAGCGTTGGCTACAGACTTGCAGTCCCTCAGCCTTGGCAGTGTATAAAAGGAGTTAGTGTTTCCTTTGCATGATAGGACAGGAAACAGTGATTGGAACCCAAGTGTCACAGGACCCCAGGCATAGAGGGCCTTGGGTACGCTGCTGGCAAGCTCCTAGCAATGGAAAATAGTCTCTTTTGGGGCAGCTTCTTCCCTGATGTGCCCACTGGGGGGCTGGGCAAATAATGTTGTGAGCTTGCCTCAGTCTCTCTTGAGTGACAGCTGGACTTGGACAGCAGTGGGAAGGACTGGACACAGAGACTTTCAGATCTTCCCTTTTGGGCACTTCAGTTAACAGCCATATAGAGAGACGTCTTGAGGACCAAAGTTGTGTGCCAGCAGTTAAGGCAAGAGCAATTCCAAGCTCCCAGATGGCTCCGTCCTTAAGCTGCCCACACAGGATGTACCCTGTGTGAGCAGTTCAGGAATGCTTCCCGGAGGAGGGGTCATATGATCAGGCCCAGAGCCCTGTATGGAAGGATGAAAGAAGAGGGCCAAAAAGAACTGCCACACTCCTGCCCTCGGCATGCCAAACACAGCCCCGCTCCGTCACTGTGCTAGAGGGTGCCTGGCATAAACCCGGGAGAAGGCTGCCTCAGGAACTTTCTATTTCTTTCTTTCTTCCTTTTTTCTTTTCTTCTTTTTTCTTTCTTTTTTTTTCCATTTATGAAAAGATAATTCAGGAGACATTATTTCAATCAGACCCCTACACTGGTTGGGAATGCTAATGCTCCCTCTATTGAAGAGGTGTGGGACAATTAGGATGCTGATGAAGACTGGAGGCACACCGTTCTCGGGTACTAGATGTGTTTCTGTCACTCTCTGTATCCCCGAGTGACAAATTAACCGGGAGCAGAACAACCACGGCTGCTAACACTTAGGGCTCTGTAGCTTAAATTGGAAGTCAGGTTTTCAAGACTGTGAAGGGTTTCCGGGTCCCACCCTGGAAGGATTTGGGAATGGCATGATTCAGGAGAGGGTGAAGAGGCACACTCCAGACTGATCCAAGGCAGGGAGGAGTCTGGACAAGCTGGGGCCTGAGACGTTTGACCTTGGGATGCTGCCACCACTGTGAAAAAAATTATCAGGGCATATAGAGCCCTAAAAGTGTAAAAGTAAATAGTAGTTAATTGTTCCAATGCTTTCCACACAGGCACCGTACCAAGGTCCTTATTAGAACGAATGTATTGAACTCTAGGCCACACGACAATCCGCCTTGAGGTATGTACTAGCCTTATCCCCATTTTAAAGATGAGGAGTCTGGGAGAGAGAGGGAGTATGTAGCCTGACAGGGGATAGGGCAGAACTTGAACTCAGCACCACTAACATCAGAACCAAGAAGACTATGGGATCTGCTGTAGATGTAAGTGTGGTCCCCATGGAGGAGGAAATCCTCCCTCAGGTCCTGGGAGTGTGAGTGTATTTAGAAACAGAATCCGGGCAGATGACAGAATTTAGGTGATGCCATTAGGCTGGGTCCTAATCCAAGATGGCTGCTCTATGTTTGTTTGTTTGTTTGTTTGTTTGTAAGATAGGAAAGGATAGTGAGATGGTGCAGTGGGTAGATGCATTTGCCTTCAAGCCTGGAGACCTGAGTTTGATTCCTCCAGGATCTACATAGTAGAAGGAGAAAATCAATTTCTGCAAGTTGTCTTCAAGCCCTTCATGGGTCATGTGCTCCTACCTGTCAAATAAATAAAGGAACACGTAAATAAACAATAAATAAAAATAGAAGGTGGAGGTGGAAAGACACACATTCAGGGCGAGGACGAGACGAAGACACGGGGAGAGCACAGCCTGTAAGCTGAGGGATGCCCAAGACTATATGGCACTCTGGAAGAAGGCAGGCCCACTAACCCTTGGATATAGTCTCCAGAATACAAGATGAAACTTTTTGTTGTTGTTGAAGCCACTTAGCTTTATGGTATTTTGTTACTCACTGCTTCATCCCCTTCCCCCTCCCCCTGGAACACTACAATAGGCAAACAAGAGCAGTGGCTCAGACAATAGGAAATCATTGCAGCTTTATGAGGTGGGTGAGTCATGGGGGACCAGTATCTTCAAAGGATTGCTCATGTGCTGTTTTTCACCCAGGAGGGCAGAAGGGCTTTCATTACCACATGAAGGCTGATGTGCTTAGGCCAGGGGATGTGAGGTGGAGTGAGCAGAGCAGGCACCATGGACTGGCCAACAGAGGAGAGACAGTTGTCTTTGAGGACTATAGTAATAATGACATTAAATGGCTTTATTCACTCAGCCAGCTGCTCCCTTACATTGCTCCATCCCCAGGGAAGATGGAAAAACTGAGTTGATATTAAAAAGGAGGGGGAAGAGGAAAAGGAGGAGGAAGGGAAAAGGAGAGAGGGAAGAGGAGAGGAAGAGGAATATGAAAGAGGAGGAGGTGCGAGGTGATGAAAAGGAGGAAGAGGCAGCAAGAGAATTCAGGAATCCTGAAGACGGCAATGTTACCTCTTCGGAGCCAGGACACCAGAGGGCCTTTAGGTAACACTAAGTGGCTCTGAGATGTTGGCCTGCTCTCTGCTTCTCTCAGCAGTAGCCCATGTGGAAAGCAGGAACACCAGTGATGTCCCAGCCATTCTCCTCTGGGAGGCTGGGGTTAGGAGGCACAACACTTGAGTAAATACAGCTTAAATTTCTTTTTGCATCAGCAGCCTAAACAATCAAGTTCACTGCTCTGACCAGAGCATGCAGTTCTGTAGATTAAATTGACTAAAGTTCTGACCAAGGCTCTCATCAGGATTCGACAGGTCTGCTCACACAGCTGGTCCTTGCATCCAGATATCTAGATGAGCATGGCAAAGTCACCTATCACGTGAATTTTCTAAAGAACAAAGTCCATCTACTCATCCATGCCCAGAAGTCACCCACCAACCACTTCTGAAAAGGGGATTCCATTTTTTTTTTCATCGATCCATGTTATTTCTAATCTACATGTGTTGGTTTTTGCTGTGAGACAAACAACCCCAAAGTATGGCCTAAGACAACAATCATCTGTTATTGCGTGGGAGTCTGTGGGTCAAAGCCTCAATATCCAAAACAAGTCACATGACCGCATGTGATGGGGACATAGGCCCAGCTTCTAAATGGCAGGAGAGGTAATATCCTTTCCAAAAATGAGTGCCCTCTGAAGGATGGGCAAAACTAAAGGTTAATTTTGACGTCTCTTCTTCTGCTGCTTTTCTCAGAGAAACAGCAAAAAACATCAAATGAGCACACACACATATAGAAGTAAACCTGCTATCATTTGGTTTCAGTTGTTGTGATAAAACACTGACCAAAACCACCTTGGGGGAGGACAGCACTTATGTGACTTGTAGACTACAGTTCATTAGACAGGGCAGTCAAAGCAGGAACTCGAGACCAGAGCGTGAAGCAGAAACCACAGAAGTCTAATTACTGGCTTTCAGTCTTCATCAGGGGCTGACTCATCGTTCCTATACATCCCAGGAGCGCCTGTTAAGGGCTGGTGCCACCCACAGTGGGCTGGGCCCTCCCATATCAATCAACAATCAAGAAAATGCCCATTGATGTTGAAGATCAATCCTCTACTGGGTTTCTTCTTCCCAAGTATAATGAGTTGACAACCAAGACCAACCAACACAAAAAGATAACTTGCTTTGACATTCTATTTGTCTGGCACTATGCTGGGTTCCTCATTATTTATATCTTATTTAATCTGAGAAATGGACTTTCTCAAGGTCATCCTAAAACCAAGTTAATCCCAGGACTATGTCTAAATCTCTCTCTCTCTCTCTCTCTCTCTCTCTCTCTCTCTCTCTCTCTCTCTCTCTCTCTCTCTCTCTCACACACACACACACACACACACACACACACACACACACACACACACACAAATACTTTTTTTTAAAATCACTCCTTTTTGTCTGCTAACTATAGAAGTTAAATTTGTCACTTCTACTTTGCTGGTGTACATGGTTGGACTTTTTGCCCTATTTTATTCTGTTATTTCTTTAACCTGTTTTTTTTCCCAGTGTTGCCATTCACTCTTTACTTCCTGCTTCCTCTGATGAGAAGCTCACTAAACTATAATGGAAGCCTGATTCATCTCAAACTACTACAAACTTATAAGTCAAATAACAACAAAAGCAGGTAGGGACAAGGGAAGTTGCCAGGCAAAGCACAGTTTGAATTGTCTTTTGTGCACCCAAATACAGTTTATGTATTTGGATTGCCTGACTTTACAACTGTGGTTATCTTTGTTCCAGATCATTTTGAAACTACAATTTGTGCTTTTAAAAAGGAAAGGAATGGAAAGAAAGGAAAGGAAGTTCAGGAAACCTTAGATTAACTAGGTGAACATACATTTTTTTTTCCTTAAAGAAGATGAAGATATAGGACTAAATGTTTAAACGCCTGGTAAATCAGTAGTGGCACTAATGGGATGGCAACCACTTCCTTGGTGCCTAGAGGGCCAGCCACATGTAGGGTTGTCACTTATGCCTTTCTACCATTCTGTGAAGGCAGGAGCTCTGCCAGATGATGATGGTCATGGAGCCACCTGCTCATTCATCCATCCATTGTGTCACTCATCAAACGCCAAAAAGCCTTCCCTAGATTAAAACACTTATGGGGTGAGCTAGACACAGGAACAAAATCTACAAGACCTTGGCTCATGGCTTCAGGGTTTTGCAAGGGAAAGAAGCAGATGGATCTGGTCCTGGGTGGAAGTGGGAGTCTAGGTATAGGGAGGCTCAGAGGAAGAAGTGAGCCTGCCCTGACAGTGAAGATTAGTTTCCGGTCATTACCTTCATCCTGCCCTGTCCACTGCTGCTCACATGGACTCAGCCATCTCTATACTCTCTCCTTGAGGTCACTTCTCCCTGAATCCCTCTAGGACAGAGACACTTGTGTGAAATTTCAGAAGTCAAGGCTGTTTCTACACAAGTTCAAAGCTCAAAGGACTCTGGGACCTGGGACCTGGGACTTGGGACCTGGAGGTCAACCTTCCTGCCTGGCAGGTGCTGTTCTGGGTGTCAGAGATGTTAGGAGAATGAGGACCAGAGTTTGGGCCACTCGCAAGTCTTTCTAGCGTCTTCCCCATGGAGGGTTTCAGATTTTCTCTCAATAAAAATTACCACTGGGCAAACACAAATAAACTTAACGGATTTAACTGACAGAGTTAAACAAGCAGAAGATAGGATTTCTCTTAATGAGAATAAACTACTTGCATATGAAAAAGATTTAAACTGGGGCTCCAATAACTCACCAGAGAATTGGAACAGATTCACAGAACTGGAGGAGGGAGGAGCCACCAGCTGGGCCCTCCATCTGGCAGCTAGTGATGCTGGAAGGCAAGGCCACAGTTCTGGGTAGCAGTGGCGATGGTGTGGCCAGTGACGGAGAAACCAAAGGAACCATCCCTACCAGAGATTCTTCACAGAGATGGACACCAGCCAAGGGTGTTAATCAGGAGCAGCTGACTTAGACCTGGTTCCCTGCATTAGTGAAAAGTTCACCCTTCGCCCCCCACCCCCCCACACACACATACATATTTTGGTAGTGTACAAATAGAACCCAGGCTTTCGCTGGTGCTCTACCACTGTCATGAAGCCCCAGTTGGAGAAGACCCATCTGGCTGGAAGCTGATACAACACCAGACTTAAGAGTCGTGCTCCGGGAGCTGGAGAGATGGCCCAGTTGGTAAAGCAACTGTGAGAACCTGACTATGGATCCCCAACACCTGCTTGAAAATCTGTGTAAAAATCCACAGCACTGGGGAAGTGCAGATGGGCAGATTCCTGGAGCTCCCTAGATTGTGAGACCATCTACACAAATCAGTGAGACCCTGTCTGGAAAAAAAATGCAGTGAAGAGTGGCTGAGGAAGACACTTAATACTCACCTCCTGTCTGCAACACACACACACACACACACACACACACACACACACATACACACACACTTATACAATACCACTCATGTCTGAAAGTGGCCTCTCCTACCTTCTAGATGGGTAAACTGGGACTTTCTGATGACGTGTCCTATAATAGAAGTTTTGGGTTCATTGTAAACTCAGTTATGTTATGTAAACATGTTTTTGTTTTAATCCCAAGGGTGGGATTTTAGTTTGTCTACAGCTGATAATTGCCTCATGTAGGGGCATGGTCTTTGCCAGCTGGAGTTGGTTGAATTCTGAGGACTCTGAGGGGTGTAAAAAAAGAGAGCCTAAAGGGAGCGCAGCGGTTTGGAGGAGGCTGATCGAGGACTGCTTGCTGTGTTCACTGCTCACAACTGAGATCTGTCTTGCTTCAAAAACAACCTGATGACCCTACCCAGCCAGAAGAAATAAAGAGATCTATGTCCCCCGATTTCCTCCTTCTAACCTTCTTTCTTTCCCACCTAGGGTTGGGGTGTTGGAAAGGAGATAAAGGTGTTTAAGAACCCTAAATAAGGTACGTATGTGAAAAACCCAAGCTTACAGTGTCCTGTCAGTGTTTGTGTAAGGATCCCAGGAGGGGATACTCATGAATTGTCTGTTCATTTAATAATTGATTTCCCAATTTAGGAATCAGGGACTCTTCCTAGCTCTGGGGACACAACAGTAAACAAGACGTACAGAGTTCTGCTTGTACGGATTCTAGAAAATTCTGAGGTCAATGTTTGAACTGTTTGATAGCAAGTAATAAAAAACCAGATTTCAGAAGTAGGGTCAAGATGCTAATGGGTTTCCACAGCTTAGTGCATAACAAAAAGCTAAGGAAGAGCCACAGGGATCAGGGCTTCTGCATCAACCACTGAAACAAAATACTGCACGGCTTCCTCTGTCCCTCTGAATTTGTCTGTTTTCTCTGCTGTCACTATTTTCTTGCATTATTGACTTCTTTCCCTCTTGTTGTTCCTTTGTGGTTGGGGCATAGTCACTGCAAGCCAGCTTGGCAACTTCAAGATGCTTCTTTCTTTCAGTAACTTCAAAGCCGTTCTCTCTGGACCTTGATGGAGTCACACATCTTAAAGAAATTAATCACCGTTTCCAGGAAGATGTCAAAATATGTTCAGCCAGGCTTAAGTTACATCTTCAATGGCTGATGTTTAACTGTGTACCGTAACAAACAACCCTGCCAGAAACACGTGGACAAGAGAAGGAATGTTCTGCAATTAGAAGGAAGCAAAGTTCCCAAAGGGCAGATGCCAGCTCATAAGAGGCACTAAGGAAGGACCTGTCAAGGGGCAGCTTACTACCCTTACAGTAAGGGGCAGCTTTCAGAGGTGACCATGCTCAGTAAACCCTGGGAGAAGTTGCCCATTCCTTCATTTGTCATCTTCATTGGTACTTTTTGTTTTAGAGACAGAATCTCTTGTAGCCCAGCTTGGTCTCCAATTATTTAAGTACCCCAGGTTGGCCTTGAACTCCAGATCATCCAGTCTCTGCCTTCCAAGTGCTAGGATTACAGGTAGACAGCACCACAATGGCTTGACTCTTCATTGTTGATCTTAATGCCATACTATGTCCACAAGGAAATCCACACATTCTCAAACCAGGAGAAACTCTTCCTGGGTGTTCTCAAAGCTGTCAGCCACCTTCCTTCTAACTTGGTGTAAATTTCAAGCACTTTCATGGTGCCAGACCCCTCAGAATGGGATTCCTCTGCATTTTAAAGTCATTTGGGAGATGAAATTTGGCCTTCTTTCTTCCTGGTCTGAGCCAGTAGCTATCAAGGCAACAACTCAGATGTCTGTAATCGGGGTCATTTACCTAACCACAGGCCTCGGAGGCTAACCATTTGCCAGCTCTAGGATGAGGAGTCTCCTTTGTAAACCAACATTACAGAAGTGGGTAAAGCTGTGGCCAATGGAACACAGCTAAAAACAAAAACCAAAACATTCTTTGTAGCCCACTGTTTACCTGTTTCCCAGGACTCTAAGGCTGAACAAAGAGGCAAGCATGAAGGTACACACCTTTAACTCCAACACTCAGAAGACAGGCAGGCTTCTGTTATCTGTTAGTTTGAGGATAGCCTAGGCTACACAGCAAGTTCCAGGTCAGCTGAGGCTACATGGTGAAACCTGCCTTTAAAAACAGACCAAAGATTTGGGGGGGGGGGCTTTTGTTTTTTGAGAAAGAATTTCATGTAGCCCAGGTTGACCTCGAATTCACTAAATAGCCATGAAACATTTTGAACTCCTCTTCCTCCTACCTCTACCTCATGAACACTGATATTACAGGCATGTACCATGATTTCTGTTTTATGTGGTTCTAAGGATCAAACACAGGGCTTTGTGTGTGTGACGTAAGCACTCTACCAAACTGAGCTATATCACCAACAGCCAACCAGGGCTTCAGGCAGGGTGTTGTCCTCCCTCCTTTCTTCCTTTCAATTACAAGATAAATAAATAAATCCCAGAGGATAGACTCACGTGCTCACCATCTAGAAAGAGCATATACTAACATTTTGTTCAGCTTCATACTTTCTATTTACTTACTTACTTATTTAAACGATATGTACGTGTGTATCTGCACATGAATGCAGTGCTCACAGAGTCCAGAAGAGGGCATCAGACCCCTTGGAGCTGGAGTTATATGTGGTTATGAGTTGCCCGACCTGGGTGCTGGGATCCGAACTCAGGTTTTCTGGAAAAGCTACCCCTGCTCTTAACCACTGAGCCATCTCTCCAGCTCCTGCACAATTTCTTTTTTTTTTTTAAAGATGTTATACTTGCTGATAAACTGGAAGCTCCTTTGCACCTCTCTCTTCCCACCCACAGGCAGCCATTGTTATAAGTTCAGCACACTCTTTTCCCATTCTCACATGTTTTAATACAACAGTAAGTATCAGTAAACAATGGAGAGAAATTCTGGTGGGAGTTCATAATTTTATGCAAATGTCTTCTCACTGTATATTTTGATGAAAATTATTCCTGTCACTCACTGTCTGTCTAAGCTGCTATTCTATTTCTGTGAAGAGACACTATGACCTAGGCAAGTAATATAGTTTAAAGTAATTATAGTTTCAGAGGCTTAGTTCATTACTATTATGGCAGGGAGAATGGTAGCACACAGGCCCTGGAACAGTGACTGAGAGGTACACTCTGAGCAGACAGAGAAAAAAAAACTCCTTTGTAACCCCAAAGCCCACCTCAAGTGACCCACTTCCTCCAACAAGGCCACACCTACTCCAACAAAGCCACATCTTCTAATCCTTCTCAAATGGTGTCACTCCCCGATGACTACACATTCAAACCCTCTAGCCTACGGGGGCCATATTTATTCAAACTGCCTCATTGTCTTCTGCAGGACCCACCCATGTTGGGTCCTGCACGCACGCATGCACATTTCGTCTTTTTTAGTTGCCATGTGGCATTTCACCCAATACTCACACACTCCATTATCTGTTCCTTATCTATTGAAATCATTTCTAATTTTTTTTTATATGCAAACAATGCTGGGGTTGGCCTACATTAAAAACAAGTCTACGGTCCATTAGTGTTCCCTTGGCAGATTAGAGTTTAAAGTACATGCCTTTTAAAAACTACCACGATAAGAGCCTGCTGCAAGTACTTCCACAAGACTTTACAGTTGGTTGGCCTGTTCTCATTCATGACATCATAATCTTCCCCATACTGCTCCCCCCCACCAAGCCTATAGGGCAGGGTTTTGCTATTTGGAAAGTCAAGTCCTGTAGAAAGAGTGGCCCCAGGTTAGAAACATGGAGAATTCTTTGGAGAATCTAATTTATAATCTTAGATTCCCCCCCTCCCTGCCGTGTGTGTGTGTGTGTGTGTGTGTGTGTGTGTGTGTGTGTGTGTACATATACACCTGTGTGGGTGCATGTGTGTGCTGTGCATATGAGGCTGGCATCTGGTGTCTTCTACAATGACTCTATTTACTAAGGAATGAGCTCTTGCTGAACTTCTTGCTCACCGCTGGTCTCCTTAGCCTGCTGACCGTGGGACCCCTGCCTCTGCTTTCCATGCAGTGTGCCACAGATGGGCAGATGCACTTACCCGGCTCAGTATGTGGGTGCTGGAGTCTGAACTCAGATCTTGACAATGGGAAGCGAGCAATTTATCCTCTGAGCCAGTGCCCTAGCCCTGCCAGGTTTTTCTCTTTACCTGGCAGAGTTAACCTGCAGTCAACTGCAACCTCTGAGGGTTTGTTTTGTATGTTATTGCAGAAGGGGCCATCCCGGCAGCCTGGAGGCACTCCCGGGGACAGCATGGAATGAAGGGGAATCCTGACGGGAGCAGAGAAAGAACTCAGAGCTGGCAGCCGCAGCCGAGTCTGGCCCACAGATGTTTTGTTTGGCTCAGCTAATGTTTTCAAAGAATGGAGCCAACTTTTAATAATTGGGACACTTTACATTTTAAGAATGCCGATTTCTGGCTTGTCTTGAAGGAAATCAGGAAGGCTGACAGGCCCAGATCTGAATTGTCACATGGCAACAATCAGCTAAAGAATCAGCAACAACCATGCCTTCGGATGGGCGAGGCACTGTCTGATGTACCTCGGTCCCCACTCTCCCTGTTGCCCCCCAGACCCCGAGACAAATACACAGTCACCATCCTCTCCTATGCTTGCATGGTTGTCCTCCTTGTAGCGGTGAAACGTGAGGACAGGATCATGTGCTTTTCCTTACCACGGCTCACTTCTGTTCTGGACCCCTCTGGGCATCTTGTGTTGTGAGTGTAATTGGGTAGAGTTATTACTTGTATTATATCATACTTTCCTAACCAAGGGAACACGAAGAAGGCATGGCACTGCCCTTCTGGAAATGATAAGTGCCAGCCACTTCCCAGGTGCTGGTTTAGGGTGCCTGCTCTGTGTCAGGCACTATTTAAATGTCTTTACAAGTAGCAATTCAGAGGAGCTTCACAGCAGTCTGATGACATGGACGATCCTGAGATGGGGGATGGCTCAGTCAGTCATAAAGAACTGAGTATGGATCCCAGCACCCAGGTAAATACTGGGCAGGACAACAGACACGGTTATACCATCTTGGGAAAGGTGGACACAGGCTGATCCCTGCAACTGATTGACCAGTCAGCCAATCAAATCTATGACTTCTGGGTTCAGTAAGAGACCTTGTCTAGGGTAATAAGGTAGAGACTGCCTGAGAAGACACTTGACATAGACCTCTAGCTTCTACATGCACATGTATGCAATGAGCATATATGTGCCCACCCATGAACACATACATAGGCCACACATAAACACACACTCCAAAATAGGCGTTATTCTCAATTACTTGCAGTCACTTATAAATTAGGAAACAGGCACAGGGAGATGAAGCAAGTTGTGTAATATTGACTCTGGGAAATTTGAATCTAGAGAGAATGAGCCATGGTTTATGATTCCCCATCACCCTACTCTACCAAGAGTGCTGTGTGTGTGTGTGTGTGTGTGTGTGTGTGTGTGTGTGTGTGTGTGTGTGTCCGTGTGTGTGTCTGTGCGTGCATAGCTGTAGCATTGTGGCTGTTGAGGGTGAGTTCACAGAGGGCTGGAGAGAAAGTCTTGAGATAGCATGGAGTTGGTGACTGAACCCTGTTCTGGAAAACAGAATGGCCAGGTCATCGTTCTGATGCACATGGGCAGTTTCTCCATCAGTTTCCAGAGGTAAATGCAAACTACTACCCAGTCCTACTGTTCTGCAGTTCTCTATCTCTCTCTGTCTCTGTCTCTGTCTCTCTCTCTCTCTCTCTCTCTCACTTTTCTCTCTATATCTACATATATTTATTTTTTATTATTTTCAATTAGGTATTTTCTAGTTAGTTCTGCAACTAGAAGGAAGCAAAGATCCCAAACAGGATGTGTGTTTGTGTGTGGAGATGTCCGAGAAGACTAAAGGTATCCAATACCATAGAGCTGGGGTTATAGACCATTATGAGCTGCCTGACATGGATGCTGGGAACCAAACTAAGGTCCTCTGGAAGAGCAGCAAGTGTTCTTAACCACTGAGCCATGTCTCCGGCCCCACTTTCCCTCTTTCTGCCAGCCATCTCTCTGAGCTACTCACAGCCAAGTCTGAGCCAGGTGTCTGCTGGAAAGGCAAAGAAGTCCTGCCTAAGGCATTGGGGTGGTGACAGCAACTGGAGGGTTGCATTCACTGCGAGGTTTCTGCCACCAAACAGCCACAGCCACAGGACTCTCCTCTGGCTTTCCTGTGTCCCATTGGAGTCCTCTTGGAAAGCTTTGGAGCTGCTGGGCTTCAAGTGACTAGAACTTTCTCAGACTGGAAGAAGATGGCCCGACAGTCTGGAGACCTGATCTGTGGCCCTACGCAACCTCGTGCCCCAGTGAAGCTCCGATTCCTATGCGGCTCGCCCTTTGTGAGCACCACTTTTTTCACCTGCTTTTGCTTGAGTGTCAGTAAAGTACTGTGGAGAAAGAAGAGATGGCTGCAACGAGACGCACAGAGGCTGTAGCTGGGGTTGGGGCCATCACAGAGTTCAGCACACAGTGAGGAAGTGGGGAGGATGTAGCCGAGGCATTGGGCCCTGTTCAACCTTGCTGGAGAGATGGCAGCAAAGAAAGTTTGGTTCTTGACATCGCTCTTGAATTGGGTGGAAGCCCTGCCCTGTGGCCACACTGTTGTCTCTGGAGCCTGGGATATGTGGAAATACATTGCAGAAGGGGTATTATAGGTATGATTTAAAGTTATAACCAAAACTAAGAAGATGTCTACAGTAACCACACATGGCTTTAAAGAGGAAAACTGTTTTGGTCTGGAGTTGGAAAACTTTGGGGAAGAGGTAAGAGATATCAGAAGCATGAGACAGGCTGGCCATTGCTGGAAGATCCACCCAGAGGACAGCACAAGGCAAGGCATACACCGCAGGCAATGGAGGCAGGCCCTGGCTGAAAGGCAGCAAGAAAATGGGACCTTGATCCTGTATCTTCAAAGAACTGATCTGGCCAATGACCTGAATGGGCTGAGAAGCAGAGCCATCGTTGGCACTTCCGGGTATGGCCCAGGCAGCTTGTGTCATAGAAAACACAAGCAGGGGTACAGTTAACTACTGCTATAGCCACATTCCTGACCCACAGACCTGGGAGACAACAAATGAGGCCAGAGTGTGGCAGTGTGTTACAGCCACAGCAGAAAATAACTCAAGACTTCTTGCCACTGGCTGGGAGCCAACCAATTAAAGAATGTGGGGGGCAGATAGTCTCATACGGTTCTGTTATGTGTTCAGAGAGTACAACAGTGGTCACAGTTCATTGGAAGGTGTTATTTCAGAATCACATTTGGAGCTGGAAAAGGGAGACTCCCTCTAGGTAGATGGGCATGACTTTTCTGATGTCTATGAGCCTCCATCCTACTTTCGAGAAGAGTATTTGGGGCTTAAAATGACCCTGCTAAATGGAGAGGGGATCTGCTGAGGGAAAACCAGCTTTAGCATTCTAGAAGTGTCCCAGGGTTCACGAGCCCGCTAGAGAATCAATACCTTTCTTCAATGGGAATGATAAGTGGTTATTATGCTAGCCTCTCACTCTCTCCCGCTGCATATTTCTTCACATTGTAAAGGCCGTAGAATCCAAACTGGTACTGTAAATGGCCAGAGAAAGAGATGCTTTCTGAGATGGAATTCTTCCTCCCCAGGTACCCTATGCCCTGTTCTACTCACACTGCCAGTGGCTTTTTGGTAGCCCTTGTGGCCTTTGTACCCTTTGTATTTGGTAGCACCTGGACTGTGAAGGTGCTGAAGGCGCTGTCAGTTACTTCTGCCTTGCTGGGACCACAACTTAATGGAGAAACCTTTTCTTTTGTCTCATGGTTTCAGAGGGCTCAATCCAAAGTGGGTTGGACCCATGCACATGGGTGGAATATTGTGGTGGCAGGGTGTGATGTGTGGTCCACAGTGAGGTAGACCAAGTAGAAGCACTTATTCAGTTGGCTTATCCCCTCCCCCACCTTCCTTTATCCCATTCCATCTGTATCCTCATCCCCCATCCCCCATCCCATGAGAAGGAGCCACTTGCTTTCAGGATGGGTCTTTCCCTCAGGCAATCCTCCCTAGAAACCCTCTTCTAGGCAATTCTGCATTCAGCCAAGTTGATAATGAAGATTAAGCATCTAGGAGAACAATGCAGACTAGACTTCTCTGGCGACTCAGGGAAGAACATCAATTGTTCTGAGTGCCTGCCTTGCACTCAGTGAATAAAGGAGAAGGCAGATAAGAGCCCTTAGAAATCCTCCAAGGAGCTGGGTGTTTCCCCTGGTCCCCAACTGGATCCTGTCATGGCCAACAAGTGCTAACAGTTGTTAAATTGACACACACCCAGTCTCTGAGGACACATCCCTTGTGACTCTCCAGCCCTACAACAGGCTTCCCAGGTTTCATGCCTTTAACTGCAGCTATAGTCTGGCCTGCTGGAGATTGATGAGCTCCAATCTTGAGGACCCTAATATAGTACCTGCCTGGGGGCTCTGCAATTTGCCTTCCAGATATTGATTCGTTAGAAATAACTATGGATGTGTACAATGGTGCATGCCCAAAGCCATTTGTCATGAGGTTGGAAACAACCAATGTCCACAGAAGAACACTAGTTACAAAGATGACCATGTATCCATAGTCTAACTAGCTTAGTAATCCTTTGGAACAGCACAGATTCATGGTTACTATTAGAGAAAGAGAGTCCACTTATAGTGCAGGGAAGCACCCTGTTTGTAGATTCTCCACAATGATATCACAGTTATATAAACTGGTCTAAATGTGTCTAGAATTGTGCTCTGAATATTGTCCACTGTCACCTTTTTCCCTTAGACTTTATATTCTAGATCTAAACAATGAAACTAGACTACTGTTAAAATCAAGACTTAGAACAGAACCAAATTAGAAAGTACCTCATCCTTCAGTGCTCATCCTGGGGTCACCTACCCCAGGAGGCTGTCCCTGCTGACCAGGTTGCTGGATTTTTTGGACCCAGACTCACAATGTGCTCTTAGGTTTCTCTCTAAGTGGTGATCATGCCCACTGTTTTATTCCTTCTTATCAATTGCAAAGTTGGAGTGTCCTTCATGATGCTGTCCACATCATGATCATGTATGGCCATAGTAGATCACATGTGCTACCTACTGAGGAATATCCAGAAATAGCTGTTCCTATAGTCCACTGGAACTGGCCATATCACAGTTCATACAGCTGAAATGTGAAAATGAGCTAGCTCAGGAGAAGCAAGGCAAAGAATGTACCCTTATATTTCTTTCTGTCTTTCCACAATCATATTAACCTAAGGGTCTGTGACATGTAGCTAGATTTCCTAGACACCAGTGGCCAAGCCACATGAGCAAAGACAATACAAGGCTCAGCACTCACCCACACACTGAAACATCGTGGTTGGTATATGTTTGTTTGTTTCCTGTTTTGTGATAAAAAATCCTGACAATGGCAACCTAAGGGGAAAAGCATTTATTTCAGTACACAGTTCAAGGTAGTTACAGCTCACAGTTCATAGCAGAGATGACAAAACAGTGGTACTTGAAGCAGAAAGGGATAAGTATATATTGCTGCTCAGCTCCCTTTCTCCCCTTACACAGTCCAGGATCCCAGCCAAGAAATGGTACCACCTTCAACTAATGTAATCATGATAATACTCTATAGGCATGCCCAGAAGTTCATCTCTAAGGTGATTATAGATTCTCTCAAGTTGACAGCCAACATTGACCATTAAAGTGAGTTAGAAAGAAATAAGAAAAATAATAAAGAAAAATGTGTATATTTCTTCACTAGGAAATTAAAACTTTAGCATTTAAAGTTTAAATACATTTAGTATACATCACATGCAAACACAGCGTGTGAAAGGTTGTATGAATATTCTTCACAGTTGACCCTCTCTTCAATGGAAGTGAACACATGTCAAATTAGACATGACCAGATGTCTTTAGCCAATTAAACATGGGTAGAACTGACATTGTTAAGTATATCAGCTACTTTTTTTGTTCCTATGATTAAAATACCATGGCCAAAAGCAACTTAAGGAAAGAAAATGTTTAATTTGGCTTATAGCTTCAGAGGGTGAGAGTCCACAATAGTGTGGAAAGTATGGCAGCAGGTGGCCAGAACATGAAGTAGCTGATCACACTCATTCACACCCAGGAAGCAGAGAAAAAAAATAGAAAGTGTGAAGAACAGAACCAGTAGACAAATGGATAAGAGACTGATATTGGCTATCATGAGTATCATGCCAATATCACAGGACAAACCATAGCTAGAAGTCTCAGATATGAAAATACCTGATGCTTTAGTTGCAGTGAATTTGGCCATTTACAAAAAGAAAAAAGAAAAAAAAAGTAAAGTTAAAAGCTTTACAGCTCAAAATGACAGGTGCATTAACTCTAAGAAATACAGTAGTTTCATTCATAGCTGTGAACAAGCAGTTTCTGGCTGCAATGGAATGCCCAGGTTTCCCAGGGTTTGTAGGCTCCTGGGAAAAGAAGCCATTGGATTAATGAGTACAGATCCAGGAAGGACATACAAGGTAACTTCTTGCCATCAGGAAATGAACTGAGAGGTCTGTCAGCTTGAGGCCCCGCAGCAAAAAATATGAGCCATTTTCCTTTGATCAGCCAGGAGGTAACAAGCACACAGAAAACCCACAACTAAGGTTTGCTTGCTGATCTCATGCTCACTACTTAAGGCAGTGTGGCTTTAGATCTGGCCTCTTACCCTAGCTCCAAAAGTTGATATTACAGTCCAAACAGGCTTACGAAGTTGATGCCTTCCACCTGCTCAAACATAGAGCACAAAAGGATCTTTAGCTGATTTATGTATCTTACATATTCCATATATATGTTAATGCAGAATATTTCCTTTAAAAGTTTATGTATATTCAGAGCAAAAGACCAGATAACAATAAAGACAAAGCAAGTAGCCCAGATTATTCTACAGAGACTGGCCAGAAAAAAGATACAACTAGCTCTCCCAGAGCTTGGCCAAAAGTCTTTGCCTCTAGAAAGCAGGAAGCAATTTTAAGAACATGATGCTCCCATTCCCAAGAGGTAGGGTGGATGTTTTTGGTGATTTGGTGGGTTATAGATGTTTGTTGTCATCTAGAGGGGTTGGTTATAAGTTGTTATTGGTCACAATCAGAAAAGAAAAGGAAAAGGAAAGGTTAGAATCAGGCATCTCTTTTTTCCCCCCTCTTTTCTTTTTCTGTTATCTTTCTCACCTATCTAGTGTTAGGGAAAAGGCTATGGGTGGAAAGGGGTTTTGAGGATATGGGTTGATAGGCTGAAAGGTAGATTATTGAATAGTCTAGTCTCAAATATTTTACATTGGCATGGATTATTGTATATTGATAGAAATCTAAGGTTATTTTGTTCAACTCTTGTTTAATGTATTGTACATATGGAACTCATTTAAAATGCAATGTAAAGTTCTAGTGCTAGGAAAGCTACTATTGCAAACTGTTTAGGATAATTAAGAAATGAAAGTTAGTAGTTAATCACCTATAAATAATCTTACTTGTAGGTACCAGTTTAGTTAATTATAGGAATAAGTTTTATTTAGCCTCTTGTATATGTTTTCAAGGTTCAACAGGTAGTACATAGCTGGAAACAAGCAATGGTTGTCTTTTTAGATATACTGAGATAGACTAGGTGGTCTTCAAACACTTCAGAGATCTACAGAATATGACATAGATGTTTTAATAATAAAAGGCTTTTCTGACAGAGAGGGGCATCTGCTCCTGGCAGCACCCCTAATCTACTTCAAAGAAGATGATGGGCATCAAAGAAACAATGTGATGCTGTGAGTCTAAGGCCAGCTTGCCTCTACAAAGTGAGTCCAGGACAGCCAAGGCTACACAGAGAAACCCTGTCTCGAAAAACCAATAAAAATAAATAAATAAATAAATAAATAAATAAATAAATAAATAAATGACATCTGTGTCTGGAGCACATTTAGAAGGGGGTGAGGATCCTTTTGTTACCACAGCATATAGTTTGCTATCCTGACTGCTACCCTAGGTGGCTCTTGCCTCTCCAGGCATCCTCAGTGCCTGCTTCCTCATGTTCCACATATTTGCTGTCATCTGATTGTTACCTGGAGTGACAGTCAGCTCTAGTTTCTTGATATTCCCCCATCTTGATGTCACTCCCACAGGTGTCTCACACACACACACACACACACACACACACACACACACACACACACATACACACACAGCGGCAGTTGTTAAGTTTCAAGCCCCAGGACAAATGGCTTCGTTGCCTATTTAACATATCAAAGCAAGCCTAGCCACCAGGTTTCCCAGCAGCCCTCAGTATGACTGGTATACCTTGCTCTCTACCCAGAACTCCCCCTTCCCCCAGAGGCTCTTCAGCCATTTTGGCTACCCTAGTCCCCTTTTGTTTTACCTTTTGCTCTCGTGGCTACACCTGGCTCCCACCTCTCCCCTCTCCCTTCCCCTCCTCCCTCCCCTCACATGGCCCAGCTCAGCCTGGTTATGTCCACTCTGGGCTCTCCCAGATGTCTCTGCTTCTGGCTGTGTTCTCTCTTTTATCTACAATAAACTTTCTCCTCCTCTATACCTAGGAGCAGTCATGTCTTTCTTTTTTATTTATTTATTTCATTCTTCTCTGATTTGTGGTTTGGGTTTGAAGGAAGGTTGTTATACCGCGGCCTCAGTCAGGACTTCGCATTGAGCCTGCTGCCTCTGGTCATCTGAAGTCACCTGAGTCGTCTGAACTGGCCAACCCAAGATTCTTGTTTGGGACTCTATGCAGAGTGTTATCTGTCTTCCTTGAAGACTTTCATCTTCCATTTTCATGTATCAGTGTGTCTGCATATTTGCATTGCATGGGTACATGTGATGTGAGTGTGCACATGGAGGTCTGAGGTTGATGGTAGGAATCACCCTATTTACTGAAATTTTCTCTCTTAAATAAACCAAGAGCTCACCAACGTGACGAGTCTCACTACCCAGCTTGCTCTTGGACCCTCATCTTGCCTTCTAATTACAGGTGGGCTGCCATGCCTACCTAGTGTTTTATATATTTACTGGGAATCTGAACTTTGGTCCTGAAGCTTGCACAGAAAGCATGTTAACCACTGAGCCACCTCCACACAGCACAGAATCTCAAAGATAACTAATAGTCAGGCAAGCTTTTGAAGAATTCTGAGAAGTTAAAGGAAACCATTCAACTTGGTGGTACTATGAATAGGAGAGAAAAGGAGTCACTTCCTCATGCCTTTGGAGTTTATCAATGAACAAAAGAGGAAGACGGGGGTAGTGGGATCCCTGTAGAGACAAAACCCCAAAGAAGAGATGCCTAGACTAAGTGTATCTTTAGGGGACACAATAGACCTAATTAAAGACTAGAGTCCTCAAAGGATGCAAATCTCCCAAACAAAACGTAATTGAGCAGAGAGAGGAGACTCGATCCCATAAATAACCCACCACAATTAGACCCTATCAACAGTTCTTATTAAAGAAACATCAGGCAGCTGAGAACTGGAAGTCTGGGGAAATTGAGTTCTTAATTAAATCCTCATCAGGCTTACTGGTACCAAGCCCCTCGGCTTCCCATTGCCTGGCTCTGGCTTTTCAGGGCTTCAGGAAACAGCTCAGTTCTGCGTAATCATATGAGATGAATTCTACACCTGCCGGACTTTAGCAAAGGCTGATGAAGGAACAATGGTCTTATTTCTTAAAGATTTATATATTTGTTATGTGTACAGTGTTATGCTCAAACTCAATGGTTAGAGCCCTCCCTCACTCTCCTGTGTCCTCTTGAACCAGGGGTGGCAAGCTTTGCACCAAAGCCCCCAGAGAGTGGATATTATAGGCTTTGGGGCCATGAAGCATCCTCCACACAGAGCTCTCTCCTGTTTTAAGGGATGCTGGCTTGCTGGCTCAGAGTGGCCACTTGGTGTGCTTTGTCACCAAATTAACAGAGCCTTAACAGGGCCTTTTCCAGCAGTTTATCTAGTTGCTAAAAGAGGCACATAATATGATATTTATAGCTATAAAAAATGTACCTGAAAGCCATGTTCATGCCACTCAGCCTCCAAAGCCAGAAGATCCACTGTTAGCAAGATCAGGTATCCCTTTCCAGAGATGATGCACAGATGGGCAACCATATGCAAATGAAAGCCTGTCGTGTGTGCAGTTCTAAGACTTGCTTTAAGTGTATTTTCTTCTCTTATCCTTATTATTCATGCTGCAACCTCGCAGGAGTATACTAGCTTCTCCTCAATGGAAAACTTTGGGGTTTTTTTTTTCTTTCTCTTTTATTATTTAAATTTTAAATGTATATGCAATAACCAAGACCTATAAATCAGTTTAAAAATAATATCATGTATATTCATATACCTGCCACCCTGCTTAGGAAATGAAACATTGTCAACACATCAAACTCCCTTGGTAGAAGCCCTTCCGTTTCACCTCATCCCTGCCCCCTCTCACCTGCAGCCTCTGCTCTGGGCTGGACCAACTCTTCACAAATATTGCCTTGTACAGTTGTTATATGTGTCATGACTCCAAGAAATCACTCTATGTATGTGCTCTACTACTTTCTTTTGTCGCAGAAAATGTGACTTATCCTTTTTTGCAATTTTTATTTATTTGTTTTGTGTCTCTTTGTCTGTCTCTGTCTGTCTCTGTCTCTCTCTGTCTGTCTCTGTCTCTCTGTCTCTCTGTCTCTCTCTCTCTGTCTCTCTGTCTCTGTCTCTCTCTCTCTGTCTCTCTCTCTCTCTCTCTCTCTCTCTCTCTCTCTCTCTCTCTCTCTCTCTCTCACACACACACACACACACACACACACACACACACACACTGGAGATGCACACATCTCACAATGTACCTGTAGAGGTCAGAGGACAATTTATGGGAGTTGGTTTCTCTTTCCACAATGTGGGTCCCAGATATCAAACTCAGGACATCAGACTAGACAGTGAACATCTTTAATTATTAAACTGTCTTGCCAGCCCAATGTATGTTCTTTCCAAATATGCATTTGTGACATCCATCAGTGGCCCTAGATATAACCCCAGGCTCACTAATATTCACAATGTCAGTATATGAACACTCTACTACTTATTTACCCTTTTCATATTGGTAGATGGTCATTTCCTAATTTTTCATTATGACAGCATGGCTGTGAAGCTCATCCTCAAATGTTTCTAACATGGAGAAGCATATTGTCAGGCTCATATCAGAATAACTAACTGCTAATAGGGCATGCATGCCTAAGTGGTTATACCAGTACACACTGCCATAACTCTTATGTGGGCTCTTCTTATTTAAACTTTCTACCTGTACATAGTTTATTGGGCTGTATTATCAGCTTTCTGTACTGTAACAAAATACTTGAGACAATCACATTAGAAAGAGGAAAGGTGTGTTTTGCATATGAATCTCAGATGTTCTAGTCCGTGATTAGTTGGATCCGTTGCTTTGGGCCTGCAGTGATGATGCATAGTACAGTAGGTGGTAGAACAACCCCCTTACCTCATGACAGTGAGGAAGCAAAGAGAGAAAAGGGAGGGCTGTGGTCCCCAAATCCCTAACTTGCTTCCACCAGGTCCCACTTCCCAAAGGTTCTACCATTTCTCAGTAGCCCCACAAGCTGGGGACCTGGACCTTCGGGTGACATTTAAGATCCAGGCCATAGTGCCAGAACTCTTGGCTGGGAGAGAAGAGACACTCAAACGGGATCGATAAGAAGAGATCCCTGAGGGAGGAGGGTAATCGCGTGGCTGTGAGCTGGTTAAAGGAGAGGTGGGGATGTGTCCACACTGGGCAGTCAAAGCGCCCAGGTTTGGAGGCAGGACCAACAGTTAGTGGGCAAGAGCACTACAGGAGCGTAACTACGGGAGACAGCACGCAGTAGGGGCTTTAGCTCCACTGAGGTGTTACAGGCATCATCACCTTAGGCAGATGCTGGGGGGAGGGGCAGAGGCACGAACCCCAAGCCCTCCTCCTTCTAGGTGCAGAGTGAGGCTGAAGAGCAAACGAGAGATGACCTGGAATGTGGTGGTCTAAGCCTTTTTAATGGATTACTCAGCTGATAGTATAAGCTTACATCTCGTGGTGGTTTCACTTTGTATTCTGACATCTAGTGAATTGAAAATCTTTTCATGTGTTTATTGTTAATTTAATATTCTTTTCGCCCTATGTCACTCCTTCCTTGGCTTCATGTGTTCTTTTGAGTTGTCTTGATGGTTTATTGATGTTTTAAATATTCTGCATGCTAACTCTGGTGGGCCTGTCCACATTGCTCTACCTTTTTTGGTTGTTTTTGATGAAGATAAATTTTAACTTCTTTTTGTGGTGCTGGGGATTGAACCCAAGGTCCCACGCATGCTGGCCAGGTGCTGTGCCACTGAGCTACCTCCCCAGTTCAAATTTCAGTTCTTAATCAGTTTTTTCATAGGTCATACTCTGTCTTCCTTAGAGGATCTTTCCCTGTTGTGAGTGTATAAGAATAGCCTATATTTTCTTAGAACAGTCTTAATTGTGGTTTCCTTTTACATTAACCTTCCAGGAACTTATTTGCATGTGGCATGAGGTAGGGCTCCGAATTTCTCCATCCGAACTGTCTGCTGGACTGTCCACCCCATCACTCCTGCCCACCTGCACCGTCGGCTTTGTTCCGCTGTAAATTCCCACACCAGTGTTGCTTTCCTCCTGGGCTCTTCGTTTTGTTCCACTAATTCTTTTCTCTGTGCCTACCAAGAACTCCATGTCAAATGCTAGAGCCACATATGAAAAAATAAGTAACCACAGGGCCAATCCCCCATCTTCTTTTTATTACTGTTTGTTGTGGTGGAGTGTGTTTATGTGTGTGTTGAAAGGGGGCAGGAGGGAGGGAAGAAGGAAGGGAGAGGAGAAAGGGAGAGAGCACCGTGGCACATTGTGAAGGTCAGATAGTTTTTTCCCCTCTTCTTTCTACAGTGTGAGTAATAGAAATAGAACTCAGGTCATCAGGTGTGGCAGCAAGAGCATTCACCCTGCGCTATCCTTCCACCCCCATCTTCTTCTTTAAATTCATCTTAATTAACAGAGTCCTTCCCTCTTCCTTGTGCATTTTAGAATCAGATTTTTCAAGCCCCATAAAGTATAACAATTTTGATTGGGAGTATATTAAATTTGTAAACTCATTTATAGGGAATTTGCAGGTACCTTAATATTATGTTTTGCTGTTCGTGAACATAGTATACTGTTTTATTTATTTGGGATTGTCTCTTTTTTTTTTTTTTTTTTTAACTAAAGGACCAGATTCCACAAATATGATGTTCCTGTTTAGTTAAATGCACCCCTATGCTTCATATGTCCTTTAAGCTATACATGGATTAGATTCCCTCTTTTCTAATATCTGTGGCTGCTGAATGGGAGGTGAATATCCTCAGTATTCAGCTTTGTATCCAGAACCTTGTAGAACCTGCTCATTATAACTTACTCAAAGGTTCTCTTGAGTTCTTTTACTTCTTTTACAGTTTGTTTAGTTACTTACTCAGCGTGTGTGTGTGTGTGTGTGTGTGTGTGTGTGTGTGTGTGTGTGTGTGTATACAGCTCCTGGGAGTTGGTAGGTTATCTCTTATCATGTGGATCCCAGGGATAGAACTCAAGTCATAGAATTCAAGTCATCAACTTGGTGGCACTTGCCCTTACCTGATGAGCCATCTCTATCCCACACCATTTATTATTTGTTTGCTTGCTTACTTGTTTATTTTGCTTTTTCTTAATGTATTAATTGGTACCATGCTAGTGGACCCTCTGCTGTTTCACCTGTTGAAATGACTCACCTCTGACACTGTATATCAAATACGCTTGCAGTACGCTTGCTCCCTTCCTGGGGTTAGGACGGTCTTCCTCTGGTCCTTCTTCAAAAGCAATGACTCATGAGAGCCCAGTGGCACAAGCCTGCAAGCCCTGCTACTCAGGAGACCAAGGCAAGAGGATTATAGATTAAGCCTGCCCGGCCTTCAGAGGGAGTTCAGTGCCAGCCTAGGCAACCTTGTGAGGCCCTGTCTCAAAGTAAAACGTAAAAAGAAAGCTGGGGGCACATCTCGGTGGCAGAGTGTTTGCATAGCATGCACAAGGCCCCATGTCCACTCCCCAGCACTATGACGTCAGAAAAACAAAACAAAGCAATACATTGTTAAGGCCTCCTATTTCTTCTTGATTCGGTTATAAACAGTATGTAGATAGAAATTGTCTATTTTGTTTACATATTTGATTTCTTTGCACACATCTGTTCCTAGTCTCTTTCCATCTGTGTGCGGTCCCCCTTTTCATTTGTAGTAATCTACATTTGTATTTTCTCTTTTAATTATATCAATCTGGCCAGAGGTTTTTCTGTGCGATTAGTATCTTCAATCTTTTCATTGAATAATTATTTCCAATTTTGTTCATCTCTGCTCTTATCCCCGCCCTTCTCGTTTCTTGTCTTGATTTTTTTTTTTAATTTCCATGTGATCATTTAAAGCTACAAATATTTTACTTCCACACACAAACTTTTAGCTGGTCCACTGATATGTCTAGCCGTTGTTTTCTTCCTACTCACACTGGCGAGAGTTTATGGAGATCACTTTTGTTTACTATTATTATTATTATTATTAGTTGTTGTTGTTGTTGTTGTTGTTGTTTGGGGTGTGTGTGTGTGTGTGTGTGTGTGTGTGTGTGTGTGTGTGTGTGTATGTGTGTGTGTGTGTGTCTGTAGGAGGCCAGAGAATGCATCAGATTCCCCTGGAGTTACAGGCACTTGTGAAGCACTGTTGTGGGTGCTGGAAACTGAACTTCAGTCCTCTTGAAGAGCATCAAGCGACATCTCTAGACCCTGTTAAATTTATTTATTTACTTACTTACTTACTTACTTACTTATTTATCTGTGTCTGTGTGAGTGTATTTGCATGTGTGTGCACAGAGGCCAAGAAAGGGAACTGGATCCCGAGAGGCTGGAGTTCCAGGTATTTGTGGAATGACCAGCCTATCCCATGGGAGCTGGGATCTGCACGCTGGTCCTCATGACTGTGCAGCTAGTACTTTTAACCCCTGAGACACCTCGAGAGCCCACAGCTGAGCGTCTCGAATCTGTACATTTGTTTCTTTCACAAAATTTGTGCAAAATTTCAACCATTATCTCTTCAATCCTGTCAACCCAATTCTGTCTTCCGTTTCTGAATCTGACTACAAATATGTTACATCATCTGATATAGTCCCATAGGCTCTTGTAGGGGGGGTTTACTCCAGAGCAATTTTTATTAAATTTGATTTATGGTGTGTACATGCGTGAAAGCCAGAGAACAAGTTCTGAGAGTCTGTTTTCTTCTACCATGCCGCTCCCAAAGATTGAGCTCAGGTCTCAGGCTTGAGACAAGTAACCCGCTGAGTCATCTCACCAGCTCTCTGTTCAATAGTCTTACAGCTACATAGATATCTAGAAACCTGTGTCATATACGGCACATCCAGGTCCCCCACCCACCCGCCCATGCTCAGCATTGGCATTTAATATGGTGCGTTCATTCCAATGCACCAACGATGGCAGGGTGCCTGAGGGTCTGTCCTTTTTCAGAGTCCCTCTGTTCTTGTCAGTTCATGCCTCAGCATCTTATCCAGAACACTAGCCTCTTGTCTAGTCATCAGCGTCCTCGGGCTCCACTGGGCTGTGACAGTTTCTCAGACTTCCCTTGCCCAGTCTGGTATTTGGTGTAATGTCGTTTTTCTGGGAGTACCCTGGTTTTTTCCTGGTTAGATGGGGGGAGGGCTGAGGATGGAGGGACACAAGGTAGAGAGTCATTATATCACATCATGGTAAGAGATGTGCGATCCGAGGGACTTACTGCTACTGCAGCTGACCTTGATCTCCCGACCAGGAATGTCAGTCAGGTTCTGCCCCCATTGCGCACTTCACTCTTTGTGGGGTCTTTATGCACAGCCTCACTTCTGGAGGGCACACTGTTTCACTGCCATGAAAGTGGACCATCTACATATAGCATTGACAACCGTTCTACACAGGGGGTTTCTTGGCTCCCGTTGAGTTACTTACCATTCATTAATCATTAATACCAGAATGGAGTCGCACGCTTATTGGATACCTTGAGTTATAACGCAATATCACTTTATTTTGTTGCTCCGATTATTCCATCTTTGCCCTATAGGTGCTCTTTCAGTTGGCTTCTGCCTGCTTTTAACCCCATTGCCCCCATTAAGAATTGTTTTAATTTAATTTTAATTCTTTTTTTTTTTTTTTAATTTTCCACAGTGTTAGGGATTCGACCTGAGGCCTCACACATGCTAGACAAGCACTCTAGTACTGAGCCTTGTTCCCCAGGCCTGGTTTAATTTTCATCATTAAAGACTCTCCCGGCAGCAGAAGATGCTGGCCAGAGTAGACATCAGGTGCCCTCCTCAATCATTCTCCATCTTGTTTTTTGAGACAGTCTCTTGCTAAACAAGAGATTCAGCAAGACTAGGTACTCAGTGAGCCCTAGACTAGGTACTCAGTGAGCCCCACAGATCCTCTTGTTTCTACATCCTCAGTGCTGGGATTTATAGTTATATACTACCAAGGCAGGCGTGTGTGTGTGTGTGTGTGTGTGTGTGTGTGTGTGTGTGTGTGTGTGTGACGCGCGCAAATAGGTCTTCAAGCTCATGTGTCAAGCACTTTGCCAACCAAGCCATCTCCCTAGCCCTCTATATATTATATATATTAGATAAGACTTAGGTGTTAAAATACGGGACATTTTATATCTTGGTGATTGCTTTCTTTATAATGGTTCTGATAAAATGTCTGGATGAGACTGTGAAGAATCCTCAGAAGTGCATGAATCACTTTTTGACTTATCATCCTGTCAACTTAAATACCTCAAGAATATTAGCGAAGGTGAGATCAGTGGTATCGTGGTCAAACCCTTAAGCAAGAGAGCTCTTCCCCCACCCATCACAGAAGATAAGGTCTCAGGACCACTGAATTATTCATGAGGGTATTCTGCCTAGAAATGGTTTTCATTTAGGTTTTCCCCCCACAGTGTGTCACTGAGGCTTTTAAAAAGGCAGCTTTTACCCAAAATAGCATAGTTTGATTCATCATCATTTAAGAAAAAAAGAAGAAGCAACGAAACAGGCAGTAACTTCAAAACTCCTTTTAATTCCACTGATACACATTTGGTTTTGCTCCAGCAGAGAAAGAGGCCTGATTTCAGAGGATGAATGTGCTCACAGAACACTGGAAAAGTTCGCCGACTCCCAGGAAAACCTGTATTCAGTCCAAAGCAGTACCCAAAGGAATGCTCCAGAAGGGGCCACAGAAACAGTACCAGTATTGCCACAATCACCAACCCTATAGCTTGCACCCCACCCCCCCATCTCAGTGAGACCAATCCCGGTCTCGGTGCCTGGACTGTGGCTGCTGCCTGCAGTCATGCCGGATGTCTACAAAGTCCTCAGTTTTGTTTTGTTTTGTTTACATATCACTCATTTCTAATTCAAAGTGAGTTGGTGTATACAGATATCAAGTAACCTACCTGTATCCTATAGCTGCAAGGGAGGCTGGGAAAATGAGTGTCTGTCATTCATCTTTTAAAAGATGAATGGTGTCTCACAGAGATGAAACACCACGGTTACACAATGGGACACACACCTTGCCTCATCATGCTTTGCTTTGCTGCACTGAGAAGATGCTCTGCTTTTTAAAGTCCCGTGATATCCCCCATGTCAAGTAAGTCTATCACCACTGCAGGTAACTGTGGAACCCTGCTATTAAGGTTGAAGTGTGGTGTTTCTGGATAGCCTCTGAGCTCAGTACAAAACGACGGACTCCTGTTCTCATCAGGGTTCCCTCTTCACCTGATCTGGGAAAACCCAGATCCCCTAAGGAGCATCACATGGCCCTCGGGGCAATTACAAGCCCAACTCTTTCCATAGGAAACCCATTCAGCAAGCACCTGGGGATTCCTGGAAACACCTATCCTATGATAACAAGATGCCTTGGTGTCTTGGCTTTCAACCAATGGCCTTTAACTGTACCTAGAGCTCTTCCCCTACCCGTGAGATAATCAAGTACTGCTTTCTCCTCTTATGATAGAGCTGTTTTGTTACATGTAGGTCAAGTATCCCTGGCATCCCTAGCACCACATTCAAACACATTCACAGTCAATCACAAACACACTCAAACACATTCGCCTTCCGAACCCCTCCCACTGCCCAAGGTTTAGAATGTCTCTGATTCATGAAATAAAGGCTTGCTTGCTCTCTCACTCCATTCCTCCACCACGACTGGCTGAGATGTTTATTCTGGGGAAGAATGACCGTTGATGCTAGGGGTTGTCTGCAGGGTAAGGCAGCAATGGCAGAACTGCCTTGGCAGCTGCTGAAGCCTGCTCCAGTGCTGGGAGAGCTCAGTGCTAACTGCTGGCGGAGCACCCACTGGGCCTGCATCTCGCTTGATCTGCCTTCCAGTCAGTTTTGGGCTCTTGCCTGCACCCCTGCCATTCACACAGCGGCTTAACCAAAGGGCTGTAACACTGCATATCACCGCAGCCTTTTGGAGCACCCAAGTTTCCACTGTCTCCTGGCACCAGCAATCTCATTTTAAGAGTGCTAACTGTAACAACCAGTGGAAAACTCATTTCCACCTCCCCTGGTGAGACCAGGAGCCTCACCTAGCGCATGGGCCATATCCTGAGCACTATACATCACTCCTGAGAGTAACGGGACCTTTGATACCGAAGTCCCTCTGTTCTCTCCAGAAGCAAACAGTGTCTGGACCAGCCCACTGGATGGAACCAGGCTACCACAGTAAGTGACATATCAGGTTTCTAGCCTTAGATGACTTAGCACTTTCAAGCAATGAAGTATTTTTAAGGGATGCAATTTTTAACATACATTACTTCATACTTAATTCATGCCAGTTGAGTATAAATCTAACTTTTATATGCACTGGGAAGCCAAAGACTTCCTAACTCTCTTTTCTGTAACCCTCACTCTGCTGTGGTAGTCTAGGCCTGAATATGCAGCATCTCCCAGGGCAGCATGAAACAGAGGTGGAGCATGGCAGGGCCTGAAACAGACGTGAAGAGTTGGTGTCACACACCCTGGATTCTAAGGACCAAGGACAAGTCATTTGGGAAACCAGGTCAGCATTTCTCTATGAGAAAGTGGGACAGATCCTTACAAGGAGAGATCATGGAGATAGGGTTTGGGTTTTGTTTTGTTTTTTGTTTTTTTTTTGATTTTTGTTTTTTGTTTCTCCTAATGAGAAGGACAACAGTGTCCTCTCCTTGGAGCGAGAATGGGCTTCTTCTTCTTCTCCAAGGTGGTAAGAGACTCATTGGTAACAGACTCCATGTGTCAACAGAGCACCACATATACCCAGTCCCCACCAGAAAGAAGGACTGATTGGGCAGAGGAAGAGAGAAATATGTGTGTGTGTGTGTGTGTGTGTGTGTGTGTGTGTGTGTGTGTGTGTGTGTGTACACACATCCCTCTATGCCAAATCTACAGGGTCAAAGGTGATTTTTTTTTTGGTAGACATTCACCAGATGTTTGACTCCAAATGCCTGAGAGTTTAAGTCACACACACACACACACACACACACACACACACACACACACACACACACACCACACACAGAATATTCATTTATTTCCTGCGAATAAGCAAAACACACTCCTTCCCTTGAAATTCTGCATGTTCAGCAGGATATTTTTGGGTGCTGAGGTGGATTGTAATGCAAATGCCCTTGATTTTCTTGGGATTCTCTTTCTCCTGTGAATTTCAGTTGAGTGACAGGCCCCCTTGAAGTAAAGGCGCTCTTGATGGAGAAGCATTCTCTCTCCCTTCCCTGGTCAGATGTGCTCAGTAGCAGAACTTCCATTAGACGGGATTTGTTTAATAAATCAGCCTGCTGCTGTAGTGCTCAGAAGAACAGACCTAGGGGCTGAAGAGAGGACCTGGACGGAATTCAGATGGGGCAAGTGTCAGGTTTGAGATGCAGACTAGGGTTACCATACTGAAGACCTGGGGCCTGCATAGCTCATAGGTAGTAATCAAATTGTCTCCAGGCTTGATGGGTGCCGCTCCAGAGCCTGAGAAGAAAGGGTGGAGCTGTTTAGGGGGGAGAGGAATCAGAGTTCACGTGTGAAAGAGTTCATTGCTCTCCAGAGGGACCTGGGCATAAGGTCTGTCTGGGAGAATGAGCTCCTCTCCCTCCATCAGGGCTTCTCGTGCAGAGTGGGAAGTTGGACCAGGTCACTAGTGAGGTCCCTTCTGTATATGGGTGCTGTGATCAGTGCTTGCCTGTGTCCCTCACTCAGTGAAGCACTCCTTCATGATTTCCCACAGTACTAGGTGTCATGGCCCCACTCCTGGCCCAGCCTCTTTGGCCTGGCCCCTACCACCTCTTGTGCCATCCTAATATACTGCCTGCTCTCCGATTCTCCTTGGAGCTAGTGTAACCATCTTAATAGGCTCTGTTTCTTCTGCATCAAGACTCCCTTGACCCTTTTGCATGTTATCTGACCCCTCTTGACCTTTATTCGTTCAACTCTGGTTCATCTTTCCAGGAGACCAGTTTCAGAAGACCATGAAATAACACATGCTTCAATGTTCAAGTATCTTCTATAAAATGGTGCAATGTCTACACATATCCTCCTGTATACTTCAACTATCTCTAGGTTACTTATGATATCCAATGCTATGTAAATTATATATAAGGGCCTATATGGGGCTAGAGATGTAGTGAGTAAAAACACTTGCCTAGCATGCACTATGCCTTAGATTTGATCCCTAGTACCACATGAACCATGTACGGTGATGTATGCCTGTCATCCCAATACTTGGGAGGTAGAGGGCCAGGTGATCACAAGTTCAAGGTGATCTTTGACTATATATTTGAGTTTAAAGCTAGCATGGGCTACATGATATCTTATAAAAGAAAAAAAGAAGGAATCGCCAGGCATGGTGGCACATGCCTTTAATCCCAGCACTCAGGAGGCAGAGGCAGGCAGATCTCTGTGAGTTCGAGGCCAGCCTGGTCTACAAAGTGAGTCCAGGACAGCCAAGGTTATACAGAGAGACCCTTCTTGAAAAACCAAAAGGAAGAAGAAGAGAAAAGGGAAACAACAGCACAGAAAAGAGGGCCTACACATGTTTAGCACAGTTAAAACTCCTTTCCAAATGTTGTCCATAGTTGCTTAAATCTAAAACGTAAACCCCATGGATTTGGAAGCCAATTGTACAACCAAGAATGTGAAAATTAGGAGTCAAGAAAACGGCTAAGATGTTGAATAGCAAATGATAACAAGTGTTAATGACAAGTAGCAGGACTAAGACCAAGCTTAAATTATACCAATAAATGTAAATAGGCTTATCATCTGGAAAAAGATTTTCTGATCTGATCCACTCATTCAATATAGTCCAACTCCACTGTGTTTTAAAGACACGTGTTGAAAACTAAGTGATTGAGGCCACCTATAGAGCATGGCAGCCCGAAGAAAACTGACGGCTTACGCCATATAACAAGGTAAAACTCAGGCCAAACAACTTGAGACAAAAATGGAGCATTTGATTACCACAGGTTCCAGTTCATCTTGAAGGAGAAACAGATGTTGTGGTGCTTTGAAAGAAAATGCCCCCCCCCCAATTAGGCCTGGTATCATGGCACTATTAGGAGGCGTGGCCTTGAAGTAGGTGTAGCCCTGTTGGAGGAGATGTGTGACTAGGGGGTGGACTTTGAGGTGTCAGATGCTCAAGCTACACTCAGGGTGGTTCACAGTTTCCTTTTGCTGCCTGTGGATCAAGATGTAGAACTCTCCATCTGTTTCCATCAGCTCCTGGGTGAAGCCTCTCAGGAGAGAGTTATGCTAGGCTCCTGTCTGCAAGCATAGCAGAGGGTCATTGATAGCGACAGGGTTGGCTCTCTCCCATGGGGTGGGTCTCAACTTGGGCCAGTCATTGGTCCACCATTCCCTCAATCTCTGCTTCAGCTTTACGCCTACACTTCTTGTAGGCAAGACAAATTTTGGGTCAAAAGGTTTATAGGTAGGTTGGTGTCCCATCCCTCCAACTGGAAGTCCCATCTGGCCAGAAGAGGTGGCAAGTTCAGGCTCCATGTCACCCGCTGCTAGAAGTCTCAGCTAGTGTCGTTCCCTAGACTCCCAGGATTTTCCTCCCCAGAGATGCCTGCCCATATCTATTTCATCTACTCCCATTCTCTCTCCTCACACCTGATCCCCCACCCCCGATACCCTCCCCACACCCTCTCCCACACAGTATCCTCCCTCTACTTCAGATGCCTGTCTTATTTCCTCTTCTGAGTGAGACTCAAGCAGCCTCTCTTGAGCTCTCCTTAGCTTGTTTGGGTCTGTGGATTGCAGCACAGTTATCCTGTACTTTATGATTTAGTATCCACTTAGAAGTGAGTACACACCACGTGTGTCCTTCTGGGTCTGGGTTACACCGCGCAGGATGATCTTTTCCAATTCCATTCTTTTGCCTGCAAATTTCACGATGTCTTTGTTTTCAATAGTTAAGTAGTATTACACTGTGTAAATGTACCACATTTTCTCTATCCATTTTTCAGTTGAGGGACATCTAGGTTGTTTCCAGTTTCTGGCTATTATGAATAAAGCTGCTATGAACATATTATGCCAAGTTCAGGGAGTTTTGTGGAAGAGTTGGAGGAGGGATCCAGGGGGCCAGAGGGGTCAAGGACACCACAAGATCTACAGGGAAAACTAACCTGGGCCCATAGAGGCTCACAGAGACTGAACCACCAACCAAAGAGCATGCATGGGCTGGACCTAAACACCCTGTACTACATGTATGTAGCAGATGTGCAGCTTGGTCATCATGTGTGTCCCCTAACAATGGGAGTAAGGGCTATTTCTGACTCTGTTGCCTGCCTTTCCCCTACCTTGGCTGCCTTGTCAGACCTCAGTGGGAGAGGATGTTCTTAGTCCTGCTTTGACTTGAGGTGCTAAGGTGGGTTGATACCCCTTGGGGGCTCCCTTTCTCTCAGAAGGAGAGGAGGGAATGGGAGAGGGGCATTAGGTTGGGACTGGAAGGAAAGGAGGGAGGAGGCTGGGACCAGGTGGTAAAGTGATTAAATATTTAAATAAATAAATAGGGGGGAAAGATTTAGGATTCTATGTTTCTTCTCCAGCACTATGCATGTCTGCCCACACACTGCCATGCTTCTCACCATGATAATGGGCTAAACCCCAGAAGCTATAAGACAGCTCTGATTAAGTGTTTTCCTTTATAAGAGTTTCAATGGTCCTGGAGTCTCTTCGCAGCAATAAAACCCTAAGACAGATGTGCATACCACTTGGTCTCGAGAGACAGCTCAGTGGTAAGTGTGAGAGCTTGAGTTAGAATCCTCCTGTCCCAAGTAAAGTTATGTGCAACAGTATGCATCTGCAATCCCAGTGCCCAACACAGATGTGGGAGGCAGAGACAGGAGAATCCTCTGTGGTGGGCTAGCCTGGAGTACACAGAAGAGACAAAGGAATTCTGTCTCATACAAAATGCAAGTCAAAGACAGATAGCTAAGGTTGTCCTCTGTCTTCCACATTAGACCCAGGGCACACACACATGTGAGTGTACTCATATACATTTACAAATACACATACCATAGTAACACACACACATACACACACACACCACAATCTTCATGAAGCAAGAACAGTAAGATATGCAAAAAGAAACGTATTCAAGCTTTCAGTCAAAGGTGATAAACTTTAAATAACACCCTGACACCAAAAAAAGTAAGGGAACTTGGGAAACTGAGGCAGAGGGATTGTTGCAAGTTCTGGGACATGCTATGGACTAAAAGTGTCTCAACAATATTAATAATAATGATGATAACAATAACAAGAGAGATAAATCTATGTATCCATCTAAATGTATGCCCTGATAATTGAAAATACATCTTTTCCTCAATTATGGATTATGAGTTGAAACAGTCACGAAAATCAACAACACATTCGGACAAACTGGAAAGCTTAATAAGTTATAGAAAAATTATACAAACAAAACATGCAAATAATTAGCATAATATGCAAATAAGGAGTATCAGGAATTTAAAGTCAGCCTCCGCTACATGTGGAGTTCAAATCCAGCCTGGACTACACAAAATTACATCACAAAAATAAAAAAATAAAGGCCAGTAAAATGGCTTAGGGGAAAAGGCAAGAGCTGATAATCCTGGCAACTTAATTCAAACGCTAAAACCCACAGGGTAGAAGAAGAGAACTGACTCCACAAGCTGTCCTCTGACTTCTGCGTGTGCATCTCCCACAACAAAGGTTGTGTCCACACTGCACAGTCCTGGAAACCTACTGGGGAAATGAGGGAATGAAGAAAACGCAGGCACAGTGACAGGAGAGCTGGATCGGGTGGGCCAAGCATGCTCTGATGGAGATACAGCGGATGCTATCCCGCAGTCTAGAGCCCTGGCACATTTATTGTGTCTAGTACAGAAGGGGTTAATGAGGTTCAGTGTAGGAGGCTCAGGTTGCATTCACTCAGGTGGAAGCTGCAATTGCTAAGTTTTGCATGCTCTGTCAACATCTGCCCACAGACCAGAGGAGGATCTCCTGGCTGTTTCTATGGGTCTGAGGCCTTGCAGTCCTTGTCAATAATACACACTCATTCAAGACACCATCCGCTCCTTACACATTTCCACTGCACAAAAAAAAAAGTACAAATGTTTACATGTAATCTTACAATTTTAAAAAATCATAAAGAAGCATACAAAATACGAAATGACAGGGAAGAAATATCCAGTGAAATAGAAGAAATATGGAAGAATTCTTTGCATTACTATGAACATGTAACCATGTAACATTTGAAAGCTTAGATGGAGCAGCTAATGTCCCAGGGAAAATAGAATTAATCAAAACTGGCACAGTGGAGGCAGTCTGGGCCAACCCATTTCCACAGTAAGTAGAGATAGCTGTAGAACCGTTAGCCCACCACAACCACACCAGAACCAGACAACTTCGAAAGGTCAAAAGTCAGATAATTTCAATGTTGCTTTAACTGTTCAAAGTGACAAAAAATAATACAAGCCGATGAATTTGGGGAGTAAAGCGAAAATAAAATTGGTAGATAAACCTGACCAACAATGTGTAAAAACTAAGGCTTCTGGCCAATCTCATGTCTTAGTAGTTACACAAAAATCTTAATAAAATTCTATTTAAAAATCCAAAAACATATTTAAAACAATATGTAAAATTCAAGGATAGTTCAATATTATAGAATTTATACACTCCTAAATATTAGTAAAATTTATAATTAGTTATAACTAATTAAGAATAAAAGTGATGTGATCCTTTCCATAAGCATTCTTTTTTTATAGATTATTCTCATTTTAGTTCTCAAATGATGAATTTAGTCCAATCACAGTAAAAATGCCAATGTTCTCTTCTTCCTGGAACTAGACAACTCCATTTTAATATAGCAACATGGGGGACCATTCAGAAAAAAAGCAAAGAAAACCTTAGATGAATGGCCAGGGACGCCAATTCCCTTGGCTACAAGAGAGACTAACATCACATAACTTGAAAGATACATCTGTAGAACAGGGCAAAGAGATCAGACACAGACTTGCTACGCATGGGAATGTGGTGCCATTAAAGTGGGAACTGCAAATTCTTAGAAGAAATGTGGACTTGAAGATAAATAACATGTGACAACTAGATGGTCAGCTGGGGGTGGGGGGTGTAAAGATCACTGGATCTTTATATCGTCCTCTGATGAGTTCATGACTAAGTGGAGCAATGGCTAAGATGACGTCAAAGCGTGATTCATTCAAGATTTGTGTGTGTGTGTGTTACTGTGTGTGTATCCATGAACACATGAGTGCAGTTGCCAGAGGAGGCTAAAAAGGGTGTTGGATCCCCTATAGTTAGAATTACAAGTAGCTGTGAGCCACTGGGCATGGATGCTGGGAACTAAACATGGCTTCTATGCAAGTGCAGTGCGTGCTCTTAAGCCCTGAGCCATCTCTCCAGACTCTACAAAACATAATTCATGATGGCGGGAGAAAGAGTCATGACCTCAACTCTTTACTCTAAAACTTGGTAATGAAAGGCAAAACAATAAGCCCTTACTTACCAATATAATATATATTATATCCATATATGCCATATGGGATGTTGTTGCCTGTACTATTTGATAGAAAATATGGGGAATAAAGGAAAATGTTAAATGATAATACAAAAAAAATTAGAAACTCTAAAATATGAACCAAGTCACAAGCCTAGAATGTCCCAAAGTCAATAAAGGTAGGTGTGGGAAATGTTCCAGATAATAAAAGAGGCAGCAAAGGTGAAATATCTAAACCTTGACTGGACTTGCTTGATTGAGGTTAATAACGGATAGATATTAGATGGTTGCATTCATAGTCAGCTCTCCAGTATTAGAACAAACGCTGGAGACGGTCAACTTATAAAGGAAAGAGTTTATTTTGTTTCACAGTCCTGCACCTTTGCCAAGTTCCCAAAATAGAGGTTATAGATAAGTAGAGACAGCAAGACGGAGCATAGAGGGTGCTGGAGCAGAGGTGAGTTCTGCCTTCCCAGTGTACTGGGAGGAGGAGAGTTGACTGCAGAGGCAAAGAGGAGCCAGGCCTGGCAGCCCTGAGTGCTGTGCTGAGAGCAAGGGTTTTCCTCTGCTTGGCCACGGGCAGCCATTAAAGTTTCTATACAAGGGAAAGACACGGGCAGACAATGACGTCTTCGTCACTTTCTTCCTTCCCAATAGGAAGCCATTTAAAAATAAACACAAACAAACAAAAACCTGCAGAAAGAATTGGAGCAAATTTTTGATGTGTTATTTATGAACTGAGCGTTGGTCAAGTGGAAAAATAAAACCCTAACAAGATTAAAAATTGATGTACAAAGAACCACTCGGTGGCCTGTAAAAGCCCTTAGTTGAGAAGGGAAAATGAAAAGCTATTTCATAAAAGATTGAAGCTCCGGGGTACGCAGGCTTGGAAACCAAGCAGTAGGCTCTCTGGGCACTGAAGACTGTTCAATACATTGGAGTGTGTCTGTGGTGGGAGGGTCTCATGGGGAGCAGGCACTTTCTGTGCTGGTGGGCACATTGGCCAATGCCCAAGATCCTGGGGACCACCAGAGTGGCCCCCTCTTTTATCACACCACTGGGCAAGATGCCAAAGTTGAAAAGAACACAGGACCAGAATCTGTCAAACAGGAAGAAGCTGCCTACTGCATCCTCTGCTCCCTCAGTACCATGATGCTCCCACCAAAGAGCCCCTTGTCTTTCTTCTCAAAAAAGAAAATGATGAGAGCATTTATTATTAATTATTTCTTTATTTCTGACCAAAAAAAGGGCCACCGTATCTAACCATGTCCACTAGAATTTGGGAAATACTACAAAGAACATGGAAGAATTTTTTAATCATTTATCATTTTACCACATGAAGGTAGTTATATGCTTTTCACAAAAGGTAACAATATTTCATATAGTGTTTTGTCCTGGGCTTTTCTTGCCTACTAATATGCAGTAAGATTCTGCCTGTATAAATTAAAAATGTTCATTTAAGATCAAACTTTGATCTTCTTTCATTGGATATTCAATTTGCTCTTGATTTTATTTCAGTTATAAATACTACTATAATAAATGGTTTTGCATTTTCTGGTTATTCTGTAGCAATATATATTTATTTAAATATATAAAAAATTTTCTTACCTAAGAATCATATTGTCTTGTGGTTTCCCATCTACAAAATCAATGGTCTTCCCCCTCCCCCCCCTGCCCCCCCCCCCCCCGAGTCTAGCTCAGAAAGGTCATTGCCCCACCTCTCATAGATAGAATTATAAAACAAAGGCCAAATGACAGCCTTAACAGAAGGGCTCTGTTAGGGAGACTCAAAGATCTTCAGATGTTTAATTACATCTTTACTTGGACTGGGAAGGTTTTTCATAATGTCCTGTTGTAGACACAATGAGTACCAATAAGGCACACTCTTCTGAGAACGAAAGGGGAAAGAGGTAAGCAGAGGGAGAGATGAGGAATATACAGAGAGCAGACTCCAGTGTCCTGGGCTGGGTGCTGGCAAGGAACTGTGGCCAAAAGGGATTGTGGGTAATTGTCTCAAGTACTAGCTGGTACTCCTTTCTAGCCAAAGTCAGATGCCTTCCTAGGGCCCTGCACCAAGATGGTAAACTGTGGTGCAAAAGGAAGGGAAGGAGGAAGAGAGGAAGGGAGGGAGGGAGGAGAGAGAGAGAGAAAGAGAGAGAGAGAGAGAGAGAGAGAGAGAGAGAGAGAGAGAGAGAGAGAGGGAGAGAGATAACTTGGGGAGGAAAGGGTTTATTTGGCTTACATATCCTACATCATAGTCCATTAAGGAAAGTCAAAGCAGGAACTCAAATAGGACAGGAATCTGGAAGCAAGAGCTGATGCAGAAGCCATGTAAGGATGCTGCTTAACTGGCTTGCTTCCCTTGGATTGCTAAACCTGCTTTCTTATAGAAATCAAGACCACCAGGCCAGGATGGTGCCACCCACAAGGAGCTAGGACCTCTCACATCACTAATTTAAAAAATCATGTGTGTGTGTGTGTGTGTGTGTGTGTGTGTACTCTAATATGAGGTATTGTACCCATGTAGCTCAATTATAATACAAGGTTTACTTCCAATACTTTGAAAGTGCTATTGCAGGCTGACTAGGATAAATAAGTTATACAAGTTGATTATTAGCTGATCCGATCATGGTCATGTCAATTATTGGTCTACTTTTATCACAAGAATATACATCTTAGGTGCAGCAGATAGATATGATTCTATAGAAAGATAAGGTAGGATAGTTAGATAAAGTCTTCAAAAACCTCAGAGACATGTAGAATAGGGCATTTTAAAATGTTTTTATTATTTTAAAGATTCACTGACAATGAGACAGTTTAACTCCTGGTAACACCCAGCCTACCTCAAAGAGGATGATGAGCATCAAATAACCTCCTTATGAAGATGGCTTCAAAAGTAGCAACAAGCCACTGAGCAAACTGTCCTCATTTCTACCACAGAGAATTCTGCCTTAAAAAGGGCAAGCTTGGATGCAGGTAGAATCAACGGCCAAACTCAGCCAAGACAGGGTAAGCAAGTCCTCAATAGTTCCTGCCTCACAAATATGTCTTTCAGATATATTGGACCAGAAGAATGAAAAAGATGCTCCAACATAATAGAAAGTTTTGGGTGACTATTCAGGTAGAAAACGGTCTCTGTTATCTTCTCATTGGAAATCTACTAACCTGCACTCCCAGCATACTCAGGTAATCAAGTTTATTCCTTCTCAAGTCTCTGATGGGATTGAAGACCAATAGCTTAGTTTTACAATGAAGCTTAGTTGTTTAGGGGTTAAGATAGTTTTAGGTCTAGATAGATGTTTTAAGTTGATAATGACAAGATGTGATGGAGACAGATTTACATTCAGAAATGTAGATGCACCAAGATAGGAAAGATGTTTTCTTCAAGGCTGTCAAATAAAAAATAGCCAAAACACTAAGAATGTAACATTTATATAATCCTTGATTGTGTTATGGTTCTTCTTATGGTAGTTTATTGCAATAACATAAATGTATATGTAAAAAATTTTTAAATGTTCAAAATAAATAAAAGATCTCCTATAGGCCTGCCTACAGCCTGATCTTTTGGAGGCATTTTCTCAGACAACTCTAGCTTGTGTCAAGTTGACTTACAAACTAGCCAGTACAGGGCCCACAGTGAGGCAAAGGGGTTCCTATGAACACAAAGGCTACAAGATGAAGTTCTGAATCAAAAGATTAAATTGGTTTTGAGTCAAAAAAAAAAAAAAAGAAAAGAAAAAGAAAAGAAAAAAGCAAACAACATAATGCCAAGGAGAGCTCTCAAAGCAGAAACCTGGTTAGTGAAAGAAAATGCCTGAACTTCCTGGGCCCAAACAGGAACACTCAGGTGATCTGCATTGTGTTGACCAATCAGTGTGTCTTGTTGTTCCTTCTCCTGAGCATCACTCAGCATCCCTAACTGTTAAGGTGTCTGGTCAGATACAGCTATGGGTCTAAACTAACAAACCCATCATATGCCAGAGCTTTCCTTGTTTCTGGACACCACCAGAGAGGAGGGGGCAGCAGCAGCCCTTTGAGCAGCCCCCACCCCAGCCAGAAAGCTGTGCCATCCTCACTTCCGTAAATATTTTGTTGCTTCGTTTTTGAGACAAGTTCTCTCTGTGCAGCCTACGCTGGCCTCAATCTCTCACCCTCCAGGGTTCTGGAATCACTAGCTGTGCCTCCACCACACTTAGCTGTAAATATTGTTTCTTAATGGTCATGGCTTTCAATCCACAATCTATCCCTGTATTCTGGGGAAAGCAATTCTATTTCGTATGTGAGCTTTCACTCGGCTGGGCTGGAAAGCTTGGAGTGCTGGGTTGGACTGACTAGTATTCTGAGGTTTAGTCTGGCATGGTAGGAGAATGCCCAGGACCAGTTGGTGAGACTGACTCTTGATCCGGGGTGATGGTGGATGATGCGATCCTAGCTCCAGAGCCATCCAGCTGTTGTTACACTGGTCCTGTACAGACCACAGACTGGACTGACTGTATTCCTGCTTTCTGTGACTTGGGGGTAAGCAGCCCCTTAATTTCCCATTGTCCCTTGAGAAGTGTGGTTTCTAGACTCTGTATTAGCATTGGGTAGTTTATTCACTGGCCTCTGTAAAAATGAACTCAAGTGTTAACTGAGAGCTTAACTCGCTGAGTATTTAATGAGCATCCACGGCATTCTGGTATCTCACCGCCACCACTATGAAACCGGAGTGAGAGGCTGTTCCTGTGACATGGCGTGAGTGTGTCACCTACTATATTTTTGCCGAAAAGAGTCTAATCAAGCACTCCTAGTTGCTGTCTACACAGAGGCTGGGACTTGAGGCAAGACAACTTAGTTAAATGGGTGCTACCCTCCTAGCTGCAGGGGTTTCCTTGACCCTGGCACTATCCGTTCTCATGGACATAAAGGGCCTTGGTGCAGCTCCAGTCTGTAACAGGAGGGAAAGCAAGGCCAGCCCCGCCCACACTCCCTCCTCTGAATACTCTTAGTCATCCCTGGCCATCCGTCCCCCACCCTCTTCGTGCTAATTCTTCATTCCTCAAATATTGCGCATCTGCTGTGTGCCTGGCATGTGGATCAAACTTCGCCATGCTAAGTCCTCCGGGGAGCTTATCTTCCAGAGGGGTAAATGGAGGCGGTAGACAGGACATTCAATAAATCATGGAGTGACTACTAAGAGTGGAGAGAGAAAGAGTGGCCCCACGTGATGACAGAGAGTTTGCAGTGCTCAGTGTGGTAGTCTGGGATAAGGCAAGACTGAGGCGGTGACAGTGGGGCAAGTCAGAGAGGAATGCAGAGTGGGCAGACAGTGGTGACAGCAGGCATTTATGTTGAAACAGGGTTTTATGTTGTAGAGGTAAAACATCACTGAGGATGAAGGAGGCAGTGTGTGTGGTCCTTTGAAGGGCCAGGGTACTTCTCTGGGTGAGACTGGCAGCCATCGCTGGGAGTAAGGTGATCTCCCTCTTTCCTATTTGTTGATGGATAGAGAGTAGACCCTACAAATAGATCAAGGATGGGAACAGGGGACCCAGTCTGGCAAATGGAGCCAAGAGATAGATATTACCAGGCCCAGGCCACCCGGGAGGCAGGAGGCAGAAGCAGGAAGATCCCAGTTCTCCTGCCTGCTGCCACCCAGGGTTCCCCACCCTGCCCTCAATGCAGTGAGCGCCCCCAGCCTTCAGACCTACAATCCACCGGGTCAGAGGAGTCTAAAGTCAATCTCCAAGCCCGAGTGAGGTTTTCCTGAAGAAACAACGAGAGCGCTGCTCAATGATTACAGCCTTAATTTTGCTCTGATTCAACACAGCTCTCCCCTCTGGCATGATTAGTGAGGTACCATTACCATTTTGTAATGAGATTAATGAGAGAATTCATTCAGAAGTCATTATCTTACCTAATAATGACCTTACTGATTACTGTATCTCCTTCAACTAGGTTACTGATTTTGATGAAAATATAATAAATATAGCTTGTGCACCTGGAAATTTGTTCTCTGCCCGGAATAGTTCTGGGGTGAGGACTTATTTTTAAGAATTTCTTGAAAGTGATTAAATATTTTGGTTCTCCTGAGGCGGTATTTCTGTGTTTTCACAGATGACATTTTTGAAATGTATGAAATATTTGATGATAAAATATTTAATAAGCCCGGCGTTCGTATTTTTCAGACATCTGTTTCTACTTTGAATCTGTCTGAATGTGATTTTACATGAAATTTCTATTTGCATGTTGTGTTGGTTTAAGAAAGGAGCTTGTGCTTTGCATGACATATGCAGCTCATAAAATAATGAATGCCCGTGCCTCGCCGTCCAGAAGACAGTGTACCGGCATTGTGGTCTGCATATTAAAATGCATCTAAGCAAGTCATTAAATAAAATTTCCACAGAAGATCTGTGCTGTGCAGCTCTGATTAATTGAGCGCCTACTAGGTCCCACAGTGCCGTGGCTTCAGAAAGCCTCACAAAGCACCTACTCTGTGCCTGATTGCACTAGACTCACATCTCATCTAGTTGATAAAGTATCACAAAGACATCAGACACTTTGCCTCATCCTTAGGTGGCAATGCCACCGTGGGCAAGTACGTTATCCTTTCTGTGCCTCCATTTCCATATCTGTAAAATGGGGACAATGCTTGACTCTTCAGTTCATTGGGAGAATTAAAAAATAAAATAAAATTAGAAAGCAGGGGATGGAGAGATGACTGTGTGGCTAAGAGCATGTTGGAGGATTTGAGTTCAGGTCCCCAAAGCCATGTTGGGAGGTTTACAATCACCCAATCACCTACAACTCTTGCTCCAGAGAATCCAATGCCCTTCTTCTGGACTCTGTGGACAACTGTAGTCACCCATGTACCCCTAGCCATGCATAACTGAAAACGCATGTTTAAAAATAAGAAAACTAATCCTACAGGTGAAAGGACTTGCTTACCAACCCAAGCTACGCAGGTAGTGGATGGAGGAGCCCAGCCCCTTTGACCTCAAGCCCAAGGCTGCTGCATTGTCACAACCTGGTTCGTATCAATGCTGTTCTATCTCATCTGGGCTGAGAACTGAGTCAGCTTCCATTTGGGGAGTTGATATAAACTCTTAAGCAATTTTCATAAATCTAAATAGCATTTCTATAGTTATTCTTCTCTCCAAGTTCATCTTAATCCATGTGTCACCTGCAAAGATGGATGAGTAATTTAGAGCCTTGATTGATGTGGGTTTTGCCTTATGCCTTTCCTCGAAGTTAATGGGAGCCATGCGGTCCCGGATCCATGAATCAGCCCAGCTGGAAGCTTGCCACGGGAGGGAACAGAGAACAAAAGACCAGCGGGGTGCTGGGATGCAGTCACACTCAGGGTTGGGGCAGAGGATAATAAAAACCCACGTGTGGAGCAAGCAGCTCTTAGAGTCACAGCTGCTTCCCCGCCGCCCTGACACCATCCTAATGGGGCCTCTAGACAGGTCGCTTCTCCTGAGGTCTTGGGTTCTTCACCTTTGTAATAGGGTTAAGTTGCTGGCAAGATGCCTGGCAAATGTGAGGGCCTGAGTTCAGATCCCAAAAACCTGTTTTAAATGTCAGGTGACATTACCCACCCATAATCCCAGAGCTGTGGGATGGGAGGGGAGTCAGGGGGAATCTCTGCCAGCTCACGGGTCAGCTAGCCTGGACGTCATGAAGAAGCTCCCAGCCAGTGAGAGACCCTCTCTCAAACAAAAGAGGGGAGTTGCTACTTAAGGGTGGACCCTCTAAGGATGTCCCTCTGACCTAGACACAAGGCTCATGTGTGTGCATCCACAACTGCACGCACACTCATCTGTATTGCCACAAGATGATCAGGCTGTCTTTTGTACTAAAGTCACGTGCCGACAGCGTGGGACATGGTGCAGTAATGGATCCAATCATAAAAGTGAGGACCCAGGAAGCCAGCCCGTGGAAGAGATAACTGGCTTATCTTTTATCAACTGCAAAGCATGAGGTGGTGGAAATGTTGTCACAGACAGGACAGAGTGGAGGAAAATCATATACAGGGTGAGGCCAAATAGAACCCGGTGCTGGAAATATAAATAAATAATGAAGGGTGACAGGAACCCTCTAAATGTATGAACTTGGCCCAGTAGAAATTAGACAGACCAGGGTCTTGCTTGCATCCTAGTACAAATAAATTGTGGGACTTGGTGGGTAGCCAGGTGAGGAGTAGACAGTGGGTCAGCTGCCTTAGGGCACAAGTTCATGCGGTGAGCTGAGATATTGCTGGAATAAATCGGTGAAATGGACCAAGATTGCACTTCCATCATAGTAGACAGCGCCCCCAAGTGGAAACTAAAAAGTACACACTTGGATTCAGTTTTCTGCCCAACCGAGTTGCTCTCCACTCTCTTGAAATGCATAGGACAAAATGGTTTAAGGTCACTAATTAAACCAGCATCCAGGACTCTTAGCTGGGACTCTACACCACCTAATTTTTTTCTCCTCTCATTTAAGACATGGGAGGGAAGAGGGAAACTGTCTGAACAGGAGACTATCACAAAGAACAAAGGTAAGTGGTCCAGAGCCTGGGGCCTTTGCCCTGCAGTCTTCTGATGAATAGATTACTGTTAGCCACTGCTGGGATCCCGTGCTGTTCTACTGTGATGCTTCCTTCTAGGAATCTAAAAAAAAAAAAAAGGCTAGAGGCAAGTGTTTGCCAGATTGATTTAGCCCTGGAATTCCCTGTCGCCTGTTACCTGAGGGACCTCACTAGGGACTTCTCAAGGCCTGGCTCCCTCTGCTGTCACCCAGCCAAACAATTCCCTTCATCACAGCTTTGCTGGGCAGAATTTGGGGTTCCTTGCCTTTTGTTTCCACAGAGCTGGGACTTGAGAGTGACACTCCTGGACGCCAGCCTCACCGTTTCCTCTTCCAACCTAGGCCTGGGAGGAGGTGAGTTTTCTGATCTTAACCTCATTAACCTTGGCTCCAAGTAAAAGGAAGTATTTTATTGATGATTACTTAAAAGTCTGCGAGGCGTGGGATGGCCCTTCTTGCCTCCCCTAGTCCACCCCAGTTCTAGGCAGGAGCCCAAGTAGACAGATGGCTCTGAAGCCCAAGATCCCTCCTGGGGGGCTGTCTCAGGACAAGTGGAAAGGGTTGTTATTTTGATGTTTAACCACAAATATAGACCTGGGCTTCCCAAACGTTTTATCAATAAGAAGCGAATACCCATCTCTGTTCACTCATCTATTGGGTCTTATTTCTCAGTTGGTCTTCTTTTTAAATGGGTGAAAAACATTTTTTTTTTTTTTGGTCTAAAACAAGGGCATGGTTAGGAGAAGAATTTTATCCTCAGTCTCTTCAGGGGTACCAAAATCCGTAGATGCTCAAGTCCCTTATACAAAATGATGTGTCATTTGCATATATCCTACACACATCCTCCAGTAAATTTTAAATCATCTCTAGGTTACTTATTATCCCTAATACAATGTAAATGCTATGCAAATCGTTGCTCTACTGTATTACTCAGGGATTAATGACAGGAAGTCTATTCACACTCAGCACAGGGGTAATTTTCTTTTTAGAGGAATTTCAATCCTTGATTGGTTGAATCTTCAAATGCATAACTTCGAGATAGGGAGGGTGTCCTATATACTTATTAGCTGCCTGTTTTATAATAGACATCAAAACTGGATGTGGTGCTGGTGGTACACATCTATAAATCCAGCCTTACGGAAGTGTACGCAGGAGAATCAGGAGTTCAAGACCATCCTTGGCTACATGGTGAGTTCAAGTCCAGCCTGGGTTTCATGGCATTCTGTCTCAAAAATAAACAAAATAAAATAAGCAATTAACAGGCACCAACAAAAGACTGTTATAGCACTCAAAAGGCAGAGACAAGTGGTTCTCTGTGAGTTACAGACCAGCCAATTTCACATAGTGAGTTCTAAGCCAGGGCTACATAGTGTCTCAAAAGAATAATTGAGATAAGGAAAGAGATGAGAGGGCATTCCAAACAGGAACATGTGCATGAGTGAAGGTGTGGCCCTGGAAATGGTTCTTGGTTCCTTGTACCCTTATTCCTGCTCCATGCTTCTTCAACATGCCTTGCCATGTGTCATCTTTGGTGTCACCTTCTCTGTCATCAAAGCATTTAAGTCTTTACCTTCATCTGTCTGGATTACTCTTTCTGCAGCCCCAGCTGATTCCATATCCAGGTCCCTCTTGTATGTTCCTCCTTCTCGCTCATTATTAGAAAAGAGTCAACTGCCTCACCTCCTTTGTGAGTGTTACCAGGTGAGTGTGCCCTGGTGTGACAGAGAAAGACAGCACTGAGGCCATTTTCGATCCAACTATAATTTGATCTCTTTGGTGGAGAATCCCATGGGGAATTAATTACCTTACCCAACTGTATTCTAGAAACCCATGGTCAAGATGCCCCAGCTAACTTAGCTTCTGTTAAGTTGCCTACTTTCGCAAACCTCCCCCTCCAGATAACTGCTTATCTTAGCTTCTGTTAAACTGCTTGCTTGCATGAAGATCCCCCTACGGCCCCTCAGCTGATTGTGAAGATGCCAGGATGATTTTTCCTTCAAAACTTCTTTGCTCTGGACACTCAGTGCTACATTTGGCTCCCTGATAATCTGAGTGTAGTCACAAATGGCTGGAGTAAAGACTTTAAATTAGCTATAAACTATGTCTGAGTGATCATCTCTGGTGGGCTCCTCATAGCACTGCCTGTCCCTGGTTCTGGATAGGGCTCCATGAGACCCTGCCTCTGAAACAAAACACAAGATGCCCCTTAAAACGCAAAGAGGTTTGCGTGAAGCTATGATTTGTTCCCTGCTCCTCCAATCTCGATCTCAACACCAAATAATGGACTTTCAGGAAAGTTCACAGCACTAACCTCAGCTGATTGGCCAATAGCATCTCTGCTTCTAGAATCCTGAGCTAGTCCATCCAGATGCTAAAAGAACTTTTTAAATGCAGGCAGGCACTAATTATTTTATGATCACTGGGTCTTCAATGGCAAGGTGAAGTTTGTACCTAGTCATCCAGGTGCCCTGGTCTTTAGATCTGTGCTCAGAACAACCTCACTGATGACATCGAGCCCATAAAGACTACACCATTTGCTCCTAAATTCTGTGAATTCCCTTGCCAGTCTTAGAGGACAGAAGTAACTAAGATGTTCTATCCCCGCCCCCCACCCCACCCCCGGTGCCTAGCATGACTTGTGTTTTCTAGAGGTTCAGTGGATCCTAGTCAGACTTGATCAAGCTAGTTTATGCCATAAACTTCTCGTTTTAAGAGAATTTCAGTCAGCTGGGGATTACAGCTTTTCATCCCAGACCATAATACAAATTCAAGTATTGTAATTCAGTGGAATTGTGGGTTTTCTGGGAATTGCTTCAATCCTCCACAGAGCCACTTCTTCCTCATAAAGCATGCTTGGCAAAAGGAAAAGGGACGTTCCTTGTCACAGTCATGGGTGCCGTACATCTGCGTTTTCCAGGGAAGCCGAGTCAAGGTAAATGCTTGGTGTGTTTGTATAAGTTTCCAAGTAGCAGAAATATCTCATGAGAGAAATGCACTCAGGAGTGCATCCCTGATAGCCCCCGTGAGCCACAGACATGGACTGTCATTTTTAATTATCCGAGGTGGGCAGAGCATCAACAGAATCTCTCCCCAATAAGAACTGGTTTCAGTCTGAGTGATACCAGATCTTATCCCAATGTGAAGTCAAGGTGACATTGTTCCTTCCTGCTTGTCAACTCCTAAAACCCTATTCTTACTTATCCAAACACATTAATAATAAATAAAACAGAATCCGTTTATCAGTTAGTTCTATTGTTGCTGTCTATGACAGGAAAGGTTTATTTAGGCTCACAGGTTTGAGGGTACAGCCTCTTGTGGCCAGAAAGTCATAGAATTAAGTTTTTTTTCCTTTATTAATTTATTCTTGTTACATCTCAATGGTTATCCCATCCCTTGTATCCTCCCATTCTTCCCTCCCTCCCATTTCCCCCTTATTCCCCTCCCCTATGACTGTTCCTGAGGGGGATTACCTCCCCCTGTATATGCTCATAGGGTATCAAGTCTCTTCTTGGTAACCTGCTGTCCTTCCTCTGAGTGCCACCAGGTCTCCCCCTCCAGGGAAAATGGTCAAATATGAGGCACCAGAGTACGTGAGAAAGTCATATCCCACTCTCCACTCTACAGAATTAAGTTTTAAGAAGCTTTGCAGCACTCTAGGAGTTTAAATTCAGGAGAAGGAGCTACATCCTGGTAAAGGCAAGTGTTACATTATCTTCCTCATCCTCATCGCATCTTCTCCAGCCTCATGGTGGCCTTGAAAATCAACAGCACATATTCACAGTAAAACCCATCAGCCTCTGTGGGTGAGAGACAACAGGACTGAACTTCCTCTAGAGGCTCACTCTCAGAAAACTGTCATCACTGTGCCTGTCTAACGCCTCCTGGAAGAGCTTCCAAAGGCCATCGCTACCTGACTTGTCTCAAAATACCAAAAGCCTTTCTCTTAAATTCCCTAGGTCAACCTATGGGTCACCGTCCTTTGAAAGTCACACATCAGAGATCCTGCTTATTATATATTTACATTACAATTCATAACTGTGGTAAAACTACAGTCATGAAGTAGTAATGAAAATAATTTTATGGTTGGGCAGCCACCACAACATGAGGAACTATATTAAAGGGTTATGGAATGAAGGCTGAAAACACTGCCCTAGATGTTTGCTGAAAACATTGACAGGCAACTGGTTAAATCGGTGGCTTCCAGGCATGGTTTGTCACTGGAGAAAACAATAGGCTAAACAAAAGCTTAAAATAAAAGATAAGGCATAAGGTCACATGTAGAGGGCCAGGCACACATGCAGGACTGTGCACACATCTAGGACTAGGCACACATGCAGGCTGCACATACACCTGGAACTGGGCCATTGCTCAGAAGGTAGGGTTGTCATCCCCTTGTCTGAGTTTGGGAGAAGCATGTGCCAACACACACAGCCAAGTCCCGGAGAGCAATGAACTTACTGAGGTAACTGAGCCAAAACTTTAAAGACAACACACCAAGAGGAACACAGAACATGGACCTTAAAGAAGTTTTAAAAGATAGCTAAAAGTCACAACAGAAAAGAACAAAGAGCAAACGGTAAGGGTAGAACCTGGAAAGGGGAAACTCCTGATTTCACAGTTGCCAAATTATATTATTGTACATTTCACGTACTTAACAAAATATTATGATTTCTGGAAGAAAAAAGTATGGAACATATGTATGAAGGAGCCATATGCAGATCCTCCCTGAGAAGGTTACACACTGGCATTTCTAGGTAATTATTTACACAATTACTGCAAGTGTGTCCAGTGAGCTAAAGGAAACCATATCAAAGAGCCAAAGAAATGGATGGGAATGAAGTCTTACCAGGGTGAGAAGTTGTATCAATTTACACTTATGTAAATTATCTTAGTTTATATCACTTTTGATAAAATGTAGAAATTACTTTTAGAAATGAACCTGGTCGACATTCTGTAGTTGCAGAACATAATCACTGCAATGGAAATTGTAGTAGAGGGACTTAACAGCATAACTTATCGGGCAGATGAAAGAAAACATGTCCACATGGGGCCAGCAGGATGGCGCAATACATAATGGTGGTTGCTGCCAAGCCCGATGCCCCAAGTTTGATCCCTGGGACTCACTTAGTAGAAGGAGAGAACTGACTCAAAAAAAATTGTCCTCTGATCACCACATGTGCGATGTGACATATGGGTATCCATGCATGCATCTTCACACACATAAAAAGAATTTTCAAAAACTTATACCCAAATGCTCATAGCAGCATTCATGATACTCAAAAGGTACGAGCAGCTAAATTCATAAGTTAATGAATGGATGAATGAATACCATATGGCCAAACTGTACAGTGGAATATTATTTTATCATGAAAAAGAACAAAGTAACAAATCTGTACTTTAAGATGAAACTTTGTGCTAGAAGGAAAAAAGTCCAGTCGCATTTCATATGATCCTGTTTGTATGATATTTGTTCAGAGCAGGTGGCTTTGGCACTTTTCTATTGATGTGATAAGATGCCATAACCAAGGCAACTTATAGAAGAGTTTGTTTGGCACTCACAGTGCCAGAGGGTTGGGGGCTGTGACCATCATAGTCGTGAGCATGGCGGAAAGCAGGTAGGCATGGTTCTGTGGCAGGAGGTGAGAGCTTGCATCTTGAAATACAATCCGGAAGCAGAGAGAGCATCTTGAGAATGATGTGGGATTTTTTTTTGAAGCCTCGAAGCCTGCCTCAGTGACACACCTCCTCCCACAAGGCCATACTTCAGAATCCTTCCCAAAGAGCTGTACCAGCTGAAGACCCAAGCCTTCAACTCTGTGAGTAAGGGGGCCACTCTCAGTCAGTCCCCCACCCCCACAGCAGGCAGGTCCCTGTGGACAGAACACAGAGGAGTGCTGGGTGCATAAGGAGGAGGGGAAAAGACCGATAATGCTAATCAGGACATGAATGTCATCAGTTATGAAAGCTTTGCCGCCTTGTGAATTTACTAAAAAACATTGGGATCGTTCACTCCAGAAGGGTGAGTTTATGGTACATAAATTAAAAAGCAAGAACAAAGACCAGCATGTGGAGAAAACTAATCTTAACGCCAGAAAAAAATCAATAATCACATATAGTAACTTCATTCAAATCTGACAAAATGGATCAAATGGGGAAAAGCCTCTAATATAAGTATCTTTAGGGTACTCACAGGAACTCGAGCTACAAACTGTCAAAAAGGAACAGGACTTTGTGGGCCAAATAATGATGGGAATGAAACAACAATTGGATATAGAAAACAAATATGAGTCTTAGAAACAAAAAATATAGTCACTTAAATTATAAGCATGAGAAGAAAGGATAGGCCAGGGGAGATTGCCCCAGCGGTAAGGGGCGCGCTGTGCAAGTGTGAAGACCTGGGTTTGATCCCCAGACCCCAGGCTGGGTGCAAGCTTGTAATCGTCGTGCTGGGGAGGCAGAGGCAAAAAGATTCCTGTAGCTCTGTCAGAGTAGCAAATACCAACAAAACAACCAACCACAACAGCTAGAGGGATTCAGAGGAAAGGGAAATCTCATTCACTGTTGGTGGGATTGGAAGCTGCTGAAGCCAATATGGAAATCAGTGTGAAGAATTATCAAAAAGCTTTTTTAAAAAATCTACTATATGACCAAGACATGCTACTCTTTGGCATATGACCAAATGACTGCACAGATACTTGATCAGCCATAGTCATTACTGCTTTATTCACAATAGCTTGAAAGCGGAAATAATCTAAATGTCTTCCAGCTGATGAATGAATAAAGGAAATGTGGTGTGTATACATAAGGGAATACTATTCAGCTGTAAAGAAAGATGCCGTCATGAGCTTTGCAGGTAAATAGGTGGGGTAAGGAAAGATTGTATTGCGTGACATTCCTCAGACCCAGAGAGAGAAATGTCCCGTGTTCTCTCTCAGTGGAGGCTCCTGGCTCCAAATCTTTAGCTATGAGTACCTAGCCTGGAGTAACTGCTGAAACCAGGAAAGTAAAAAGGGAATACTGCCAGGATATGGGGTGTTCAGAAGCGATAATGAGGGAAATAGCAGAGGGCAAGTAATCTGATAGGGGAAATGAGAAAAGGGAACCTCTTTAGAGAGTCGGGAAGGGGGTAAATCCAGAGGGAGGGAAGAGAGTAAAATAGCAATAAAGCTGTCTGAAAAAGCCCTAAGGCTTTACCTAAGAAACTATAATACACATAACTCTGGCTATAAATATGCACATATAGTTTTAATGAACTTTTTCATCAGACCTGACAATGATCCTTCCAAGAGGCAAAAGACCACCTAACAAAAAGCCCCAAGATCAGGCATGAGTAGCTCTCTTTTGAATGGTTAGCTGGAGCTGTCCAAGAGACTCCCAGAACAGGCAGCCTCTTTCTGTTGCCCTTGTTTGCTCCCAGGGATGGAAGGTACCATGCACTTCAGAAATAAGGCCCAGAGACTCTGAGCTGGAACTGACCTGAATGCTCCCCCCGCCCCCCTTCCTGAGGTCTAGAAGGCACCAGAAGGCACCATGCAAGCTTCGGAAGGAGAGAGACAGCCAGCAGTTCTACCCACCTATGACGCCTATGAATCAGTGACCAGCCTGGCACAATAATCCTAAAGGTGCAATAGTGGCACACATGCACTGGTGGTAACCAACAGCTCCCTCATTGTGTTTAAGATCTGTTCAACAAGAAGGAAAACATACCTGATACTGGAAACCTAGGCAACTACTCAGTGCTGGGGAAGTCATGGTTACTAAAGGAGAAGCTGCATCCATTAATTTACTAAGGCAGCATAAGCCCTAGCAACAATCTAAATATTTGTCTCCATACCCATAGGTAAGTGTAGTCACCTAAAATTTGACCCTGTGTTGAATTTACTCCTATATCTCATGCTTTCTTACATTTTTTTCTTGGCATTTTATGCTGATCAAATTGTTACTATTTCATAAAAGTGTTTTTTTTTTTCGGGGGGGGGGGGTTGGTTAGTTGGTTGTGTTGTTGTTGTTATTAGCACTCTACCCATGTCCTCCTTGGTCCGTAACTGATTTACAAGAAAGGATCCTAATAAACAATTGTGTTGCAATAAATGGTCTTCATAGTCCTCAGACACCACCAAAAAAGTGTATTCAAAATATTAAATTTGGAGAAAGAATTTCTAACCAATAGCCCAATAGTCCTTAAGTTATTCAAAGGTAGATTTTTTTTTAAAAAAACAATTGCATATTCAGGGATAAGAACTATCTTAGGACTGAGGAATAGAGCCAATTTAACTCCTAGGAATAGAATATTAAGAAGTAACTTTAGACAGTGGGACAAAAATATTTAGAATGTCATAAGATGGCAAAGTGAGAAAGAATCCATTAATTGAATAGGCAAAAAATAAAAAACCTAAAGGCTGGGCATGTGTGAATTTATAGAGAAATGGTTATTAGATGAATTGACAATTAGGCAAAGTGACTCTGCATTTCAACACACCCACAATCTGAATATTCATTTTCTTTTGGATTTGCTTCTCATCTCACGTATGACTTAAGCTTTTTCTCATTTCTTGCACATTCCTTATAGAATTAATTGCTGTATCAGTGACATTTGGGGTTTTTTTCCTGATTATTAAAGCAATATGTATTCATTATAGAAAAAATTTAAAAGCCTGTAGGAGCAGAAAGAAGGAAACAAAACTCAGCTGTAATCTCATTAGTTGGAGATCACCATGGTTTCATCTTAACAAGGGTAGTTCTGGCCTGGATAGCATGAGGGCAAAGATGGCATGCCTCTAACTAAATTAAATGCCAGATGATAGTCTATAAATTGTGTCATAATTATATCCAATTCTCAGGATCTTTTTGCTGATTTGCCTTTTACTTTAATAGATAACATTGCAATAAACAGATTTTTTAAGTTATAGTAAATTTTACTTATTTTATGTGCTTGAGTCTATAGGTCAGGCACTTGGCAAGTTGGGGGCTCAAATGACAGGTTCAAGGAATTGGTTCTCACCTTCCACCATGTGGGTCCTGGGAATTGAACCAGGGACATCAAACTTGGCGGCAAAGCACCTTTACCCACTGCCCCCATCTCACTCGTCCTTGAATATTTTCAAAAATATAACTTTCTGCCTTGATTAGTTTCTTTCTGGAAAAAAAAACCCAATGACATGCTGGAGTCACATGGTTTTATTATGTCAAACTTAATTCTGACATTTCTAAAAAGAGAGCACTGAAGAAGGTAATTGCCTGAGGCACTCAGCCTCTGCCTAGCCTAAGACCTGGCTCTCCCGCCTCCCAAGAACGCACATGGCCACGTGCTGTGAAGAGCCTTGAGGGCGGCCAGCCATCCCAGACGTCAGGAATCCTCTGCTCTCGAAGGCTATTCTATTTGCACTATTTTCCATTAAATTAAAGAATCTATAGAAACTGTCCAATAACCAGACCCTTCAAAAGGAATTGCTGGGAAGTTCTGAAGCCTTGCCCTGGGGCAAAACATTTACTAGGCTAAAGGATCTCTGCAAAGCCTTTGTAGGCTCCTGAAAGCCCAGAGCTGCAATGGGATGCTTGTTTTTGTTATGAATCAAGAGTTTTTAATAATAAAATACAATATAATAGGATAAAACAAAAACTAATACATCTGAATAGAACAAAACAACAGACAGAAGGAGAAGACTCCCCCCCAAAAAAAGGCATGTGAAACAGATAAAAGTGCAGAGAGCCACTTGTTCACCCTCTCAGGAATCCCTTAAAAACATTGGAAGCCAGAATATATACTCAAAGGACCTATAGGGTAAAAGAGACAGAAACAGTGTGTGTGTGTGTGTGTGTGTGTGTGTGTGTGTGTGTGTGTGTGTGTCACACACATGGTACAACATTATGACACAGGGAACCTCCAATGTTGCCACTGAGTTTACTTTCTGTTGGCTATCCAGTAGAGGGCATGCATCCTACCCTTCAGAGTAGTTTGTTTCCCCCAGTGAGACTCCAATGGAGAAACCTAAATTTTCATTGACAGGTGGTTATCAATAGACGATGTCTTCTGGGTTAGGGATGAGGACCCGTGTCCACTTCCCTCAGCTCTAGGACATCATCTACAGGTCCTGCGCATGCTGCCTCAGTCTCTGTGAGAAGACCATGTTTCCTTGGTGTCCTCCATCCTCTCTGGATCGTACACTCTTTCTGCCTCCTTTTCCACAAGGTTCCCTGAGCCCTAACGGGAGTTATTTAGTATGGACATAAACTGGGTTTTTATTATCAGCAGGAGACCAAACAGAGGTGCTAACAACTGGGCAGGCAAGCATGCGGCACAGAGCCAGGAATATTGTGGTCTTCAGAAACGGAACAGGTCTGTGGCAGGTGACTGTATTGTGGGAAACATGAAGGAACAGTCTAGTTAGAATCCGTCTACAAAGGACTCATGCACAAGTACAAAGTGAGATGAGGAGATGGACGACACGGCTGGACCTGACGGCTTGGATCTGAAATGTTCTCCTTCGGCTCATGTGTTTACATACTTGATCCTCAGCTTGGGCCGTTGTCTTGGGAGGTAACGTACATAGCACAAGAAAGGGCTCGACTTCATTCTTCCTCCTCTTGTTTCACTTTGGAACAGACGTCCCAGCATCACTGTATTGCTGAAGAAACTTCTTTTTCCCTCCTTATTGAAAACTGACTGACTAAAGACTGGGGATGCAGCTCAGTGGCTGAACAATTGCCTGTCATGCATAAGACATGCATTATTGCACACTCATGCATGCACATACTTGCACACACATGCGTGCACACACACACAACTGCCCAAACTTTGAGTTTATTTCTGGTCTTTAATTCTATCCCATGATCTGTGTATCCAGCTTTTTTAAATTTTTGATATTACACTATAATTACAGCATTTCTCCCTTCCTCCCTCCAAGCCGTCCCATGTACCCCTCCCTCCCCTCCTTCAAATTCATGGCTGCCTTTTACATTGTTATTGCATGTAGATATGTTTTTATATATGGATAATTTCATAAATATAACCCATTTGGTCTAGAGAATGTTACCCATATATATGTTTTTGATAATAACATCATTTTGATTACTATACATTCATGATAAGTCTTGAAATTACTTATTCTTTTTTTCAAAATTGTATTGAATATTCAAAATTCTTTGCAATTTCAGATAAATGCAGGGATCACCTTTTACATTTATGAAAAAAACATAAAATGAAGCCTACTAAGGTTTTAAAGGGAATAAACTTGTGCCTTGTTCAGAGTGTTGGCATGTTTTTCATAGTCCGTTTTCCAATTTGTGGACACTGGATGCCTTTCCATTAGTTTAGAACTCTTACACTTTGGTAACACTTTGTACTTTTCAGTATCCTACCTCCCTGGTATCACATACTTCTTTCTTTCTTTCTTTCTTTTTCCCCCCAGAGCTGAGGACTGAACCCAGGGCCTTGTGCTTGCTAGGCAAAGGCTCTACCACTGAACTAAATCCCCAGCCCCAGTAACACATATTTCTAACTATCCTATTCTTTCTTGATATTTCCAATGGTATTGTTTTCTTGCTTTCCATTTTGGATTATTTGTTGCTAGTATGAGGAAATTTGGGTGATTTTTGTAACTTACTTTTTGCCCTGTAACTTTGCTTAATTCACTTGTTAGCTTTCGTAATTTTGTCAATTTTTTTTTTTTTGAGACAAGGTCTCTCTGTATAGCCTTGGCTGTCCTCCATTCCCGTTGTAGATCAGTCTGGCCTCAAACTCACAGAGATCCATCTGCTTCTGCCTCTCCCTGAGTGCTGAGTTACAGGAGTGCACCACCATGTCTGGCTGTTTTGTCAGTTCTTTAGAATCAATATCTAGCATCATATCAATATAAACAATTTTACTTCTCCCTAATCTGAATGCTTTTAATTTCATTTTTACGAATTTACTTAAAATTAAATAAGAAATTAAAATAAATAGAATAAAAATTAAATAATACATAAAAAAGAGATCTATCATACAGCATAGTAACTGTTGATATTAATGTATTGTATACTTGAAAATTGCTAAGACTAGCTTTCATTCGATTTTTAAATAATTTCATACATGAGTACTATTTATGGCAACTGGACACAAGCTAAAGTCATTTGACAGGAGGGAACCTCAGTCGAGAAAATGTCTCTATAAGCTTGCGCTGTAGGCAAGCCTGTAGAGCATTCTCCTAATTAGTGATTGATGGAGGGGGCGGGGCCCAGGCTATTGTGGGTGGTACTACCCTGGGGCTAGTGGTCCTGGGGTCTGAAAGAAAGCAGGCTGAGCAAGCCACAAGCAGCAAGCCTGTAAGTAGCACTCCTCCATGGCCTCTGCATCAATTCCTGGCTCCAGGTTCCTGCCCTGTTTGACTTCCTGTCCTGACTTCCTTCAGTGATGGACTATGGTGTGGAAGCCTAAGCCAAATCCATCCTTCCCTCCCCAGGTTGCTTGGGTAGTGGTTTTTCCTCACAGCAGCAGCAACCCTAACTAAGGCAGGTACTGTATTTGCACCCCTCCTTCTCCTGCCTCCAACCCTTCCCGTGACCTCGGCTCACTCACAAACTATTAACCTATTCTTCTTTAATCACTATTATTAAAAATAAATACAACCTGCTAAGTCCACCCAGTGTTTCTCATACACCTATTTGTTTAGGGATGACCACTTGGGATCGGATAACCTCGCAGGGAACTTGTCCTTGGAAAAGACTGGTTCTCCCTCTCTGTAGCCACTCAATTGCCTGTAGCTCTTCATCTAGGTGTGGGGCCTTGGGATTTTCCCCCATCCACATGTCACTAAACGATGCCATCGTCCATGTCTTCTTTATGGCATCATATTGTCAACATTTCATGGGTGCCACATCCCTGTCACATATAGAAGACACTTCCTCACAGCGGAAAGATGTCCTTGTCCTCTGACTCTTCCAATCTTCCTGCTCTCACCCTCATTCTGTGATGTCTCCTGGACCTTGGGTGTAGAAGTTGCGTTGTAGATGTAGCAATTGGTGCCAGACACCCCATGGTCTGTTGTTTGCATTTTGATCGGTCTTGGTTTCCTGCATCGTCTTCATCTGCTGGGGGTGGGAGTTGGTTCTTTTTTTTTTTTTTTTTTTTATGAGAGGTGAGAGCTACAGTTCATATCTAAAGATGCAGAGCACTGTATACTTGCAATGAGCTAAGAATAGATTTTAAACATTCCTACCACAAATAAATGTAAATGCTAAGGAGGTGGGGTAAGGTGTTCTGAGATTTGATTTGGGCATTCTAGCATGTATGTGTATTTCAAAACAGCATGGTGTATGCCACAAATATATATAATTTTTGTCAATTCAAAAATAAATAATTGATCCTTTTCACATGAGAATGGAAAATTGTTCCGATTCTTTGACTACAACTCTTGGTTTAGTGTTGAAAAGAAACAGTGAGGGGAAGCATTCCGGGCACGTTCCTGACCACGGGGGAAGCTCCTGGCTGTTCAGCGCAGGGTGTGATGTGACTATGGTTTTTCAGTTGTTGCTTTTATAAGTGCCCTTTGTAAGGTTGAGAGAGTTCCAGATACACATTTGTTGGGCGTGTTTATAACAAGCACTTTGCTTCTGCTCGTTTGTTCCGCAGCACCGATGGCGGACCTGCTGCACATGCCAAGTGAAGCATAGTCTCAGACAAGGACAGGTTCTCTATTCTTTTTTAGATCATAGTGAAGTGGAAGGGACGGGCACTGTCCTACTTTCCTTTCTATTTTTAGGATAAAACATTCTCACCAAAAGCAGCTTAGCAGAGGACAGGGTTTACAGCGCCAGGTCATAGTTCATCGTGAAGAATGGAGGTCAAGGCAGGTACTTGAAGCGGAAACCATGGAGGACTGCTGCTTGCTGATCCGCTCTCTGCCTTGCTCATAGATTCATACTTAGTTCTTATACTCCCCAGAACCGCCTTTCTAGGGAATGTCTCTGCCCACAGTGGCTGGGCTGGGCTCTCCTACATCAAATACTAATTAAGATAATCTCCCTTAGTCAGGACCACAAGCCAGTCTACTCTAGACCAATTCCTCAATTGAGTCTGTCCTCTCACAATAATTCTAGGCTGTGTCACTGACAAGTAAAGCTCACTAAGACAGGAACCTAGGCAGACCTTCACAATACCAAATGGTGAGTGGCTTGGGGAAAAAGGACAAAAGAATCTACTCTTCTGAGGAAGATGTGTCTTGATTTGGGTGCCCTGGAGACAGAGCAGGAGGCAAGGACTCAGGATCAGGGAATTCATGATTCCATCAGTAACCTCAGGACTCAAGTGTAAGGAGTGGCTAGGCATCAGAAGGCAAGCCAGGAAAGGTGCCAAGCTGAACTGGGGAACAATTGAGGCTCAGTTTGAGAAGACCATGAAATTGCTCAGAAGGTGTCACAGAACTGTCCTTTGAAAGGATGGAAAGTAAGAGACAAAAAAAATAAAATTCAGAACAGTGTGCATGGGACAGTTCTCAGCTGCAGCTGCAGGTAAACCTGGGGGAATGAGGTGCAGACACCAAGAGCATCTCCTGCTGGGGGGCCAGGGGTACAGAAGCACTGTCGTATAGCAGCTTCCGAATTGAAACATCCCCTCCCGGAGGGAGGTTCATGAGACACCAGAAAGAAACTTCACAAGTCCCTCCCTCAGTTATAAAAGCAGTAATTACTGCTGAGGAGAGGGGACTCCCCAAACTGTCATGCAGGAAACTCTTGGGGTGCAGCTTTCCTGCATTGTGGTCTACGCTGGGGTGAGCTTCTCAGTGATGCACCTGCCTTGAGTGGCCCATTCTCCTGTAAGGAACTCCACTGAACTCACCGCTTTGCCAAGTTGAACGTAGGTGGGATCGTTGCTTTGGCCTGTAGTCAGTGCCCCCTCTAGGGTGAATTGTTCACACTGGCAGCAGCTAGTGGGTGTGTTCCTTTTCCTTTGTCCATTAGATTTACAAAATGGTATTGTTTTTAAAGTTTATCTGTATTACCTGTAGGCCCGGCTAGCAACCAATCAAGACACAGACAGACACTTGTTATATTTTAAAATAGCCTTAGTTAACCTGGGGCAGGGAAGGTATCAATCCTCTAAACTACTTTCCATAGTAGGGCCTCAAGCATGGGATCCCTGCCTCTATCCCATGCCATCTGCTTCCAATTGCTTCTATCAAGCTACCTCCCATCCATAATCCCATATACTTGCTCATGTTCTTCATCTGGGCCGGATTCTCCATCCACGCCAGCCATGTGCTTCTCCAGCTGACCCATGGCGGCCTTCCTCTCCTCACTTCAGGTCTCTCTCCTTTCCTGACGGCAGTCCTTTTTCTTCCCAGAATTCCTCTCTTCCCTCCCCCCCAACCCCACCCCCACCCCACCTATCTCCTGCCCTGCCCAGATGGGATTGGCTCTTTATTAAGTAAAAGTTTGGTCAGACAGCAAACAGTAATTAGCATCAAAATGCATCAGATTATCCCAACAAAATGGAAATGGCACAGTATAAAACAGGTGTGTTTATCTGCAAATGCTGCAGGCTTCTCAGGGGGTGAGGCACCCCAGGTTTGGGGGGAACCAACTACTCCAAGGGGCTTAGGGTCCCTTACCTAACAGTCCTTCTCCTTCCCTTAGCCTTTGCCTGCTGGTTTAAAGGTGTCTCTGTGTTCCCTCTACTGTAGGGACTGAGTCTCTGCCTCTGTAATTGTTGATTGACTGGGTGAGAGCAGACTCCCAGCCTCCTCTGCTCTCTGTGGCATGACAGGCACAGAGAGACGCGTTGCATGTGAGGGGAAATGGGCTGCATTTCAGAGAAACAGAAACTCACTGCTAGGCACTCCAGTTTGTTGATTGAATGGAAGAATGATAGACTGCTGGCCCACATGGATGCCACTGTGGTGGCTAACACTAGCTGCCCCCTTGACTGGACTAGGCTTATCCAGAGAAATGGGAAAGCATTAGTCCTGGGTGCATCTGAGAAGCTGCTTCCAGAACAAATGGACACATGAGTCAATGGGATGAATAGGCGGATGGTCCGTTTCGATTGTCAACTTAATTTGAAAAATGAATTCCTAGGGCATTAGTGAGGATCACACATGGATGTGTCTGTGGGGACATCTCCAGGGTTCACTTAAGAGGGAAGACCCCTCCTATTTATGGGAAATCTACCCATAGGCTGAGGTTCCAGAGAGAATAAAAGAAAGAAGAGGGCAAAAGCTAAATGCCAGATTTCCTGCTCTGTTTCCTGACCCACTGAGATGTGATCAAACAGCTGCCTTGCTGCTGCCTCAGCCTCAGGCTGCCCCCACAGCCCGTACCTTCCTGAGGTGGGCAGGCCCTTAAGGAGCCTCAGTTGGCAGGACCAGACACTCTCTGTCAATGGAAGCACAAGGGCTCCCTTGCCTGATACTTTCCTTATAGTTGGCCAGAAGTAAGTCTTTGGGAAGGCAGCGTGAAGCCAGCAGCCTCTGCCAGGGAGGGAGGCAGAGCTTGCAGCTGCTTGTGAAGTGGGTCAGTGTGTCAGATGCCAAAGCCTGGGAAGGAGCCAGGTGAAGGGGGAACATTTTTGCCTGTTCCCAGAGCTAAGGGGCAGGCAGCATGTGGTGCTGCGGGCAGCCACTGGCAAAGTTTCCAGCTACTGACTTGCTCTTTCCCAAGACCTCATGTTGCTGTGGCTTCTGACCCTTCCGTTCCATTGGTTTGGCAGTGGTACTGTGCGTTGTGCCTGCTAGTCACATTCTGCACACTTTCCCATCTCTGAACGAAGGCGCTGCTCCACCCTGCCTCGCTGGTACTTTCCCTAAGTGGTCCCTCCATCTGGAAGCCATCCTTGCATCTTCTGGCCCCTTCCAAGCTCTCTCCACTGAGCACCTGCCATCCCTCATCACAGGCAAACAACAGAGCCTAGGGATTCTGTACCTAGACTCTGGACTCTGCTAGCCTAGGCTCTGTCTCTGGTCTTAACAGCAGCAAGAACCCAGGCAAGTGGCTGGACCTCTGTGCCTCAGTTTCCTTACCTCTTAAGTACAGTGTCAATCCTGTGAAGTGTATCAGAGATCAGCAAGTGTGAGGACCTGGTATTGATTATTACCCAAACCCACGTTTCCTGGGCTTTCTTCTGGGGTGTCTTCTTGATTCTTCTGAGGAAACTGTGTGTGCACTGCAAGTGAATGTGCACTGCAAATGTATGTGCCCCACAGTGAGGGAAGCTAAAGGGAACAGAACTGACACTTCCAGCGGGTGCTTTTTGTCATCTTTTATATTGTTTCTGAGGAAGGTCGCTTGACAGTTGTTGGTAGAGTGTAGGATATCTTTGCAGAGCCATCCCCCTCCAAAACACACACACACACACACACACACACACACACACACACACACACACACACACACTAGTCTTCCCAGAACCCCGACTACTATGGTTTGAGTGAATCCCCAACACTTCAGTCCCCAGCGCTGTGTGGCTGATGAGCAGTGAGGGATTGTAAGGGGAAGTTGCTTCGGTCAGTAAGATCCTCGCCTTCAAAGGGACTAATGCTGCAATGAGACCCTGGCTAGCTCCAGTGAGGGTTAATATGATTGTCATCTTAGCAGATCTAGAATCACCTAGGAGACCAGCTTTGGGGGGCTTGTGTTTGAGAAATTTTCTAGATTAGGTTAATTCAAGTGGGAAGACCCTCCCTGAATGTGGGCAGCAGTGTTCCTTGGGTTGAGGTCCCAGACTGAATACAAAGGAGCAAATGTAACCAGTCCCCCCCCCCAAACTCCTGCAGCTGTGGCTTCCCTGCTATGATGGGCTGTGCCTTCAAACTGTGAGCCAAGATAAACCCTTTCTTCTCTAAGTTGTTTTTGTAGGGAATTTTGTCACTACCACAAGTAACTGGTACAATCCCCCAGAAAGAACTTGACAGCTCGGTTTCCTCTGCTTTAACTCACTGTGTGGCCACATCTACACCTGCTGCAGCTGTCGCCATAGGACCTCACCAGAGGACAGAACAGATGAGGCTAGCAGATCTTAGAACTTCATCCTGCAAGTTAAACCTGTTTTCTTTGTAAAGCACTCAGCCTTTGGTATTTTGTTATAGCATCAGAACCTAGACTAATACATCGAACCAAGACCTGAAAACATTCATGGGAAGATCTCCCCAGAGAGTGGCTTACATTAATTCACTGTAGGGCTGAGGGAGTTCCACCGTCTCAGCTGTGTGGCAGAATGCCCATTCACAGATCCGTCTTCACAGCCTCCTCTTCTAGGTGCTATGCTCCTAGCTACACTGAAATGTGGGGACAGGAAAAGATTCTTAACTCAGATGTCCTGCAGTTAGATAAGCTTTGGGGTAAGATGCAAGGCCGGAACCCCCAACTCACTTTCCTCTTTGGTTTCCTTTCTGGTACTGCATTTTCAAGTAACTTATTGCTAAATAAAAATGGCCTATTGCTGTTCCTGGCGCTGCTTCCACACTGTAATGGTGTGATGACAACCGGTGGCTCACGAGATGGGGAGCAGGAATGGCCAGAGGATGGAGAACTCCGGCGCGGTGAATGAGTGAGAAACAGACTTCCTGGGAGACAGCTTCAGTGGAACAGCTCGTTTAGTTGAGGGGAAAGAAAGGCTATGTAAGCCTTCGGGGAGTGAGTAGAGGCTTTCGGTGTGAGTGTACATCATTGGCAGAGTCGAGGTGCTGGGAATGCCTCATTTGCGTGAAGAGGAATCCCAGGTGCTTGCTGGACATGACCTTGTAAGGAGAGGGGAAGTTTAACCAGTAACCTGGCTGCCAAGCTATGTGAACACCTCAGGGGTGGCAGAGGTGGGGGTCGTAAGGCTACCTGCTAGGGGACATGCAGGCCAAGGGCAAGGAGGGAGCGGTCCTACTCCTGCCAGACTCAAGATGAGATTTTTCGGGGCTTGGACACGCCTCAACCTCACTCTTGCTCCAGGCTAGATCTCCCCAGATGCACAGCTCCCGTGCCCCACAAATGTTTACTTCTCTCCTGACAAGTATGACGTGGTAGGCAGTAGCCGCTCACCCAGGTAACATGTGGGTCTGGGAGTTGTAAAGGACGGAAACATGTTCTTGTTTTAATCCCAAGTGTGGGGTTTTAGTTTGGGCGTTAGTTTGTCCAAGGTTGATAATGGCCTCGTGCGTCTTTGCCAGCTGGTGAGGGCCTGCTCCTGTAGCACAGAGACGGGTGTGGTACTTGCCAGATGCAGTTAGTTTAATTCTGAGGACTCTGAGGGCTGTAAAATGAGAACTCAGAGCCAGAGAAAGCGTGATGGTTTGAAGACGACTGGGGCTGCTGGGGGGAGGAGGGGGGCGGGGAAGGTGGCAGCTTAGAAGAGACAGACTTCTAGGAACATTTGGAGAATGATGCTCCCAGAGAGAGACAGAGAGACACTTCAATGAACCCTAAAGAGTCAGGAGAAGAGGTCTACACCCCCTCTCTCCACTAACCTTCTATCTCTCGTACTTAGTGCTGGGGTGTCAGAAGGAGTTGGGGTGGAGAAGGAATTAAATACCCCAAATAAAATAGAGCTTAAAAACTAGTGTCAAAAAGGTGTCTTCATGGCTCCCTGATGCAGATATAGACAAGATGTACTTGGAGACTCAAGCCACAGTTAGCATTGGGAGCATCTGTTTGTGTTTACAGAGGACGAAGATTAAGTTAGGAACTGTCAGAGCAAAGGTTGTACAAAGGATGCCCACACCCTTCTGTGACAGTCGACTGTGAGGAGTCGACTGTATGGCACTTCTCAGAACGGGATCCCTGAGAAGAAAGCTCAGTGTGAAAGGCTGCATCTGCACCAGAACTTGGGAGTGTTTGATCCATACGCATCTCAAAGAAACGCACTCTGACATCTCAGGCCTCGCTAGGCAGAGAGGCCACAAGTGACTTGGAGGCCAGCGATGGTCAAGCTGCCACGCAGATCCAGAGAAAATCGTAGTCTCGGTCAGAGGACATCATCCCATCTGGCAGCCCTGGCCTATCTTAATAAGAGTTGGAAGCCAGTTTTGACAAGCTTCGTGGAGCTCCCGGCCAACTTGTCACTGTGTGGTTGGTTAGTCGACCCATTCACCCATTCCTATTTCACCAGGAGGGGACGTGATGACAAGGAGTCGAGGCTGCCTGGGCGTCCTTGAGGCTGCTTTCTGTCACACAAACAAGGAGCACATTTTAGGGCCTGTGGTAATTAGAGATTTTGGTAAAATTACCCATTTTAATGCAAACGTTTCTTATGTGCTGAATAGAGTCTTCGCTGTGCAAACTCATACGTTGCTGGGGTCCCTTCTTCCTCACTCTGATCCCACGTTCTTTTTTCCTGGATTGAATTTGCAGGAGGCTGGAACATTTTACTGCTCCCTTGGGAGAGCAGGACCTTGGTCTCATTTGTTAGTTCTGTTGGGGGATGGGTTGCCTTATTTGGTTTTTGCTGTGGCGGTGAAGTCTCTAATATATTCACTCCAGCTTTAATCTGTGTCATAATAATATCCTTCCCCTTCCCTTTTGGCTTGCTTTCGTTTCTTCTCTATACTTTATAAAGTCGCCTTCTTTTCTCTTTTCAGTGATAAATAATATTGTCTAACGTTATGACCTTCACTGTGAATGCAATTATCCTGAAAAAGTCACACCGTTTAGTTTTTTATTTAATTAAAATATATTCACATCATTTTCCTCCTCCCTTTCCTCCCTCCAGCCTCTTTCATGCCCTCCCCCAAATTCATGCCCTCTTTTCCTTTAGTGTGTGTGTGTGTGTGTGTGTGTGTGTGTGTGTGTGTGTGTGTGTGTGTTTAAGATAAGCAATTTGTTTTTGGGGTTTTGGGTTTTTTTTGGAGGTGGGCAGTTTCGAGCAGGGTCTTCTCTGTGTTAGCCTTGGCTGTCCTGGACTCGCTTTATAGACCAGGCTGGCCTCGAACTCACAGCGATCTACCTACCTCCACCTCCCGAGTGCTGGGATTAAAGGCATACACCACCATACCTGGCTAAGTGATTTGTTTTAGAAGAAAGAGAACAATTTTTAAAATTCTACCATTGATTTTATTACTGCTAGACTAAGAGTCTTGTCACCATGATGCTATCATTAAAATCTTTATGTTAACAAGTGCTTGGGGGTTATTACAGCACCCTGACCTATGCTGATCAACACTGACTGTTTTCATCAATGGGCAACCGGTGAGTGAAGAAGCAGCTGTGAATGAATTGCATCGTTAGCAAAGCTGAATGTCTTGTGTACTTGGTGGTCATGCATTTGGGGAGCTGGCTTTTTTTTCTGCTTTTACATCTTCATCTTTATTCTTATTAACCTATGAGTTTTGCTCTCCTTCATATATATATCACAACTATTTTGACCGTTGTATTATTAGATTTCTAATTTGCTTTTTTTTTCTAATATGATTTTTCAAACATATGTTTCATCCAATACAGCAATATTTTTTTTCCTCGCACACGTTTAGAAAGCTCTTACAGAGTGATGGTCAGACTGTCTCACATTTACTGTTATCTGTTTACATTTGCATCCTCTAAGCATCTGTGTTCCTCTCTGGGTACACAAGGCACTCAAGTCCACTCCCGCTCTCACGTGCGTCTCATTCCTGTGACTCGCTCTTCCTCCCTCTCCCACCTCAGTACTGACTGTCTGCTCAGGTGACTGCTTCATCTCAAAAGTGGCAATGCTGCCTCTGGCCTGATCACCTCTGTTCTCGAGTTGTCACTCGGCCTTACAGATGGCAGACACACTGGGCAGTACATATTTACAGTTTTGGCAGGTATTGAAAGAAGCCCCCAGCTCCTCTGTACAGAGGCCTCCTGAAAGTCAGTGAGTCCCACCTCCTCCCTCAGCCCAGAGCCCTTTGCCTGATGCGCCTGTGTCCCTGCAAGACTAACATTCTACACAATGAATCCATGCTACTGCTTGCTCTAAAGGTCTGTGCATGTGACCATGGAGGGGGCTGAGGAAGAGGGTGACAGAAGTCCTCAGGTCTTGGAGGAGTTTGTGACAGAACTTCTCTCCGGTATGCAATCTCGAGTTGGGGCTCAGTTGTCCGTCCCTATGCCCTTCACTCGCCCTGAATGTTGGCCAGGATGACCCTGTGTCTGCAGGAGCAAGTGGTCCTTTATAATTCTCAAAACCCCGATTTCTCACTCATGGGTATCCACTGTGGTCCCAGTGGGGTGACTCTCTGACACATGCAGCTAGCTCTCTTCCTGTGGCTCCAGTCTCAGCAAGGGTCCCTCTCATGATTTCTGTGGCAGGGGAAGAGAGGCAGGTGGCAGTGTCCTGAATGTTATTGCTGTCATCTGAGAGAAGACGATGGCAGAAATGGTTACCTGTCCCCGACTAACACAACAAGGCAGGAAATTTCTTTTTTTTTTCTTTTTAAATATATTTTATTAATTTATTCATATTACATCTCTTTTTTATTTGTTTTTTTCTCCTTCATTAATTTATTCTTGTTACATCTCAATGGTTATTCCATCCCTTGTATCCTCCCATTCTTCCCTCCCTCCCATTTTCCCCTTATTCCCCTCCCCTATGACTGTTCCTGAGGGGCATTACCTCCCCCTGTATATGTTCATAGGGTATCAAGTCTCTTCTTGGTAACCTGCTGTCCTTCCTCTGAGTGCCACCAGGTCTCCCCCTCCAGGGGACATGGTCAAAGGTGAGGCACCAGAGTATGTGAGAAAGTAATATCCCACTCTCCACTCTACTGTGGAGAGTGTTCTGTCCATTGTCTAGATCTGGGTAGGGGCTTAAGGTTTACCGCCTGTATTGTCCTTGGCTGGTGCCTTAGTTTGAGCGGGACCCCTGTGCCCAAATCGGCCTATCATAGGAAATTTCTTATATGCCAAAAGAAAGAGGAGATCTGGGCGTCTGTAATGTCTATTGCATTCTGGCCGGTGACCCCAACATTGGTTCATTCTATGTTCCTCCACTTGTGATGTCTTAAAAGCTCTTCGTTTGTGAAAGTGTATTAGTCAGTAGTTGTAGCACTAATGCCACCTAACAAACCACTCTAAAACTCAACACTGTATGATAATCAGCATTCATGCTTTTCCTGCCTCGCCAATCTGTCTACGGCCTTGGCCGTGTTCTGAGTGCAGATTGGTCTGGTTGGCTGCAGGGCTTGGCTTGGATCAACTTCAGGCCACGAACTGGCTATTCTAATGGTAGCTTTCTATTTTTATTAAGATATTTATATTTTATTTAATTTATTATATATGATTATATTTATTTTCTAAATATATGTCTGTTAGAAAAGGAAGCAAAGGTCTAGGCATAGTGGTCCTATCAGCTGTGCGTGGCCTTTCAGGAAGCATGAAGCTTAGAATCCCACAGATGACCACTTAGATTCCGGCCCTGCCATGCATGGCTGTGGCCCCTGGGTAAGCTCTCTTCGCTCCATGCCATTGTATAAAATGGGGCCAGTACTTCCCTTTGGGCAGTTCTATGCCAGTCAATAATCACAAATGAGCTAACGTAATAACAAATAATATTGAGCCCTTACCCAGTGACAAGCGCCAGGGAAAAGGCTGTGCTTCCACAGTCAGCAGTGCCGTGACCCTTTAATACAGTCCCTCATGTTGTGGTGACCCCCAACCATAAAATTATTACATTGCTATTCCATAATTGTAATTTTACTATCATGAATCATAATGTAAATGCTTGATATGCAGGGTATCTGATATGCAGCCCCTGTGAAAGGGTCATTTGATCTCCCCCAAAGGGAGACCCACAGATTGAGAACCACTGCACTACAGGATAGTTCCACCACTCCACATCAATGTGGGATGTGAGGTTCATCCCAACCAAAGACTAGAGAGGAGTAAGAGGCAAAAACCCTCCTGAGACAGAGCCACCAAGTCACAGGTCCTCTGAATGCCTTGTTGGTTAACGACTTTAAATGAGCTGAGGGCTCAGGCTTGCAGCCTTGACATGAAGATCCCACCCAAGCCGGGCATCTGCCTTCGGTGCATTTACAGACTGCTCGTGCTTCCCTAGGCTCCGAGGACCAGGAAGCTGGGCAGGGAGATTCCCCTCTGCTACTGAACTTACAGCCTGTGTTAGGCAGGATTTCACAGAGTCAAAGAACCAGCAGGTGACATATATATGCCTATGTACTGTATAAAAATATGTAGATTCCTAGGAAATATATATACTGGGTAGGAACTCAGTCAATACTATTTGTTATTGTGTTACTATATATATATACTATATATATATATATATATATATATATATATATATATATATATATAGAGAGAGAGAGAGAGAGAGAGAGATGATAGATAAATAGAGAGATAGATAGATAGATAGATAGATAGATAGATAGATAGATAGATAATCATAGATAGATGGAGAGATGGCACAGATAGACAGAACATAGATAAATGGATGGATTGATGGATGATGGATGGAAGGATGTCTAGACAGATAGAGTTATCATAAGGAATTTGAGGCTTAAACAACCCAGGATCTGCAGTCAGACCCACAGAGCTGGCAGCATTCATCCAGAGCAAGTCCAAAGTCTGAGTGAGAGCCAGCAGAGTGGGAGGTTGAGAGCTCCTGTCTGAAGTCCACAGGCCCAGGACTCAGGAAGAACCAAGTATTTCAGCAGGAGGAGAACCACATCCCAGCTCTCTGCAGCCCAGCTGAAGGGGATCTGTCAGGAAAGGTCAGCCTGATTGCTCTGAGTCGGCCTCCCACCCTGAGGGAGCAGCCTCCATACTCATGCATGTTATGAGTATGTTAACAGTCACTGAGAGCCGAAGTAAGTCACCTCAGGGAAAGGTCTCTAGTGTGGGTTTTACTTGTCCTTGACTTTATTTTTAAAAACAAATCCAAAACTTAAAGATGTCAAATATCTTTCAAGTAAAGATATCTTTCAGATATCAGATGTCTTTACCCATCACTGCGAGGTCAGGCATCTTCATATCTATTGCTTTTCTTTCCATTTTTGCAGCTTAAGATACACAAGATATGTGTATCTTTGTTTGTTTGTTTGTTTGTTTGTTTGTGTTTTGTTTTATTTTTTTAAGATGGGTCAAGTGTGTACCATTGGTCACTAGCAGAGGCCAACTTAAAAGCCAGCAGCCTGGTCTCAGGGTCTGTGGTCTCTGACCAAGGTGGCTACCATGCCACTTGGTTTTATCAACCAGATTTCTAACACTGGTTTCTAAACAGTTGCTAAATCACCCATGTGTTGATCATATGTCCAGCTGAAGGAATTCTGTCCTTCAAGTGCCTGTGTGGTTCAGCCCAGAGCTAATCACGCGCCTTCCAGACCTCTCATGATCACCACAGTGCCACAGCTCCCCAGGGCTTCCTTAGGCAGGTAAAGAATCTTCCTGTGAAAAGGCCACCTTGTGTGTTTATTTTGTGGGTGCATGTTCATGAGTGTGCAGGTACACGTGGAGATCAGAGGGCAACCATGGATTTCATACCTCAAGAGCCTCCACCTTTTCTTTTTGAGACAAGCTCTCTCCCTGGCCTGGAACTCAGCAAGTATGTCGATTAGGCTAGCTGGCCACGGGGCATCTGCCTGTCTCAGTTCACTCTAACTCCGGGATTACAAGTCTGTGTCACGCATCTGCCTCTTCACATGGGTTCATGGGCTCAATCATTTACTTAGTGGGCCATCTCCTCTGGCCCCAAAAGGGTGACTTTAAATGGAGTGTTCATTTTTTTCTAACTGGCTGTACAAAAGAAACCCCCAAATTACAGGCTTAACTACGGCTTCAGTTTGCCTCTGAGTGACTCCTGCCGTTTTATGTCAACAAAAAATAAAATAAAATAAATGGGCCTGAGGTCATCTTGATTAAGGGGAAACAAATATTCCCTCTTGGTTTTGAAGGGCAGAAGGGGTGAAATTCTCCTTTCCTGGCCTTGCCCAGCGAGCTTATGAGGTGCTTTTCATTAAGACCCACTTGTGTTTTATGGATTTCTAAAGAGGCACAATTTGAACTTAATTCTTTCTCTCTTTAAGACAAGCACCCCCACAGTTAGTATTTAAAATGTCACATGCAGCCAGAGGCCTCGGTGGGTCACGGAGGGCTGGGCAACCCATCCTGGGAAGTAATAAAATTGACGCTGAATGGCTTCAAGACTGGGGACTTGCCCTGAGAGTTCACGAATAGAAAAATCTGAAATGAAACCATGAATAAATCTCAAGAAAGTTGATAGCAGAGCCTTAAAGGAAGGAAGTCGGTAATAGTCTGGGTTAAGCTGCATCCCATTTGGAGGGTCTGTCAGGAGTGAACTTTGAGCAGCCAGTGAACTGTGCACGGAGGGGGCCCCTCAGCCAGGTCACATCACTTAAATCACCATCTTTCTCGGCCACCTTAATACTGACCAAGTCTCAATGCAGGGAGTACTCTCTCGGGAGACAAGAGAGGGGCAAGCAGTGACGCAGGATTTGAACTTGATTCTGCCTGAAAGCCTGCATGAAAGGGGTTGGGAGGAAGCCAGAACACGGAAGCACTGCAGCCAGGATGTGCTTTTCATGGTGTGATTTCTTATTTCTCTTATCGCTGTGGTTCTAAGGCCCAAAACAAACACAGCTTCTTTATTATGGTCTCAGAATGTGATCTGATCCAGAACTTCAGAAAGAGGTCTCAGTTATTCTGGAAACTCAAATTAATATGTGGCCAAATAGTGGATCATGGCAGACACTGTGAGGCAGCACTGGCTCGTCCTCCTAACCTGTCATTGTCCCCAAGCACTGTGCATAGTGGCCATTCATTTTAAATCAGGAGCGTCTTTCAATCTCAGTGCACAGAGCTCAGCCTGTTGTACATCTTGCTCTCCAGGGAGTCATTGGTCTCTGCTTAGATCAGTGGTTCTCAACTGTGAGTCTCTTTGGGGGGGGGGGGTTGTCGAACAACCCTTTCACATGGGTCACATATCAGATATCCTACATATCAGATATTTACATTAAGATTCATAACAGTAGCAAAATTAAAGTTACAAAGTAGCAACAAAATAGTTTTATCATTGAGGGTCAGCACAACAGGAGGAAGTGCATTAAAAGGAATGTGTTAGATGCTCTGGGTCCCTCTGGTATCATTGTGCACAAATTGTTGCAGGAGCTAAGGTGGCTTAGGGAATAAAAGCACTTGCCTCACAAGCCCAACACTCTGAGTTCAATCCCAAGGCTCCACATGAGGCGGGAGAGCATCAACTCCTCCTCTGATCTCTGCCGGTGAGCTGTGGAATGCATGCACACCCGCACAATTAATACCTTAATTCCATCATTAATTAAAGGAGCAAGAAAGGCACACGCTGAGCACCCTGGCACAGAATCCTTGTGCAGGGGTTGGCGTTTCTGTTGGTTGCTTTTTAGTTAGTTGCTTCCCTGTTGCTGTGATGAACACTGTGACCAAGGCAAGCTACAGACGAGAGGGCGTGTTTCAGCTTATGGTTCCCAGAGGGAGAAGAGCCCATGATGGCCGACCTGAGGGAGCAGGTAGCAGGCAGCTGGAGTGGCAGCTCCGAGCTCACATCTCAAACGGCAAGCGGGAAGCAGAGAGAGCACACTGAACTTGGCACAAGGCTGTTGAAACCCAAAATCTCCAGTGACAAACTTCACTCAGCAAGGCCACACCTCCCAAACCTACCTGAACAGTGCCACCAGCTGGGGAGCAAGTATTCAGATGCCCCAGACTGTGTAGGACAACTCATTCATACAACCTCAGCGAGAGAGAGATTCTAACGCGGGATTATTAGACTAACTGGAGCATTTGCATTTTCATGGTTTCTCCAAGTTGGCCCTCACAGTGCCTCATTTATGCTCCACCAGCAACAGTTGGGACCTATCATTTTCCCTCACCTTTTCCTACTATTGATACATTAAACTTTTTCATTTTTTACAAAGTTGGTAAAAAAACAAACAAACAAACAAACATTGTTTCCCTTCTGTTTATTCAATTGAAATTGAATGAATTGAGCATCCCCTGGCATCTTTACCAGCATAAACATCAATAGTTTCCTTTATTTTTCCTTCTGGGAATTATTAGTCCACATCATTAGTCTGTTTTTATTACATATGTATGAGATTAGGTGAGTTGTGTCTGTGTGTCTGAGAATAGACATATGTGTCACAGCATATGTGGAGGTCATAGAACAATTTTCTGGAGTAATTTTTCTCCTTCTACCAAGTAGATCTCAGACATTGAACTCGGGTCATCAGACTTGGCAGCAAACGCCTTTACCCGCCCAGTCATCTAACTAGCCCTCATTAGCCTATTTTTATTGAGTTTTTGTTCTTCTCTTATTTCTTTGTAAGTTAATACCTATTTTTAGTAACCCTTGGTTTATGATGTAGGTTGCAAATGTCTTTTTCTTACATCACATGTGTCTTTTGCCTTGGTTGTTTATTTGCTAAATGCTATCCTAAACCTGAGAGGCAGCCAATCTGCCAATCATTTTCTTTGTGGCTTCTGGGATTTGTGTCGTGCTTGAAAAAGTCCTTCTTCCCCTGTAATTATGAAAATATTTTCTCTATATGTCAGTTTTGTTATTTTGTCCTTTATGCCTATGTATTCCATCCACCTGGAATGGATTATTGCTTGCGACCGGAGGAAAGATTTGACTGTACTTTTCCCCAGGTGTGTTGCTGTTTACCTAGCCTTGTGACTGCAAACTCACAAGTCCCTGCCTATCTTAAAGTTCTACTTCTTCAGTGACAATTCCCACTGATGCCGAAGGATCCAGTGGCTCTCAGGGTTCCATTCACATTAGTGTCACCTGAGTGTGTGTGTGTGTGTGTGTGTGAGAGAGAGAGAGAGAGAGAGAGAGAGAGAGAGAGAGAGAGAGAGAGAGAGAGAGAGAGAGATGGCGTGTGCATACATGCATGTGAGAGTATCTGTGCCCGAAATTGAATGTGTAGAGGATGCTGAGGGCCCTGCTCTAGCACTCTCCACCCTGTTATGCAGACACAGGGTCTCTTCCCATGCTGTGGGGAACCATATACTGCCAATTGATTGTTTCTCTCAACCACCCAACCTAATTACTGCCAGCCTTCAAATCTGTTCCTCTTGGGGGTGATCAATTCAGGCAAAAAGGCTGGGTGGGCATTTGTGTGAATCAACCCCATGAACACGGGTACTTCTGGGGCACAGAAAGCTGCCCCCCTCTGTTCCCTTATGTTCTGCTTTATTCTGTGTGGTTTAAGCATCAACACCCCCAAAGTCACTCTTTTGCATGCTTTCCACGCAAGTCATCCACTTCAGCCTCCGCTCATGCTGTGTGCCCTGAGCAGAGCCCATTTTGTTCCTTCCCCAGCCTGCACCCAGCAGAATCCTACCCTCCCGCCCTGCTGCAGGGTGCTGTTACCAGTAGCAGCTCACTGGAACCACATGCAGGGAGAGCTTTGTAAAAATCCCTGAAATTGAAGACACTCCCCAGGCCAATTACAATCACCTCTGTGGGCGGGGCCAGGCTTCAGGACTTCTGAAAGCTCTGTGGGCACTTTGAGGTATGGCTTCTAGGGGTGGGAACCACCAAATCCCAAGCCACGCCCCAATACTGGGAAATGACCTCTAATGACTTTGGCTGTGCCCACTGGGACATACACAAGTATCACAATTCTTTTCTTTTAAGTAAATAAATAAACCCCCACAAAACCTTTATTTGTTCATTTTGGCATACGTGCAATCAGCATTTAAAAGGTATAAAGAGGTGGAGAGGAGGTCCTCTCTCATCCCTGGTCCCCCCAACAGCACCAGGTATAGCTGAAGGACCCAGCAGAGTGGTCACAGAGGCCTGGTTGTGAATCTTGCCTCTACCACAGTCTTCTCGATGAGGCTGGGCCACTTGTGGTCTCTCCAATACTATCTTCCAGCCCAAAGCCTATGTTTGCCATCAGGAAACAACTTCAGTGTCACCCTGTCTCTGAAGACTTCCTCAGTCCCCCAAGTTGGAAGAGTCCAGGCTGAGTTACCAGCATGAAGCCAGGAACTCATTGCAAACTGGGTGGGAGAATTGGCAAGTCCAGGAAGATGGCAGAGGCAAGGTCAGGACAGGTGGCAGAATCAGGGACAAGTGAGCAGAGCCACAGCAGGGCTTCACCCAGACAGTCCACAGAGCGACTGAGCAGGAAGGAACTCAGTGACAAGACCAGTCAGGGTCTCCAAGCCCTGGAATAAGCTCAGGCTCCACTCTCCAGAAGGAAAAAAAAATGGAGCCTTACAGGTAATCTAGGAGGAGAGACATAATTTTACCTGGGTGCACAGTGAGGCTCCAGAGAGACAGACAGTAATGACACCTCGTCACATACCCTCTCAGATGCTCAGGAATCTGAAGTGTGGTCATAAATGCAAGAACCTCCTCCATGCTGAAGAAAGAGAGACAGGCCTGGAAGGAGAAGGGGACTGTCCAGTACGCGGCCATGGACCTTCGGTCATGCAACTGGCTTCTAGAGAACATGGCTCAGGAGGGAAGTGCATCTAACAGTGAGATGTGTCTTAGATGGGATTGGGGGGGTTGTTTTGTTTTGTTTTCATTTGTGACTCTGAGAGTCTGGCCACTAGACTGACTAAGGAGAAATCTAAGGGCACCATCCCAAAAGTAGATCCTAGACATAAAGTTCCCATTCAGAAATGGTCCTCTGGCATTCTTTACACATGACTCAGGCAAGCTGTCAACTCCTTCAAGCCATATTCTAGGAAAATGAACCAGGGCATGGGCAGGACGGCCCAGCTCAACTCTTATAGCCTAGAAGACGTGACTCCCCTTCAAATATTCCCTTAATCTTTCACTCATTAACCTATCTTGTGATATACCTATGTACTCGTGTTTATATGTATATACACGCATGTATCCTGCCCACTTTAACTGTTCACTCAATGATTCACTCATTAACTACCTGAGTTGCTATGGTCAATACATCAGGTCCTGTTCCATTCTCTCCATCACCTGCAACTCCATCATCCAGTGAAAGAAAGTAGGTGAAAATACTTTAGAAATGCATCCAGAAGAAAAGACAGGATTAAGGCTAGAGGACTTTGGGTACTGCAGATTAAAAACCAGATTTTGCCAACTCTTCACCAAAGCCAAGCATCAAGATGGTTCTTCCAAACTGGAAATCAGTGCATAAGAGGACCTCGCCCTCAGGTGGGTCTCAAGGAGAAGAGAGATGTGATGGTTCATCTTGATTGTCAGCTTGATGAGATTCAGGATCACCTTGGAAACAAGCCTCTATGGATGTCTCTGTGGGAATATCTAATTAGGTTAATTGAGGTGGTAAGGACCACCCTAAATGTGGGTGGCGCCATCCCACTGGCTTGGACCCTAGACTGAATTAAAGGAAGAGAGCAAGCTGAGCACAGTGTTCTCTGCTTCTTTACTGTGGATGCAATGCGACTGGCTACTTCAAATTCCTACCACCATTGCTTTCTCCCGTGATGACTGTCATCCTTGGAACTGTGAGCCAAAGCAAATCCTTCTCTCTTTACATGGACTTTGTCTGGTGTGTTTTCTCAACAGTCAGACAAGTAGGAGGAAGAAATGAGCCCAGAAGTTAGACCACCTCTGAGAGTTTGTGCCACCACAAGTTATAGACAAAACACCAAAAAGAAAGAAAGGAAGCAAGATGTAGACATTACCAAGCAATCTAGCACTCTGACAGGAGAGTCACCTGGCAGTCTGCAAGGACACACAGAAGAAAGCACAAGCCAGCACTGATCAACAGCAGCATTTTGTTGAGCTGGGGAAGGGTGACAGAGCCAGAGTCCAGGCAGATGAGGAGTAGGCTTACTGCTCTGATGGCTGCAGGTCTCCCTGCCCGACCCTGCAGATCGACGAGTTGCAGGCAAAAGGAGAGCAACAGAGTCACTATGCTGGGTGGTGGAGGCCTGTGCACATGTGGATGTATTGTGTTCATATGCATGTGTGTTGTAGAAGTTTGGGTTTATGATATTTATAATAGTTTTAATCCCAGATGTAGGATATGGGAGCTGCTCCAGTTTGTCTGTAGTTTATGAGAGGGTGTGTGATCTTTGTCAGCTGGGAACTGCCTTGTGCAGGGGCATGGTCTTCGCCAGTTGGAACAATTATGAAAGCCAGGAAGGGGGCATGAGGGCTGTGAGAGAGGGCCCATCCCACAAGGCCATGTGGAGCAAGCCAGTGAGCAACTCTCTTCAATTACCTCTGCCTCAGTTTCTATCTCCAGGTTTGTGCCCTGACTTCCTTGCGTGGTAGACTACAAGGTGTAAGATGAAATAGACCCTTTCCTCCCCAGGTTGCTTATGATCATGGTAGTTAGCACAGCAGCAGAAACTCTAAAACACGGAGTGTTACCAGTGATGGTGGTGCCCAAAGTCGCATGGGCTGGGCAAAGGGACTTTCTAAGTCGATCTGGTTTATTTGTAGTGTTACTCATTACAATATTGACCTTACCACTCAATTATCTTGGTCTGAAGTAGTTGGTTTTGTTGTTGGTTGTGACATCATTTCGAAGATTTCTCTACTCCCATGCCCTGGCAGACATGAACAATCAATCAGCATTCTCTATGAAAAATAATCCTTCTCAACATAGTCATGACCAATCAGTTTAAGTTCTTATGAGAGCTGAGACTCATTCTGCATCTCTGACTACCAATACATTGTAACAATTTGAAAAACTCAAGGAGGAAAAGAGACACAGTAAGAACTTTCAGTTCTCAGCCCGACTTCCCACTCTGCTCCAAACCAACTGTGTTTGAGGAACATGGCTTGTGTTTTCTTTTCTTTTCTTTTCTTTTGTTGTTTATTTTTTCTCACAGAAGTGTTACTAGAGTTATCTAAACAGGTGTGTATTGTTAGAAAAACAAGGGGATCAGGGAAGCAAAATGAGTCTCAGCTCTCATGAGAACTTAAAATTGATTGGTCATGACCATGTGGAGAAAGATTATGAAGATACAGAGAACACTGATTGATTGTTCCTGCCTGCCAGGGCCTGGGAGGGGAGAAATTTTAGAAATGATGCCATTCACAAGATTTTGGCACCACCACCACTGGTAACTCTCCACACCTTAGAGTTTCTACTGCTGTGGTAAACGCCATGACCATAAGCAACTCGGAGAGGAACGGGTTGAATTCATCTGACAGCTTGTAATCCATCACCCAAGGAAGTCAGGGTACAAGAAACCCCCAACCAAACCACCCTGTGGGAGAGGATGGAGGCTAAGGGAGATGTGCTCCTGGCCCTGGGGGTGGCTCTGCCCTCAGAGGGTGATCTCTGCCTCCAGTTGTTGATAGGATAGCATCTCAACTAAGCCAGCTCCCGGATGAGCTCTACTGAAACATCTCCCTTCATCGTCATCATCTCCCAGAGGGTGGTTTTGTCAGGGTGTTGCTGAACTGCACGCCACTCCGAGGTCCTAAAAACAGAACATTCCGAGGCAGCTCAGAGGTTGGTTGCCTATGTGAGCTGCAGGTTGGAAATCCCACCCCTTTGGGAGGGAGCTGCAGTTTTTGGGGGGTGGCTCTCTCCCGGGAACAGGGAAGAAAACAAAAATAACATCTAATGCCAACTATTGCGCTATCACAAAGGCTCCTGTGCCTGAAATGTGCATTTCTAAATTTTAACTGTGATTAGAATGATCTGTGTCTCCCACTGCAGATAGGACTCGTCTTGCATGCTACCTCTGACTCTGTGCCCCATGAGAGATGGTCATTGTGTTGGGGAGGAGGGACAGAGGTCAAAGTTACTCTCTATTTTACTTTAGTGTGTGTGTGTGTGTGTGTGTGTGTGTGTGTGTGTGTGTGTGTGTGTGTGTGAACATGCAAGCACACATGCTCAAGTATAGTGTACAAGTGTGGGTTTGTGTGTTTCAGTGTGTGTATGGAGGTCAGAGAGTAACTTTTTGGAGTCAGTTGGGTTCCGGGGAAACTCAACTCAGGCCCGATTATGACAAAAGCCTTGGGCGCTGTGCTGGCTGGCTTTACGTCAACTTGACCCAGGCCAGAGTCATTTGGGAAGAGGAAAACTCAACTGAGAAAATAACCCCACCAGGCTGGTCTGTGGGTCAAGCCTGTGGTGCATTTTCTTGATTAACAATTACTGCTAGGCAGGTAGCCCTCGGTGCTATAAAATAAATAGCAGGCTGAGCAAGCCAGGAAACAGCACTGTCCCGTGGCGGCCTCCTCTTCAGCTCCTGCCTCCATGTTCCTGCCCTGACTTCTCTCAGTGATGAATGCTTACCTGTAAGCTGAAATACCCTTTCTTTCCCAAGTTGCTTTTGGTCATGGTTTTTGACCACAGCAATAGAAACATTAACTAAGACACTAGCCCCATCTTTTTTTTCTTTTTCTTTTTTTTTTTTTTTTTGACAAGGTCTCTCACTGAACAGGGAGTTCACCAATTCACATGTGAGGCTCAGGGATCTTCCTGTGTCCACTTCCCCAGCACTGGCATTACAGACATACCATGCTGCTCTAGTGTTTATATGCCCTGGGATCCAAGCCCAAGCCTTTAAGCGTTCACGGTAGCACTTGCTGCTTGAGCCCCCTCTCCAGCCCAGCTTGACTTTTATTTTATTTTTCTTAATGGCAGAATTAGCTTGGTGTGTCTCCAAAGCTGCTAGAGACCTCAGCTGGCTTCGCAGGCACACCAACTGCCTGGTGGCAGCGTGCTGGCGTTGGCAGGGAGTGAAGTGATTTACTGCTAATGGGATTCTTGCTGTAGGTGTAGGTCTGTTAAGTCTACCCAAGTTACCACGAGCCACATGGGGCTATTTGACTCTAAATTAATTTAAGTGAAGCAAATTTAAAAAGAGAAATACTTTAGGACACGAGCCAAATTTCAAGGGCTCGCCGGCTGCCTGTCATTAGCAGCATCTGAAGTAGAACTGTGTGAGGCAACTTCATCATTCCAGAAAGTTCTACCGGTAACACCAATGCAGAGGATGTCTCAGATGCTTCAGTTTTACAAGGATTCACAGAGATAAGAGAGGAAGTAATGGCAAGGTGGAGAGCAGCCGCTCTGTCTCTGGGCTGCCTTGGGACTGTGCGTGCACACAGCGAGTGTAAGCTGCCAAGATGCCGTTCTTCACATATTCTTTAAAAACCACAGGTCAGAAGCAGAGCAGGTTGCACATGCTTTTCAGCAGGTGATCAGTCGTCAGTGCTGTGTGGCAGATGCAGTGGTGGCCAGCAAGGACTACTGTGTGCTGTGTGGGGTTCTAAGAAGTCACATATTGGACCAGCCCATTTCTATCTTGACCCTCACCGTGGCTCGGCTTCACCTCTTCCCTGGACTTCTAGAAGTAGGTCTGAATTCCTGGAGAGAGACTCCTGTCTAGAAAGCAACTAGTGAAGACACAAGTCATGTGTTTGCTATAACGAGATGACAATGTGTCATCACTAGTCACGAGCATCCTGGCTAGAGGGAAGACGGAGCTGAACTGTTTGTCTCTTGGATGTACTGCCACAGTGCCAGTCTCCCCCAGGTCTCTGACCCTCTTGCACACTGGGACTAACAACTAGGCCTCAGTACTGACACTTTTGGTGATGGTTTTCCTTTTAATCTCAGTTTTAAGGTAAGAGGAGTCTGCCATGTGTGTGCAGTAGTCTCCAATGGTCCCCAATTCCACCTTATCAGTAATTTTGACTTCCACACTTTCAGTTGCCTGAGGAATGGGAGTAGGGAAATGTGGGGAAGACCCTGACATTGATTCGTCCAGTGATCAATCCATAATACAATAACATTGAACAATACAATACAATACAATGCAATACCAGAGCTGGAAGAAGTAGGTGACTGAAGGGTGGCCAGGACAGTTACACCCTGTCTTTCTCTGCTTCCTGGCCACAGTGAGGTAAGCAGCTTCCTCTACTGCGCCCTCCCACCCCACCTCAGGCCCAGTGCAATGTGGAGGCAGGCGACCTTGGGCTTAACCCTCTGAAAGGAGCCAAGACAAATCTCATCTTCATCACAGTAGCAAAAACTGACTCTGACGCACGCACCTGTGGTCTCGCTTTAACCATTGCACTTCATCAGTAGCTCTTCTTAGTCTCTTCCTGTGCCTGATGTACACATCAGACTTAAACAGAGGAATGTCTGCGTGGGAACAATGGCATTGTAGATAGGGCTCAGGGCTCCCACTGAGTGTGGAAAATACTCCTCATGAGTAAAAGAGTTCTGTGTGTGTGTGTGTGTGTGTTTATGTGTGTGCGTGTGTGTGTGTGCACATGTGTATGTGCGCGCACACGTGTGTGTGTGTGTGTGTGTGTGTGTGTGTGTGTGTGTGTGTGTGTGTCCCTTCTGGCTGTTGTCTGCCTGAAGAAGGCAGAATGGGAAAGTCTATCAGGAAACCCTGGCCGAGGGCTGCCCTTGGCTTCTCCTTGAGCTTTCATAGCAATTTCATAACCGTTTATTGTTGTTAGGAAAGTTGCTAGCTGGGAAACAAAATGGGCCCCTTCTTTTTATGAGAATGTCAATCAATTGATAGTGACTACCTGGAGTGCTGGGTGGAAAGAGACTCCAGCAATGCTTAAAAAGCACCGATTGATTGCTCGTGTCTGGCCTGGGCCCAGGAATTGGATGGCAGCAACCCACAATAGAGTGGACTAAGCAGTCATAATGACACAGACGGCAATAGTGGTCAAGCCCAGCTAAACTCTCCCCGTCGGGTTGTTGAGAACAGAACCTACCACCATGGGTGTGAAGGAACACTGTGTACTGAACACATGGACTTGGGTCAAGGGCTCTCAGGGTAAATTGTGACCTCCCTCCTGCCACTTTTCCCCACCCCTCCATCCCCACTCTGTTCTATGTAGCCTTTTCAGAAGTCTGGAGGCTCAGCCACATGAGAGAGACTTCTGCAGATCCGCACATCCACCCCTGTGCTCCGTGTTCCCTGCCCTGTCCACTCACTGAAGGATCTTTGGAGGTGCAGGCAGGGACACCTTCACAGTCCTGGAATAACTGGCCCTTGGTCCTGATCTTCAGAGAAGGGAGGGGATGGAATTTTCTTCTCAAGCTCTTGGCCCTTGGGTCTCCGTGCTGGCCAGTGATCATCAGTGAAGAGGTCGGGCGCAGGCTGGATGCACATATGTGATAGGTGGCCGCAGGAGGTGCTGCTGAGGGGGCAGAATGGGACTAGGTGGTGAAGATGTCATTTGGGGGATATTAATGAGATAAGGTCTGTAGTAAGCTGGCCTTTTGTGCTGGCAGCTCTTGGAGGCGTTGACCCTGGTACAAGGGAGCAGTGGCGGTTATCCATCAGCCCCGTCCATCTGTCTAGTGGCTGAGGTCTGCCCGGGATCTTCTGCCCACTCTCAGGCAGGTGGCTGGTGATCCCACAGCCAGGGAAGCCCTGCGTGCTGCTCTAAGGAGTTCAGAGATGCACGCTGGATAAGAGCAGGGATGCTTCTGTCAACGGCAGCATTACAGTAGAGTTATCTCGTTACGAGGATGTGGAAAGTGAGACTTAGCACAGAAGCCAAGTGATGCACACAGGGTTCCCAGCGGCACAATAACGTGAATGGTGTCTGTGAAGAGGCATTCACACATATAGTCCTGCCGTTCCTCCGGAGCAGATGTTGCTCTTCCCTTGTGTAGTTAAGAAAATTTAACTGCGAGAGGTGAGGCAGAGCTCAAGGACACCACACGTGAGCGACAGAGGCAGAACTCACGTTTGTTTGACACTATAATTTGGGGTCTTTTCAAGGATCCATCAACTCAGCAGGCCTCTCCGGGGATGCCTCAGGGGTCCCCCCATACCCCTGCACAATCAGGACCGACAGTGCCCTCTTCGTTAGGGGCCTCAGCCTGGCAAGTCATTTTAACCTGGGAGCTCAGAGCCTGTCTCCTTCTGGGCACCTCTCTTGTCCTAAAAGCTGTAGCTGCACCTATGTTCAGGGGAGTATTGGGTCAGGAGAGGGGTTGGAGCTGGGACCCCCATGGCGGGGGGGTGCAGTGGAACCCTCAGAGCTGAGTTTTTCTACAGAAGAAAGCGCTCAGGACCTCACTTTATCCACCTGCACAATGGGTGACAGTGATATCAGCCAGCATTTTAAGGGGCGTTTCTTGTACCAGTCACCTTGCTAACAGCTTCACAGGCATAAGCATACTGAATTCCCAGACTAACCACAGGAGACAGCACTCCACAGAGGAGGAAACTGAGACACAAAACTCTCGAAGGATTCCTTCAAGGTGGTGGCTGAATTTCAAAGCCTGCCCCTCCACCTCCCAAGCCAGCCCACATAAACACATACTCCTTGCTAGCAAGACGGATCTAACAATCATCCATTCGTTCTCTGGGTATGGCCTTCAGCTTCCTAAAAAAGGAAGTGCGTCGTAGAGGAGGAATCAAAATCAAGCCAGGTATAGGAGAGAAGAATTCCGGGGTGTAAGCACCCCTTCCTCCCTCAGGGGCCCCTACCCACTCCCCTCCAGAGCCCTCCACAAAGAGCGGTTCCCACCTCTGCACTCTGAAGCCACTTAGCAAGTCCCACACTAACACACATGCACACAGCCTGCAAAATATCCCCAGGGACACCCAACAGAGACAGGGCAAGACACATGCATTCCTAATGTGGGGGAGGGGCAAACAGGAGCAATCAAGAGATCCTTAGAGAGGGTCCCTGGGGACCTAGAAAAAGCAAACTACGAGTGTAGGGGGACACGGAAGTGGGATAAAATAAAGTGACAAGGATCTGCTTTGTGTGGGTGACTCCAGAGCAGTTCTCTTGGGGACCCACTTGGGTTTATAAATGGGTCCTCCCTGGGCCTCCTTAGCCTCTGAGGCAAGCTAGAAGTATCTCAAGTGGGGAGGCAGGAGAAGAGGAGACAGAAAGCCTGCAGAGAAAGTTCCAGAGTCTTTCCACAAGACCACATGCTCAGAAGAAAGAAGAAGGTAGAAGGAGGAACACAGAGCTCACCAGCCCTGGGGAGGGTGGTCTTACCATCTCTTCAGTCACATCACTCCATCCTTCCCCGTCCCTCCCACCCTGCAGCATGCCAAAGGTTCTAGAGGAATTATTCCTGGAAAGGACTCACTGTGCCTGCGCCCCCTCCCCCAATCCCTACTGTGTCCTCCATGTCCCCTGGCAGTCTCTTGCTGTAGAGCAAAGGCCAGGCTGGAAGTAGGAAGGGTTCAGACAGGAGAGAAAGGGACCTTGGTAGGGTGGCCTGGGTCTCTTCCTCCCTCGGGGGTATCTGGTTTCTGCCTCTGCTCCCCTGTGAGCCTGTGGAAATGGCTCCCACCTCATCCTGCCAGCCTGCCAACCTACACCCTCCCACTGCTGTTCCTCCACTTTTCCCAGGTCCACCATCCACCTCGTGCCCTCTTGCCTCCTGTGTTTGCCAAAATGATTGCCAGCTGAAGGACTGATGTTCAAGGTGACCCCGAGATCCAGGCCTGGCTGGCTTGTAAGGAGTTGGCACGGGGCAGAGAAACCCTTGGAAACAGGGCCCAGATGTCTGTGGGGCACAGGAGGCCTAGGGAGTCAGAGTTGCCACTTTTCTACCAGACAAGCCTGGCACCAGGCCCACAAGAAGGGCTTTGGGGCACCTTTAGCAATGTGGGGAGGGGAGACTGGCAAGGATGGGAAGGCAGATGGGGACAGGTTGGTTGGCCTGTCACTTCCAGCTTGGGCAAAGCCCCTGAACCCATTGCTCTGTACAGATAAAAGCCTCAGACCCTTAGGAGTAATGAAAATCAGACTCTGCAGTGGCCTCACTAACGGTCCCCTCAAGGGCTTCCCTTTGTGTTTTTAGCTGCTTTTCTTGTGGCCTCCGGAGCTTGGCAGGGTCTGGATCCAATTGCACTCAGCACTCTTCTGAGCCATCCTCTAACCTTCACGGCATCCCTCAGATCCACACTGGCCGGCATCTTCTCACAGGCTGAGAAACTCCTCTGCCTGGAGGCTTTGGTATTTGCCCTTCCGCAGCCTGCCATACCTCTCCCTGGATCCCCACAGGCCTCAGCTCACATGTCACTTTGAGGAGAGAGGGAGGAAGGACTATTGTCCCTGCCACATCACTCTCTTCTGTCATCTTCTCAGCACTTATCAGTTGCTGACAACGTTGATCCGTTCCTGGCCCCACTGTCTACCTCTCTCAACCCCTCCCTGGAAAATTACCCTGGTGGTCAGTGGGGACCTAGTCCCTGGGCTCACTGCTACAGCTTAGTAGCTGCTCTGTGCAGATGTGAGGCCTCCGCATGCCTTTGCATCTTGTACATCTGTTTGGAGCCACGGTTAGCCCCAGATGTGTTATTTCCCTTGTTAATTACCGCAGAGTAATTGTAGTAAGAAGTGTAAGTAAAGCATGCATTAATGGGGGAAAAAACGATTTCCTGCGCAGGCTCACAGGTCACTGGAAGCAAAGCTGGGCTTCCCTGCAGCGTACAAGAATTCAAGAGGGGAGTCTTCACCTCGCCCACCCTGCCTCTCGGGAAGGGCCCCCTCCTACTCTGAGGACCATCTCTTCCTTACAGAAGAGGTAGGGGCCTGAGAAAGCCTGGATCCTTCTGGCACTGACATCTTGATTCTTTGTATCCCGGAGGGTCTGAGAGACACTGAGTATACGACTTAACTTCTCCGAGCCTCGGTCTTTCCTGCTTAAAATGGGCTAGCAGTACTTCTCTGCTGGGCTTGCGGGGGCCCCCGAAAGAGATGACAGGTGCGGTGAATGGGTTTCCACCAAGGTGGCAGTGTCACAGCGTCACAGTGAAAAGACGTGCCCTGCACCTCCACCTGCTGGGACTCTACAGGAGATGCTCCCTCCAGCTTGATTCCGGCAAGGTTGGTGACAGGTGTCTTTAATATGGCTGCTCCAGACCTCAGTTTCCAAGAGGGGGGTGTTGTTGGCAGGGCAGGAACGTCATATCTTCATGGAGTAGGTCTAGGGCACTGCAGCTGTGACAGGCTGTTTCCATAGCTGTAGTGCGCTCGACTCTCCATGATGACAGGCTGTGTCCGTCCGTTCCCCCATCCCCCCACCCCAACACACACACACACACACACACACACACACACACACACACACACACACACACACAGTGACTGGCATGCCCTCAGGGTTGGACCGGCATGGCTCCAGCGACGTAGAAGAGAAAGAGGCTGCCTAAGTGCTGGGGAGGCAGAGTCACAACGGATATTCCGAAGCCTACTCGTTGGTCACTCACTGCTAAGCTGCAACAGTCCTGGGTTGGGTTTGCTTCTCAATGACCCTGAAACGCCCTCTTGTGGGCATCATCGGTAGTGACGGGGCTTTGCTTTCCTTGCATTGGTTTGGAGGTTTGTTTGGTTTGTTTGTTTGTTTGTTTGTTTGTTTGTTTTTAATTAGTTTGCTTGTTTACATCCCTGTCGGAACTTCCCCTCTTTTGCCTCCTCCCAGTCCCTTCCTCTCCTCTCCACTCCCCTCTCCCTCCCCCTTCACTCCCCTCCCTTTCTTCTCAGAAAATGGGAGACCTCCCACGGGTTTCAACCCATCTTGGCATATCAAGTAGGACCGGGCATCTCCTGTTGAGGCCAGACAAGGTGGTCCAGTTAAAGGAAAGGGACCCAAAGGCAGGCAACAGAGTGAGAGGCAGCCCCTGCTCCTGCTGTTGGAGGTCCCACATAAGGACCAAGCTGTACATCTGTCACATATGTGTGGGGGCTTGATCTGTCCCATGGTGGTTCAGTCTCTGTGAGCCCCTAGGGGGTCCACGTTAGTGGATTTTGTAAGTTTTCTTACACATTCAGTGGTATCCCTGACTCTCAGTCCCCTTCTTGTTATTTAAGGCACTCTTCACCACTGTTCTTAGGGATGTGATACTGACAACCACTTTCCCAAAACCTGGAAATCAAGATGTAGCCTTGTCACTGGTCCAGCCTTTTAAATATGGAACCATTATTTTTCTTCTTTTTAAAGGTCAACACACAAAGTTTTGAAAATGACAAAAAAAACCCACAAACAAGATAACATAAGAGTGTGTACTATTCTGCCGGAAGACCTGTGTTCAAATCCAAGGACCCACATCAGGAGGCCCACAACTGCTTGGAACTTCAGCACCCTTCGATCCCACACCTCTGGCCTCCTCAGGCGCACACACACACACACACACACACACACACAGAGAGAGAGAGAGAGAGAGAGAGAGAGAGAGAGAGAGAGAGAGAGAGAGAGAGAGAGATTTATACATTCTTAAATATAAAATAAACATTTAAAAAGAAAGAAAATATTTATGAGCCAAGAGTGGCCCTCTGCCCCACAGCCAATAAAAGAAGGCAATGCAGTCACAATCTCCTTGGTCTATGAGACACTGGTTTAGAAGGAATAGCTGTATTTCTGCAAAAACCATTTGTTCAGTTGGAGCTCAGTTCTGAACTGATGGTCCAGGACAGGCAGTCATGTGGACTGCGTACCAACCAGGTCAGCTTCAGCTGTTGATCCGGAAGCTGCAGGTACTAACTACACCCAGCCCATCCCTCCATATCTCACTTTGCTCTCGGTCTAAAGTCCACCCGCAGTTAGCACCTGGCCATGGGGCGTGCTCTCAGCCATCATGTTCCCATGCTGACTGGCTTGTTGGGGCCAGACCCTGGCTCCTGTAGATGTGTCCCTGCCCTGCCTCGTGATCGACACGAGAGTTAGACAGTTAGCTCCAAGCCCTTCAGGCTTATAATGGCTCCACCACTCCTCAGGCGTATGACTTTAAGCCATCCCTCTCTAAGCCTCCGAGTCCTCTCTAGTGGCAATGGGATTGGTAATAGGACCTTCTTCACCAGATAATGGTGAGCACTGAGTGGAAATGAGACACATACGTAAGACACAGGTGATGGCTTGTTTCTCTAGGCATGTTCAGGTCTCTTTGGATCTTGACTGAACTTGACCATGATTCTGTAAAGGTCTAGATGCCTACTGAACCTTTAAGAAGATTGAATTTTATAGGCAGTCCATGGTGGAAGGGCTTGATAAATCATTTATATAGCTTTCCTTATTTTAAAGGAGACGGAAAGGGGTTGACCCTTCGTCACCCCAGGTTTGAGGAGGCGTCAGGCAGAGATCCTTCCTGCACCTGGACCCAAGGGTTCAGTACTGACCCACTGGGGCACACAAGCTCAACACTTTATGTCTTCGCTTTGTGACGAGGACACAACTGCACCTTCCTTTCGACCATGACTCCCAGTCCAGTGCTCGACCTACTTTAGCTGAAATTTGTGAATCTCTGACTCTGGGTCATAGTCCATTATGAAGCTGTGTTGCATCCGACTCCCGGGTCAGGACTTGGTTCAAGTTCTCCGGATGTACAGACACCTTGGTAGGAACCTTGGGCCAGAGGAAGCAAGCTCCTACTCTAGGTGGCAAAAGAGTAAATTATGTTTAATTATTTTTTTTCATATAAAAGCAGAGTTAGCTTTCTCACCCCAAGTGAACTTTGACCTTCGTCAGCTGGATGAGCAGAGTGGCCATGTTTTAAGGAGACAGGTGGCTTCTCATCCCTCAAATGCAGTCCACTGACTCCCTGCATGCCCAAGATGAATGGTCCTAGTCTAAGGTCAAACACAAAATGCCAACGATTGCATCAAAACATCAGATCAAATAAAAATAAAAATAAGCAAGCATTAGAATAAGCTAGCCACTCAGTGGCTGGTCAAGGCCACCGTCTGCGTTTCCTCCTTTCTTTCAAAAATAGCTGGGTGCTTGGAGCCTTTCTGGGGTTACCAAATAGGAAAGAGTCCCTCAGGAGCCATTACGGCCTCCCAGTCTCTCCATTTCTCTTTTAATATCACATGGAAAATCACCAAGGAGAATAATGATTTTCTGTACACATGTGTAAACAAAAGAACATACAATTTGCCCTTTCTCCCCGGGAGAGCATTTTACTTTTTTTATGTTTCCAGTTTAGGGAAAATGCTAAGATTACTTCGGGTGTTGCGGAAATGTCAGGAAATCAAAGACACGATACTGAGAAACTACAAAGAAGTCTTCAGAAGACAAAGAGGCTGGGGGGGGGGTGCTGGGGGGAGGGGGAGAGAGGGGCTGGGCTTGTGGTGAGCTGGTCGGATGTCAGTTATAAGGTTTCACTTTCAGGAAGCAAGCTCAAAGTGGAAAGGAAAGTGAAAATTCCAGAAAGGGAAGGTTAACAGGCCATCTTGGAGGCCTGAAGTGCCCATTTTGGGGTGATAAAGTGGTCCATATTCTGTGGTAACTGATTAATAGACTGTCTTAAGGAACAGCGTCTGCCCATAGCCTGATAACAGGACCTAGCAACGGCCATAGGGACAGAGGTGAGAACTTGGCTCTTGGCTCAGCTCAGACATGCTGGGGTCCAATATGACTTCCAGTGACATCTGTCCCCTCCCTGAACCTGGTTCTCATTGTCAGAAAAGTGCGATGCTCCTTGGGGAGGTGATGGGAAAGCCTTGGATCCCATATCTGGTGTCCGTCTTAAGCAGGGTTTCTGCTGCTGTGGTCAAACACTATATCCAAAAGCAACTTGGAAAGGAAAGGGTTTATTTTATTTACAGGTCCAAGTAACACTCCATCACTGAGGAAAGTTATGCGTGAAAAAAAAAAAAACCTAGGCATATCGGGCAACAGTGAAATCCATATTCAAGGCCCACTTCTACCCACTGACGTCACCAACTATCAAGGCCAGGCCAATGTTGTTGTGTCTGTCTGCCTCAGTCTCCACTCTGCACACCAGAGCCTCACCCCTGGATACTGGGGTTCTTCACACAACCTTCCATCTTGAGAAAGGGCAGAAGACTTCAGAGCACCCCTGGAGTCTACAGGAGAGCAAACCCCACAGAACGCCTTCCCCTACACCAGGATGCCAGCCACATGGCCGTGAGTGGCCCTTCTCCTGGAGGTTTCACATCCCTTCCCACATCCCAGTTTGCCTCTTTCCCCAAGGGGCAGGTACTGCTGCCAGCAGCGGGGTGAGGAGAGGTCATGGAGCATGAGCCAAGGGGCCAAGGCTGTGACGTCCCAGCATCCAGCAGAGATCATGGGAGTTTGCAGTTGTTTATCAAATGCATCTGGGTTCATGACAGCCTGAGAGAGGATGGGTGGGTGGGGTGGGGTGGGGGGTTAGCGTCAGTGTGGTACTGCTATGCGGTGCCTGGTGGTGCCTGGTGACTTTAAAATCGGCCTCAACTGTCCCAGTAAGTTAGTCTGTGTCAGAGACCATCTCACACAAGAGCAGTTCACGAGTGTTCCTCACAGCAAGAATCCCCAGGATCCAGTACATGTAGGCAACACGGTCAGCCTTACCAGCCTTGGTTGGTGTCCATTAAGATGTTAAATGCTCCGGGAAATCCTGCCGAAGGGAAAACACCTCCTGCTAGACTCCCGGGTACAAGCAGAAAACATCATCCTACATTTACTGCTGAGCTCACAGCAGGGCCCAGGCTCCAGATCATTCGGGAGGCTGTCTCTCCTGACCTGGCAGCTGGCTAGGGTACAGCAGTTCCACAGTTAACACCAATCATTAACACAGCAGCGGTAGGCCAAGGGTTACAGGATTCCTCAATGTCATCAATAAATTGGCAGGCCTGAAAGGTCACAGAGGGGTCTGTCCTGGCAGTCATCCTTCCACTGAGCCACTGTAGCATCACCCTAAAGCCTCCTAGTGAGGAAGATGCTGAACACTTTGGGATGCTCTGGAGAGCCTGGGTCCCGCCTAAGAGAATGGCTACATCCCCACACCCTGTCCCCACTCCTAACCCTGACACACTGGGGCTTCATAGAAGAAAGCAACATCATTTTGTATATGTACTGTCATTTGAACCCGCATGAAAGGGCCTGTCTTAGTTCGGGTTTCTATTACTGTGGTCAAACATCATGACCAAAAGCAATGTGGGGAGGAACGGGTTTATTTCAACTTACACTTCCAGGGAACAGTTTATCCCTGAGGGAAGTCAGAGCAGGAACCCGAGCAGGACAGGAACCTGGAGTCAGGAGCTAAAGCAGAGGCCACGAGGGATGTGTGCTTCCCATGGCTTCCTCAGCCTGCTTTTGTAAACCACCCAGAACCATCTGTCCAAGGGTAGTGCCTCTCACAGTTGGCAGGGACCTCCTACATCTTTAACCTAGAAAAGACCCCACACATACACACACAGATTTGCCTACAGACCAATCTGACGGAGAAATTTTCTTCATTAAAATTTGCTCTTCCTGGATGTGTCTAAATTTGGTCACGTTGGCCAAAGCACAGGGCCTCACAGTGCAGGGAAGAGACGGAGCTCCTGTCATGGGAGCATCCATCCATCCTCCTGACAAGGTCACTCATGCACAGACCAAGAGCTGCATTTAGCTACCCTGAACTTTCTCAGAGGAAACAATTGCCATAGCAATGGGCTGTCATGGCCAGAAATGTCTACTCCTCCCAGCCCTCGGCCTTCATCCTGGGTCATGGCTGTGTTGTTTTCAGTATGTCTGCAGGACATACAAAAACACAGAGCGTGAGCTCCAAGGCCATCCTGGAGTCTGCTCACGAGCCATGAGCCTTGGCTTTGTCATCGCCAAATCACCAAAGGACCCAAGACACCCAAAAGCAGAGCATATCACTTCCAGAATGGCACAGAATGTGTGGCCCGCCCTCCCCAAGGGTGCAAATTCATTCAGTCACTTGCTCATCTCTCACTCTTCAACAATTTTCTCAAGAATCATGTAAGAGTACCACTAACTAGGTCTGATATCTAGAAAGAAGGGAGTCATGTGTGGGTCTTCCTTCCGCGCTCTATTGGAGAAATCATGAGTTGAAGAAGCAAGTACTCAGAGTGACCAGATGCCTTCAGGAAGGTGACTTGTAAGTCTAGCTCCAAAGATGAGACGTGGGGGCCGGAAGCATCGTGGGCTGAGCAAATGTCACGTGCGCAGCCCAAAGGTTCTGGAGTTAACTGATCTCTCAGCTGAGTCATGCGGTAGAGCAGACTTCATCGGGAGACCCCAGCACCTGACTGGCTCCTTTGGGGAGGTCTGAGCTGCTGTTCCGGGCTGCTCACCTGCGCCGGCTCACAGAACATCAGCTGTGACGATGGGAGATGCCTGATGAGTGCACCTGGGAGAATGGTTTGGTTACACCTGGCAAGGCCCAAAAGGCAATGAACCAGTCAAGAGGGCACCTGGCATAAGGAAGCGTTTCAAAGGCCGTTTGGTTTTGCTCACTCGCCCACCCTGTGGAAGAGGCCGGCCTTGGGGAGGGGAAGTCATTGGGCTGAAGTGCAGGCTGCCTGTGTTCCGGCTCCAGTCTCTCTTGCAAGGTGGTCTAACAAGGTGGCATTCGCTTTCAACCATTCCTTTCTCCCAGCGCGAGACTCCTTAAGGACATCCCGTTTCCTTGGGGTTTCACAAGTCTGATAGTCAAAGGAAGAGGCGCTGGTGTGTCTCCCTTGACTACCTCCCCTCCTGCCTGGTCAGCTAAACTCACAGATGGAGGAAAATAGAAAATCAGTCCAGCAAGCTTTCGTCTTTCAGCTGGCCAGCTGTTTGTTAAGTGGGAGAAGGGCCGGTGGAAGCCGCATGCAGAGAGAGGTCACGCCAGAGCCCTGGGAGGAGAAAAGATGGCCTCTGCCCCTGAGGAGCAGGCTGTGAGCTGAGCCTCTGTGCTGATCACCAGGACCAGGATAACCTGGCAGACACACCTGAGGAAGCACAGATTGACTGGGCCATGGTTTCCAGAGGGTTCCAGGCCTTCGTAACACAGAAGGTATGGCAGAGTCATTCAGGCTGCAGGAGGCTGTCTGTGGCAGATGCTGGTTACATTGTGGTGGACCCAGAAGCACAGAGGCGGAAGCCCAAGGTCGGCTATAACCTTAAAGGCCCACCCTAAAGGATCTTCCACCAGCACAGCGCCACTTCCCAATGCTTCTGACGTTCCAAAAATAGCATCCTCAATCGGGGACCAAAATGTGACCCTGGGATGGGGGCACAATTCAGATTAAAACCAGAACAGCCTCCAAGGTTGGATAAGATTTTTTTCCTTCTGGGTTTGTTGTCTTTTCACGTTGGTTAGACTGAGTCAAAATATGGTCCTCATCTGCTCTTAGAGTTCCTACTGTCTGGGCAAGACTCTTCCACAGGCTTCCTTCCTTCTTTCGTAACATTCTCTCCTTTAAATCTTATTCCCACTATATTCTCCTCCCTAACATCCTCACTAATGTATTTGCTGCATGTCCTTAAATATGTGTGAATCGGGCTGGAGAGATGGCTCAGAGGTTAAGGGCACTGACTGCTCTTCCAGAGGTCCTGAGTTCAGTTCCCAGCAACCACATGGTGGCTCACAACCATCTATAATGTGATTTGATGCCCTCGTCTGGCCTGCACGGGTACATGCAGGCAGAGCACTGTATACATAATAAATTTTTTTAAAATATGTGTGAATCCTTACAAACTGTACTGTGTTGTTCTGCTTCTGTGTGTTTCAATTAATGTGGCTTGCTTCTGGGCTGTAGCTCTGTCTGCCACTCCTTATTATATGGCTCAGTACCAAGAGGTAAGCAGTGGTGTGTCATAGATGCTTCTAACTAAGAAATCCACCAGAGTGCACCACACTTGCTCATGCATTTTGCCAGTGAAGGACATCTGAGCGGCCTCCAAGCCTCTGACGCCCAGGAACACCACTGTAACAGCTCTGCCAGTGTCATCTTTGTTCTGTGTGAGGTGGCTCAAGGAGGGATGTCCATGAGGGGCCTTGTTGAGTCGCTGCAATGGCTAATCTTTGTTGTGAGCTTGACACACTTGGAAAGAGGAAGCCTCAGGTGACGAACTGCGTCCTGGTCTTTTGGGTTCTCTGCTAGGAGAGGAAAGCCCAGCCTACCGTGGGCAGCACCATTCCTAGGCGAGTGAGCCCCGGCTATACCAGAAAGTTGGCTGAATGTGAGCCCGGGATCAAGCTAGTAAGCCGCATTCCTTCGTGATTTCTACTTCAGTTCCTTGCCCTGGTGAGTTCCTGCCTTGACTTCCTTCAAGACGGGCTATAAACTGTGAGATAAACACTTTCCTCTCAAAGCTGTTTTTGGTCATGATGTTTATCATAGCAATAGAATTAGGACAATCCTGAGGAAATGCTGAATTCCTTTCCCAAACAGCTTTTGAAATGCCAGGACCCTACGGTCTAGCAAGAGCGCCTCCTTCAGGTGGATGCTGCCCACCAATTCCAGCCTGTCCCACAGGTGGTAGGTAGCCAGCAAGGGTTAGAAGGGAGACCCTTCCTTGGGAATACCCACGCCTATGCCAGAAACATAGCTTGAGGCTGTGGTGCCCACACTCAGCATTCTAGAGAATGCTCCTCCTCCCCCCCCCACCCCACCCCACCCCCAACCCCAGCATTGTCAGACTGCAGACTGACTGCCCTTTTCCCTGCATCCTTGGGTTCACATGTCTTTCTGTCATCCAGGCTGAAAAAGAGGTAGCAGGATTTCTTTGGCATACCTCGGAGTGTGTGTGTGTGTGTGTGTGTGTGTGTGTGTGTGTGTGTGTGTTATGTAGGGTGCACCTATCTACACACACTTGGAGACGCCAAGGGTTGATGCCAGGGACCTTTGTCTATGGCTCTCCACCTTACTGTTGAGACAGCCATTTAAGCTAGACTGACTGATCGACAAGGAACAAGGTCTGAAGGTCCCCCTGCCTCCGCCCTGTTGCCATGGTGTTCCAGGCACACACCACCACACCCAGCCTTCACATGGGTGCTGGGGAACCTGCACTCAGGCCTTCACACTCAAGTAGTAAACCCTTTATCCACTGAGCCTTTCCCAGCCCCATGCCTTGGATTTTGAACATGCCCTCACATCTCCTCAATTGTTTCTGGGTTCTTGGACTTCTTCCTCCATCGATCTGTACAGTCTCGGTTGGCTTGTGGGAGTTCTTTGCAGAGTGTGTGTACTAATCCTTTTCTGCTCTGGCTTCCTGGCTTCACACCTGCCCACCTGCTTTCTTGGTGTTCTCCTCTGCTGAAGAGCCCACCTTCGTTCCTCTGTCTTCCAGCCCTACCCTTTGCTTCTAAGTCAGAAGATTCTTCTCCCCCCCCCCCCCACTTTCCTCGATTCTCCGTGGGGCTCTCGTGCTGTGTTCTGGGTCAGTCTGGCTGATGATTGGGAGGCAGAACTGAGTTTCCTTCTTCCCCTTAGTCCTCCATGGCTGTGAACCCTGACCTCTACTCTTGCCTGTGGGTCAATGGACCAGCTCCAGAGTCTCTATGGCCTTTCCTCTGAGGCTCCTTCTGCGTCTTCATCACATCACAGAGCATGTGTGATGCGTTAACACTGGTCCTTCCTTTTAAAAGTCAAAGCCTGAAGGCCTGAGGGACAGCTTCATTGGTAACTTGCTCGCACCATCCAATTCTCAACGTGTGTGTGTGTGTGTGTGTGTGTGTGTGTGTGTGTGTGTGTGTGTTTTAAGACCTGGAGTTGTTGTGCAGGCTCTTACTGCTGTGCCCCGAGCTCACTGTCTAATCAGGACCCACTGAAAGGCGCTGTCTCCCAAGTGAGTAACCTCCAAGGAACAACACTCAAGTTGACCTCTGACCTCCACATTCATATACACGCACGCACATGCACACGGTGTCCTGGTGGAATGTACAGCACTGAGCTGAGCCTGGATCTGAAAACCTCTACCACCAACTTCCACCTAACTGACCCCTGTGGACCTTCAGGTCTGGCCTCTTGAAGTCTCCTGCATGAATGGCACAGTTGGGTTGTGGCGTTAGCTATGCTGGCTTCTTTGCTGTCTGTCCCCGCACTACTCAGCAGCTCTTTCAAGGGCAGAAACTTGGTCTGGTGTCCATTACATGCTTAAATGCCATGCTAAGTGCTTCAAGGGAGTTGTATTCACCCTCCGTATGAAACCTACCAGGCAGGTGCTACACTTATCACCAACAGAAAGGTTAGACAACTTGCCCAATACCACACAGCCAGAAAGTAGATAAACTTTTATTTGAACCCAAATAATTGCACTTGGAGCTCGTGGCCCCAATAGCTCACTGTTCCACGTCTCCATCCACCCCAGAGCCTGTGGTGAGTGAGTGAATGGATGAACGAATGGGTAAGGAAGGTGAGCAGATAATCCAACTAGTTTAAACCAAGCTTGGCTATAGCTCCTTTCTCCAAGCAATTATGCTCCTAATGCCAGCTCTTTCTCCTGCAAGATTCTGGTTTTCATAAATTATGGAAAATTCTTTGGCTATTGCTTGTTATGTTATGGCCTGGGGTGGAGCACGGGGGTGATAGATGACTATTTAAATTCTTTCCCATCGGCTTAGAGAATTCTCCAGGCCACGGCTGCGTGCAGAATCTATAATTAATTATTATTCACACTTAATACAGTTAGATACTGTGAACACACACTTTCCATTAATTTATGTGGCTGGCTCCTCATCATTTTCCCATAGGTATAGTCACTGATTTCTCAAGTTATTAAAAATTAAAATGTATATTAGGGAGGGCTAGGAGCTTGGCGTCCTTATACCTATTTTTAGTCTAAAGTCACAAACTGAGCAGGGAACTCAACTGCTTTTGGGGGGACAGTTCTGACTGAGGGTGGGAACACTCCCTCTCGCTTGTTGGTCCTTCACTGTTAATTAGGGACAGGTGAACCATGAAGGTCCAACGCCACAAGCTTGGGGGAAGACAGGTCTCGGTCCCTGGGGACACCCTTGCTCTTCCTGTGGAAGGCAGGTAAGTAGGCAGCTGGTCAGCGAGGTCAGGAAGGTTCAGAATGAAGGAAACCCTAGCTGGCCTGGAGTGGGCGCTGCGAGTGAGAGTGGATGTCGGGAGCGGGTGATGCGAGTGAGTGTGGGTAGCAGGAGTGGGGGATGGGAGCAGGTGGCAGCAGTGAGTGGTGGGAGTGGGTGGCAGGAGCCGCCGATGACCTCCACAGAAAGGTAAGGGGCCAGAGAAGAGGGGTCAGAGCAGGAAAAGGGAGGGAGAGGCATCCCAGCTCGTAGGAATAGCAGGTAGTAGTCATGGCGGGAGAGGGCACAGCAGGTTCTAGAGGGCCAGAAAACTCCCTGAAGAACCAACGTGGAATGTAAGGGGTTGTGACCAAGAACACAGGAGATGGGGGTGGGGTCACTGCAAGAGCCAGTCCAATGCACTGGCACACAGATGAAATCCCAGCTACAGGGACAGCAGCCAGGCTGCCTGTGCTTATGGAGCTTGAAGACAGCTTTATCAACATCGTGACCTCAAAAACAAAACAAGCAAAACCACAAAAGAAGCAGTGGAGGAACAAGAGAGTGGTACTTCCCAGAAGCCTCCACTGCGGATACTTCCCAGAAGCCTCCACTCCGGAATCTGAGCACTGTGGTTATCATGGGAACTTAAAACTCATGAGATCTACTTCCCATTTGAGAGGGAGGAAAACTTAAGGTTCATTTTCCTGAAAATCAAAGCCAAGAGCTTCCAAATAGATCCATCCCTGTCCAGGAATCTGGAGAAGTCAGCTCTCTCCATTTCCCAGGAGCCTTTTCATCTCAGCTCTGGGGCACAGTTCTCACAGGGGACTTTCAAGCAGGTGTCATCATGGATAAAACCTGACATGCACACACACACCCCACTGCCCAGGCCACCTGGAATCTTTACTCCTCAGATCAGAGTCTCACTGTGGCCCCACTGGTGACTAGACAACCGGAGCCTCTGCTGATTTACATATTCTGCATAACTTTGCATAAAGCATTGACAAGTCTCAGAGCCTGTACAAGAAAACTAATTACAGAGGGGTGCCTTGCCCTGGGGTAGGGGGAGGCGGGGGCGAGGAGGAGGGACATGTTTGCATTCTTAGCTGCTGGCTCAGTACAGCTGTGCGGGCTGGCTCAGGGTTATGAGACTGGCTGGCTTGGAGTCTGGCTGGATTCTGTTTGCTTTTTGAGACAGGGTCTCATGAGCCCCTGGTTGGCCTTGAACTTACTATATATAACCAAAGATGACCTTGAGCTTCTAATCCTTCTGCCTCTACCATCCAAGTTCTGGGATGGCAAATGCGCACTGCCGGCCAGGTTTATGCGGTGCTGGGGATTGAACCTGGGCCCTCACGCTTGCTAAGCACTCTACCAACTGACCTATACTCCCAGCCCCAGGAGGGTCTCATCCTAAGTCCCCTGCTGACTATCTGTATAACTTGGGACCAGGAATTTTGCCTTCTGAACTTCACCAGCGAGGGCATTTAAGGAACAGTCGCCAGCTTCTCGGTGGTGCATGCTTAAAGTCCCAGCACAGGGGAAACTGAGAAAGAATGGGTTTAAATTCAAACTCAGCCTGACAGCATAGTGAGACCTTCTGTCAAAATAAAAATTTTAAAAGAGAAGGAGGGAGGGAGGGAGCGAGGGAGGGAGGAGACAGGTCCTGTGGGTCCACCTGTCCAGTCTGCTGCCCCAAAGTCCTTACACACTTCCAGGATTCAGTAAATATTTACATACTGAGTGGGTCTGATCCATGAACAACAAAAATTTCCACTTGATATTTTATTTGTTTTGCGTGTGTGTACACATGTGGACGAGGGTGTGAGTGTTCACATGCCATAGTGAGAGCGTAGAGGTCAGGGGACAAGTTTCGGGAACTGGTCGTCTCCTTCCACCAAGTGGGTCAAAGGAATCAATCTCAGGCTACCGGCACCTGTACCCACTGAGCTGCCATCAGCTGCCGGATGTTAATGGCAGAGCCGTTTCTCTCACTTCTCAGCTGCTTCTCGGTGGATGCTTACCTTCCACGGGAAACAGCTCCTACTCCTACGTCACAAGGGAACCGCTGGTCCCCAAAAGATCATCCTCCATTGAGGAGCTCATGAGCCAGCATATTTACACACAAACTGACGACAGAATCCAGTGGGAAACTGAGGCAGACAGAGGGTGGCACCCTGTAGGGCTGGGACACTTGCCTATTTCCTTCTAGACTTTTCCTCCAACGGCTTCCCCACACCCTTTCCGACTGAGATTTGGGACATCCCCTGGTTCTGTCATTACTCTGCACCAGGCCTGTGTGGAGAGTGGAGGCCTGAGGTTCTGAAGACCGATGCTGCTCCAATACTCTCCCCCTGTGGCAAGCTCCCGACATATCTTTCCACAAGTAGTAATTAGCGACGGAAATATCTGACCTACTTACGACTCCACAAATACACACACTTGGTGGCTTCCACATCAACTTAGGGGCCGCCAGAGGAGGCTGGCTGAGAATAGTTGGGGCTTTTTTGTTTTTTTTAACCTGGTGTTGCTCATTCCTGCCCGTCTTCCCTCTTGCCCACCTCCCCCCCTCACCTTCCTCCTCCCTGAGCGGGTGTCCCTCGAGCACTAGAGTCAGTGGGTACTTTGATGTCCAGTTCCCACAAGCAGAAAGGTCTAGGTACCTGTCTTTAGAAAGATGGGTCCTAAAAAAGAAAGAAAGAAAGAAAGAAAGAAAGAAAGAAAGAAAGAAAGAAACATGGGTCCTGCAGAGATCTTTGGGAATCACTAAAGCAACTTAGGAACACAGCTTTGAAAATACTCCACAGAAAAAGCCAGCCCGTGACAAAGTGCCAGGTGTCTCCTGTGAGCTCTGCCCTTTGTTGTTGCTGCATTGCTGCAGGTAGTCCAGGGTGGCCTCAAACCCACTCTGTGGTCAAGGATGACCTTGACTTTCTGTCCCCCTGCCTCCACCCCTCGAGTGCTGGGACTACAGGCCAGTGAGCTATGCCGCAGGTTTCATGCTTCATTTGGGAACCCCAGATTTCATACATGCCAGGCAAGCACTGTGGCAACGGAGATGCACCCCAAGTCTTGTCCTTCATTTCTAAGCCTGTCCTCTCGAGGTCAGGTCTGAGTTTCCCACAGATCACCCACGTGCATCATCCCTGTCACTAGAAGCACACTGAGGCTTAGTGACAATGACAATGGGTCCAGGCTCATCCACAGGCACGGATTGGGTGCCTACTGATGAGCGATAAAGGTCACCCTACACAAACCTGGACCTCACAAAGGACTGTCGGGAAGGCAGCTGGCCTTAAAGGAAGCAGAGTCTGTGGGGCCTGTGAAACATGTTGCAAATGAGAGGGTACATAAGCATGGCAGGAGATGGGGGACTTTCATCCAGCTAGGGGACATCAGAGAAGGTCCGCAGAAGCTGTGCCCCTTAGGCCTGCACCATTAGTCTCTTCCAGGTGAGGAAGGAAAAGCCACTGTCTCCCCCCCAAGGAGCAGCTGAGGCAAAGGCATAGATGTCATTGGTGGCTGTCAGGTGCTGGGGAAGCCCCATACAAGGGTACTACAGCAACTCAGGCTGGAGGGGAGTCGGCACATCACTTCAGGAAGGGAGCTGCAGGGTTAGGCTTAGACTTATGTGTTCCTTTTACATAGTCCATACGGAAGAGAAACAGTGGGAAGACACTCCTACCCTCTGTGCCCCATCCAGGGTCTGTGCCAACCAGAGCATCATGGCGACTCCCCATCTGTCCAGAGTTACACAAAGTCACAGTCCACTTTGCCCAGAGCCCTTCCTTGACCATGGAAGAATCACAACACAGAGAGTTAGAGCGGACAACTTGATAAGCAATGGTTATGACTAGGGTCCATGGATATTCACTCAGCCAGACCGCCTCTGGCCTCCGGACTTGAGGAGGAAGTAGCCATTATGTCTGGGTAGACTGATAATAGGGCCTTGGCCAAGGATAAGCCAGGAGCCAACACCATGAAGACAAGGGTACCACCCAGGACTGAGTACTGCATGGGAGAAGTGAGAAAAGACCCAAAGCTACCCACCCCAGGCCCTCACAAACATCCTCTGAAGTGCACAGGAGGCGGAGGCCACCAAAAAGTGACAGGTTGGAGCTAGAAAGGGAAGCCAGAGGCACGGCTAGGGGTTGGATGCTGTCTGGTGGGTGAGCCTAGACACTTCTGGGCCCACGGTTATAATGTTACATCTGTGCTGAAAGCTGCCCTGTGTCAGCTACTTTTCTCATCTCTGTAACCAAATACTGACAGAAACTAATTAAATGAGGAACTGTCTGTTTGGCCTCATGGTTTCAGGGGGTTCAGTACCTCAGGGAAGGGAAGGTGTGGTAGAACAGGGCAACTCACATCATGGCTTCCGGAAGCAGAGAAGGGGGAAATGCAGGAAGGGATCAGGGCAAGAGACAGCCCCAAGGATACTACCCATGATGACTGCCACCTGAGGCCTCATTCTGCTCCCTGCTCCCCCCCCCAATAACACCATCCTATAATGAAGCCATGAGTGGATTGATCCATTGATGTAGGCAGAGTCATCACGATCTAATCATGTCAGCAAATGCCCTGAGATAGCCCAGCATCATCCTGAGATACTCCAGCATTGTATTTTACTACGTGCGTCTGGGCATCTCTTAACCAATAAAGGTGATGATACTGGACACTAGCCAGCACACCCTGCTAAGAGGGTCTTGAGGCTGGAGGTGGAGTGGTCCATATGAGCCTCTCCCTTGTCTTTGAGTGAAGCCTGGGTAGTACCTAGCATCTCTCTCCGCTTCCCTCCCCAGGAGGCCGTTCCCCTCCAGCCTGGCAAGACCATCCACTTGGCAGCATCCTCAGCTGTTGCCACACACACACAAGACCTGAGGCGCCACCTCCACCTGCCCACTGAACCTGATATGCCCTTGTGTCACTTAACCCTTGAAATATCCCCTTCCCAGTATACGAGGATCTCCAGCCCAGAGGGTTTCCTGGGACAAGGAACCCCCCTTTCCCTGCCTCCCTCTTTCACCAACCCGTCTCCTGTCCCCATCGCTACGTTCTCAGAGCACCCATCTAAACCGAGGCCTGCAAGTTCCAGACACCTAGATGGGCAATCAAGCTCTGCCACATGGAGCTCACTGGGCAACAGGGAGTGAACCAGAGACCTGGTGGTCATTGATGAGGAGCAAAAGGGTTTGTGGGTGGTAGGAATATAGAACCTGCTCCAGGCCCGATAAACACCCATGCCATTTGACAAAACCTCCCCCCATGTGTCTTCCGTTAGGACTGTGCAGGTTCAGGGACACTACAACTTGCCCAGGAGCCTGGCGGCAGGAACTGACAGCAAGTGGAATCTACTGTCGCTGACTAGTGCCATTTGGAACATGTCCACAAGGTGTCAGCAGAGGCCCAGTGGTGTCCCCTATGCAGATCTACCTCCATAGGCGTTCTGGAAAGACCTGACTGTCCACAGCCACAGCCTAGGCAATCTCTGGCACCAGGCCCTGAGCCACTAGGTCATCACCCCCAACAAGTGGAGGGCTTGGGAGTCACATGTCAGACGTACATACGTATGCAGGCTGGGACCATTGCTCAGTTGGTAGAGTGCTTGTCCAGCTTGTGTGAGGCCCTTAGTTCCACACTCAAAACTGCATGAATCAATGTGGGTTCCTTAATGCCGGAACCCAGAGGGTTAAGAGATAGGAGAATCCGAAGTTCATTGTCATCCTCACTAGCTTGAGGTCAGCTTATGCTATATAAAGCATGACTCAAAAATAAGTATACAAGGCCGGGCAGTGGTGGCACACACCTTTAATCCCAGCACTCAGGAGGCAGAGGTGGGTGGATCGCTGTGAGTTCGAGGCCAGCCTGGTCTACAAAGCGAGTCCAGGACAGCTAAGGCTGTGTACAGAGAAACCCTGTCTAAAATAAATAAATAAATAATAAGTATACGTATGCATGTACACATATATGTGTTAGAATGCTTGCTGGAGAGTGTATGTATGTATTTTCTCTGTGTCTACATGTGTATGTGGGAGTCATGGATGTATGCATATGTACATCACTTGCTCAAGTGCATGTCATGTATCTCTATAGGTGTGTGTGTACAAGTGTGTTATGCATGAGTGTTTGTGTGTTAATGTGTCTATAGGTGTATGTGCACATGGGTACCTGTAATACATAGGTGTGTAGATAGCTATGTGTGTACACTGCTCTCTATGCCCTGCCACTCTGCCTTCCTGGTGTCTGTCTCAGGAGCTGTCATTCAAAAACGGGTAGGATACGGCCTAACAGCTGCTCAGCCGGTCCCTGGCATGCTAGTAAGACCTTGATCCTGAGCACTGAGTCTCACTGTGCCCTGAGCAACACACAAGGATAAACACAGAGGAGAAGCCTGGTGGATAGAGGAGAAGCCTGGTATGTGGAGGAGAAGCCTGGTGTGTGGAGGAGAAGCCTGGTGTGTGGAGAAGCCTGGTGTACAGAGGAGTAGCCTGGTGTGCAGAGGAGTAGCCTGGTGTGCAAAGGAGAAGCCTGGTGTGTGGAGGAGAAGCCTGGTGTGCGGAGGAGAAGCCTGGCGTGCAGAGAGCTAAGTTTGCTGCCTATTTTGTGCAGTGACAAGGGGCTTCTAGTGACCTTTGAGCAGGAATAGGAGGAAGGTGAATGTTGGAGGCAGGTGGAGGCAGAGGGATGACCTGGGCCATCCTTGAGACTTATGCTACAACTGTCAAGTCAAATGGAGAAGTAGAGAAAGTGGGGGGAGGGGCGAGCCAGAGTCAGAGAGCCGCCAGGCTGCACCTCTGACTCCTACTCAGTCTTCTTCTGTGCCCACTTCAACCTTACCTCCTCCGAAACCATCCTTCCCCATGGAGCCCACTGCCTCCCAGTCCCTAAGGGCTGATGCCCAAGCCTCTTGCATAGTTTAGAAAGAGGGAACTGGCCAGAATCATATGATGGTTAGCTGTAACTGTCAACCTGGGAGAATCTAGACTGGCCAGAAGAAGGCGCTGTGCATGCCCCTGAGGTGGGAAGACCCACCTACTGCAGGTTGCACCATCCCCCTGGTCCCCTGGGACCACGGACTGTATGTGTGCCAAGGGCACTGAGCAGGATTTACTGCTCTCCGTTCCCGCCTGTGGATGGGATCTGACCATCGGCTTCAAGCTCCTGCAGCCTTGACCTCCCCCATGGTGATGGACTCTTCCCTGGAGCTGTGGTCCAGAGCTAACCCTCCCTCCTTTGAGTTGCTTTTTGCCAGAATGCTTCATCACAGCAACAGGGCAAGGAGCCAGCACAAGTGGCTCTTCTGAGTCTTCCTGCTCGGATGGGAGGAGAGATGGACACTGAGTTTGTGGGCGCCATGCCTGCAGCCGTGAGGCTCCAAGCCTACAGCCTTCCAAATACAGGCCTTGTTGCTGAGCAGTCTTAGAGGAATATGCTAGTCTCCCTGAGTTTGTTTTCTGAGAAGTGTAGGAGCAGTGAAGTTTTTTTTTTGTTTTTTGTTTTGTTTTGTTTTGTTTTTTGTCATGAGGGTAAGAAACAGTGACTGGCTCTGAGTCGGGGCTTATGGAGTCAGTCGTTAGCCTTATTGCCACCAGTTCATCTAAGACAGAGATAACTGACCCACCAAAGCACAAGCTCGTGTCACTCTGGCATCCTATAAGTGTGTGTGTGTGTGTGTGTGTGTGTGTGTGTGTGTGTGTGTGTGTGTGTGTATTACACACAATCTGTTTGTACACTTCCTAGCCAGCCTGAATGTTAGCTCTATGAGTACTGTTTATTAAGAAAGTTCTAGATCCTTGTAAAATGCTTCCAAATCATGGCACTTGCTAGCTATTCACCAAGATCCGTTAACAAATATAAACTTTGTCAAACCGGCCACCATTCTTCACGTTAGGAAGGCAGCTCCATTGCATGTTATTTCATAACTGAACACCAGGGGGCAGCACAGGACCAATTCTGAACTGCTTAAACCCTGCTTTGGCTCCTAACCCCTCACAAGAGAGGGGCCCTCTGCAGCTGCGGGAAGGAGTGTGGTCTGGACACCTTTAAAAGCCCGGTCTACCAGAAGCAGAGAACTGGACTCTCTACAAGACAGATTCACACAGGTCATCCACCTCCCTGCCCTGTCCCTGCCCCCCCCCTTTTTTAAACCAATCCAGCCAAAGTTTCTCACAGCGTTCAGAACCCAGACAGTAAGTAATTGAGGAAGGCATTTGCTCCAAAAAAGGCATACAGTGCATCATTGGACCTGATGATTCTGTATTTAGACTGAGGTGGTGTGGCTGTACAAGAGTCACCAGGTGGAGAGAGAGGGACATGAACAAAGCCCAGCCCAGCTTATGCAAAAGCCCCGAAGGGGTGTGGGGGGGCACAGGGGGGGGCAGGGGGCAATGCAGAGCTCTTCCTCCAAAGCGCACACAAGAAGCAACGCTGAGGCCCACAGTCTCAGCTTTCTGGCTCCTGCCCAGGCCCTGTCCTTCATTCCTGGCTTCTTTTCCAACAGGCTGCTTTTCAGATGTCCCAGCAGCTGGGGCCGGAGGCAGAGGAATGTTGGCTGTGATAAAGCTGGACCTAACTCCCCCAGTATAAGAGCCAATAAGATGGTTTCATTTTTTAACGTCTGGACTAAAACAATGGCTGAGACCCTGGAGCAGAGGAGGCTGGCAAGAATCTCTCTTTGGAGAAATGAGATGGCCTCGCCTTAGCCTTTCAGGCTCCTGAGAAGGAGAAAGCATCCATTGGCTGGAGGCCAGAGACACTTACAAAGTGCTAACCCTCTTGTAAACAAACATTGCAGGGAGATTTCCCCCTGGATAGGGCAACCCTGACGTGAACACTTGCAAACATGCTGGCTCCTGTATCCACAAGGTTGTTGATGGCAGAGGTCAACCTCTCACTTAGTGCAGAGCCCCAGGGGGCTTGAGTGGAACCTATACACAACCCTGCCAACCGAATGGGGAGTGGAAGAAGAAGCAGCCGCTGCAGTTACATACCCACACCCTGCAACCACGGTGAGGTGAGGTGAGCCGCCACCCCACGCCCATGTTCTTGGCCATTGCTTGGTGCGATCCAGGAGGAGGAGACCTGGGAAAAGGAGGCGGCAGTGATGGCCATCTACCACCATGACAGGGCCTCCCAGAGATGTCTCAGCAGCTCCAGTTGGGGCTGGCTCTTGTACAGCTAAGTGTCCCCAAATGACTAAGCCTGGAACAATACGCTCAGTCAGCGTTTATTGAACACGGTACTCTCTGCCCAGAACTTCTCCGTGACATCTAATCCTCAAGACAACGCTGTGAGGAACATGCCATCGCTCCCCCTACTTTACAGACGAGGAAACTGAGGCAGAAAAAGGGTTGAGCAACTTGGCTGTGTAGATACACTACCTAAATGCTAATGAAATGTCATACCTGTACCTAACCCTGCAAACCTGTTTTCTGGATAGCAAACTGGAAGGAAAGAGATTGGCCACTGTCCAATACAGAGAAGCTCAGACAGAGGCGGTAAATCAGGGCTCAGGCAGGATGGGAGGACCGCAGTTCTAGCGGCAGGTACGGGGTCAGGTGGGGGTATCACAATAGTCAAGACTTGGGGATGAAGGCAGGGAGGAGACTCCTGTAAACATTTTTTTCCCTGCCATACAATTAATGTTGATCGTCAATATGACGGAACCTGGACTCCCAGGAGGCAAGCCTCCAGGCACGCCCATGGGGAGGGCTAAAATAGGTTAGCCTCTAAACGGGACCTTGCCAGACCATCTCAATTAGGTTAAGTGAGGTGGGAAGACATCCTAAGGGCGTGTGCCACCATTCCTTGGGCTTGGGTGCTGGACTGGATAAAAAAGAGGCAAGCAAGCCGAGCACCAGCAGCCATCACTCTCCCTGCCTGTGGAGGCAGTGGGACCAGCTGCTCAAGCTTCTGCCGTCTCGCCTTCTACACCATGGTGGGCTGAGCCCTCAGCCCGGACCTTTGAGCTCACATATCCCAGGAGCAGGGATATTCTCCTGCCCAGTCCCACAAGACCGTGCAGCAAACAGAACCAGCGTCCTTCTGTCAGTGTCGGTCCACAGAAGATTCAGGTTCACATTCTCCCATCTGCCCCCCACCCACCCACCCCCCACCCTGCATGCACCTTGTGCCCGTGCATTATTTTTCTTTCCCAACACAGGGTTTGATCAGACATCCTTCGTGTTGTATCTCTCCAACTCTGTTCCTGAGGGATTCAAATCCCTTGAAGAATCCAGGCCTGCAGAATATCCCACGGGACAGGCTCCCAGGTCAACTTCAAGCCCACATTTCCAGCAAGGGACAGCATAGGCGGTCAGCCTGCCCCTCCAGCAACAAGACCAAGCCTGAGGCGTGAGAAGATGCTGGCTGGCCAGACTCTCCAGGACCAGGGTACATTGCCCTTGTAGCGAGTGGAAAATCCTTGGGGTTATTTCCAAGTTAGTAAATACCCAGTTCACCAATACTATCCTCCCCATGGGCCTTACAGATGATTCCTCCTGAATGTAGCAAGCTACAAAAGGTTAGTGTTAGAATTCACCAGGCAGAGCAGGAAGATGTCTGCTTTTGTTGGGTATTCTACTGGACATGCGCTCTGGAAGATTGTCTTAGGTTGCTCACTGCCTTCCAAACCATGGTGGTCACAGGTAGAAGAGAATGATGCTGACCCTGCTCCATCATCACTCAGGGCCTGTGGGACCCAAGTGTGGTCTCAGAATCTACCCAGGACACTGGTCTGCGACATTTGTGACGCAGGCACCGTAAGATTCCCGTTACATCTCTGAAGTCTTCTAGGGCAGACAGAGACCTGGCTGCTGCTGCTGCTGCTGCTGCTGCCGCTGCTGTCCTAGGCTTTAAGGGCAGAGAGGAGCTCTGGTGCAGGATCCCAGGAGGGCTCTGTTCTCCCAGGGCCTCTCCTGGGTGAGATGCTGTGGCTAAGCTCGCTGAAGCTTATGCCAGCCCAGAGGTCCTGAGCAGCACTTGTCACGATTCTGAAGATGACAACCTGAGCCTCAGAGACACAAAGGACTCATCTGAGATACATACCGAGGCTTGGGGAGAAGCTTACTTACTTTTGGTTGCTGCCTTCCAGTCTGAACCAGAAATTTCTTCCCTTCCTGGGTGAGAAGGATGGCCCAGGAGCCTCTGTGGCTCGGCCAGGGTCAGAGAGGAGGGGCTGCCTGCTGCGGGCACTTCACAGCCTCTTGCGGCAGCACACTTGGGCTCTGGCCTCAGGGACCATGTGGGTGTCGGAGTGCGAGAGAGCCCTTCTGGGGTTCACTCTGCTCCTTCAGCTGAAGAGCAGCCTGGCACAAGCTGAGATGTGGAGGGACCGTGACAAGGAGTCAAGTGTGAGCTCAGGGTGAGCACTGACTAGGATGGGTCTTGCTGATGCGGTCAGGGAGGCCTCCAGACGAAGGCTAGCTAGCGGACAGCGATCTCCAGATTTCTGAAGAGGTCACAACTGCGACATTAAGCCCCAATAGCCCTTCTAACAGGAAGCAGAGGCAAACCGCAAAGCTTTGGCCCTTGCCTCTCTTTCCAGCTCTCCCAAGAGGCAACCCAGGGTTGGAGGCCATGCCCACAATCCCCATGCGGCTGGCAGGGGGCAGTGGGTCTCCCAAGGAGGAGCTAAGCAGTGAACTAAGAGTGGGGAAACTCTGCAGTGTTTTATACATAGCACGGCTTTGAGCACACTGTGCATCCCTAAGCAAGTCACTTCACCTCCCGGAGCTGTTCATTCCCTTCAGGCAGAGAAAGCATCATTCTTCCCACCTCAGAGGACTAGCTCTACATGTTGTCCCGAAATAGACGGGTGGAGGAGACACACCAAGGAGATTAACTCGGTAAAGTTTGCATGGATGCAAACACGAGGATCTGAGTTCCACACTCAACACCCACTCAAAAGCCGGGCACAGAGGTGGTGCACACTTGGAATCCCAGTGCGGAGGAGGAGAAGGCAGGGAGTTCCCGGGCTTGCTGGACAGGCAGTCTAAGCAATCGGTTGAACTCCAGATCCAGAGAGAGACTCTGTCTCAAAAAATAATGTGGCGAGAGATTGAAGAAGACACTCATTGTTGACTTCGGGCCTCTGTATACAAGCATATACAGGTGTGCACATACATGTGTGCATACGTGTGTACACAGAGAGAGAGACAGAGACAGAGACAGAGAGACAGAGAGACAGACAGAGAGACAGAGACAGAGAGACAGAGACAGAGAGAAACAGAGAGAGACAGACAGAGAGACAGAGAGACAGAGACAGACAGACAGACAGACAGACAGACAGACAGACAGACAGGCACAGAGGACAACAAAGGTGAACTGAAGAATACATGCTGTGATGTCTGTCCAGCACTTAGAAGGATGTCTTAGGCAGTAGCAAGACTGAAAGATCCCAGGAACACACTAGTGGGACAAAGAGGTTTCCATATGATCAGAAATGAATAGCAGCCATGTTGGATGGCCCTCAGCAGTGCTCTCTAAAACTAAAGCTGTGAGCAAGTTAACGTCAGCTGAGAAACAGTCCAGGCGTCATCCAGCGCACTCTCCTGCCTGTCATATCAACATTTTCTGAAACTTAGAATTTGAGATGTGGTCCTGTGTCACCTGACAAGGAAAATGGTTGGTATGCCCAAGATGGCTGCAGCCATGTCATGTTGAATGCTTCATGTCACCCCACTGGCTGTAGCAGGTCCTCATCCTTGCCTCTCCCTAGGCCTCAGTTTCCCCATGTGAAAACTGTAGACAAGGCTGGATGTTGATCTTTGTCCACTCTTGGCTTAGAACCAGTTTCAGTGTACACAAGAGGGAAAGGAAGCTATTTCTTTCAGAGGCCAAGAGCCCTGAAGCATCGTGGTCTGAGGGAGGGAGCGTGCCAGAGTCCCACCCACCGAGTCCCTCTCACCATCTGAACATCCCCCCATCCAAGCCCCCAGGGCTCCAGATGTGGGGCTCCTCTGGGCCCACAGCCAGACACGCCCGCACATCTGCTTCCACTCAGCACCCTCGGTAGGCCATCTGCCAAGGACTTGGCCCACAGCCTTGAAGGCTCTCAGGGGCCTGGAGGGGGGGCTGCAGGGTGCCAGTTACCAAGGAGATAGAGGCCAGGGTGGGGGTTGGGGGGAGCTCCACTTGGTCCTCCGTGTGGTTTTTGCCTAGCTCTCCAGAAGCCAGCTTTCCTCTTAGCCCAGACCCCAACAGGCCATTTGCTTCTTTGGCCCTATGAACTTTGTGGGTCTTTGTGGAGTGAAGAGGTATGAGGAAGGGCCCAGGAATAGACACAGAAGGTAGGAACCCAGAGGTGAAGGTGCCTACCCTTGAAGTCCAGAGGCAGGGAAGTTATTCAAACGTTACTCTGCCACCTCCTAGTGATATAACCTAGGCACACCCGTCCTGAATCTGGCTCCTCATCTTAACATCATGAGAACTACAAGCCAACCAGCGTGTGCCAAATTCCTTATACGCTGTTACATTCCAGCACACAGTAGGCACTGTTATTATCCCTTCATGGACATCAGAACTACAAGCCAACCAGCGTGTGCCAAATTCCTTATACACTGTTACATTCCAGCACATAGTAGGCACTGTTATTATCCCTCCATGGACATCAGTGTTGGTGAGAATAAAGGCAGTCCCCGCTACTCTCACTCAAAGGCTCCCCCTATAGCCAGCGAGCAGGTTTTGAGGTATCCCTACAGCCCCAAGAGTGAGCTGGAAGTCCTACTGGGGACTGAGCAGGTAGAGGCAAACCTGGAGACAGGTGGGGGAACGTGGGTCTGCTTTGCCAGCTCCAACCAGGAGCCTCAGTCCCTTGATTCCAAGGGCTCAGGACCCCATAGGCTAGAATATGTGTTTTGAGACTCCAGTAGCCATTTCCCTTAAGGGGCCATCTGGAAATCTATTTCAGGAGAGAAGACAGCAAAGGGAGGTCAGGGTGGCCCGGCGTCACTAGCAGGACACCGTGACTATCCAGCTGGCCAACTAGGTTAGCCAATTCTCAGCCATCCTTGTGAGCCTCATTCTAACAGTGAGGATAGCCTGAGGGTGCTGTGCTGTGCTAGTTAATTTGGAGGATTTTTCATTTCGTGGGGGGGAGGTGGTTGGGGGCTTTTTATTTTTTTATTTTTTGACAACTTGACACAATTAGTGTCATCTGGGGAAAAGAAATCTGAGGTATTGCCTCTATCAGATTGGCCTGCAACCCAGTCTGTGGCGGCATCTTCTTGATTTATGTAGATGTAGGAGGACCCAGGTCACCGTGGGTGGTGTCACTTATGCCCAGCTGGTAAAAGAAGGCAAGCTGAGCTAGCCAGTGGGTAGCCCTCCTCTGTAGCTCCTGCCTCTGCTCTTGCTGGTGTTCCTACCCTGGCTTCCCTTGATGACTGAATGTAGATTGGGACCTATAAGCCCAATGATGCCACTCTTCCACAGGTTGCTGTCGCTCAGTGTCTCTCTCACAGCATTTAGTATCAGAGCTGCTGTCTGTACCATAGCAACTCAAAGAGGAGAGACACTGGCCACACATCTCAGCCAGGTCCATCTTTCTCCATGGCTATAACAGACATAGCTGCCTGTTACACACAAACATTGCCTACTGTGTGCCTTGAGCTGGACACGAGGATTCCATGTGCACACAGATCTGGCCCAAGGAAGCAAACAGGACTGTGACAGAGAAAGCCCAGTGGTGACCAGTCCCAGGATGCAAGGAAAGAAGAGAGAGGCGGTCTCTACTTTCTCCTTGCTTTGGTCTGTGACCTTGCAACATTTTTTCCCACCTTGAATTTGTTCTTGGGCTATGGGAGTCTTGATCCTGACAAGAGCCAAAACATGGGGCCTTGCCTCATTGGAGAAGAGAGCAAGGTGTACAGAGAAATGGACTTGACAGTCGGACGGTGTAACTGGATTTTTAAAATTACTTTGTTACTTTGTGGGTTCCTTTTTTTCTCTTCCATGCATCTCCACCATCTTAACCCCCTAACACTAGATTGGGACATGTTTGATCTTCACTGTCAGGATATTTAAGTTCTTCTTGTTACTTCCTTGCATGCCAACTGCTTGACAAACACCGACCAATAGCATTCAACCAGCCAACAACAGCAACCTCTCCTCAAGAGCCCTAGCATTTATAAATCCCCTCAAGAGTCCCCAGAATTCCAAATGTCATACACTTGTAGAAACTATTTGCCGCTGGCAAAACCATGCCCCTGCCAGAGCACAAGGCAAATCATAGTCAGCTGCTCTATGGGGCTTGCTGAAGCAGCCCCATATCCCGTGCCTGAGATTAAAACAAAAACATATTCCCATAACATTTCTGTGTTTTTAAAGAAACCGAAAACTCTCACTTCGAGATGGTCTGGGATTCAGGTGCCAGTTCCAACGTGATTTTGTGATATGGGGCAATCCATTCATTCTCTTGGAACCCCGACTTGATGCTTACTAGCATAAATGTTATAAGAGGATACACCTCAACTAACTGGTGACAATTGACTCTCTTGCCTAGCCAGGCCCTGGCATGGAACCAGGCCTTGGTGAGTGGTTTTTCTATTGATGTTCCCCACATCCCCATGGGCTGTGTCCCTGTGCAAGGGAGGGAGTGATGAGAATTCTCTACCCCATGTGACAGCAGTTTCTGTTCCATGCCCAGGATCCCTATCATGTCCCTAAGGAGATGCTGAGCTCTTGCAGCGTCATGTCTCCTAGTGCAGCTATGAACACCATGGAGACGGTGAAGGCCAGGAACTCCTCCCTAGGAGACAGGAAGCCCAGACTTCCCAGGTTCATGAGTCATGCAGTTAGTATTTTATGGAAACACATATGGTGACCTACTAGTGGCCTGACCCACATCTAGTGAGGATGTGACCTGTTCACTCATCCTGTCTCAAGGCCTCCAAGGGCACCTGCCCAGTTGCCTTTCCATTGAGAGGGGTCATTTTTCTCCATTGGGCTCATGATCCTTGGTGGCTGAAACCTCCTTCTGCCCTCTGCAGAGGAGGTAGATGGCCTGACTAGTGGAGGGTCCTCTTGTAACAGTCTCCTCTACAGGTTGAGCAGCATAGGCAGAGACGCTTCTGCATACAGTTCTGCAGCCTCCAGGATCTCTGAGAGAATAGCTTCCAATGAGTATGCTGATAAAACAGGGGCTTTGGAGCTTCTCAGATAAGTGTCTGGTACCAAATGATACCATGCCTATAATCCAGAACAGCACCTTTTGTCACCCAGAACAGTACCTGTCATCATCCAGAACAGCACCTTCATCATCCAGAATAGCACCTGTCATCATCCAGAAAAGCACCTGTCATCATTCAGAACAGTACCTGCCATCCTGAAAAGCACCTGTTGTCACCCAGAATAGCACCTGTTGTCACCCAGAACAGCACCTGTCATCCTGAGAAGCACCTGTCGTCATCCAGAAAAGCACCTGTTGTCATCCAGAACAGCACCTGTCACCCAGAACAGCACCAGTTGTCACCCAGAACAGCACTTGTCATCATCCAGAAAAGCACCTGTCATCATCCGGAAAAGCACCTGTTGTCACCCAGAACAGCACCTGTCATCATCCAGAAAAGCACCTGTCATCATCCAGAACAGCACTTGTTGTCATCCAGAATAGCACCTGTCACCATCCAGAAAAGCACCTGTTGTCATCCAGAACAGTACCTCTCATGTTTTTTGATTTGAAGGAGAAAAGGGGTAGGGGAAGAGAAGACCTGTAATTGAAGCGTTCAGAGACCAAGGCAGAAAGATCAACAATTCAAGACCAGCCCAGACTTCATAGAAAGAGCCTATCTCAAGAACAAAGGGGCTGGGGAAGTGAGGCACTGCGCATGTAGAATTCCAGTGCTGGGAGGCAGAGATAGGAGAATCCCCTGGAATCTAGATTACCAATGAGCTCTGAGTTCAGTGAGAGATCCTGCCTGAAGACATTAGGTGGAGAACAATTGAGGAAGATTCCTATTATCAACACACACACACACACACACACACACACACACACACACACACACACACACACCAAAACAAAAACAAATACAGCAAAGAAAAAGAATAACAAAACTACCCAAGCCAGGCATGGTAGCACACACCTTTAATCACAGCACTTGGGAGGCAGGGACAGGCGGATCACTGTGAGTTCGAGGCCAGCCTGGTCTACAAAGTAAATTTAGGATGGCTAAGGCTTCACAGAGAAACTCTGTCTCGAAAAACCAAAACCAAAAACCGAAAAACACAGCTACCCAAATTTCAATAGGTTTTTTGTTTTGTTTGTTAGTTAGTTTGTTGTTTGCTTGTTTGTTTGAGACAAGGCCTTTCTGTGTAGCCCTGGCTGTGTTTGTAAATTGGACTGGTCTCAAACTCAAAGAGCTCCATCTGCCTCTGCCTCTGAGTGCTGGAATTAAAGGCGTGAGCCATCACAGTTGGCCCAAATCCCAATAGTTAATAACTTTCTCCCTTCTCAACTATCCTATGCTACCCAGCTCTTCTCATTATCCGTATCACATGCTGGCTGCACAGTGACAATGAAGGTGACAGGGAAAACCAGAAGAAACATGCAAGACTCAAGCCGTGCTACAGCCAACTGAGCTAAAATGACATTCAGAGGAAGCTCCCAGCAGCAGGATGCGCACGTCCCACTCACAGCATCCTCAAAGCATCCACTAAGATAGACCATGTGCTGGGACACAAAAAGACTAAGCAAATTTCAAAAGATGGCCACCACGCTGGGCAAGATTTCAGATGGCAATAGAGTAAAATCAGAAAGCAGTTACCAAGAAAGGATATTCTGAAAACTCTCTAAACATTTGGAAATTACATAAAATAATTCACAATGCATTTTTTAAAAAGAAGGGAGGGAGGAAGGAGATGCAGTATCAGGTCCCTCACATGTAAGCAAAAACCCTGTCTTAGTAAAGAGTACCTGTTAAGGTGTAAAATCCCTCACACGGATCCCAGGATGCAAAATGTGTCCAGAACTCGAAAGTTAATATCATTCACAATATTGAAAGAATATGGAGTAAAGAGGCTATTGTAACTAATTGGCAGGGGTGGGGGGGATTGAAAAATTTGACTTTTGGGCATGTTTAAAACTTCCAGTAAACAAACAAAAAATCAGTAGAAATTAAGCAGGACATGGTGATGCATACCTTTAATCCGAGTACTCAGAGAGGCAGATCTCTGTGAGTTCAAGGCCAGCCTGATCTACAGCCAAGACTATGTATAGACACCCTGTCTTGAAAAAAAGTAAACTAAACTAAAACAAAAAAGAAATTAATTGATCTGTCGAAAAGGGACCTGTAAAAATCCTATGCTTCGTATTTAACAGTGAACACTGCCTGCCTTTTCATTAGGCCGGGGACCAGATTGCTATCCCCTCTGTGATGCAGGAGTGTAAGGAAGGTCAGGCCACAGCAGTTAAGCAGAAAAAGGAAATAAATACGTAGTTATTGCGCTATAAAAAGCAAAATGATTTTAATCTGTTAAAACCTCTCCCAAACCAATAATCATAAACATAGAAAATGCAAGGTATCAATAAAGAGCTATTAGGACTAAGGTCAGCAGGGTCACACAATCAGAAATAAATATTTTTCAATGAATTGTGTTTCAATATATCAACAACAAACAGTTGGGAACTGAATTGATTAAAAATATCTCAATAGCCGGGCGTGGTGGCGCACGCCTTTAATCCCAGTACTTGGGAGGCAGAGGCAGGCGGATCGCTGTGAGTTCGAGGCCAGTCTGGTCTACAAAGTGAGTCCAGGACAGTCAAGGCTACACAGAGAGACCTTGTCTCGGAAAACCAAAAAAAAAAAAAAAAAAAAAAAAAAAAAAAAAAATCTCAATAACATGAGAATATTACAGCATATGTAATACAGATATAAGGAAAGGCTGTAAAGCATGACTAAGGAATGTCAAAGATATTCCGAAGGAATGCAGAGGCATGCCGTGTTCTGTGGCCAAAATCTCAGTATCACTAGTATTTGTCTGCCTGTCCAGTGCTGTCCTAGTCAAATCCAAGCACAATTTAAAAAATAAATGACCTGGTGATTATGAAAAATTTTGAAAAGATTATACTAACTAAAGTTACTTCAAAAATAATAACAAATTTTAAAGATTTAAACTAACTGATTTCTAGACAATAAAGATGTAATAATTCAGACAGGTTTGGGGCAAAAGGTTGCGCACCAGGATCAACAGAACAATCTGGAATCCTGAACTCCACCAAAGCAGATGTGCTAAACTGATGTTGGACCATACAGTCCCTAAAGTACCAAGGGAATTAAGCGGGGAAAGGACAGACTTCCAGCAAACACTTGATGTCTGTGTGACAAATAAGGAGCCTGCCCATTGTTCACATGAGGACACTGAAGACAAGTAGACGGTAGACCTGGACAAAATTGAGCTTACAGAAGGCACATGCCTGTCATCCCTGCAATCAGGAAATAGAGGCAGAAAAATCAGGAGTTCAGGGTCAACCTGGGCTACACAGTGAGTTTGAGGCCAGCCTGAGCTACATGAGACACTGTCTCAAACAAAGAAAAAAAATGCAGAAATTACAAAGGATAGTGAGAATTTTGCAATTTTGGTTTCTTTAAAAAAAAAACACAGAAAGATTATGGGAATATGTTTTTCTTTTAAACCCCAGGTGTGAGATAAGAGGCTGCTTCACAGCAAGTGACTATGATTTGCCTCATGCTCTAGCAGGAGCGTGGCTTTCCCAGCTGCAGATAGTTTTCTGTGAGTTGTGTGACCTTTGGAATTCTGGGAACTTTTCAGAGGATGTATAAATGCTAGCCCTCCCCCAGGGGGTGCTGTTGTTGGCTGGTTAGTGGTTGGAGGTTGTTGGTTGCAGTTTGACAAGTAGCCACGTGCAAAGAAACAGGCAGAAGCAGGTCACTGCCGACTGAGATATGGGTAGAGGTAACTAGCAGGTAAGCACTTTGTCCCAAACTGTAACAAATGTTGGGGACATAACTTACAAAGGTTTGTGTAGACTCATACTTCCAGAAGTTTCCATTTGTGATCAGCTAGCTCAGTAGCTTTAGGGCTTGTAGGGAGGCAGTGCATTAAGGAGGAACCACAGGGTGGATCAGAACCATTCATTTCACAGCTGGGGAGAGAAACAGGGAAAGAAAGAAAACCATCCCTTCAAGGACAGTATTCCAATTCCCCGAAGACCTCCTACTAGCTCCACCTCTTAAAGGGCAAGGATACCAATACCAGCATGCTGGGGACCGGGCTTTGGAAAGGGAATATCCCAGATCCCAACCACAGCAGTGACTCACAAAGGATTCTTGTAGATGACACTTGGTAAAGTGGTCCCATGGGTGACCTGGAGAAGATCTGTGTCTGTGGAAGCTAGGGCTCGTGTCGACACTTATATAGACTACTGGCTGACCTAAAACCATCCTAGAAAATCTTGCCTGATGGGACCCGGTTGAAGGTCACACTTTGTGACATCTTTCATAGCATTCCACATGGCCAGCCTTCCTCTTGCATGGAATTCTTTGGTTTGTCTGCTTGGTTTACACATGTGTCCACACACAAGCATGCTGTTTTAATTGGGAGATTTACACCCAGTCTGGGAAGTTGGTGTGTGAAAATTAACCACCAGGAAGATCCACACTCCCTGGTCCCCACTCCTATGCCAATATCGGGGCATGGACATCAGTCCATCAGACAGAACTCAGAGACAGACCAGGCAGAGAGATCACGGAGAGATGAGATGTGACAGGGGAAAGGACAGTGGTTCCTACAAATGAGGTCAGGTCTATTGGACATCCTTAGGGCAGGGAAAGTGAAACAAACCCCTCCATTGTAAGACATAGATCTAAAGATGAGAAGTAGTGATAAGACTTCAAAAGTTAGCCCGGAGCCAGGTGAGCAATCGTTCCTTAAAAGGCAGTAAGCAGGCTGGGGAGAGATGGTCCGTGATTAAAGAGCTTGTTGAAAAACATGAGGACACAAGTTCAAATCCTCAGCATCCGTGTAAAAAGTCAGGCTGGTCATGTGAACATCTGTAGCCCCCAGCACTGTGGAGTTGAAGACAGGAAGACTGCTGGGGCTTGCTGCTTCTGGCCAAGGTCTAGGTTCAGAAGGAGACTCTGTCTGGTGGCAGTAAGGTAGAACATGATAGACCAGGACACCAGATGTCCTCCTCTGGTTTCCCTGGGCAAGGGAGGGGGTTCTCACCTTCACACATGTGTGCACATACAGAACACAACCACATGTACACACACACATAACACACACACACATTCACACACAAACACACACATGAGCAAGCACTAAGCCTCTAGGAAACTCATGATACATTTTAAAACATGTTAAATGTCTGATTGTCATTTAAGCCATGAATAAACAATGCTTCGAGGTAAGAGATGTTTCCAAAATGCATGAGACAAAGGACTGAGATCCAGAATCCACCCAAAGAACTCGTAAGGGGAGAGGAGACAAATATTTCCCCACAAAAGGACATTCGGATATCCACTGAAGGCTGAAAAGATGCGCACACAGACACCAGACACAGAAATTCCAAGTAAAATTGCAATGCAAGAGATAATACACGGCAAGACCAGCAGAAATAAAGGCTCCAGACAGCGCAGACAGCATGCGATGCATGGAAGGTTGTGTTTTGTTTTGTTGTCTTGTTTTGTTCTGTGGTGTAGGGCAAGGACTGGCTCGGTTTCCCTTTGCCATCAGGACACTGAGAGGGCCATTCTTAGAAAGCATTGTGCTGTCCCTCCGGTGTCACATTTGCCCCAAAGCCAGTGTCTAGTGTTGATGACTATAGAGCAGTGAGAACTTTCCCTGGAATGGGAGGGAGTGAAAGTCAGTACAAACACTTCAGAAAACAGTTTGGCCTTAGTTACTCCAAGTGATGAAATGTGTCCCCCATGACCCCGGGGACATGAAGTAGATGCAGTAGAAGGAGAGTGCCCAAGGGCCCCCCCAGGAGAACAGAGGGCTTCGTGTGTGTGTGTGTGTGTGTGTGTGTGTGTGTGTGTGTGTGTGTGTGTGTGTGTAGTAGGTTAGAAGAGCACGTGACATTGTGTGCCAGGATGACTGACCTGTGAGGAAGGGAGAATGGAAGAGCTGTGTGAGGTGCATCAAGTTTCAGATGCCAAACATGTGGACGCTGTGAGGTGTGACACCCCGAAGAGCGGTCCAAAAATGAGTACAACTCAACCCTGTGTTTTCAGAATGCCACGTGGTCAGTGATACTATATGGTTTAAAAAAAAAAAGGCAGAAATCAAGGTCCTGCCTCGGTATAGGGAGAGGAAGGCATGCTGGGGCTCCAACTGCCGGTGACACTCACTCTAGAGGTTAAGGGCACTTGACTTACATCTGTTAAACAACGGGCATATTGGATATTTTCCTCTCTACATAAAACATCTAAAAAGTCAGCACCTGACAGGTAACACAGAGAAGAAAGATCCTGCTGGGTGGCTCCTGGGTGAGAGAAAGCAGAAAACCCTGGGGAAAGCCAGCGAGAGTGCAGGACAGGCGGGCACTTGCTTTAACAGAGGTGCTTTGGCCCACCGTCCTGCACTCACCAGACTTCTGAGGTCCCTACAGAGTTTACATTCCAGGTCAGGAGACCAGCAGGCGTCCAATAAAAACCAACTAAAGTCTGCAGTCCAGGGCGGGTGTGGGAGAACGGGGAGCTGGGGATAAGGGTGTGGTCTAGGCTCTTCCTCTGTGCAGAGAACTCCTGAGGGAGAGTAGCCTGAGGCAACTCATGGAAAGGGAAGAAAGGGTTATTTGAGCTGGGTGCTGGAGGGTTGATAGGAGTTCACCGGGCACAAATCATAAACTCATTGAGGATTTAGAATCCCACGTCTTGTTCATCTATACTAAAAACACGGTTGTGCCTGATAAATGCAGGCTGATTTGTTCCGGAAAGTTAAAAACAAAGAAGAGAAAAATGCAAACATTGTAAGGTGGAGGCTGTTGGCCTTGACAGTAGAGAAAGCTGAGATGCACAGTCGTGGGAGTGTTTTTGGAAGTCCTGGGGTCCATCACACAGATCCCAGTGGTGTCACCACCAGAGGGGAGAGGCAGCTGCACAAGGAAATTCCAGAAGGTGAGGCTTCTGGTAAAACAGCTGCCAAGGTTAGCCCCCTCCCTTCCACCACACCCCCCAGCCCAGGCCTCAGGGTCCCAGGAGGGTGGCAGCAGCAGGCCAGGGACACTGGAGCCAGGCACAATCACAGTGGGCAGCCGCGGCTGTGCGGCTTCGGAATCTGGTAGTTAGTGGGCGGCCTAAGGAGCCGTGCTGTCTCCCTTGTGTTTATCTGGCTCCGTGGAGTAGCTGGGAATTTGATCTCCATGGGGACCTGGCCTAGGTCACCCTACCCAAGGAAGCCCTGGCCTCCCAGAGGACCCCCGGAATTATCTGGGGAAAACAAGACCAGGAACACAGGGAGAAGGATGTACCCAGGCACGGGGTGGACCATAGCAGCTCCCCTTGCAGACAAGTCTGCTGACCATAGGCCAAATGCTTTGCATGTTACTTCTACGCAAGGAAAGTGGTATCACTCTTCTTGCCCAGCTGGGGAAACTGAGGCTCAGAGAAGGCAAGTAATTTGCTCAAAGTCACAGAAAGACGGAGCTGGATTGGATTCCAGATCCAGTTGGTTGCAAAGCCAGTGTTCCTAACTGTCTTAGTGCCCTGACTCTGAAGGGCCTCCAGCCACTGGGGACCTTCCTGTGGATAGAGCTAGGGACAAGTGTCCTCATTAGTCCGGCCACCTTCCCATAGAGAGCTGTGGCTGTCGTTGTCAGTCAGCCCTTCCTCTAGCCTCGGCAGCACTTATAAGATGCTGAGCTCCTATGGGTGTCTCCTTGGGAAAACAGGGTCTCTCCTCTTGTCTCTTGGCTCAGCCTGGATACCACGAGGATGAAGCCAAGTTGCCCACTGACTGCTTTGTGGCTCTGAGCAAGTGGCATAACCTCTCTGATCCCACAGCCCACTCCACATAGTCCTGTACCGGATCATAGTTCTTTCATGATATCACACACACACACACACACACACACACACACACACACACAGAGTGTTCAGTAGTGATTGCTTGATTTGAACTTTGATTTTTTTTTTTAATACTTTGACTTTTCAAACTCTCTCTCCCAGCATGTACTACATGTTTCCAGAAAACAGAAAGTCCACACCCACTGCCAAGATGCAAGAACAGTCCCAGGAAGGCGGGCAGCTCAGAACTCTGATGTTGATCTGAAACCTCCCCCTCCTCCTTGCTCATAGGCTTCTGGAAGTCTTAAACCTGTTTACAGCACCAGACCAAATTCTCCTGGGTGAGAAGCCTGATGTGGGTGAGCCAGGCACGATGGGTTCCTAACCCTGCTGTCTCCAGCTGTTTTCCCACGCTGGGGCTCCACTTGCGGGGCCTGGCTGCTCTGTCTCTGAGCCACCTCAGAGCCAGGAATGTCGCTGGTACCTTCCACCAGGAAACGCTGGCCAGATTGCTTCCGTCTTCTTTGATGGAATCTGGATTTCTCTGAGCCCAGCTGTCCCTGGCAGGCCTTTTAGGGGAATGCGCAGCCAGCGCCTTCCTGGCTGGGGGAATTCCGAGGAACCCTGGTGGTCAGGCCTCTGACTCCTCATAGAGATGCAAAGGCAGGTGGAGAGAGGAAAGGTTATCTAGAGAGCTGGTGGCCAAGACATTGCTGATTCCCAGTCTGTGGTTCCATGGCCCCTCCCCCAGCAGCTTTCTCATGGAATTTTGCACCTCAGTTCTGTGTCATGCAGTCTGTGACCTCCAGGGCACAGTGCCCCTTGTGGGTGGCCTCACCAGGAGATCCTTGAAGGAAAGAACGCATTGTGAGCTGGGTGCACATGTACGTGCACCTCTGTCCGCAACTGATAAGCCCTGCGCAAGGCCACACACATCTGCTGGTTTCCTTGCCATGGTTTGACTCTTAACTCCATGACCCAAGCCCAGATAGCAAACCAGCAACTCCCACAGCCCGCCCACCACAGGAGCTGACCTAGAGCTGGGACCTCAGGGCAGACGTTCTTTTCCTTGCCTGGTGGAGACCTCACTACCTGTCCGACAGCTCCTGTACTGCTGGAAGGAACCAGAGACTACGGCAGGGCACAGAGAGATGGTCAGAGATCCAATTTTATCTATCCCTTTGGAGCCCACACTGCACTATAACGTAGAAGTCGGCCTTAAGGAACTGGCCTGAGTAGTAAAGAAGAGACTGACACCAGCCCCAGCAAACCCACCATGGGGTCGTGCTCCTCCCCTCCTCCCCTCTGTGCTCCTCCCTATTTATCACCCAGGGACCCCTGCAGCATTGCACCACCCCTGCTCCTTGGTGTGTCTAACTGAGACAAACCTGTTAGCTTGTTCCTGGATCACCAAGAGAGACTGTCCCCTGGGAGATGTGGGGTACCTCAGACTCCAGGTGCTCGAGGAGAAGGGGTGTTTTGTTACCTGATGAGCTCCTGGCCATGTCCCACATGGAGTCACCCTTCAGTCTTACCTCTGCCCTACGAATCTCTGACCCCGTGAATATCCTATCCCACGGAGATCTAGCCCCTTCTCAGAAGATTTCTCTTAGGCATGTATTGACAGGACCACAGGACCTTGCTCGGAAACACGCTGTGTGCTGCAGATGTTGACCCTCCCAGAACTCAGCCAGCATCGAGCACTGGAGCTGAGCCAGCCCCAAGCCCAGGGAACAGAGGCCCCATGAACCTCTCCTCAGGGGGTTTCTCACCGGCCTCCCTCCCCTACTGTGTTTCCTGGTTCTAGGCCCCAAGGCATTCTCTGCTGTTTCCTCTGCCAAGTCTGCACCTCTGACCCAGGAGTCCACGCAAGCACGAGACCCATTGTCCACAGGCTCCATTGTCCAGCCAGGCAGCTGCTTTACCTCACACCCTTCGCCTCCACTGTGGCTAGAGGGGCCCCCATAGGGTCTGCAGAGGGGCCTCATTGGAAGAAAAGCAAAACACAGGTAGCAAGAAACAGGAGTTTAAGTATTTCTTTTGTTTGTTGGTTTGTTTTTGTTTTTGTTTTTGTTTTTGTTTTTCAAGACAGGGTGTCTCTGAGCAGCCTTGGCTGTCCTGGACTTGATTCGTAGACAAGGCCAGCCTCGAATTCACAGCCTGCCTCTGCTCCCCTCTGCCGCCACCATGGCTTAAATGCTATTTTTTTTTAATTTAAAATGTTTAATACAATATTTTGTTATCATGTTTTTCTCCTCCCCCACTCCTCTGAGGCCCTCCCCAGCTCCCTACCCACACCACTGCGTGTTCTCTCTCTATGTCTCACTTTCTGTCTTAGTGTGTGTGTGTGTGTGTGTGTGTGTGTGTGTGTGTGTGACAAAAACAAAAACAAACCAAACAAAAATAAGGCAAAAAAAGTGCCAAATAAATAAAAATAAAAGCCATGGAGTCCTTTGTGTCGGCCAACTACTCCTGAGCGTGGGGCCTGTCCTGGAATGTGGTTTAATATGCTCAAGAGACTCCACTGGAAAAACTGATTTTCCCTTTGCCAGCTGGCATCAATTTGAGATAGCTTCTTTGTTATGGGCAGGACTTGTGCCCACCCCCCCCTTCTCAGTGCTGGGGGCCTTTGTATGGTTTGAACCTGCCGGGGTCTTGTTCTGTCACAGTCTCTTCAAGGTCATATGTGTATCAGTCCCCTTGTATCTGGAAGGCACTGTTTCCCTGGAGCCCTCCCTTCCCTCTGGTCCTTACACTCTTGCTGACTCCTTTCCCACCTAGCTCCCTGAGCCCTGCGGGGAAGGTGTTTGATGAAGTCATCCCATTCAGGACCAGGTGCTCCAAGCCTCCCGCTAGCTGCACATTGTCCAGTGCTAGTTGCCATTTTCTGGCAGAGGAAGAAGTTTCTCTGATAAGTGTTAAGGGAGGAGCTGATCTGCGAGTCCAGCAGAGTGTACTCACAGTATGTAGGAGACATTTTATTGCTACGTTCCTTTAGCAGAATGGTAGTAGGGTTAAATGCTATTTCATTTATTCAATTTATCCAGAAGGCTGGGGATTAACCAAGACCTTTGAGCATGCTGCACACACACTTAGCCACTGAGGTACACCCCCAGCCACTAGATCCTGTTTTGTTCCATTTATTATTGATGAACTGATTGTGCTTTTGAGGCAGAATCTTGCTATCTTGACCTACTAAGACTAGTTCTCCTATGTAACCCAGGCTGGCCTCAAGCTCATGGCAATCCTCCTGTCTCAGCTTTCAGAACGCTGAGATGGCAGGTATACTTACTTCTATTCTTGTCTTCTGTAATGGTTTAAAGGAGAATGCCCCCGCCCCATAAACTCATATATTTGAATGTTTGTTTCACCAGGAGTAGAACTGTTGGGAAGAATTGGGAGGTGTGGCCTTGTTCAAGTGGATGGGGCCTTGTTTGAGTGGGTGGGGCCTTGTTTGAGTGGGTGAGGCCTTGTTGAAGAAGGTACATCTCAAAGGCCAGGCCAGGCCCAGTCTCTGTCTCTCTCTGTTTGTCTCTGTCTCTGTCTCTGTCTCTGTCTCTGTCCCTGTCCCTGTCCCTGTCCCTGTCTCCCTCTCTCTCTCTCTCTCTGTCTCTCTCTCTCTGTCTGTCGTTCTCCCTCCTCCATGTGGATCAGGATGTAAAGCTCTCAGCTACTGCTCCAGGCCACCCTGCCACCCTGTCTGCTTCCTGCCATGATGATCATGGACTCACCCTCTAAAACTGTCCGGCCTCCCCAACTAAGCACTTTCTTTTTAAGAGTTGCCTTGGTCATGGTGTCTCTTCACAGCAATAGAGCAGTAATTAATATACTTTCTAAATCGTATTTTTTATCAATAAAGGAGATGCAGTCATATAAAAAAATCTCAAAATAGAATGAAGGCTAAATAATGAAAATAACATATAATTCCACCTAGAGACAAGTCTGTAAGCATTTACCTTCTTGACATCTGTTACAAGCATGGTTTATAAGGACTGCTTGGCCCCTTCCCCAAGGCAGGATGGAGATGCCATCCCTGAGGCTTGAAAGTCACCCTCTGAAAGAGCACAGTCCAGCAGCTTTTTGTGTGTACATTGTATGTGACATTGTCCCTGCTGCCTGGTCCCAGAACACCACCATTCTCAAAAAAAAAAAAAAAAAAAAAAAAAAACCCAAACCATTATTTATTATCCACTAGTCTCAATATTGGAGCCCTCCCCCAATGTAGTGTTCTAGAAACCAAAGTCCACTTCCTGTCTCTCAGGATTTGTCTTTCTGGATAAGCTAGGTAAGTGGAACGATCACCTCAGCAGCCTGGCTGCCTTCTCAGAGCATACTGCTGTCAGTGCTCATCAAGTTACAATGACTCACCACCCATTCCTCTTTATGGCTGAATAATATTCCATTACACAGATGAGCCACGCTTTGTTCACTCATCACTGGGTCAGCATTGGAGTCATCTGCACATTTCACAAATGGCAAATGTCCCTCTCAGCCACACGGGAGGTTTTGTGTGCTGTTTTTCTTTTCTTCGATGCATACCTAGGAGTGGGATGGCTGGGATGATGGTAATTCTATGTTTAGCTTTCTGAGAGCCAGCTAGGTTCTTTGTCACAGTGGCTGCACGGTGCTACATTCCCACCAGCCTTGTTTAAGGGCTTTGGCTTCTCCACATCCTCACCAACACTGCTTATTTTCTTTCCTCTCTTAAAAAAAAAAATTATAGCCATCCCAGAGAGTGTGAAGAGGCACCTCACTGTGGTTTTGATTTTCACTTCCCTGATGACTAATTTGGCTTCTGAGCTCCAGTGTGCTTTCAGATTGACTTAAGGACCAGGAAACGCCATTGTAGATTACAACCATGTATTTTTAATTGACTGTTGCTAAATATTTAAATTATTCCTATTTTTCTAATCTTCCCTCTCCTTCCTCCCTGACTCTTCTCTTTCCTTCTCTCTCTCTCTCTCTCTCTCTCTCTCTCTCTCTCTCTCTCTTTTGTTTTGTTTGAGACAGGGTTTCTCTGTGTAGCCTTGACTGTCCTGGACTCGCTTTGTAGACTAGACTGGCCTTGAACTCACAGCGATCCATCTGTCTCTGCCTCCCAAGTGCTGGGATTAAAGGTGTGCACCACCACCGCCCAGTGATTCACTCTCTCTCTCTTTTTCCCTATCTCTCAACATAGTCTTGCTATATTACCTGGGCCACCTAGGCTGGAGCAGTCTTCCAGCCTCAGTCAGATGAATAGCTGGGCTCCAGACGTGAGCCACCACTCCTGGCTTACCTCACTGCCCTTGTGTGGTGTGACCAGCTGTGATTCTGGAGCACCACACTGAATACTTTCCAGCCCAGATAGGCACCCCCAGGTGCTCTGCATAGTGCTAAGCAAAAGAAGTGGTCAGGAACCCACCTCAGGAGCATGTGGCCTGCCCCCTGAGTTAGTTAACTTTGCAGTCTGAGGCCTCTGGGTCCTCAGAAAGGCAAGAGTAAGGAAGAGCACAAACTATAGACAAGGGTTTTGTGCAAAGCCCTAATCCATGTCATTTCCTCAGATATATAGATGGACCCTGCCTTGTGTTGGGTGCGGTGCAGACAGCCCCATGGAACTCAGCCATCAACCTGTGGGGTCTGAGCTAACTCCAGGAGGTGGCATCAGCCTTCAGTAGGACTGCAGGGACCCAGCTGTGGTTGGAGAATTAGGATTGAGGATGAGAGCACACTTAACTCAGGTTCTGTTTCGGTGAAGGTCTCCAACCAGCCAAGTCCTATCTTTGAGGAGCATGGAGTGCGTCAACCAGTTGTGACAGTGAGGCTGGGATTCTGGGACGGAAGCAGAGTGGTGGGCTGCAGAAGCTGTGAACTCACAGGAAACACAAGCTGGAGACAGATTGATGGGGGGAGGGGCAGGACACAGCAGCTGAGGACTGGGAGCACCTGCAGGGAGCACAGCGCTGGGCTACGGAGGACATCACCCTCTGGATGGGAGCCCTGGTGAGGTGAGAGGAGGCTTCAGTCCCCTATTCCCCAGTGGCTGAAAGAGACTCTACAGCACCCCTGCTCCTCAGCCATGTAGCAGGCATGTGGCCAGGCCTGACTCAAGGCCCCACTGCCTCACTGCAAAGGGCTGGAGTCTGAAAGTAAGGGGAGGCTTCAGGAACACAACGCTGGGGTCAATACTCAAGTGGAGGGACAAGAAGCCTAGATCCAACTCTGATCTATTTTACTCTGAACCAATGCTAGACTTTCTCTAGGTCTCAGTTTCCCCACTGGCAAAAGTAGGCAATTTACCTATCCTATGCTTAAGCAAATATTAGTATTTAGTGACTCTATCATACAAGAAACAAAAATTGGCTTTAAAAAAAGTTGAGGGCCAGGCAAGTTGGTTCACTGGGAAACACACACACACACACACACACACACACACACACACACACACACACACACACCTATCCAATCCCCAGGACCCACAGAGTAGAAGGAGAGAAACAGCTCCCTGAAGTTGTCCTCTGACCTCCACATAAACAGCATGGACCCTGCACAAATAAACTTTTTTTTTTAATTGAGAGAGAAGTCCCATAGGGCAACAAATATTGTCACCTGAGAGAAATAGCATTCAACAGTAAGCAATGGGATTTTGGTTCTTAAATCCCAAATAAAAACTACTTAAATTCCTGTAGGCAGAGGTGCTGACAAATGCCCACCAAGGGGACACCCGCTACTCTCAGACTCAAGGGCTCGCAAGCTTAAATCCCCCAACACTCCAAAATGTTGAAAGAGTCCAAGATCCCGACTTTACCAGGTTGTAAGATGCCAGGGGCTCTGAAGTTTCCAGGATATCTTGGTTTCTGAAGCTCTGATTTCCTGGATTTTTCTCACCACCAGCTTCTACCTCCCAGATCCCAGCAGCCCCTAGTGAGGCCAGTAAGGACCAGCTGAGCAAAGCAGTAAGGCCACTGGCTGGCCCCTTTTGGAATGGCTGTCCCTAAGAGCCTTGAGGGGCAGTAGTTCCCAAGTGCAACGGTCTCCAAAATGGAGTCCCTGAGAGAGTCAATTATATCTTAACCCTTTTCTGTAGCCCTCTGTGCCCCCTTTACTCTCCATGACCCTGAGGAGAGTCCCCAAGTCTTTTTCTATCTTGATTCATCTACTCCTCTTCCTCAGAGCTCTGTCGTCAGAGAGATTAAGGTCCAATGGACAAATCCTCCAGGAGAGGGACCCTGGTATAGGGCTTAGCAACAAATGGCATAACTGCACTGGCCCCTCTTTGAGATGGTGGTCTTCCCACCTGTCTGTTCACATCTCAATGATGTCAGCCGTTATCCCTTGCCACTAGAGGAAGAACCCAGAAGCTAATGGCTTGAAGTGACCCCAGGGTTTCCCCAGCTGAGTTTCAGCTCTGGATCTGATGCTCTGGGAACTTATCTCCCACTTCCCATCTCTGAAGCAGATGAGAAGAAGAGAGAAAAGACATTAGAGGCTCATCACCTGGCACTCCACTAACCCAGAAGCCATCTCCAGGGCAGGAAGTGAAGGGATGGAATTGATCGCTCCTCCCCCATGGCCTCGAACTCTGCAAACACAGATCTGTTTCCACCATATGGGGGAATTTACTCCATTTATATGATTATCATCACTCCTGCCCTGTCTCCATGAGAAGGCATACAGGCTCTGGACCTATCAAAAGACTGGTACCCCCTGCTGATTCCCAGCATTCCCTTAGCCTCCAAACCCAGGGCAGCTGATCAGATTGGCCCAGGAGGACTGAGCACCCTACCAGGGAGCAGAGAGTAGGTTTATGCCTGAGGCTAATTGTGGGGTCAGGAGAGGCTCCCTGGCTCCATTCATGATTTGGGTATTTTTAGCGCGGGCCTGGCCGCCTGTGGTCAGTGGGGGAGGCCAGGCAGTGCGTCAGGTCTCAGAGCTCATGGACTCACTCTGCCCAGGAAATGAGCCCACAGGGGCCAGCTGCTGGATCTCACGGCTGCGCTGCAGCTGTGGAGAAAACGACTACGTTCAGTGGGACAGGAGGCTCCAGCCACGCACCAGCCCTGGGAAGCTACAGGGCACAGGAACAGCGGGTGGCAGTGCTTAACCCCTCAATGCACCCGGGGCACTATGCCTGCTGTCTTCCTCACAGGATTCCTTAACATTCATGTGGAGACGCAGCTAGAACTGTCTCCACTTCACAGGTGTGGAAAGCAAAGATGGTGTGCAGTTTGTGTGACATGAGCAGAGGTGGGGGTTCTGAAGCAGTGGGTGACAGTCCTCCATTGACAAGAGGGAGGGTCTCCTGCCTCAGACCTGTGAGCCTGGGCCACTTTTAGCCCATAGAGTGCTTAGGGGTCACAGAGACCACCAGACCAACTCTGTGTTAGGAGGTGAGAGAGGGGCAGCCTGGGAAGGGCTTGCTGAGACCACAGTGCCTTTCAGCACTGGTTCCCAGGCCCTTCTCACTGTACGGTCCCTGGAGCAAACATATCTTGGTGCTTATGCTTGCCTCCCTGCTGAGCTTGCTTTTTGTTTTGTTTTGTTATGTTTTTGTTTGTTTGGTTGGTTGGTTTTCGAGACAGTCCTGGACTAGCTTTGTAGACCAGTCTGGCCCTGAACTCACAGCCATCCACCTGCCTCTGCCTCCCGAGTGCTGGGATTAAAGACGTGCACCACTGCACCCGGCTTGCTTCAGAGAAGCTATCCCAGGCTCTGGTGACGGGTTTTGAGGCCTGCTTCTGATTGCGCTGTCACTTGTCTTTCTCTGAGCCCATTGTCGCCTTGTCTAATGGACATGATTAAGCTGGCATCCTAGAGCAGGGTAGTAGTTATAAAGTGCCTGGAGATCCCATAAGTGTGGTTTCCTTGCCTCAGCTTCCTGCATCCATTTGTGAACCCCTGCCATGGTGGCTATACCCCCCAAAAGCTGCCAATATACAGGAGAGCTGGGGTGGAATGGCAGAGGGAGGGGACAGGCCTGTCAGCCTCATATTTGGGACAGCTGCCAAGAAAACAGAATCTGCATGCAGAGTTGAGGCTAGCTTATTCTTGTCCCCAGCATGACCTTGGATCAATCAGTCTCAGTCACACCCCAGGCTGGGCCACTCCCTCTATGAATTCACTGGGGGGGGGGGGGCAGCCCCACCTCTGAACTGCTGTTTCCTCACGAACACGGACTTGTCATGCACTTGGCCTCAGAGGTCACGTGGCCTGACTCCTGGCTAGACAGCCATGGCCCAGGAGGGGCAGCTCCTATGTGGCCTCAGCCTAAGACTCATCTGGCCTGCGCCTCAGCTCCCCGAGGTGCTTCTCCCCAGTTCCAAAATCCCAGTTCCAAGTTTCCTGATCAGAACACCTGAGTGGCCCAGGTGGCCTAAGGGTGACCTGTGGCTAGGTCACAGGTCACATGTCATGGGCTGGAGATGGAGCAGTTTCTCCAAACCGGGATGTGGAGGAAGAGAACACGAAGGCCTCAAACTTCAGAAGGCAAAAAACAAAACAAACAAACAAACAAAAACATTAACAATAAAAACAGTCCTCCCAAAGCATCAGTAAACCACAGGGGGAAAAAAAAAGCGGGTGTCTGTATTAGTTCTTCATTTGCTTGGGAAGCAACCAGGAGGCATCTGGAGTAGAATGAAAATTAAAAAAGAAAAACCTAATGCCAACTGCACAAACAGGCACCCAAGTGTGTGCCTTTGACTCATAGAGGATCTTCTCACTTGTCACGTATTAACTCTTATAATACACACAGTGGTAAAGGGAATGCTTATTGGTTGCTTTCAGGACTCTTGATGGCATCATGAGGATTAACTGTGTGAGAATCCAGGTGTGCTTCCTGTTATACATAAAAATTAAGGCGGATGATAGATAGAAGGTACCAGGTATATAATAAGGTACCAGACAACAGATGTTATGTTACACAAAGTTTATTAAATGAGCATGGGGGGGGGAGAAGGAAAAGGGGGAAGGGGTACCCCAGAGAGAGAGAGAGGAAGAGAGAGAGAGAGAGAGAGAGAGAGAGAGAGAGAGAGAGAGCGCACAAGAGCGAGCCATGCAAAGGTTTGTCCTTTATATGGCCTTGGGCAGGGCCACACCCCCCGTGGCAGATGAGCAGTGATGTCACAGGTAGGCAGACTGAAGCAGAATACTAACACTTCCTGCTACCCTAGCATAGGGAGATGGAGACAGGAGCCTCCCGGGGCCTGGCTGGCCGTCCACCTAGCCAGTTCACCAACCATAAGCAGCAGGAGACCTCTGGCCCCCACAGGCACAGGGACACAGTTGCACCTTTACATCCATGCACCATAAACACACACACACATGAACAGCAGGTATACACATTCGTTGTATGTGTACATATGTAACCGTGGATACACACTGTGAGGGAGAAATGTTTAAAATTAGCAAAACGATAGCAAAGCAAACTTTATAAATAAGCAGGCACAAAGATCTAGCCACTGGAAGGCCACTAGGGGTCCAAACACACTGACCTGCAAAGTTTAAGAACTGCTCATGTCATTAGCATGCACAACAGTTAAAGCTCACAATGATGTACCCTAAAGTCTACTAGGATGAAGAAGGTCAGGGGGAACTCAGAGGTAGAGCATTGGTGTGGTATGTGCAAAGGCCCTGGGTTCCATCCCTAGCAACATGCACATGAGTGCATGTGTGAGCACGCACGTGCACATGCACACACACACACACACACACACACACACACACGGGGGTGGGGGGGCAGAGAAAGAGAGGAAGGAAGGGAGGGAGGGAGAGAGCATAGCTGCATAACTTAAATGCCTTGTCATGAGAGGCCCTCATATTTACACAAGAAAGGCTTTAGGTATTGCAGCAGTGACCTGGAGTTCGCTGGGAAAGGTTTGTAAATAACTCTCTACCCCACGTGGGATTGTGCAAGAGACCACATGCATCTAAGAAGAAGAGTAAGTGACACACCTCTGGCAGCAGCGGTTGCTTTTCTGAGCATGGTAGCATGGTAGCAGCTGGCCTCCTTTTCAGCGGGGACTGCGCTTGATCAACCCACTCCTCCTCCACCAAGAGCCCAACAGGGACGCATGGTGACTCCATTCTCAAAGTCCCAGGGGGAAAAGGTCACTCCGCTGCCCTTTCTGTGCTCTACCCTAGGACTATAACTGCCTCTTCCTATTTTCTGCTTGCAAGGCTTCCCTGAACTACCGAGGGAAGGAGCCCCCACCCCCCGGCCTCTAGTCTCCCAGGCTCCCTCTGTTCATTGGATCTATTTATTTATGTTACATTTACTTATTTAGTACATGGGCACATACACGTGTATATGTGCAGACAACACACACATACACACACACAGGACCACTTGAAGGAGTCAGTTCTCTCCTTCCATTATGTAGCTCCTGGGGACCATCAGGCTAGTGGCAAGGTGCCTGGAGCTGATCTTTATGGTTCGCTCATTCTATGGGTTGGTAAACTGAGATGTTGACATCATGACAGCACCTTTTCACCCCCTCTGCACCCCCACTGAGGCAAGAACCATCATCATGCTGTCTGTTATCACTGCACAGAGTCAAGGAGCTCTCCCCAACTCCAGGACAAGAAGATGCTAGGTGGGTGAGTGGCCCACATGACAAGCCTCCAGGAGCCTGTGTCCAGTGTCCTCTGTGTCAGTCGGGGTGACCCCTTTCCTCTTTTCTCAGTCCCCACCTCCGGTTCTCAGGGCCTGGGGAGCCCACATGCAGACCCACGAGGGTGTTAGGCTGTCCAGTGAGAAAGTCTTCCTCTTGCGGAGTAGGGAGGACCCAAGTTCAGAGGAGATGGTAACTAGCTGAGGCCTGGGGTCTTCCTGAGATTGGTGAGGCTCTAGATATTGGAACCCTGCTGGCAGCCCGGACCTTTTTTTCTCAGCTACTTCCCTGGAGCGATGCTTGGCCCCGCCCCCCTGCAGTTTTGCTGAATGAGGTCATTGGCAGATATAGGTTTTTCCATTCCTGGTTGAGCAGGAGTTAGGATACTACGGTTGGGGGGAGGGACCCAAGCAATTGTTCACCCTTTAGGCACAGGAGCGGGTGGATCTCTCTCTTGTGCACTGCAGTGTCCAGAATGGCCCGCACGCCAGGGGCCCCAGAGACAAGACTCACTCTTAGCAGAGATCGTGGGGAGAGGCTCAGAAATGGAGGGGGTTACTGAAGCTCACACTGAAACATTGTAGAGGCAAAACCTTGATTCACATCTGGATTTGTAACATCCTGGCCAAAATGACCAGAGCTTAACGCTCAGGACATTTGGGGCAGAGAGGTTTTGTGCGAAGCATTGTGGGTCGAAACCACTTATTGGCCTAGCCTCAACTTCAGAAGCTAGAGATAAGGGGGTGACAGAGAAGGGTGCTGTGTCTGAGAATCCATGGCACACACCTTCAAGGTGCTGAGGGGACTCTGAGGCATATGAGGGGGGGGGCGGGGGGCTGAGGCCTCTCAGCACTTTGCTCACATCAGAACTGCTGACTTCGTTCTTGGAAAATAAAAGTAAATGCTCTGTTTGGTAATCCGGTCCCCCATCCTGCTCTGGAAAAAGCAGGCTCATGGAGTTTGGCTGCTTCCAGCATGAAGGCTGTGTGTGGTGAGCAGGGGCCGCTGACACTTCCTTTCCTGTTACACGGGTGCCTTGGAATGCTTGCGGAGGGCAGGCGGAATGCAGCGGGAAGGAAACCCGCCAGCCAGAGGCCAGCTCAGCTGCTGTCTTGCCTGGTGACCTTGAGCCATAGCTCTGCTCCTCTCCAGGCCTGGGTTTCCCCGTCTGTGAAGAGGGGTGGGGGTGGGGTGGGGTACGGGGGGGGGGGTGGAGTAGGGATGGGGTGTAAGGTGAGGAGTGGTATCTGTGAGCTCCAAGTACATCTCAGAGCCATATTCTTGGGTGCTCTCCCAGACCGCTTAAAGTTTCATGTGCCTCTGAGTAATTGTTAATGGGTCTGACTTTGGGGACCTTGAATGTGTTCCCCCATAGTGTCAGGCCGGAGCACTCCACAGCCCTACAGAGAACTCGTTTCCCTGCAGAGCACCCCCCCCCCCAGAAGAGAGTCTCTGCCAAGGAGAGAGGGTGAGGTGATGTTGGATTTGGGACGGGGCACTGCTCCTAAGAATTATCTGCTTTCAAGCTCTTGGCTGAGTCCCCGAGTTCCCCGCTCCAACTGAAGTCACTGCTAAAGCACTTTATTCTTCCACTGATGACATTCTGGCTGCTTGTCCCAGGTGGCCTCGCGGGTGGAGCCCTGAGCTGGCAGCCCCTGAACCAGAGCCTCGTCTTGGCCCAGTTGGTGCTTGTAAGCAGAAAATGTGGTCTTCGTGTTGTTAGTGGGCAACCTGATAAGCCACATCCCGCAGGTGCTCGGCTCAGGTACAGCTGGGTTCCCGACTCAACATCAAAGAAAAGAGTTTCACAAGTCAGGGTGAAGCAAAGTTTGTAGACGGAGCAGGAAGAGCAGACACATTTGAGGAGAATGGCGAGGTCGGGGGTTATCAGGAGTAGAACACACAACAACATAAGCACATAGGCCCATGCCACGTACACACACACACACACACACACACACACACACACACACATTCTATTTAGGGGCTTTGAAGTAACTTAATCTGCAACCAAGTTTAGGTATCAGGAGAAGGATGGGGCCCGGGTACTTCTAATCAACAGAATTCTGTCTTTGAGGAGACTTTTTAGAGATGAGCTGGGCAGGCTTGCTACGGGAGAAGAGGATGCTGGGAGAAGAGGACCACTCATCAGAGGATTCTGACTTAGTTGCAAGATCATGGAGCAGAAGGCATGGTTCATTGGCCATCTCTAATTGTCTTATTTTTTGAGACAAGTTCTCTCGCAAAACCTGGAGCTCGCAGTCGGTCTGTCTGGTCAGTTGTAGCAAATGCTTCAGGTGTTCACCGTTGAGGGGAGGAAGTCAGTCCCTTCTCATGCCCCTTTTATTTCCTACTACACAAACACTGCCCTGCAGAGCTAAGCTGCACTTTCCATTTTTTGATGGGGTGGGGTCAGGGAGATGGCCCCTGGAGGTGGGTAAAGTGCTTATTGTATCAGTTTGAGGGCCTTGGTTAGAATATTCAGCACACAAGTGTCTGCAACCCTGGTGTTGGGGAGACAGAGACAGGAGGCTCTAGCCCAAGTTGGCAAGCTTCAGGTTCAACGAGAGACCTTGTCTCAAAAGACATGTAGAAAAGTGATTGAAGACACCCAATGTCAACATCTGGTCCCCATTAACAAATGCATGCACACACACAAACATGCACACATGCATGCGCGCGCACACGCGCTCCCATACATGTGCCATACACACAAGTGAAATGAGCTATATAGCCATCTCTTGTGAGTTATTCTAGTGTCCCTCTGTGTCCCCAACATTTATTTCTGCCCTCTGCCCTACTGACCTCACCCAGCAGGAGACCAGAGGGCCCTATGTCCTGTACTCTCCCCTTGTTCCTTCAGATCTGAGGCTTTCTGATTCGGAGTCTGCGCTTCACTGAATAAAGGCCTTGAACCTCAAGGCTACACCTAGAAAAAAAAAAAAACTCCCTTCATTTCTCAAAAAAAAAAAAAAAAAAAAAAAGACAAGCATAAGAAAGATGCTAAACAATGCCAATCATTAGAGAGATGTAAATAAAAATCAGAGAGATAGCTCCTCCATCCCCAAAACAGAAAACAGTAAGTGTTGGCAAGGACCTAGAGAAACTGGACTGTGGGTGCGTCTCGAGTGGGACCGTACACGTGCATCCACTAGGGAAAGCAGTAGTCACTTCCTCAGAAAGCTAACAACATCAGTTCCAATGTCCAGCCATTCACTCCTAAGTCTAGACCCAAAAGAACTAAACGCCGGGTCTGGAAGAGAGGCAGTGCTCTGATGGTCATCTGAGCATGCAGTAACCCAGATGGCAGCAGGCAATGCCCACAGACGGGGACATGGGAGTGGGTAGAGAACAGGCGCTCACTCACACAAAGGCTTTATTCAGCTTTTAATGCCGTGACAAACATGATGGCATATGTATGCTGTACCCGTTCCACTTGAAGAAGTACCTGGCATATTCAGTCATGGAAAAAGCACTTGGGAGGCAGAGGCAGACAGATCTCTATGATTTCAAGGCCAGCATAGTCTACGTAAGGAGTTCCAAGCCAGGGAGACCCTGTCTCAAAAAAAAAAAAAAAAAAAGGAAAGAAGGAGAGAAAGAAGGAAGGAAAGGCTAGCTCTGGTAACATCTCAACTGCTCATCTCAACTGCTCAAAAAAAAGGCTAAGGGAATAGAATTGCAAACTCAAGGCCAGCTTGTTATACATAGTAAATTCAATTAAGGCCAACCTATTCAACATAGTGAGATCCTGTTTCAAAAACTAAACGTGGGATTGGGATGTAGTTCCGTAAACTTAATCTCTAGCACCACAAACACAGAAGCAGCCATGGGGAAAAAAAAAGCAATGTTCCCAAGACTCTAAAGGGCCCAGAGTCTCAGTGTTGCAAGATGAGAAAGTTCTAGAAATTGAGTTGCACAACAGCATGGCTATACTTAGAACTACTAAACTCAGTATTAAAATGGTTAGGACAGCTTTTCAGAAATTTATCAAATTTTATCTTTTGAGTGCGTGCAATTTATGGTATGCCAATTAAATCTCAATAAAATCTTTTGTTTGGGTTTTGTGATTCCTTTTATTAAAAAATTCTCCAGAAAAACGGTGGTTCCCAAACTTAAATTTTCTGGGAATCTTGTTTTGAAAATCCCCAAACCCAAGCCACACCCATTAAACCACTAACTGCAGGCAGAACACAGGCCAGGGGAGGTGACCAGGGCACATGTGTGACTCTAGTCCCCCATGAAATGATGGTCTACCTCATCTGGGTCTGCTGTTTCATGTCCAGAGTTGGCGTACATGGTGCTAAACAAAATGTACTGATGGTGCTACCGGCATCATTGCTGTTATTATTTATTTCTTGGGGACCCCAGGCTGTTCTGAGGTCTAGAGAGGTAGCAGAGGGGGGCATTCTGACACAGCCAGGTGAGGTAGGAAAGGTCCAGGGCTGAGGCAAGGGAAAATATAGATCTTGGCCTGGAGAGATGGCTCTGCGGTTAAGAGCACTGACTGTTCTTCCAGAGGTCCTGAGTTCAATTCCCAAAAACCACATGGTGGCTCACAACCATCTATCATGTGATCTGATGCCCTCTTCTGGCCTGCAGGTGCACATGCAGGCAGAGCACTGTACATGTAGTAATAAATAAATAAATCTTTTTAAAAAGAAAGGAAGGAAGGAAATGAAAATATAGAACTTTGTTTGAGGGCTTGAGGGTTGATTCAAGGTTGGAAGCAGACCACGACAATAACAAAGGGCCCTTGCTTCGGGGTCTGCCACCAGGCAGCTGGCATACTCAGAGGTACTGGCAAGCCCTGGGGTGGCACGCAGCAAGGTGAGGGAACCGTGAAGCAACATGGAAGTCAGCAAGCACACATTTCATGTGAGGGCTTAGGGCTGGCTTGATACCGGGATGGGGAACTTTTAGTTTTCCAGGGCTCCTCGATCTCCCCCTGCAAGCCCACCATCTCCTCTGGGCTCCCTGGTCTGAGGCCATGGCTGTCTGTTACCTGCATCTACCTCCAACCTCCAAGTATCACCCTAGTGCTCACTCCTGTGACTGGGGCGCTGGGCCCCCTATGGAGGAAGTCAGGCCAGATAGGAAGACCTATTGACAACACACCAAAGCCTTGCAAGAAGTGTGGCTCCTTTAAGAGATTCATATACCAAGCCAGGTCCTCTACTGCAGCAAGTCCCTTCCTCCAAAGAGTCTGTCTCTGTACAAACCACTCCACTGTTCAAGCGCCTTCCATGGCTCCCCGCCACCTCCCTAATGTACATCTCAGCCCATGTGCAGTCTCACTCTGTCTCCTGCGATGAGCTGTACGTCCCCTGATCTGCCCTCTGTTCTGCTCACCTCACAGTGCTTTCTGTCCCCGTCTCTGGGCCTCCTCCTTAAGGCCCATCTCAATGTCACTGGCTCCAGGAAACCCTCCAGCTCCCCACATCAGAAACAGCCTCCTCCTGGCCACCAAAGGACGCTGCTAAGTGGAGTTCAAGTCGTATCTACCTCATATTCAATGATAAGAATTAAGAGAGGAAGGAATGAGTGATTCCTATGCCCAGTGTCCACACTAGGACAAGCAAACAGGGACAGTTTGGTGTCCCTGGGGAACCACTCCAGGCCAGAGGCACCTCAGCCGAGCCAGCACTGGGACACGCGCCGATCTGCCTTCAGAGCCTGTTTTTGTTTTCCATCTCCCCAGGCGAAGGCTGCGGGGGTGTTTGGAGCCACAGCTGTTTTTTATTGCATGGAGGCTAAAAAAAAAAAAAAAAAGAAAGAAAAAGAAAAAAAAAAAAGCCCTGAGCATATTTTTAGAGAAAAGGGGGTGGGGGAGGAATATTTTCTTTCCTGACCCAAGAGGAGGGCTTGCTCCAATTTCCCGGGTGGAGCTGGCAGGAAAGTCTCCAAAGGGGACTCCTCCAGGAGATGACCAAGCCGATGAGCTCATGGGCAGGCCGTGCCTGCCTCCTCCAACATGCAGAGAGTTACTGTGCATGCACAGTGGAAGCAAAGGGGCCCCCGTGTGCTGGGTTAAAGACAGTGGAGGAGCTGAAAGAGTAGGGAACACAGGCGTCTCAAGCCCCAAGTGCCACCAGAAAAGGTGTCACTGAACAGGAGTGTGCTGGCTTTTTGTTATTTGTTGTTGTTGTTGTTGTTGCTGCTGCTGCTGCTGTGGTAAAAAATACTCTGACAAAAGCAACTTAAGGGAGAAAGGATTTGTTTACTTGTTTATTTTAGCTCACAGCCCACAGCAGGGAAGTCAGGGCAGCGGGAACATAGAGAGCAGGCCACATCCCATCCAGAATCAGAAGACAGAGGGCTACTCAGCTCACTGTCTGCATTTGCCAACCCACTAGGGAATGGGTCTGTCCACCATCAGGGTGAGCCTTTCTTTTTTAAGCCTTTCATTTTTATTATTTTTAAAATTATATCCACGGCCTGTGTGTGCATGTGCGCACAGGTGCCTGCAGAAGCCAGAGGGCACCAGATCCCATGGAGCTGTAGTTACAGACAGCTGTGAACCAGTAGACATGGGTGTGTGCTGTGAACCCAGCTCAGCTCCTCTCCAAGAGCAGTATGCACTCTTAACCACTGAGCCGTCATCTCTCCAGCCCCAAGACAGATCTTTCCACATTATTTAGTACAATCAAGACAATCCCCACAACCACGACCTAAATGGTTCTAGGTTCTGTCAAGTGGCAGTTAACTTCAGCCATTCCAGGAAGCCCCACTCTGTGTCTGCATGCAGGATCCCAGCTATCCCACTGGGTACCTGGATCCATCTGATCCATACAAGTTGGGATGAGAATAAAAGATGCACAGCAGGTTTTCCAACATCCCAAGAGTGCACAGCTCATCCAAAGATGCTACTGGGGCGAATGAAATCCCAGCTCCTTACACGATTCGCTGAACTCTGTGGAGTTTTTTTTGTTGTTGTTGAAACGTGATCACTTATTCAAAAGGAGCTAATTGCGTTGGTGGCCTGCAAGTGTGTGTGTGACGGGGGGGGGGGGGGTGCACACGCGTGCACACCTGCACGTGAGCACATGGTGTATGTGCAGTGGATTGTTTCTGCGGGTCCTGTGTGTGCATGTGGCATGTCTGGTGTTTGTGCATAGTTATGTCGTCCATGTATGTCATGTGGATCTGATGCTCATGCTCAGCATAGATGATGTAACGAGATTCCATTCTCAGTACCAGCCAGGGCTCAACTGTAACTGAGGCTACACTTCTCCCCAATCCATCTTTTCTGGATCTTCCCTAGATGGATAGCATGATGGGTAGAGGCTGCTGAAAGATAAGTCTCATTTCAAAACCCTGCTCCCCACCAGCCCTGAACCAAGTCAGGAGGCTCTGGTCTCTGGTGATAACCCAAAATCCCCCAGCTCAGACAGCAGCTGTCAAGACAGCTGATGCTCAGAGACATGCAGCGTCTCCACAGGAAGAACGTAGAGCCAGTGTCATCTCCTCTCTCCGGTTGGACTGGCCTTCAAAGCACTTCAGAGCCAAAAGGCCAGGCTGCAAGAAGAGCTGTGACAACAGAGATACCATGGCAAGTCCAGCAGCCACCACTGCAGCCCAGCGAAGGCTCCCAGAGCTGCCTCTGGAGGCCTTTATGAACATGGCCTAGTTCCCTCTCCTGCTGGTCCATCAGTGGCTATTACTGGCCTGCTTTGTTGGAGGAGAAAAGAGGCTCGGAGGGAGGAGAGAAAGAAAGCCAGGACCCACGGCAGCCACCAGGACCCAAGAGGGACAGCATGGAACCCAAAGAGACACTTCTGCATTTTGTGATTGAGTCGACGAAGAAGGTGGAGCCTAGGCAGATGTGTGGTGGTGTGGTTCCACCGAAGGGCATGGACTTTCTCTGCAGTGTGGCTGTGAACGGGGTGAGGAGGAGGTGGGCAGCGAGGCTGCCCATGCTGTCCCTTGTCCTTCCAGAGAGTCACCTCCAACCTCTTGGAAACGGATGCAGCTCATCTGGAGACCACCCGCCCTTCTTGGGAGCTGAGCTTTGGAGGTGAAAAGAAAAAGATCCTGATTGAGGCCTCTCCAGCGCTTCTCCCACCCAGAACCTCCATTCCCTCCTCTATAAAGCAGGCGGGGGGGGGGGGGACGTTTCAGCTGCTCCCTCTAGGCATGGGTAGAGGATTTTGTGTGGAGTATCTGGCACATGGGCCTGCACAAGAGAGGCACTTGATTGATGTGTGTTCTGTTCCTGTCCCCAGCTGCCCTGGGTAGCCACGAGTTATAGGCTAGGTTTGGCTAGTCCAAAGGTCAGGATTCTCTGGGTCCCAGCAGTAGCTAAGAGAGACAAACAGTGGTTCTTGGAAACTCTGTATCCAATGTTTCCACGAATAGGAGGCCACAAGGCCAGTGCCACGTGGCATCAGACCTCACTAGGACTATGGCAACCTTCCCTACCCTCTCACTGGCATCCTTGGCACTGTGGTCCAGCCCACGGTGGCATTGTAAACCCTTGCCCGCAGCCATGAGAACTCACCACACACTAGCTTCTTGGTCTCCCTCCCTGGAACCGTGTCACCTGGCCCTTTTTTTCTCACAGCCTCCAGGCTCCTCTCACGGGAGGAAAGCCCCTGATCCTCAGTCGGATATCCCAACCCTCTCTCCACGTGGCCAGCACCACCTTCCTCTATCCACATAGATCTTTACCACCTCACCCCGGACTCCGCATGCCTGCTACAGCCTGAAGAAAGAGATTCTTTAGTGTCTGGCACTGTGGGGGGATGGGGGGGGGTGGAGGTCAGTATAATGTCACCTGAAATCTACAGAAACACCAGAGTCTGTGGAATGCCATCCCACTCCGCTGGCAATGTGTAGTTGGCACCTCCTCCAGGAAGCCTTCCCTATTTCTTGACTCTCCAGGACAGTGTGGATTTCTTCTTCCATGGAAACTGCCCAGGGTTCCCAGTTCTTTCTGCCATTGCTGTCCTATGCAGAGACGATGGCTAGAGTCTCCACTGCCCACTGCCTTGGAACGGTCCCCCCCACCCCACCGCCACCCCAGTTTCTGTGCTCTTGAGTGTTCTGCTTTAGCCCTTCTTGCTCACAGTGTCCACTGCTGTTCTTTGCCCCAGGCCTGCTCTGGAGACACCCCCCGCCATGGCACACCACCCCAAAGGCACAGGCTTCGTTGGGGTGACACTGTTTTCTGAGGTTTGTGAGCTAATGAAATGCACCCCAACCTTGAGCACAAGATAACTGACATCCCAAGATCAGACATGGCCACTCTGAGGCATTTGTCAGCTGTCTCGACACACAGACCATCTCTAAGCAGCTGAGGAAAAGAACCTGGCTTTGAGGAAAGTTCTGGATGCTCTGCCTCGCCTCTCCTGTCTTAAGTGTCCCACAGTGTTCCTTCTGCTAAAACTCCCGGTGCTGTTGAGAGTGTTGGCTGAGGAGTTAAGAAGCCTGGGAGCCCCAGGGCCTGGAGAGATGGCTCAGAGGTTAAGAGCATTGTCTGCTCATCTGGAGGTCCTGAGTTCAATTCCCAGCCCCCACATGGTGGCTCATAACCATCTATAATGCGATCTGGTGCCTTCTTCTGGTCTGCAGGTGAACATGAAGACTCATATACATAAAATAAATAAATAATTTTTTTAAAAAATTTTTTAATTAAAAATAAAAAGAAGCCTGGGAGCGTCCTCTGTGCACCTTGCAGCAGGTGAGGCATGTTCCTGCTGCTGGCCTGCTCAGTGAACTCAAAGGGAAGATGCAGGCAAAAGGAGATGACAGGCACGGTGCTCCTCTGTTGTTGCTGTGCTCCAGCTGGTGACTGGCAACCCACCTCGCCTGTAGCTGCATGTAGCCTAACCAGAAAGCTCTGCCTTTCACAAGGCAGTAAACTGTGGCCAAAGGAAAAACAAGCAACTTGTCTGGGGCCATTCATAGAATCAGAACCATCATGGAGATACTGTGGTCCATGGGATCCCAGGGAAGCCTGGGAGGGAAGGCTCTAGGCTGTTCAGAGGAGTAAGGAAAGCCCGAGTTCAAATCCTGACTCTGCTCTTGTGTAGCACATGTTGCAGGTGTCTCTGTTCTAGGGCCTCAGTGCCACACCTGTGCTAGGTTGAGAGACACCTGAAGACTTGTAGGCTTAGCACAGACCCCAGAAAGGACTCTGGAAATGGTGGTAGGGCCGTAGCCCCTGCTGCAGCTCCGCCTTCTTGTATCACTGGTAGCCAACACCTGGCTCAGCAGGAAGCCTGCAGGAGCTGGGGTAAAGGCTCTTCCTGTGGGCAGGAACTGGGGGGCCTCTGGCCAGCATGTCCAGCCCTAGCCTTGCTCTCACAATTGCTGCCTTCCTCTCAGGCCTCGCTTAGACCCAGATAGGACTCAAAGGCTCATTGTTCTCCTCCCCCCACCCCCACCCCCAGACCCTAAACAGGCCAGGCCTTCCCTGCTGGGAATGAGTGAGCTAAAAATAGCCCAGGAGTGTTTGGGTCCAGCAACTTTATCTGGCTTCTGAGGTCAAGAGGTGCCAGTGCTCTTCCTGTCCGCCACTCTGGTGAAGCCTAGCTTGGCCAGCTTCCAGGTCAGCCTGACCTGGGAGCCCAAATCCACATCACAAATGCTCAACGGAAAATCTGAAGTTGGCTCTGATTGCTGAGGAGTAGAGCCTGGTAGCATGTCTAGAGCCTGGTGGAGTTCAAAGTTCAGAGTTCAGAGGTGACCTAGCTCATCTTGCCAAGGGTTGGGAGGAAGGGCCTGAAAAAAACAAAAAAACAAAAAAACAAAAAAAACAGGATGGTACAGTTGGGAAAGAAGGCATCTCAAGGGACAGGATGGCAGAAGCCATGGACTGAGGGGTAGGGACACATGCCTCAGGTCCATCTACAGCAGGAAGGGATTGGGGGAAATTTCAGGCTCCCTTTAAAGGGTCCTGAATACCAAGCAGGCTCTCCTGGGCACCTTTTCCTCCAGAGTCTTCCCTCTCACTCCTTTCTACCAAGTGCTCTTAGTCTTTGATGTGGAAGCTGAAATCTGGGGCGGATGAAGAAGCTCCACTGTGTGTCACTCCAGGCCTCCGGAGAGGCTAAAGCCCACTTATGGGGTGGGAATACCAAAGGCAGCAGTATAAGGAGAAAAAAAAAATACCCCTCAGAGTAGTATACAGTGTTAGTGAATGAAATTTATTCCTAGGATGTCAGGTTGTTTCCATAGGGAGACTCCATCAGTGGAAATGGTCACACAGGCTGAAGAAGAAAAATCATATGAGTGTATCGATTGTTGTTTAAAAAAAAAAAAAGCTTTCAGAGAGTCTGGAGTGGTTAAGAATGCTTGCTGCTCTTTCCAAAGCCCTGGGTTTGAATCCCAGCACCCAAATGATGGCTCAGAGCCATCTGTGACTCCAGTTCCAGGGGACTCGACACCCTCTCCTGGCCTCTGTTTGCACCAGGCACACATCATGGTGCTCAGACATACATGCAAGCAACACAGCCATACATCTTGTGGTGATTTGAATGAGGCTGGTCCCCATAGGCTCAGATATTTGAATACTTGGTCCCTGGTTTGGTAGAACTGTCTGGGAAGGATTAGAAAGTAGTCTTGTTGGAAGAGGTGTGCCATAGTGGAGAGGGATTTAAGATTTCAAAGGCCCGTGCCTCCCAGCTAGCTCTCCGCTTTGTGCCTCTAGACCAGGATGTCTGAGCTCTCAGCCACTGCTCCCATGCTATGCCTACCTGGTGCTGCCACACTCCTCACTGTGATGACCATGGGCTCTAACTCTTTGAAACCGTGAGCCCTAATCAGGTAGGCATCTCCTTTGATAAGTTACCTTGGTCATGGTGTCTCAACACAACAATAGAAGGTAAGAAAGACACATCTAAAAATAAAGTTAGGGAAAAAATGTAAAGCATGCGGGAGATTTCTTGGAGGGTAGAGTGCCTACCACACGCTGTGAGGACCCAGGTTTGAATCTCCAGAATTCAAGTAAAGGCCAGATACAGTGCTGTCCACCTAACACCCCAATAAAGTGTTATGCTGCTCATCTAGCATCTCAGGACAGTGTTGTGCACCTAGCATCTCCGTGCCTCTGTGCTGAGACACGGGGTGGAGACAGAAGGCTCCACCGAAACTCAAGGACCAGCCTGAAACATACAGTAGCAAACAAGGGACCTCGCCGCAAACAAGGTGGAAAGCGAGGACTGTCCTTTGGCTTCCAGGTGACCCTGTGCTCACACTCTCATACATACCGTCATATCAAACACACACAGGCTTGCACACACACACACACACACACACACACACACACACACACACTTATATACTCATTAACACATAGGTATGCACTCGTGTACTCATGCAGGGATGCACACATACATGTACACACACACACACATGCTTATGTACTCATTAACACATAGGTATGCACTCGTGTACTCATGCAGGGATGCACACATACATGTACACACACACACATGCTTATGTACTCATTAACACATAGGTATGCACTCGTGTACTCATGCAGGGATGCATACATACATGTACTTGTACACACACACACACACACACACACACACAGAAGCATGCACACATACACACTTTGTACGTGACTTTCCTAGCGCAACATACTCTCCAGTATAAATAAAGGTCATCTACAAAAGCTACCGTTGCTTTATTTAGTCGTGAAAGATTAGATAGAGCTTGTGTTAAAAAAAGACAGCCAGATCAGAAAGAAGAAAACTGAATTGTCTCTATTTTCATGACTGTTTAGAAAAACACAAAGCATCTGAATGCTGGAGGGCTTCTAAAATATTTTTGTGGGTTTTTTTTCCCCTTTGGGGTGGGCTGTATCCTAGTTATCTTCAGCTGTGGACTTGACATGGCCCAGAGTTATCTGTGAGATACAACTAGATTGGAGGATTGCCTTGGTCAGATTGGACTGAGGACTTGTCTGGGGGTGGGGAGGGCGTTTTCTTGATTGCTAATTGCTAAGCGGTAGGGCTCAGCCCACTCTGGGCGGTGGCATTCCTAGGCAGGTGGGCCTGGGCTGGATAAGAAAGGTAATTGAACCTGATCTAGAAAGCGCACCAGCGGACAGCCTGCCTCTACGGTCTTTGCTGGTTCCTGCTTCCATGTTCCTACCCTGAGTTCCTGTCCTGACGTCCTCAGATGTTGGACTACGAGCTGTGAGACGAAATAAACTGTTTTCTCCCTAAGTCGTGGTGTTATAGTCACAGAAAGAAAGAAAACCGGGAGAAGTACAAAACGCCACAGAATACACACAGGACTTGCATGTGGAAAAGTCCCAAATGCTGACAGAAATAGAAGGGGTCTGACTTAGTGAAGATACATACTGTGCTCACGGATTGGGAGGTCCACCGCAGCAGACAGAGCAAAACGTTGCAGAGGAAGTTTTGGTTCCTTTAAAAACTCAGTTATGTTGGGTAAACAGGTTTTTGTTTTACTCCTAAGTGTGGGATACGCGACGGCCTTAGTTTGCCCACAGATGATAATTGCCTCATGCGGCTAAAAGGGGCCTGGTCTTTGCCCACTGGAGTTAGTGGAATTCTGAGGACTCTAGGAGAGTATAAATATCAGAGCCCAGAGAGGGGCTTCGAGAGGACACGCTGAGATGCTCTGGGGAGGCTGCTTGTTTGTCGCTTGCTGTTGCTAGACTGCTAGATATCCTGAGAGCAGAAATCGGTATTTTCCCAAAGAACCCAATGACCCTGATCAGCCATATCTAAGTCTCCTTTCCCTTCTAACTTTCTTTCTCTCCTACCTCGGCCCAGGGGTTTAGAAGGAAGGTAGAGGCATAAGGAACCCCAAATAAAGTACAGTTTAAAAAATAGTACCTACAAAATGTAGTTCCCAAGTAGTTTCTATCAAGATCTCAAGAGAGTTTTGTATATTAGACAAAACTATCCGCCAGTTAACAGACTACTAAGGCAACCAGAATAGCTAAAATAATTTTACAAATGAAAATAATTACCTAGCATGCATGAAGGAGCCCTGGGCTTGATCCCCAGCACTGCATAAACACAACATAAGTGCATTCCTGTAGTCCCAGGACTCAGGAGATGGAGGCACAAGGCCAGAAATTCAAGGTTATCCTCAGGTACATAGTGAGTCCTAGGCCAGTCTGGGCTACATGAGACCTGGTCTCAAAATAATATATAAATAAATAAACAAACAAATAAATAGTTAGAAAATGCCTCTATCAGGAAAGGGCTCCATACACAAGCTTGAGGACTTGAATCTGATTGTCAGCTCCCATGTAAAACACTAGGCATAGCACCACGTGCCTGTCATCTCAGCATGGCGGTGGTGGAGACAGGAGGATCCCCGGGACTTGCTGGCTAGTCCGTCTAGCTGAATTAGTGAGCTCGAGGTTTAGTGAACATTTCTGTCTCAGAAAATAAGGTCAAGGCCAACATCAACCTGCGACCTCTGTATGAACTTGTTCACATGAGAGCGTACACACAAGAATACATACACACATACCTTAAATAAAGAGAAAAAAGAATCATTGCGCCTGATTCCTAAGGCTTCGTGGATGTGGCCCATCAGTCGAGGCTGCGTGCCATTGGCGGAAGGTGGAAACCCAGATCCACAGAACAGAGTGCTCAGAAGCAGGCCAATAGAATAGAGCTAGGACTTCCTGCTGGGGTACAAAAACACCCCGGTGGCCTGCTACACAGTCTCAAGGATGGCAGCAGAAAGAGGGTCATTAGGACAAGTGTAGGTGACGATGGGGAGAAACTGAAAAGCCACATGCTGAGGGTGGGAATAGAAGCTGCTGGTGTTTGACAGTGCCTCGGGAGAATAAATACAGAGCTCGCTCAGCCATCCCACAGCTAAGCATGTCCTCAAGAGAGCTGAAAGCACGACCACGCAAGACAATTGTACATGAATATTTATCATGGCATTGTTTTCAACTGGCAAAAAATAAAAGATACAACCGGCCCAGGAATTCCTGGAGGAACACGGGACCCCAGTGTGGTGTGTAAAGTGTGATTACAGACAATGGAGATTATTAGGGGTTGAAAAGAAATGTGGGTCTGACACGTCATAATACACTGAGCCTTTAAGCCATCAGGGTGTGTGGAGGAGGCCACAGAATGGGTGACTCCATCTGCATGAAATGTCCAGCGTAGGCAAATTGCAGAGACAGAGTAGATTAGGGGGTAGACTCAGGGAAGGAAATGGCTCCTAATGGGTAGGAAGGCATTCTTGGGAAATGATGAAACTGTTCTGAAGTTGATTGTACCAGTGCCTGTATGACTCTGAAAATACTAAAACAAAAGCAAACGCCTTCCCCCCAAAATTGTTGAACCATTCGTTGGTGGTGGACATCCCCATACAGCTGGGCTTGTTTCCTTAAGCAAGTCAATGGGATGGAGTCTTTTCAACCAACAGTCCTGGAGAGAGTGCATTAAAAAAAGATAATTAAGCTCAATTCAATATATAGCATCTAAGAGTAGCCCAAAATGGATTGTAGGTTTCAAAACAAACCTGAAACTTTAGCTGGGCAATGGTGGGGCACACCTTTAATCCCAGCACTTGGGAGGCAGAGGCAGGTGAATCTCTATGAGTTCGAGGCCAGCCTGGCCTACAAAGTGAGTTCCAGCACAACCAGGGCTATACACAGAGAAACCCTGTCTCAAACAAAACAAAATCAACAACAGCAACAAACAACTATGAAACTGTTAGATAGCTGGAAAGATGACTCAGTGGTTAAGAGCCTTGATGCTCTTCTGGAGGACCACAGTTTGGTTCCCAGCAATTACACCTTGGCTACAGCCACCTACTGCCTCAGCTCCAGAAGAGATCCAATACCCTCTTACCCTTCTCTGGCCTCTGCAAGCACCTGCATGCATAGGCACATACAGATTCACACACACACACACACACACGCACGCACACACACACACACACGCACGCACACACACACACGTCAAAAGTTTTAAAACATTAGAGAAAAATTTGGAGCTGTGCATCTCAGAGAAAAGTTCTTAGATATAATACGAGGATCACAATCCACTTTTTAAAAGGTGATAAATTGGGCCCCATCAAAATTAACAGCTTTTGCAGAAGAAAGGATTAGAAGAATGAACCAGCAAGCTATAAACTGAAATTATTTGCCCGTGACACATTCAACAAAGAACATGCACAGAATATGCAATGCACTCTCACAGAAAGGGGTACAAGAAAAGAGAGGTTGGAGCATGAACAAAATAGAACGACACATATTTATGACTATGTCATAATGAAAGCCATTATTGTGTGCTCTGCCTTTAAAAAGTAAGATAATAAAGCACAGTGAAAATTCAACAGCCCCAAAGTAAACAATCTAATTAGAAAATGAGCAAAAGGCATCTCACCAATGAGGCTGTGCAAGTGACAGGTGTGTGCGTGTGTGTGTGTGTGTGTGTGTGTGTGTGTGTGTGTGTGTGTGTGTGAAGCAATGCACAGCACTTCTGGTTCGTCCCTAGGAAAATGTGAATTGAGATTATGTCATATTACCACGCGTCTCCCAGAACAGCAAAGACAAAGATAGGATACAAAGGCAACACCATTTGCTGCCGAGGGCAGAGAAATGGTCTCACATGGTATGGGGCTGCCACTCTGGAAAATAGTTTGTCAGTCTTTTACAATTTAAACCTGCACTGACCACAGGATCCAGAAATTACATGTATGGTCAGCTACCCAGAGTAAGAGGAAGTGACAATCACGTATAGCTCCACATGACTTCTTGTCGTGGTTTTGAATGGAACAGCCAAACACCAAGAACAGTCTAAGTGTCCTTCAAAAGGTAACAAACTGTGGTACTTCCGCACTGGGAACTACTAGTGAGCAGTTATAAGACCTAACTCATTGATACATGCAATAACTTGGATACATCTCAAAGATGTTATACTGAGTGGGGGAAAAAAAAGGAACTTTAAATGTCACACACATTTATGTAACCTTAAAATGACAAAATTATAGAGACAGAACACAAATTAGTGGTTGCTAGTGAGATGGGGGGTGGCGGCTATAAAAGGCATTGAGGGAGCTCTTTGTGGTGACAGAATTGTTTTGTCATTGTGTCATTGTATCTTCGCTGTGGTGGTGGTTACACAAATCTACACTTGGGACAAACTGACATCAAACTCTACACACATACTATACAATGTCAGTTTCCATTTTTGATACTGGTCTATAATCATGTAAGATGTAGTTATCAGGGGAAGACTAGGTGAAGGGTACATGTGACTTCTCTGGGCTATTTTTGTAGTTTCCTGTGACTATATAATTATTTCAGAACCTCAAAATTTTAAAATAAAACCTTGCTATCCTTGTAGCCAGAGCTTTCCCAGGGAGATAGATGCTGGGTCTAATGCTGGTGGCCTGGGTCACAGCAACAGGTCTGGGTCCAGCCCTGGTGAGAAGCCAGCCCACCCAGCTCCTCTGGGATCAGCTATCAGCTACATGCAGAGCATGAGGGAGAAGAAATGGTAGCTTTGTAAAGCCCTGAGCTTAGGGCAGCTTGCTTTGCAGCACTGTTGTGTAGGTAGCTGACTGATAAACATCCACTTGCCTTCCACAGCCTGAAGCGAATAGGTGGCTCCCATTGGTGAGTGGCAGATAGCTGCTTGTCCCTCAGTATCTGTTCTACCCTTAGGTTACCTCAGAGTCCCAGAGGAATAAAGCATCTGCTTTTAAAAAAACAAAACAAAACAAAACAAACAAACAAAACCCGGCCATATTGCTATCTAGATGAAGTCCACATTTCTAGCCTCCCTTGTAACTTAAGTGTGGCCATGTGACCAAGGTGAGGAATGTCATGTGACGATCTGGGGCACCTTCTAAGAAATAATTGGCTCTTGCCCTTTGCTCATCTTCCTTAGGCCCCTCCCCTGCTCTGTGACAGGAGGAACTCTAGCAGACATTTTGGCTGCAGGGTGGAATCTGCAAAGCAGCAAACAGAAGGCACTTGGGCACATTGCTACTTACTCATGGAAACACCATGCTTTCGCTGGGCTGTGGGCATTGTCCACTTGCTTTCCGTGTGAGAGCTTCTTTTTGTCTTGCGTTCCCGTAACTCACAGCAGAACTCAAGCTTTATTTGCAGAGTGGTGGGTGTTCACAGTCAACCTCAGGTGCCGTTCCCTAAGTGTTGATCCCCTCTATTGTTTGAGATACTCTCTCTCTCTGATCTGGAACCGGCCAGCAATCCCCAGAGATCTGCCTGCCCCGGCCTCTCTTGTGCTGGGATTAGGGGCATGCACCAGTATACTGGACTTTTTACATGAGCTCTAAACTCAGGTTCCTACTATTTCAAGACAAATTGTCTCTGATGGTGGCTTCTTAGCTTATGTCCATTCTCAACCCACCTACTGGGCCATGCGCCCAACCATTGAATAGGCACCAACTAAGCACTGGGCACATGTCAGACACTGTGATAAGGCTGAGGGTACAGGGAGGCATGAGACAGATAGGGACTCTGTCCCCGAGGATTTTTACTGTTGAAAGGGATAGACAGTGACAAAGTGAACCCATAGGGACAGGCAGTTACAACCTATGACAGGTGAGGAAGGAAAGACACCAGGCGCTCTGTGAGCACACAGCAAGGCTTCCATTGTCATCTGGGAAGGCTTTCTGGGGAGGTGACAACTAAAGCAAGCTTCCAAAGAAGGGGTTGAGGCATAGAACACATACAGCCTTGTCCTCAGGGACATGGGTCCTGAGCCACCACACTTCACTCCTCTTTCTTGTGTCCCTAATGGCAAGGCAGACTCTGGTGTTGTTTGGTTTGGGGGTTTGGGGTTGGCTTTGGTTGGCTGGTTTTGAAAGGTAGTCCACTCTAGTCCTGGGATTGTTACATAGCTGAGGCTGGCCTTGAACTCCTGACACTCCCTGCCTCCACTTCCCAAGTGCCATGTGCACACTATGCCCGGCTTCTGTGCCCCTTTTTCCTACTGAGGAATTAGAGATACCATGAGCTTATAGACACTTGCCAGCACTTCCCTGGTGTGCACTCTTAACTTCAATGGCTGCCTTTTGATGCAGGCTCAGTGTCATGGCTGCTTTTTGATGCAGGCTCAGTGCCATCCCCACAGACTGAGGAGAAACCGAGCCTAGGAAAGGGAAACAACCTGTTCAAGTCTAGAAAACTAAGTGGGTGAGTTGCCAAGGCCTGATCCTGGGTCTGGCTCCATGACACCTTGCGGCAGCAACTACAATGATGGTTCTTGCTGAGCAGAGAAGTTGGGCAGGTTAACCCTCCGTCCGTATTAACTGCGCCATCGTCATTGCCACACTAAGGAGCAGAGGAGGCACATCCAGGCAGGAAAGCCATGGGTGCAAAGGCCCTGAGCGGAGGTTGACCCAAAGCATTCGGGATGGAAGGCAGGCAGCCGATCTGCACCCACTCTCATGTTCAGAGAGACAGATCTATTATCACTCTCTCTTCATAAATGAGGGAACAGGGGCATCTGAAGTGCATGAACACAGCTCAAGCCAGATCCACCAGCCTCCAAAGGGCCCGTTCCTAGCCACCTTGGTCCTCACCTGGGCTAGAAGAAACTCTTTGGATGGAACCAGCTGCTGGCTCAGGAGTTCATGGGAGGAAATGCAAACACACGACTCAGAGCTGGAGTCTTGGTGCCTCTGTGGCCCTGCTTCTCCATCTTCTCTGTGTCTTCTAGGAGGCTGCAGACAGAGCTGCCTCCCTTAGGGTCTTCTCTGCCCGCCTACCGTGCTCCATGTGGGATGGGGTTTGGGGATGGAGGCCTGAGGTCCCAACACCTGCCAGCAACAACATGATCGCCCATATTCGCCAGAACCTTCACTTTTCTTTTTTTGTGTGATAAAAGTAATCCTTAGTCCCTGCCTTGGGCTGCGGTGAGAATGAGTGGAGCCAGGGCAGGGACTGCGTCACATTCAGTGTGTGCCTTGCATAGTGGGAGTTAGTCGTCTCAGCTGCAACCTGGCCTACCACCCCTCACAGGCTACACCGTCTCTTTGAACTGGCCTGAAACAGGACCCACAGCTTTTCCTTGGGAGTTTTCCCACCCCGGGACACTAATATGGCAGGAGATAGGAGCACTTCTTCCTCCTGCCTAGCTCAACCAGGAAGAGGACAGGCAAAGCCAGATGTTGTAAAGATGTTGCCAACTATAAGCAATACAACAGCAAACCAGGTGTGTCCCAGGGTCTGTGGTTTAAGTAAGGGTCCAGAGCTCTAAAGCCGAAACAGGGTTTTGGAGCCTGAAATCTGGATGGGGGTAGGAGACAGAGAGGTACATCAGAGAAGCTTAGAATCACAGGGTCCATGGCTAGTACGTGACCAGAGTCCCTCACAGGCTGCCAGTGGGCTGCTTCGGGATCCAGACTTCAGAAATAGAGAAGTTGAGAGCCCTCAAAAAAGCTCCTAGGTCCTCATGCACACACACTCTCAGGAAATAACGAAGTCCCTGTCAGGGAAGGAATGCATGCAGAAAGCCAGGAAAGGACTAAAGACCGTATGGCAGCTTGAACCAGCTGGTTTCTTGTAGGCTGGAGAGGCTAGGGACCCTGAATTCCCCAGGCCAGGCCAGCCTCAGGAAAATAAGTTGCTTTCATTCCTGTGAGCAAGAGGGCTTTGACTCACCCACATGGAGCCCAACTGAGCTGGCAGAGACACCCAGTAGAGTGGCAACTGCTGTGCCCTCCCTACTCACCCTGCTAGCTGTCCCCAGGGGCTTCTAACCAGGCCAGTGCTGGGCAGCCATGCAAGGACAAGCTGCCTGCGACTTATCCCTGGGAACATATTGACCTTGTCTTGCAGTTAGCTACCCATCGACCAGGGGCCTGAGAAGAAAAGCCTCCCGGCTTCTCAGGTCTAGTTAGAGGCCAGGCACGGGGACCACTCACTTGCGATCCCAATTACTAATTTGTCAATAAAACAGCGTATGTTTAAGGAACCCGTAGCCATGCCAGGACCACCCCCTCTGTGACCATATGCACAGCCTTGCTTAGAGTCACAACTCTTGAATGGCGCAACTGCATACAACACAACCCAAGGCTGTGGGGCTAAGAGCCTGATTCATGGGTTCATAGAATGAAGTAAAACGGCGGGGGGGCGGGCAGAGGCAGGGGCTGACTCTCAACCCTCCCTGAGCCACAGCCTTGGCTTGCCTCAGTCTTCCTGGCTGCGTGAGAGGGTGTGCAGCAATGTCCTTCCCAGCATGAGGCCCACTCTACCCAGCCTAGACTGCTGCACAAGGAGTGGTCCCAAACAACCCTATACAGGTGAGGAGATGAAAGTCTCACAGGGTAGAAAGGTATGCTCAACACATGCAAACACCCACCACCACCACCACTAAGGAGTCCAGGTGAGGGCAGGACAAGAGAACCCAGCTGGGCCTTTCCACTCTGGCCTCCAGCTGTTCCACATGGCCAAAGGCACGCTGCAGCCAAAGGAGCCAGGGCATGCGTGAGTCACGGAAAGCAGGCAACGGGGGCCTTCTGAAATGGGAATTCCATCCGCCTGACTTTGTTCTCTTGGACTTTGGTTTCCACGGCAACTTGGGGTTTGGAAGGTGGAGGGTCTGGCTCGTGGCTCTATCCCTGGAACCCCAAGAAAGAAGACAGTGAGTCTTTGGGTGTAGCCAGGCACTTTTCCCAGCACACGATGCCACAAAGGAGCCAGGCCAGACAGGTCATGGGGTCCTAAGCTCTGATCCAGATCTGCTTTGAACCATCTGCAGAAACAAGTTGTAGCTTTGCAGTCCTCCCTAAACTCAGGTGTTGGGTCGTCCAACTCAGGTCTGGAAGAAGCCTGAGAAATATCCTTGCTCTCAATTAGGAACACAGCTCTGCTTCCCAAAGGTTCAGCCTTAATGAGACTCCATGCTGGGAAAGGCCTTTACTATTTACAAAGCCAAACAGGCTCACTGGCTAGGCCTCCTGCTAGGTTTCCAGAGCCCAGGGAAGGCAGACCCACCACTCCACTGGAGGAACAAAATGGCTTCCAACATATAAGGAGTCCCGCCTCCATGCCTGGCCCAGCACCAGTCCTTTGTGTGCACTGACTCACTGGGCCTTCACCCCAGAGCTAAGTCCATGGCATCTTTTCCTATCTCAAGGCTCAGAGCCCCATAGTTACAGGCCAACATTACAAGAGCGAGTCCATAGCAACACCCAGGACTGTATCATGGCACACCCATACAGTCTTTGGAGACAGAGCAGCACAACTGACTCCGATGGTGCTTGCCAGAGCTTGACTGACAAAGGGGAAACTAGCCTACTGTCCACCCAAGGTGGTGTTTCCAAGACAGGACCACGGTGCAGCATCCACAGAGGACCAGAAGCCAGGCGGTTAGCTCATCCTCTCCTGCCATGCGAAGCCCCAGGTCTGCAATGAGCTTAGGACCAAGGACCCTCCCAAACTCAGGCCCTGCTCAAGCATCCTGCACAGCTTAGGCCCCGAAACCTCCTGATGGAGATTACCAGCTCGGATCCTCTCCCTGTGTAGGGGCCAGACATAGCACGGCAGAGAAGAGAGGCTGCATTGCTGGTGGACAGACCTGTGCCCGGGACTCCAGGCAAGAAAAAAGATCTCGGGCAGTGGTTCCTAAAGCTGCAACTCTTTAACAGTTCCTCATGTTGTGGTGAACCCCCCACCCTGCCCCAACCATAAAATTATTTTTGTTGCTGCTTCATACCTGTAATATTGCTACTATTAAGAATTATAATGAAAAAAGAAAAAAAATTATAATGTAATAACTGTGTTTTCCAATAGACTTAGGCAACCCTTGTAAAAGAGTCATTAGACCCCAAGAGGTTGCGACCCACAGGTTGAGAAATGCTGATCTAGTAGTTTGTGTCTATCTCATGCACCAGCTCTATTAAAACTCATCTGCGTAGCCTAGAAGAGCTAGTCTCGCCCTGGACCATGCATGTGTTACGAGGCTGTATGTAAGGGCATCGCGGCCCTGGATCAACTTGGCTCTGGGTTCTAGTCCATCTTCTGCCCCCTGTAGGCAAGAGGTCCAGGTTCTTCCTTGGTACCAGGCTTTTCCTACATCTGTATCTTTTGCTACAGAGGAGGGGAAACAAAGCCACAAGCGAGAGAGATGGGCCAAGGCCTGAGAGGAGCTCTGTCTCCCTCCTGCTGCTTCTTCAGCTCTTCTTTCCAGCACCAGAGCCTTGTGATCCTGCTGTCACCCTGCCTGTGACTGGGGGAGGGGGGACACTCACCCCTCTTTCATCCACCTGGTGCACCCCTTGAACGACCCATTGGAAGTGCAGGGTGTATCAGGACAAAACAAGGGAACTGACAGGTTACTTAGGCAGCCAGCCACCCCACTGAGCAGCCACCCCACTGAGCTGTCAAGACCACAATGTTAGGGCCAATCAGGCTTCCGTAGTCTCCCGCTCTCTGCTGCTTGCTGCCCCGGGACCTTACCCTAGTCACCTAACTTGCTTCACTGTCCTCTTCTGAAAAATGAGGGCACAGGCCAAGATCCTCAGAAGCATGCAGGCTAGCAGAACCACCCCGCCCACATATAGCACTGTCCATGGCTCCAGGGTGGCCGGCAGGAAAGAAATGTATCCATTGGGATGACAGTACACCTCCCAGCCTAGAGACCAGGAACACTCGAAGACCAAGAATGAGAATAACACCGGCCTTTTTATTTGCTCCAGCGCTTGTTTCTGGGTGGCCGGAGGGCACTATGCTTTCCCAGTTCTCTTGGAGGGACACCCCACCCAGGGGGTGCCAGATTTCTGCAGCATCTCCCTAAGGCCTTGTCAGTACTAGAAGGTCCAGCTGCCACCACTGGTTCCTGGGACCAGTAAATGCCCTGAAACTGTAGGATGGCGGCCACCCCCTACAGGTGGCCTTCGCAAGGCATTGGTTAAGATATTGCACTTGTAAGTTAAGAAAACTGACAGGGTGAGGGTTTCCTATTACAGTTCATGTGCCAAGCGTCCAACTACTGTTTAAATAAATAAAACTCGACAGGGGAGGGTCTGAGCTGTGGGCCCCAACAAGCCCCCAGGACGGCCCCCCGGAGCCCAGGCCTGGGCCTCCTGTCACACTTCCAGCCAGTTCTCTAAGGAACTTGGTCAGCGGGAAGTCTCCGAATCTCCAAAGCAGGGGAGTCACAGCTCCCAATCTGGTTCCTCCAGGACCCTTGACCTGCCAGGGCCCTTGGTCCCCTCGTTCTGGGGCCTTGAGGACCTGATGCGCCCGGTCCTCTTACTCCTGTAGTGGCCTGGGCCTCTCTCAGTCCAGGCCTCGAATCCAAAAGTCCATCTGTCTGTCTGGAGACATAGCCTCTGGGGGCTCACTTGCCCCCTCCGTCACAGGGGAGGGAGGCGGGTGGGCAGGGAGCCCGCTCCGCTTGGTGTGAATGCTGAGCTGGAAACTGGTGGTCCCTAGAGCGGGGGACTCATCTTCTTCTGGTTAATGAGGTCCAGGTAGAGGTCAGAACGGAGGAAGCGAGGGTACGAGTCCTTTTCCATCAGCCCAAAGATACGTTTTTGTGCCAGGTCAAAGCAGCCTCGGGTGATGCTCTGAAGGTTTTCCTTGGTGTGTTCTCGTGTGTAGGAATCCAGGTTTACCTATGGAGTCATAGAAGGGCATGGTCAGGGCTGCCTGGCTGGAGACCAAGTACCAGGGAAACAGTGGGGCCACTCCGGCCTCTTCTGTACCACGTGACATTACAAGGGACCACAGGACCTGGTTTAGCGGAGTGCTATTGGGTGGCAGGATTTATGACATCTGAAAACTCCTAGGGTCAGGCTGCCGAGGGTCACGGGATAGCAGCCTTGAGATAGGTGCTTGGGGACACTGTCCCTCTGGTTTTCTATACACAGGTAAGAAGGTGCTTTCCTCAAAGCTGTAAGAACTATGCCTGAGTGCCCACTCACAGAGGACACCTGATGGGCATGCACTTCTCTGGTCAAGCTAAGACCCTCTTCATTTTGTGTGTGGCCCTGCGTATGCGTGTGCATGCTTGCACGTGGCGGCCAGACTATAAAGCATGGCTATGGTTTCTTCAGATACCATCTACCTTAACCTCAGGATCTCTCACTGACCTGGGGCTCACTGATTAAGATAGACTGGCTAGCCAGTGTGCCTGAGGGAGTGAGTCCTCCTGTCTGCCTCCCCAGAGGGGATTACGAGAATACACCACAAAATTTGGCTTTTTTGTTACATGCGTTCTGGGCCTCCAATTAGGGCCTTTACGCTTGCAAAGTAAGTACTTGGCCCCAACTGAACTAATGCCCCAGCCCAGACTTTTAGAGTGAGGATAATATCTGGAGTTGGTTGAGAGGTCATTGGTAAATTAAACACACGAGTTCATACATAAAGAACTCAACATGTGCCAGGCACATAGTAGGGCCTAGCCAGGCCATTTTTGTTCCGGGCCAGCATGCTGTTCACTGGCTCACCTGGCTGACTAGACATTAGTCCTCCCTTCTCAAGCTGCTGGCTGCCTCCTAGCAACAGAAAGGTTCCTGAGTCAGGGGCCTTACCTCCTTGCAAGCCTGGATGGCGATGAATTCGGCAAAGATCTTCTTGGCTTTTGCTGCCATCTTGGACTGTGATTTGACCTTCTTGAAGTCCTCGCAAGCCAGCCAGAACTCGAGGTTCTCCTCACTGAACTCGGTGCGAAGGAAGGCCTGGAACACTTCTAAGCCATCTGTGAGGGGAAGACCAGGCCAGGGTGAGAGGCGCAGTCAGCCTTGCCTGCCCTTAGAAACCTACAATGTACCTCCCTCCAAGAACCTTGACACGGTGCATGCTGGGAACTTAGCAAGAGTCCCCCTCGCGGACAGCAGTGGGGCACTTAGATGTGGTCCTCCCTGTGAGTGTGTTGCCTGGCTTTCCTCCTACCTATGCCTCAGTGTCCCCCTCTGTAAACTAAGGGTTATCCATCCAATCCCCCAGAATTCTGTGGAAGATCCAGTGTGTAGCAGGCACACTTGGCCCAGTGGGAGCCCTCAGTACGTGGACATGTTTGCCTTTATTCTAAGAATATGGTCTGAACACACAGGTCCCAACGGCTTCTGGCAGGCAAGGCCGGCTCCCATGGGCAGGGAGGGCCTGGCAGGAGCCAAGCCAAAGCCCAACTAAGGGCCCTAGTGTGCCCTGCTGTTTTCTAACAGGAGCGACACCACCCGTGGACCAGGAGAGACAGTAAAGGCACTTCTGGCGGACACTCTGCAGGTTGAGTTATGGAAAGAGGGGTGGAGTGGTGAGAAAGAAGTGGGGGGGGACAAGGTGGCTGGTCCCTACTCACATTTGTGAAGCAGCAGCTTTTCCAGGGACTCGCTCCACTTGAGGGCTTCCTCCGAGGTAGGCCTGAAGGGTGAGGGTAGGAATGCGTAAGGACCTCGGGCTGGGTAGCTAACTCTACCTCCAGCTTCCACCACCCTTGCCTGGCCTTCTCAAAACAACTACTTCTGGAAGGAGATGCTTGCTGGGCACCAGCCTCCCAGAAGCAACAGTTTGCACCGCCTCTGTATAGTAGGATCCAGTGGACAAGGCCCCTTCCCCAACCCCGCTGCCCCATCCTACTTTTCAAAAGTCAGTGGTCACCAGAGTCCTGGAATGGCAGAGGGGTACCTACTTGAAGGACTTGGTTGTCTTGTCTGTCTTGCTGGCTGGCTGGGCCCCCGGAGATTCATTCCGCCGCCTGAAGATAGCCAGCTTATTCTTCATGTCCTTAGCTCTGGGGGGGGGCAGAAGCAGAGAAGAGGGTTGATGAGCTTGTTCCACACAACCCGGCAAACTTGGGGTGCAGGAGGCCCGGTGGGCTGGAGCGAGGGGCACCTACTCCTTCATGGTGTGCCGCCTCTGTAGGTTCCCATTGCGTGTGAGGTACATGCCTCGGAGCATCTCGGGAGAGTCCCCCACCTTGAGACTCAGGATGCTGTGAAGTGAGCACCCTCTGGCTCCTGCCTCCCCACTGGGCTCCTAGGCTTCAGCAAAAAGTGCAGACTGCAGAGGGCTGGAGCTCGCACACTCGCTGTCTCTGGAATCCTGGCCGGGATGACTGGACTCCAGCACCAGCCCGGCTGGGACTCAGACAGGCGGAGCCAGGAAATGGGAGGGACCAGAGGGGGGGCGGGGGAGCAGAGAAAAACAGCCCTGCCGGCCAACCCTGAGAGGCAGCGTGAAAGGGGCATGTGTTTGCAAAGGACAGCCCCTGGGGCCAGCCTCCGGCAGAAAGCCAGACCCAGTTATTTGTGACCCACCTCTCTTGTTGCCATGGCTACGAGGGGGGCAAATTGCTGGGCAGGAAAAAGGGAGGGAAGGAGGCTCTGCCCACCAGGGTGGCAGGACTGGCTATTTTTAGCCAAAAACCATTTTTAGCCAGGCTGCTCCTCCCAGAGGCAGATTTTAGCTTTCAGGAAACTGCTGGTGAGAAAAGGGTTAAAGGCTCCTCAACTTCATAACCCTAGCCTGTGGTCTCCAGCCCCCTACTGCAAGCTTCTCACTGGTATTGGACAGGGCCATCCGTTAATATACAAGAGGCCCCAAAAGAGGCTCAGAATAACCTAAAGTGTAAATACTATAAACTTGGGGTGCCTAGGGGGAGGGCATTTGACTATTTACTTAATTTCTATACATATTTAGTTTTGTGATTGAATATTTTTCTCATTTTAACTTTGGTCTCTATCATTCTGAGATGTAAAAATGCTGGCTGGAATCAAAGATTCAAATTGAGAATTCACCAAAATCGCAAAGCCAAGAGGCTTAAATAATTAAACTTTCTAGATTGTTTGTGGCATTTCTCCAGAAGCTCTGCAAGCCTAAATGCCCCTGGACCCCTGAGACCCTGTGGGGCGCTATAGCTGGCGGAGGCTGGCAGCTCAGCTCTAGAGACCCACAGCCTTGAGGTCAAACCCATGTTCCCCACCCCATTCCTGCCTACTGTGACTAGCCCCCAAACTGCTCTGAGGGTCAAGCTCCCTGTTCATCTAACAAGGATGATACTCCTGCCACCGACTGGGGTGCTCAGGACTTGGGGTGAAGGGTGGGGGTGTAAGGATAAGGCAGCCTGTGTACAGTGACTGGAACAACGGTGTTCGAACCTAAGCAGCTGCAGTCACACCTGTCCTGGGGGTTAGGAACAGTTGGCCAGAGAAGGGCTCTGGCTGCAGTAGGTTCTAACCCAGTGAGAAAAGGCCAAGGAGTCCAGACACCACCCAACAGCAGGCTGGCCCTTCCACCCTGGTTCCCACTCCCTTCCTACAGGGCTTGGGTGAGTAACTAAGCTCTCCATAAGCTCTCCATTTCCTTTTTGTAAAGAGAGGAGCTGGCACATAAAAGGGGCGTGCAAAGTAAGACTAAACGGTAAAGCTTAAGTTGGATCATCTACGTAATGCATACAGGACCCAGCACAGTGAACACCGGCTATTGTGTTCATATCAGATGCTCAGAGTCCTGTCTAAGCCTTGAGGAATGCGAACGCCAGACGTTCAAAAGACCACGCCGACTTTTAAAGGCAGCTACGGTGTGTGGCTGTGGGGCAGTTCCGAAACTCTGGACGCCCCCTCCCCCCCCCCCCCCCCGCCGTCGTCATCTAATGCTCTCTCCTGGGTACCACCGGCAGCAGCTCTGCTATTGTATGGCTACCTCCCCCTTCCCCTCCCATCCGCCTAAACTGCAGCTAAACGGGGAGTGTCCGTGCGGAGGAGAGCTGCTGTTTGTGTGTTTCACTGTCTCTGGCTACAGACTGACAGAAGCCCACGGTTGTTGCTAAAAAAAACAGGAGAGGGCATGGAAGCTGACAACTTGGGGCTCACAGACCAGTGGACTCCTGCCAAGGGCTGTGCTAGGGAAGAGGGTCACTAAACGCATCCTGCCCCGGAAGACTGCTGTCCTCTTAGCTACTGAACAGAGGGGCAGCCTCCTTCTGGGTGAATGTGTTCCCACTGCAGGGGTGAGGGGGGGGGCTGCCTGTAACTCTGCCCTCCAGTCTCCAGGGACTTAAGCCTGAAGGTTTGAGGAAACCTAAGGAAAGTGAACCTCCCCCTCCCCCACCCCTACCCGCAATCCCTCACAACCCAGAGACCTTATTAACTGGCACCAGAAATAAACCTTCACAGGGGTGGGGAGCCTGGATTGGCTTGGCCAGGAAGGCTTGCAGAACATGATATGGTTAGTGTAGCTAGGCCAGCAGAGCCCCCTCCTGGCCATGCAGGAGACTGTTAGCTTTCGGGAACTCCAGAGAACGGTCAGTTTAGTTCAGCTCGTTATGCCAAGGACTTTTCTACATTGCTGCTTGGCTCAGAGGCCAGGCTGGGCCAGGTTTACGTGGTTCTTGCATAGCTCTGAGAAAATAAACGTTCGAGACCCTGATGATTTATCCTGGGTCTTCACTATCTCACTGTTCCTTAGTATCTGTTTGGGGGTGTGGGCGGGGCTGGAGTGTGCAATCCTTGCTTCTCCCCATGGGGTGGGGAGTGGGGGGGGGGAGGCCAGGCTGGGGCAGGAGAGAGGGATGCCAGGAGATCCCCTGAGCAGGGGAATGACAATCAGAGCCCTCCCAACCTACATGTTCTTGCTCTTTCTCTTCCGGGAGGCTTCGTCATCATCGCCGAGGTCAGGCCCACTCATCTGCAGAGAAAACAGAGATACAGCGCTGTCTGGGTATGCAGGGGCTGTGGCCCAAACCCAGGACATGGGCCTCCAGCAGCCCAATGAGCCCAGCGCTCCATGCCTGGTAGAGCTCCCAGATCAAGTGGTCAGGCTCTTTCCTGGTTTGCTGGGGGGCAGAAGCAGAGGGACAGTTGTCAGTAGGAACGGAGCATCACTTCCGATGTCCTGGCTGGCAGGTGGACAGGGGTCCAGACGAGCTTCTGCTGGATGGTTTTGCCAGCCACTGGCCCTTTCTGATCTTCCATTCCTCAGCTTCCACAAGCAAGACCCTGATGGCTATAGCTCAGGACCCAGGGTCTAAGGAACCTGAGAGCGTCCCCTCGCCCTGAAGCATTGCAGGGCTCACTAGTGCTCTTGGGACAGCATCCAAACTCCATCACACGCCAGAGTATTCATCACAGGACCTGGCACAAATTTCATGTTAACACTAGCTGTCACACCGTCAGTTGATCTCCAGGCCAGCGCCTGTTCTAAAAGCCTTCTCCTCTGTCCCAGCCCCATACAGTTTTTGCTCTGTTGTCTTCACTCTTGGGAATTCTCCTGGCTAGCCTTCCTCTGAGATCCAGCTTAAGGTAAGACGTAAATTGAGAGGCCTCAGCCAAGCAGTTTGGATGCCTCTGCACCCCAGGACACCTCCTGTGCCCTCTATATCTCTTTTAAGGTCCCCGCCACACCCGAAGGTCCCCTCTGCTTGACTCTTGAGTTTCCCACCGGAAGGCTCAACTAGCCTGGCCACCTTCGTACTGCCAGTGTAGTAGGAGCACATATTTGTCAGATGAATACATCCTAGGATGGGATGCAGCCTGGGAAAATACATCTAGGAGTCTTCTCTGCTGGATCCAGGACCTCCAATTTCATCCCTAGGTCCCACTGCAGCCTGCAGATCTCGAAGCCTGCAGATCTCACAGCCTCTGCACGGACTGTACCTCCTGCATGAGAGGCGCTCTCTCCGTGTACCCTCCACCTCCTCGTTGCCTCATACCCTTCATCTAGCTTCTGTCCCATTTATCCTCCTAGAAAGTCTATACGTAAACAGAGGCTCTCTGTCACTTGCCCAAAGAACACTAAACATTTAAGTGACAGAATCCGCCTGTGTAAATCAAGGCCCGACCAGCAGAGGGCGCAGCACTCAAGTGCCAAGATGGCACAAGGTGACGGGTTCCAGGGAAAGACTCAGGAAAGGCTGCCTCCTTCCTGGATCAGTTGCCACGCCAGTGCAGGAAACTCGTGTGTGTACGTGCACCCAAGGGTACACACACACACCACATGGTGTGGGGCCAGCCCCGAGCACATGTGCTGCTTCCACCAACTCAGAAGATGATTTGTGGTTGTTTTGGTGACAGCAGATCCCTAGGGTCAGCCACCGGCCAAAACAGGCAGAAGATTCACCAGTATGGAGTCCTCGGTCCCCAACCATGGACAGCCTTGGCACCCAAGGGTGCTCAGTGACCTGATGTCATTGCTGTTGTCCCACAGAGACATGGTCTGCAGCTGTGCTAGCCTAGCTCAGCAGTGCCTGGAGCCCCCACCCGTGGGAAAGGGCCACGGAGCTGGGTTTCCTCCGATTCTAACCTCAGCTTCCGCACTTTATCAGTCCCACACAATGGGCCTGGGGACCGCTCCCGCCAGCCACCACCCCCCAGTCTCTGCACTGCTGGGAAATGGGTTCTTCCTTCCACCGCTGGAAGTGGGGTGGGGTCATCTTCAATGGGGACCCAGCCTAGCCCAGAAGCTCTGAACGTGGGTCTCAGTTTTCAGGCAACTTAAGAAACCTCAGCACTAAAAGGAGCCAGGGGACTGCAATCAAGAAGACCAAAAAAACCAAAAAAACAAAAAAACCCGGAGATAGAAAGGCAGAATCAGGCTGGAGAGATGGCTCAGAGGTTAAGGGCACTGACTGCTGTTCCAGAGGTCCTGAGTTCAATTCCCAGCAACCACGTGGTGGCTCACAACCATCTACAATGTGATCTTCTGGCATGTAGGTGTACATGCATGCAGAACAATAAATAAATAATTCTTAAAAGAAAGGCAGGATTCTCCCGGACCCTAGTGCTTCTCAGATATCCTCATTGGCTGCAGCTTTGTGTTTTTGGAGGTACCAGCATGGTCCCCAAGATCCTCTTTTTCCAGTTGCAACAAAGATGGCCAGGGGCCAGCTTGCAAAGGGGCAGTTCCTCCTACCTGTCCCCTACCCATCCTCCATGACCCTGCCCTGATGAAAAGTGACAGAACTATGAGCCCAGCGTTCCTCCCTGAACTGTGGCGGGGGATCCCCAGGGCCTGCCTGGCCTCACCCTGTCACCTCTGGGACCGAGAGCTCACAGTCTCTTGGAATAATAACTATGATTCCTATTGCCATTACTGCTCTAATTGCTGCCATGATTAAGAGTGTAGCTTCTAAACAGCCTGGATTTGAGTTCTAGCTCAATCACATATTAGCTAATTGACCTTAGACGTGTTCGGTCTGCTTGCCATGTCTGCTTCCTTTATTGGTGAGATGAGGGTCACATCTGGATACACCTCATGGGGCTGCGGTGAGTCAGCAAAGGCATAGAGTGGGCACAGGGCGTGGCTGTCGATACACATCAGCCATTGCCAGTACTATGGACCAGGCACTGTGCTGAAGTCTATAGATCTATATGATCTCTTTGAATCTTCACAATTCCAAGGGCCATTTGCTATTATTTTTTCTCAGCTCCCAGATGAGGAAACTGGGGCTCAAAGCAGTATAGCTTGCCTGGGCTCTTTAAGAAGGCAAGATGCAGAGACGTTGCAGTCTGTCATCAAAGCCTGGTGGAGTCTGAGGGCTACTCTGTGAGCAGGGCCCCAGCTGACTTCCTCTCTTGGTCCTAGGTCTGACTCCTGGGGTCATGTGTGGCTGCCGAGCTGGGTCCTGTGTGACCATGTGGCAGCAGTAGCCTGGGCACTAAACATATTTAGACATAGGGGATTTAGACGTAGGAAATAGCTTTAGGATTTTTGAAAATAGAAGCCTAGAGAGTGTTATCCCACCCTGGAGACAAAGGAAATTTTAGCATCCTTTTGTCTGACCTGTGACCTTGGCCAGAGCTACCATGACAACCCTGAAAGGGGGCAGAAAGGAAGCATAGGCAGAAGAGGGCCATCGCTTCTGTTTTTCTCAGTGTCAAAGAATGGCTGACGTATCTAAGTCAGTGATAGCTCCTGGGCTCACACAGTTTACCTGGCCAGCCTTCCCTGGAAAGCAAGGAACAATACCAGAGGCCAACTGCAGCATCCACTGTGCTGGGCCTCCAGCAGGGGGCGCCATAAGCCAGCTTGGCTCCACACAAGCTAGGCCCAGTGAATGATCCAGTGGAAAGCCTCATGGTCCGCCCCCCCCCCCCCATCCGCCTTCTCTGGACCTCAGTGGGTGCCTGTGAAGTCGCCACAGCGGCCTGTGCTTAGAGTCACATGGCTTGGCCACACAGTAGCACATGTGACGAGCCTAGGACCATGGCAGCTCTGTCTGGCCTTCCTGGTTCTCGCATCATCACAAGCTCACTGTGCTGTGACTTCCAGTCCCATTTGACTGGTGCTCCAAGAAGTGGCTTGCCCTAGGTTTCAGAGCCAGGGGAGGAGACCAAACTGAGACTAGAATGGGTCCACTTGCCTCCACAGCTGACAACTTCACCCTCTTTTCACCTTGAGAGGGAGGCCCAAGCCATGAGGAGAACACGCTGTTGCCTCTCTCTGTCAGCCTCCTATCAGCACGGGATGTGGGGTGGCGGGGAGAGGGGGAGAGGGCAGGGGTAGAGCCATGTGACTCATTGTGTGCCTTGGGACAAAAGAGTTTCAGCCCCGCCCACTAAGAGGAGCACCAGCAGCAGGCATGGTAGCTCAGGCCTATAATCCTTGCACCTGAAAGGCCAAGGCAGGAGAACTGTCATGAGTTCAAGGCCAGCTTGGATCACACAATGAGTTATACGTTATGAAATATCACCTCGGAAAAGGAATTAGCAATCCAGTGGTGTTATGACAGTCAGAAAGGCCAGTGCGCTGCTTTGCACGTTGGGGTAAGACTGTGGTCATGCTTGCACTAGCTGTTTCCCCCTCTTCCACCAGCTCAGCAACATGGCTACCATTCACAGAGGACCCACCAGGAAGTGAGCGCCAGATCCTGCCCTAAGGCCCCGCATCAAGCTACTTGATCCTGCCGGCATGGCATGACGTTATTACCATGACTACCCCAGTGAGGAAACAGGCTCGGGGAAGGCAAGGGCTAGCCAAGGCCCTCGGCTAGCGAGGGATGGTGTGACACCAGGGGCTTGTTCAGTCTGAGCTTCAAGTCCTTCTTGCCCTGGGTGGGTTTCTGACTGACACTGGAGGCTGCAAGCATCAGGGATGAACTGTTCAGAGCCTGGAGAGTGGAAGTCACGGACTCTAGAGTGGCCCCCACAGGCTAGGAACAGCCCCCAACTCTAGCCTGAGAAAGGAAGTGATAAGGAGGAAGTGACGGTGGGGGTTGGGGGATGGGAAGACACCAGTGGGAACCTAAGCTGAGGCAAGAGAGAGCTGGTACAGACCTGCCGGATTCCCAGGTTGGGGGGGGGGGGGGCGGGGGCGTCTGTCCTTGGGAACTGGGGTCCCCTGAACTGAGGGGCAAGGTGGAATGCATTCACGAGTGTGTGTTCACTTCTCTGTAGGTGAATATTTGTGGTGGAGCAAGGATGGTGGAAGAGACAGTACAAAAAAGGAGGCAGTTAATGGTTTAAGGTAGGTGGGTGGGCCCTGGGTCCTCAGCTGCCCTCTAGAGAAGAGTGTGAGCCGGCCCTGTGTGAGCCTGAGCCCTGTATGAGCAGCCTCAGGGACTGGCCGTGGATGGCAATGGTGGCATTCAAGCTTAGGCCAATATCATAATCCCTGGAGCATTCGTCTAAAACGCAGGGTCTGGGTCCTAGGCCTGGAAATTCTGATGCCAGGGAGCTAGGCTAGGCATGAGACCACCTCCTGGAAGCTTACAGATGAGGAGACAGAACCATCCCAAAGCTGGGGGTGTTTATTCCTGGTGTCCGGGGGTGGGGTGGGGCCAAAGTCCACGGTTCTTATGGCCTTGACCACTTTCCTGCTGAAAGAGTCTTTTAAAATGCCAGGTCTGTAACCTTGTCAGTGGTTACAAAGCTGCAAAAGCTTTAAAAGGTCATGACCCAACTTGGCAGCAGAGTAAGCTGGAATCCATTGGTGATGTCTGCCATGGGTTTGGCTAGGGAGTGGCAGTAAGCATGTCGTGTGCCTGTGCTCTATTCCTTGATCTAGCCTTAACCTCAGTTTATCCTAAATGTATTTGACCTTCCAGGTCCTACTGGGGGCATCTTTTTCTAGGTTTTCTGGAAAGTCCCAGGCCCTGGGGTCTCTTCTAAACTTGTGGATCTCTGGGCATCAGCTGGGCTCCTCCCCCCTCCCTCCCCTAAGGCCTCTTACAGTTGTCATAGCAACAGTTTAGCATTACAGATGTACTTCCAATGAAGGAGCAGAAGCGGGGCTCCCTGAGGGCCTCTTCCAAAGTTGATGTCAATCAGGGCCCCAGGCCCCAGGCTCTTCCTGTTCACCCTCACCCACTCGGGGACACAGAGTGCTTTTATGCCCTTCTGTTCAGGGAGGGAAAGCAAGTCTCAGAGGAGCTGGTGACTCACTCAAGGCCACACAATAGGTAAGGAATAGAACTTAGGTTCAAACTGACTGCTGGATTTAAAGGCCGCGGTGTGGTTTGTTCCATTAGGCTAAGTCCCCGGGAGCCCTTTCTTTCCCCTCCTCAGCTGAGATCACTGCTCCTGCAGCCTCTGCCCTGGCATCGAGCACAGGTCCTGGCACAGAGCAGAAAACCATAAACATTGATGTGCTTGTTTATAAACATTTGCATGAGGCAAATAGCAGAGTCCTTAAGAGCGCTGGTCTCGAAGACAGACTCTATCTAATTCTGGTCCAGACACTTGTAAACTGTATGATCTGGATCGAGTTATGTAGAACCTCTCCGGGACTCAGATTTCTCATCTGTGAAATGGGCACAAATACTCTCTAGAGCACAGAGCTGCTGGCAGATGAATGTATCGGTGTGAATTGCTTAGAATAAACACAAAGATGTTGTCTTTGTTGTTAGCTAACAGATGTCTAGTCTGGCTAGGCCTGGACTGTTAGTTCATGAGGTATCCACTAGCCTGCCTCTAGGTTGCCTAGAAACCTCTGACATCATCACTTGCAGCCGCCAGGTGTGTGCCAGACTATAATAAGCCACCTCATATCTCTCTCTGTCTCTCCTCCCTAATACTCTCTCTGTCTGTCCCTCTAACTCTGCCTCTCTCATGACTCACTCTGACTACACCTTCTCTCCCCTGCCCTTCTCACAATAATATTCTTCCTTGTACCACACCTGTCACACAGCATGTAATTTATATATCATAACATGGACCAGATCTAAATTGTAATAATGTGTGCCTGTGTGTGTGTGTGTGTGTGTGTGTGTGTGTGTGTGTGTGTATGTGTGCATGTGTGTGTGCATGTGCCTGTGTGCGTGTGTGTGTGTGTGTATGCGTGTGTGTGTGCATGTGTCTGTGTGTGTGCATGTGTGTGTGTGTGTGTGTGTGTGTGTGTGTGTACACGCGCGTGCTGGGAGGGGGTATGTGTGTGATTAGAGGATAACCCTGGGTGTCAGGCCTCACCTTCTTCTTTGTCTGAGACAGGGTCTCTTTCATTGTTTGCTGCTGCTGCTATTGCTGCTGCTACCTGTGAGTGTCCAGGCACTCTCACACCTCTGCCTCCCATCTTGCCTTAGGAGACTGGGATTATAGGGGTGTATTACCTTATCTAGCTCTATGTGGGTTCTGGGGAATGGGCCTTTACATTTGCATGACAAGTGCTTTACGCCTCAGTCTGGCCAGGCTTTCTCCCCCTCCCAACCCCCCACTGTCTCCAAATGTATTCTGGGCTAAACCACACCTTCTCTGTCTTCAGCAGGGACCATAGGATGATGGAGCTGGGAGAGACAACACATTATCTGAGTGTATGGGTTCTCCTCCTTGGTACCTTGAGGCCTTAGTTTTGTCTTTCGTAAAATGAGCAGAAGGTTCACTGGGAAGGCTCTCAAGGAGCAGGAGTGGAACAGAATGGCGGCTCCTTTCCAAGGCGCTAGAACTGCCCTTCGCATCTCATGTACATGCCCTCCAACTACCCCCACCCCGGTCCCTCTCCTCACCTTCCTGTGTCCAGTGAAGAACAAAGAAAGGTGATGCATAGAGCCTCCATTACGACCCAGTTCCTTTTTGAGGGTGCGGGGTGAAGGGATGGCCCAGGACGATGTGGTGCCCTCGCCATCAGAGCAGTGTAAGGTGGTGTCAGAGGAGAAGCAGGGTCCACGGGCCTCCTGCAGCAGGCTGCCCTCGCTGTGCGTCCGGCGCCGCAGCGAGTTCTGCACACGCAACGAGAGGCCGCCCTCAGCGCCTTGGCCAGTCTCAATCAGGCTGCTGCGCTTGGCCTCACTGTGTTCCGCATAGTTGTCATCGCTGGTGTCATCCTCCTCGTCTTCCTCCCCCTCTTCCCCTTCCTCTCCATCTTCTGCATCCTCATCCTCACAAGAGCTGCCCCCATGGGCCCCATCCTGCTGACTGTAGGCACTATCTAGCCGGACCTCAGGGATCACAAAGTTAGGTCTGGAGGCTGGAGGGACAGCTACAGTGGCTGCTGGTAGCTCCCCAGAGCTGCTGGTCTGCTCAGCACTGGACTTCTCCGGCGGGGAGCCCTGGCTGGGAGGTGACTCCTGAGACGGTGGAAGGTTCTGGACAGTGGCAGATGGTTCTGGGGTGACGGGGAGCTCTTGACTGAGCAGAGGGTCCTGGCTAGGAGTAGCTTCTTGACCAGCAGGAAGGTCCTGACAAGATGGGAGTTCTGTGGTTGGAGGGGGTTCCTGGCCTGGTGGGGAGTCCTTGCCTGTTGAGGTTTCTGGGCTTTGAGGGGGCTCTTGGCAGGATGCTGCGTCTTCATTGGATGGTGACTCTGAGCCAAGAGCAGTTTCTTGCCCCAAATCTTTTTTGGGTGGGAGGTCTTGTCCTGCCGGAAGCTCTTGGGTGGGAGAAGGGTCCTTCCTGGGTGGGAGGTCTTCTCCTGGAGGAAGCTCCTGGCTGGGAGATGGGTCCTTCCTGGGTGGGAGGTCTTCTCCTGGAGGAAGCTCCTGGCTGGGAGAGGGGTCCTTCCTGGGTGGGAGGTCTTGTCCTGGGGGAAGCTCCTGGCTGGGAGAGGGGTCTTTGCTGGGTGTGGGTTCCTCAGCACCTGGCCCCTTCCCCTCGTCCAGGGGCATCTCCTTCTTCTCATCTGCCTCTGTCTCAAACATCTGCAGCACAGAAAGGAAGAAAGGATGCTCAGAGAAGGAGTCTTGGAGATGCCAGCACTACAGAGGCTGATACCAAAACCAGAACCCCATACTCAGTCTGAGAACCAGGCACGAGACTCCCTGGGCTGAGCTGTGAAATCTTCTGGCTTGCTACTTCTACTCTGTGTCCAGCGCACTGGCTACCTGAGGGGAAAGAGCCTCGTCCCTAGCTGTGCTGGTCTGTAGGGACTACGCCAGGCCAGACCCCCGCCCCCTCTCTGCATTAAAAGCATCACTGCCCCCACTTGCCTGTGTGTGAAAAGGGGACACCAGGCAGTCTCTGCCTTCATGAACCAGAAACGGACCCAAGCCACCACGCGGGAACTGTCAACACGTGGACTAATCTTGGATCTCATCAGAGGGTCACTTCACCAGAACCAGCAATTAAAACAAGAATCCAAGTGAATCATTCCAACAAGAATTTGCTCTAAATGCTAAGTATATATTTCAAACCACTCAACTGGATGAAAACCAGAGCTTTCAAACCTTGCCCAACACCTGGAATGACCAGATGTCACAGGCACATGGAACCTCCCTGAAGGGTTATCTACCTAGTGTGGAAGAACCTCAGATTTAAAAAAAATTTTTTTAAATAAATTAAAATATATATATATATATATGGAAAAAAAGCAAGAAAGGCATTACTTCCTGCCTTATACCCAATGGAAGGAGCCCTGGGGGTTCCTACTGGGTTCTGACAGTAGATTACATTTGCAAAGAAAAACACTAGCCATAATAGGAGTGTAAGATGTTGCTGTCTCAGAGGAAGTAATGTCCAGAGAAAATAGGAAATGGCGTGTCTGACTGTCCCCAGTGCTGCAGGCACACGCAGGAGGAAGCAGGCCTCAGGCCTGGGTGAGGTTGGGTTGTACTCAAGGCCTTGGAATGTAGCAGCTAGTCCTACTTTGAGCCCAGATTTCATTCTTCAAACAGCCATATCGGCATAAAACTAATGAAACAGGAAGCCACACACGTACATACCCCAGGAGCTTTAAGACATGGGAGTGGATGCTCTGAGCGCACTGGTGCAGAGCCCTGAACTGAAGGTTCTCAGCAGATGAGTTCTGACCGCTTGCTGTAGAGATCATGATAGCCATTTGATGGACAAGGAAACTAAGGCTCCACAGCAATGACCTAACCACTACTGTCCATTTTCCCAGAGACAAAAAGACCATGTGATGAGCACAGTGAAGCTCCAGCTAGGCCCTTTCTCTTCTCTCTCTCTCTCTCTCTCTCTCTCTCTCTCTCTCTCTCTCTCTCTCAACAATTGGGAGTGAAATGAGCCATGTGTGGTTTCAGACAGCTTCAGGGTGCTACACACGCAGGTCAGAGGTCACACTGACACCTGGAAGCATCAGAGCGGATGTAAAAGCAAACTGGACGAGACCTGTGTAGGTGCATGAAAATGCAAATGTCCCACCAGGTAGAGCAAACGGAAGCCTCAGAGGACTATGAGATGACCAGGCCTCTGGTCAGGGAGGATACCCCAGGCCAAAGACAGGCAGAGACTCCACAGAGCTTCCTGTCCTGGAGAATCCTGGAGCAAGCCAGGAGGTGGGCATTCAGAGACCCCTCAGAACCTAAATAAAGCATCAGTCATCCTAAACCTCCAGGAGCTTAGACTAGGGGGTCGCAACCCGTGAGTCACAACCCCCTTGGGGTCAAAAGAGCCTTTCACAGGGGTCGCGTAAGACCATTGGAAAACACATCTTTCCAGTGTTCTTTGTAACTGAGACACTACCCCTCGATTTGTCTCCTGGCAGGATGCCCGCAGCTGGGACTGCAGCATTAGGAAGCCACTGCCTTCGACAGAAAGGCTAAGTTCAGAGAGGGGCAGAGGTTTTCCTAAAATTATTTAACAGGGCAAGGTAGAGCCAGTCACTAGGCCTCCAAGTGCCCACTTTAGAAATGAAATGACCACTATGCACAAGTCACAAGCCAGGAGAAAATAGGACAGAGAAAGAACTGTATAGGACTGGAGCATGGTGATGGCAGGTGCGGTGTTAATGATGGATCTAGAAGGAAATCCTGAACTCAAAGCGTGTCTTCCCTACAGAAGCAAAAAAACCACCAAACACCCAGGATCAAAGTTTGCTTCTATGATACCAAGCCCTTCCTGCTCCAGTATGCCAAAACTAAGGTGCTGAGCTTCAGCCTCTCCAGGCTGTTCCCAAGCAGAAAGAGAGACCATCCAGGAGTAGACAGGGCTCCGAGGATGCTAAACAGTGTGCCTCAATGACAGCCCACAGCTCCTGTGTACAGTTCAGAGGCTAGGCCAGGGCCAGGGCCAGGGCCTAAATCTGGCTTCATTCTCTGCAGATCTGCTTCTGATCTTAACCTGAGAACCAAACCCATCACCAAGGCTCAGTCTGAGAACCAAACCCATCACCAAAGCTCAGCCTGGTACCAAACCCGTCACCAAAGCTCAGCCTGAGTACCAAACCTATCACCAAGGCTCAGCCTGAGTATCAAACCCATCACCAAAGCTCAGTCTGAGTACCAAACCCATCACCAAGGCTCAGCCTGAGTACCAAACCCATCACCAAGGCTCAGCCTGAGTACCAAACCCATCACCAAGACTCAACCTGAGTACCAAACCCATCACCAAAGCTCAGCCTGAGTCCTAAACTCATTACCAAGGCTCAGCCTGAGTACCAAACCCATCACCAAGGCTCAGCCTGAGTACCAAACCCATCACCAAGGCTCAACCTGAGTACCAAACCCATCACCAAAGCTCAGCTTGAGTCCTAAACTCATTACCAAGGCTCAGCCTGAGTACCAAACCCATCACCATCTTCCACACAGTATCTGCATCAGAAAAAGCAAATTCTCCTGCAGCAAGCTCATGGTACCCTGCATTTTCACAGGCACTCCCTTCTGCCATAAACAGACCTCCACCTGCCTCATAGTCCTGGGGAAGGAAACAGCTGCTGGGTGCCGTCAGGGCCTGGTACGGAATGACACTAACAGAAGAATCAAGTAAAGTTCCCCTGTCCTGGGGGCCTAGGCCTGCCCCACAGGTGCCTGTTGGCAGAGCCCACCCTGTCCTCTTAGGGAATGTGGGGCAACAAACCCCAAACCAGAAATGCAAGTCAGCCCGCCTCCGCCTCAACTCAGCCCTAGTCTGAAGCCAAACCAAACAAAACCAGGAGGGGAAGTGCTGCTAGGGCTGCTGCTGCTGCAGGGTTGCCTGTCCCCAGAGGGCCCTACCCTGAGGGATCAGCCAGGAAATCACCCGGAGCTGAAGGGCTTTTCAGAGAGCCTGGTGGTTATGCGCTCCAGTGCCCCCTCTGACTTTGGTACAATGGGGCCCACTTCATAGCTGTGCTACTCCGCTGAGCATCAACCTCTCCTTTTCTGGAGCTGAGCCTAGGGAGGTCACATGGGTCTCATTGGCTACAGTCAGCTTCTTCACAGAGCTGAGCCCGGGAGACATACTGATACAATGGAACTTATTAGTGGTCTCATTCTAGAGATGGTGAGCAGAGGCCTGAGGCCGGGAGAGAATTGCCTAAGAGAGTGGAGGCTCACTTAGGATTAGAGCTCCTGTCCCCTGTCCCAGGTCTCTCACACACACAGTGAGAGTCTAGAAGAAGAGGAAGCAGCTTGAGAGTGTGCCTGAGGCCCATCTACATAACGCTGATGCTTTGCTTGACAGGGCGCAGAACTCATCATCCTATGCCGAGCTCCCAGGCAGGATCTGTGCGTCCTGTGGCCACTGTGGGCAGGTTTGGTGAGGCCAATGTTCCTGGAAGAGCTAGCTGGGGTGGCAGTGGCTGGAGGGCATACTCCAGAGAAGCTTACAGGAAACCTGAGATCCTCAGAAGTGTGAAATGGCAGGAAGGGGGGGATACAAAAAGGGGGTCTCGGGGATTATGGCAGGTGTGGGTTGCCCTGGGAGAGAATAACATGGGCAGAGCTATCTCTGTAAAACTTGCTCAGGACGGCGCTGGGAGGACATGGAAGTGGGATACATGCACTCATTTATTCACAGGTATTGGAGGGCAACAGGGAGTAAGTCATATAGACTTCAAGGAAGAAATAAAGGCTAGACAAGGGGGCCAGGTGTGCAGTGCTCTAGTAAAGGAAGTACAGATAGCTGGGGACGCCTGATTTGGAAGGAGCTGCAGCAGACTGGGGTGACAAGAATCCAGCCAGGGTGATGGAGGGAAGCTACCCTGCCCTGACAGGGCATTAGATCTCAAGCACCATAGGCTGTTGCTACACCGCCCCACCCCCACCCCAGAGGGTGCGCATCCCTCCCTCCCGGTAGGTCCTGTATCCCTCCATCCATCATTTCTTTGGCAAGGCTGGAGCAGGGTTAATTCTGTCCCCGTCTCGCCTGCAAACAGCTACAGGAAATGAGCCAGGCCCTCTAAATGGAGCCATTGCCCAGGGCCTAATCAAATCCTCTCCCAAATGCGATCCAGAGCTGGGAGCAGGCTGAGGAAGGGTTGGCATCAGTGATGCCCAGAAGCTCCTGCTCATAGCAGCTGTGGCTGCTGACCTCAGACCCCCACCATCTACTAGGCTTACAGGGTAGTGGAGGGCTGCTGGAAGTGACCTGCCTAGTATCATACAGCTAATGTCACACATGGAGCTGTCTCTGTTGACCCCGGGCAACCTGGGGTACTCACGCTAATGATTCATCGGAGCCATCAGATGCCAGGCCTGGCAAATGCCCTCAAAAACCACGTCCCGCTCTGGGAGAGGGGATGCTAGTGTTTGCCTCGGGGTGGCCCTCACATAAGACAAAATGTTTCAGAGAGCACAGGTTGGAAAGCCAGGAGCCGTTTAGGCGTGAGATCTCTGGCTGCCTGTTTTTTCTCTGCCACGGCGCAGAGAGGCCAGGAAAGTGTTTGTGGAGCCGGAAACTTGTCCGAGACTAGGAGAGGTCCACGGAACTCTAGCCAGGCCGTGGGCCTGCAGACTTCACTCTTGCCCTGTGTTGTCTTTTCAAGGGCTTTGGGTCTTTCGGGTCTCCAGCTTCTGGATCTTTGGCTTACCCCGCCTTCTTCCATCTTTAGATACTCGGCCCACATCCAGCTTCTCCCATCCAGCCTCAGCCGGCTCCTCTAGGACCTGGCTTTTAGACCCGACTGCCACCAGTTCAGCCCTCCACATCATTGTCTTCCAGCGCTCCCCCCCACACCCCCACCCCCACCCCCCCACCCCCCCCTCCCCCCGGTTCATCAGCTTCATCTGAGAGGACAGTGACAAGCCAACCCTCACAGTGGTGACGGCTATGGATACTGAACCTGCTTCATTCTTTCTGGCTGGGGTGCCTTAGGCTTAGCCTCACTCTGCCTGTTTCCTCAGCTATAACACCGGGCTGCTGCTAGAAAGATAAATGAGCTCTCATGGATCCAGAGGGCAACACTGTGTGGCCATGTAAGTAGCCCGCGTAGATGGCCAACCCCAACGGGGCTGGGTTTGAAACTTGCCCTGCTCCACCATAGGCTACTCTGCTTGTCCATCAGGATCTGTTCCAGGCCCTTCATCTTAGCCCTGCATCTCCCTAATGTACCACCCTCTGCATCTTCAGCCCCACCCACCCCAAGGCTAGGTTCCATGGGTTGCTATTACCCAAAGCCCCTCAGAGCTCTGTGGACAAACACTGTCCCAGGCTCATTGTGCTTTCAGAGTGGGAGGGAAGGACAGACATTAGCCAGGTTGTCACTCGGAAAAGCCCAAGATCATCACCAGCCACAGCCTTCAGTGTAAAGGAGAGCTAGATCCTGCTGCAAGGAGAAGCAGGGTATTGCGAGGACCTTGTTGGTACCACAAAGGGCACAGCTCACAGGAGGAGTAACACCAAGCGACACGGGTGAAACGCGTCAGGGAAAGCAGGTGGCACACAGCTCACAGCCGGAGTTGGAGACCACTTTCCAGATCTCCATTACAGGGGGAGGAAGTCCCCGTCAATCACAGTCACAGGGGAAAATGGGAGGGAGGGAGGAATGGGAGGATACAAGGGATGAGATAACCATTGAGATGTAATATGAATAAATTAATAATAATAAAAAAGAAATTAAATAAAGAAATAAAAAAAGAATTATGTTAAACAACAACAACAACAAAAAAAAACCAACTCCACCAGCTTCGTGCATCCCAGATCAGACACATTCTGAGTGTATTCCACCTCTGGGCCCCTGTATGACGCCACAGCCAGTTACTCAAACAGACTCCTGTACAGCATTCTCTCATCTGGATCTTTCACTTCCATCCCACCCCAGGGCCAGTCGCCAAGTCCTCAGGGATGGTCCCTCAACAACCCTCAGGCAATCGTTAGGCAAGGGCAGGCTGAACACAGGGGACAGAGGGCAAAGCAGAACGCTCCGTGCTTTCTGCTCAATTCCCAAAACTGTGCTAGGAAACAAAACTTACTGATTTTTTTTTAAAGGATCCTTGCACTCTCTCTGCATCCGTGTAACATTCTTAAGCCCCCCCCCCCAATTCCAAATTGGGGGCGGAGCTCCCAGTGGCAGGCCAGATCCCTCTGGCCATTCTCTGTGCTATGCTGGTCCTTGTACAAGTCTGAGCTTACCACATCTCTGTTTAGAACTCTCACGTGACTCCCCAGTACCTCTTTAAGACCTCCATAGGCCTGGAAGAACCTATGAGCCTCCATTAGCTGCCCACTAGGCTTCCATGCAGGGGGCCTGGCCTATCCTTCCCTAGTGGTCAGGCAGTGCTTCTTTCATTTATCAGGACCAGGCCCTGGCTCACTCCGTGTCCCCAATCCCCTAGAGTAACTTGGAAAATGCTTACAGAGCCCAGCCATGTGCCAAGGCCTCTGCCAGGTACTGGAGCCAGGACTGGAGCAGCAAGATCCATCCCTGCCTTGGAGGTGCCAGCTCTGTGGAGAAGAGACCTGGACCAAGAACCAGGCCAGCCTCTCCCTGCCCTGACCCTGCCCCAGGGGCTGTGGGAGCTGAGGCAGTGAGACAGGTATGTGAGGCTTATGGAGGGGGAATTGGGGGAGGCAAAGGACTGGGGACTCCAAGACCCAGCTGGAGACAGTGTAGCCTCCTGGGGAAAGGTGCTGTGCTTGATGGCCCAGGGGGGTTGAGTGTGCCGAGGTACCCCAAGCTCACTCTGAAAGCAACATTGGGCTAGTGGGACCATATCCTGGCTTATCCACCCTCTTTCCTCAGATTCCTTCTAAGTATTTGCCTTTTAATCTTTTGTAAGTTACTTGACCTCCAGGAGCTGCTTGTTTTCAGAATGAGGCTAATGATCCTGACCTCCTGGGGTTGCTGGGAGCAAGTGAATACAAGCAAAGGTGGGGAGTGGTGGCCAGTGAGCAGCAGAGCTCAATTAACAGTCCCCAGCGCCCCGATCATCATCGAGATCCATTTCCACTATCTACAGACCCTGATCCCCACCCCCACCCCCACCAGACCCCGTCTGCTGCCATCACCACAGCCCCAGTAGATGCTGTTTTCAAGGTAAGGCTCTAGTTCCCGTACATACTCAGGCCCTGCCCTGTAGAGCCACCGCCAGTGCCCTGAGCTGTCTCCAACTGCACCTTGGGTCTCCTGACCCATGCCATGCCTTTATCGCTCCCTACCCTAAGAGCCCTGGCCACCTCTCTCATCTACCTCTGAGCTTCCACGGCTCCTGAGGCAGGGCTGGGTAGGGAGCGACTGACCTGATCCTTCACCTATGTCTCTCCCCCACAGACCTGGCACCTCCAGGGCGGGGATGGATCTTGTTGGTCTTTGGCACTAGTACCTGGCACAGGCCTTGGCATGTGATTGGGCTCTGTAGGCATTAGCTTGCGGAGTAACTCTGAGAAGTGAGGGTAGGAAGTGAGGGGGCTCCCGTGCTCATGATGCCAAAGCAGGGTCTGCCTGGACCACAAAGACAGCAGAGAGGGGAGGCCCCGGGAAGGGAGCCTAGAGCAGCCTAGAGCCCTTCAGCCAGAGGGAACAATCAGCTGGGGTTCATAAGGACACACAGGAGGAGGACCTGAGGCGGTAGAGCTATAAGCAAACACTCACAGATACACATGACACAGACACAGACACAGACACAGACACACAGACACACAGACACACACACACACACACACACACACACACCCTCCAATGCCTTCTCTTTCTGTTACCCCATCACGGTCTTTCCTGCCCTCTTTTGGTTTCTTTCTTCCTCCCAAAAATGCTTCCTGAGTGCAAGTGCCGGGCAATAGTGAGCAGTGTCACAGGCAGGGCCCGTTCCTGCTCCAGGTGACTGACTGGTCACAGAAGGGCAGACTCTGAGCCACGGACCTAGAGACTCTCCTAACCCAGCTCCTTTCCAGGATCCACTTCAAATAAGGTTTGCCTGTACCATCCTATTCCAGGTTCATCAACCAGGATTAAAAACAAAAAAGCTCTGCCATGTCAAGAAGACCCCAGGGAAGGGCACAAATAACACTGTGCTCACGAGGCTGGCAACTCAAGACTAGGTGGGGAAGCTGGGGCTGACGCCTATCACCTAACCATGCGCTGAGGCCAATGTGCTACAATGGGGTATTGTGGAGGTAGGGCCTGGTGCACGCAGTGAATGGTGCCCACTGCTCATAGGCGGGCAGCATGGGCCAACTCTAAACCGCGCTTCACTAAGCAATAGTTTATAGCGAACAGGGAGCACTCCAAATGCCAGGAACTTTGTGATGAAGAAGTGGGACAAAGCAGGGTTCAAATCCTCCCTCCCCCACCGCTAAGATCAGTGCACATGTGCAGCCTATTTGACTTCTTTAAAGGCTGGGGCTACCTTGTATGTCAACCGTAGTGACTCAAATGCCAAGGCCCCACATCCCAGCAGTGCTTGGAGACAATCCACACGAGGCGTGAGGCATAGGCTGGACTCAGTAAGCACCTACAAACCTTGCAATCATATTCTCAGTCCCATCAGCATCACCATCTCTGACACTGTCAGCTCACGCCCCAACACCCGGGACCACTTAGTACATTCTGATCCTTATAACAGCCTAGAATAGGAGGATTTGTAGCTAACTTAGCTGAAGTCAGGAAATCAAAGCCTGTGTGGAAGGTACCAGAATCAAAGGAGGGGGCTGGTCTATGTCCCTAGCCTTCTCCTTGGTGAGCCCAGTCATTCCTCTGCTAGGCTTCACTCTCCCAGGGTGTCTTCCCACTCAGAGGGGTCAGATCTCGGCCTAAGGCATGGCCAGGCCTCTGTGAGGACTAAAAGTAGGAAAAGCAGCTCCATCCTCTTTCCAAGACACCTGCCTTATCTGTCTGCGTTGCTCCTCCACCGTCAGGGCCTGCAGCGCTGGGAGCTCTGGTGAGAAATACTGGAGGCCTGGAGTGCACAACTGGACAGCAGCCTCAGCTGCAGCCTCCCCCCCCACACACACACACTCCACATCCTCCTCCCACCCCACCCCCACCCCCACAGCTGAAGGTCACCTTGACGGGCCCTCAGGCAGGAGCCTGCCTCACACCCTTGAGTCTCTGACAGATGCACCATGTCTGGGAGGGGGTGATGCTGGGCTGGGTTCGGGTTGAGTCTGCTCCAAACTCACTTTCCAGCTGTCTTCATGATGGGACTCCCACCCCTTTAGTCTCACACAAACCTGAACAAGTCATTCTCCCCTTCCAAAGTCTTCAGCCCCTGGAGGCAGCTAAACCCGCTGATGATCGAGTGCTCTGTATGAGATGGTGCATGCCTTGTCCCCTAGACATCACCACTAACACACTGCCCCTTCCCCCAGCACCACGCCCCCCCCCCCCAGTCCCATTTAGTTACAGTATCGCAGACGCACACTCTCTCTGGTACTCTACACCTGCGCTCGAGCTGTCACTCTTGTCACGAACACCCACCTCCTCCCCACCAACCTGAGCAGCCCCTAGCCATCTTTCCAAAGCTCGGTCTACCCGGCCACATGGCTGCATTTGATCCTCTTGACTTCTGACAGGGTGACAAACTCCCACAGTGAGAAAGGCCAGTCTCTTTGATAACTTGAGCATCTCCTCTGGGTAGATGAACCTGGACTTCTGCATCCATGCTGTGCAGAAAAATCTATTCCAGATGGGTTTCGGATTTAAAAAAAAAAAAAGAAACATAAAATGAAGACCCACCATATCGGTGGGGCTCATGTCTGCAGAGTCAGACAACCCACAGGTCAAAAATGCTTTTAAAAATATATATTTCACCTGTAGGGAAAACACATAGACTTTTCTTCTTTGTCATTAGTCCCAGAACAAAATTGCATAACAAGTCTGATAACCAAACCTACGGATGTCCACGCAGATGAGGATAACTTATGGCATCTGACCCTTACAGCAGCCCAGACTTCACGTTGTATTGGGTTTCAGTTATTTATACTTTTAAAATTGTTTTGAATGTGTATGTGTTTGTGGTGTGAGCACACATGAGTTCAGGTGAGCACTCGCGTGTAGATCTATGGAGGTATTGAAGTTGGCTTTGTTATGTCTCCTCAATCACTCTCCACTTTATTTATCAAGACAGGGTCTCTCTCTCTCTGAACTTGGAGCTTATTTTCAAAAGTTAACAGATTAGGTTGTATTACAAACAAAAACCTCTTTCCTTCAAATATTCCCTGACAAGAATAAAAAGATAAGCCCCAGACTTTCAGGGAGTGTTTAGCCAATAAGGAACACACATCCAGAATGTTCTTTTTAAACTCCCACAAACCTGAAGGGTGGGGAGAAAGACATGATCCAATAGGAAAGTGAGGAAAAGGCTTGAACAGGCGGCGCTTTGCCAGAGGGTTATCCAAATGAGCAATTAGCATATGTAAAGTCCCACCGCCTAATGAGTCATCAAGGAAATGTAAATTAAAAGCGCAATTAGATATCACTGTATCTGATACAAATAGTGTTGCTGAGCACAGGGGGCAACAGGCACTGTCATACATGGCAGGAAAGCGGATGCGCTGGCGTCATGCTTTGGGAAATTGTGATGGCATCTCCCCCAGGCTAATTATACACAGCTCTGTGAGTCAGTTATCCAACTGCAGGTGTATGTAAGAAAGATGGATGCACTTCAAAAGACGTGTTCAAAAAGGTCCTTGCCACACTATTGCCTGGAGCCTGGAACTATAAAGACCCAAACCACTGTCAAAGGTGGGATAATGGGTAAACTGAGGTATACGTATAGAGAGGCACACTAAACAGAAACAGTGAACTAAACGGACACTCTGAGGTGGCACGTTGATGAATCAGCATGAAAACACTGAGGGAAAGAAGTCAGCAAAAACGAACATCTATTCAAGGGTCCCATTTATACAAAGTCCAAGGTAGGCAAGCAATCAGGGAGAGAGATCAGGACCACAGTGACTGCAGGGCACACTGGGACATTCCCAGTGTACTGGATGGGATGTTTTCCTTATGGCCCCGAGTGGGTGGGCTCATTTGGTGAAAAGCCATCAGCTGCATTCTTGTCATCTTTCTCTAGTACATTTGGCTTCTATTTAAAAGTTCACTCTTTTTTCTTTTTTTTTTTCTTTTTTTTTTTTCCCCCTCCAAGACAGGGTTTCTCTGTGCAGTCTTGGCTGTCCTGGACTCGCTTTGTAGACCAGGCTGGCCTTGAACTCACAGCGACCCACCTGCCTCTGCCTCCCGTGTGCTGAGATTAAGGCATGTGCCACCACTACCCTGCTAAAAGTTCACTTTAAAGACAGAGGAGAACCCTCAACAGCGTCTTCTCTGCCAGAGACAGCAGGCCTTTCCTCCGTAGGCTTGCCACCTTGTGTGCACGTTTCAAACACAATCCAACTATCAGCCTCCAAACAGCTGTTGCCTGTGTGCCCCATGGCCTTCTGTGTCAGTCTCCTGTCCTAAGCAGCTCGCCTACATGGCTGCACTAGCAACAGCCGCCTATGAGATAAGACACCTGGTCCTCCGTGAGATGACCTGGAATCCGTGGGCATGATTCCTCCTCCTCTGAGAGTTTCACATTTGCAGCTCATTTGACCAGTGACGTTTACCACTGCCAGAGGGACCACAGGCAGGAGAGATACATGCTGTGAAGTGGGGTCACTGCCCTTAAGTCCAGAGTCCACACCCCCTACAGGACACCTTAGATGGCCTCAAGAGAAGAGGAGGAGCAGGTGGCTGGTGCTGGAGGGCAATGTGTACAATCCAGGCGGGAATCACATCTACATCGAAAAGAAGTAGAGAGACTAGGACGGACTGTTGCTCTCTGGACCTCTATGCATGTGCGTCGACAGCCTCCCCACTGTAGGAAGCTCTCCTGAGGCTCCTGAGGCTCCCAGGCTGTGCCAGGCATTGGCAGTGGGCCGCCACCACATTTGTCTCACTCTCCCTTCCTTACCTAGCCTGGGCGTGAGATCGCAGAATGAGCCTTTTTATGTTGACACCTCCGGGACTCAGAAAGGGTGTGTTACACAGAGGCTCTTAACAGGCAGGAGAGGAGAGGAGAGCGAAGGAAGGATTGAAAGAAGAGAGGGAGGTAGAGAAGGGGAGGATGGAAAGAGAGAGACAAAAAGAACAGAACTAAGATGCTACTTGGACCAACTATAAATTATAGTCCCTTCAGGAAGGTTTTCCTGTCCTGACCGGACGATGCACAGTGCCTTCCATTCTACGGCCCCTTCCCTAACCTCTTCCAGCCTTGTCTCAAGGTTCCTGCCAGCCATTTGCCACCACCACTCCCCACCCCCACCAAGAGGCTCCGCATAGCTTTTCCTTTATCCCTCTTCATGTCCCCTCACCATCTACCACCTGTCTCCAGGTGCTGCTGCTATCAGACCAAGGCTAAGCTACCAACAAGTGACAGGGCAGACGACCAATGCTCCACCTAGTCCCCTGTAACTCACCACACAGCCCATTTCCCTAAGATGACGGGCCTGGGTAGTTCTATGGCAGCAGTCTGGACCATTGTGCCCAGAAGGGAGAAACCCTGGGCCATCTGCACTAGAGGGGACAAGCTGGCAGCTCTACACACATCTACTGTTATGACCCGGACCATCAGAGAAAAAAAGGCTACCAGGGAGATTATAGTCCCATCCCTCAGTGCCTTGACCCTCAGATTTCCCAAGTGGCTGATGGTGCATTCTCCTTCCATCCCACTCGGCTCACAAGTGATTGTGTGGAGGGAGGATGGGGGCAGGGACGGGTGTCAGGCATCAGCTCCCTGGGCCTGAGCCCAGCTGGCCTGCTGTGAGTGGCTCCAGCCTCCCTGGGCTTTGAGGGCTGAGCCATAAGCAGTCTTGTTTATCCCTAGGAGGAATGATGGTTTTCCCTGAGCAATGACATCTTGGAAACGGACAGACTCCACAAACAACAACAAACCTCCCTGGGTTGCAGCTTGCATGAGAAGAAGGCTTCTACCCAGAGGCGCCTGAGTAAGAGGAAGGAAGGCCAGAGGCGGCTTCTCAGCTGAGCCTTGCCTTAACCCCCGACTCTTACACCTAGGTCTGTAGAGAACCAGAGAATCCAGTGGCTGGACCGTGCCTAGCATTATCTGATCCAGTTCCTGGTTGCTCCAAAGAGGAAACTGAGCTAGAAAAAAAAAAAAAAAATAGGTGAATCTGCCCAAGATTCACTGACCAGGTACGAAAAGCAATTGGGTCTCTTGGGCTTTCTCTACCACGCACATTGCTTTTCCAGAGATCAGTAAGCTCTATCAGTAATCCTAAGGGTGCAAAAGGAGTGTGCCACTGGGGACTTCAAAAGAGAGAGAGTGCTCCAAGGTGAAGCTCCTATGCCCTGAGATATGCAACGGGGAGAGGCACGGGCTGAGCATCCAGAGGCCTGGGTTCCATGTAACCTCCTGAGACTTTCCTTTCTCCCTCAATCCCAGCTCTATCCAGAAGGTAAACAGACTCCACCAGCTCCAGATGCCCAGAGACCAAATAGGAAGCAACATTTAAGCTCCCCAGGGATCTGACTGGGCATGGGCTCTCCCTCCCAGCTGTGCGTCTTTTGAGAGACCTGGGCAGACCCCTGGTAGAGAAGCAGTGTTCAAGATCTAGCCCAAGCAATGACCATTTCAAAGTGGTCCAAGAAGCTGAGCTCCAAGACCCAAAAGTCCGTGCAGAGGATCAGGAGTGTTACAATGGATCCATCCAGGGCTGTACCTTCCGCCACCCAGCACAATATGACCTGTGAATAGACTCTTTCTATGGATTTAAGTAAGCTAGAGTCAAAACTCCCCCTGCCTCACTTCCCACCAGAGCCAACCTTCAACTCCTTGGCCCTCTTAATATCCCACTGATATGTAGGGACTAGAGATCCTCCCAAGGGGCTTCTGGCCTGGTCCTCTCCTGGAAGCATCCACTCAGTTGCCAGGTACAGATCTAAAATGGACAGTCTGAGTTGACCTGGATATCGGAGCGTGACCTTCGGGGCGGAGGCGAGGTGGGGGAATGACCCCTAGCTCATCAGGGCATCTCAGCATCTCTCTCCAACCACACCCTGGGAGAAAGCTGGGCTTGTGGTGACTAAGGGATGAATAAACCCCACATCCCGCATAAATAGGACACAGGTAGCCACCAGAGAAGCCAGCAGCAGCAGATAGATGCAGTTACTGCAAGTGTGGAAGTTGGGTGAGTTTAAGACCTAGAGAGAACAGAAGAGCGGGGCTTTTTTGCCCGATAGAACAGTGTGCAAGAAAATTGGGGAGGAAGGCAAGCTGGGGAGTACGGTGCTTTCATTGATAACTAGTACTTACAATCAGGAGCCCAATGGACCATCCAAGCTCAGAGCCCTGGACAAGGAATCACTGTCTCAGTAGCCTCCATCCTCACTATGCTCCTGTTTCTCAGATGCTAGCCTGGGCCTGAGTGTGCCCCACTCTCCAGCTTGGCTCCCTAGAGGCTCCCCGCCCTGGGCTAAGCCATGCCACATGCTAGAGCCGAAGAAGAGGGGAGGTGGCCCTTGGCTGGGCACAGAGGACTCGGAGGGACTGAGTGGAAACTTTGACTCTGGCAGAGATCCTGCCGGCGTCGGAGGAGCAAGCCGCGGCAGCTCTCGCACCGGTGGGTGTGCAACCACTCCAGCCACAGCAAAGTGGCCACAGCACAAAGCCAGATAAGCAGCTGGGGTGGGAAGCAGTTCTCCAGACTCGCTAAGGGGCCTGGTGGCCATGCACTAAGTCAGGAGTCTTGAGCAAACAATGGCAGACTCGAAGTGGAAGCCTGTAGCTTGGGGCTGGGTACCGGCTTCCCATGTGTCCTGCCCTGCCCTGTCCTCACTGTTCTGGGAGGCAGAGGTCCTGAGCCCTAGTTTGGCTCAGTCGTAGAACTGCTGCTTCAACTTAGCCAGGGCTGTCCCCCTCTCTGGGCTCAGGGTGCCCTTCTAGCCCAGGACTTAGCGTTCTTCTGGGACAAGAGGAAAGACATGGACCCTCTGAGCTGAGGACAGAATTGATCTCTTCCTGCTTACTTACAGGGGCTACCTCTGCGGCTGAGTGTGTCTCAGCTGGAACCAAGGGAGCAGGTGCAGGCTCTTCCTTTGGCAGGCATTGGGGGGGGGGTGGCTTTGAGCTCATGGGGCACACAGCAAGCCTGCTTGTGTTTCCAGACCTCAGATACTAGTATTAACACCCCAAGGCCAACCAGCTTAGGACTCCAGCTCTTCCTCAGACAGGGGATCTACATAAGAACTGCCATCCCCAGTGCTTGGTGTGTGGTCAGCATCCCTGACACAATAGCTAATCCTGCTGGCTAAGCACTCCCTCCCCGTGTAGTGTCCCAACTGGTCACCAAACATTCCTTGTCTCTCCTAGAAAGAAAAGCTAGCTGGCTGGCTCTCAAATAGAGGACCAGTACACAGTGGAAGCCTGCCCCCTACCCTTGAGGGGCTACTGGCCCGAGACAGGCAGACAGACAGACAGATACACACACACACACACACACACACACACACACACACACACACACACACACTACACAGAACAGAACCGGTTTGGTTGCAAGATGTCTCTCAATGGCTGCCCTGGGGAAGAAACAATAGAAACAGGGACATAGGATGTCTTGAACAAGACAACCCTCCCACTGCCCACCACCACTACCACCACCACACACACACACACACCTTTGTCATCAAGGCACCTACCCAGCACACTCCCGGCAAGGACCCAGGCAACTCCTAGCTGCTGCAGCTTCTGCCGGCCACCCGCCCGGGGCTCCACCCCGCTCCTCCCGAGGGCGGGCGGGCAGCCGGCCGGCAGTGTCAAGCGGCAGCCTTCCCGAGACAGAGCTCCTTTGTGTCAGTAGAGCTATTTATGGACTTACCCAAGTTCCCCAGGGGAGCGGTACCTGCTGGGAAAAGCAGAACCAAATGACCAGGTTCTACCTCCCACATGGAGGTAGTGTGCTTTTTTTTTTTTTTCAAAATCCTTGCATCACCCGTCCCTCCTCCTCTTCCTCCTCCTACTTGTCCTCCTCCTCTTCCTCCTCCTCCTTCTGCAAGTGCCCTTCCCAAACACACAGCCGCTCAGCCGGCCGCCGCCACTCAGAAGAGAGGCTTGACTCTCGCTTCCATGCTTCCATCAGACAGAAAAGTCTGTGATTTTTCCCAAACCACTCCCCCCACTCCCCACCCTCCCCCACCCTCACCCCAAGGATATCACAAGGAAGAGAGCCCTCCTCTAGCCAATCCTTTGGCAGAAAGTATGCACTAGTTGGAGCCTGGCTTGTACTCTCAACTAAAATTGCCTCCCTGTGTCCCTTGCTGCCCATCCTCAGGTCCCCAGCTGATGCCTAAAGTACAAGTCTGGAGGAGGGGGGTCACTAATCCTTCTCAGGAGCACCCCCGACCCTGGGGTCCTCAGTGGACTCCACCCTGAGCCCCCCCCCCCACACACATCCTGGGGTCTCTCAGGGGTGGGGTAGTGCAAAGCTGAGCAATCATCAAGGCTCCCCTGCCGCACCCCCCACCCCTAAACTGCCCTGCCCCAGGGGAAAGCTGCAATTGAACTCAGGGTCTTCCAGGCAGCACAGCTGACCGACAGTACAGTTGCCCTCAGGGTCAGGGAGAGGTGGCTTTGGTCTTTCTAGCATCATTTTCGAGCACGGCTGGAAACACGTATTTTGATTAGGCACCTGATGCACCAAACTACTGGGAGTCTGAGATACACAGAGGCTCTGAGCTTTATCCCCGCAGCACAGTGGCCAAGAAGTGCCTGTTACAGCAGCCAAAAGAGGAGCACAATGGGGCTTCACGAGGAGACAACACTGGTCAATTCTAGCTCTAGCCCAAGCAGGTTAGGTCTCCCTGAGTAAGTCCCTGCCTCTCTCTGAGCCTTGGTTTCCTCATCTGTAAAATGGGACCGAAAGCTGCCCATCTTCAGAATCCAGAGTGTTCTAAGAGCTGACTCTGGGCTCCCCTCTTTTGAACACAGACTATGTGCCCAGGTTCCGTGCTTGTAGCTTTGCCTGCATTAGTTAATTTAATCTTCACCTGCATCTTGAACAGTGGGCTCTCTCTTACTCTCCTCACACAATGAAGAATCCTGGGTTCAGAGCTGCTCAGAGTTGACCAGCTCAGGGTTGAAGAGTCTAAGGTGCCCACTTTTCACCATGGTGCTTCCCCCACTACTACAAGTAGCAGCCTGGCCAGCACCGAGCTAGACCCTGAAGCTTGGCCATGCTGTCTTATGTGGGCAGTGCTCCCACAGTAAGGCTGGCAGCCCACACCATGCTGTCCCTACCTTAGCAGAAAGCTCCTAGGATGGCAGCTCAGAAAGAACTGGACAGAAGGAGCTCTACCCTCCTGTCTTCTCTCTGCCTTACTCCAGCACCTACAAAAGATCATGGTATGCTATCTCGGCCTCTCCCTCTCCCTGAAGGTGTCTCTGATTGTGGCCCTGCCTGTCCCAGCCCCTTTCTATCTCTGCCTGCCCATCTGTCTCTCTCACAGTCACAAGCACACACGAGCACGTGGTTATGAGAAAACCCTTAGCAGAGTCAATGCTGCCGAACATCTTTTGTGGGGACTGGTCACTTAAAAACTGTACACAGTGCTCATCTGATGGGGAGTAGAAGGAGCCAAGGCCATTCTTCCAGACAACATGGGTTGGGCTCTGCACTCACAAAGCCATCAGGTGAGTGAGGCCAGAATTGGACATCGTGCTGTGAGGGGCAGCCCAGCTCTTCCAACCCAGGACACTCAGGCCAGAACACATTCACTCATGGGCTGAACTGTGGCAAACAGAGGTAGGAGTGGAGCCCTGAGGAGCCAGCCAAGCCAGGCTGGGGAACATCTAGGACATGGGGAGCCTGGGGAAGTCGCTGCTCCTTGCCTCTTGCCTCTACATTACCCTGATAGCAACAACAGAGCCAATACCCTTCTCACAGTACAGCTAAACACAGAACTAGGGAGTCACTTCAGCCACGCTAACTTTCTTGGAGAGCCAGCCCTTGGGGATCCTTTGCCATGTCTTTCCCACTTACAGCCAGTGAAAAGTGGGTAGGAAGGAGGTAAGCGACTTTCCTTACAAAACAGAGCGACTTTGTAGCAGGGCTCGGAGAAGGGATTTCTGACTGTCTAGTGTTCCACCCACTGCACTGCACGGTAGGCATGAGGGCTCAGGGAGCAGTGACATCTAAGTGACCCAATGGCACAGGGACCAACGCCTAGACAGTCAGGGCCCAGCCCGGTCCCATTTGCTCAACATATTTTGTGTAATGACTATTCCTTTGACATTCTGTAAGCACCGTCACTGGTATGGGCCCTTCTGATGGATTCATTAAATCCTCAGGACCTTCTGAGATGTGATTCCTAATATCCCCATTTCACAGATGAGCGAGCAGAGATTAAGGAGTCTGTCAAGGGGGCTTGACAGCAGAAAGAGAGCAATGACCAGGCCCAGTTTGCTTTTCTACCATGTCCCACAGGCAAAATCTCTGAGAGCCTGCGAACAGGCCCACTCACAAGTACAACGAGAGGCAAAAGGCAGTGGTGCCCAGGGCTAGAACCATCGAGATTTAGCAAAGACTCACCTCCCATTTAGGAAAGGCAGGGCCCTCAAGCTCCAGAGAGGCCCTTAGGGGTATACAACAGGACCCTGAGGAGACACAGCATGCTGCCAAAGAAACTTCAGTGTGCTGTTTCAATCCTGCAGAGTCTCTCTGTTCCAGAGGCTACACCAGGAGCCTGAGCATACATGTTCTGTCTTCTTCCACCCCTTTGCCTGTGGCGTGTGTCCTCCAAACAAGGCACATGCTACCAGGAAGAGCAGGTAACAGGGCTTTGTAAGCAGTAGGAGAGGATGTGACCTGCTCTGCTGTTAGGGCCCTAGAGGCAAGCACATGGCAGGGCCAGCCCCAGCCTGTAACATCAGGGCCCATATGTGTCACACCCACTGCTCAGGCCTACGTGGAACAGGTTGTTTCTGTACCTACTCCTTGGGAAGGCTGGCGTCAACAGGAAATGCAAGGTGATCGTATCTGTTGAAGAGCAATGGGAGGGGCCTAATGCCGGAACGGCCACCATGCGGCATTTACAGAGAGCAGGCTGCGAACATTTAACGCTTCTGAGGGCTCAGGACAACCAGGCACAGAAAAGTGACATGGTCTGAACTGAAGTTCAATGAAAGAAAAACAAACAAACAAACAAAAACCTTATTTGTTTTAAAGATTCTACAAGGCTGATGACTGATTGGAACTGCCCTGGGTACGGAGATTTGAAACACTGTAGCTCTGGAGCCGAATTATCTTGGGTTCCTTCCCCAAACAGCCATTCATTGTCCGCTTCTATAGGGTCAAAGTTTCTGAACATCAGGTGAAACCTTTCTGAACTACTGCCTCCCACCAACTTAAAGGTTTTGCAGTAAGCTACCTGATATTTTACAAATTTCACAAATTTGAAATGCACTTTGATTTATAACTTTCTTTGGTCTTTTACTGGAGGAAAAAAAACAAAGCAAACAAACAAAAAACTACATGAAACTGTATTGGGGGCACTCTAAATCTGTTTTCCCAGACTCTGGCCATTCATTTTGGCTCCAGGATCAACCATCTCATGCCCCCTTTGAGTTGAAAGCTGGTTTTGTGTTGAGTCCAGACACAGTGGTTCTGAGACGCAGACTGACTGCATACACTGCCTTCTTCCTCTGCTTCCTGAATGCCTGCCTTGCCATCAGCTCTTCCTCAGCGACCTTGAACAGCATACCAGACTCTGCCTTGCTAATGATGCCAATGCTCCCAGCCACAGAAACAAGAAGCCCATGGGCTGCAAGTAGGAAGTCAAAGGTCACCCCTGGAGCATTGCCACCAGCCCCCGGGGCAAGCTTCTGCATCCTGCCTGGGACATGCTTTGCTGTCACATGCACAGTATGGGCCTGACCTTGGGTGGCTGTTATGGCTCAGTGTGACCAGGCACTGTGCCATCTCCCTCCCTGGCTCCACCCAGATTGTCCACATGCTGGCCCAAGCGTTCGGAGTTTTAGGAGCAATCCTTGACGCACTATGCTTCTGCCAGCTCCTGGGCCAGGTTGTGTCCTGATGGCCTGAATTCCTGGGAACCAATCAGCCACAGGCTGAGCAATGGGAAGACCCAGGCCTATGGCTGCCAGGAGCAGTTCATTCCTGCATTCCACCACCACTGGGGGGGTGGGGAGAGCCTGCCCACTATTTGGATGGTTGGGTTTGAGCTCAGGCCATCCAAACAGAAGGTCGGGGGAGGAGGGTCTGCAGTGACAAGATAACTTTTGCTGCTGCCTTCAAAAGTGAAAACCGTGGTCGTCCCCCCCCTGCCCCCCCCCCGCCCCCGTTCTCTGAGCCTCGGTGGTCCTGTCCCCAAGATGAGCATTGGGCTTGATCTAGGTCAGTCCTCACAAAACTTAGGCCGCACAAAGGCATGGCTTCTCACAGGTCTGCAGTGGGGTAAGCAGTAGAACTGAGAGGCTTTGCAGACTCCCAGGAAGACCTTTCATTGCCATGTCTGAGCATGAGCTCAAAGGGCACGTCCCACTGAATGGAGGCCAGGCCGGGCCAGGTGTAACAAATCAACGCTGGGGAAGCATTCTGTCGAAGCAAAGGGCCCTGCCTCAAATGGTCTAAGAAGGTCTGGTTTAAACCAGCCTTGATCTGGGAGAACTCACAAAGTGGCCCCCCACTACCTTTACAGTGGGTCCTGTAAGCTGGTTGGTCATTGGAACTCTTCCTTCCTCACCGCACTCAGGGCTCAGTGTGGCACCAGCATCCAGCTACGTGTCTAAGGCAGCCTAGAGCATTAGCCCTCTCCCAAGCCCCTCCATCCATCCATAAATCACCAAAGCACGTAGCTCTCACCTCATATCAATCTGAGACAGTGCCTCCTCTCTGGACTAAGCCAACATCACCTCTCTTTGGCAAGGTAAAAGGACAATAGCTCCAAAAGGGTGCCTGGTCCTTCATCAGGAGGCCACTGTGGTCTCCCTCCCACATGAACCCAGCCCCAGTAGCTCCCACTGCCCTTGGGACAAAGTTCAAAGTCCTCGTCACAGGGCTGGAAGGGGTGGCACCATTGGCCTCACCCCAAACCCTCCTTCAGCCTTATCTCATGATGCCTTCATCTTCCTCATTCCTGCACCAACAGAGGCCTGTTTTAAGGTCCACATCTAGAACAAGCCTTCCTACAGCCTGTGCCCCTGCCCCCTTTCCCAACATCCTTGACCAGCTGGCCAGATTCTCCTACAGAGCCCTCTGCCCCCAACCAATGCTGAGCCCTGGCATGCTTTTCATAATTGGCTGGAGTCTGTCTCTCCTCCAACTGTCCTTTCACCACACTTGACTAGTAGCTCTCCATGGTGATGAGGACTGTGCTAGCTGGTGGCCGAGAGCCTGCCTGACCAACTTTCATTCACCCTTCTTTGCCATCAAAGACCCTCCACTTTCTTCCTTCATACTCAACTCTGGCGGTTCAGGTGACTCCAGAGATGGGCCTGTGACCAGGCCTCAGCCAGTCTATTCACTCATCCTACGTTCTTCAGTGACTGAGGTGAGCATATGAGCCTACGTAGGCCTGTGGGACTTGGGCCTACCACTGTTGCTGAAGATCGTAACCTGGCTCTCCTAGAATCTTTACTGCTACCACCGAGGCAGTGAGGGAGTGAGCCAACACATAAGTAGGTAGAACCAAGCAGTGGAAAGGGGTGAAACTGGTTCTTGGTGACCCTGGTCAAGGTCCTAATTCCAACCAACCATACACAAAAGCTGCCCTCCAGAATCCAGTGGGTCCCATCTGTGGGCTGTAGCTTATTGGAGTGGCCTTGGATCACTTGCAGCAGGTGAATTCCTGGCTGATGTATCACCAGTCTGTAGCACACCACGCACTCTGAAAGTGTTTGCTCATTCATGCAGTCACTCAACAAACACTTAGCAACAAGAAAGTGACCAGATTCGCTCAACAGAAAGAATCATCTTGGCTGCTGTTTAGAGAGATGTCCAAGGGGGGCAGGAGTACAGAAGGGGAGATTTGCTGTAAGACCACACAGGAGTCCCAGGGACAGGGATGCTGCCTGAGAAGGGAGGCTGAGACAAGAAGAATGAATTTGTGAGCAAAACACATCTCTCCTCCCGGACATTGTTTCTCTCCGTTATCTGAACAGCAATAAGAATCCTAAGCCAGTGGGGATTCTGTGGGATGGGCACTGCCCAGATACTTTAACCTTTGACCCACTGAAGGGCATCTGGGCTGGTCCCAAGTTTGGGTTACTACCAATAAAACTTCTTTGAATTAAAAAAAAAATGTAATAAAGTTGGAATTTAAAAAAAAAAACCAGCATTGGACAGATAACATATTACGGCAGAAGGCAGGCACACTGTGTACTTAGTGTCACTATTATTAATTATTATTTGCAGTAGAGATTGAAGTAGAAATTGAACACAGGGCACAATTCCGAAAACATTTTATGGAAATGACTTTGAGCTGAGGGAGAGAAGTTGGGTGTCTAGACTGAAATGGCTTAAGGAGTTAGCATGAAGAACAAGTTACTGGATTCTGGGGACATTTTTCAGTTCCAAAGATTGGGAAGAGAAATGCTGGTTGTTTTCATGACGGGGATTGAGAAAGTCAAGTCAACAGAGTGCCCTTTGTAGAGTAGTTAAGACCTGGAGAGCAGGGAGCACACTCGGGCCTCTTAGAAGAATGGATTGTTGACCTAGAGTCCTTTTTTCAAGCAAGCTCTGACTCCAGCATAGGGCCGAACATTTCCAGTCTTATGAGAACTAAGAAAGCAACATACTCACTGACCCTGCTGGGAGAATGATTTAAGAAAGTTCTCTGCACAGTGACTGGAAGCCCGGAAGTCAAAGAAAATGGAGTGTCATTAGAAAGTAGTGAGCAAGGACGTCACCTGTGTGTGTAGAGATTTTCTGATCTAAGACATAATCAAGAGTTAAAGGCAGCTTAAAACTCAATGGAACTAAGTGTTTTTAAAACAGTGACAACGAGGAGCAGTGGATGCAAATGAGTTCAACATCACCTAGGGACTACAGAGAAAAACAAAAAGGAAACTGTGGGCCGGTTGACTGGCTTAGGATTGGTTGTAGGAGGGCAATCCTTTCAGCTCTGGTGCAGTGCCTGATACAGAAATATGTAAATGAAAACAGTGGGGCAAAATATTAGCGAACTAAAGTCACGGTATAGAACTTCAAAGAAAAGGCTAGTGTGCAAATATCCTTATTATATAAAGAGCTCTTTGTGAATAAACAGTTCAGCTATAAACAGTTCAATGCGGAAAAAAATGGACAAAAGACTTGAAGAGACTACTAACCAAAGAGGAGATTAAGTGACCAAAGGGCATGTAGATACATGTCCAGGAATGCCAGTAATCAAAGGGAGCCTTTTTTTTTTTTTTAATGGGATATAATAGAGGCTGGAGCGATGGCTCAGAAGGTAAAAGCACTTGTTGCTATTACAGGAGACTTAGGTTTGTTTCCTAGCACCCACATGGCAGCTCACAATAATCATCTGTAACTCTAGTCCCAGAAGGTCAGACACCCTCTTCTGCTCTCTGGGAGCATGAGGCATGCATGTGGGTACACATTCATACACACACACACACACATAAAATCAAATAAAACAAATCTAAAATTTAATATAATATGCAGTGCCACTGAGGGTGCATAAAAGTAGAAATTCTCTTCCTAAGATGTCTGTTTCCTGGGAAGTAGGAGGACTTCCCATATTAAAAATGGGAAATCTCACACTAGGGTGTGCCTAGTATACGCAAGGCCCTGGGTTTAATGCATGAGAGAGAGGGAGAGAGACAGACAGACAGACAGACAGACAGAGACGGAAGCCCAGCAAGATGAGCGGCTCCAATTCGGTGGCATTAGAAACGGGCACAGCCAATCTAAAGAGTGATTCAGCTACCAGAGCAAGGATCCACTTTACAGACGCACACAATTTGACCCAGAAATCCTACTGCCCCAAATTAATTCCAACAAAATCTTTGTCAACAAATCTTTATTTTTAGATTCAGACAATAAACTAGGCGTGAACTGGATGCTCGGAATACTCCTAAGGATTTTTATCTCAGGGCTTTGTAACCAGTACAAACTGGAAATGGCCGGAGCGACCAACTCTTGGAGATGATTCAAATACTGCAGGTTTCACCTACAAAATGAAGCCTCCGAAAAGCAGTGTTGTAGAATATCAGTCATTAGCAGGAAACATGGACACACTACACTGATAAATGGGAAAAGGCAGATTAAAAAACTGCACATCGCCTAACAGTGGCAACAGCAGTGTCTCTGACTCTTCTGCCTGCCTTTGGGACCCTTTTCTTCCTAGTGGGTTGCCTCATCCAGCCTTGATGTGAGAATATGTGCCCGCTCTTATTGTAGCTGGTTATATCATATTTGGTTGATGTCCTGGAAAGCCTGCTTTTTTTTTTTTTTTTTAGGAGAAGTGAATGTGGGGTGGATCTGGGGAAAAGGGAGGGAGGGCAAAACTGGGGGGAGGGGAAGGAGGGGAAACTGCAGTCACAATGTAATATATGAGAGGATAAAGAATTTTTTTTAAAAAACTGCACCCAGAATTAACCCTAACTTTCAAACAAGAAATAGGTGTGGGAAACAAATTTCTGACAGTATACACACCAAATGTTAATAATAGTTAACAGTGAGCATTGCAAAGGGTGAACATTGTCTTTTCCTGGCTCATCGGTAGTAAATGTTTTCTCCATAATAAACATCAATTACAGGAATTATAATTCTTTACAACAGTAACAAAATCAGCTACACTGCATCTATCGAAACCTGGCTATGCCCCTGCAGTAGAGGGTCATGAAGAGTCCGCCATGGATCAATACTGATTTTCTCTACATTTGCTTTCCTTACTGGAAACCTACTCCTTGTTGGGCTTGTTTGGTTGGGGGTTTGTTTGTTTGTTTGTTTGTTTAGTTGGTTTTGGCTTTTCTTTTCTTTTTTCTTTCTTTTCTATGTTTTTTTTTCTTTCTTTTTTTTTTTCTTTTGGTTTTTCGAGACAGGGTTTCTCTGTGTAACAGCCCTGGCCATCCTAGACTTGCTTTGTAGACCAGGCTGGAGTCAAACTCGGAGATCTGCCCATCTCTGCCTCCCGAGTGCTGGGAATTAAAGGCATGCACCCCCACACCCGGCTCGGTTTTGGTTTTTCAAGACAAGTTTTCTCTGTGTAGCCCTGGCTATCCTGGAGCTTACTCTGTAGACCAGGCTGGCCTCAAACTCAGAGATCCATCTGTTTCTGCCTCCTGAGTGCAGGGATTAAAAGCACACGCCGCCACCACCTGGCAGGCAACCTACTTCTTGTCAAGCTTTGTTAGAGATGCCCCTCCACCATCACAGGGCAGGGAAGATGCAGGCTGCATAGGATGTTGTCCCATTTTACCGCCCCTGCCTGTCTCTAGGAAGGGCAGGAAAAGTGCTAGAGCCATGAGGTCCTTTCTCCCTCAGGCTGGCTCTCTGCAGACAGTACAGGAAGTGACAAGAGGACAAGTCAGCAGGGAAGGGACACCAATAAAAGGAAGGTATGGTGCTAAAGGCCAGCTGGCTGAGGTTAGGGAGCAGGGCACACTAGCCAGGGAGCTGCTCCCCGCCTGAGAGGCGGCTCTCAGGAAGGCAGACCACATCCGGTCCCAGGAGTTCCAAGGCCCTGTGCACCCAAGGAAGCAAGAGAAGCCTCGTGAGATCTGAGGTGGCCCTCAGAAGGAACAGGAAGGAAAAGAGGCCACCTTGTGGAACCTCCTCCCCAGGCTTGGTGACTTGCAGAACAGTCTTTTTTCAGCTCTAGGCGTCTGGAGCCTGCTAGTGTGGGCAAGGACAGAGGTGAGGACAGAAGGCTCTGGGACCCTCCCAGATCTGAATTCAGTGAATCTGTGGGACTTCCTCACAAAGGGCCTGACAGGAAGAGGAAGGGGCGAGGCATCCCCCACCCAGCTCCCAAGGAGCCCCCTTCTCTTCCCCTCAGCAATGTTCCCACTGCTATTTTTAGAACAGTCCACAGGAAGCAGAGTGTCTCTGCCAACCACCCCCCCAACCCCCGCCCCACCACACTCCGCACACGGGCAGCCGGGCTCCAGGTAAAACACCCATTCATTCCCTTCCAGCCAGAACGTGCCCAGAATTTGTAGACATTCCTGACGACTAGATAAACGCCCTACATTATCAGCCCATCACCACGGGAGCTACCTGCTCAGTTTCCATTACGGCCCAGGATGGGGGTGGGGGTGGGGTGGGGTGGGGGACTTCCTAATGATAGCATGGTTGATGAGTGAAAAGAGTGCTGTCTTTCTAAGACCAGCCACATCCCCTCTGGCAGACCGTCGAGTCACCAATTATGTGCCCTTGGCCGAGTTCTAGCCTCTATCCTGGTCTCATTCTCCACAAATGAGCTTGCTGTTGATCTCCTTGGGAGACAAGGGAGGTTTTCAGTTCCACATGCAAGGGCTCTACAGTTTGGCCAAAATTCCAGTTACTTAGCATATATGCGCTATATTTTCCACATTAAAAGATAGGATAAATATTGAATCTCATTCGGAAATTTAGACCCAACAAGACAGGAAAAACACTTGCTTCAAACGAGACGAATGCAGATGGCCAAGTCACTATGAATGTAACATGTATAGAACTCATTATTCTCATGATTGTCACATGGTTCTCCCTGCTGTATGTAGTTTGTCTTATACATGTGTAATAAAATAAAAAAAAAATTTAAAAAAGATATATGTGTAGGGTTTATGCTCCCAAAGACTTCTGGGAGTAGAGCGAGAGTTTCCAAATACATTTACCATAGAAGACTGCCATAAGTGGTGGTCTACTGCCTAGGCCTACACAACCCATAATATTTTCCAGCCAGGGTTAAGCTGGACCACTAGAATACTGTTTTCTTGCATCGATAGCACTAAGCTCAAATGGGGAACCACTGATGTGTGAACCCTCTATAGAAAATTTATCTTGAGATGCTTTATCTGAGCAGTGAGTGACAGGTATCAACAACAATGGAAAGATGTCAGCAGCCTCTGAAAGGGTCTGCAGAAGACACTGGAAACTGAAAGAGGGCTGAGTGATCACCAACAGCTCTCTGGAAGATGACCCTGCTGGTTAAAGAATGTGTGTGCACACAAACATGCATGGAGTCAAGCAAGAGTCCAGGGTACACTGGGAACAGTGAAGGGGCAGAGGGTTAGCAAAAAAAACAAAAAACAAAAAAAACCGAGTGGGGAAATGCACGGAGCTGCTCCCCATGGCATGCTGGGAGAGCAGCCTTAGCATGGGGAGGAAGTAAGAAATGGTTTCTCACATAGGTCTCTGCAATTAAGACCCTTCTGGTCTGAGCCCCAAACCCAAGCTGCTTGCCTTCTTCCTTCCTTTAGCCTGTTCCCAGAGTCTGGAGGAGCTGACTCCTGTGCATCCTTCCCTCCAGAATCTCAGTGTCAGGTGTCTGGGTGTGGGTATCCCAGGGGCGGCAACCATGATAAGGAACCAGCGTGCGTCCCTGAAGGGTCTAACTGATCTATGCCAATCATTATGGTCATTTCCTAGTAGTCTGCACCCTGGTGGACCCTGGACACTTCCTATATCAGCTTCCCTTTCTTTTTTTTTCTTTTTGTAAGGAAACAGATGATTAGAGATATGATTTGTAAGTGCTAGAAAAGCCAGTGTTCAAGTCTGAGGCTTCTGAATCCCTGCTTTGGTTTTCTTGAAGGCAGGGAGCTTTTCGAGAGGCTTAGAGAACCAAGAAGTTACAATCAGGCTTTCTTTCCTGGGGGTGGGGGGCAGGGCAGCTGGGGGGGGGATGGCTGTGTGAGCCACAGGCAGAGGGTTTAACCCTGACCAGACTGCATTGTGGATGGAGTTAGGGGTGTGGGCCCTGCTGGTATCTGCAAAGCTGTGAGGCAAGAGCAGAACCTCTGGGTCAAAACCTCAGCTCTGGCCCCAGGGTTCTAACACCAGTTTGCTAATGACCTGGGCAAAAAGGCCACTTCCCTTTTTTTAATCTTGTTTCTCTATCTCCTCTCTGGAGCAGAAGGAAGGGTTCCGCTGACCAGATGGATTCAGTTCTATGCCGTCTATTGAGCATCTATCTCCTAAGGGCCAGCCAACAGCAGAACAGAAGATGAATTAAGCTAGGGCCCCCACTGGCTCTCAAGGAGCTTGCAGGCCTGTGGGTAAGGTAGAGCCTGATGCTCCATGCTATGTATGAACACACTCCTCTGACAAGCACAGTGTGGGAGGTGGGGGGAGGGACAGCAGCCTCAGAGGCACGCCTCAGAAAGAGGTGCTATGCTGTGATGGCCTCCCTGGGGACTGCAGCCATCAGGGACATTGAAGGTGGACAATGCTGTCCAGGAACAGCCCGCCCATGGAAAGTCGCAAGGACTTTTGGGAGGAAGGAACACCCACGTAGCCAGGAGAGCCTGGAGAGTCAAGCTGTGACCCGGGCTTTATGTTCAAGACTACCATGGGATTGTCTTTTTAACAAGACGGTGACAGGCCCAGCCTTTCCAGTCCTTCCCGACTGAAATGGTCTGTGGCTGGAAGAAAAGTGAAAGTCTTTGAACCGAAGACTTAGGAATGGCTGCCAGGGAAACTGGCTGGGTGACTAGCTTGGAGGAAAAAGAACAGGCATAGGGCATAGAAGCAGGTTGCTCCCTGTTCCTTAAGAGTTAAAAAATGAAGAGAAAGATGGCTGTGTCTGAGAGTCAGGCAGTGAAAAAGGCAGTGTGCTGTCAGCCAGGCCAGCAGTGGAGGGAGGAAGGGTAGGAGGTCTGTGGAAAATTGTGGAGCTGGAGAAAAGAATGCACGGCAGAGGAGGGGTGAAGCGGAGGAAGGCTGAAATCTGATCTCTTTGATTCCCAGTTACTTAGGGTTGACATCTTAAACCAGCAGATTAGGGAAAGCCAGGCCCAGGTTCTGGCAGCGGGGGGCCACTCCCTCCAACCCCGCCCTCCACTGGGCTTGGGTTAAAGTCTCAGATCTTCTGCACCCGTGCTCAGACTAACAGGATGCAGGCCTGGGCTACCCCTCCCTGTCTCAGGGCACCATTCCTTTAGTGTCAGGGTTCCCCACGATGGTGACAGTGACCTATGTTGCTGCTGAAAGCCAAGCCTGAGGAGGAAGGGTACATAGCTCGGAGCTCAGCTCTGTCTTTCACATCAGATTTTTGTCAAATCCTGTGGAAATAGATTTTTTTTTTTTAAATTTCCAACCTGGGCCACCACTTAAGGAAACCAATGCTCTACTGAGTGGTAAATAATACAGCTCACCTAATCTGTCCCCAAAGCACTCTGCCTCAGTGGGACGGGCCAAGATGTCTAAGACAGAAATAGCTGCCTCCTATCCTGCTGGAAGCTTATGAACGGCCTTTCCTAGTCTGTCCCTCAAAACACCTTTGCATCCACCTAGGACAGTGGGCTAGGCCTCTTATCAGCTGTGTGACACAGAAGCTCTCGTTTCATTCACAAACTTAGTCTGTTTAGGGGAGACAAAGCTCGGGACTCCACTGCTATCTCCAAAGTATATGCTCACTGTGTGTGTGTTGAGGGGGTGTCTCACTGTGGGGGGGACATGTCTCACTGTAGGTATGTACCCACATAGCAAAACTACCTGTGCTTCTACTCTGAAGATTCCTCTTGGTGCCTTGGAGTTGGTTGTGATTAGTAAAGGCTTGGATGGCAAAACTCAGAGGGGAAATTAATAATAATAATAATAATAATAATAATAATAATAATAATAATGATAAATGTACAAATAAGTATCATCATTCTCAAAAGGTCCATGTAGTTTGTAGTTCCAGCTCCCAAAGGGCTAAAAGACTCAGGCATGACAGCTTATATGAAAGATGAGCATCAAAGGACCCAGAGCCCGAGACAAGGACTGGGATCCAAGAACACATAGGAGACTAAAAGGGGCACTTTGTATTCAGATCTCACAGATGGCCTTTCAACAATAAAGCGGTTGTGCTCCCATCCACCCAGCTCCTGGGCCAAAGACGCCACCCAAGACAATCGGCCCATCAGGAAAGAGGTCATTCATTGTGTGCTTCTTAGCATGATTTATGTGGCAGGGAGGAGCTCGGCCATGTTTCCTGTGATCACGGCTCGCAGAGGCAATGTTGAGAGCTTGTTCGTTCTCTTGGACAGCCGGGACGGACTGAAGAGTGGTGGCCACCGGGTCATATTTCATCTTCTCGGGCCCGTGACACCAAATTAATTGTCACATTGATTCATGAGGCAAGGAGGCCATTGGTGCTGTGGCTCACCACAGTCACTGAGCAAGCTAGCCCAGGACCTGCCAGGAGTGCCTGTTCTCTTTTCCCGTCAGCTGGCAGGCCTGGGGGCTTGATGAAAAAATCTGCTCTCCTCGGGAGCTTATGGGGAGAACAGCCCAAACCCAGCCATGGGTGTTACGTTCAGATCCTCTGTTTTTCTGAGCCAAGAGCGCTTGTCTTCTGTACCTATCTGTTGGAAAGAGGTCAGTCCTCAGACCCAGGAGAGTCAAGATGGCGGATTTCCCAGACAGACGATTGTCCTGAGCCTCCTGGTCCCCTTAAGGTCATGATGTAAGAGAATCAAATGAAATCAAAGTGTAGTTTGCTGTCTGCTCAGCTTTACCCTGTGGGCTGATCACTGGCTGGCAGCGTGGTGCTGCACAGCCCTTGGACCAGGCCAAGCAGGACCTTTCCTCGCTGGGTTGGGCATTACCCCATACCTGCAGATCCACCCCATGCCCCATTAGACTGATGATGCAACATGCCTCATTTTTCCTATGTTGGAAGGAAGATACATGGAAAATAAAGGATGTACTCTCTCCTAAGTCAGCATCTAGGGGTTCAGGTGGCCCCGGCAGTTTAGCAAACTCACAAGAGCACAGGGCTCTCACCTAAGGGAAGGTTGGGCAGGCGAGGGGGCAGGGCTTCTCTGGCCTTGGCTGTCACTGTCACTGTAGCTTTCTGTCTCTGAGCCCCCAGTACCTGGACCTACAAATACTCTCTAGCACATGGCCTTTGTCCCTATAGCCTTGGGGTTATATCTAGCCCTGGCCCCTGGCCCCTGGCCCTTAGAAGCCCCACAGAAAGCAAAAACAGCAGTTCTCAGAATGCAAGGCCCAGGGTTCCTTCCAGACCCCTTGGCAGGAACAGTAACAAACACAGGGGATCTCTATAGAGCCTGGGACTGGGGAACTGTGAACTTTCCCGCCTTGGGGAAACAGCTTCACTGTTCCAGGGCCCACAGATACACCCCCAAAGCTCAGCACTGGCCCTAGCTCTAGCCTCACCAGAAGAGACTTTATGATGGAAGCCTCAAACCTCACACCACGGAGACAGGAAGACCCAGGGAGTATGAGGGCAGATGGAGGTGAGCGAATCACCATTCTTGTGAGAGCCTAGGGTTCCAATACCTACCATCCCAGCCCCTTCTAGAACAAGTCCCCTGACCAGTCTCACAGCCTCTTGGCCCCCTCCTCGCTGCAATCTGGTCCTGTAGACATGCACCCGAGGAGGTCTGTGACACCCTTCCTCAAGCCTTTCCATGCCCCCTCACGAAGCTGCGGCCACACCGGCCTCCCTCTAGTCCTCGGCATACCATGCTCATTCCTTCTCGTTGCTTCCTGTGCTGGTTCCACGGCCAGGGACATTCTCTCCGAAGTCCTTGGTCAGCTAGCTCCTTTCAGGGCCATAGGCCTCAGCTTAAGCTGTGTCTTTTCCTCATCGTGCCTCACACAGAGCAACTAGCTGGAATGCCCTATCTGAACACTTCTGAGATGTTGCTGTACAGACTCCCCCGGGGTGTGGCTGTGTATTGGTGCTGATTTATTTAGTGTTCTCTCCCTTATGAGGACGGGGAGGACTGGGATCTTGATGGGAGCACAGTATCCTCTAGCAGGGATGCTAGCACAAAGGAGATAAGCCCCTCCCCCTCCAGTATCCACTGAGTGAAGTAAATGTGTCCCGAGGAAACAGGAGAGGGAAGGGTGAGATATCTTCCGGCAGGAATGGGTCGCAGGCATTGTCCTCCATTAGAAGGACCTCTCCTTCCTTCCTGCTGTGCCCGGCAGGTGCCCAGGTGCCATTTAGCTTCCTTCTGCTTGAAGAGAGCTTGCTTCAGAGTCTTCTCCATCCAGACTTCCTGGTACCAATCTGCACAAACCCACAGGGTCTCTCACACCCACTGTTCCTCCTGTTGCCAGTCCACACACACACTTGGGACCACTCCCCTCCAGATGACCCTAGGCCCACCATCTTGGTCTTCTGGTTTGGTTTTTTGTTTTGTTTTGTTTTGTTTTGTTTTTGGGTCCAGTTGAGATGAGGTTACTGTGTAGTGGGGGAAGCCCCAAAAGGGTTAAGTTGCCAGAAGCATAGTCCCGCCCTTGGACTTGCTCAGCCAATCAGAGTCTGTCCTGATGAGGTAAAGCTTCTATCCTGGGTGGCAGTGATGGAGGTGACTGGCCCCATCTCCTGCTGGAGAGAGCCGTAAGGGTGAAGTTTCTGTGGAACCAGACAGAACTGGAATTAGCTCTCTGTCCACTCTGACATGACTGCCTGAGTCCACAACCTGTCTGTGTGCTTCTTTCTAAGACACTCAAAACAGTCCCTGGCATCTCGGAGACCCATCTCTAGCTGTCTCAGAAGAGATGACAAGGTGGCACACACCTCAGTGTCCACGTCTGGAAGTCACACCGCCAGAGAAAACCCAGGAGGTTTCAGTTTCCCTGCCAGGGCCCTGGAATCTGGCAGGTGGCTACCGGGAAGCGGCAGGAAACAGTTGTTAATATGAGCTCAAGCACCGGCGGCAACCGTAATAAATAGGGATTCCCAATAAATGCCCTACATAGTCACACTGACACACGGTGATGTCACCCGGGGCCCTCCTGCATGCTGCAGCACCCTGAACAGCCTCAGGCTGAGTCTTGCAGGAACTCTGCTACCACCACATCTATGTTGCCGATAAGAAGCCTTCTCTCAGGAAGGCTAAGTGCTTCTCCCACTACCATATGCCTATGCAGTCATTTTGATCTATCTGTTGCCATCTCTGCCTCCATCACCAGCCTGCAATCGCAAAGGAGAGACAGTGATGGATTCCTCCATAGAGCCCAAGATCCACCTGAGAACAGGGTTGGTTGGTCCACGCACCCTTCTCATCCTCAGGCCCCTGAGGACTGAAATGAGCCTACTCTGTTCAGAAGGTTCTGGAGCCCAGCCCAGAGGCACCTAGGTGGGTGATCAGTGGGAGGTAATGGGTAGTCAGCACCTACGATGGACAACTCTCAAATCTGCAGGCATGGCCTCCAATGCTTGGATCACCGCTCCAGTGCCCTCCCTATCCATCTCCAATTAGATGAGGCGTCAGTCATCTTTGTGACCCCAGAGAATCTAAAGCAGCCTCAGGCACAGAGGACACATCCATCATGTATATTTGACCAAATAACCAAAACCGTATAGATGAGCCAGACGCTGGCAGCTTTAAGCCTCACTGGCCACAGCAGGGACCAGCTCTGAGTGGATCTAATGAGAAGCATCACAGTAGAGCTGAGAGTTTAGCACAGAGGGCATGGACCATGTTCTCAAAGGCAGAAGAAAGGAGGATGCCCTCCAGGGACATGTAATGAAGCGAGAGAGGAGCAGAGTTCTAAAGAAGCACAGGTACTGAGCGGCAGGAGACAGAAGCTGGTGGGACAGGAGGCAGATCATTTATTCCTACAGAAGAAAGCCTCCCGAGGGCTGAGGATGGGACTCATTTGATAAGAGTACTTCCCTGGCCCTGGGTTCGATCCCTAGGACTGTATAAACTGAGTATAGTGGGTCACATTTGGAACTCTAGCACTTGGGAGGTTGAGGCGAGAGTGATTGAAAGTTCAAGGTCATCCTCAGGCACATACAGGGTTTGAGGCCAGCCTAGGCTACATGCAAGCCCTGTCTCAAAAGTATGAAGGTGGAGGCTGGAGAGATGGCCCAGTCAGCAGTGCTGCACAGGCATGAAGATCTGACTATGTGAAAAGCCAAGTATGGCGCTGTACTCCTGTAATCCTAGTGCTAGGCAGGCTGGAACAGGCAGATCCTTGGAGCTCGACAGCTGGCCAGCCCAGCCCAGTTAGAACTCCAGTTCCAATCTCTAAAAGTAAGGTTAAAAGGAACTGAAGCGGGCGCCTGACATAGAGCTCTGACCTGCTCACACAGACACAGACACAGACACAGACACAGACACAGACACAGACACACACACACACACACACACACACACACAGACACACACACACACACACAGTGTTAGGATCCCTACATTGCCAAAGCACAGACCTGTTCCTCCCCTTCCCACATATGTCACAGAAAGTTGGGCAGAACTCTCCAGAGTGTTTTCCTAAGAAAGGTGGCTAGCCCCAGTCCCTGTGCTCTTAGAATCACAAAGCAGAAGGGACCAAGGGGGTGACTGCCAGGAGTGGTTGCCATACGTTTTGCTGTAGGGAGTGCCACACACCTGACTGGTGTTCCTTACAGGCACCTTCTCCCCTGACCCCTCACCCCGACCCCGTGTCCTCCCAGTGAGTATCACCAGTCCTCAGGACAAACTGTCAAGGGTCAGCATTGTGATGGAGAGGAGCACGGGCTGGGGTAAGAAGCAGTTGGGGAGGGAGTGTAACTGCAGCTCAATGACCACCTCTCTCCCTGGAGAGGCCCCTGGAATGGGGCAGGTTGCCTAGGCACCGTGTCCTCAGTTCCATGGGAGGCAGTGTTCACAGAGAGAACAGAGACAGAAAGGCATGGCAGCCAGCATTGGTCCGGCAGAACCTTCCTGCCTAGAAACAGAAGTTGACTTGCTTGCCTTTATTTTTAATTTTTACTTATTTTATTTATTTATTTATTTATTTATTTATTTATTTATTTCGAGACAGGGTTTCCCAGTGTAGCCTTGGCTGTCCTGGACTCGCTTTGTAGACCAGGCTGGCCTCCAACTTACAGTGATCCACCTATATCTGCCTCCCAAGTGCTGGGATTAAAGGCATACACCGCCATGCCCGGCCTGCTTGCCTTTCTTGCTCCTCCCATGACAGACAGTGTCCTTCATGGCCAGGCATGGGGGAGGCCATCCCTCTGAAAGGTCAGAAAGGATGTTTGCAGTCACCCTGGGGCTGAGTACAGGTGGAGGAGAGTCATTAAAGCTGCTGAAGCATGCCTGGACTGATAAAGGACTGGATGGGGTCGGATTTACCAGAACTTCTTTCAAGAAGCATTCTATAAGTGACTCATGAAATTCATTGTTAAAATTCCTTAAGAGGGTATGGAGGAGGTGTGGCTGGGTAGGGTTGAGCAGCGAGCAGCAAGATACACTTCCCCCTCCCAGGAGAGGGATTGCCTCACAAAAGCCAAGTGGTCCAGTAACTGCCTCCTCTGGAGAGTAAAGATGCGTAAGTCTGGGCAGGGCCCAGGTCTCAGCCACATAACACCCTTCCAAAGCTGTTGTAGCTACAAGGCCCTCCTCTTGCTCCCCCGACAGCCACGCCTCTAACAGCACACTCACAGAGCTGGTGTGACAAGATGTCCAGACCGTTGCCTTCTCAGGATGTCCATGTATTAGGGGTGAGTCAGGGGTTGGCACCTTTTCAGGGTCCCAGTCAAATAAACCCAGAGCCTCTCTAAAGCTAAGCCTGCCTTAAGGCATTCCTGCATTCCCCGGGTGAACCTTCCTTGGAAAGTCTCCAAGGCAAGCATTGAGAGGCTGTGGCCAATGCTCTCCAGAGCCAGAAAATTCTGGGGTCAAAGCACAAAGCATTCTTCGCCCCAGAGGAGAGGAATGAAGCCTATGGAAAGGAAACAGAAGCATGGGTGCTGGCCCTGGGTGCCGGGGCTGGGGGTGGGGGGCTGTCCCACTGAAGAGGAAGAGACCCTCGCTGTGACTGCACCCAGGGCAGATCCATGGGTTAAGGTAGCCGATTTATAGTCATTGTGACGATGTGGACCAGGCAGTGTTACCTGAGATGGGGTTGGGGAAACAGCGTACTCCATTTAGTGTTTGTTAAATGAACACCTACTACACAGTTGGTGCTACACCGTGAACTGTACGTGCTCTCCCATTTAATGCTTACAGTAATTCTTAAGGGAGGAACTACTGATGGAGCCATCAAAGCATGGGGCAATACAGGGGGCTCGTCCGCAGTTACACCAACCAGCAGGACACCTTTCAAAGTCTAGGATGGCGCCGTTCTCGGACCCTTGCTTCCCTTGCCAGTTTGCTGGAGGGAGGCTGTCCACCACTGAAGGCGGCTGCCAGCAGCACTTCCATGTGCCCACTGCCTGCCCCCTCTGCAAGGCAGGGGCACATGGCTCGGTAGCCCAAACGTGCCAAATAGCAACAAGGCCCACAGGTTGGCAAACCCCAGGCCCCTCTCATTTCCTCTTCCCCAAGAGCTGGGGAGCTTGGCAGCTTTTGTAGCCTCCACCCCAATTTCCAAATGTCCAGCACTTACAGTAAGAAAAGATACCCGAGTGATTCACAACAGGCAAACCACTGTGCCTTGTGGTGGGCATCTCAGTATCAAAGAAGAAGGCTGTTGTCCGGCTCCCATCTCATCTGCTCCCCTGGTACACAGCTGCATTGGTCCAGCTCAGCCTTCTCTGGACATCTCCAATCCCCCTGATGTTCCAGCTGGCCATCACCAGGCTTCTGCAATCCAAAGTCAGTCCCCCCTGGCTCTGGCAAGCGTCAAACTATAACGTTCTACCGCATACGTCCCCTGGATTATGTTTACCATAGGCTAGCGTTCACATCAGTGTGTTGCCTCTGGATACAGCCTATCCAACAGCAGAGGGGGCAGTTAAACCTTGCCATCAGCAAACCAAAGAGTGAAACTGAAAACTGATGGGCCGTGCTCAGTTTGGCTGCGGCTCCCATGGCACGCAGCACCAAACCCATTCCATAGACCCATAGCAAACTGTGAGGAGAGGCATTCAAACACTGACCTTCCGCCAAGCCCACTGCCCAGGTCCAGGGGCTAAACTTAGCATGGCTCCCAGCTCAGATCCAAGGCTTTTAAGCAGAGAAGGAAAGGTGGCAGCTGGGGCTGCAGCCTCCAGTGGAGTCCTTACCTTCCTCTCTGTGGGCGACGCTGCGGCCAGCTGTTGCTGCTTGGCGATGTTCTCGGACAGGCACCAGCACACTCTCTTCTTCTGCTCCTGCGAGTGAGCCTCCAAAGTGAATAAGCACTCTGCCTTCTGACGTCAGGGAGAACAGAGAAAGGAATGGGTGGTCAGGGCTGCTCCCTGACTCAAGGGGCTCCAGGGCCCCAGCCCATCCCCTAGGCTCCAGAGGGCGAGGCTACAGCAGGGAAGGGAGGATTGCTAAGAACAGCAAAAGCACACCAATCTCCGGTGACACTGAGGTGGTCAGAGGAGCAAGGAAGCGGGGCCCATTTGGGAGCCATGAGGCCACGGTTTGGATAAGGGAGAGAGGTGGGGGCTCTCTACACAGTGGAAGTCTGTGGAAAGCTACAGGCCAGAGGGTGTGAGGTCACCCTTGGAGCGGACAGCACAAGACAGTAGCTGGGGATCACGTGGGGACGCTAAAGGACTAAGCCCTTGAGCCGATGCTCCCCTCCCAGTGGATACAGAACTCTCCCTCAGGACCACAGACTCCCCCACCCCAGCCCCGCCCCTTTCTCACGGCACCCTCTTCAGATCACAGGCCAAGGTTAGCTGGGTCAGATGGGCATAGAAAGAGACCTGGAGTCCCTTCCCAAGGTGGAGGACTGCCAGTCACGGGCCCTGCTACAGCCCTAACACTATCCAGCACCTAGGCGGGGGTGGGGGTGGGGTGTCTCTCATCAACTGCTGGACCATATCAGTCTGTCACTTGAATCTTGCTAATGACAAAGGTCTAGAAGGCCCTCTAGCGCTGGGCCAGGTTAAGTATTAGCCTTGGTGAGCTCTGGCTGCCTAGAACAACTTTCACACTAACAATAGACCCAGGGCAGCTTTGATACAACACCAGACAGTCAGCCCCTGAAGGGTTCAGGACATTCATGGGGTCGGGGGTGGGGGGATAGATCCAAGAGTGCAGGGTCTTCAGAAACCTGTTGTCACTGTCCCCTTCCCACTAGCAGGTACTGGGATCAGAAGACAAGTTCTTCTTCACTCTGCCGGTAAGGATATCAGCTGAGGTGCTAAGAAGCATGAGCTGGGGAGAAAGAGTGTGCATTGGCCCAGTCTCTCCACATTGCAGACCTGATTTGAATGCCAGCTTTGCCACGTCCTAGCTGCCAACCCCTAGAAAGTCAGAAGCTTTCTATAAAATAATGGCGCTGTATCCACACTAGAGCTATGCAGCAACAAGGACTGTCATATGCCCCAGCACACAGTAGGGCTGTTACTCCTCAGCATCCAAACCTCAGAGATGCCACCCTGCATGCACACTAGAGCTATGCAGCAACAAGGACTGGCATGCGCCTCAGCACACAGTAGGGCTGTTACTCCTCAGCATCCGACCCTCAGAGATGCCGCCCTTTAGGGCAGGGACACCGCCCACACTGTGTCCCTAGGGTGCTTGCCAGCCTCCTCATGCTGCAAAAATACTGAGAAGCTTTTTTCCTAAAAGCTGAGAGCATGAGCTGTGGCAAGCCCACGCTTGCACTTAAAAGTCAGCTCGCTCCACTCCTGCCTGATACAGGGCAAACAGAGCCTCAAGATTCCCCAGGGGGAAGCCCAGGGAGCAGTGAGCCCTCAGCTTCCTGTTTTACCCCGTTTCCCTGAGGGGGCAGGGGTCCTTTCCAGCTTGGAAATGCCATTGCTCTACAAACATGGCTGCACCTGAGCCTCCCAGCCCTGCTCTTACCTCCCTGTGTGGGCTTCTGAGTATCCTCCACCTAATTTATTGGCTTTATAATATATTCCATTGTCTATGATCTCATTTTGATCTGGGAAATTTCATGAAGAAGTGGAGAGGGTGTGGATTCTTTGTTCTTATTTTATTTTATTTTTGTGGTGCTGGGGATCCAATCCAAGTTCATGTACGTACATGCTAGGCAAGCTCTCTACAGGATCTCATGACCCTTTAGCCCAGGCTAGCCTGGAACTCACTGTGTAGTCCAGGCTGCCCAGGAAGACGTGATCCTCCTACCACCTCTGGACTATAGACATGTACTACCATGCCTAGTTGGGGTGTGGGTTGTTAGCCCCCTTTATGGAAGGGGAAAACCAAGGTTTAGAGTGGCCAAGGAGTTCTCGGAGTCTGCAATCAACAAATGTGAGAGAGAGAGAGAGAGAGAGAGAGAGAGAGAGAGAGAGACTGAACTAGGAAGAGGCACCTGCTGCGATTTCCTCTCCAAGCTCTGGGAGATGTCATCCTGGTGAGGCTTCTACACCCCGGCGCTGGCAGAACTGCTCTATCTCACGGCCTGGAGGCAGCAGGAATGCCATGCCATAAGGAGGAGCCATACTTAGGTCAGGGGGGCTCTCTGGCTGTGGTGGTCACTAGCAGCTTTTTGTACAACTACTTACTGGGCCAGCATGGCAATTCTGTCCCTGGAAAGGCACAGGAAAGCCTCTCGGGGAAGCCAGCCTCTCTACCCCTAATTCTCAGTTGACCTCCACAGCATCATGTTCTTCATCAGCCATGCTTTGGTATCCCTTCCAACAGCCTTATAAGGGAGCAGCTGTGGTCACTCTAGTTCACTGACACCCTTAAAGGGCCACTCCCTAGGAAGGCCGTGAGGCTCTTCTTACCCGAGAGGACCACCAGGTCATTTGTAACAATGACATAGGATTCATACTGCAGCCAGCAGCTGAGCCCAGAGCCTTCCATGGAATCTCCTTTCAAAGAATGGTGGCCCCAGATCAGGAACAAGTGACCTTATTGTCAGTCTCAGCAGCAGAGGGCAGGACTGGATTTGACAGCTTGAAACTAAAACCTGCTACAATGCCTCCGACCCTAGAAGACGTCCTTGGCACCTGGGACCTAACCCTGGGTGGGGTTCTGTATGTGAGAGAGAGAGAGAGAGAGAGAGAGAGAGAGAGAGAGAGAGAGAGAGAGAGGAAGCCAGCTCCCTGAAGAGAGACTAAATCCTCACCTGCCCAAATCTGTCCAAACTGTGAGCCTCATTGCCTGCCCAGCTGGCCCCACATGTGAACCATCTGTCATAATTCCGTGTGCGCTCCAAATGACCCAGTTAGTCAGTTCCAATTCTGACTTGCTCAGTGGCGTCAAGAGCAGACGCCAGGGTCAAATCTGTAAGCCATCCTAAAGGGACCTTCATGCCGTCCCCTCAGAGGCATGGCCTTCTGACTGTGGGGTGCTTGGCCACACACAGGCTTCTCAGTTACATAAACTTGAGCCCACAACACTAGGTGGGGGACCCCTGGACTTGACCGTGACCTCAAATCCAAGCAGACTCCCCGCTCCTCTTAGCCTCTTTAAAATCCCCATCTTTCCTTAACCTCCTTGCTCCTGAAGTAATGTTATCTTTGTAAAAACCCAAAAAGCTTCAGCAAAAACTGAAGCCTGTTCACTCGCCATGGCAAACATGTTCCATCTCATTCTCTCCCAGTGAACCGAGGAGGCAAGTGGGCAAGGAAGATCCTGCTGCCACTCTGAGCAGTCCCATCGTAAGGAGACCCCAGCTGACTCCAGAACCTGGGATCTGGCTGGGTCTGCATGATCACACAGGTGTGCTACTTGGGAAGAGAGCTAGTCCACCAGGCTGGCCTTTTAAAAGCTCAGCGAGTCAATTGTGAAACCTCTAATGGGAGGTAAATGAATGTGAATGCGAGAAGCCCTTCCTCAGCTCTAATCTAATTACCAGTTAACCGCTCACTGAGCACGCTGGGTGCCAGGGGCTCAGGGCTTGTTTTAGAGGCATTGTCTTATTGAATCTCATTTAAACATTACAACCCTTCAAGTGAGACCTTACTGTCTTGTGTCAGGAATAAATAGCCTGCTCCCAGATCACTCAAGGAATGGCAGAGCCAAGATGCAAATCCAGCTCCTCCGAACTAGCTTCTTCAATGAATGGAGTCAGCCCCACCTCACAAAGGAGAGAGCAGCGTGGCTCCTGAGGACAATCTGGCCTAGGCTCTGAAGCCAGCGGTGGGCTGCATCTGTTCCAGATTTGCAAGGACTTGGGAAATACCTGTCCTTGGGATTAAGCCTGTTTAGAGCAGCCAGGAGTTGTGGTGGTGGTGCACACTTTTAATCCCAGCACTCAGGGAGGCAGAGGTGGGCGGATTTACGAGTTCGAGGCTAGCCTGGTCTACAGAGAGAGTTCCAGGACAGCCAAGCCTACACAGAGAAAACCTATCTCAAAAAAATCAAAATCAAAACCAAAAACCTGCTTAGGGTAACCCTACTCAGGACCGAGCCGCATTGCTCCCCAGGGCAGTTGCGGTTTTCTGAAGGCAAAGGGGGAACCCTTCTCCAAACCTCATATCCTCCCCAGGTTTCTTATGGGGGTGCCATTTGCATATCAGGCAATGAAGACTAAACTATTCCGTAGATATTCTAACTAAGATTTGCTTGGGGTTGCAGGGGACAGGATCTCTATGGGGCCCAGCACCAACTGTGTCAAGAACGCTCAGGGCTATGAACAAGCAAGCAGTGTGGTCCTCCCGGCATCACAGGCTTGCCCCTCATTAATAGCAGCCCATTAAGAGGAGAGGCTCCCAGCTGCCCAAGAGATGCACTCTCCTGGTCTCTCGGGGTCAGATCACCTGGTGCTTTCCGGAAATTCAAGGCCTCAGATCAATAGTCTTTCCACAGTCTTTAGAGAACGAGAAAGGAGGCCTCAGGCGCCACTGGCAGGAAAACAAAACACCAGTCTGGCAGGAAGCTCTCTTGCTGTTAAAGAGAACCTGGAGCTGCATTTCAGAAGCTGGTGGAGCAGACGGGAAGCCAGAGGGACCAGAGGGGCCACAGGGGCCATAGGGGCACAGCTCTGTCACCGTTTCTCCCGTTTCCACTTCACTCACTTGGCTCTGTTAGAACCGAAACCCCTCCAGAGCTGAAAGGGTTTTTACCAGCCACCCCTGAGCCTGAGCTGAGACCCCCACAGCCCTACGGGTCTCCTTTCAGGCATCTGAGTTCCCTAGTTCTACTATGACACCTTCTACTGCCTCTTGGCCACTCTTAGCACCCCTAAAACGAAGTTGTCAGCAAACTTTCTTGTCTCTGGGCTCTGAAAGATATTTACCTCACACCTTAGCCAGGAACTGAAGGATTGCTTTCAATCCCAAACGGCACAGATTCCTTCTCAGAAAGGTGTATTCCCCTAGGCCAGCCCTTTGGGTCGTTCCCCATCTATATAGACAGGCTCCCAGGACAGTTGGCAAGACACAAGACAGCAAAGGGCAGGGATGGGCCTTGTTTGGACAGATGCCACATGTCAGTTGAACAAGGCTAGGGACAGAAAATGACCCTGGAAATTGAAAAGAACTTGGACGGCTTGGTGGCTCGCAAGTTTTTCATCGCCCTACCAAACCGCGCCGCTGAAGCAGAAAAGCTGTTTGCTCAGTGTTGCTCCTGAAAGGTACAGTTGTCTGAGCCTGCGTGAGCTTCTAGTCAGAGATCATCAAGAGCGTCAGTCCCCCTCATGGGCATCGCTCGGAGCCAAGCACAGCCACGTGGTGGTGTGGTGTTTGCATTAGCTTGCATTGTCTGGCCCAGGTGAAGGAACAATTACCGCACGGGGCCTTTGAAACACTGACAAGCCTTGGTAGGAGGGGTGGTGGGTGGTACTTCCTGGAAAAAGAGGGTGAAAGAGGCAGGCGTGGGAGCTGGGTGATCTCCAGAAGATCGGGCTACTAAATAAATAAGTAGGGCAGTGTGCAGCTGTCGGGCCACGCCCTCAGGCCGCCTACAGGTGCAGGGACACCGGAGGTCCCAAGTAGGGCTTCTCAGGGGCCATCCCAGATACCATCTGTTTAGCTGTCCTTTTACAGAGATAAGAGCAGGGCGGGCTGAGTTCTACAGAGCAGGAAACAACCCCTGACTTTGCCTTGGGACACTGCAAGATTATAAGGAGGCCAACCTCAAGCCCGATTTCCTCAAGTACCAGGTCACGCTCTACTCTCCACCAGTTCAGAGAGAGAGAGAGGTGGGGCGGGGGTAGGGGGTGGGAAGAGGGGGACTCACCTCTGCCAAGTACAGCACGCAGAATTTCAAGTCTTCCGAAGAGCCTTTGAAGGGAAAAGAAAAGAAGACCCACATTAGGACTGGCTACAGAATCAAAGCCACTCTGGGCACAGCCAGCTGTCTCACCGAGGAGGCTGCCTGAGGGAGGAGAGGGCAGGCGGCGTGGGGAGCAGAACATTCTCTAGAATGGAGCTCACTGGCTCACCGGTTCAGGTGATGGACAGTTGAAAGGCTTTTGCCTGCAAGTCAGCCTGACCCAGGTAATGCTGGAACCCCATGCCCAGAAAGAGACCCTCTGACCGCTAACGGTCAGGTGCAGGGAGCTGTCTGCACCCCAGGAGGCCTTCTGTGGCCCAGACTTGTTGCAAAAATGGGCATAGAGGCAGCACATTTGAGGGGAGGGGGAGCGGTTCTCTTAAACAATCCACCGCCTTTGCCATTTTGAAATTGAACAGGGAGCTATTTGATTCTTGAGTAGTCCTTGTTTTCATTAAGGAAAGCACTGGTCAGGGAGGTCCAGTCTCCAATCCCATCGTCATGCATGCTGGGAGATGGCTTTTTCAACATGGCCACGCTCTCTAAGGGTTTCACCCTTGGTCTAGGATTGCAAACTCAACCAGTTATAACTGGAAAGAAGAAGGGGGGGACAGTGAGTTGTTCCCTTCCCTTCTTGGGACAACTCTTACCGAGAGAGAACTCAAGGTGGGAAGGAAGGGAACTCTGGGATGTGGAGACAGCGTGGCCAAGCGTGTGGAGACAGAGATGTGCCAGTGGGCCCTGAAAAGCACAAGCTGCCAACTGGGACACCTGCCCTGCTCACTTCTGCCTCTCCTCAGGCCTTGGTCACACTCCATGAAACACTCATCTGGACACAGGCCTAGGAAGGGTGGAAATGCCCTGCACACCCAGCTGTTGGCCTAACCAAGCAGAGTGTCGTTTGTGAGGACGATAGCCATCCAACATATGTAACAGCAAGCACTTGGAGTGTCAGGGACCCTGGAAGTACCACAGTGACTTGAGCCAATTGCTGCACCAAATGCTTCCACCAGTCGGCTCAAGAGCTAAGAGTAGCTCCCTGGGAGAGTGCTTGCCTCTGTATTCCTCCTGACAACCATCAGGTAGGCATGGCTACCAGCATCCATGGCTCACATGAGAGCATAGGACTCAGGGGTGGAGTCACTCAGCGGTAAAGAGGAAGTGTAGCCCAGGCCTCTAGGCCACACTCCATCACTGAACGACTTGCCTCTTGAATGCCAAGCGCCAGCAGGGCCCCCTTCAAAGGCAAATGAACTGTCAAACTAAGCAGGGTCTGTCACAAAGAGAAACCTACAAGGTAAAACCACAGACTGCACATCAAGCCGAGCTCTAAAAGTGCAGGCAGTAGAGATCTAGCCATGGGAAGCCAGACCTCTTCAAGCAAAGGAGACACTTCCTGAGAGGCAAGCACCACCAGGCAGAACCAGAACAAAATGTCCCTTAATAAATGGGGGTCCACTCTGGACTAAATCTTCTCCCCACCTGGAGATGGGTTGAAGAGGGAGAGAGCCCTGCCTCAGAAATCTGCAGTGTTTAAGAAAATGGATCCCCAGGGGCTAGAGAGCTGGCTCAGAGGTTGAGAGCCCTGTCTGCTCTTCCAAAGGTCCTGAGTTCAGTTCCCAGCAACCACATGGTGGCTCACAACCATCTATAATGAGATCTGGTGCCCTCTTCTGTCCTTCAGTATACATAATAATAAATAAGTATACATAATAATAAATAAATATAGGTCTTTTTTAAAAAGGAAGGAAGGAAGGAAGGAAGAAAAGAAAATGGATCCCCAATGTCTCTGTGGATTCCTTGTGTTAGTGAGATGGAGAGACCAGGGAAGGGATTCATTTTGCTTAAGAAAACATACTGAGGGGTTGGAGAGATAGCTCAGCAGTTAAGAGCACCAGCCGCTCTTCCAGAGGATCTGGGTTCAATTCCCAGCACCCACTTGTCAACTCACAACTGTCTCTAACTCCAGTTCCAGAGGATCCAACAGCCTCACACAGACATACACACAGGCCAAACATTAATGCACATGAAATAAAAATAAATAAACCATTTTTAAAAAAAAAAGAAAGGAAAACATACTGAGATATTTCCTAGCAGACCCTAGTCTATGGGAGAGCCACTGCAATCCACATAAGAAAGTAACAGAAACCTGGGTTTGGGGAGCAGGCAATGAGGGGAGCAGAGGTTCCAAATGTATAGAGTAGGACAGAGAGAGGAAAACTTGCAGAGATGGGAACGGGAGCTGAGGTTGGGGAAGCGCACTGTCAGACGGTCCTTGGTCAAGAAGCCATTGATGAATGACAACTCCTCTGTGCTTTGACACCAGCCCTGCCCTTGCGCCTCGCTGCAATGCTGCAAACTCTCTCCTGCATCTGTTCCATGTCCCGGCCTTGTGCTGGCAGCAGTGTGACAGACAGCAGGATGGAATGAGACCTGTGCTAAGTATGATTCAGAGCCTCATAAACAAATGACAACCCGAGGGAGCTGAGGTGCCAGGGAGGACTGTCCACAGCTCTGGAAAACATGGTGGAAAGAACGTCCACCCCGCTGGAAGAGAGGGACACTGAGGCAACAACACCGCGGTTTGCCTGGAACCACACAAACTGCCTCTGCTATTTTGTAATTCATCAGGGAGTTTTCGGTCCCAAAGTGGGCCATACTTCCCGCCATGTAATGCATAGACCATGTAGGAGGCTCCCTAATTGTGGGCTAGGTGGAGTCCAGAAAAGGCTCCCCAGCCCATGTCTGCCCATCTATCCTTTACCCAGAGAGTATCTTGCTGCTGGTTTGAGATTCACCAAACCTCTACTAGTGGAAGCAGGCCAAGAGAACTCTTGTCATCAGTCTCCACATACAAAGGCAGAGCTGGGGGTGGGGGGGGGTAGCGGGGGGCATGGGGGGGACGGACAACAAACTACATGAGCAGTAGTAAGTGGCAGAGCTGAGATTTAAACTCAGGAAGAAAGCTACTCCCAAAACCTGGGTTCCTAATCCTTTATCATACTTCTGCCCTGCCACAGGCTTTCTGCAGTTCCACCCAGTTGGGAGCTCCAGAGTGGAGAGGCCTGTCCCTCAGCACTCACTGCAGTGGCCATCACGGAGACGGACATGGAGGACAGCTTAGAAAATGTCCAGTAAGCATTCCAGCAGCTGGGGCCAAAGCAGCTGAGTTTCCAAGCTGGCAGCCTGGCTCCCCAGTGTGCCTGGAGAGCCCGTGAGTCAGATAGACATTTCCAGGTCATGTCTAAGAACAGGCCAAGCCAGAAAGATACACTGTGGGCGTGATGCTGGCTGCCTAGGAGGCAGAAACACAAAGCGTAGCAAAACCAGCAGGCAGTGGTGGCAGGAAGAGACCACAATGGGCTCTCCCCCCCCTCCCCCCACTGACCGGAGATGTCCCAATTGTTAGCACCAGCTCTCCCGCCTGTCCCCATCGCATCTCCATTCGGTCCTGATGAACACTGGGAGAAGCTGGCAGGACCACTAGTCTGGAGCTTTGGGGGTGTGGGGAGACACCCCAGCTCCAAGCTAAGACAGCACTCCTGGTCTCCTTTTAGCCATTCTGTTTACAAGAACAAGCATCCGCTGGTCCCCTGATATTTGGCATGCTCCCTACTGAATCCTGGGCAGATCTGGGCCCTAGCAAACAGGTCACAAGAGAGTCAGTCCTTGGTCACATAAGTAGGGTAGCTTCTGCCCTGCCAGGGAGCAGCACTTGTCAGCCCCAGCTTGGCCAGGAAGGCTGGATGCCTTCTTTGTCTAGTGCCTTTATGGCCCTCTAAATTGAACTCTGCATATATATGACCTGATATCAAGAAGAAACCTAGGAGCCTTGTGCCATGGTTAATCGAAGACCATTCTGCCACCAGGCACTTTCTCTCTCTCTCTCTCTCTCTCTCTCTCTCTCTCTCTCTCTCTCTCTCTCTCTCTCCAGGGTTTCTCTGTGTAGCCTTGGCTGTCCTGGACTCACTTTGTAGATCAAGCTGGCCTTGAACTCACAAAGATCTGCCTGCTTCTGCCTCACAAGTGCTGGGATTTTTAAAGCATGCGCCACCACGCCCTGCTCCAAATGTATCTCTTAAAGGCCTCCCTTGTAGTAGTGGGCCTCTTTGGAGCATACGAGAGGAGCCAGGAGATGGGTCCCACAGGTGCCTCTGGCTGCTGCTCAAGGGGCACTGGACTTTGGTAGAACATGAAACCTATCTCAGGAAAGCAGGAGTGGTGAGGGTCATGAGGGAGAGTGGCACAAACACTCCATTTGGTGTCTGGAAAGAAATCTAAGCCCTGGACCATGTGGCCAGAGTGCTCCTGTCACTTAGCCATTTCCTTCCAGCTCAGCAGCTCTAGGATCCCCAGAGGTCACTCTCAAACCCTCTTAAGTCTGTGGTCTACAAAGGAAATCCCATACAGGTACATATCTTTCATGGCAACCAAGTCCATAGACTCTCTCACATTCATAGTCACTTTGTCTGGGATGTGCTGCCTGGGCCACCCACCCTTAGCTCTCATGTAGCTGTCCCATTAACTACAGGCAGACACTGTCCCAGCCCCAGGACACCACATCTGCATGCCCCTCGGTCTCCTGGGAGATCCTTTCCACCCTGTCCCTCATACCACCCACCCAGAACATCACCACCTGGTAGAGGAGAGAGGTCTAAACCCTTCAAGCTTCAAATTCAGGCTCTGAGGGACCCATGAGGGGGAAACCCAGCCAGCCCCAGCCCAATCTGGAAGCCGGGTAATACGAATACTAGCCAACTTCTCCTAGGAGCCCCACGGGTTCCCCCTGAGGGGTGTCAGAGATGGGGAGGGAACTCAAAGGGCTAACTGAAGCCTTCCTTCACAGAGAAACTATGAGGGGGAAAAAAGGAAAAGACCCACAGAGGTTACAAACATACTTTTACAGTAGTGAAGCTAAGTCTGGGCTCCCAATCCTGAGACCACTGTTCTCTCTACCCTCCAACCCCAGATCCACCCGAAAGGCAGCCAGCTAGAACAGCCCACACCCCGCCCCCAACCCCACGCCCCAATTCTTTTCCCTCCTCCCATTTAGCAGGAAGCTGAGTCAGTGAGGATCTTGGCTTGTGGCCCTGGACCTTCAGTGAGGGCTCAGGTCCCCGTGGACCTAGTGCGCAGTACTGCACACTGCTCTGCTCTAGATGCACATTTAGTTTAACCAGGTGCCAGGTCAGCTGAGCTGGGGGCATGGCAGGGAAGCCAGGATGAATATGCTCGGCATCCACGTGTGATTATGTGAGCACAGGGGAAGGTGGGAGGGTAGCAGGAAGCCAGGACTTCCCATGGGGAGGCCGGCTCTGAGGAGGGAAGACCAGCATAGCGTGGCCAGGGCGCCAAGCACATGGGATGGCTTTGCAAGCAGTCAGGAAGTTGTCCTGGAGCAAAACCCGCCAAAACAGAATTCTTTCACCGCTAATATTTTCCTCCTGTGCCCCTACTGCCCAGAGCTCACACAGGTCTGTTGTTGTTTGCATAATCTGGGAGAGGAAACCGAGCCCCTTTCGGCTGAGACCTCAGGCGCCAAAGCCCACAAGCTCGACAGATACTCCCAGCTGGCTTTCCGTTCCCTGGTTCCCAGTGGAAAGTTTGGGGTTAGAAATTCCCAACTTGCTGCTGCTGCTGCTGCTGCTGCTGCTGCTCACCAGGCCCAACCAGGCATGCTCCAGCTTCCTGGGGGTTCTGGCCAGGCCCACACAGTCCATAGATAATTGTCAAGAAGCCCCTACTGGGGACCTGTTTGGAACCAGGCACTTCACATAAATTACCTAACTTAACCCCACAGCCTTCACAAGTGCTATTATTTTCCTACTTAAGAGAGAGGAAATGGGCTCAGAAGTTACCTAACTTCCCAAGGCCACACCAGAACTGAGGGGCTTAAACACAGGTCCAAGAGTCCAAAGCTCCCCCTACTCTCCTCCTTGGATGCTCCGGAGGATAAGGCACCGCCCACAGAGATCGAGTTATAGCGATGGCGGCTCACCATCCTAGGGTGCAACACACGACAGCACGTTCTCAGGCGCCCCGCCCCACTGAGCCAGGCAGCCAGCTCTCTAGAAACTCCCTAGCTGGACTTCATGCGGCCCTCGGGGTGGCCAGCATCTTCTTACCCTCCTGTAGCTTCACGCTCTGGAGGTAGAGGGGGTTTCTCAGGACGTCGCAGCGGCCAGGCTCGTCCTCCTTAGTGAAGAGCAGCAGGTCCGAGTAGGCAAACAGTGTCACCTGTTCAGGGAGAGAGCAAACACAACTGTCTGCTTTGCTGTCCCCAAGGATGCAGGGAGCCACAAGGCCCGCTGGAGGTCCAGGAAATACCCATGCCGTGTCAGGCAGACCCAGAAGGGACTCTAAGTGTGACCCTGCTAGTGACAGAGGCCTGCTCTGCTGTGGGGGCAGCTGGCTTTATCCCTTCCTTTTTCTATACTTCCCCTGTTCAAAGTAGAAAAAAAATTACAAATAACCCAAAAGAAACAATGGCTCTTGCCCTCATAGCTCTGTTGGTTTCTCTATGGCCATAGTCACCCCAGGCTCGCCTCACTTGAAGGAGCCCTACTCAGGACCTGGGGTGTCCCCAGACCACACCCCACATCTGGCTCTCTCAAGCTCCTTCTATAAACTCTCCGTAGTGTGAAGGGAAGGATCATGAGGTACTATTACCAAATTTCTTGCAGCTATTTTTGTAGTGCACCAATGAGAAATCAGTTCAAGAAAACGGTGGTTACTAACATTCCGATACAGGCTTGCACATAACTGCTAGTCTCCTTTCTGCTCCAAAAACAAAATAAAGGCTATTTTTAGGCATTATAGGTAAACTGACAGATGTGCTGCACGTATTTTTAGGCTAAAAAACAAATCCACTTGGCTCTGTATATCCACTAAGGTTTACACTGTTCTTTTCTTTGTCCTGCAGTAGCCTTTCCTTAAGGCATAAAATCCTGCTTCAGTTTCAATAAAATAATAATAATAATTATGATTATTATTATTACTATTATTATCATTATTATTAATGATAGTAAATTAGTAAGAGTTCCTCTTCAAGGGGCCAAGTCTGACCATCTCTTCTGAAGCTAGAAGAGCCCACCAGAAGGCCTTGTCTCACCCAGAAGGCCACAGTGAGTGTATGATTTGTTAAGCATGTTTGAAAAGCCAGTGGGCTGATATTTAGCTAGCAAGCTGTCAAAGGAGATCCCACAGCCCCACCTCCGAGGCTCTTCTACAAAAATGCATGACTATATAAATATGAACATAGGATATTCCTAGCAGCACTTCTTTAGTTAAAAAAAATAAAAGCCTCGCATGGTTGTATATATCTAAAACATGCTGATAGGCTGGTAGCCAAGCAAGAAAACTGGGCTATGTGCATATATATATATATACGTGTGTGTGTGTGTGTGTGTGTGTGTGTGTGTGTGTGTGTGTGTGTGTAGATATGTAGCTATAGATATATTCAAAGGCCCACTTGCCATCATGAGTGTCACACAAACAGAGAAGCTGGATCTTAGGGCACACATCCCCTTCCAATAGGTCCCAAGCACAAAAGCTCTAGGATCTTTGCCAGAAGGGATCTTTATAGTGAGCCCTGCCCAGCCCAGCTCCCAGCTGCTGAGCACCTATTCCTGCACTGTTATGTCCCCTCCTAAACACCGTCCATCACTGCCCCTTACTGCTCAGACAGGCTAAGTGACTTCCCCATGGCCACACAGCGAGCGTTCCTTCCCCTGCCTGCTCCTAATGTTCACTTTAGACAGAGAGCTGGTATTGTGAGTACAGCAGAGGAGACAGTACAGTCAGTGAGTGTGGGAAGGAAAATGGTGGAGTGTTTCAGAGACTCAGTGGCAATGTGTTGTCTGAGGAGGGTCTGCAAAGCCCAGCAGCTGCTATTCTAGGCAAACCCTCATGTTCCCACAAAAACATGTCCCCCAGTCAGGGAAGGTCTGGCTGTCACCTCCAGACCCAATGGGAAGCTGCCAGAGGAAAGGTTAAAAGAGGCCTCTGTGAGATGAGAAAATTTTTTTTAAAAAAAGGAAAAAAAAAGAAAGAAAGAAAGAAAAGAAAAGCCTAGGGCTGTGTTAAGACTTGTGGGAGGAGCCACAATAAGGTGAGAAAAGCCACAGGCCTCTGCCCCAGCCTGGTTCCCAGAGCTGAGAATATGGTCTAGACAGGAAGTGATTAAGGCATGAGAGAAAATTTCCCCCACAGGTCGGTCAGGCAGAGGCCAGGCCTGGCACAGGGCTGGCAGCAAGGCAGATGGCGGACATGCCAGGGCAGAGCATGTGGACCCTGCTCTCCAGGAGTCCCACAGTCCGTGAAATAGTGACTCCCTCCCATCTCCACAGTCCAGTTACCTGCTGCCTTCTGCCACACTGAGGCCTTGGCGAGGCTTCCACACACTTCTAGAATACATATAAGTTCCAAGACTTAGTTCCAGAGTCCTTACAACACTTCTCCCAAGTGGGCCTAACTAAAGCCTTCTCCTGGGCACCCGGCCATGGCGCTGGGGCTATAGACAACACCTTGACGCTTTAGTTAATGGTAAACCTGATGAGTCAGTGTGAAAGTGAGGGTGTGGCATGAAGGACTTCATCGTACTCCGGGAACCTAGCAAAGGTCCGGCTGAATCTCCGTGACCAGAACTATTGTCAGGATGTGTGGATAAGAGACTGTCACGACTGACTTTGTGGTGCATGCCTTTAATCCCAAGACTCAGGAGGCAGAGGCAGGCAGTACTCTGAGTTCAAGGCTAGCCTTTATGGAGGCCAGTCTACAAATCAAGTTCCAAGTCAGATATACAGATAAAGCCTGTCTAAAAAAAAGAAAGAAAGAAAGAAAAAAGAAAAAGGCTGCCACAAAAGTTACTTCTGGATGGGAGAGGGCAAGGCAGTTTGTGCTGTGGGACTGCAGCAGCTCCCTAGCCAGAGAGAACATTCAAGAAATACAGAGCTTCCAGCTACTTAGCATGTTCCTGCTCACGGATTTGCTTCATGGAGAGGCCACGCACATCCATTCAGAAACCCCTCTGGGAAAAGCTATTCCCTGGAGAATGACCCAGAACTAACTAGAATCTGTGACTTCCGGGGACCAAAGGGTTCTAAGAGTCTCAGAAGCTGGCCAGATGTACAATGGTAGCTGCTTTCCATTTTCAGTGTGAGGAACAGGAGATGGTACCCGGGCAGCTGCTACCCTACTCGAGGAGAAGGGAGGCAGTTACTTTTCTTGTGATCAAACTATTTCCTTCAGTGGTAAAGGGGGGATTCTCTTGTAGTTCTCAGCTTCCAAGACCCAGGAGGCAAGGGTGTGTGTGTGTGTGTGTGTGTGTGTGTGTGTGTGTATGTGCGTGTGCATGTGTGTGTGTGTGTGTGTGTCTGTGTGTCTGTGTCTGTGTGTATGTGTGTATGTGCGTGTGTGTGTGTGTATGTGTGTATGTGCGTGCATGTGTGTATGCACGCGCGTGCATGTGCTGTGTGTGTGTGTGTGTGTGTGTTGGGAGGGGGTGAGGGGAGGTGGGGTGAACTGTGATGGCAGCTATAGTTTGGTTTAACAAACATACCCAAAGCGTCAGGGATCACAGAACACATTACCCAGCCAGAGAACTAAGTGCTAATCCTGGCTCTGTTCCCTACCAACCTTGGGATTCTTGGGTCCTGGCTCATGGCACAATCCCTCCTCAGTTTCCTCATTGTGCCTGCTTTTCATCTCCTGGTATGAGGATGCTGCAGGGATAATTGGGATTGTGCATGTAGCATGCATGGGCAGCGAGGATATACAGTCAACGCCTAATGTTTGTGTGTTTAATAGTGAGCAAGACAGGAGAGAGTAAGTTAGACATACGAGTATATTCCAGGTGGCTGATGCCTCTGATTGACTTCTTCCAGGCACATTAAGTATACAGTTGCACCTCTCCAGCTCTGACCCTGCACACCCTACCTGCAGCCACACGCTTAGGCACCAAACCCAGCACCAAGAGACTTCTCACTCTTACAACCGAGATCCCGTCTCCCATTGAGATTTCTCTCCATTGAAGCAACTGGGAGGTAGATAAACTGACGTCCAGTAAGAAAGCTCTCCAAAGAGAGGTCCAGAGTGACATGAGCAGTCCCAGAAGTGTAGGAGCTGAGCTCCATGCAGTTGTAAGAGGAAAGGGCCCTGGCAAAGGCCGCAAGGTGCTCACATGTGCTGCAGTGAGAACAGAGCCTGGGGTTGCAAGGAAGGTTACAAGTTAAACTAGCAGTCAGGGCTTATAGTTGGGCATGAGACAGCCAAGATGGTCAGGGAAGAGGAAGGACAGGGCTCTGGGCCACTGACAGCAGGCCAAGGGTCCAGGGACCCCTTAAAGCATGTATAAAATGCCATTGTTTTTCATATACCATTGATTCTAACAGACTAAATTGTAAGCAAAGATGGCTTCTAACAAGAAGCTTCGACACTCTAGGCCACTCCACAGACAAGGAGGTAACCAAAAAAAAAAAAAAAAAAAAGACTCTAACATGGTGGCTGGGGTGGAGTTAACTCCCTCTGCCATGGTAAAGCTGCAAGCTGATCCTGCAAATGAGAGAACAATCTTAGCATAATTAACAGTCCTTGAGACACAGGCAAGGTTGGAGGGTAGGCGGCCAAGTCAAGTGACTAAGAACTAGCAGAGTCAAGGTCAAAGCTAAAGGCGGAGATGAACACAGCAAGGATTCAACCACCCGTAACTGGGTGGGCAGCATATGAGCAGTCTCCCTGGTAGGCGTAAAGAATGGGGCCTCTGGTTGGCTTGTCCCATGACAGCCCAGAGAATTAACCAACCTCAACAGAGACTGTGTTGGCTTCTAATTTCTGCCATTGCTTCATAAAACCTAAACAAAGGAAAGACGATGGAGTTTTTCCTCCATGGGACACATACATACACACACACACACACACACACACACACACTCGGGAGATTAGCTTCTTTTTCCTCAATTTTTCACCATTCTGAGACCTTTCTTAATAAAGCTTACATTCTGCTTTCCACGCTTTTAAGAGGCCTCATCCATTAATCTTCTTTGGCCTAAGATAACAAACACAGAGCTACTGTCCCAGGCTGATCTTTGCTGATTGACTGCTCCAGCATCTCATGCCCCTGAGTCATGCACAAGACTGTGAAAAGTCCCATACCACTAAAACAATCACCAGTCATCAGCATGAGAGGCACGCACACAGGCTCCCCAGGGAGCCCACGTAAAAGGGAAGGTACTCACGTGGAACACAGGTGTTCCGCTCGCTTACAACAAAACAAAAGCAAAGTCAACTTCCTGTGCTAGCGCTTGTCATACTGAGGGCCCAGGATGCTGCTGCTGCTGCGAGGGGCTAGCCTCAGACCCTGCCCTCTGCCTCAGACACGCACAGACCCGGCTGCTCTGACGGAAAGACTGATAAGGAAGACAGAAGTCACCAGAAGCCAGTGACAGAGCTTCCTGTTTCCAAGCTTCCTGATCCTTCCAGGGATCCGAGTGGCCATTCATCCTGGCGGAGCCACTCCACCTGAGCTGCAGCGAGCCCTGTGCCCTCACTCTAGGGCCTTCTGGTTAGCACAGCCAGATGCCAGGGCTCCAACTTCCACTAAACTGTATCCATCTCAGGACAGAGCTGGGACCTGGCCAGTTGTCGGGATTGTGTGGGTGAGAAAAGTTCCCCCCTTGAGATAAGCTGGCTCCCAAGAAGAATGACAGAAGGCCTACCCCTGACCCCTGACAGGGCTAGGGCTGGGGGCAGGGGGAGGTATGGAGGGTGACCACACACGGAGCCCTCAGAGAGGGGTCTAGATAGAGAAAGACTCTAACATTCCTCTAACAATTCTCTTTGGCTAGACTTTCGTCTTTGGGGGAAACTTCTCTCAGCTGGGATAAGCTGTTATTTTCTCTCCTCCTGAGAGGAACTCAGGATAAACAATATGTCTTTTTAGGGACTAGAGGTATGTTTTGACCATACCAATGATCACAGGCAGTGCGAGTGCCATTTTAACTAGTAGGCAAGCAAAAAAGCCAGGTGACCACTCGGTAAGGCTTTTGGAAGAGTTTCCGGTTTCCACCCGCAAGGCTGTCCAGCTCACCATGAATAAGAGAGAAACTGAGGGCAAGAGAATCCAGGAAGAAAGCCAGCCGGGCTGCGCGGGCCTTACCTGGGAAGCCTTGTTCCTCCCCTCATAGAGCAGCAGTTCTTCCGACAACAGGAGGGTCCGGGCAGGGTTACAGAGATCTAGGGGCTGAAAGCCAATCACGCTGAGTGGGAGTGCAAAGGGCAGCTTGCCAAAGCCAGATCAGAGGGAGAAGACAAGGCTGCCCACCGCCCCCCTCCTACCCGGGACCCCACGCACCCCTCACACGTGCTCTGGAAACAGAAAGACTCTACCCCAGCTCTGCACAGCCAGGCCTGCCAAACGCGCTGCTTCTCTCTACAGGAAGTTCAGGCACACACTCAAGGCCTTTGCAGCCCTCTGGTGCCCGCCCCCACACCAAGCTCCTGGGCCCTCCCAGCTTTCCTCTGTCCTGTGTATGCCTCAGAGGAAGGTCTCTGCTGTCAGGCCCAGGAGGCATCTTGAGGGCCTTGGGCCAAGAGATTTATTTGGCCACTCAAGTCTCTTCAAGGCCAGGTGGGTTCTCTGCCTCGCTCAGGTCCCAGGCTGAACAAACTGACTCCTTCCCCTCTTCTGTTTCCCCAGCAACCCAATTCCCACGCAAACGTCTCATCTCACCACTCTGGCCCGTCCAGCTCCCAGAGTACACCCAAACTCTATCTGACCCACCCAGAAGCACCTGTGCTTGGGGAACGTATATTTATCATGTGGCCCCCAAGTCCCCGACCTCAAGCAAAGGGCTGGAGAAAGATAATGAAACAAGCATCAGCTGCACACCACGGAGGGGGTGGAGCTTCAAATGGAGGCAGCCAACCTCTTAGGGAATGTGTAAACAGACTGATGGGAAGCAAAGCATGTTTAGTCATCAAGCCAGGTTGGGTGGTCTCTGGTGGAAAGGGAGGGCCACCACAATGAGGAAGACGTGGGACAGCAGCCATGTGGAGAGTACAGGCCACTGCTTCATCTTGGTGGGTACTGACTCTAATTCTTTGTTCTGTACATTGTTATGTCATTTTTTTATCTTGAGTCTCTCTGTCTCTGTCTCTGTCTCTGTCTCTGTCTCTGTCTCTGTCTCTCTCTCTCTCTCTCTCTCTTTCAAGGCAGGGTTTCTCTGTGTAGCCCCAGCTGTCCTGGAACTCACTCTGTAGACCAGCTGCCCTCACACCCAGAGATCTGCCTGCCTCTGCCTCCCAAGCCATGCACCACCATCTCCTGGCTTGATTATTTCATAATTTAAAATTATTTCATTTTTATACTTTTAAAAACTAATTTAAGCTGGGTGTGGTGGCACACACCTTTAATCCCAGCACTCAGAAGGCAGAGACAAGCAGATCTTTGTGAATTCAAGGCCAGCTTGGTATGCATAGTGAGGTCTAGGACAGCCAGGGTTATATAGAGACTCCTCTCTCCAAAATAAATAAATAAATAAATAAATAAATCACAAAACCTAATTTAAAATATTTTTAAAATTGTGCTATATTTATGTATGCACACAAATACACGTGTGTGTATATATGTGGAATAGGCATGTGCATGGCATGGATATGCAGGTCAGGGGACAACTTGCAGAACCTTATGGGTCCCAGGGATCAGACTCAGGTTGTCACCTTCCCCCCCCTGGGGCCAGCATGCCAGCCTTAATTTGTAATAAAAATTAAAAGACAAGACCAAAATTAACCAGGCAGGGAATATGCATCTATAATCCTGTCCTTAGGATACTGAGGAAGGAGAACGGTGAGTTGGGTCATCCTGAGATGCACAGTGAAAGCCTTGTCTAGAAAGCCAAGGGCTGTGGGGATGGCTTAGTGCTAGTGTGCGCACGGCAGGGGCAAAGCCTTGAGTTGGGTCCCCAGCCCTACATGGAAAGGAAGGTGGGGGGGGCATGGTAGAAAATAAGAGCTTTTTACATATAAAAATGTGTAAACAACCTAAATGTTCATATAAGTGACATCTGAGTAGCAGAAATAATAAAGATTTGGAGGAAAGAAATGTAGAGCCTTTTTACTACCCACTCACCGTCTAATGGCTGTCTAAGCTAAGATCCTTAGTATTGTGACTACAGCAGCAATGGAAATACATGTGCAAGGATCTCTGTCTAGGGTATAGAGTCGTTGGGACACGTGCTCAGAAGCAGTATAGCTGGCTCACGTGATAATTACATACTAATTTTTTAAAACCCTCATATTGAAAATGTGGTACATATATGGAATGGAATTCTATTCAACCATGAAAATTAATTATAGCATTTGCATAAAAATGGGCAGGTCGGTAACCTAAACCGAGAAGTCAAATCAATATAATACGTGCTTTCTCATATGCAGAATCTAACTTTACATGCTTTTGTGTGCGTGTGTGTGTGTGTGCGTGTGCGTGTGCGTGTGCGTGTGTGTGTGTGTGTGTGTGTGTGTATAGGTATAACCAGAAAAGGAACCACAAGGAGAAGAGAGTTGTTGAGGAAAGAAGGGGATAGAACATAGATGACGGGAAGGTAGAAAAGAGGCTTCGGTGGCAGACAACCACGGGAGGCAGGGGTGCAGGAGACGAGGATGGGGAGAAGGATAAAACAATAACAACAAATTATGTTTGAAAATGCTGGACCAGAACCGAAGACTTTGTATGCTGATGCAACTATTGACAGGAACAGGGGAAGAAGTGAAGATCTGAGAGAGCTGAGGGAAGATGTGTGTGACGCCTATGTGGTGATTGCTGGCCAGATGCATTCGCCTGAGTAAACGGTATAGCCACACAAGCTCTCCCTCGGTCAGCTTCAAACATAAACTACCTCTGGATGAGGCAGCCCCCATCACTGTCAGTGCCAGACTTTGAGGTGCACCTGTCCCAGGCCCAGATAATGAGGTGGCTGGGAAGGAAAGCTAAGGACCCTCTCATGGCTCCACATTTTTCTGTACAGCCTTCTGGAAACTTCTGCTTCCCTTCTAATCTTCAGAATATGGAGCCATTTTTCTGCCTCCGAAGGAGGCCCTGGATCCTGGATGAAGGTACACCCCCAAGTCCTGGTACCAAAGCCCCTGACTAGCCTCACTTCCTCCTGGGAAGCCCTTGGGCGTGCCACAGGCTCACCTGCACAAAGACGGGGAACACCAGGACTTTGGGGGCCAGGGTGACATAGGTGCCGTAGCTTGAATGCGGAACGTGAGGTCTCAGAGCTGAGCGATCTTGGTAGCTGCTGTGGCCCTTCATTGTCTGCACTGTCTTCATCAGCCGAGACTTCTTGCCCAGGCCAGTGTACGACTTCCCTTTAGTGGTAGTCTCTGGTTCTGTGGAACAGGCAAGGGACGGTGAGGCACATTCACTATCCCTCAGAGGATGCCCCTCCGTAAGAACAGAGAACAACATCCATTCAGTGAACCCCACTCCAGCCAGGCTCAGCCTCAGCCTGAAGGAATCCCGAGGCAGGAAGGGAGAGAGAAACAAGCAACCCTAGAGCTAGGATGGAGCCACTAGCCCACACCTGGGACAGGGGAAGTTACTCCCACCTCACACACACACACACCCTCCCCCCCCCCCCCACCTCGTGACCCAGGCACCACAACAAGGTTATCTACTTATCAGCCTTGACAACCAAGAAACTGTCTGGGCACGGTGGCACATGCCAAGAATCCCAGACTTCAGAAACCTGACACAGAAGGACCTGAAGCCAGGGTCACCTAGGCTATAGGACATGATCCCATCTCAAAACAACAACAATCACAATGCAACAAAAACTCCTGTCTAAAACTTCAGCTCTGACCTCACTGAGCCAGCAGTCTCACATGGAGCAGAGGTGGCGCCGCAAATGACAGGGCACACGCTCATCCGTCTCTTGCCATAGCACCCCAGATTGCCCACTCGTCGCCTCCTAAGCCTTATGGACAAAGGTCTGTTTCCTGCAGTGGCAGAGACAGTGTGTTTTGCCTGTGTACATCAGGGTCCACAGCTTCCACTAACCAAGGCGGCAGGAGCCACCTGGCCACCACCATCAATTTGTCGAGAATAACAAATGGCACTTGCTGTGGGTGCTCTGGGTGCAAGAAGTGGGAGTGAGCGCTGGTGATGGGGCTCACACACACACACACACACACACACACACACACACACACACGTGGACTCCTTCCTAGGGTTTCTGCTGCCGGGGAAAACCCTAAGGAGCTGAGCCTGGGTCTCAGAACCCAGGCTTCCTCTAGCTTTCTGTAACCAGTGAGCAGGTGGCCTGACCCAGCTACCTCTTGGGGAAGCTCCCCACCAACGCAAGGCCACTGTGCAGAGGAAACAGCCTGGAGGGTTTCACACTTGCTTCCTCTCCTCCCCCCCCCCCGCCCCCCCATCCCACCCACCCCTCATACCCCACAATGCCCCCTCTCACAGAGAGGTGAGAAAAACAAGTCGACTCTCTCATCCCCCAGAAGTGACCAGCATCACAGTCTGGCTGCGGCACTCAAACCACTTCCTGCCTCTTCAAGGGTCCCTTAGATGCTACAAAGGACAAGAACCGAGATGGGGACAGGGGGCACAGATGCAGGAAAGACGTCCCACAGCTTTTCCTGTGATCCGGCCCTGGGCACGGGGGGGGGGGGGGGGGGGGGGGGGGAGGCGGGGGTTTGACGGGTTGTCTGTGCAGCAGCCTGGCCTTCCACTGGGATAAAATCCAACCTGTGTCTCAAGATCGACACGAGATTTAAGTGGGACAAGACACCTTGAACGTGAGCGATGACTTTCTAACTCAGAAGCCGACTGTGGGGCTCCTAAACGCTGTGCAGCTGGGCAACACAGAGCATGACTCTTCCCTATCTGAGGCAATTTGCTCTGCTCAGAAGCAGAAGCCAGAGACCTTGCTGTCTCACTTGGTCCAGGCAAAAGTCAGATAGAAACTCACAAAAAGGTCCCATGAGAAATGGGGACTGGAGGGCCAGGCTGGTATGTGATCGCAGGATGTGTTATCTCAGACACTAAGCCAGCCATCTGTGGTAGCATAACAGAGAAGGCCACTGGGCCTAGAAGCATACTGTGAGTGAGGTCACAGGACAGTCACGGCACAAGCCTGGACCAGAGATGGTAAAACCATGCAGGACTGACAGAGTCTGAGGCTGTTTGGACCAAAATGAAAGAAGGACACGGTCCACAGTGGGAAAAAAAAATCTAGGTGCAGGCTCTAAGTCTAAGGGATTTCTTTTCTTGCCTAGGCCCAGCTGCCCAGCTGCCCAGTGCCATCAGAGAATCCTCACCTCAGACATCAAGAGTCACAAAGCAGCCATCTGACCCATCTCTGTGCTTCCAGAGAGGAGAGGACTGATTGGACCCAATTTCCAGAGAAGCAAACAGAAGCCTACCTAGAGTGCTTGGGCAAGTTGCCCAAGGTCATTCCAGCTGGTAAACGATGCCAGGCAGGACCAGTGCAATCTAGGTGACAGACACTCCCTAAAGCTACACTGCCACACACCCCTGGGGATATGGGGCAAGGGGTGTGGCTCTCCGGAACTGATTTTTCCAAGTTATTCTTTTTTAGAACGACCCAGATTGCAGCCCGGTTGCTGAGCCCCATGAAGGCAAACTTCCACCTGTCACCTCTTGTGATGACGGCTGGCCTAACCCCGTATCAGCCCCATTTCCTCTAGCACCTGCTTCGCTGACCAGACATAGTAATTACATGGTTCCGCTCCGAGCTTCCGAGGCGAGCCCTGGCAGCCCTCTGGCTCTGGCAGTGGTGAGTCTGAGGCTGTTCTGCCTTCACAGGACAGCGGCCCTGGGGCATACATATGCCAGCTACAGCCAGACAGACACTCCAGGCTCTAGAAAGGCCTCAGACCCCTGTTTGGTGCAAGATGGCTAAACTGTCCCTGTTCCTGATATTCAAAGCAGGATGGCTGAGGACTCCATCCTGAAAGGCTGCCTCCTGGCAGACTAGAGGAATCAGACGCCAGCACCCTGGTGGCAGCCCTAGCCTCCGGACAGCCCCGTGTATGTGTGGGAAAGCATGTACCTGGAATTTCACTCTTTCTGAACTCAGAACTTGGGGCTGCAAAGAATTAATCCATGGGAATGGAAAAAGATATCCTTTGATACCAAAAGGATGACCGGGATGAAATATAAGTGATACAGGGACAAGGGAGATGGCTCAGTTGCTGAAGTCCTTGCTGCACTAACCGTGTGGAACCCAATCTAATGCCCAAAACCCAGGTAAAAAGCTAGGCATGGAGGCAAATCCTTGTAATCCTAACACTGAGGAGGCTGAGACCTATAGATCCCTAGGGCTCACTGGCTGGCCAGCCCTGCTTAATCAGCAAGTCTCAGGTCCCATTGAGAGTCTGTCTCAATAAAATAAGGTGAATGGCTCCTGGGTTTTGACCTCTGGTCTCTATATGCATGCGCATACACACACACACACACACACACACACACACACACACACACACCCCACAGATCTGGACAGAAGGAATTCAAAACACTGCCACTGTTATTAACTCCAGCTGTTATTAACCTAGTAAGTCTCTTCCTTACTTGTCCCTTCCCCTGAGGCTTAGGTGACTGTGCCATTCTTGGCACTGCATTTTCAGAGAGGAATAAAAGTACAGACACAGTTTGGAACAGGCCACACAGGCTTTTGGGGAAAAGGATCCCAGCCCACAGGTATATGCCTACACAGGTGACACATCTCTCCAGGTCCCTTCCTCAGTGACTTGGCTTTAAAACCATACCGATAACCGGAGTCATTCTCCTTAGCCACTCTGCCAAAGTTCCACCAAGTGTCTGTTGCCTGACAGGCCCTGGGTCTGATGCTGGGCCTGAAGAAATACTTCAAGCCCAGCCCTGCCCCTAATAAAGTCACCATCTAGCAGTGACATATTTACTCCACCCTAATGTGCCCATTAAAAGCTTTTAGACACTTACTGTTTGATCGCTTTCAGGCTCTTCCCCAGAAGGAGCACAGCTTCTATTCTGGCAGGCTAGGCCTAACTACCCACAGGAGCCAGCAGGGAGTGAAAGGTGGTGCCTTCCATCAGCAATCCTGAGCCTGTTGGGAGGCCCCTCTCCCCAAAGGCCCAAGGACCCACTTGACAAATCATATCACTAATGGAGTGAAAGAGCATAGAAACAAATCTGAGAGAGGATGGGAAAGGCCACTCTCCAGGAAGGAAGCCAAGGGTGTTCTGTAGACACAGAGGGTTCGTCACAGCCAAGGTGGGCCTCACAGGCCACACGGCTTCCAAGACCAGCTGGACTTTTGGGTCAGAGCTCTGTGGCAGGTGTGTGAGGGCCTAAGGGCCGGCCCTGCCAACTCCTGAACCCATCTCCCAGGCTTCCTGGAGAAGTGGTTACTTTATGCCAGCTTCCATTTCTGGCCAGAATGTGCAGGCCAAAGGAGAAGAGTTGGTTAAACAGCAGTGACATCTGTGTGGCTCAGAGACATCTCTCCTGTACCACCTTTCAGCATGCAGGCACCCTCACACAACTCTTTTCCCCTATACTCCTCCAGTCCCCCGGCCACAACCCCCCTGCCCCTACCCCCAAGCAGAAACAACTGATCTTATTTTATATGTTAAGTGAGGAGGTGGTAACTTGCTCCAACCCCAAGGCCTCACAGCTCAACGTTCCACGACTGCATCCCATGCAGCTTCAAGCATGGTGTCTAGAGCCCCTTATGGTTGCTTAGCAACACTGGGTAACAGCCAAAATAAATGCCAAGCACCTGTCTCTTGGATGGGTCTCACCATACCCCTCTACCACCTCGGTTTGGACTTGAAGAACATACGCACTCCTTCAGGGAGCGGGAGAGGGTACCAGGAAGGATAAGGGATCTGTATCAATATGCTAGGAAACCCCAACTCCATCAGAAAAGGCCTCTGAACTCAGACAGGAAGTCAGGTCGACCTCAGCTATCTCTCCAGGCTGAGAAGGCTTAGCCTCATAGACATCTCACCTTCAGGGATGGCATCCTCCTGGTACATAGGCCGCAGCAACTGCAAGGGAAAGACAAGAGACCCAGCTCAGTCCCAGGGATGGGACAGAACGGACCTATAGCTAGCTGCACACAGGCCTGGGGGACAGGAAGTAGAGTGTCTCAGGGCATGAGGGAAGCATGGCAGTTCCCTTAAGGGGAAGAGGTGGAATAGAGCTGAAAGAGGCTTCCTGCTCCATGAAGCTGTGGCTCTTTGAAAGACCTCAACTTCCTCCATGGCAGCTTGTTCCAACATGTAATCCATGATCACAGGACTGTGATCCGTGTGTTAGGTTGGATGCTAGCAGCCATACCATAGAGGGTCTCCTCACAACCCAATTTTCTGCTTTGGAGACGTCCTAGCCTACCACAGGGGCCACAGTGCCCTTCCACATCCAGCTGTTCCTACCTGGCTTCCAGGATTCAGTGGGGCCAAGATAATGTAGTTGGGGTCAGTGGGCGTGGTGGCCCGGGACAGCGCAGGCAGGGTGTGCTGGCCACTGAGTTTGCCGATCTCAGTGTAGCGCTCCCAGCCACCAAGCAGTAGCCCGTCAGAGTTGTCGCACACCAGGTGGCAGCTGTGGCGCTGCTCGGGTCGTGCTGGGGCCCCATGAGTACAGTTCTTCTCCCTCTTGTTAGGGGGTGACAGGAGGTCGTGTGTGGACTTGCAGGAGGCCCGCCGCAAGACTCCACCATCTGGCCCTGGCTTGATCTGGGGGACCACACGCCACACGAGCAGGATGATCTCACTAGGGCAGCTCCTAGAAATTCCACAGAGAAGTTCAGACTTGAGGAGACCAGAGTCAGTCAGGGTAGGAAGCCTGCAGGGCAGAGGACAAGCGGAAGAAGCCAAGGAGGGGCCAAGCGAAATGCAATTCTCATGCCATTCCAGAAGCAGACTCAAATGGACCATTATGGTGTCACCCCACAGAGTCAAGGAGCTCAGACATCTTACAGAATAAACGTGGAATTGCGCAATTGCATCTGCACCATTTATACACCCTTAAGCAAAGGGTTTAGCCATTCAGTAGCAGGGATAATTAGCTGAAGTGGGACCGGATGCCCGGAACCATGGAAGGAACCGAGGGGTCTGTTCAGAGCATCTTTCCTGCTGTTTGCTATGGGATCAAAATTCATCTGAGCCTGAACCTTCCATTTCCAGGCCAAGAAACGGATTCCCCAAGGAGCGATTGTAAATTGCTCACAGCTGGTCAGAGAGCAGAGGAGAGCAAGGCAAGGCGGTGTGCCCAGGCCTGGGTGGGGAAGATAAGCCACCAGCTGAGGTTTCTGCCGCCCACTGCCCCCTGTCACCGGATCTCGTGTGCCAGCTCCACACATTTCCAGTGCTCCACGGGCCTCTCGTTCAGTTGTAGCACTGTGTCCAGCTGCTGCAGCCCTGCCCTCTCCGCTGGGCCCCCTGCAAGGACAAAGAAAAGCCACACAGGGACCACTGAGGTCTAAGACTTCCTCAAAGAACCTGGAGTCCTTTGCTTTCCTGGTGACACTGGACAATCATTGTCCTTTTCCTCTCTATTGCTCCATCTGAGAAAAGAGGTGCTGAACTAGATAGATCCCAAAGGCAGCGCCCTTTGCTTTCTCCTCTCACTGTACTTGCACCCCTACCCCCACCACTGTCCCTCTCCAAGGGTCCCCTGGAACAGTAAGGAAGTAATATCTTTCTTGGCAGGGGAGGTGGCTGGGGAGAGGCCTGGAGGGAGAAGGAACATATATGCATATGAATATAGAAGCCAGAGGACAACCTTTGTACAATTGTCTTTCCTAGGGCACTGTCTTGTCCTGTCCTGTCTTGTTTTGTTTAAACACAAGGCTTCTCACCGGCCTGGGAACTCTTCAAGTGGACTACTCTGGTTAGTGAGTAAGTCCAGTGATCAATGATTCCTCTTTCTCTGCCTCCCCAGTAGTGTAATTACAAACACAAACCACAATGTCCATAATGCCTTTTTTTTTTTTTTTTTTTTTTTTTTGGTATGGAGGACCAAATTCAAGTCCTCGTTCTTATTTTGTTGTTGCTTTTTGTTTTTGTTTGAAGGTTTTTCTTTTGCTTTGATTTGGTTTTTGGTGGTGTGTGTCTTGTCTGTCTATGCGTGCGTGTGTGCGTGCGTGCGTGTGTGTGTGTGTGTGTGTGTGTGTGTGTGTGTGTGTGTGTGTGGTGTTGGGGAGGGACAGAGTCTCATGGGGTAGGCCAGGCTAGCTTTGAACTCCCAGCAATCCTCCTGCCTCTGCCTCCTGAGCACAGGGGTTACAGGTATGAGCCACCACACCCAGCTAGGAATGTTCACTTCTAAGTGTTAAGTGGGCTTGCAGATGGCATGGAAGCTCACGAATGGCTTTCACCTCCCTGGCAGCCATCACAACTCAAGTTTAGTTCCTCATCAGGAACGATCAGGAACCAAAATACAAAACCTATTTTCATTTTGATAAAACAACCCCCCCTAAAGGCTCTGTTTTCATAAACTTCAAATTCATCTGTAGGTCATTTAAAAATATTATTCTTTTCTTTTTGAAAGCCCAGACTCTGATCCAGTGTGAGCCTCCCTGCCCCCTCCTCCCCCCTCCCCCGCCCTCCAGCTTCAAACAGTCTGCAAAGTCCAGCTGCCCAGTGGGAGGGCAGGGCTGGCATCCTGTGCCGTTCACTTACCAGAATCCACAGCCTGCACTCGGACCGGAGAGTCACAGCAGATGGTGAAGCCAAAGCCATCTTTGCCCCTCGGGATGGCGATCTAGGACACAGCCCTGTCCAGTTACTCCAGGGTTTCAAAGACGAGATGCCTATAAACCCCACCCTGAGCCACCTTCCTCTCCGTGAGAACCAGAGCTGAGGAGGAACGGCCAGCCTCTTTCCATTCCTCCTTAAGACCCGGCATCTTAAAAATGACTTACAGGCCAAACAAACACAGCGCCAAGAGCTCAAGCAGAGGGCAGAAGGGACGGAATCTGGGAAAAGGATAAACCTTTCCTGTCTTGCTTCTAACAGCCCCAGCTCTTTAGCCGTCTGGAGTTGTATCTCCCCTCCCCACTGAAGACCAGCTGCCTGCCTCACGCTCCCAGCTTCCTTTCCCACGGAGGTCTTGGGATCTTAGCCCAGGGTTTGCCTTGTTCTACAGATCCAGAAATAAAGCCACGCCGGGTGGCTGCCCTCCCTGAGCACCAGGAAGGGAAAACTAGCACATACTCTCTCAGCCGATGGCCGAGTGTCAACGGAAGAGCACTGGGGTTCGCCGACACATGGAGGTTTGATCAGCGTCTCCAGAAAGCCAGAAAGAGAGTTTGCAGGAGAGGAGGTAGTCACAGGCAGAGCCAAGGCCTCCTGGATTAACCTGCACTAGTCACAGCTTCAATCTGCCACAATGGGCCACTGCCCCAGTCAGAAGTTCCACCGAAGGACCCTGCGGCCTGGGCGCTCTTTGCAGATGAACACTCTACAATCCGGCTCCTGCTGTGTGCCGTGTGCTGCTGAGGTACATGGGACAGGGGCCCCTAGGGGGAGTGGCACTTGGTCTCTGGCTCCTAGAGGCGACAAGCCCACACCAATCTCTTCAAAGAAAAGAAGCCCGTGGCGAGCAACAGAGAAAGTAGGGCTGTACAACAGTCAGGCCTGTGTGACCCAGACCTCATGCCTGTGCGTGACACGAGTTTAGCAAAGGCGTTGTCAGTTACGGCGGTGACGGCATCTCACCTAAAGAACGTTTCCAACTTGGGGCTTTGAAGATGGCTTAGCGCACTGATTCTCAAACCTTCCTAATGCTTCGGCCCTTTAACACAGTTCCTCGTGCTGTGGTGACTCCAACCATAAAATTCCGTTGCTATTTCATAGCTGTAATTTCGCTACTTTTGTGAATCGTAAGTATCTGCTATGCAGGATATCTGATATGTGACCCCTGTGAGAGGGTCCCTGTGCAAGGACCCCCCCCCAAAGGGGTTTGTGACGCACAGGTTGAGAACCACTGGCTTAGCAGTTACGCGCACAACCACTGCTCTTGTCTTGTTAGCACTATTCCCAGTTCTATTCCCAGCATCCACGTCACGTGACTCACAGTCACCTGTCACTCCAGCTCCAGGGGGACCCAACACCTCTGTCCTTCAGGTGCCCATACCCATACACACATAGAAACATAACTTTAAAAAAAAAAAAACAACTTTTGAAACAAAATCTTCAAAGAAACAAGAAGAATGATTCTCTGTGAAGCGCGGCCCATCGGCTCATTCGGATTGCTAGGTCAGAAAGCAGCTTCGGAGAGACATCCCTAGGGGAGAGATAGATCAGGGTGGGTCCCAACCAGGCTCAAAGAAAAGGTGCCCTGGCCAGGGAGAGAAAGAAAACAGCTCAGCAAGCCTGGGATAGGTCAAGGGCACCAGCCAGCCCTGTGCTGAGTCAGCTGTCTCTTAGAACTGAGCACCTATATTCACCTGCTAGCACCCCAAGGCCAGGCAGGGGAGCAGGCAGGAGCCCAGGGTGGACCAAAGGTGCCTGAGGCTCTGGTTCCCACCAGGCCTGGGCCTGGATTCAAAGCAAGTTTGTAAAACAGGAAATCTGACAGACAAGGGGGAGGGAGAGGGGAGGGCAGGAAAATACCCTGTTCCCATAAGAATTCTGGGAAAACACATAGCTAAGACAGGAAGAGAAGGAAAAAAGTGGAAAGAAAGCAAAACAAAGCGAGGAGTGAATGTGGAAAGCTGGAGGGACAAGAGACCACGCACAGCTAGGCTAACAGAGGCCCAGAGAAGACAGCAAGAGCCACCGTGTGGCACTAACGGGGGCAGTGCGGGGGGGGGGGGCAGCTTGCTACCCACCCTCCATGCCACACAGAAACCTTTCTAGCCCTGAGTCAATCCTACACACCACGGGGAGCTGAGGGTGACTCCTGCTGCCTGGAGGGTGAGCCCAGCTCCCAGGTCTGAAGAGGAGTGCTCTGGTCCAGACAGGGCCAGGAGCTTCTTCACCCCCCAACCCTTAGTGCGACCCCAGAGAACAATCCCAGCCTACCGGCAAGCACAGCAGTGGCAGAAGGGATATTAAAAAAAAACAAACCAAAAACAATAACAAGAGCAGTTCCTGCCTTACTCTGGGCATCACGACTTCTGAGCACACAAGAGGGTAATATCCAAACAGTCTGCCCATCACTACACCCCAAGGAATACAGTTTCAGAAAACCCATTTTACAGAGGAGGTAATCAATGTCCAAAGTGAGGGAAGGCTCCCCAGGCCTCCTCTCTGACCTTGGGTTTGAGGAGGGGACAGTCCCCTCCTGGCTCTGGGACTTCAGCCGTCCTGGCAGGGGATCCTTTCACTTGCCTGTCAAGGGCAAGCTCTGCCACTGCTCCTGTGTCTCAGCCATACCAGCCGCTGCCGAGTGGACGCCTGTCCCTAACTGGCAGCGTTTATTGGCCGCTCCCTAGAGGTGGACAGCAGACACAAGCCAAGCACTTCATGGGATCATCCTTTTACTTCCACAGCCTTGTTTCTGTTTCGCTACTCCTGCTTTAGGGACAGAGCACTGTGATTTTTCTCAAGGGGACCAAGATGGACTAGAGCTCTGGTCCCATAGGAGGTTTAGCGCACTCAGCTCTGCCCCAGCTCCTGGTGTAGGAGCCATCTTACTCTAAGCCCAGACCTGCGGGACAGCCCATGTGTGCACCAGGTCCCATTCTGACCACCAGCACATCCCAATCTTCTGGCCTCTTGGCTCAAGGATACCTGGGATTTCGTTACATTCTATCTAGTGCTCACCCTGCCTCACTGCCTACAGGGACTGCTCTGTCCAACTGCAGCAAGGCAAGGAGCACACGTTAGAGCCAGGAGGGCAAGACCTGAGAGCAGGGGATGTTGAAAGGAACATCTGGATACCCGTGCAATTGGGGGGTGGGGTGCAGGGGACCCCCGTGGGCTTCTCCCCGGGACCTACACACTAAAGAGTTAGAACCCAGATTCTAATGAGGGCCTTCTCTGTATTTTAAATGCTCCCTCCAGCTTGGACGCTACCCAAATCTGGGTATCTTTTAGCTTTATCCCTACCCCTGACCCCTATTCCTATTTTATAAGAAAGAAACGCCTAGTTCCAGAAGAGTCTCAGGGACAAACGTGACCATCACTCCCGGCTCTGCCCTGCCTCCCAGCCCAGGAGCTAAGAGACAGACTCAGTGAAGTCGGACTCCAAAGCCACAAGAGTAGGGAGTCACTTCAAGGCGTCATGGCAGCAGGGAAGAAGACATATGCATATTCACATATCATATCTCACACAGTAGCACACGCCAATGCACACAAAGGGCATAATGGCTATGGCTGCCTCCCCCCCCAGAAGTAGGAACATCAGCAGTACACAGTTCGTGGAGTTACTTAGCTCCCCAGCCCCAAACCACCGGCAATCTCAGACCTGATATGCCCTTAAAAAACAAAACAAGCAAATAAAAACCTCCTCCCAGAAGATAAAAGGGGGGAAAAAATCAACTAAATCATTTCATCAAGGATCCTGCAGTGTGTAGGACTACACTCAGAACCGGCCCCAGCTGCCTGTAACACAGTAAGTAGCATACTGGGTCATGGGCGTCTAGCCCCTGCCTCTAACTCCCCACATCATCAAAATGTGCCTACAAGGAACAGGGTGGGAGGCATAGAAGGCCTTGTGGAGAGAGAAAGAAAACAATTCTATATGGACGAGCCCCGCCCCTGACTCCCAACATCACACAGTACCCCAGGGGATCAAGCACCCACCTGCCGGTAGCGGCGTTCTGAGCACACCTTGCAGAGCCCATTGAAGCGGTTCATGGCTGTGGGTCCTGCCTCGGCTGCCTCCCCATGAAAACCCAGCTCTCCCTCCCCCCCAGCAGTGGGAGCCCACACTGCGCCCCGTCAGCCTGGCATGACCGCCCTGGGAAGCCCGCCCCTCAGAAGAATGGCAGGAAGTCACCTCTCACCTCCCCAAGCCCTGTCTGCGCTGTGTGCCTCTGCAGATAAGCCCGAAGGCTTCCTGAAACCTCAGAATGACAAGGAAGAGGGAGAGTTTTATATTAAAATTCCTGTCAACTAGTTAGTATTCCTCAGGCCTGGCGGGGAGAGGGCGCCTTTGTTCTGGCTGCATTCTCTGCCCTGGGCCACTCTGTGAGTCCAGTGTTCTCACAAACACCCCTCACTGCCTCCTAGAAGGAAACTCAAGCAGAAAACACACCCTGTTCTGTAGCAGCATGCCTCGCAGCAAATCCCAGGGTCCCCAGGAGCAAATCCAGGAGACTAACCCGGTGGGGACAACCTGGGATGTCCTGGCCACTGCTCTCATAAACAAGCCATCTTAAGCCAAGGGATACCAAACATCTAGAGGCAGATGGGCCCTCAGGAGCTACTTAAAAGTCAGCCTCTTCATTTACAAAAGTGGGCTGTGTGGCAGGGCTGGTGGCACACAGACCATATATGGTCCAGTGTGCAAATGGGCTCACGGCCATGTGGGTACCTGCATCAACATCGTAACAACAAAGAAGTGGAGGCCAAAGGGCGTTATAGCGGAATGCCAGGTTAGAAGCCAGGCCCTGCACTCTGTACCTTGCAGTCCCAGGATCAGGTCTCCTGAGTAGCACAGCCTGAACCAGCCCCCTCGGCCCTCCTAGGTACTCCTGAAGAAGCCCAGATGCTCACTCATGTCGTTAGAACAGAGGCCGTCCCTTGACTTGGCTGCTAAGTGACCATGGGCAGGTGACCTACACCTCTAGGTCTTTCAAATAAAGGATCTGAATAGGGGGCCTCTTATTCCCCCACACCTCTCCCAGTCCACTGTCTCTGCTGGGCACCGTGGACATCTTCAGATATACAAGTCCCCAAAGCCAGTTCACCTCAGAACAGTGTCCTTAGGGACCTGGGACAGTACGCAACATCTAGCAAAAAGCAGGTCTTTCACAGGCCACCTAGAGACCTGCAATGTTGATATCTGGGTAATTCCCAAATGTGACAAGGATGGCTCTACTGTCGCTCCCTACTCACAGAGAGTGGGGAGATCTTTGGAACTATCCCTGAGGCTAGAGGACGCTTCTAAACCCCCCAGTGAAACCAAAGAAAACCGCATCTGGCAAGTTACTATGGCACTATAATGGGAGCTGGGTGTTTGTACGGGACACACTGAAATTACCGAAAATGAAATAAAAGTTGCAGCTCAGTTCCTTGGTCTCAATTTCTACAGCCAGGTGCACAGAAGCAGCTGGCAGCAAGAAGCTCCTATGGTGAGTCATGATATTCTGAATGAGATGTTCCACAAGGGACTGACCCATGGCTCTGCCCCAGAACCAGGCTGGGGTCCACAAAGGTGTACCCGCCCCATACTGTATGAGGGAACAGATGAGTGTACAACAGCACCCACGGGGCTACATGCAATACAAGAGGCCAAGGAGCATGCCAGCACCAGCATCACGTCTTCTCAGGGAGGACACAGTGTGGCATGGTGCCCAGAAAGGAGAAAAACACACTCTTTTCAGAGGCTCTGCCTACCTCTTGTTGGCTGTGTGGCCACACTGACATCACAGCCTTGGATCTATATGTCCCCTTATCTGTAAGGTGGGATGGTGACAACCACCTCACAGGAGGTGAGTGTTAGATCACAATGGCACCTGAGGGGCTAATTGTTCCCCGTGAGTTTGATTTTCCTTCTCCTAGATAAAGAAAACCGTGAGTCACCATGGCAGGCTCTCCAAAGAGATTGAATGAACTTTGGACAGTTCTTCCAAATCCCATATGACATTCCTCCCTAGATGCAAAGCTGGTAGGAAGACAGAAAGCCATCAATTTCAGGTTCAGGGGCCATGACTGCTTCCCACCCTTAGCAGGCTTAACCTGCAAAGATGACTTGGCCATGGTTCTAGGAGAAAAAGAGATTCTGGGGACCTGGAGGAGGGAGGATTCTCTTTCTAGAAGGAAAAAAACCCAGAAGGATCTAGTCACATGCATTTCCTGGCTCTCTCCTACCCCTGCAAAGTCATGAATAACCAAGACCCCCATATACAGGGCAATTTCCAATGACACTTCTTAGAAAGGTTACACTCCTCTTTCCCAAGGGATGACTTGCTGAGTTCCAAACACCAAACACCACTTGCCCTCTTTCACAATCACTTCCTGAGCTCAGAGGCTGACAAAGTGGGGACCGGAGACCCTAGAGCCATGCTCAGATTCCACCAGTCCCAGCCAGGAGTGTCCCCCACCACCTACCTGGAGTTTCTCCCCATCCTCAGGGTCCCCGCCTCCTGGAATTCTCAGCAGCACATCTGGAAGGTGAAAGACCTGGGTCAGAAAGCTCCTACTGGCATGAGGGTCCATGGTGCCAATTCTGGCTTCCAGGATAGGAGGAGGCCATGGTTCAGAGCAAGCAGAGGCCTGGTAGCCAGGTAAGCAAGGTATCACGGGGTGGGTGGGTGGGGCATGTTCTGAGACATAAAGCCCAGGGAGGAGACTCTTGGGAAGTCAATGAAGCTTCTGTGAGTGAGGCAGAGAAGTGTGATCTGTGTAAATCCACGTGGCACAAACTCTGAGGGAAGCCCACCATACGCCATTGATGTCCTGGGCAGAAGCAGCCTGCAATCCTATAGGCACTAGCAAGAAGCACGACGGAGGCAGAGGCTGAGGCGTCATTCAGTAAGGGTCAAGGAGCTTCACAGGGCTTGTACACACACCTCTCAGAGGCTGGAGCCGCCGCCTCGCCACCTTGAGGTGCTTGGTCCGGCCCAGGTCTTCCCCTAGCAGATAGTACCAGCCACTGATCTCCTGTCGTGAGAGAAGGAATGATACAATCAGACCAAAGAGGCAGAGGGCACAGGTCAAGGTACCACTAAGCCCTCAAAAGAGCTGCAGCTGGACATCATTCCTCAGAGGCAGGTGGTCCAGCCTCATTGCCCCCAAGGTTGTCACCTGCACCTCCAGGAAGCCTTCCCAGATGCTCTCTGGACAGAAGTGATTGTCCCTCAGCCACTTAGGTCTAGAGGACAGCTATGAACCTCCCTGCTTCCTGACTCCTGCTTACTGAGCCTGGTAAACAGTAGGTGCTCACTAAGTATTTGTTTCCAGAACAAAAAGGAAACAGTAAACAGCAGTAGAGAGGCCACAAAAGACCCTGTGCGGTCTCCGTAAGAAGCACCTTTCTGAGGGGCACTGGAGCCAAGGCTGCAGCCAGGAGATCAAAGGAACCTCCACAAAACCATCTCTTGACTTTGTTCCAGGACACAAAGCTGGGTGGCAGGGCTTCAAACCAGGCCACGAGGACACTTTTCAAGATGTGTGAAAGAAGTGCGTGCACCCCTCTTTATTAGGAGCTTCCGGGTTGGGGCTACAGTGCCAAGTAAGGCAACTGAGGGGAATGTCATCACTGTCAGTGCTGCCCACTCCATCTGAGCATTTCTTGCACCCAGAAGATAGATCAAGAGGACTCTTGTAGAGGGGTACCAGAGGTGCCTGCTCCCCTCATCCAGAGCAGGTTGGGAGTACCCTACATGCCACATGAATTGCCATGGCATCCTGGCATCCACCAGACTCAGCACTTCCTAGGGGACCAAAGGGCTGCCAAACTTCTCTCTGGAAGAGGACTCAAACTCTTAGCCAGGCCACCAACAACAGTAGCTGATAATTTAGGCTACCAACACCTGCCTCAATGGGACACCATGTCACAGAGATCAGCTCAACCCAAACATTTCCAAGTTCAGCATGGCTGTACCAGCCAGGGCCTAGGCGGGCTATTGTTCCAGCAACTTCCTGTGAGCTCACCTTATCTGGAGTCAAGAGAGACCTCACCCCAAAGCTCATGCAGCCGATGAGGGCACGTTGCCTAGGAAAAGAGCAGAGAGTGAGTCTCCCGCTGTCTGTTCAAGGTAGTCCTCTGTCAAATGTTCTACAGTCTACGCGTAGCTTCCTGAAGATCACTTCCACCTGTTTGTGTTCCTTTGCTCTTCCTACTTTGTGAGGTAGGCAGAGGAGGTCTACCCAGTTTCCAGAGGAAAATACCAAGCTCAGCTGGTCCCCTTCCCAAGGACACAGAATACTTAGTTGTCAGGGCTGAGGAAACCCAAGCATCCTAGGTCTGGGCAGATGCTGCACTCTCTGATGCCACAGGAGCTTAGGCTACTATGAATGTTTTAGCTGCTCTAGTACTGACTAGGTAAGAGGGGGCTGTCCCCATCAGAGACCTCTCAGCCACCACCTCAGCTGGGGGTATATAGCAAGAAGAAAGTTATGGGACCTCAGCTCACATAGCTTTGCCCCACATCCAAGCAGGGCCTTAGCGGTTCTCACATGGCTGGAGACCAAGTTCCAAACAAAACCAACACACAAAAGTCACAATGACTGGACTGTCAACGTGGCAGGCAGGCATGAACCAAGGTCAGGCTTCATACATTACCAGACTAGGGTGAGGGTTAAAGTTCAAGCTGGGCCTCTTGAGTAACAGAAATTCAAAGAGCCCAGAGAATATCCAACCATCAGGAACAGATTAACAGCTTTTAATGACGGCATCAATTAATGCTAATGAAATGGCAGCACTTGCTATTGTCAGAGAAAAGGGTGCATCCAAAGCTACAGTTTCATGGGAAACAGCCACAAATGACCAACAACCTCTGTGTCTGGTAGATGGGATTGTTAGTAATTTTTGTTTTCAAATCTTCAACAGGGAAACAGTCACCGCTTTTGCAATGGTGGTGGGGAGGGACATAAACATATGTCTAAGTACCTCTATTGTACAGCATTGTACTCGACTCTGACACTTGAGCTTTTTTTTTTTTTTTTTTTAGTTTTTGGTTTGGTTTTTATTCCTCTCCTTTCTTTCTGCAGCTCCCAACTCCAATTCCTTTGTAGGTTGGTTTAATTATTATTTACAAACACAATGCATATTTAGGCTGGAGCTTAACTCTGACAACCCAACCCTCACTATCTGCAGGGCCTGCATAGGTGGAGGAGTTGGCCTGTCTTGGGAGGCACAGTGTTAAAGTCAAAGACGCAAGTAGTAAACTCCCTGCAGATGCACCTCCCAGGAGGCTGGCCTACCGGGCCAATCCTCAGCAGCATCCTAGTGCCGCCTACAAAATCTGCCTGAGGTTTTGAGCTGTAAAGCTCATGCCTAGATCCAAATCCAGTTGGTTCAAGGCAGCGTCTGGGCACCGGAGTCCTGAGAAAGTTCTCCAGGGGTTTTTCAAGGCATCCACCCACGGTCAAGCAGAGGTCAAGAAGCCTCCATAAATACATATTGTTTGGATTCTCCGGAAAGGTGGCAGCTTGCCACCTGATAGTTGTAAGCACAACAAAACTAGCTTCTCCCAGGCGCCCAAGCCAAGTGAGGCGCAGGGACACAGAGCACTGCGGACTGGTCCCCAACACTGGCCATCTGCCGGCCAACCCATGTTCTGTACCACAGCCACAGGACTGGGACCTCAGAGTTTAGCCAGCTTATCTCTCTCCATTGGCATCACTTGGTGACTTCTCCAGCTGTGGCTCATGGCTCCTCCTCCCTGTCCCCATCATACAAGGCCTCGTTAATAACTTGCTCAAGGCGTGTAATGCAGTCACCCTAATTAAACACCCCCACTCTCACCTTCCTACCCCACCATTCTGAACAAATACTCGTCCCTCTTAGAAAGGGGCCAGAGTGGCACTAGTAGGCTAGACTGCCACAGCAGCAGACACTCAGACGGCTGCCACTGGAGGACCAGCCTTTATAGGCTCTACTAACGTGCTCCCGGCAAGTTTGTTCTTCTCCTCAGCACATTTGGGAGAGCCTTGGCCGGAAGCGGGGTGATGTACACTCTGCTTTCATGCTGTACATTTCCTGTCTCCAGGCTGGGGCTTTCATTGTAATAAACACTACCTCGCCCTTCACTGCTGTAAGCGGAATTTTTATTCCCTGGTGCTTAGAGAATGCTAAATGGTTAATAGCCTCCCTTGAGCTTTGCTTCCTGCTAAGGGGCCTTCAGTGATTTCATGATCATTCAGGCAAAGCAAATTGTCACAATTAATGTCCACAAGCAGGAACCTTTCTCTGAGTGTTCTTCAATTAGCTGCTTCTGAAGGCTGCTTTCGCAAAGCCTTCGGAGGAAGAGCTGCTTGTATAAGCAGGCTGAGCACACAGCAAGGTACCAGCCAGCTTACCACCTTGGGCTGGTGCAGGAGAGGCTGGCACTTTCCCTCTGTCAAGAGGCTCTGGAACCACGCCTTGGTCACTGCTGACTGCCAAGGTTTCAGCTCCAGGCTTCTGCACTCTGCTAAGGCTTGACAAATGGGGGGCATCCATCATGCCCATGGCTGGCAGGCACTGGGCAAGGAGCCCCAGTGTTAAGGAAACAAGACAAATAGGCAGGAGTTTGAATAGCAGTTCAAGACAGCAATACGGGGCCTGGCACAAGACTGAGTGAGATTGACAGATGAACAGTGCGGGCAACAAATTGTGAAGGCGCAGGAGGCAGTTGGGCTGGGAAGCTTGCAGGAGGTCTAATGAGCTGGGCCAGAAAGACTGAGAGGGAGGGCATTTCAGAGAGACGGGACAACCAGTACAAAGGACCAGCATAACTTTGCGGAGTGCACGGCAGAACAGTGCTCAGCTTACCGCAAAAGGTGAAACTCATTACGTTTTCTGGAGGAAGGCACACTAATTTACTCATTCGAGAACCTTAAACTATTTTGTATCATAGGGTTATATAATTTAATTTTTTTTTTTTTTTGGTTTTTCGAGACAGGGTTTCTCTGTGTAGCCTTGGCCATCCTGGACTCACTTTGTAGACCAGGCTGGCCTCGAACTCACAGCGATCCTCCTGCCTCAGCCTCTCGAGTGCTGGGATTAAAGGTGTGTGCCACCACTGCCCGGTTATAATTTAATCTTTATTTCTAGTCCAATGCCTTAAGCTGAGTACATGTCTTTCTGTTCACTTTTTCCTTTGTGCTACATACACGACCCATCGTTGGTTAGAAGTTTTCTGATGTTAGGACACACTGAGGCCCTGTTTGTAAAAAGGTTAAAAGAGAGGTTACCCCTAGAGTATTGAGGGTGGTGCCTACCACAGGGCAAAGAAGACCTTCCATACATACTGTATTCTTTAATTTTATATATATAGATAATTATATGTGCTTTCCACTTCTTTCTTTTCTTTCTTTCTTTCTTTCTTTTTTTTTTTTCCCCCGGTATTTTTGAGACAGGCTGTCCTGGAACTCTCTCTCTGTAAATCAGGCTGGCCTCGAACTCACAGTGATCCACCTGCCTCTGCCTCCCGAGTGCTAGGATTAAAGGTGTATGCCTGGCTCATACGTGCTTTTCTTAAATCTATTCACTTCCTTCTATAATGGTCCTCTACACTGACGAGTCAAATGTCTGTCTTTCAGAGGAACAATTGCACTTCTCTTCTCTGGCTACAAGTTCAGAAAGTGCTATAAACGATATCAGACCTTTCAGTTTGGCTTCTGCTTATTATCCAACAGGAATTCCAAACAGCTCAGCTCCACGTTCAACAGCACCGGAGGCACTAGATGGATTGCTGCTGTCTGAGTGTGATTACGTCTTTATGGTTCTGTTTCCTTACAAGTTGTTACATATATAATATATATTATACTGATGAAGCGTGAAAACGTGGCATTTGCTTGAAAACGAGCCACTGGAGGAGGAGGAAGTGGGTGGAGCAGGGAGAAAGAAGATTGAGCACATTTTGATAACAGATGAATGGGGGCTATGCATCTCTGGGGGTTGACAGCTGCCTTCTATCTTTGCTTCTCTTTGAAGAGGTCTATAGTTTAGTTTTGTTTTTTAAGTTTATCAGGCCACTTTATTAAAGTGGCTGTAATTTTTTTTTAATACTCACAGAACTTTGAAATTGGAAAAAAAAAAAAAAGGCCCTAGAGATGGCTGAATCTTACAGAGAAGGAAACTGAGGCATAGAGTTGGGAAAGGCTGGTCCACAATCTCTCATAACCAATGAGAGTGGCTCTCCATCAATGGCTCCCCTTCCAGGATTCCGTGTGTCTGTGATGGGTGGTGTATGCACACAGATGTGTAATGTCAGGTATCCTGCTCTGCACCTTATTCCCTCAGGACAGACTCTCTCACGGAAGCTAGTGCTGGGCAGGCAGCTAGAAAACCCCAGTCATCTTCCCATCTCCCACCCCGCACACTGCTGGGAGATTATAAGCTTGTATGCGGCTGGCTTGGCTTGCATGACTTTTCACATGGGTGCTAGAGATTCAAATTCAGGTCCGCATGGTTGCACAGCAAGTGCTCTTGCCCACTGAGCCATCCCCCAGTGCCATCAGGACTTCCTGGCACACCCTGTCTCTAGTAGGCATCTATAGGCACCACTGGGAGGACCTCTCTCCCTCTTGTTGCCTCCAGGTTTCAGGATGCATCCACTGCACACTTGACTAGATTGTTTATAGAAAGCTACACTACCTGTGTTGAAGAAACATTCAAGGTTGGAGGAGCAAGCCACTGACAGGGAAGGAGAGTGGCTTTGTGGTCATTTGTCATGTGCAGGAGGCAGGGCCACTGCACTGGGATGTGACTACAAGTACAAAGATTTGGCTGCTGACTGCCTGGATTTGCAGCTGACTTTTTTCCCCCCCGCCCCTGCATTCCAGCTGTGTTACTCTGGACAAGTTACATAACCTTTCTGTGCCTGTTTTCTCTCCCATAAAAGAGCAGAGAGGGGATTAAATTAGATGAGGCATGCCATGGGCTTACTGTTCACATAGACTAAATTCATTAACTACCAGCTGTTATATAACCTCAAGGTATTAATGCCTTCATGGGTGTTTGAGAGAATAAATCAGAATCTTCACCCCTCAAAACCTGCATTAAATGAGATAATGTATAGAAAATGTTTGACATGGAGAACAGCTCAGTAAACGTTTGTCCCCACCACCACCACCACCACCTCCCCTAATGGCCTTTCACCTTGAGAAGTCAAATGTCTGTCCTTCAAGGAAGGACAATTTGATTTGGGAGTGTTCGCCAGAGCCAGGGTTCCCTGCAGCTGCTGTCTGTCTGCTCCAGCTCAGAGCATTTCAGAACACTGATAAAGAAGAGTCTGCTTTAGGACGTCGCCACCACTGGGAGGCTAAAAACAACCAGCCTGATGCTTACAGCCTTGGTGGAGCCATGTGCTCCACAGGCAAGCCTGTCTGAGCCTGCCCCGGCCCTCTTGAGCTTAGGGCTGGGACTCTGACCATGAGTCCGGCTGTGTTTTATTTAATAAAGAATCTCACTTTCCCAAAATAGGCAACTAGCGGAGACAGTGTCCTGATCAGGCGGCCTCGCTGGGGGCTGACTCATTTTCCCCAGCCTCACTTTCTCTTCCAAAAATGTGACCCGTATTGCTGGCTCTTCCAGAAGCTCTGCCTTGCCTGCTTCCCACAGAAGGCTCAGCTCCAGCCTTCACCTCCACGAAGAGCTTGCTGAGCATCCCTCTGCTTCTCTGACATTCCTCTGGGCATCCTTCAGGACCCCCGATGCAGCTTACTGACCCTCCAAATACAGGGCCTGACACTCAGTGCATCCTGGTGGTGTGTCTCATTCTTTGCTGGACTCAGCCTAGCACCTAGTAAGTAAAATACCTGTTACCAGGGTGATAGCCCCACATCCATCCATATCCACACTCTCAAGTCTCTTTCACTGCTCCTCCAGAGAGATATATGAATGCTCAGTATCTAGAATGTTGGTTGCCAGGCAGTGGCAGACGGATGGATGGGTGGGTGAGTGGATGGATGGACGGATGGATGGGTAGATAGTACCCTGAGCATCACTCTGTGATGAAAAGTAGATTCCATCAAAACAAATATTCTTGATTCTCAAAGTTAAATGGGACCCCCCTATAAAAGCATGTTAGCTAAATGGGATTTATGTTTCCAGAAGGAACGCATGAGTCAGGGTGGAGTTCAGTGGCAGAACATTTGCCTGGTGTGTCCAAGGCCCTGGGTTGGGTTCAATCTCCAACATGGTGCATCTACAAAAAGCATTCAACACCGCGCCCCCCACCCCCTGCTCCCATTGTCCAGGCCTAGGCTGGGGAGCTGAGCTGATTTTCATTCACGTGGTCCCCTTTTAAATACATTCAGCTCTACTCTGTGCTTGCTGGACAAGGGTTGCTGGCCACCACGTCTCCCAGATTGTTCTACTGCACGAGCGCACGTTGCTCCTGGTCCAGTGGGCCTCAGCAGGCAGTGCTTTCCTTCGCAGCCAATCCCCAGGCTGCTCGCCTACTGCATCCCTGACCCACACCGCCGTGACACCTGCCTCTCATTATTCACAACCACAACTGCCTCCTTTGTCCCCCACTGCCTGCAAGATCAACCTGCCACACACACACAAACACACATCCTCGTCACACCTAAACCATGAGGCCTCCTCACGGCAGCCTGAAGCTACCACAACTGCCGCTGCAACCTCAGTACTTCCCGCTTACTCATGCATGCCTGGCCCAGAATGTTCCTTCCTTCTTTCTTTGTCTAATTCTTTTTTTTTTTTAAGATTTCTTTATTATTATGTATACAGTATTCTGCTTGCCTGCACACCCACAGGCCAGAAGAGGGAATCATATCACATTACAGATGGTTGTGAACCAAGATGTGGTTGCTGGGAATTGAACTCAGGACCTTTGGAAGAGCAGGTGGCGCTCTTAACCACTGAGCCATCTCTCCAGCCCCTCTTTGTCTAATTCTTATTCTCTTATTGAAATGGGTTCAAAATCCCATTTATCCCATGAAACCCTCCAAGTCACCTTCCCACACTTACTCTCTTTTTCATTCATCCTGTTCTATTTGTGAGGTTAGTATGTATTAGGCATGCATGTGCTGGGTACTAAGGACAGTAGTAACTCAGAGCAAAGTAGGCCCAGTGATAGCAGTGCACAGTGCCCTATGGAACTGGGTTACATGCACGCTGTTGCTGTAATTTATCTCCAGACACTGCCTAGGGTCCCTTCCTAGACAGTGGGCACCTTCAGAGCAGAGTCTCTGTGTGTGCTAATTGGCATTGCTTGGGGGGGGGGGGGAGAGAGAGTTAAGCCCTGCCCTGTTGATACCAAGAGTTCAGCAAATGTTCATTGACAAGGGTGTCTTGGCCTCCCCTTTGTCATCACCTCCATGTGATAGAGACTCAATGTGCCAGCCTCTACAACTCATTTATCCTGAAGGCACAAAGTAAGTCCCTACTGCATGCTGGCACCTCTAACCCAGAGAAGCTTCTCGGTCCAGCTCAGCAGGTGTCCTCACCTGGTCTCTCCAGCCCTGTTCCACACGGTCACCAGAAGACGCTTCTGATCTCCCTCCTCCGGGACAGGACTAGGACATAAAGCAGAGCACCAGAGCGTTAGGAGGGCCCAGGTCTAGGCCAGGCTCACAGAGCTGGCTGTGGTTACAACACAGCTGAGAAGCAATCGACACAATTGGCTAGATACAGTGCCACGGGATGGGAGATGCAGCCTCACGTGCGTAATAGCGTTTCGACTACATCGTTAAGGACCGAAAGGAGGCTAGGACACACCATTATAAAACATCCCTGTGTTGTAAACACACGAGGAGGTGCACGCCCACATGAATGGAGGGATCTCACAAGAACTGCACCAAGGCATCTCTGTGTGAGTAGGAAGGCTCTGAATACTTTCTGCTTCCTTCTTTTTATTCACCCATGTTGTCCAATTTTGCATAATATGCAAAATTACCTTGTGAAGTGAGGAGAAAAGGCAAAATATTATGATTCATTCTCACTCACAGGAAAAGACTGAATGCCCATGACCTTCTCATTGGCCCCAGAGTATCCAGCGATGGGGAATAGAAATAACAGTAACAGCAACAACAGCAGCTCCCCCTCTGATGGGCTCTGCCCCACGTCCCACTTAAGAGTCCCCAGCTCCCCGGGCAGGAACTATTATTAACTCCATTCTACACATGAGGAAGCTGGGGCTCAGAAAGGTTAATGAGTTTAACTAAAGGGGGGGGGGGGAACGGTGAGCAGGTAACACCGCCCTCAGCTTGGAAAATTCCTTCTATTGAAGGTGAAAACTTGGCCAGAGGCAATGGGAAACTGGCTACACATTTCGGGGGGCCTGCCAGCCCTAAATCTAGTTACCGTAGTTAGGAGAGCCAGCCAAGAGACACGTTATCACTGTGGGCCTCACTGCTGGGTCCAGGCCAGGCATACAAGGACACGGGGGGATGAGAAAACAAAGGCATCCTTCAGAAGTCACTGGTTGTTCTGTTTTAGATCTGTGTCTAGATCTGGCAAACAGAGATCTTTCCAGACAGACCCTCCCTGCCTCTCCTTCTCAAGGGCCTAGCTGTTCCCGACTCTTACATGAAGAAGTGCTCGCGGAAGGCTGGGTCTCTGCAGCCTGGGATGGTCTGTGTCTTCTGGCAGCATAGCTGGTTGTCTTCAGGGATCAAGGAAATCTTGAGCGGAGAAAGTAAAAGCGTTAGGTGAGCTCGGAGCCACACAGTCACCCAAGCCCCACAGCTAGCTCTGAACAGCTCCAACCTAAAACCTTCCCAGAGTTCTTCAAACCGGCCTGGGAGGGGGCAGAGTGCAGCGCTCTTGTATCACAAACATGGAGCCTGTGGCCAGTGGGATGGACACCAGGGCAGGGAGTCATGGCGCTGGTATCAAGAAGGCAGCGACAAGGGGGGCCGGGGGCACAAGTTCATCATCTTTACCATTCTCTCAACCAGGAAGGTCTTGCCAAAGTCAAAGGCCTCCTCCCTTCTAAGACCCCAGGAGCTCCTTGGCATCTGTTCCCTCCCACAAGGGGCCCAAGGCCATGCTTTCACTACCCGTACTGTCTTCCCCAGGCCCAGGCATCCACCCTGGTTCCCAGCTCTTGGAAGGAAGGGCTTCAGGAAGTAGAGGGAAGAGAGTGTCAGGCCTGCACTGGGCATCTTGGTTGCTGCACTCTGAGATGTCCTTGGTCTTTGGCTTCCTTCCTGTCTCCTTCACCCCTGTGGTCCACTGCATTCACTGCCAGGGTCTAAGCCAGAAAGACCTCCCAGCCCTCAGAGAAACCCGCTCTCCTGCCCAAGCCTAAAGGTTCTGCCTCTAGTTCAGTGGGGAACGGGATGAAGGTGCTACCCTCCATAAGAATGCTTGTAACCAGCATGGTCACAGGGGCCACTGTGTGGATTGCCAAGAGCACCTTTAAGAGTGTAGCTCTTGCCCAAAGCCCTAGAGAACATGCCAGTCAAAACAAAAAACAAACAAACAAAACAAAAGTCTAGGCCAGCACTTAGCCTCGTAAATGCCCAGAGACCCAGTGAATGAGGTGGTGGTCACTACTTCAAGCCCCAAACCCACAGGTGTGCTTGGACCTTGAGACTGCACCCCAGGACATGGCTCCCCAGCACCCCACACCTGCCTATAGTCCCATCACATACCTTCACATAGGGATCACAGATGCCAGGCTCTTTGCTCATCAGGCCTTTGCCTTCTATGACTAAAAGAGAATGGAAAAGTTGGTGGGGGGGGTGAGTAGGGGTGGGGAATATATACACATATGTCAGCACAGGCATGCTCTTACTAATGGAAAGATATGAAAATATAAGGCAGATCTGTGGGCAGTGGGATTCTGACCCCTACCCCTGGTCTCTCAGTTGACGTGCTAACTAATGGTTGTTACCTTTTCTCTGCCTGGTGTCTGCCACTCCCCACCACCCCCATGTTCTCACAGCACCCTCACTGTGGTAAAGAATGGAGTGTATCTCACTCCCCAAGGCTTATAGCTGGAAGGGAACTTACAACGTATTCGGTCTAAACCATCACTGAGTGAGGGAAGAGTGATTGCCAGGAAGACCCAGAACTATAAGAAACTTGTGTAGAAAAACAGAGCAATGGAAATGGCAGTTAGATTAGACCCCATGTCTCCTGACTCCCAGTCCAGCGCTCTCTCTACCTTCCAGGACGGCCTCCAGGGACGGGAGCCCAAGCCGCATGGAGCACCGTGCTGTGCAGTGAACAATGTCACAGAATGGTCACAAGCTCAGAGTCCAGAGGCAGGCAGACCATACGTGAAGCCAGCCTCACCATTCACTCTAGCACCGTGTGTGCTAGAGTGAGTAACTCCGGCTTCGTCAGACTGAACGCTCTGTGTCCCCAAGAGTTTGTGATGATATTCACCCCCCTTGACACTTACGCTTTTAAAATAAAGAATGTTTCTAAAGTGCCCACTACACTACCTGGCCAATAAGTGACCATTCCACAAAATGTTTGCTAAGTAGAAAGAAGGAATAAGGGGCTGCGGTATGGGTCAGTTAATAGAGTGTTTGCCTAGCATGCAGGAGGCCCCTGGTTTGATACACAGCACTACCAACAAAACAGAGGAGGAGGAGAAGAAAAAGAAGAGTAATTATGATAGAAAATAGATAAATAGATAGACAGACAGACAGACAGACAGGAAGGAGGGAAGGAAGGAAGAAATGGGACAAGTGCTTGCCATAAAGGTAAGAATGGCTCTCCTACCTGATGTCCTCGGGAATCAGGTGATAGGTCTTACAGAACCCAGATCTCTTGTTTTCCTTTGTGTTTTGTTTGGTTGGACCCTGGGGTTTGGCTCACATACAGCCCCAGCAGTCTCGGGCACGAGGCCTGGGAAGCCAGGCTGGAAGGGATGAAGGGCTGAGGCTGGGGAAAAGCCAAAGCAAACTACACAGGACAAATGGTGTGGCGGGGGCCAAGATGCATTTTGCAAAAAACTGTTTGCACAGCTGGGGAGAGACCCTGGCAGAAACGGAACACCCCTCTTTTGGTCCTTGGGAACTTCACATTGGGCCCCTTAAGGCCAGGAGCAAAGGACCCGGGCGCCTGCTGTTCTCTGTTCTGTATCCTAGCTACTGTTCTCTGAGAGTCTATCCCTCCTATCTAGGGCGTGGCTTTCCTGGACAGGAGCCAGGCCTGGTGACCTCCTCAGGGTCTTCCTGACTATCCACGGCAGTAAGGTAGCCCCGCCCACACCCTCACTGCACTCTTGTCATGGTGGGGAAAGCAAACCTCGGGCCATGATAAGGACCCCAAACTGGGAGCAACAAGCAGCCCCTGGGGCTGGGTTAAGGACAAGGAGTGACTCCTGGGCAGGAGCGGGGTGAGCAAAGCCAGCCTTTCTTCCTGAGGCCCACTGACGTCCTGGTTAGGTACAGCGCTTGCAAAATCAGAGGGAGGAAAGGCTCATTTTAGGAGGGAGTTGAACAAAAGAGGAAGGTTATTGCAGACACGGAGCAGCAGTTCCTGTGCAAAGGCACAGAGGTACCAGCAAAGAGGCTACATGCCTAAGGAGCAGACATTGCTGAGGAGTGTGGCACGTGGTGGGTAGAATGGGGAGGAGGAGGAGCCTAGAGAGACAGGTGGGGCCTCCCAAGCTAAGCTGTAGAGTCCAGACGCCAAGAGCTACAACAAAAGCATGGCGATACTCCTATGCTTGGTGGAAGGACAGAGGGATTACGTGGGCAAATCAAGTCCTCCCTGGCAACCCATAACACCACTTAGACACAGGGAAGTACTTCTCCTTGGTGTTCGCAGGCCCTGGCACAGCACCAATGCTCCACCACTAACTGCAATTCATGGCTTTCCGCTTTATCTTACTAGGCGTCTCCACTGTGTGCTGGACGCTTTACCAAATCCAACTCAGCTAAACATGAAACGACCCATGAGACGGTGGCTATTACCGTGTGAGGAGAAAACTGAGCTTGCTTGAGTTTACTTAGTGAGCAAAGCCTGCGAGCCACGACTCAGATTCTAGTGGCCTGTCTCCAAAAGCTAGGGCTTTAACCATAACACTGCCCATCACTGTGTGAGTAAACCAAATAATGAGTCGGGGGCGGGGGGGGGGGGGGGGGAGGGGAAGCCAGCAGGGAAGCTAGGAAGGCTTTTCCGTGGCCCTGCTTTGCTTGGCCCGAGTGTAACTTGGAGATGTTTAGAGGCAACTCCAGCCTGCTGAGGATACAGGTCCAGTAGCCAGACTCAAGACGCTTCAGGGTGAGGACAAAAAGATCCCCCACTTTGTCAGTGGACGAATGGCAGAAACAATGCCATAGTGACACAGTGCCCTGTCCAGCTCCAGGCAGGAGGGGACCGTCCCTCTCCTCCCTTGCTGATGCTGGACATAGCCATACTTACTGTGCAGCAGCAGAACCCGGTCCTGGGCATCAATGGACAGCTTCAGCTGACCTAAGGAGACAATGAAAGAGACACCTTTACCTCGGCTCCATGTTGGGGAAACTGAACATCAGTGATAAGGGAGCTCTCCTGTTCATGTGACGCTGTCCAAAGACGTGCATTATCTCTGATTTAAGGGTCTGTGTCCTCTCCCCATCAGGAGTGCCTTCCTTCTACAGTGGTCCCAGCCTGACGGATGCCATTCTGGTGACAGGGAGCTCACCCCTGCATGAGGCAGCCAAGACAGTGGACAGTGTCCATATTAGCAAAGGAGTAGGATGCAGGAAACTGCCACAGTCTGCCACAAGGAGGACCAGTTGCCATTGCTGGTATTATCCACTGGCATTTGTATGTGTGTATCCTTCAAGTAGGTTCGTACTAGAGACAAACTACCCACATATGCACACAGGCTGCTGAGAGAAAGGAACCATGGAAACTCCTGGGGTGCTGCCTGTAAAACCATCTATAGCCAGGCATGGTGGGGCACGCCTTTAATCCTAGCACTAGTGAGGCAGAAGTAAGTGGAGCTCTATGAGTTCGAGGCCAGCCTAAACTACAAAGTGAGTCCAGAACAGCCAGGGCTACACAGAGAGACCCTGTCTCAAAAAGAAGACAAATAATAAATAAATAAATAGATAGCTGTGCTGGGGGATGGTATGATCTGGTTCTATGTGGTCTGGTGTGGGGATATCATTGACAAGTTGATGTTTGGTTGGTTTTAGATTGTTATGTGTGTTCTTGTTTTGTCTGCGTGTGTGTATGTGCTTGTTTTGTCTGTATGTTTGTCTGTGCTTCTTGTGGCACCAAAGGTCAGAAAAAGGCTTGTGATCCCATGGAACTGGAGTTATGGATGGTTATGAGACACCATGTGAATACTGGGAACTGAAAGAACAACAAGTGTTCTTTTAAAAATATATATATTTATTTATTATTTATACAATATTCAGCCTGCATGTGAGCTAGCAGGCCAGAAGAGGGCACCAGATCTCATTATAGATGGTTTTGAGACACCTTGTGGTTGCTGGGAATTGAACTCAAGATCTTTGGAAGAAAAACCAATGCTCTTAACCTCTGAGCCATCTCTCCAGCCCACAAGTGTTCTTAACCACTGAACCATCCCAACAAGTTTTTAAAAGGGACAAATTGCAGCGCAAAACACCTGTTGTGTGCACATGCATGTTTAAAAAAAAAAAAAAAGGCAAAAGACACCAAATTAAACACAGAATTGCCTGGAGGAAAGAGAATGGGAAGTAGTTAAGAATTCCAATTTATGTTGTTTTCCAATCTTGTTGTTTTAACAATATAAACGCATCATAAGCAACACTTTTATAACTGAAAATGCAACACTCAGGAGATAAAGGCAAGAGGATCTCCAGTTCAAGGCCAGCCATGGCTATATAGCAAGAGCCTGTCAAAAAAGACCCTGATGTAGCTCAGTGCTAGAGTGCTTGCCTCGAATACATGCAAGGTCCTGGGTTCAACTCCCAGCACCACAAAGATGGATGGATGGGTGGATGGGTGGATGAATAGATGGACGGATAGATGGATGGGTGGGTGGGTGGATGAATGGATGGATCGATGGGTGGATAGGTGTCTAGATGGATGATGGGTGGATGGATGAGTGTCTGGGTGGATGGATGGGTTGGTGGGTAGATGGATGTATGGGTGGATGGGTGTCTGGGTGGATGGACGTCTGGATGGGTGTCTGGATGAGTGGATGGATGATGGATGGGTGGATGGATGGATGGGTGGATGAGTAGATGATGGATGGATGGGTAGATGGGTAGATGATGGATGGATGATGGGTGGGTGGATGGATGGGTGTCTGGGTAGATGGGTGGATGGACAGATGATAGGGGAGATGAAAAGAATGGAGGATAGGAGGAAATCAATTAGGGGAAGAGAAAGATGATGGTTGACCTGTTCTGGGAAGCAGATGATGATTGGAGACCTGAGTGGAGTGGCTGTTTGTTTCTGACTTCTCCTGTTTTTATTTAAATAAAAGAAAAATAAACTGAGGCTTCAGCTTAAGATAAAGAAATGGCTCACTGGGTAAAGCACTTATATGCAAGTGTGAGAACTTGAGTTCAGACCCCAGAACCCACTTAAAGACTGGCACAGTAGTGCATCAGTAATCCCCGTGATCCTGTGAGAGAGAGGAGGTGGAGACAGAGTCCCAAGAAGCCTGAGGACCAACTAATTTGGTGTATGCATTGGAAGACAACAACTGTCTTACTAGGGTTACTGATGCTGTGGTAAAACACCATGAGCAAAGCAATCTGAGGAGGAAAGGCTTTATTGATCGTACTTCCACATTGCAATCCATCATGAGTCAGTGCAGGAATCTGTAGTCAATTGGATACAGTGGCCATGGAGGGGTGCTGCTTATTTGCTTACTGACTCGCTTGCTCCTCATGGCTTGCTCAGTCTGCTTTCTTATAGAACCCAAGACCATCAGCCCACGGATGGCCCCACCCACAATGGGATAGTCCCTTCCCCATCAATTACTAAGTAAGAAAATGCCCTACAAGTTTGCCTGAAGCCCAATCTTATGAAGGCAGTTTCACAATTGAGGTTCCCTCCTCTCAGATAACTACAGCTTGTGTCAAGGTAACATAAAACTAGCCAGGCCAGTAAGGGCGCATGCTTCAAACAAAATGGAATCAAGGACCAACATTCAAGGTTGTCTTCTGACCTCTACACATGTGTCTTGGCACGTTTACTCCCACACTTGTGATATACATGTATGTATATACATATATACATGTATGTATATACAAAGAGACAGAGACAGAGAGAGACAGAGAGAGACAGAGATTAAAAACAAAACAAAAACCCCTCAAGTCCTGCTCACAGAGCCACACCCATCACACCCCAGACACATCAAAATTTCTGAGTCTAGCAGTGTCCTTGAAACCTCAGACACCCACAGGACTCCATCCACTCAGGGACATCAGCTAAGAGGCCAAGAGCAGGGCCTCTCCACATATGACCCCTGCCTCGCAGTCCCCTCCCTCTGCTATGCCACCTCCAGTGAGGGAAGTTAGCTTCCTGTAGTGAGAATCTTTTCTCTTTGATGCTCTGTCTAAATAGTCTGTCGGTAACTCACTAACCTGATTTGGTCCTACCAGCTGTGGGCTGTCTCCTCAAGACCCAGAGTCCTCCAGCCATTCCTCTGCCACAGTGAGACACCCTGTTACTATCCTAGCTGTTTGTCTCTTTGTGTGGCCTCTAAAACTGTGATGGTTCCGAGGCTTGGGCCTCATTACTGGCTAGAAGACAAGCAGGCAGCCTTTGGAGAACAAAAAGAAGGGAGTCCTGTGCCTTGAAATTTTGTATGAGGCTCCCAAGCACAGTAATCTGGAATGCCTCGATCCTCACACTGGTAGAATGCACAAGCCATTCAGACTCTAGCCTCTGCCCATCTTACTGTTCTCCTGACCAGGTTGCAGGCCTCAGAATCCCAGGAGGCCCAGTCTAGTTCAAACCCAGCTGCCTACTTCTCTCCCAGGACAATGTCCATGGCTGGGAGGCAGGGCTAATGATGGGGTTACTGCACTCCAGGCTGTGATGAGTTGATACTGGAGGGTGATGTGGCCCTGGGATGAAAGGCTGCGTGGGAACCCACAGGATGGTTATCTCAGGGTCCCTAAAATTGCTACTCTCAGGCTCCATAGTGCCTCGAAGTCTGCTGCAGATCCCGTGCCTGCTCCATGGCGGGGTTGGGAGAGGAAGGTTTGAAACAGACACGGCCAGCAATCATGCGGCAGATCTCACCAACCCAATGGCATCTAGGTCTAGCATGAAATGTTATTTGTTTGTTTCTGAAACCACGGCCAGCGCAAAGTCAGCTCTGGCCCAAACATGCTCCACTTCACAAAGCAAGCCCTTAGATCTGCTACACTGTACAGCACCAACAGTAGCCCTTCCTAGAAATGGAGACATATCCCCCCACACAAATGATCATCAGTTCCACTGGGCAAACCTGTGAGAGACAGGGGTGATCTGAACACACAGATTTCTGTCTGTAGCAGGCTCACAGCCTGGTAGATTAGACAGGGTTATGGACCAGGCCAAAGCTGGAGCTGAAGAAGAGAATGGTCCTAGGTCACCTTCCTAATGCTGCAGCCTGTTAATACAGTTCCTCACATTGTGGTGACCCCTGAACCATAGAATTATTTTCACTGCTACTTCATAACTGTAATCTTGCTACTCTTATGAACAGTAATGTAAATAATTTTGGAGCTAGATATTTGCCAAAGGGGTTGTGACCCACCAGTTGAGGAACACAGTCTAGGTCAAAGAGTGACCCCAAGGTTCTGATGAGTCTACAAGATCTGCCAAGGAGGTCCACTCAAAGAGAACTCGAGGACCCTTTCCCATGTAGTAGCAGAGACCAAGGCAGGCAGCCAAGCTCCAGGCTCCTGGCCAGGGCCCCTAGGCTCACACATGAGTGTTAGATCACGAATGAACCTTACCTTCTCCCCTGTCTTCCTTCCCAGTCTCCTCTATCAAATGTTCAACACTCAGGGACCCGGAAGCTATATTGCCCAAGCTCTTCATTGGTGGCTAGTCATACCTGACTTAGTCAGCGACTTAGACCCCGAGTATCCAGGGTATCCCCAGAGCCAGGACTGGAGACCAAAACTCTACCCAGTTCAACACGAGAACACACAGTTCCCCGGCAGGCACCTCCTCCACCATTACAGGACATGTGTCTCACACCTTCACTCCGAAGCCCAGAGAAGGGCAACAGGCATCGTGCCACACGATTTTAATCCCAGCACTTGGGAGGCCGAGGCAGGTGGATCTCTGATTTCAAGGCCAGCCTGGACTACATAGTGAGTTCCAGGACAGGCACGGATACATAGAGAGACCCTCTCTAAAACAAAGCAGAACAAGAAGCCAGGCGAAGACTGGCTGGCCGGGTCAGCAGTCACTGTCTAACCCGACAACCTGAGTCTGACACACAGAGCCCGTGGGAGAAGGAAAGAACCGAGTCCCCTCAAGTTGTCCTCTGATTGCCACACCCATGCCATGGCACCCACGCACCCACACTCACATGCACACATCACACAATAACAACAACAACAACACATTAAAATTAATTTAAAATGAAGGAAGCCAAGAAGAGTGCCAAAGAGATGGCAGGTTTCAAAAAGCATCTAGTCTAAAGAAATGAACCACTGGGGAAAGAGAAGACAGGATGAACCCCAAGTCTTCAGATGATCTGAGGAAAAAAAACAAGCAAGCTATGCCCTCCCCCCCCCACTTCATTTTTGTCCTTTGCAATAGTCCTATTTCCTCCTCACACTCAGGATACGGCCTGAGAGAGTGCCTTGGAGGCTTGAGGCTAAGAGCCTGAAGTCATCACCTCAGGATTGTGGAAGGAGAGGGAGGGGGACCTGGAAAGGACAGTTGCCAGAGGACCATAGCTGGATACCTTTTCTATCTGCAGAGGATCCTGGCAGTGGGTGCTAAAAGAGCCTATAAGGATAAACCAGGGACCCAGGGCCCAGAGCCAAAGCAAGAGCAGATAGAGCCCCATAGGCCAGGGATGATGCTGAAGGAGTACGCTTAAAAAGTTCAAAGAGGGCAAACCCCAATTCTGCTAAGCACCGGACTGAGGGGTACAGGCTTGCTGTACACTGCACAAAGAAAGCCGGCCAAAGAGATTCTGTATTGCATGCCTTACTCAGCAGGGGACCACAGGAAGACAAATTTTCTCAGGATATAGTTCAGAGAGACTGACTCAGAAAAGAGCAAGATGTGGGCTGCACCCCATTGCTGGGCTCCAGAAGTCAGCAGACGCACATCCACAAGAGAGTCCACGTCACTCTGGGTTATGGGGTCAAGAGTAAAGCTATACAGTTCATGTAAAGCAACAATCATCCTCAACATTTCGCTCTGCTCACTTAAGAACTGGTCATGCAGCCCAGAGTGGTGGTGCATGCCTTTAATCCCAGCACTGGGGAGGCAGAGGCAGGCGGATTGCTGTGAGTTCGAGGCCAGCTTAGTCTACAAAGCGAGTCCAGGATGGCCAGGGCTACACAGAGAAACCCTGTCTCAGGGGAGAAAAAAAAGAAAAAGAACTGTCATGCAGAACTGGAGAGGTGGGTCAGTTGGTAAAGTGTTTGTCCCTCAAGCATGAGAACTTGAGTTTTACCCAGGAGGTTAAAGGCCCTAGGTTCAGTCCTCAGCTTCTAGGATGGGGAGTGGGGCCATTTAGAGGGTGCCTAACAGGTGGGGCATGGCTGTAGGTGTCTGCAACCCCAGTACTGGGGAGGCAGACTGGGTGGATTCTCTGGTGCTTGCTGGCTAGCCTAGACAAATCATTGAGCTTCAAGTTTAGTGGAAGACCTGAGTCAAAATAACAGCAACTACAATGGTAACAGCAACGTGGAAAACAATAGGGGAAGATGCCTGACATGCTGGACTCAGAGACTTCTGGTCTCTATGTGCGCATGCACTTGACTACACAAGTGCACACACACAGGTAGATACATACACACAGAGAGAGACAGAAACAGAGACACAGAGACACAGACAGAGACAGAGAGAGAGGAGACAGAGAGGGAGAGAGAGAGAGAGAGAGAGAGAGAGAGAGAGAGAGAGAGAGAGAGAGAGACTGAACTATCACATGTTAAAAGCCACAGGAAGAAAGATGGCTGGGTGTACATAGAACGCAGCCAACCAGCCGGGCATGGTGGCACACGCCTTTAATCCCAGCACTCAGGAAGCAGAGGCAGGAGGATCGCTGTGAGTTTGAGGCCAGCCTGGTCTACAAAGGGAGTCCAGGACAGCCAAGGCTACACAGAGAAATCCTGTCTTGAAAAACAAAAACAAGACAAAACAAAATTTTCAGATTCACCCTCTAGGTGTGAGGACTGTCTGTACACAAAAAGATGGTTGGAAGGCGCCAAGCCAGCTCCTAGTCCCCTGCCTGTGCCAGCTACCTGATCTACACAGCAGCCCTGGTCCAGACTCAGAGAGGACCAGGGATGCCAGGCAGCTGTACTTTCTGTCCTCTGATAAACAATGGGCAGGTGTCAGGGCCTGGGAGCCACACAGAGCTTGGTCCTCAGCCCTGGAGAAGTCCAGCGTCTGCTGGATTGGAGGGGAAGACGCGAGTTCCCTTCAAGTTCATCCACTTCCTTTCTGAAGAGGACCAGTGCGCCAGCCAAAGAGCCTAAGTCACAAGCAGCAGGCCTACTGAGCAGAGATAAAAACGCCGATGGGTCCCACCGCTTTGCATGATTCCACGCTTCCTGTGACATGTGATGCTGACATGCTGTACCAGCTGTTTCTCCTTCCAGAGACGCCACTCGAGCCAAAGTCATCTCCCAGTCTACTCAGCACAAACTCATCAACTGGCTTTCAGGGCTTCCGCTGAGTTCAGTTCCTGCTGGGCGTTCTGAAGGGAATCTCAGCTCTTCTAGGAAAGCCAGGGGAATTACACTCTCTGATCAACCACCACCGTCATCCAACCTGGGCTGAGCCACACTGCTCACAAAGCCATCAACTCTGCAGGGCTCAGAGCCGACATCCCACGGGGCCACAGCATGACACCTCAGTGTCAGAGCCACAGGGGAGAAGGCAGGCAACACTGCTGGATGTTCACAAGGTACTCAGAACGCCACTAAATGCTTCTGGTTGCTTTTACTCCTCATGGCAACGTCATAGAATAGCTACTATGTTGAATCCTCACTAGGCAAGCTAAGTGAAGGCTAAAAGTTGAACATCCAGGCTACACAAGCAGTTAAGTGGTTGACGTTTGGGCAATCAGACCCAGGGCATCCACTGTGGCTGGCTCAACATTTATCTACAAGGTCTTTGATGCTCCCTCCTGTCAAGAAGTAGAGCCTAGAACTGTAGCAATGGTTGGGCAATTGATTGTAAGCACATACTGCTCTCACAGAGAGCTCCGTTTCCAGGACCCACTTCAGGCAGCTCAAATTTCAAGTAACTCCAAGGGGATCTGCCACCTTCTTCAGGCTTCTGCAGGCACTGGCTTTCGTGTGCACATGTCCACATACATTTTTAAAAGTAGAGAACTAGGGCTGGAGAGATGGCTTAGAGGTTAAGAACACTGGCTGCTCTTCCAAAGGTCCTGAGTTCAATTCCCAGCAACTACATGGTAGTTCACAGCCATCTATAATGAGATCTGGTGCCCTCTTCTGACACACTATATACATAATAAATAAATAATCTTTTTAAAAAATGAAAAAGTAGAAACTGGTTCATCCTTCCACTGTGGAGTGGACTTAGTTACTTCTAATTGAGTGTGGTAGAAGTAACAGTGGGTGACTTGTAAGAATAGGCTATACCAGGCATTAAGGGTCTTTTTTCTTTCCTTTTTTTTTTTTTAACAGCTAAGTTGGTTCTTTAGCGTATTTCATGGAATTGTGTGGAATTGTATTTCATGGAATCAGGTAGCCAAACACTACTACCCCTCTCCTGGAAGAAATTTCAAACTCAATAGCAACCACTCCCAATTGCCTTCTTCCCCCAGGCCCTGTCTATCCATCATCATTCTCTTTCTGTTCCAATGGATTCATATATTCTGATCGTTGATATAAAGAAAATCATACAGTATATGTGCTTTTATGACTGGTTTCTTTTCACTGACCATAATGTTCCCAATATTTATTTATGTTGTAATATCTATCAGTACTTTGTTCCTTTTTATGGCCCAATAATATTCCACAATATGGATACACCATATTTTCTTTATCCTTTCATTTTACAATAAGTATTTGGGTTATTTCCATTTTGAAGCTACTCTAAGTGTAGCTACTGTGAGCATTTATGTACTGGTTGTTTTGTGCCCAACATATAAGCCCCCACACATATTTGTAAGCACATTTTCATTCCTTTTAGATATAAGCCTAGGAGAGAAATTGCTAGGTCAAATATTAACTCCGTCTTAACTTTTAACAAAACTACCAGAGTCTCTTCCTGTGGCAGTGCCTTTTACATTCCTACACCCATGTACAGGTATTCAAATTTCTCCTCATTTGAATGTCTCAACATTTATTATTTATCTTTTTATTTATAGGTCAATTGTGCCTTCTTTGTGGGGGTCTGTTCATTTGTTTGTTCCTTATGTTGTTCTATTGTTTTTGTTTATTTGTTTGTTTACCTATTTTGACTTGTTTGGCTTTGAGGGGATTGATTGATTGATTGATTGATTGATTGTACTAGAGATCAAACCCTGGGACTCACACATGCTAGGCAAATGCTTTTTTTTTCAACAGGGTTTCTCTGTGTAGCCCTGACTGTCCCGGACTCACTTTGTAGACCAGGCTGGCCTTGAACTCACAGAGTCTCACCTGCCTCTGCCTCCTGAGTGTTGTGATTAAAGGTGTGTGCCACCACACCTGGCTATTAGGCAAATGCTTTACTACTCAGGGGCATTTCAAATGTTCTTCTGCTTTTCATTTGGGGACAAGGTCTCATTGACATGCCCTTGCTAGGTCTGAACTCATTATGCAGCTCAGATGGGTCTTGAGCTTGTGGTCCTCGTAGGGATCCAGGCTGTACCACCAGGTCCAGCTCTTGCCGTGTTTCGATGGGCACTTCTCTAAAAGCTAACATCACTGGACACTTTTTCCAGGCTAGTCACTGTTAGTATATTGTCTTTGGAAAAATGTTTATTCAAATCCTTTGTTCATGGCAGTTAATATCTAGAATATACAAAGAATTGCAAAAATTAAATAACGAAAAAGCCCCAACCCTGATAGTTAATAAGTAGGCTAATGAAATAAACTGAGAGCTCTCAAAGGGAGAAACACAAATGGCCCATAAATACATTTTGAAAGTGTTCAACATCCCTAGCCATCAGAGATAAGCACATTGAACTACTTTGAGATTCCACTTTACTCCAGACATAATGGCTATCAAGAAAACAAAGGACGAGTCTTGAACAAGACCTTTTCTATGGCTCACAGGACACTATGGAAGAGAGGGCGGAAAGAAAATAAGAGCCAGAAGACAGGAAGGAGGTCTGTGAAATGCCATCTTCTGGGCAATACACAATCATTGCAATCCTAGACACACAGTAGCTTTGGATGTTTAAACCAGATCTATACAAAGCGGGCCCCTCAGCAGACAGGCATGAGTGGAAGGGGGCTCAGGGAACCCTAACCTTCACTGCAGAACGCCTCGCTACTGATAGATTCAGGGAAAGGGGATGTCACTGCCTTCGGTTGTGCCCATTGGTGACCCCCACCAGGTTCCAGTGGACAGGTCCTACCCGATGGGCACACGGATGGCCCTGGTTAAACTAGGTGAGTCTCAAAACCAAAAAGTTCTGAACCTAGGAGAAGAGCAGGGATGGTAGAGATGCACTGATAGAGCGGAACGAAGATTTTAAAAGGTTGGAACAGAGACTAGTCAGAATATATCATAACATGTATGGAGTTGGCCAGTAAGAAAATTAATCAGGGGGCTGGAGAGAAGGCTCAGTGGTTAAGAGCACTGTCTGCTCTCCCAAAGGACCTGGGTCCAATTCCCAGCACTCACAACGCAGCTCACAACTGTCTGTAACTTCAGTTCCAGGGATTCTGACACCTTCATACCAATAAAATAAAAGAAATAAAAAATAATAATCAGAATAAAGGAGAAAAACTAAAGTAAGGGAAAAAAAGAAAACAAATGCTGGCAGAACTGTAGGGGAAGAGGGACCTTTATTCGCTCCTGGTGGGAGTGTAAAGTAGCACGTCTGTTACGGAAACCAACATGGTGGCTTCTGACAAAATTAAAAATAGACCTTCCAGATGACCAGTGGGCCACTTCTAGGCGTGCACCCAAAGGACTCTACTTCCTACCACAGAGACCCTTGCATATCTGTTTCTGTTGCTCTGCTCACAATAGCAAGGAAATGAAATCAGCCCTAGATGCCCACCAAGAGAGGGGCCGATAATGGAAACAGGGTGCGTGTACACAATACAATTGTACTCAACTAGAAAGAGAAATTATGAAAACTGCAAGAAAATAGGATGATCGGGAAATCATTTTACGGAGTGCTGTAACGAAGGGTCAGAAAGACTTATTCCTTCTCCTCCGCATGTCCTGGCTTTCAGTGTGTGAGTGTGTGTGTGTGTGTGTGTGTGTGTGTGTGTGTGTGTGTGTGTATGTGTGTGCATGTGTGTGTGTGCATGCACGCGCGCATGCCTGTATATGAATATATATGTGAGCATGTGTATGGATATAGGTCATGAAACGAGAGTAATAACCATAAGAAAGGCAAGACGTGGTAGCGCACGCCTGTAATCCCAGCACTCAGGAGGCAGAGGCAGGTGGATCGCTGTGAGTTCGAGGCCAGCCTGGTCTACAAAGCGAGTCCAGGACAGCTAAGGCTACACAGAGAAACCCTGTCTTGAAAAACCAAAAAGAAAAAAGAAAAAAAAAAAGCCATAATAAAGGAAAGAAGATGAGGGGCGGGGCAGGTGGTAGAATACGTGTGACTATGGATGGAAGGACGCAGGGCAAGAGGGGAGGAGCAGGGAGAGAGGAGGAGCAGGGAGAGGGGAGGAGCAGGGAGAGGGGAGGAGCAGGGAGAGGGGAGGAGCAGGGAGGGGGGAGGAGCAGGGAGAGGGGAGGAGCAGGGAAAGGGGAGGAGCAGGGAGAGAGGAGGAGCAGGGAGGGGGGAGGAGCAGGGAGAGGGGAGGAGCAGGGAGAGGGGAGGAGCAGGGAGGGGGGAGGAGCAGGGAGAGGGGAGGAGCAGGGAGAGGGGAGGAGCAGGGAGAGAGGAGGAGCAGGGAGGGGGGAGGAGCAGGGAGAGGGGAGGAGCAGGGAGAGGGGAGGAGCAGGGAGGGGGGAGGAGCAGGGAGAGGGGAGGAGCAGGGAGGGGGGAGGAGCAGGGAGAGGGGAGGAGCAGGGAGAGAGGAGGAGCAGGGAGGGGGGAGGAGCAGGGAGAGGGGAGGAGCAGGGAGAGGGGAGGAGCAGGGAGGGGGGAGGAGCAGGGAGAGGGGAGGAGCAGGGAGAGAGGAGGAGCAGGGAGGGGGGAGGAGCAGGGAGAGGGGAGGAGCAGGGAGGGGGGAGGAGCAGGGAGAGGGGAGGAGCAGGGAGAGGGGAGGAGCAGGGAGGGGGGAGGAGCAGGGAGAGAGGAGGAGCAGGGAGAGGGGAGGAGCAGGGAGAGGGGAGGAGCAGGGAGAGGGGAGAAGCAGGGAGAGGGGAGGAGCAGGGAGGGGGGAGGAGCAGGGAGAGGGGAGGAGCAGGGAGGGGGGAGGAGCAGGGAGAGGGGAGGAGCAGGGAGAGGGGAGGAGCAGGGAGGGGGGAGGAGCAGGGAGAGGGGAGGAGCAGGGAGGGGGAGGAGCAGGGAGAGGGGAGGAGCAGGGAGGGGGAGGAGCAAGGAGGGGGGAGGAGCAGGGAGGGGGGAGGAGCAGGGAGAGGGGAGGAGCAGGGAGGGGGGAGGAGCAGGGGGGGGAGGAGCAGGGAGGGGGAGGAGCAGGGAGGGGGAGGAGCAGGGAGAGGGGAGGAGCAGGGAGAGGGGAGGAGCAGGGAGAGGGGAGGAGCAGGGAGAGGGGAGGAGCAGGGAGGGGGGAGGAGCAGGGAGAGGGGAGGAGCAGGGAGAGGGGAGGAGCAGGGAGGGGGGAGGAGCAGGGAGAGGGGAGGAGCAGGGAGGGGGGAGGAGCAGGGAGAGGGGAGGAGCAGGGAGAGGGGAGGAGCAGGGAGAGGGGAGGAGCAGGGAGAGGGGAGGAGCAGGGAGGGGGGAGGAGCAGGGGGGGGAGGAGCAGGGAGGGGGGAGGAGCAGGGGGGGGAGGAGCAGGGAGGGGGAGGAGCAGGGAGGGGGAGGAGCAGGGAGAGGGGAGGAGCAGGGAGAGGGGAGGAGCAGGGAGAGGGGAGGAGCAGGGAGAGGGGAGGAGCAGGGAGGGGGGAGGAGCAGGGAGAGGGGAGGAGCAGGGAGAGGGGAGGAGCAGGGAGAGGGGAGGAGTAGGGAGAGGGGAGGAGCAGGGAGGGGGGAGGAGCAGGGAGAGGGGAGGAGCAGGGAGAGGGGAGGAGTAGGGAGAGGGGAGAAGCAGGGAGGGGGGAGGAGCAGGGAGAGGGGAGGAGCAGGGAGAGGGGAGGAGCAGGGAGGGGGAGGAGCAGGGAGGGGGAGGAGCAGGGAGGGGGAGGAGCAGGGAGAGGGGAGGAGCAGGGAGAGGGAGGAGCAGGAAAAGAGGAAGAAGGGAGCAGGAGGGTCAACAAAATGAAATCATGTTCAGAATATCATAATGAACCTAACACTTTACACATGATTTGGTGGTGGTGCTGCTGCTGTTGAGTTGTTTGGTTTGGTTTGGTTTGGTTTGGTTTGGGTTTTTTGAGACAGGGTCTCTTTGTGTAGCCTTAGTTGTTCTGAACTCACTGTGTAGACCAGGCTAGCCTCAAATTCACAAAGAACCGCCTGCCTCTGCCTCCCAGAGTGCTGGGATTACAGGTGCACACCACTATGCCTGGCTTATGTGTGGTTATAAAAATAAAAACATTTTAGAAAAAAACATACAAGTAAGTAAATAAATAATAACTATGCCTGCCAGATGGCCACCAGCATGGTTCAGTGAGTAAAAGCACTTGCCAAGCAAGACTGACAACCTGAGTTCAATGCCCAGAACCCACAGTGACAGCAGAAAATAGTCCTCAGACCTCTATACCTGCACCGTGGTGTACATAAAATCATTCTTTCTCTCCCTCTCCCTCCCCGCCTCTCCTCTCTCTCTCTCTCTCTCTCTCTCTCTCTCTCTCTCTCTCTCTCTCTCTCTCTCACACACACACACACACACACATACACACACACACACACACACTTCATACACGATAATAATAAAATTGTAAAACTTTTTTCAAACTACCAGAAAATCCTGTGTCCATTTTAAATTGGTTCTTTCTCACTTTCACATTGGCTTGCTCAGGAGGAAGCCAGCTGCCTGTGGCCTGTGCAAACTCAAACAGCCCTCTGAAGAGGACAAAGTGATGAAAGACAGAAGCCTCCTAACAATGAGTAGCCGGGAAGGAGGCTGCCTGCCAGGAGTCACGTGGACAAGCCCTCTCTTGAGAGGGACCTCCAGTCCCACAATACCTTCAGATAACAGAGTCCCTGGCTAACATCTTGGCTTGGGGCCCTGTGAGAAACCCTGAGAAAAACCATTCCTCTCAGCCACTTCCAAACTCCCGACTCACACACAGTGAGATAGAAATTGTCCAGTTTAGCTAATAAACACTGGGATAAATTGCCTCCATAATTAGGGCGATTAAGTCTGATCTCAATTCTGAGGTCATTTTTTCAGTTTTCAGAATTGAAAAAATCCAAAACACAGTATTAAGAAATACTATTAAAACTAAGAATGGAAGACTTTTTGTAATTTGAGGTCTAATTTCCATTTGGGGGGGGTGCTTTTCAAGACAGGGTTTCTTTGTGTAGCAGCCCTGACTGTCCCAGACTCATTTTGTAGACCAGGCTGGCCTTGAACTCATGAAGAGCCGCCTGCCTCTGCCTCCCGAGTGCTGGGATTAGGGCATGCCCTGCTCCTGATTTTCTTAGTTAAATGCTTATAGAGAGGCTGAAGAGATGGCTCTGCAGATAAAGCACTAAATTGCCCAAGCCCAAGGATAAGGTTTGGCGTCCCAGAGCCTGCATAAAAAGCCAGGCAGGCAGAGCAGCTGCTTGTAATCCCAGCACTTGGGAGGCAGAGACAGAATTTCCCCTGGCATGCTAGCTACCTAGACTAGCCAGATTCTGTGAGCATTCAGTCTGGCCAAAGATTTGCTTCAGTTAAGTAGAGAGCACCTGAGGAAGACAACCAATGTCAAATTTGGCCCTACATACATGTACATGCATACACATGTACACATACACATGTACACACTACATGTGTGTATGCACAGTATACACATACCTGTGTATACAAAGTATACACACATGCACACACCACATACATGTGTACACACATGTACACACACACTACACACATGAAAAAAAAACCTGATTTGTAACTATTCCTGGTTACACTCGAATGCAGAGTTGTCCACACTAACCCCAGGACAATCAACACATTTGTTTAATGTTTCATACGCAGACCAAATGGTTTTCCATTGTGCTCATGTGCACACACTGCTAATGTATGTAGAAATTCACGATATTCTGTCTTGTAATGTTTTTCCTTTCATCTTACTAAAACTTGTTTGTTCTGTTTTTCTTAAGACAGGGTTTCTCTGTGTAGTTCTATACTTCCATGGCCAGCTTATAATAATTTTTAATCATATAAAAGTCATATAATTTTCATCTGAAAATGTCTACCTTACAAACTTTTTTAAATTAACTATAGTATCCTTATCTGTTTCATACTACAACTTTTTAAAGATTTATTTATTTTTATTTTATGTGCATTGGTGTTTTGTCTGCATATGTGTCTATGCACAGGAGCCAGATCCTCTGGAACTGGTGTTATAGACAGCTGTGAGCTGCCACGTGGGTGCTGGGAATTAAACTGGGGTCCTCTCAAAGAAGAGCCATTATTCTTCTGATGCTGAGCCATCTCCTTGCCCCTACACTACAACATTTTATCTGTAGCAATTCTATAATGATGATATCTCTTAAATATACATATATATATACATGTGTATATATGTGTGTGTGTACAACTTTATGCCACAAAATAGGATTTATAACTTTTGTGTTTTAAGTTTCACATTTGTGGTACTTTCTTAAGTGATTAGAAAACATTTTCCAGAAGAACACATTTAGTGCAGAAAACACAGATAGAAAGCATGGAATCGTGAACAAAGCATGCGTTTCCATCAGTCTACAGTAGGAATTGTCATAGTAACACATTTCCAATTCACATGTAAAGTGCCCAGTATATTCACTGTATACCCAGAATACGATGGCACTCCCGCTGAAATGACAAGGGAAGAAGGGAAGCAGGAAAAGGCATATAGAAAACACCTTGAGGGTGGAGACAGCACAGTCCCTGAGACTGCTCACTGCTTTCAGAGCTCCCAGGTCCAGTTTCCAGCACCCATCAGGCAGATCACCACTTCCTGTAACTCCAATTCCAAGGGACCCCACACCCTCTTCTGGCCTCCACAAGCACATACACACACAGTACACATAAACTCATATAGGCATACACATGTATTTAAAATAAATAAACAACAATTAATCTACGAGGCCAGAAAGATGACTCAGTGGGTGAGGGATTTGCTGCCAAGAATGAGGACCCGAGTCTGACATGTGAGACCCACATGGTGGAAGGAGAGAACTGACTCCCAGAAGTCACCCTCTGGCCTCCTCATGCACACTGTAGATATACATACATGTACACACACACACACACACACACACACACACACACACACACAAATGTAGAAGTTTTTAATATATCAGAAGAATGAGAAAACATCCACCAGAACTTCAGCCTTGGGGATGACAGACTCACCAAGGGGCTCACTAAGGAGATCCAGAAGAGCTAGGCAAAAATATTTAAAATCATCCTCTCGGAGCTGAAACAAGATGCACAGAAGACAGCAGGACGTAGGGTAGTGAATGCAGGTCTGTGGAAGCCTGGCATTTTTCCCAGGTTGCTTTTCTACTTGAGTGTCTCTGAATCCTGGTGATGAGGAGACCAGGATCCCTGACTAAAAGATGAGGTTCTTTTGAACCTTTGCTTTCTGCACTGGGACCCTAAAGGCTCCCTTGGAACAGGGTGAATGACAGCCAGACACAGATCCTCCAAGAACAGCAGTTCGATTTCAAATGGTCTCAGTTCCTAACATTGAATCAAGATGATCCCAAGAGCCAGGCATGAGACACACACCTGTCATAAGTTCAAGCTCAGCCCAGGCTGTGTAGCAATTGACACCCAATTTGGGCAACATAGTGAGACACTGTCTGTAAAATGAAAGGCTGGCCTGGGCTGCTAGTGACCCTGGCACCTGATGGGGAAAAAAAAAACATTGTTGTAAGGCCTGATTGATGAGAAAAGATGACACTGCCATGCCTGCCTTTTGCAGCAAACTCTGAACACCTAAAGAATGAAGGCACAGTACAGAAAGACAACGGATGGGAAAAGACAGGCCAGGCAAAGGCTGGATCTGGGGAGCTATGTCAGTCCAGAAAATGTGGTCTGTATCTCTACTAGAAATAAAGAGAAGGCTTGCAACAGCCAAAGAGTTCATAATGAAAGGTACTACTCTCCAGAAAAATAATAACCATAAATCTGTGTATTCTTAACAGGACTTCAAAATATACAAAGGAAAGGCTGACAATGACGATGACAAGAGAGTGACAAGTCCATAACTACAGTAGGAATGCAGCATCCTTCTCTCGGTAACTGATAGAATAAACAGAGAAAATAACAAAGATGCAAACTACTGGGACAGCACAATGGGCAAGCCTGGCCAGAGCTGACACACTAGGGAAACGTTACACCCACCAACTATAAGATTCTCTTCAAGGACACGGGATGCTCTTATAATACATGATGGTCTGCTGGGCCAGCAAGCAACTCTCAATGAACTGCAAAGAACTGAGGAGTATGGTCCAGGCCAAAGCACAGAATAAACTATGAAAACATTGCCAAAGCTGGGGGCTCAGTGGCACCTGCCTGTAATCTCAGTACTCAAGAGGCAGAGGAAGGAGAATTTCAAACTTGAGGCCTGCCTGAGAAATATAATGTAGTAATATCTCAGTAAAAATAGGATCAGAGACATGTGCTGGTGTTGAATAATTATTAATAGTTAATATTTAATTATTACTGTAATAAATCAGCAGTTACTTCTTCACCAGTTATATACCCATATAACCACAAAGAGAGACTAGGAACTATTTAAGAAGCCTATAGTGCAATACCATGCAACAATTACTCCATCCTAATCCTCCACGTTAGTATAGTCTCCTCCCATTCAGATTTCTCACACTATGTTTGCTTCTTACTCATCTCCTAGGTCTGGCTCATTCCTCCTGGTCCTCCCCTCTTCCTGCTCTTTCTCCTCCCCTCACTGGACCAGATGTCCCACCCTATTCTCTGTTATTGCTCAGCACTGGCTAGTTGGTTTTTATTGGCAATGCAGAGAACAAATGGTGACATGTTTATACAAACTTGAGACAGGAGATATTTAGACTAAACATCACAGTGCAATGTCCAGATTGAAACCAGAGCGTGGGGTAGAGAGATCAGCATTTGAATGAATAAGGGTGAACTGTACACCATCCACAAGAACAGTATGCCAACAGGACGGCCATGTGAGAGGACCAAAGTGAAAGCCAGGTGCTTACCTGAGCGTGTGTGTGTGTGTGTGTGTGTGTGTGTGTGTCTGTGTGTCTGTGCCTGTGTGTGTCTGTGTGTGTCCATATATATTATATATAAATATGGGGATATATCTATGCATGTGTGCCATACACGATAGTTTTTTTTTTAAAGGCTGAAAAAGGACATACATAGAAGAACTGAAAAAGAAAAAGGATCTCGCAACAGACAGAAACACTGAGGAATTTCTCAATACGCCCAAGCAGATGGACTACAAATGACAGTAAAACAAATCAATGCTGAGGACTCTGCCCAGCAAATTATGAGCTCTGGAGAAATGGATGGGTTTCTTGAGCCAAGTCTAATGAGTCTGCCAGGCTCAGGGCAACAGGGCTGGAAACAAGGGCCGATGGCAGTTGGCAGGGACATGTCAAAGGCCTCAAGTTCAGAGCCTGACCTTGTTCTGCCCAACACAGGGAGCAGCTGGTAGGCATCTGTGCCCAGCTTCGTTCTCAGAACAAAAATGGATTCATTTTCTCTGAGGTTTCAAAGAAAGGGGGAAAAAAAAGCAAGGGAGCATGGCCCTAGTTAATACTGCTACCACAACAAACGTGGGAAAAGAAAGAAGAGGCCAGCAAATGTGTGCCATCCCTCATGTTCCTCTCTGCCCTCAGAAGAATGCTTCCCTCTGATGAGCCAGGCTCAGGCATGCCTCTAGATTGAGCCTACCTTGGGGCTGTTCCCATAGCTGTCAGCTCTCAGGCTCAATGGGAGTGACATTTCTAAAGAGAGATGTGTGGTATCACCCATGACCATAACTACCTTTAGCCTTCAGAACACATGCACGGCTGCTCATCACCTCCCAGCCCAGACATCCTGGAGGAAAGGCAACCTGTGTTCTCTCCTGACTGCTTGCCATTTCCAGGATGCTAGAGGCCCCAGGGAGGGCAATACCTTGCTCAGAGACAACCCAGGCAGGTCTGTGATGCAGCTTACTGGGAAAGCTAAAAACTTGGTATCCTTTCAACATTTTCTCTAAGTATCCAACAGTTTTGTGAATTGGATTTTTCGATATAAAAATAACTGTACCTAAAATTCACATAGAAATTCAATTAACCCAGGACAACCAAAATAGTATTGAAGAAGAATAAAAGTAAGGGATTTGTACTTTGGGATTTCAAAACTTACTACAAAGCTTCAGTAATCAAGTCCGTGTGCTACATAGATGATAACAAAACAGCAGACCATGAAGCAAGCCAGAAGGTTCAGAAATAAAACCACATTTCTATGGTTGCTTCCTTTTTAAAAAAAAAAAAAGCCATTATTTGTTTGTTGTAACTATGTGTGTGTGGTATATACATGTGTGTGCACATGCAGAGGACAAAGGAGGATGTAAGGTGCACTTTTTTTTATTGCTCCCTGCCTTGTTCCCTTGAGACAGAGACTCTCTCTGAACCCGGAGCTTACCATTTTTGTAGTGGTTCTTTGTTTTGTTGTGTTGTATTGTGTTTGTTTAGGACAGGGTCTATATGTATAGTCCTGGCTGTCCCGGAACTTGCTATGGAGACCAGGCTGGCCTCAAATTCACAGAAATCTGCCTGCCTCTGCCTTCCAAGTGCTGGGATTAAAGGTGTGCAGACCATGCCTGCAGTAAGAATTTTGGTTTCTTTTAAAACTCAGTTATGTTGCGTGATTATGGTTTTGTTTGAATCTCAGGTGTGGGATGTGGGGCTGCTTCAGATAGTCCACAGATGCTAACTGTGGTTTGCCCCATGCTCTGACAGGGGCGTGGGTTTTTTTGCTAGCTGCAGATAGTTTACATTTGGAATTCTGGGGACTCTTGAGAAAGGGTACAGGTATAAATTCCAGAGCCCAGAGAAGGACAGAGGATCTCCAAAGAAAGGCTGCTACTGATGCAGTTTGATGAGAAAAAGAAGTTGAAGATATCCTGAAGATTAAGATTTGACTTGCAAGCCAGGCGGGGTGGCGGCGCACACCTGTAATCCCAGCACTCGGGAGGCAGAGGCAGGCGATTGATGTGAGTTCAAGGCCAGCCTGATCTACAAAGCGGGTCCAGAACTGTCAAGGATACACAAAAGAAACCCTGTCTCATAAAACCAAAAATAAATAAATAAATAAAGATTTGACTTGCCCCCAAGGAACCCAACACCCCTAATCAGCAGTAGTCTAAAGAGGTCTATGTCCTTTTTCCCTTCTTTCTCTCCTACCTAGTGTTAAAGGGTTGGAAGAGATTGGGGTGGAATAAGGATTGGAAGGGAGGAAGATAGAGCAACCCAAATAAAATAGCTTTTTAAAAATACACCTACACATGCCAGTTTTATTGAGATTTTTTTTTTTTTTTTTTTTTTTTTTTTTTTTTACTAAGCTGGCAGCCAACAAGGGCAGTGGTCTTCTTGCCTCTGTGTCACACCCCCATCCTCCAGTGCTGGGGTCATGTGCATGTCCAAGACACATGTGAGGAAACAGGGAACCAACTACAAGTTTCCTCAGACTTCCACACTTGTGCTACGACATATGTGTACACACACAATAAATAAATGTAAAAAAAAAAAAATTTTTTTTTTTTTTTGGTTTTTCGAGACAGGATCTTTCTGTGTTATCCTTAGCTGTCCTGGACTCACTCTGTAGACCTGGCTGGCCTCGAACTCACAGCGATCCACCTGTCTCTGCCTCCCAAGTGCTCGGATTAAAGGTGTGCACCACCACGCCTGACCTATAAAAAAATATTTTTAAATGGAGTACTGCTATGTGCTACAACATGAGTATACCTTGAAAGCACAAGTGAAAAAGGTTATTTATAAAAGAGCACATATGCTTACATTTACATAAAATCCCCTCAACAAGACTTACGTATTGAGGCAGAAAACATAGTAGTGATTGGTTGGGGTTGAGGATTAGGAAAAGTAAGCTAAAAGGTACAGTGTTTCGAGGGTGACGAAAATATTCTAAACCCAATCACAGTAATAGTTGAGTAACTCTACATATATACTCAAAACCATGAAGTTGTACATTTCCAATGAGTGAACTGTGCACGTATGTGTTATATCTCAACAGAGCTCTTACCCAAGTATTAACAAATACCCTAATCAAAATAGGACGTATGACCCTGGAAGGTACAACCACGAACACCGGCTATGACTTCTTCAAATTACACCAAATTACACCAAAGAAGGAATAGCTAGGTCCTGGCTTCAGCTTGTATATACCTTCCCTTGAAGTCAGCTAAGTCCCTCAGAAGCAATGAGGGAGTCAATGAATAAACAAAGTTATGCTCATTACCCCCACTATGTGTGTGTGTGTGTGTGTATGTGTGTGAGAGAGACAGACAGACAGACAGACAGACAGACAGACAGATTCTTCCTATAGGGAATGCTGATGGAAATAGTGTTTTGTTTTCCCAGAGATGCCTCCACCTCCTTTAAACGTTTGCAGCAGGGTCACCGGGTTCCTCCAAGGTAAAGCCCACTGTCGAAGGCCAGGGGCCACCTGGTGTGCTGGGGAGAGGCCAAAGAACTAAGAAACTTAAGCAAAGATATTTGCATCAAATGGTACCCACACTGGCTACAAAAACTGACCTGGAAACCATAGCTTCCAAGTCTGGGTCACATTGAAAATACCTCTAGGATGAAGTCTTTAAAGGTTAGAGTCTCAGGGTCCGTTCAGAGTTGTTGAGTCATAGTCTCTGGGAGAGGCCCTGGGACCCTGTGTGCTTTCAGGGGTGGAACATAACCCGATGGGGTAGAACATCTGCCTGGTGTTGGAGCCCTGAGTCCAATCTCCACCACCACGACAACAGCTACACATCCAGAAATGCTTCTGGTCTGGTTTGGTAAGCACTAACAGGAATGGCTACGGACCCACGAGCAAAGAGCATTCAGTGCCCAGTGACAGACAAGTAACAGCCAAGAATAAGGCCACCAAGGTAAATGGCACCCCAGGAGACAGAAGTATTGCAGGAAACATTTCTCAAGCATTCAGATTACTGTTAAAAAAAAAAATCCAAGAAGAAACTGCATAAAAAGAACAGACTTTGGCTCCCCTCTCTCCCCAGTTCCTGCCTGCCTCTGGCACACTCAGGTGACAGCCATGGGCCCATTTGATAGACATCATTCCCAACCCCGGAAGCTAGGACAGGCTGGAGGAGGAGCCACGCCCTGCTGGGGCTGGACCCTCCCCTGCCCCAGTCTGGAAGAGAGTTTAGTTGAACAGAAGGACACAGAGGGGATGCAAAGAAATATTCCCTTTACACCAGTGGTGGAAGGGCTGCTTCACACAGCTGTACACACGGACTGACGTAAATTTTGTTAAAGTTAGGAAGGAGCAGGTGAAGATACCTAGAGCAGTGTAAACTAAAATGGCTTTATTAACTTTTGAATTGGGACCTGGAAACGGTGATAGCTCCCTTGTCTCAGAGAACCCTGTGTCCCACTAGAATCAATAGGTTTGGGGACGTTAAGTGCAGCAATACAGGTGGCACACTGGGCCACAAGTCGTACACCTAGCGAGTGTTCAACAAGCGCACAGCAGTGAATGTGTCTTTTCATCCCCCCCAGCACAGGGCCAATGAAGCCCACAGCCCATCTCTAGGAATCACCCCCGCTGCTTTTCCATAATGACTCCTTCTGCCCCTGGGGACAAGAGGGGTGCAAGCTTGTGAGGTGTCAAATGTGCTATGCTGGGACACGCTGGGGGACACGCTGGAGGACAGGGAAACTAAGAGCCCTTCTTGAGGGGCTAATTCCTTGTGTGCTCTGCCTTTGAAATCTGGGTGAAGTCTGGTTCTATTGCAGTTACGACTCCAACTCCATAAAGAAAGCGAACGCAAGTTAAAACAGCAGCGGCAGGCAGGTCTCAAGCCCACCGAGGGCTAGAGAAAGAGCCTCCTCTCAGCTGTTGTCATTTTGCAGAGGAGGAACAAGTCCCTTCTGACATGGCAGAGAAGAGCTGTGCAGGGCTGTGATCTGGGGAAGGCGTGCAAGGCCAAGTTTGCACAGGCTTTTGGGAGAGCTGCAGTATGGCTGGCATTTGGGGCTAATAGGGCCTACTGTCCCTTTCTGTTACCCTCAGCCCTGAAACTCTCCTAAAGTCTGTCTTGGATTAGAGACTGCTCTCACCCCCACCCCACCCCCCCACTGACTGTGGGTTAGATATCCAACGGGAAGAAGTTTGATTTACAGCCTCCAAAGGGGATCCTCAGGAAGGCAAGCCCGGGCTAACCCTTCCATCTAGTCCTTGAGCCAAAAGGAGCAGGTGATAGAGCTGACACAGTAAACCAGACCCTGATTTAACCTGAGCGCTAGCTAATGGGGAGCTCCGTGGTTACAAGGCAGACCTCTGAAAGATGAACTGGGCCATGATTATTGCAGCCAAGTGAGGCAGAACCAACTGCAGCTGGCAGCAGGCAGCAGGTGGTGTCCATTGACTTGCTGTGCCTGGAGGAAGCGCGCAGAGAAGGTGTCCGAAACAAACGGGAAGCACCTGCTCTTGCAGCCTCCCTGCTACGGCGGGGGGGGGGGGGGGGACGGGGGGGGGGCGGCGTCCCTTTCAGACTCGGATTGCCATGAAAGCGGTCTATTGGTAGCTTGTCCCGTAGGCACTTACCAAAGGTGGTGAGATAGAAGGACAAGCTCGGGTGGGCGCGCCGGCTCCCAAGGGAGACGCGGTGCAAGGAATGCTCCATAGCGTCCCTGTTGCGGCCCGGACAGGAGGGCCTGTCCCAAGCGGTGGTTGTGTGGGTGCACCGTAACCCAGGCAGCAGACTCAGCCGTTCCCCCACCGCACTAGTGTCTCCCGGGTAGGCGGGATCCCGGGCCCAGCTATACAGCGCGTTGGAACGGCAGGGCGCGCCAGCCCCTGATTGGCCCGCGCTGGTTTGAATGGGGAGATTTCCACCTGACCTAGCTGACGCGGGCCAGATCCGGGGGAGGCGTGGGCTCCTGGAACAGGGAAGACTGCCACCAGCCACCAGAGGTAGCTCCTTCCTGGGTGATCCCGCAGGAACTCCACCTCCAGCAGCCGCACCTCAAGCTGCAAGTACCAATTCTACTATGGCCCCGCCGACCGACTTGCCCACTTGAGCAAGCCTGGCCTGCTCTCCCAGCTCCCCCAGGCTGCAATTAGTTAAGTTCGCAACCGGCTTTGAAGTTCAGACCTGTAATCGCCAAACGAACCTAGAGCGAAAGATGTCCGCCCTATGGAGTGGCCCATGAGGGGATGGGAACGTGAAACTGCACATAAGACAGGCCGCCCAGCACCAGCCTGGCTTTCCGAGCCTCTTTTTGCATGAGAGCAGCTGGCGCAGGTCCAGAGAGGAGCAGCTTGCTCCGTTCAGGCTCGGGCCTTCCCATCTGCAGCCTGGCGCCATCCGACAGAAGAAGAGCAAGGCTCACCATCTGCAGACACAGTACAGGGTAGGGCCTTTCAATCTTCCCAACCTGGCGCAGGAAAGGCAGATAGAAGAAAGGTCAACCCTTGCATGGATTTGTCGGCAAACATTCATGAGACACCTCGAGGGAGCGGTTTCGCACCAAGACATCTGCTCTGCAAATCCTACTGCCACTGTGGGAAAAGAAAGCTGTTGGTCTCGTGCAAACCTAAAAATGGGAAGTGTTATAGTCTGTTGCTGGTCCCCTGACTTCATTGCCAGTGGATTATTCGTGGCTCTGTGAGCTGCTCAAGACAAGATCCGAGGAATGTGTCTGTAGTGCCAGGAGCGGAGCTGAGCAATTCACACACATGTCTAGACGTCACAGTAAGTCGAAAAAGTATTAGGTCCAATTGGCCAGTGATAAATCTGAACGTCAGGCAGAAAGGGAAGGCACCTCGCCGGGAAGAGCTAGAAACAGGCAGAGCCGAAATTTGAACTCAAGCCTGTCTGCCCCCCAAAGACCATTACCCTTTATTCCTCCGTGGCCTCCACACACTCCCCATGGCCAAGAGCAAGTATGGGCAGCAGACCTGCCTTTATGAGGACAAGAAATTAGAAGCCCTAAGCTATGGGGAGAGGGGTAGGGTGGGGAGAGTGGAGCATAAGTCTACCTGAGATTAGCAAATGCATGGTCAAGTGCAGATGAGCCCCACACCATAAAGACCACTAGGTTATTTGAATCCTGGTATTTTGCAAAGCTCTGCCTTACTCTCCACCCACATCCCATCCCGAGCCATGAACACTACCACCCTTAGCAACACCGGCCCGCCATCCTAGCCCTGACCGACCGGCAGACCGACTTACCTGCACCCTGCACTTGGGCACGCCTGATCCTCCTCCTCGGTGGATAAGTCTGGGTGCAGGCGTCTTTTCTGGACAGGGAAGTATCCTGGTGTGGCCACTCCATCTGGCCAGAGAAAACGGGCAATTCTAGCTTCAAACAGTGGATGCAAACAGGGGACTGAGCTCCAAAGTGCTACAGATCTGTGGAAGCAGGAGCAGAGCAGAGGTTAGCTATGCCCCCTGCAAGGAGTGCTCAGTCCCAGGGAGAACTATACACAATAGTGCATGCTGAGCACACATGCCTCGTACAAATATGCATACTCCACATGTGTGAGCATACCTGTGAGCATGCGTACCACACACATACTATATGTGCTCCTGATGCACAAGAACACATATATATATATAACATACATGTGTATATAAGACACACTCCAATATACCAACTGCATATACCCTATCCATAGGAACATATTGGTTATAGCCCTGCTTTTTAAGAATAAGAAATATTTGAGTGCCAAGCGGTGGTGGTGCGCGCACACCTTTAATCCCAGCACTCAGGAGGCAGAGGCAGTGAGTTCAAGGCCAGCCTGGTCTACAAAGTAAGTCCAGGACAGCCAAGGCTGCACAGAGAAAACCTGTCTTGAAAAAAAAGGGGGGGGGGGCGCTACAAAGCAAGTCCAGGCAGTCAAGGCTATACAGAAAAACCCTGGGGGAGGGCGGCTAAAAAGGCTTTTGGGGGGACATTTTCACACTGGCTAACAGAGTAACATAACTTCTTGCCCAATAACCAAAGTACTTTTGAAAAATAATAATAAAAGATGCCTGGACTACTATGATAGTCAGTTTTAGTTGTAAACTTGGTTAGATTTGGAATCACCTGGGACAGGAGTCTCAGTGAGGAACTGTCTAGAGGGATTTTCCTGGTTGGGGTAACCGAGGTGAGGAGACCCACTCTGAAAGTGAGCAGCACTGCTGGCCAGGTCCTGGACTGGGTGAAAAGGAGAGGGACCAAGCCTTGTCAATCCTTGCTCTCTGCTTGTTGACTGTAGAAGCCACGTGATCCGCTATCTCTGCCCCTGCCCTGTGGCTTCCCTGCAGTGACAGACTGCAGCCTGGAACTGTAAGTAAAAGAAACCCTTTCTCCCCTAGCACGACTGTGCCTGGTATTTTAATCAAGGTAAACGCATAAAGAAACTAAGACAGACTACCCAATGTTAAATAATATTTTAATAAAGCCATGTCAGGAGGGAAAACAGATAACCAATGGATTAGAATAAAAATTCCAAGCAAACATACTTTATTTAGAAAACAACAAAGCAGATTCATTTTTTAAAAATGTAGAAGGGTAAGTCTAGATCACATGAAATTTTTCAAAGGAAGTAACAGAGTTCAAGGGGGGAAAAATAGACTCAAACAATAAAACCAATGTCTGGTTTTTGAGAAGGCCAATAAACAGAAACCCCTGTAAATAAACAAGAAAAGAAGGGAAAAAAGATAGTTTGATATGAAGGTAACTTCTTAATTATTTTATTTTTAAAAAAAACCGGGCTAGAGAGATGGCTCAGCTGTTAAAGGCTAGGCTCACAGCCAAAAATTAATAATAGTAATAATAACAACAACAACTGTCAGTAGCCCAGCTAGTGGAGCACTTGCCTAGCATTCACAAAGCCCTGGGCTCAATCCTCAGCACCAGAGAAACTGGGTATTGTGCTGATCATTTGTAATCCCAGCATCTGGAAGACAATAATAACTTTTTTTTTAAGATTTATTTATTGCCAGACACAGTGGTGCACACCTGTAATCCCAGCACTCAGGGGAGGCAAAAGCAGGTGGATCTCTCTGAGTTTGAGGCCTGTCTGGTCTACAAAGTGAGTTCAGGACAGCCAAGGCTACACAAGTGAAACTCTGTCTCAAAAAGTTTTATTCTTTTTTTTTTTTAATTTTATGTGGATGTATTTTTGCCTGCATGAGTGTATGTGCACCATTTGAGTGCCTCATGCCCACGGAACCAGGAAGAAGGCATTGGATCCCCTAGGGCAGTGGTTCTCAACCTTCCTAATGCTTCTCCCTCCTTCAATACAATATGGTTGTGGTGACCCCCCCAACCATAAAATTATTTTGTTGCTTCTTCCTAACTGTGAACGTCTGTGTTTCCCGATAGTCTTAGAAGACCCCTGTGAATGGGTCCTTTCACCCCCAAAGGGCTCTCCACCCAGAGGTTGAGAACCACTGCCTAGAGCTAGTGTTACTGAGGGTTGTGATCCACAGAACCTGGCTCCTCAGTCAGAGCAGCAAGTGTTCTCAACCACTGAGCCATCTCTCCAGGCCCCAGGATAACCTTTTATATCAGTTTATAAGTTCAAAAGTCTGGGGGAAATGGGTGATTTTTAGGAAAGAAAACTTGAGGAATGTCCAGGTTGGGGGGGGGAGGAGAGGGGGGAGGAGATAAGAGGGGGGTTAGTGTTCTGCTCACCTAGAGGTCTGTAGTATTTACTAGGTCATCAGCCAGAGGGAAAAAGAAAACAGGAAACAAAAACAAACTTCTATGTGCAAAATTCTAGAAAGCCTAAATAGTTTTACAGGCCCATTCTCTAAGACCTTCAAGAAACAGAAGATTCCAATGCAATTTAAACTGTTTCAGAACAAAAACAAAAACAAAAACCTGGAAGATCTGTCAAATAAAAATAAGGACAGGGGCCTGGAGAGATGGCTCAATGTTTAAGAACACTGGCTGCTCTTCCAAAGGATCTGCGTTCGATTCCCAGCACCCACATAGTGGATCGCACCTTGCTATAACTCCAGTCTCAGGAGATCTGATGTTCTCTTCTGACCTCTATGTGAACATACATGGTACACTGACATGCATGCAGTGAAAACACTTCTACACATAAAATAAATAAATCTAAAAAATAAAGACAGACATTAATGAAATGGAAAACACACCATAGAGAAAAATCTATAAAAGGGGGTAAAACTGGGCCAAAATGCTCCCAGTTTTGCTACATCCCTTAGAAAGAAAGCCCATTTTAATGTACAGTTTCTCGCTGTCTTAATACTGGAAACTCCTTTGAATAGGCTATAGGCCAAATAGAATACATCTGTGCCACACCACTGGTTTGAAATCTCTGCACAGATCAACCTGACTCACAAATACGTAAATGCAAAAATCCTAAATATGCACAAGCCAAAGCCAACAGTTTATTCATGGTCAAGTGGTATTTCTCCCAGGAATGCAAAGATGGTTCAAATTTAGTGAATATATTACTTGGGGTTTGGCAACGTACAGCTTAACAAGCCAATACAGCTGTTTTTCAGTCTGTGTATACCAGGTAAGTGAAGAGTGGATACGGATGTTTACATTTGTAAACGGATGGGGGAAGAATAAAAGCAAATGAGTAGCTTCCCTGGACATCATGGTAACATGCCTGGGACCCCCAGCACTCAGGAGGCTGAGGCAGGGGAGCTGCAGTTTGAGGCCAGCCTGGAGCTATATAGTATGATAGGCTACTTCAGGCAAATAAATACTTTTCTATTGTCACTGAGAACAGAACAAACATTTATAACTGAAAAATAGTTAAGGACTAGTGATGTAGCTCAGTGGCAGAGCACTTGCCTAGCATGTGTCAACCCAGGCTCAGTTCTGAATGAAGAGGAAAAAAGTTTATATATATATATTATGAACAACAACAAAAACTTACAAACAAATAAAAGCAAATACACCAAAGAATGTGAATTGCCACTTTATAAGAAGTATAACTTATACATAAAATACTAGGTTCTAAAAGAATGAAAGAAATCATTCTGTTTGCCTTTAGGAAGCCCAAGCATTTGTATTGATGTGTGAAGCAATAAAGGTGCAAAGTTGTCACCTGAATCAGGTTGCTAAACCAGTAAACGAACAGTGGAAAAATAAGAAGGTAGCTTCCAGCTAGAGATCCACTCCAAAGGGCCTTCTTTTCACACTAACCTCCAATGCTCAACCAAAATAAACTAGTACGACTGTGGCCACCATGGTACTAGCACAGGACGACTCATTTCAAGGAGATAGAAGCAGAAAGATTCGGATTTCAAAGTTATCCTGGGCTACATAGTGAGTTCCAGACCACCTACAGCTTCTGGGATACGGAAGACTATCTGAACAAACAAGCAAACAATTTTCAGTGCAGCAGCTAGGTGTGGCAGCACAGACTTGTAATCCCAGCACTCTGGAGGCTAAAGCAGGAAGTTTGCACGTTCAAGGGCAGCCTGGCCTGCATAGTGAAAATGTATCTTTTAAAAAACAAACAAACAGGTTAAACAAGTATTTAAAGATTTGATGCAACCAGTATTTGCTGCTCATCATTAAGATTGAGCCTTACACTGGACACTGGGAATATAGAAATGACAGGATATCAGATGAGTGCTGCAACAGAGAAAACAAGAGTGGCATTTGGAAGCACACAATAATAGCTCACTTAATCTTGGCAGACCAAGGTGATAAAAGAAATCAGAGAAGAATTTCCAAAGGAAGTGACCTGGAAGGTGACTGACTGAGTCCAGCAAAAGTGGTCATGAAGTGGTCACAGGCAAAAAAGAACAAAACTTACAAAGGCCGTAAAATAGCAGAAGCATCATAGATCGGAAAGCAAACAATAGGGCACATAGGTGGTTAGAGTGGGAGGGGAGGAGGGAGGACATTTAGCAGGCTAAACAGAGATCGTACGGGACCTCACACTTTAAGGAACACAGGGACCTGGGCTCAGTGTCAGAGCCCTTGCCTAGCATACATGCAGCCTTGGGTTCATTTCCAGCTCAATGAAACAAAACAAATAGGAACGAGCTTCCGGCCCTGAGAGCACAGGGTGGTCCCTGACAGACTCAAGCAGGACCCGGCAGACTTTCCATCATCTTTTATAAAGGCCTTTCTGGCTAGAGTTGGCAGAAGGGAACCGTGAGAGAGGACGGTATGAGGGATGGAAACAGAACGCGCTCTAACAAGGTCCTTACCAGACTAACACACAGGAGTGCTCCCAAAAGAATGCAAGGCGTGTCACTTGCAAAGCTTGGTGACCAACAGGAAGATTGAATTCAAGAAATTCCGGCCTCAGAAACAAAATCACAGAGATGTAGTGACCTGGCAGGAAGACCTGAACCAAGGGAAGCGAGCTTCTGTGAGGCGTGTCCTACTTAGGGTTTCTTTTCCTGTGAGGAAACACCATGGCCAAAGAAACTTGGGGAGGAAAGGGTTCGTTTGGCTTTACACTTCCACATCATAGTCCGTCACTGAAGGAAGTCAGGGCAAGAACCTGGAGGCAGGAGCTGATGCAGAGGCCATAGAAGAGTGCTGCTTACTGGCCTGCTAATCACAGCCTCCTTAGCCCACTTTGTTATAGAACCCAGGACCAACCAGCCCAAGGATGACACCACCCACAAGGGGCTGAGTCATCAGCCATCCATCAGCAATTAAGAAAATGCCCCCCAGGATCCTACGGAAGCATTTCCTCGCTTGAGCTTCCTTCCTTTCAGATGACCCTAGCATATGCCAAGTTGACATAAAACTAGCCAGGACTAGTGCCAAGGGTGACTTAGTGCTCTGGGACCTAAGTGAAAGTGGCAAGTGAGCAACTGGACATTCTGGGCCCAGAAGATATACTTAGGCTAGAAGTATTGCTTTAGGAATTCCCAGGAAAGCCACAGGCATGGATTAAAAAGGCCAGAGATAATGTTCCATGTGAGAGGAAGTCTCAGGGTCTAACCACGCAATGTACCAACTGAAAGGACAAAAATAGAAAGACCAGAAAAGGGAGACGAAAGAGCTGCCATTGAGAGGTCAAGTAGGTTAATAACTGAGAAGCACCCATCGGATTTAGCAACAAGGCAGTCACCGTTGACCTTCCATCCCAGAATATAATCCTGAGAGGCAACAGGTCAACATGAATGAAAATGTGCCCAAGTCACTCTAAAAGGAAAAATACTCTGGGCTCAGTGCCAAAGAATATTCTGGACTCTTTCCCCCGACCCCCACCCCCCACCCCACCCCCTGACCATCTTATTCTAAATTTAACTAGCTGGAATGCTTGGCTAAGTGGTGTTTTGTTCACCCTTGAAATGGAGGACCTGCTTTTTAAGAGTGTGTCTGCACTTCATCTTCAAAGTGGAACACAGTGTCTTTGTGGCAGGCTGTCTACAGGAGCAAATGCTAGGTGCTCTAAGTGCGATGGAGCTTCTCCAGTAGAGAAGTGTTTGTGACCTAAGTATGCAAACAACACCTAAGTGAAAACTGAGACCCTTCTCCACCCCACCCCACCCCACCCCCGCAAAAAAAGTGATTTCAAGTGTGAGCCGAGAGGTACAGCTTCACTGTGAAAAATACTAAAGCACCACTGACCAATAGTGAAACAGGTAACTTGAGGTCAAAGCCTTGGTAAGATCCAGGAAGCCCCGGCAGTGCCCTCAAACTGCTCTCTCCTTGGACCTGCATTGCAAGCCCTTTTAGCCCTTGGAGGCGCACCCCTTTTCCTGCCCTGATTAAGAGCACCTGGCTTGCCATAGTCTTGCATTCCAGAGTGTTCCAAACTTAAAGAATAGTGTAGATGGCTGCGTCCAGCCGAACTGCAATATCAGGGACTAGGTTTTCCCTTTCATTTGAAGTAACTAAATGACCTGGGGGGGGGGGGGGAAGGAATGAAACAATAGTTTCCAAGATACCTGATAAAAGGCTTTATGAGTCCCAAGAAACTGAGGATAGGGGGAGCCCTATGATTAGCCTTCTGCCACAGGAGATTTTCCAGAAGAGAGAGAGGGCTAAGGGCAACTCCAACCCCTGAGTTAAAGTCTTTGAGAGGCCAAAGTAGCTAGAGTCCATGGGTAATAGAGAGGAGCTGGCCACACACAAAGAGAAAGAGCCCTCCAGAGATCTGCCAGGGGTCCTATCCCAACCTTCTGCTAATACCAATGACGCCTGGGTATGAAGAAAGTACCCCCTGGATGACAAAGAACTACCTAAAAGGATCGGAGAGAACAGTCTTTGAAGCATGCACAGAGCCACCAATAGCTTTTCTTCTCCTCAGGCCAGAATGGGAAGACTTACCCCCACCCCCACCTTCACCCCCCAACCCCCAACCCCACCCCACCCCACCCCCCACAGCTCATGAGGCCCTGGGTAGCATACCCAGAGGGGCCTTGCTGCATTTGTGCCCTAGAGTCAATGCAATTCTGGCCCCATCTTAAAAAGCTTAGCAGCAAGACCCAAAAAGATCAAACTGTTTCTTTGTAACTTAACAGCATCCCAGAACAAGCTCAAGGTTATTTATAGGAATACAAAAATATCCAGCACCCAGCCAGGTACTAGTCGCGTCTGAAATCCAATGAAAAGCTGCCAGGCATGCAAAGAAGCAGGAAATATGACCCATGGCGAGGAGGAGCATCAATCAATAGAAATGAACCTGAGGACGAACAAAGCTGGTCCACTTTGTAGACAAAGACACTAAAATAATCAGTGTAACTGTATTTTATATGCCCCAGAAGCACTTTAACAATGTTATTGTTAGGATATAAACAGGCCCCAAAGGCTTATGTGTTGAAGGCAGGGTGCCCAGCTAGTGGTGCTGTTGGAGGTGACTCCATCATGAAGTCTAACCCCATCCGTGGGTTGGTCCGCTGATGAGTGCATTCTGAATGCGTTATTGGGAGGCGGGGCCTGCTTGGAGGAAGTAGGCCACTGGTGCATGCCTTTGCCTTTGCAAGGTATATCTTACTGTTGGCTACCTCCCTCCTCTCCCATCCCCCCATCTCTCTCCTCCCCCTCCCTTTGGCTGCTGTAAAATGGCCTCCTTTCCTCTGCCCCTCCCTTCCACCATCACATACATTACCTCACCACACAGGCCCCAAAACACAGACCAAGTAGGCCCGGACAAAAACTCTGAACTCGTGAGTCAAATAAATCTTTTGTTCCTTATAAGTTATTTCCTCAGGTATTTTGTCTCATCACCAAGAAACAGGTAAGTGAAATACTGATTAGCTGACTTGGGGAAGCACAATGTCTGAGATAAAAATGATTGTGCAGGATTAGTAGTGTATTAGGCAGTGCAGAATAGTGAACCTGGAGATTAAAACATAAACTCAAGGGCTAGGCGGGATAGCTCAGTCAGTAACGTGCTTGCTGTGTAATTACACATGAGGACTGAGTTCGATCCCAGAACCCTGTATAAAACTGGGCAGGGTACATACAATACACATGTAATCCCGGCATGGGGGATGGGGCATGGAGACTGGTGAATGCTGGAGCTCTTGGAAAAGCCAGCATAGCCTACTGGGTCAGCTCCAAGCAAACCGAGAGACCCTGCCTCAGAAACCAAGGTGTCAGCACCTGAGAAACTGCATTGGAGGTTGATTTGTGGCCTCCACAAAGAAGGCACACATACTACCCAGATCTAGCCAATGGACAGAGCATTCTCCACAGTTGAGTAGAGAGTGGGGACTGACTTTCACACGAACTCTGGTGCCCCATATTTGACCACGTCCCCTGGATAGAGAGGCCTGGTGGCACTCAGAGGAAGGATAGTAGGCTACCAAGAAGAGACTTGATACCCTATGAGCATATACAGGAGGAGGTCCCCCTCAGTCACAGTCATAGGGGAGGGCAGTAGGGGGAAAGCGGGAGGGAGGGGGGAATGGGAGAATACAAGGGATGGGATAACAATTGAGATGTAATATGAATAAATTAATAATATGTAAATATATTTTTAAAAAAGAAGGCACACATATATACAGCCCCATGTGCACATGAACATGTGATCATACACACACACACACACACACACACACACACACACACACATTTCAAAAAAAAAAAGATGGTTCATCAGGAAGCTTCAGGGCAGTTTCAAACCCCCTGATGTCTGTCACAGGAACCATGAAGGAAGTAGGGGGCAGTGGATTGTATTTTTCCAAATTTGAAGAAGCTATAAGACCACAAATCCAAATATCTCAATGAACCCTGAACAAAAAATATGAAGATGAAGAGGTCTATGCAGGAGCATTATGATGAGATGCCTCAAGCTGGTGAATTGGGAGGGAGGGTCTCAGAAGCAGCTCTCCAACAGCCCATGAGTAGAGAAGCAGAGCTGAGAATGGGGTGGGGGGCTCCAGTTTTTGTTGTTATTGTTCTTTGGGGCTTGGGGGTTGTTTGTTTTGTGTTGTTGTTGTTGTTGTTGTTGTTGTTGTTGTTTGAGACAACGGAGTCTCACTATAGGGCCCTGGCTGGCCTGGAACTCACTATGTAGACTAAGCTGGCCTTGAACTCACAGACATCTACCTATCTCTGCCTCCAGAACGCTAGGAAAAGAAACAAAATGTCAACTAGAAATTTCCACTCAGCAGAAACACCTTTCAAAAAAAAAATGAAGATGAAGTCCTTTCCTCAGATTTGTAAAAGTTGAATGAATGCAACTTCTACATACACACTTAAGAGACTATTAAGGGTCTTTCAGGCTAAGAAAAAAATGACATACTTCAGTCTGCATCTACTCAAAAGACTGCAGAAAACATTGGAAATGCTAAGTGTGCTTGTATAAAAGAGAGTTTTCGTATTATTTAAATCTTTAAAAAAAAAAAAAAAGAACAATGAAACCAGGATAAGGAACTGTTGGCTGAAAACACCCAGGGCCCCCAGCCTCCCGGAACAACTGCTGAACTGTTGCCTTATCCAGATTGCGATGAGGTCACCACAAGGGGCAAACTCCAGGGGAACCCTTAGCAAGTTAGTGTTTACAGCCATGAGGGAATCTGGCCCTACCTATGGGAGGAAATACTGCAGCCCTGACTAGTAGAAAGCACAACCACCACTACTTCTATCTGTGGCTCAGCTGGACCCCACAAGCTGGACCGTGGGCTGCGATGGTAGAGCCTACCTCTGCATCAGTGCGAGAAGAAACCGAGGCACAGTTCACAAAGGGCGGCCCCAGATCACAAAGGGCAAAGGCCATGGTACCCACGGAGCGCATCCTTCGGGAACCTGGTTTTGCTGGAGCTGTAACAGAGAAGTGACATGGATCCCCTTGCTCCCAGATTGCCAGCCCGCCACTTTTCCTGCCACCGTGTCTCAAGTGAAAGCTGTGCATCGGTTGGGCTGTGACGAAACACCATAACCGCAACACAAATTGGGTAGGAAAGGGTTTATTGGGCTTACACTCCCACACTATAGTCCATGACTGAGGAAGCCAAGACGGGAGCCTGGCGGCAGGACTGATGCAGAAGCCAGAAGGGGTCGGGGTGCTACTTACTGGCTTGCTCCCTGTGGCTTCCTCAGCCATCTCTCTTATAGAACCGCCAGCCCAGGGATAGCACCACTCACAATGGGCCATCCCTCCTCCATCGCTTGCTAATTAAGAAAATGCCTTACAGGCTGGCTACAGCCTGATCTTATGGATCAAGGTTCTCTCCTCTCCGATGACTACAGTTTGTGTCAGGTTGACATAATTCTAGCCTGTCCACCATCTTTCCACTCAGGAGCGTGAACTCCTCCAGTCCAGCGACTGCCTGCTGCCTATTCAGCACCTGCCACGGATTTGGGTGGGGTCGGGTGAGTGGGTGGGTAAATCCTGCCAGGAAATTTCAATTCTATAATCGGCAGGTAAGACATAGATTGTGAATAGCCACCGTTGCCCTCAAATAATCCCTTACGTCGCTCATAAAACCATGTGGTTTTACAAACAGAAGGGCAACATTCTCCCTGTTGCCGCCTCCTCCTCCCACTCGTGTTTTGTGTTTAACCCCACACATTGACTGAATCCCCACGAGTGAAATGCAGCCTTTACTCCGCCACGTAAAGGTCTGATGAATGAATTCTTCTTTCCCTTGTCTGGCTCTTCCCCCTGAACTTTGCCTTTGCTGGTGACAGCACCTGGTGGGATCAGGGCTGAAAACAATGACTCTTCCGCCTCCTCCCTTGCTCAATGGTCACTCTTCTGCCCTTTGTACTCCTACGGTCAACGACCACCTACTACTCCAGGCCCTCACCACCTCCCATCTTGACATCTAGGAAAAGCCCCCTAACCAGCATCACTGGTCCCTCTGCGGTTCATGGTTCAGGTGGCCACCGGATCAACATTTCCTGAAACAGCAATCAGTCTTATCACAGCCAACATCAAGAGCCATCTCGGCTTCTCCGTTGGCTAGCTGCTAGTGTCCAGGTCCTGCGTAAACTATCTTCAGCCCTGCCTCCTACTCTTCCCAGAAGAATTTCGCTCCTTATCTATTGCCCAGATTTGTCCTACTTACATCACTCTCCTACTGCTCAAATGCCACCCACCACAAAGCCAGAAACTGAGTCTCAAATGATGACATCCCGACTGACCCCTTCTTCTCACCACTGGCTCTCCTTTTGTGTGTCGTATCTCACACTGCTAGCTTGGCAGTATGCTGCAGAACATGTGGGGACTGGAGAGCTAGCTTAGCAGTTAAGAGCACTGGCTGCTCTTCCAGAGTCCCAGCACCCACAGGGTGGCAGAACCATCTGTCACTCCAGTCCCAGTGCCTCTTCTGCCCTCCTTGGGCACCAGGAATTCATGTGGCACACAGATATGCATGCACACAAAGCACCCAAATATATTAATTTTTTATTTAAGAAAGAAAGAAAGAAAGAAAAAGAAAGGGCCAGGTGTGGTGGTGCATGCCTGTAATTGCAGCACGCAGGGAGGTGGAGGCAGAGGCATGTTGATGTCTGTAAGCTTGAGGCTACCCTGCTCTACAAAGTGAGCCCAGGACAGCCAAGGCTACACAGAGAAACCCTGACTCAAAAGGCCAAAAAAGAAAAAGGAGGAGGAAGAGGAGGACAGGCAGAGAGAGATAGAGACATTGAGAGAGAAATGCTGGACACGGAGGCACATGCCTTTAATCTCAGAGAGGGGAAACAGAGGGATGCAGGTCTCTGTGAGTTTGAGGCCAGCCTGGTCAATATTGTGAGTTCCAGAACAACCAGAGCTACATAGTGAGACCCTGTTTCATAAAAGCAATATAATAATAATAATAATAATAATAATAATAATAATAATAACAACAGCAGCAGCAGCAGCAACAACAGAAATAAAGGAAGAGGAAAGAAAGAAAGAAAGAAAGAAAGAAAGAAAGAAAGAAAGAAAGGGGACATATTAGACATGTGTTTCATTCATTCACTCCAGCATGTATTATTGGGCATGTATAATGTGCCAAGCACTCAACCAAGTATGTGGACAGGCAGTGACACCCTGGGAACTCATAGCCTGGTAGTAGAGTGTGGCAACAGACAAGCTATGATGCTCACACCCCATAGAGACCATGTGAAGAGAAGTAAAAGAGGAATTTCATTTTCCCCCCAATGTTCAGGTGGGGAAACAGCTCATTTCCAAATTGAGGAACATGTAAGCTGAGACCTAAAAATGAATAGAAAATAGCCAAACGGGAAGGAAAAAAGAATGTTCCAGGTTGAATGGAAAGTACCAAAAAAATTCTAAGTCTGGAAATAGCACAGGACATGGCTCATTAGAAGAACTCAAAATAAAAACAGTGGAGCCGGGCCCGGTGGCACACGCCTGTAATCCCAGCACTCTGGGAGGTAGAGGCAGGTGGATCTCTGTGAGTTTGAGGCCAGCCTGGTCTACAGAGTGAGTCCAGGACAGCCAAAGCTACACAGAGAAACCCTATCTCAAAAAACAAACAACAAAAACAAAACCAAAAAAACAAAAAAGAAAGAAAGAACATGGTTGGAGCACACAGAATACGGCAGGCAAATAGGATAAGGCCTAGCCAGGTGATGGCTCTGCCCTGTGAAGCTGTAAACCCAGTGAGAAAGAGTGCATTAATCTCCAGTCACAGGAGGATTTTAGGTGTAATACAGCATGCTCACATGTCAGAAGATGAGAGAATAGGAGGCAGCAGCATAGAGCAGGGCTGAGGCACTAACCAGGGCACACAAGGCTGGGCCAAAGGGACACGGTGGAGTGGGAGGGTTCAGACGCTACAACTAATGTGATTTGGCGGCTGGCTGAACTGGGAGGGACTAAGACAAGAAAGGACAAGATCAGAGATGCTCACATAAATGGGACCAGTGCTTTACCCATAGCAGCTGCTCAGCTAACAATTTGCGGTCAGGGCTGGTGAGATAGCTCAGTGATGGAGAGCACCTGCTGCACAATTGTGAGCACTGGAGCTCAGAACCCAGCACCTACAGAACACGCCGGCGCCAGGCTTCCTGCAGATGCCTGTAACTCCACCTTCAAGGGGTCTAATGCCCTCCACACGTGCAACAGTGCACACACATGTGCGTACACTCATCCAAACAGACAAACAAACACAAAATAAATCTTTTTTTTTAAATAGGTCTTTTTTAAAATTTTAATTCATGTGCATTGGTGTGAGGGTGCCAGATCTTAGAGTTACAGACAGTTGTGAGCTGCCATGTGGGTGCTGGGAATTGAACCCAGGTCCTTTGTAAGAGCAGGCAGTGCTCTTAACCACTGAGCCATCTCTCCAACCCAACAAAATAAATCTTTAAAGGAGACTTTACAACAAATCAGTGAGTGAGAGGCAGAGAAAACGAATAGATAACTTTTAGTAATCCCCTCCAAGGCAGAAATACCTCGTTGTTGCTGCTGTTGTTGTTTTGATTTGGTTTGGGGTTTGGGTTTGGTGTTTTGGATTTTAGTTTTTCGAGACAGGGTTTCTCTGTGTAGCCTTGCCTGTCCTGGACTCACTTTGTAAACCAGGCTGGCCTCAAACTCACATAGATCCATCTGCCTCCGCCTCCCTGAGTGCTGGGATTACAAGCGTGCCGCACCACGCCCAGCAGAAATCCCTCTATACACAGTACAGACTAAAGAAAAAGTCAGGGTACTTTGAGACAGGATTTTGTTATGTAGCCCAGTCTGGCCTCAAACTAGCATTTCTCCTGTCTCCAACTTCCGAGTGCTGGGATTACAGGTGTGTGCTACCAAACTTCACCCTCTGTATTTATGTTTTAGATGTATTTTATGTCCTGCGCATAAGTGTTTTGTCTGCATGTGTGTCCATGCATGCAGTGCACCAGAAGAGGGCGACAAATCCGCTGTAACTGGAGTGACAGAGTCGTGAGCCCTATGTAGGTTTTGGAAGACTAGCAGGTGCTCTTAACCTGCCATCTCTCCAGCCCCCTCTCTCGGTGTTTCTTTTTTAGTCTCTGTGTAGGTACGCACTTACTACAGTATGCGTGTGTTTGTGTGTTTGTCGTGGGGCTGGGGGAAAGGGTCAGAGTATAATCCACAGAAATTAATTCTCTACTTTCATCATGTGGGTCCAGGAGATTAAACATCAGTATCAAGCTTGGTGGCAAGTTCCCTTATTACCCACTGAGCCGTCTCACCAGCCCGTTCCCTGTCAGTTTAAACAGGTGAGACCTAGTCAGGATACACGTCAGCCCCCTGATGGTTCTACACACCTGTAAGTCTCGCCCTTGGGAAGCAGAGATGAAAGGAATCTCCAACCAGAGGCTGGACTAGGCTATATGCAAGACTGTTTCACACGTTACACACACACACACACACACACACACACACACAGAGAGAGAGAGAGAGAGAGAGAGAGAGAGAGAGAGAGAGAGAGAGAGAACCCTGGGCTTCATAATTGTGAGGCAGACAACAACCCCGGCCTATACACTCACACCTGGCTGGTTGTTGGGGGGAGGGAGAGTTAGTACCTTGGGTTGCCTTTGGTATTTTCATCCCCCTAAGTCTGTTCTGATGATGTCAGAATCATTGCTAGCTTCCCCAAATCCAAGGCCTCTGGATTCCAGAACTCCCGTACATTCTTGAAATGGTCCTTTTGGTGGGAATCTATATCATTGAGATATGTCCATTCATTTGTCCGCTATGTATTCACTGCCTCCCGTTTGTCATTTGTAACCTGGGGTTGTAACCATGACAACAGGCACAGCATCAAGGAGCCACCAGTCCCCTCACGCATTTAAATTGGACCCCATATATAAATTAGAAAATGTATCTCTTCCTTCATTTACTCTTGAAAACATATCTTTGTTGTACAGACACTGGCTACAAACGGTATCATTTTCATAATGTAATACCACCACCTAGTGGTCCCAACTGTTGAGACAAAGCGACCAGGGGAATTTTCCCTGAAGAGCTCTTATTTCCAGGAAATGACTTCCTGCCACTTGAACCCTTCCTTTCTTTTTCTAGATAATAAGAAAGATGGTGTTGTGTTGGTTAATTTTTTGTCAATTTGACATAAGCTAGAGTTATTTGGGAAGAGGAATCTCAATTGAAAAAAATGCCTCCATCAGATTCAAGCCTGGAGGGCATTTTCTTGATTAATGACTGATGTGTAAGGCCCCAACTCACAGGGGAGTGAGTCATCCTGTGCTGTATAAGAAAGTAGGCTGAGCAAGCACTCCGTAGCACTCCCTAACAGTCTTTGCTTCAGCTTCCTGCCTTTAGGTTCCTGCCTTGAGTTCCTGCTGACTTCCTTCAGTGATGGACAGCTGCCGGCAAGTGTCTGTAATCCCAGCCCTTAAGAGGCTGACGCAGGAGACTTACTATGATTTTTGAAGCCATGCAGCGCTGGGGAGAGAGACCCTGCTTCAAATCAACAACAGAAGGAGTTCATTATTCGGAGTTATTCCTCCAACACAGTGCTTCTCAACCTTCCTAACGCTGAGACCCTTTCATACAGTTCCTCATGAGGGTCTCAACTCACATTTTGAGAACCACTGCTGCTGTAACACCTAACAGGTACTTGGGTGTTAAATAAGCATTTGTTAATTCGTAACAGGACACATTAGTTTCATAATCCGATACTTTATGGCAACAGAAAGAAGGGGGAAAAAAAGCAAAGCACAAATTCTTTTAGATTCCTCTTGGCTCCAAAAGGCCTCTAATCATTTCCATCTAAAGGCCAGGGATATTTCTGTCCCTAATCTAGCAAGAAATTCTTGTAGGCATATTTGAATAAACTGACTTTTTTTTTTCAAGGGTCACTGGTGAAACCCTGACCCCTTCCCACCAAACCCAGCGAGTTTTCTATAATCCAAAAATGAAGACCAGACTCTGTGGCCCCTGTGGCCAGGACAACACCCAAACTGGACTCTGCCTCCAAGAGACAGTGTGGGCCTAGCCTGTCTGAGGGTACTTACAATGACCGCTCCTATGTACAGATAAGCCTGGGCCACGTGTCACCAGGAAGGGTGCTCAAAAAATAAAGCGAACCAACTCACAGCGGCCTGTTTCTAGCAGGCATCATAAAGTGACAACTGAAAAGAGGACTGATGACTACTCTCTTAGAAAATTTAGCCTCCCACAACAATGTTTCAACAGACCAAACTTCCAGTTGCCCTGTCAAATATGGAAAACAAAGCCCAAGCCTTCCTTCTGCTTGCCAGAAGCCCCTGTGACAGTAAGTGGCAGTTAGCAACAGTTACCTGGATCATCCTGGCTTAGAACACTGCCATGGGGAGGCAAGAGGATCTAAGAGGGTGCTGCCCCCTTGTCGCTCCTGTTTATTTATCCTTCCTTTTTGCTTTATGGTCTCTATCTCAGTTTATATTAAAGAGCCAGAGAGAAGCCATGGGGGGGGGGCCTCTATTACTGCTGTCTCTCAGAATGGACATATAGTTAACTGCCTCTGCTTACACATGTTTATACCCAAGACTAGTGAAGTTCTCAGCCTTGGTCAAAGAACCTTCTTCAGTTGTGGGTGATGGTCGAAGTGTGGCCTCATAATGGTCACAGCACTGAGAGAAGACTACTGAGTGCTTGGTCCCAAACGGGACATCTATGACACTCCCTCCAAGGCCCGGGGAAATCATGGAAGAAGGAGTGGACGGACTGTGAGAATCAAAGGATAAGGGAGAGGAGACCACTGCCTTCTTGATAAGATGTGGCCGTCGCAATGGTGAACAAACAGCAGCTGTGATGCCTGCATGGGACATGAGTGACGTCATGCAATGTTGCTGGAAAGTAGAGGAGGCAGCCGGTTTGGCCTTCTAATTTGGTCTGTTGTGAGACCATGTTTAAGCTGCTCTTCCAATCAAACTATACCTAGGATAATGGAATAATTGATGAGGAAAAGTTTCCATTCAAAGACCTCTCAGGCCCAGTCCAGAGTTTGACTATAGCATGATGAGAGAAGAGGTCCACCATGGATGATGAGAGAGGAAGTGAGGGAGGTTGGGAAGAGCCCAGTTTGTCACAGTGTGTTATATGCAAATATGTTGTCAATTTTGAAAAAGAAAACTAAAAGGGGGAGCTGGAGAGATGGCTCAGTGGTTAAGAACACTTGCTGCTCTTCCAGAGGGCCCGGGTTCAGTTCCCAGCACCCATATGGTGGCTCACAATCTGTGTGACACCAGTTCCAGGAAATTTAATGCCCTCTTCTGGCCTCCATTGGCACCAGACATGATCGTGAGATACACAATGCACACAAACATCCATGCCTAAAATTAAATAAATCTTTTTAAATACATATTTTTTTAAGAGAGAAGAAAACAGATACAAAGGACTTTGCTTTGATTTTTATCAAATCCCTTCATCTCCCTCTCACCAGTCCTGTATTCTGGGCCTTGTCTATAAAATGAAGACAACCCACACCTATCTATAGAATTGGCCAAAGAACCACCCAAAATAGTGCGCAAGGTGTTTACCCACCACTAAAGCAAGCATGCTATGTGGGTTGTATTTTCAAGATTCCCTTTGTGACTATCCATTGATAATGAAAGGAATGAAACAAGTTCCAGCCTCCCAACAGGCTTCCCTTTTGAAAAGAGAAGGCCAGTGCTCAGACAGTAAGCATTTTCTTGTTCAAAATGTCATGACTCAAAAGGTGACTTTGCCCTCATCAGCAGGACTTAAAGGAATCCTCTAGGGGCCAGGAGATGCTCAGCAGATAAAAACCACTTGACACACAAGTGATGATCTGAGTTCATCCCCCAGAACTCATGTACAAAGCACGTGATGTGCATCTGTGGTCCAGGCATGCTTACTGTGAGCTAGGAGGAGGCAGGAGAGCCTGAAATCTCAAGGGCCAGCTTGTCTGAAGCTCTCAGAAACAAGAGAGACCATAACTCCATAAGATAGAAAGCAAGAACCAACTCCCACTGGTTGTCCTTTGACCTCCAGATGTCCACAGTGGCTTATAGGTGTCTGCATTCATACACACACACACACACACACAGAGAGAGAGAGAGAGAGAGAGAGAGAGAGAGAGAGAGAGAGAGAGAGGGAGAGGGAGAGGGAGAGGGAGAGGGAGAGGGAGAGGGAGAGGGAGAGGGAGAGGGAGAGGGACTCACAAAACATACACAATTTTTTTTAAGAATATAAAGACAATTGTAGTTTCTGTGGGTTGTTTCATCAAGTAGTTAGATTAGTTATAAAATAATTAGACCCTCTAAGCCAGGCAGTACTGGCACACGCCTTTAATCCCAGCATTCAGGAGGCAGAGGCAGGTGGCTCTCTTGAGTTCAAAACCAGCCTGGTCTACAGAGTGAGTTCTGGGACAGCCAGGACTACACAGAGAAAGCCTGTCTCAGAAAACAAAACAAACAGAAAACACAAAAATGAGGCCTCCTTCTCTTGTAGGTCTGAATCTTCAGCAAAATAAAGTGAGCCACCCCTGGAAATTGGGTTATGCCTGAAGATAGGTCTTGAGGTAGGCTAAGATATGAAACAGTTATAAAATCCAGCCCACAAAACACTCTACAATATACATGTAGAACTAGCTGTTTTCAGGAAAGCAGCCCCGTAGCACCTCCTCGATTTCTCCTGCTGTGAAACTTGGCTAAATATAGCTCAGGCTGGTAATACAAGTGACATCATGCAATGTTGATGGAAAAAAGGAGAGGGGCTGGTTTGGCCTTCTACTTTGGTCTGTTCTTCCAATCAAACTATACGTAGGATAACGAAATAATTGATGAGGCAAAGTTTCTCTTCAAAGATCTCAGACTTGGCCCAGAGTTTCTCCATAACACAGGATAAAAAGAGCTCCACTGTTCTCTGATGAATAACACTTCAAATAAGAAAACACTTAAACTCAGGTCTTTGAGAATAGTCATAAAGGCACACAGCAAAAAAACATTTGCTCAACACACTAGGAGATGGATCAATAGTTAAGAGCACTTTTTGCTCTTATTTAAAAAAAAAACAAAAAAACAAAAACTCTAGTTTGCCACTTTTGTGGTGGCTCCATTTCCACAGGACCTGATTCCCTCTTCTGACCTCAGTGGGCACCAGGCATGCACATGGTACAAATCACATTTGTAGGCAAAACAGTCATAGACGTGGGATAAATTAAATAAATATTTTAGAAAAAGAAGAGGAAAAAACTTTTTTCAAGAAAATATCCAAAAGCAGGCAGGCAAGATTGCTCAGTGGGCATAGGCATTTGTTGCTGAGTCTGACAACCACATTTGATCCCATGGTGAAGGAGAGAACCAAATCCTCCAAGCAATCTTGACCTATACACAAGTGCCATGGCATGTGTGTGGTGTACACACACACACACACACACACACACACACACACACACACAATTGTATTTTTTAAAAGATTTATTATTTATACAGTATTCCGCCCACACGTGGGCCTGCCCACCACAAGAAGGCGCCAAATCACATTATAGATGGTTGTGAGCCACCATGTGGTTGCTGGGAATTGAACTTGGGACCTTCGGAAGAGCAGACGGTGCTCTGAACCTCTGAGCCATTTCTCCAGCCCCACAATTGTATTTTTAAAACTTATCTCTTTAAAAAAAATTTTTTTTTATTCTATGTGCATTGGTGTTCTGACCACATGTATGTCTGTATGAGGGTGTTGGATCCCCTGGAATTGGAGTTACAGACAGTAGTGGGCTACCATGTAAGTGCTGGGACTTGAACCCAGGTTTTCTGAAAATGCAGCCAGTACCATTAACCACTGACTTACTCATCTCTCTAACCCATTTGTTTGTTTGTAGCATGTATGTATGTATGTATGTATGTATGTATGCTCTCACTGTGTGTGTGCCTGCATGCCAGAAGAGGGAATCAGATCCCATTCTGGATGGTTATGAGTCACCATGTGAACTCAGCTCCCCTGGAAGAGTAGCTAGCGTTCTTCATCACTGAGCCATCCACAAAATCTTGGAACTCTCGGGTTTTATGATACATGACCAAGAACATGTGCATCTGGTTGCCTAAGAGACAAAAACTATACTCCACTGTACTGAAGCCAAAAATGCATGCCTGCCTCACCTGCAGCGACAAGTCAGAGGGCTATTTCCCAGGAGGGACCGGCTATCAGTTCCCTGCTACCTGTTTCCAAGACTAAATTCCAGATTAGTGCAGCTTACTGAAGTGGACTCACTTTGTCTATTCCGGCCATGGTTCCACTAAGAACACTGGCGGGGCCCTGGGTGACCTTGTCATAGCTATGGAGTGGGGTTCCATGGCAACAGAGGTAGACAAAATCTTGAAGACCTGCAACTCGTGTGCCCAGTCACATCTACCAATCCCTCAGCTCGTGACACAGAGAAGTTCATCACTGTCCCTGCCTCACCACCATTCAGGCTCAGAAACTTCCCCAAATACATGCATGTACAGGTGGCCAATGAAAATCTGGGACGGTCACAAATATGTAGAAGTCAAACAACATGGACCCTTAAGTAGCTGATGAGTAAAAGAAATTACCAGAAAGATAGCAATATACTTGAGATCAATGAAAATTAAGACACATAAATGTGGGGGCCTGGAGAGATGGCTCAGCGGTTAAGAGCACTGACTGCTCTTCCAGAGGTCCTGAGTTCGATTCCCAGCAACCACATGGTGGCTCACAGCCATCTATAACGTGATCTGATGCATACTGTATACATAATAAATAAATCTTTAAAAAAAAAAGACACATAAATGTATAGGTTGTTCTTAAAACGTATAGCCCTGGACCTATATTTTAAAAGAAGCCCACCAGGCCAGGGGACACACAGTCTATAATAGATAGATAGATAGATAGATAGATAGATAGATAGATGTGAAGGGAGGGGTAGAGAGAAAGAGACACAGAGAGAGAGAGAGAGAGAGAGAGAGATTATATAGCTACAAGGAAGTTGCCCAGGATTCTAGGTTCAAAACCAGCCTTAGCTACAAGAATATGAGTTCTAGATCAACATGGGAAACTTTTTATCTTTTTTTTTTTTTTAAGACAGGATTTCTCTATGAGGTCCCAGCTGACCTGGAACTTGTTCTGTAGACCAATCTGGCCTGGCACTCAGAGATCTGCCTGCCCCAACCTCCCCCATGCTGGGATTAAGGGCCTGTGCCATCACCTGCCTAGAACCTATCTTAACCAAAAGAAAGGCAGGGGTGGAGGATAGGGTGGGGTGGGAAGAACGGGGAGACATTACTGCCAACCTTACAGAAATAAAAGGGATCATAAGAAATGACTATATAGCCGGGCGGTGGTGGCGCACGCCTTTAATCCCAGCACTTGGGAGGCAGAGGCAGGCAGATTGCTGTGAGTTCGAGGCCAGCCTGGTCTACAAAGTGGGTCTAGGACAGCCAAGGCTACAAAGAGAAACCCTGGCTTGAAAAACCAAAACCAAAACCAAACCAAACAAACAAAAACAACCTACTCCAAAAGAAAAGCCTAGCCCCATGTTGCTGCATTGGCACACTCTACAAAAGTTAAAGAATTAAATGCTGGTGAGATGGCTCAGCAGTTAAGAGCACTGACTGCTCTTCTTAGAGGTCCTGAGTTCAAGTCTCAGCAACCACATGGCAGCTCATAACCATCTATAATGGAATCTGGCATGCATGTGTATATGCAGACAGAGTACGCATACACTAAAAATAGATTAGATAGATAGAGAGAGAGAGATGATAGATAGATTTAAATAAATTTAAATGCCTTCTCTTCACCAACTCTTCCCCCTCCAAAACAAAAACAAAAACCAATATCACTAAATAATTAAATAAACTTTCCAACTTAATATGAATCTTTACTACCCAAACCAGAGACATCACAAGAAAGTTACAGCCAGTAGGGCTGTAAAACATGGTGGCTCGAGCCTGTAATATAACTTCTCAGTAGGCAGAGGCAGGAGGATTGTAAATTTGAGGCCGGCCTCAGCTACATAGTAATTGCCTCACCAGCCCAAACTGCACAGCATGATCCTATCTTTTAAAACAAAACTAGAGCCAGGGGGGTTGTCACACACCTGTAATCCCAGCACTCTGGGAGGCAGGCAGATCACTGTGAGTTCAAGGCCAGCCTGGTCTACAATGCAAGTCCAAGACAGTCAAGGCTACACAGAGAAACACTGTCATGAATAAAAAACAAAACAAAACAAAAACACTAGAAAATTGAATCTAATGACATATAAAAGTAGCCATATATCACAACCAAGTATAATTTATCCCAGGAATGCAAGTTCGTTTAATATTTTTAAAAATAAATTAATATAATATACTAATAAACAACCAAAAATATATAATCATTACAATAGAAAAACAATAAGACTTGCAAACTCCAATGTCTTTTCACAGTTAAAGAACAAAATAATTCTCAACAAGCTAAGGGCAGAAGAAAAATTAACTAATAAAGACTACTATAAAAGAAACCTGTAGCTAACAATATACTTTGTGATCAAAGACTACATCTTTTTCCTCCTAAGGTCAGTACCCAGACAAGGCTGTCTGCTCTCGTCACTTCTGCTAACACTGTGCTAGCTGTACAGCTGAGGCAGTTAGACAAGAAAACTAAAGGAGGCGAGATGGCTCAGTGGTTAGGGATGCACACTGCTGAGACCCAAGCTAGTTTCTAGCACCCAGACCAGACAGCTCCTGACTTCATAGCAGCTGAGGTTCCCTGAACAAGACGTGCCCAAGCTCATCCCAACGTTTTCTCAAATTTTACTTTATTTATTACTATTGTGTATGTGTGGCAGGGATGAGATATCTCACACCTTATCTTTATTTCATGTGTGTTGGTGTTTTGTCTGCACGTGTGTCTGTGTGAGAGTGTCCAGTCCTCTGGAACTGGACTTACACACAGTTGTGAGCTACCATGTGGGTGCTGCAACTTGAACCCAGGTCCTCTGGAAGAGCAGTCAGTGCTATTAAGTGCTAAGCCACCGCTCCAGCCCACCTTGTTTGAATTCTATTGTGAAGGTACCAACTGGAAAAACAACAACAGGAAAAAAAATACTAAGTTTGGAAATATACATATACTTAATATTTGGTATTAAGCAATCAGTGTTAATTTTTGTACAATGAAATAATTTTTTGGATTTTTAATTTTTTTTCTTTTAGAGATATATATTGAAGTATTTGTGAATAAAATGAACCTTTCTTCAATAATCTAGAGAAAGGTGGGAATATAAGTAAGATTGGTCCTAAATGGGGGCTGCCAACCCTGGGACCTACTGTGATCACAGAGGAAGACAGGTAGCCTACCAGCGGGGGGACAAGTCAGACTCTGTTGAACATGGGGGTGAACAGTTGAACCCAGGCTGGAGACTGGAGGGAGACAAGCAAAGTTGAAAAGACCCAACCTTGCACTAGATGCCCCAGAGTCTCTGCCCAGCTCTCCCACCCCCAGCTGACAATCTCATTCAAGGCACATCCACTCTTCGGACTCCAAGGTCCTCATCTTTTAAGTGCAGTACAAACAAATGATCACTAAGCTACAGGGTTAAATTCTCCTTCCTTAAAATTACCACCAGACAGTAGGTATGTACAATCTAAGCCCCGCTTTTCCTTACATTTTATTTGTTATGTGCCTGTGGTCTGTAGAAATGCGTGCGGGCAGGCATGAGCCACGGCCTACATGGGGAGGCCAGAGGACGACATTCCAAAGTCTGTTCTCTCCTTCCACTACGGGTTCTGAGGATTCTTCAGTCTCGTACTGTCACACACTGAGCCACTCCCCGCCTGCCCCCAGTCCTAACTATTATAGGATCCAGGAGAAGAGCACAAAACCAGGTCTATGAAGCACGTTTGAGCTTTTTTTTTTTTGGTTTTTCAAGACAGGGTCTCTCTGTGTAGCCTTGGCCATCCTGGACTCACTTTGTAGACCAGGCTGGCCTCGAACACACAGTGATCCGCCTACCTCTGCCTCCTGAGTGCTGGGATTAAAGGTGTGCGCCACCACGCCCAGAATTATAAATCAAGCTACCACAGACTCTTCTGCTTGACCAGTTGTGCTGGATTGAATGAGGGCGGCCTTCTAGCCCACACATCTCAACACTCTGTCCCCAGTTGGTGGGACTGTCTGGGTATGATCAGGAAGTGTGGCCTTGTTGGAGGAGGTATGTCACTGGGGACTGGCTTTGAGGCTTCAAAGAACTTTCAGGATTTCCAGTGCTCTCTCCCTCTTGCTCGTACTCTCAGATCCAAATATAAGCTCTCAGCAGTTCCTGCTACCATGCCTTCATGCCATCATCATAGGCCCCTGAAACCAGCAGAGGTTGGGGTGAGGTTCACTCAGAGCCCTGGATCAGGGCCCACTCCCTTGCCCTCAGGGCAGGGCCCACTCTCTAGCTCAGGTGCCATCGTGGCAGGGCCAGCTATCCTCCCCCCCCAACCCCCGCCGTGTCCTCAGGGCAGGGCCCGCTCTCCTGCTCCCATGTCATCGTGGCAGGGCCAGCTGTTATCATGGCAGGGCTGGCCCACCTGCTCCTGCATCCTCAGAGCAGGGCCCACTCTCCCACCAGCGACTAAAAGTTTTTTAAGGACTAAAACATAATGGGAAAAAGTCCATCTAAAAACCAAGTTAGGATGCTCTGGAGAGTCTAGAGTTCTGGGTCTTCATGAACATTAAAATCTCCCTGCAGACTAGATCTCTTAGAAAGTGGAAAGCAGGCAGGGCATAGTGGCGCACACCTGTAAGCCCAGCACTCGGGAGGCAGAGGCAGGCGGATCTCTGTGAGTTCGAGGCCAGCCTGGTCTACAAAGTGAGTCCAGGACAGCCAGAGCTGTTACACAAAGAAACCCTGACTCAGGGAGGAAAAGTAGAATGCTAAGCTCTTCAGAGTTGATGTGAATTCTAGTAAAAGAGAAAGAAAGAAGAAGAGGTGTACAAACTAAGAGAGACCAGAGCATACCAAGCAAATGCAACTTAGGGACCTTGTTTAAATGCTAATATGGATATGTCACCTGTAAACAAACAAAAACGCTTAGCAAGACATGGAGATCTGAATGTGCTCAGATATCTGATATCAAGCAGTCAGTGTTAGTTCTGTGGAATAAAATAGCTTTTAGATTTTTAGTACTCTTAGAGATACATATTGAATTATTTGTAGATAAGTTGAACTTTTCTTCAAATAATGTACGTTTAGGTGGGAGTTCTATACGGTGACCATCACTTTATGATGGTTAAGGCCCCATTGCCAAAGGCAACCATCTCCAGGGAATGAAAGGAGCATTTAGCATCTTGGAGAGGTTCCCGTAAGCCAAACCTAGCTTCCCACCACTGCAAACACCTCCGAAAAGAGATAAAGGGGACTCAAAAAGCAGACACAAGCAAGTGTTTCCCGGAAACAGAGAATGTGTCTTTTGATAAAAAAAAGATTGTGTTTATTCCTGGAAACACTCTACCATGGAAAAGTTGCCTCCGTTGCATGAGACTCGGCCTTTCTTCTCATTCATTTTAAAGGTAAGAAGTAAATGAAGAAAGCAGGGAGTCCTGCTGGAAGATGCAGAGAACGGAGTCTCTGTTTTTCTCCTGTGTCCAAGGTTGACGTCCTTAGAACACCAAGCACTGTTCTGGCTAAGGCTGCCCCAAGTGACGGCTCCAGCCTATGCCTCTAGAGACGCCTCACTCTGCACCCTGGAGAGATGGCTCTCGTCCTCATCCTCCATACTGGCCTGAAGAATCCTCAGCAGTTTGAGCTCGGGGTTCCAGTGGGCTTTGTCTGTACTTCCAGAAGGGCTCGTGGGGCTATCATCTTGGCTGGAAGGCAGGTTTGCCACCATAGTGTCCGCCAGGTCATTAATGTCCTCATAAACTGGTTCATACATTACACTACCTAAAAACAAACAAAGAAACAAAGAAAAACCCCAACCATTAATTGTATGACAGATTTAGGAAATCCTTGGCTTTCTTTAGGACTGCTCCAAAGAATAAGTGCTGTGCTCACACACACATCCTGGCTAGCACAGGGTCCGCCCTCCCCATCCTCAGGCACTGGCTGTGATTGCTCCACTTACCTTCTGGACTGGTGGAATAGTATGTGTAGTCACTGCTTAAGTCGTGCTCCAGCGAGTCATCTACCGGAGCCTAAAATTCATTGGGATAAGCAGAAGAAATGTGAGTTTAGACCTTAGCAAACTGAAAGAGCTTGCCAAAACACACGTTTTCTGGGGAAAGGAATATCCTCGGCAGAATGCAGACCCACCTCCTGGAACTGAAAGCAAGGCTATCACATATGTTCTTTGCTTTCCAGGCCACCCAGATGAAGCCAGGGCCCACTTCTCCTCATTTCTAGAAGTCAACCAAGGCAAGCCTGCCTCCAGAGATGGCTGCCGGAACTTGCCACTGCTCTCACCAAGAGATGTGCTCTATTTTCATGCCTGGGAATGTGAGTGAAATGGCAGCTTCTTCAACCTACCTGAAAGCTTTTTCCTCTTAAGGTCAGTAACTAGACAAAGCTTTTTCCTCCTAAGGTCAGTAACCAGACAAGGCTGTCTGCTTTCGTCACTTCTGCTAACACTGTGCTAGCTGTACAGCTGAGGCAGTTAGACAAGAAAACTAAAGGCGGCGAGATGGCTCAGTGGTTAGGGATGCACACTGCTGAGACCCAAGCTAGTTTCTAGCACCCAGACCAGACAGCTCCTGACTTCATAGCAGCTGAGGTTCCCTGAACAAGACGTGCCCAATCTCACCCCAACGTTTTCTCAAATTTTACTTTATTTATTATTATTGTGTATGTGTGGTCTGGTGCAAGGTAGGATCTTTTTTTTTTCTACTCTGCTTTTCTCCCTCCAGTCTCCAGCCCGGGTTCAACTGTTCACCCCCATGTTCAACAGAGTCTGACCTGTCCCCATGCCAGTGGGCTACCTGTCTTCCTCTGTGATCAATCAGAGTAGGTCCCAGGGTTGGCAGCCCCCATTTAGGGTCAATCTTATTTATATTCCTACCTTTCACTAGGTTATTGAAGAAAGGTTCATTTTATTCACACTGGTGCAAGAAGTAACACTGTTTTAGTTCTAAGTGTATCACTTAAGGAGTAAATAGGGAAAAAACTAATAATTAAAGAAAAAGGCTGGAGAGATGGCTCAGCAGTCAAGAGCAACAATTGCTCTTGCAAAGTTTAGATTCCAGCAACCACATCAGAGAGCAAGCGTCTACCCACAACACCAATTCCAGTTCCAGGTGAACTGGTGCCTTCTTGTGGCCTCTGTGGGCACTGCACATCCATGGTACACTGTCTCTGCCTCTGTGTCTATCTCTCAATACACATACATATAAAATAAAATAAATGTTTTTTACATATAAAATTACTAGTCTGTCATTAAGCATCAATAGTCACACAGAAATCATAGAGGAGAACACAGGCAATTTGGCTAATCGTCACCTCCCAGTGGCGCTGAATGACTGTGACTGTCCAGCCAACCACAGACTTATTAGAAACACCACATCATGACTAAGCACAATGGCACGCATCAGCTGTGACAACAGGCCTCAGGAGGCCATGGCAGGAAGACCAAGTCTGAAATTGTCCTGGGCTACTTAGCAAGTTCTAGGCTAGCCTGGGCTCCGTAATGAGATCCTGTCTCAAGAAAAAACTAAGTACATCATTTCTGCTTGTACTTCGGTGTAGGTTGCTGCACAGTAAGAGGTCATCAACACTAGACCCCAACAGAGGCCTTGGTGCATACTCACATCTCTTGTGCTGCTTTTTGTCTCTTCCTCTTCCTGTTCCACCTCACTTTCGTCACTTTCCTGTGCTGGTGAAATGCTGGGACCTAGTAACACAAAGTCAGTCCAAGCCTCATCTTACTGGCACTTCATGACCCAGTGCTAGAATTCTAGTGGACCCCTAGAACAACTCAATATTTGGGACAGGATAGAACCTTGGTGGCAGATGAAAAGGAGTGAGGTTTTCTGGATATCTTTTTTGTCAAGGAGTATATGTATGCATTATATATATATGTATATGCATATGTGTATATATATAATGCATAAAAATGCCTATTTATGAGTTTCCATGTGGTGTTTCAAAATATGCACACCCCATGTAAAGCCTTCTGAGCTTTATTTGTGATCCTATTTACCTAGGCTGTAATTGCATCTGCTAGAGACTGAAAATGGAAATAAAATATATACTAAGAGACCCAGTGGCAGTGTACACAGCACTCAGGAGGCAGAGGCAGGTGGACGTCTGTGAGTTCCAGCCCAGCCTGGTCTACATAGTGAGTTCTAGGCCAGCTGGGATTATATAGTGAGACCCTCCTTCAAAAAAAAGGGGGGGCCATGGAGGACTAGAGAGATGGCTCAGTATTTAAGAGGGCTGGCTGCTCTTACAGGGGACCCAGGGTTCCCATCCCAGAATACACACTGCAGCTCACAACCATCTGCAACTCTAGTCCCGGGGGGTTCAATGCCCCTTCTTCTGCCCTCCTTGGGCACTGTGTGCACATGGTCCATATGCATGCGAAACACCCATAAACATAAAATAAAAGTTGAGAGAGAGAGAGAGAGAGAGAGAGAGAGAGAGAGAGAGAGAGAGAGACCCTGGCCGTTTTGTGGGCATTGATGGAGTGCCAGGAACCAGATGAAACCCAATCCCTTCGTGAATTCTGACTGAAGCAAGGCATTTCAATGCACCTCCGCACAGTCAGGCGCCTTCCCTGCTTTCAAAGGACTGTGGCAGGAGTCCAGTGCTCCATCTATGCCCATCTGAAAGGATAAGGAAGCTCATGGTGTACCAGAACACCTCAAAGTCATCAACGCAACGCAGTCCAGGTTGTCAGGAAGAAGTGTGTCATCTACACCGAGCAGGTAGAGACGATAAAAGCTAATGGCACAAGTGGCCATGCGGGTGCTCGCCCCACAACGTACCATCACCAGGCTAAAGCCGGACAAAGAGCGCAAACGGATTCCGAAATGAAAGGCCTCAGCTCACCATGTCGGAAAGCAAAGCGCAAATGCAAAGGAGGAGCAATCGAAAATGCAGGAAGATAGAAATATTTTTTCTAACTTGCACTCAAAACTGGTCAATAAAAGACACAGACAGACAGAAACAGATAGGCCTAGGATCCCTCAAAGAGGTACAAAGTGGATGCCTGCAATTAGCAGCAGCAAAGGAAACTAGAGCTGTACACGGGCCTGGGAGTGCACCCCTGTCACCCCAGGGCTTAGAAGCAAGGGAGAGAAGGATCAGGAGTTCGAGGTCAACCTGATCCCTGTTGTGAATGCCAAGCAAGCGTGGGCTACATGCTAAGAACCTGTCTCAAAAAGGCAGCTTTCCACCTACTATCACCCGTCTTTCGAGAATGTCACTTGCCCTCCTCTGGTGACATCCCCAGCAGACCCTGTTAGCCTCTGACTGCAATACAGGGCCTATGTGGCTTCTTTTCCACACACCATTTTCCCAACCACAGCCTGAATGCACCCAGCATCTCGTTTCTCGGTCTTTCTGTAGGCAGACAGCCTGGAAGGACTTAGTTGGCTTCGGCGTGCAGTCGGGGTGGACCCACTGACGTGGGAGTAGAGGCCAACCACGTGTGCAGCCAGCCACGCAGGCCTCTCTGCACCATCTCCTCTTAGTCCCCACAGCCATGCTGAGCAGCCACACTTCTCCGAGAAGCCTCTTCACAACCCACTCTCAGTTTTAGCAAGTCTTTTCCTGTATCAGGAAGCCACGCATGTTCAAGATCCGACTCATAAATCGTCTCCTCTGTAAAGCCCCTCCCAACTCAGCGAGGGCAAGCCACTGCGCTAAGACCATAACTCCAAGAGGCACTCCAGTCACCCAAGCAAAACAGCTCTTGCTTTTCAGGAAGTAGCATGAAGGTACCAGAATAGAATTATGGGAGTTGTAGTGATCACCCTAGACATGAAAAAACAGCTCTTGTTGGGAGCATCAGGAAGTAGCATGAAGGTACCAGAATAGAATTATGGGAGTTGTAGTGATCACCCTAGACATGAACTCACCTCAGACAAATCCCCTACCCTGTGCCTCAGCCTCCTCCCACTTCCTACAAGAAGGGCAGGGCATTTTGTAGATCTTCAGGCTAATGGATGTTGCTGAAACCAGAGACAACAGTGGGATGTGAAGGAGAACAAGAAGATGGTGGCTTTCTCAGGGACATCTCACCTGATTCCTCTCAGAACCCAGATTCCAGAGGAAAATCTGGGAATTCAGTCGTTTGCTGGATAAAGCCAGCAACACAGTCTGAACAAGGCAGAACAACCATACAAGAGCAGGGAGAGTCTTCCTCGGCCCTTCCTACTCTGCATCCAAGCTGAGCGATGTCAGCCAGGCAGCGCTACATGTATCCCTCAGCCATATGAGATTGACCTCCAAAAAGAGAGGTACTGTTCTGGGTTGCAGCATGAATACCAGCCCAAAAAAAAAAAAAAAGGCTGCCTGTTAAGTACTGGCTACTATTGGTACACAGTGTTGACTGCCAGCTGAGCCTCAGAACCCTTCTGCTTTCAGTGGGGAAGCCAGAGGGCTCTTGAGAGACGGAGTCCAGCCACATAACCCTCTGACTCCCAACCCCCACCCTCCTCCTGCAGCCTGTGACATACTGGTATAGGCATGGGTCACGACAGTGGGTTCTCACTCTGTGCTTTTTTGTTTGTTTGTTTGGTTTGGTTTGGTTTGGTTTTTCGAGACAGGGTTTCTCTGTGTAGCCTTGGCTGTCCTGGACCCACTTTGTAGACCAGGCTGGCCTCGAACTCACAGCGATCTACCTGCCTCTGCCTCCCGAGTGATAATGTGCTCTCTAAAGGAAGATCGGAAGAAAATACAAGCATGAGTCAGTCATCTCACAAATGCCCATGTGAAGCCGACAGATTGCCTATGCTGCTTGTTTAGTAACTAGACCAGCCAGCCGGATTGAGTTTTTCCAGGACAATTCAGAACGCCTGGCAAAGGCAAGATCCTAAGCGGGCAAAAGCATGTTTGACTGCTGCCCTTAGCTGTATCCCAGGAGTCTGTCATTTGACTGAGCAAGGGGAAGGTTATAAATATTGACTTACATATACTGAACTGTCTCTCGGCATCACTCGCGTCTGTCTGAGCCTTCTGAAACCAACATAAGGAGAAACTGGATTAGGACTTTGAAAGAAAAAAAAACAAATACAACAACAACAACAACAAAATAAACCTTTTGCAAAAAGAAAGAACTGAAAAAGACTGTCAGATAGTAATGTTACACCCTCAACCAACAGCCCATGCTGTGGCCACACCCCGCTCTACCTGTGTCATAGTCGGGGTTCCCTCTTCGCTCTTCTGCTCCTGATTCCTGGAACCTGGTAACCAGAGAAGCTGGCTCAGCCCTCTTCCCGCTGACAGCCCACCCCTTCTGCTCGGCTGCCTACTGTGACCGGGCCCCACTAGACTCTCCTTCCCTGGCCAGGACCAACCAAGAAACTGGAGTCCCCTGAGGTCTCCATGTGACCCTGTGTGACTGTGGCAAGAAACACAACGAAACAGGGACCAGATGGCATGAGAGGACTAGGCTGTGATCGTGGGGACCTGAAGGATCAGGCCCAGCAGACCCCTCACCTCTCTTCAGGTTGTACTGCAGTTTCCTCAGATGGTCAGGGTACCGCAACGATGGTCTCTAATGGGGGGAATTACAAAAGGCCTTAGCCCGGAGGTGGTGGCGCACGCCTTTAATCCCAGCACTTGGGAGGCAGAGGCAGGCAGATCGCTGTGAGTTCAAGGCCAGCCTGGTCTACAAAGTGAGTCCAGGGCAGCCAAGACCACACAGAGAAACCCTGTCTCGGGAAAAAACAAAACAAAACAAAAACAAAAAGCCTTTCTGTGGGTCTGTCTTTGCCCCAAGGACACCCATCCACCTAGTCTATAAACACATTTTTGAGAAACCAGTGTTTGGCAGCAGCGTTGTAGCAAGGTTCGAGGAAGAAGGGAAAGGAGCCTGAAGCAGAGCCCGGAAGACCCGGAGGCTTTGCTCCCCTTGGCCCTCCCACTCTACTGGCTTTCACTTCTACACAATCCAGTCCTCTACTCTACAAGGCACAGGTCCAGAGTGGCAGGGCAAAAGGAACCGTGAACAGAAAACCAGTTCTTCCTGTCTTGAAGACAGCTGGGCTTGATCTCGCAGGCCTCTTACTTGCAGAGTGAGGCGGTGAATACTTAGGTACATCTTAGAAGAGAGAGCACTGTCAGGTCGTTTCTTTTCCTGGGGAGGAGACTTCTTCTTCTTGGACAACTTGATGTTCACCTCAGGGAAAGCTATGGCTTTCTCATGTGCCAACATGCTAAAGGGGACAGAGACACCCAGACAGTGAGCAGCAGCTCTTTCCACGGAGTGGAGCTAAAGAGAGAGATGAAAAGGGCTCAGAAATGCCAGGTGTGGTGGCGCATGCCTTAATCCCACACTCAGGAGGCAGAGGCTGGGAGATCTTTGTGAGTTCAAGGCCAGCCTCATCTACAAAGAGAGTTCCAGGACAGCCAGGGATATTACCCTGTCTTGAAAAACCAAACCAAACCAAACAAACAAAAAAAACAAAAACAAAAGAAAAGAACTCAGAATTAAAGAGACTGTCACTTAGGCTCTAGAAAGGCCTGCATAGGCCTCCCTCAGCAATACTTTTCACACTCAACCAGCAGGACCACAGCTGAGTCTGCTCAGGGCTTACTCTATGCCGGGCTCCTGTGCTTTCTACCACTAGGCCCTTACAGCGCCCCAAGGGCGCATTTGTTATCCTCCTCATTTTGCAGATGAGGAAAGCAAAGCAGAAATGAGCTAAAAAGCCGGGCAGTGGTGGTGCACACCTTTAAGCCCAGCACTCAGGAGGCAGAGGCAGGCGGATCGCTGTGAGTTCAAGGCCAGCCTGGTCTACAAAGTGAGTCCAGGCCAGCCAAGGCTACACAGAGAAACCCTGTCTCAAAAAATCAGAAAAAGAAAAGAAAGGAAAGGAAAGGAAAGAAAGAAAGAAAGAAAGAAAGAAAGAAAGAAAGAAAGAAAGAAAGAAAGAAAAGAGCTTAAGAAGTTACCAATATTCAGAAAGCCAGTTAAGCATCAATATGCCATCCAGAGGTTGTCACCCTCCAAACCACATACACCATTCTGCCTCCCAAATGGACAGATATCCATAGCTAGTCTATGGGGGGGTACGGGATTCAAATGCGGATCCACTAAGGAGCTTAGCCCCGAGCCCAGCAGATGGTCAGTACTTGATGAACAGTGGCAGTGGCGACCCCCGCCCTGCCTGTGAGTAGATCCAAACGTGAAGGGTGGCTCCCTGTTCTCCTTAGAGCACATGGTCTTGCTGTTTCTTGGCTTCAGTGAAAAGCAGGGGTCTGGCTCTCCCCGTGACGCCATGACACTCACCACTCCTCCAGTAGATTCTGGGGAAGCAAGTCGAGTTGGGCCCATAGTGGTAAGGCTTCCGAACTTAACTGGTCAAGTAAGTGCACTGGGGAGGGAGGAGGTACAATCATCCCCGGACTTCTGGAGTGAGCTGACACATACTGCTTTCCAGAGAAATACAGGGAGGACTTGGCTTTCTGGAGGAGACAAAAGGTGAGGAACCCTCTGGAGCATCCTTCTCAAGCCCGTTTCTACCTATCAGTACCCCACCCTGGCAAGGAACTCCTTGTTTTACCCTTTTGAGTTCATGCAGATAAGAGGGGTGAGTAGGGACGGGGGAAACCTAAAAGGAAAGACCATCCAGCCTTCATAAGGGACGAGCGCGGAACTCACATCTCCCCGTTTCTTTCTCCTCTTCTTCCCAGGCAAGCTGGAAAAAGTCGACTTTCCAACTGATCTTGAAATAAGGAAAACCAGAACTCATTCCCAGATATTTGAAATAGCAGCACTGAAGATATTTGTAAATGACAAGCAAGGAAATGGCAGGAATTTCTCAGTTTTTTTTCAACACATCCACAATTCTAGCCCTGGCCCATCTGCTCCACACTGCCTCCACATGAAAGAAAACGAGCTTCTATGGCTCTTGTTGGTGACAGCACACACACACACACACACACATGCAGCACACACAGCCCACATGCACACATGCAGCACACACAGCCCACATGCACACATGCAGCCCCCACACACAAACATATATAAAATAGGAGTATTTGTGCATAATGAGAAAATGGAAAAGAAATCCTGAAGGTTGCTATAAATGAGAAGGGTGCTTTGATGGTGTTGTTTTTATTCAGTCCCTTTACAAGAATTGAAAACACCAGTGTTTGCTAAATAAAGGCCAAACACCTTTCCTACAGTTGTCAGTGCTAGCAAGCCTCTGGGCCTTCCCTCTGCTTATACACAAGCCTTACACATTATTCCTTCTATGGCGATACCCTAGGCCTCAGGGTTGAGATCAGACTTTCAGACACTTTACTGGGGGCTCTTTTCCTCCTTTTTGAGGGGAAGCAAAAAAAGTGTTTCTTTTTAAGTGGAAGGTTTTGTTGTGTGTTTACATGTATTTATTTAGGGGGCTGAGGCTACACATGGCACTGTGCAGTGTGGAGATCAGAGGGCAACTGGCAGGACTCAATTCTCTCATTTGACCAAGTGTGTTCCAGGGATCAGACACAGGTCATTGGGCATGGTGGAAAGTGTCCCTACTTGCTAAGTCATCTCATGGTGCAACACTTAATTCCTTTTTTTTAAAACTTATTTATTTATTGTATATGAGTGCTTTATCTGCAGAAGAGGGCATCAGATCACATTACAGATGGTTGTGAGCCACCATGTGGTTGCTGGGAATTGAACTCAGGACCTCTGGAAGAGCAGGCAGAACTCTTAACCACTGAGCCATCTCTCCAGCCCCCAACACTTAATTCTTAAACCTCACAAACAAATTCAGCTTTGGGAGGGAGGACAGCGAGATGGCTCAGCAGGTAATAGCACCTATCACCAAGCCTGATGACCTGAGTGTGATCCCTGGACCCCACGTGGTGAAAACAAAGGAGAGAACCAACTACTACAAATCTTCTGACTTTCACATGGGCACCTTAGTAAATAAATGTGTAAAAAAAAAAAAAAAAGTATAAATTCATTCCCCACACCCCCAAGCCCAACCATCTGAGTTTGATCTCTGGGTTCCATCCCATTCAGTAGAAGGAGAACCAAGTTCAGCAAGTTGACTACACCTGTACTATGGCACACAAACGTGCATGCTCATATATACACAACAAATAACTGTAGTAAGTACATTGGACCGCCCTGTCTATGTGCTATTTACTCCCATTTAGAATATGAAGTAGAGGGTCCCCACAGCTTGCATCTCACAGTACATTACAACAGAACTCCAGTGCAGAGGTGAGTCCTGGTTGCTTTCTATGTTTGGCCTGCTGCTGCTCACAATGAGGCAGCTAGAAGGGAGGTGACAATAGGGCGTGTGTGCGCAGAAGACTGCAGGGAACTTAAAGAGTATGCGTCCTAGAGAAGATGCTCACCTCATATTCTTCTCTGTTTTTTCTGGAACCCAAGTCACAACCATATTTCTGACATCTTCAGGGAAGGGAAGTTCTGCATCATTCAGATTCAACACTGAAAGCTGGGAAAAGACGTGCAATGGGACAGTCTGAGGCCCCAGCCCCCTGCTGGTACTCACTGGCAGGCCAAACACTGTGATGCTATGGTCACCAAATTTGGGGATTCACAAAATGATTTCTTACGACATTTCTGGCACTGCAGAGATGGCTCAGTGGGTAAGAGCACTCACTGCTCAGGCAGGGGGTCTGGGCTTGGTTCCCAGCACCTACATGGTGGTTCATAAGCATCCACAACTCCTGTTCCCGGGAGCTGATGCCTTCTTCTGACCTCCACAGGCACCAGGCATGAACACAGTGCACATCCAGACACGCAGGCAACACACTCATACATGTAAAATAATAAGTAGATCTAAAAAAAAATTAAGTAGGAAAAAAAGACATTTCTAACCTGCAAAATCATCTTCACGGTATTCTTTAAAACAAAACAAAACAAAAAACAAAAAAAACCTCCTGTACCAGATACCAACACAAGTACTTCTCAAGGGGAAGAATTTTTAAATAGCCTTCCCTGCTTATCTATGACATTAGGGTAGAAATTTAGAAGAACCCAACCCACCTAACATGAGGCTGTCCAGAGGCAAGCCTATGGGAACAATACTGATTCTACCACTGCGCTGCAAAGACTTAGACCCACGTGGGAAAATGCAGCCTGGGTTTTGGAAGCACAGACACACTGAGTTCAGGTGACCATGGTTCCTTCCTTTGGTTCGCCCTGTCTGTAATTGTAGACATCCGTGTGCGTTCACGTGTTCATTTCTCTCACCCCTGGGATTGATCACACAGCAGTAGCTTCAGAAAATCCCACAGCCCTATCTAGCCCATATTTCCTTTAAGATTTTTTTCCAAAGTTATAAAAAAAAAAAAGTTTTGCCTGCTGATCAGATCTGACTGACTTTGGAAGACAGAGGCAGGTAGATCTCTGTGAGTTCTAGGCCAGCCTGATCTACATAGTAAGTTCCAAGCCAGCCAGGGCTACATAGTGACACCCTGTCTCAAAAAAAAAAAAAAAAAAAGAAAAGAAAAGAAAAAGAAAAAGAGAAGGGAAAAACAGGACTGAAAATATCAGAATACTTCCCCTATGGTGGAAGTAAAGATTACTCTATGCTCTTTTTGACTGTAAAATCTAACTTTTTTTTTTTTTAGTTTTTCAAGTAAGGCCTCCTCATTCACACCATCCTGATCACGAGGAATGATGTCGGGGCTGGGGAGGTAGCCGGGGGAGAAGACCCAGGGTCGATTCCCAACACCCACATGATGGCCCACAAGCATCTAACTCCAGGGAATCCAATGCCCTCTTCTGGCTTTGGAAGACACCAGGCACACACGTGGTGCACAGGCACACATGCAGGCAAAATGATCATACACAGAAAAAAAGAATGTTAAAGAAACAATAATGCCAAAGGCAAAATATCCCCACTAATCAAGAGAAAATGTAGCAGAAGCAACTTTGACTTACTTTGGGAAGTTTAGTAGAGTGGCAGGGCACACCTTTGCCAAGTAAAGCCTTCCGGGACCTGGAAAATATGAGTTCCAAGCATGAAACAGAGACAAAGGGATGAAAAGTCCACGGAGTAATGAAGCTCATGCTCTGAAGAAAACCTATCTACACTTACTATGGCAGCCCTGCATTTAACTGATCAATCACAGGTACTCCTACACGGCTGTCATACACTGCACTTTCTAACTAGCTCATCGACCTCAAGCCATAACCTACGCCTCTTTCTAGCCATAAAGAATAGGCACAGACCCCTAAACAATAGCAGCGTACTAAGGACCAACAAGATGGCTCTAGGTAAGGTCCCCCTGTACCAGCCTGACAACCTAACCTTGGTCCCAGACACCCACACTGCAGACACAGAACTGACTCCCAAAAGCTGTCCTCTGGCCAGTGGTGGTGGCACACACCTTTAATCCCAGCACTCGGGAGGCAGAGGCAAGTGGATCACTGTGAGTTCGAGGCCAGCCTGGTCTACAAAGTGAGTCCAGCCTAGCCAAGGCTACACAGACAAACCCTGTCTCAAAAAACCGAAAACAAACAAACAAAAATATGCAGTGTCATGCCTGTATGTATACACACACACACACACACACACAGAGAGAGAGAGAGAGAGAGAGAGAGAGAGAGAGAGAGAGAGAGAGAAAGAGAGAGAGAAAGAAAGGAGAGAGATCCTGTTATGTTTCATATCATTTGCTCATTTTTAAGACATCTTAAATTTATAAATAAAAGTAATATGGAGGTGATGCAAAATAAAAAAAAAAAGATCCCACGCATTCTGCTCTATGAAGTGTCCTGTGATATAGAGACCTCAGTTTCCACTGTTACTGTCCACAGCTAGGCCTTACCTCTGAGCCCACGTCCTTCGTGCTCTGTGTTCCAAACGCCCCAGCAATGTCCTCTCCCCTGCAGGCCTGCACGTGTCATCCCTACCGCTGGGGTTTTTCTCCCTGCTGGAATCCTCCTTCACCATGCTCCTCTAATCTCAGGGCTGGGGACCGACGCCCCCTGTGCAGAGGGCAGTGCCCTAGGTTGGGAACCCTTTCCTGTGCTGCGCTCCGCCCTGACTGATGGCATCTTTGCCTCCCCAGCTAGGCTGAAGGGCCCTGAGCTCAGGCACCATCTTGTTTCCACTGGATAAACAAAACCTTGTTGTATCCCCAGCATCCATCCTGGTGACTCCCACTGAAAAGACATCTCTGAGCTGCATATGTGACTAAACAGATGATGCTGTGACTCCTGCTGTCAAAGGGGCTTAAGATAGGACAGAGGGCTGGAACACATGCATAAGCATGGCAGAAATAAATGGTCACTACTGGAAAAATTCAGAAGATGAAGGAGACCGGTAAGAGGTGAACCCCAGGCTTTGAGAGCGGCCAAGGGCATATTCCCTCATTCAACAGAACCCTCTGTGCCAGGCACTGTTGGAGACACGAGGAGAGTAGGATGCTAGGAATCTACCCTGGGCCCTCTGGAAAAGCAACCAGTGCTCTTAACCATAAAGCCATCTCTCCAGTCCCCAGCGCTGACAATTTAATGAAAGAACGCAATGTACTGACATCCCCACCGCCACTCCCAAAGCCGCAGCCACAGTACCGCATCTGTAACGTTGAATGGCTGACTCGGTGACTATGGAGAGGTAGGGACGCTGCAGGTGCAGAGCCGAACGCCCCTGCGCCAGCTTTCGTTCCCTTTAGAACCATTTGCTGTCCAGCTCTGTGTCTGACTTGATGCATTTGTAACCAGCAGGTGAAACCTTAGAGATGCTTTAGCAGACCTGGCCAGGAGCTAAGAGAGAATATCATCGGACCGCATCCGAGACCTACCAAGGAGATCGCTCCTGCTTTGTTGTAACCTCTGTGTTTCACTCATATTTGGCTCAAAAATGAACACTCTATATTCATTGTTGTTGTTGTTGTTGTTGTTGTTGTTGTTGTTGTTGATTGAGACAAGGCTACTCTCCACAGCTCTGGTTGTCCTGGAACTTGTTATGTAGACCAGGCTGACTTCAAACTCACAGAGCTCTGCCCGCTCTACTTCCCGAATGCTGAGATTAAAAGTTTGTGCCACTACTCCCAGCTTGTATTTCCTTAGAAATGAGAGGTGTGTTTTGTGGAAACACAGCAACCAGATTAAAAAAAAAAAAAACACTTCTTCTCAGAGCAGCATGCAAGGCAAAAAAGGCCAAGCCAAATGATGGTTAAGGTGTATATGGAGAAATTTAAATAGGGTGCTCACCTCTGTGACAAAGCAGTTCTTGGGCTGGAGAGATAGCTCAGAGGTTAGGAGCACTGACTGCTCTTCCAAAGGTCCTGAGATCAATTCCCAGCAACCACATGGTGGCTCACAACCATCTGTAATGAGATCTGGTGCCCTTTCTGGTGTGCAGGTATACATGTAGGCAGAACATTGTATAAATAATAAATAAATAAATTAAAAAAAAAAAAAGAAAAGAAAAAGCAGTTCTTAAATTCAAACTGGGTGACCCAGAAGAAATAGCTGCAAGAAGGATGTATGGCAATTTTTTAAAAGGGCAATTCTATCCCCAAGGGACACTGGCAATGCATGGATGTGTTTAGATTGTCACAGCTGCAGGTGAGATAGTACTGGCCTGCAGTGGGTAGAGACAAGAATGAAGACCAATATCCAATGACACACAGCACAGACCCCAAATAATAACTATCTGACCCAGTCATGGTGCATGCAAAACACCAGGCTAGGGAGCAAACTGTAGGCGCATGAGCTGTGGCATGGAAACTGTGGCCTATGTGATAGGCAGAAAAGACAACGTGGCTGAAACCTGCTGAACAAGGAAGCAAGTCACACCAGATGAGGTCCACAGGAATTGAAGGCTCTCCTGCGGCAGAGCAAGCCACTCCAAGGACTTAACGAAGCAGAACCCAGGGAAGGGAGCCCTTGAGGTTGGGAGGACTGCGTGGGCAAAGTGTCAGAGGCATCAAGGCACCATCAGAAAAGCCAGTTTGACTCCGAGAAAAAGTTGAAATCAGAGAGTGAGGACCTGAGCAGAGAAGAGGCCAGCAATCAAAACTGAAAGGACTGGCATCCCACCGGACCCCAAGACCAGCGTCTCAGCACAAATGAGATGTATTTGCCTCAGAGGGCCAAATAATTATTAGGCAATTATATTCCCTAATAAGAGACAGACAGGAGATAGGGAACAAGGGAGAAAGAGAAGGGGACAGGGGTATTTGTCACAAAGGACTGCCTCTTGATAGAGGAGACAGATGTGATCCATAGGAAAACGGTGGTTTATACTGGTAAAATGGGGAAACCCTGAATTAGGAAGAGGTGTTTAATTTTGATTAGGCATGTTAATTCTGTGAGCCAAAGGGGGCTTTTGATTGCTGGGCCTCAATACTTCAATAGCAGGACCTTGGTAGTCAGCCTCAGGAGAAGGAAGTGGCCAAATAAGGGACTAGACCATGGTGGCTAGCTCTAGGAAGGTAAGTTGATGGTTTTTAGTAAGACAGAGGGAATGGGGAGGAAGGCCAAGGCCTGCAGAGCCTTGTGTGGGAGCTAGCTCGAGTCCCTTCGATAGGCTACCACTCTAGAACGAGCAGACTAGAAGGAATGAATTAGTGAGGAGATGGGCAAAGCAGTATTCCTAGAAGTTTATTCTATTGGTCGTAATGTAAAAGTGTGAGAAAAGAGGCAGGAAGCCAGGAGGAAACCCCTAGATTGCTTACATGAACTAGAGAAAAGAGAGCACTTCAAAGGTGGCCACTAGGGCTTGGACTCAGGCAGCAAGGTCTTTGAATTTTATCTACCTATCATCTATCTATCCATCCAGCTATCTATTTCATTTCTTAAAACAGGGTTTCTCTCGGGGGCTAGAGAGATGGCTCAACAGTTAAGAGCACTGGCTGCTCTTCCAGAGGTCCTGAGTTCAATTCCCAGAAACCACATGGTGGCTCACAACCATCAATAATGTGATCTAATGCCCTCTTCTGGCTGCAGACTTATATGCAAGCAGAACACTGTATATGTAATAAATAAATCTTTAAACAAACAAACAGAGTTTCACACTGCAATTTCATGGTTCAACAAAACTGAATGCCTATACTGTGCAAGCAATTAAACAAAAAAGCCACTAGGAGTTTACAAGTAGTTTCATATGTAAAACTAAAAAAAGAAAAAGAAAAAGAAAGAAAGCACGAGCCAGGCATTGTGGTCCATGCCTTTAATCCTAGCACTTAGGAGGCAAAGATGAGTAGACCTCTGAGTTCAAGACCAGTCTGGTCTACTTAGTGAGTTCCTGGACAGCCAGGACTATGAAGAGGAAAGAAAAATAAAAAGAAAGGAAGGAAGGAAGGAGAAAAGGGAAAGAAAAAATAAAGAGAGAGAGAGAGAGAGAGAGAGTCAAGCATGGTGGTGCAGGCCTGTAATCCCAACACTCAGGGAGGTAGAAGCAGGTGGATCTCTGAGTTCGAGGCTAGCCTAGTCTATAGAGTCCAGGACAACCAAGACCACACAGAGAAAAATGTTGTCTTGAAAAACCAAAGGCAAGAGAAGAGGAAGGGAGGCAGGTGTGTGGACACTGTTCTCTGATGACCTTCAAAAGCTGACAAGGTTGCCCCTAGTTAGCAGCTAAGTTATGCCCTGACACCTAAAATTCATTTACTGGGTTCCCAAGCTAGTACTACTACAGAATGCGACTATATTTGGAGACAGAATCTTTAAAGAGATAACCATGGTGAGATGAGGTCCTGTGGGTGGGCCCTTATCCAACAGGACTAGTATATTTATAAAATGAGATTACAGTTAAAACACACAAAGAGCAAAGGTCACAAGAAGCCTGAGGGACAAGCTGCCAACCCCCAGGAGAGGGGCCCAGGAAGAAATAACCCTGACCCCTGGTCTCAGATTCCAAACCTCCAGAATTCCCTGACAATGAATTGCACTAGTTATTATCACCCAGGCCATGGTACCTCACAATGCCAAAGCAATGCACCCCCAAATGCCCCTGGAAGACACGTTGGACGGTTCCTCTGGGTTCCCCTCTCCCCATTTACTGCCTACTTAACCTTGGCTAGGTCTCATTTTGCTGTTTTGTTTTTGGTACCACGCCTCACACAGGCTGAGCTGTTCTCTCTCCACTCTTTAGTGTTTTACCAGTGAGCTCCATCCCCAGCCTTTGTGTTTTCTTTTAAATCCAACCTTATTGCCGGGCGTGGTGGCGCACGCCTTTAATCCCAGCACTGGGGAGGCAGAGGCAGGCGGATCGCTGTGAGTTCGAGGCCAGCCTGGTCTACAAATCGAGTCCAGGACAGCCAAGGCTAACACAGAGAGACTCTGTCTCGAAAAACAAAATCAAAATAAAAATAATAAATAAATAAATAAATAAATATAACCTTATCAGAGTCATCTGTGTGGATAAGAGAAATGCAGACCTGGGGTTTGGGGACACGGTTAAGTAAAGATTCCATGACAATTTACCTGCCGTGACGCTTGGAGGCTGGTTTCAACGATAAAGAACATTCCTTGGGGAAGTTACTTTCTGATGGTGTTTGCTGAACCACACCCTTCTTGGCCCATAAGCAAGTATCTGTGATATTTATAATGGTGAGAGTCGGGAGTTTATCTGAGAAAGCAGACCAGAGCAAAATGTATCACCTATTGCGTGGAGAAAGAGAACCAAACAGAAACAGAGCGTAGGGACTTTGTGACAAAGACAACAGAGGCTAGCTAAAGCACCTTCAGTTTCTGGAGGAGATTTGCTGGATGTCTCCAGGATCCTAGGATGGCCCCTTTCAATCCGTCGGAGAGATGCCCAGCATTGTGGATGCTGACAAACTGGTGCTCTGCAGGTGGTCTCGTCCCATCGGGCCTCATCTGGCAAGTTCATAGCTATAAACAGGTTAAGACAAAACCCAATCTTGCAGTGTTTTAGCCCTCTGGAGAATTAGCAGCCACACACTTAGGGTTTTGGGGTTTTTGTTTTGGTTTGGTTTGGTTTGGTTTGGTTTGGTTTTCTGTTTGTTTGTTTGGTTTCGTTTTTTGGTTTTGTTTTGTTTTGTTTTAATTTTTTGTTTAAAAAAACTTTTTTTTTGTTTTACATATGTGAGTGCTCTGCCTGCATGTACACCTTCATGCCAGAAGAGGGCACCAGATCTCATTATAGACAGTTGTGAGTCACAGTGTAGTTGCTGAGAATTGAACTCAGGACCTCTGGAAGAGCAGCCAGTGCTCTTAACCTCTGAGCCATCTCTCCAGCCTCCAGGGATCATTATTTTTATACACTGGACAGCCATACAGTCCAGATTTCAATTTAAACTGAAATCATATACTTTCTATTGGAAGCTGGCCTCAGTAGTGCATGCCTATAATCCGAGCTCTCCAGGAGGCAGAGACAGATGAATCTCTGAGTTTGAGGCCAGCCTGGTCTACAAAGGAAGTCCAGGCCAGCTAAGGCTACACAGAGAAACCCTGTCTCAAAGGGGGAAAATGTTTTAATTATTTTTGTAAAACTTGTAGAAGCATCAAATAAGATATAAATGTTTATGTATGACATATAACAAGTGCCCAGTACATATTATCAGGCTGGGGAAGATGGATGCCTAAGTAGCTAACGCACCTAGGGGACAAAGCACGGACAAGGACCCGAGTTCCAATGCCCAGACCCACATAAAGCTGGGCCCAGCAGCACATCTGTCACCCACTGCTCCTTACTATAAACAGTAAAGCAGAGTCCTCAAAGGCTGGAGAATCCCTCGAAGCTTATGGGCTAACTAGCCTGGCATATGCCAGTGTGAACAGCAGAAAGAGACCCTGCCTCAAGGTAGAGGGCAAAGACCAACATCCAGGTTGTCCTCTGACTTCCACACCAGCTCCACAGCGCAGCCCGTGGCTAGCCATACTCGTGCACATACAAGTACATACATTAGACATACACGCAGATCAATTAAATTATACTAAAAAGAAGTACTGTCAATCCTCTTTTTTGTTTGTTTGTTTGTTTGATTTTGGTTTCTTGAGACAGGGTTCTGTTGTAACCTGATTAACCTACTTAAACTCTACAGCCTCTCCATTGAGACCTATTTAGTTCCTCCTGAGGCCCCTGCACTAACACCTGCCATCGCCTTTAACCTGTCAGAAGCTACTTTGCCTCCAAGTCTCCATTTTGATCATAAGGTGAAATTCGGTTCAAGTTCTCAGGCCCTACATGCCTGAGACCAGGATGGGTCAATACTTGCTGCTTAGAATAAGACATTAGATGACAAATATATGTTCCACCAGAGTTAAGGCCACAACATCCTGCGATGTTCCTTTCTCCTGGAACTGTGGGGAGCTGCAAAGTCCCCAAGCTTATAGCCCAGTCAATCAGCTTAAGAACACTTTGTCTAGTTACCTAGACTTGGAACAAAATCAATTTTTGTTTAGCTCATCAAAATGATGTAATGCTGCCCCGCCCCCACCCCCTCACTTCCTACACCTGGTTACCTGGTTATGGTTTTTCTGGATAAAAAGCCTGCCTTAGAAACAGACCGGTGTTACAGTCTGGTTCCAAAATCCAAGCCTACTTTAGTTCTGTGGCCCTGACTGGTTTCCATCGATTTGAGTCTGGTGTTTGAGTGGTCAGTGTGCAGCTATTCCTGAACACATAACAGGTTCCTTCATGTAGCACTGACTGTCCTGGAACTCTCTTTGTAGACCAGGCTGCCCTTGAACTCACAGAGATCCGCTACCTTACTCCTTTTAACATATTACATTTTATTCATGGCATGTACCATGCCATGTACCATGGCAACCATGCCCCACACATGAAGGCCAGCAGGAAGCTCATTCTCATAAACCCAAAGACTGAACAGGTTCTCAGCCTAAAAGTGTCTTTACCCAGCCAGGCATGGTGGCACACACGCGTAATCCCAGCACTGGGGAAGCAGAGGCAGGCGGATCTCTTGTGAGTTCGAGCCTAGCCTGGTCTATGGAATGAGTTCTGGACAGTGAAGGCGACACAGAGAAATCCTATCTCAAAAAACCAAGAAAAAGAAAATGTGTCTTTACTCACTCCGTCCCCTTTTGACTTTTTGGGGTGGGGGTGGGGCTTTTGGTTTTGGTTTTTGGAAACAGGGTTTCTCTGTGGAGCCCTGGCTATTCTGGAATTGTCTTTGTAGACCAGGCTGGCTTCAAACTCACAGAGATCCATCTGCCTCTGCCTCCCAGGTGCTAAGATGAAAGGCGTGCGCCATCAGCGGCCCAGTTCCCTTTTTAGCTTTTTAAGGACATTTTCCATTTCCACATTTACTGATTGCCAAATACATGAGAGGACCTGACTGGGGTAATAACAAACTCCCTGTTCTAAACAGCTTATAATTTAAATCAGAGATAAGAAACTACTGGCCCGGGTTGCGCCTGGCCTATAAATAATTTAGCTTGGCATGCACTTTGAGCCAGTATCATAAAGCTGAAATGGTCCATAATGCTAGATTTCTGGCTTCTCTCCAAGATCAAAATGCCTGACAGTACCAGACCCAGCTAACCAGTGGCCGGAGCGAAGGCTTGCGGTAGTTAAACCAGGCCTGTGCTAACTGCAGAGTTCTTCCCCCAACAAACCCTCTGCACCGTTCACTCTATGTCCCCTGTTGGGTTTTGTTTTCTTTTTCTTTTTCTTTTTCTCCCAATAGGGAAAATGACGTCTCCATCAAAAATGAGAAAATAAGTCTTGGAACAATATGTTTTAAGGAAAAAAAAAAAAAAGAATACAGCATTAGTTCTCAGTAGGAGTATTTTTTCTGTACTTGATACCAAAATTACACAACTTAAAACGCTATTGGAAATATAAAATCAGGTAATGATCTTGATAGGAAATATGCACAATGAATCAGTTAATGAATTTTAAAAATACAACTTTAACTCCGGTTTTTGAATAGGAATTTGATTCATTACTCTTACAACCGGATGCTTTTTGCCCTTTCAGTACCGGACCAGACCAAACTGAGCTCCGAAGTTTCATCAGGCGTCTCTGGATACCACCGTCTTTACAGTTGTCCTAGTAAAGTAGCATTTTTTTTAAAAAGCATACATTTAGATAACACTTATCCTTAATACATTATCACAAAGCTGTGAGGGGAATACGATTCGAGATGGGCATCGGTGCAGTAGAATTGAAAAAAATCTATACTGAGTTCCGAGCCAAAAGAAATTTTTAAAAAGCGGGTGACTCAAGTGTCAATAGTAGGCAATTCCTCTGGATCAAAGCAGATTCCAAAGAGCTCAGTTCTGCGCCTCTAGGTACAAGGCTGAAACTGCGAAAGCGCTCCAGGCTTTGACCCCGCCCATCTCTCCCAAGAAGCCCCTCCCACCTCTCACGGAGAGGCCTCGCCCATCTTGTCCGTCGGAGTTCCGCCCCTAAGGCTCAGGCTACGCCTTCCCTTTCCGCGCTAGGCACCAGGTTGTCCCGTTGCCTAGACGCGGCGCAGGGCACGATGGGAGAAAATACGGACACCGCAGAGAGTCAAATTTAGTTTGGCGCGAAAGCTTTCCGCGATAATGGCAGTGTGCGGTAAAGAAAACGAGCCTGGGTAGGAACGTCAGAGATACGGTGGAGGCGGACAGAAACCTCAGCGGTCCGAAACCACTGCGACACGAAAAGCTTGGCTACACCGGCGACTTGAGGCTGGGCTGAAGTACAAGGGCGGCTGTGATGCGCGAAGCACTGTGGGACGCTGGCAACGTGGGGTGGGACGGAAGCCTCCGAGGGTCAGATCTTAGCGACGCGGGAAGTCCAGACGCCAGAACTGTCTGAAAAAGAGGCCTGAGGGCAGAGGAGGCTCGGGCCGCAGCGAAGGCAATGGCGGAGAGGCCCGAGGACCTAAATCTGCCCAACGCCGTCATTACCAGGATCATCAAGGAGGCGGTGAGCTACTCGGGCTGGCGAATGAGTCGAGGGCAGACGTGGGGGTGGGGGGCGGCGGGGGGGCAGGTTAAACAGAATCCGCGTGTGTGTTCATCTCCGCTCCCCTCGCAGCTCCCGGACGGCGTCAACATCTCCAAGGAGGCCCGGAGCGCCATCTCCCGCGCCGCCAGTGTCTTCGTTCTGTATGCCACATCCTGGTGAGCAAAGGCGGAAGGCGGCACGGCGGGGGTGGGGGGTGGGGGATCCTGGCCGCGAGTTCGTGGCCCGGAACCTACAGGCTCCAGTAATTGTTCCCTTCCTCCGTTGAGAGAGCGACTCCCAGCTCTCTTCCCAGCTCCCCCAGATCCCGAAGCAGGTTAAACAAGAAGGCGCTGTAGCCCTCTATACGGGGAAGGGATGAGCTGAGTTGGGTCACCCCAAAACCCATGCATATAAGATAAATGTGAGTTTTCGCCCACCCCACCTCTGGGTGTCTCATGCCCCCACTCACTCTGACAGCTTCTGAACAGCTTTGCTTTTTCTTCCAGTGCGAATAACTTCGCAATGAAAGGGAAGCGCAAGACTCTCAATGCCAGCGATGTGCTGTCGGCCATGGAGGAGATGGAGTTCCAGCGGTTCGTTACACCATTGAAAGAAGCGCTGGAAGGTACCCAGGTCTCTTTCTTTCTTTTTCTTTTCTTTTTTTGAAGATTTATTTATTTATTGTGTATAATACAGCATTCTGCCTGCAGGCCAGAAGAGATGGTTGTGAGCCGCCATGTGGTTGCTGGGAATTGAACTCAGGACCTTTGGAAGAACAGGCAGTGCTCTTAACCTCTGCGCCATCTCTCCAGCCCCCCACCATGTCTGTTTCTTAAAACTGCGTGAAAGGTGCTCATCCTTTCGTTCCGTGATCACCTGATTGCAATATTGGGACCATGAGGTCCAGTTCAGTAGTTCAATACTGGTCGTGTTTCTGCTCTATTTAGTTGGTACTATCTCAGCTGTGGAATGTGCCTGGTTAATTCCTGTGTTGCTCAGTTTGGTTTACTTACGCAGTGATCTCCTGCTTCCTTACTACAGCGTACAGGCGGGAGCAGAAAGGCAAGAAGGAAGCTTCCGAGCAGAAGAAGAAAGACAAGGACAAAAAACCAGATTCAGAAGAGCAGGACAAAAGCAGGGAGGAAGACGATGACGATGAGGAAAGGCTAGATGAGGAAGAACAGAATGAAGAGGAGGAAGTAGACAACTGAACGGGAGAGAGTGGGCAGACTGTGGCACGGTGGAAGGGACCACCCTGCGGTGTGTTGACGGGAAGCCTCTCCCTGTCCGGCAGAGCCAGCCTCTGCACAGGTGCCTGAGACCCAAAGCCTGCTCTTCCCAGACCCAGCACCTGCGTTCCAGAAACCTGTTTTGCCTCAGCAGTCTGAGGGGTCTGACTTTTTAGTGTAAGGGATTCTGAATGACAACGTAGTTTTGATATTGCTTGTTTACTGAAGTCCATGGCTGGCTAGCTAGCTTTTTCCCTGCCCCTCCTAAAAAAAAAAAAAGAAAAATACTAACTTCCATGTTGCCTGCTGTGTTCTAAGTCACAGAGGCACTAAAGACTCAGGGGGAAAAAATGGGGCTTTGATCATGGTCACCCTGTTTGATTGTACGGTATTGGGCAACAGGCATTAGTGGTCAGGATGGTTGCTTTTTAAGAAATGACCAAAAAGCTATGGGAGAATACAGAAATCTCTTCACTTGATGGGGTAGCATTACTCACTTGGTTTCTTGGTTTCTAGACTTAATTAGCTTGTAGTCTTTCTTTATTGACTGCAGATGTTCAGTCTGCTGGGGTGGCCACACCCCTGGGACATACACTCAGTTTCTCAATATGAATTGGAATCTGTCAAAAAGAAAAAAAAAAACAAAAAACAAAAGGAGGGGAGAGGGGGAGGGGTTGCCAATTCTTAAAAACTGGTGGCTTAATCTTAGAGGTCCCCAGTGCCTGCCGCTGTGGGGCTCACTGCCTCCTCCGGGAAGGTGTGTAATTCCAGAGTCTCTCCAGGCATTCTTCCAGACTTGTGGCTGCTGCTTTTCACCCCCTGAAGTCACAAGTGCCAGAGAGTTTTCTTCCTCCAGGTCCAGCCTTCCCTCTCTCCATCTCTCCGGCCTCTGCTTCCCAGCGCCACTTCCTCCTCCTGTTACTTATTTCATCTTCCAGTCTAGGAACTTGGATAACCTATGTAATATCCCAAAGTGCAAGTTCCTCAGAGTCCTTAGTCCTAATCTCCTGTCTTGTAAAGGGAATTGTGAAACACCTCTGAACCTTAAGGTGAGCGTCACGGTGCTCAGGAACCTAGCACCACTGCTGTAGCTCTGGAAGTGTCTGTTGGCCTTTCCTTTTCCCTGTTTAGTGCTCCAAGCACTTTCTTTGTCTTAGTTGAGCACTTGAAGTTGACAGGTAATATAATATATATAATTGGACACTGTTAACTAGTCAAGTGAATACAGTGAAGAGTTTTGTTGAAAGTGACTGGAGACTGTTGAGAAGATTTTAATGCTTTATATAAATAAAGAACATTCTTGTTTGAAATGATGACTCATCCAGTGTGCTTTTGGAAAGGACTCACGAAGGTGTCTCTCTCTCTCTCTCTCTCTCTCTCTCTCTCTCTCTCTCTCAGACACACACACTGAATCCTGCATCTCCTTGGATCACCAACTAAGGACACTGCTCTTAACCACAGCCAACATTTTCCATGATTCTCCTGGTCACTGTGTCTAGCATGGTTCTAAGGGCTTTCAGATATTAATTTTTAACTCCTATCAAGCAGTATTGCTATTACCTCTATTAGCGCGTAACCATAGCTTTATATTAATTCTCCAATATACATAGTTGTTAAGCCATGAGTCAAATTGATAAATCAGATTTCACAAAACCCCAGTGGTCATTTGGCTTATCAGCTTTTTCCTTCAGGGCAGAAGCATCTTTTTTCTTTGTTTTTCAAGACAGGGTTTCTCTGTGTAGCCTTGGCTGTCCAGGACTCGCTTTGTAGACCAGGCTGGCCTCAAACTCAAACAATCCACCTGCCTCTGCCTCCCAAGTGCTGGGATTAAAGGCGTGCGCCACCATGCCCAACGAAACATCCTTTCTTAATTCCCATGAGCACCTAGCCATTAAATCCACTTTGGAATCCTGGGACTTCCTTTGAGCTCAATTTCACATGTATACTACTTACCAAGTAGATCTCCCTAGAATCTAGCTGTGCTTGCTATGAGATCAGATCCATAGTTAAATTCAAGGCCTATGTAAGAAGGGCTCACCTACTATCTAACTACCATACGGCTGTTCATGTGCCCATCAAGAATGGAAAGGGATCAGGCACAGAGCACTATGCCTAGCATGTCCAAACAATAACCAAACTCTTCCATGTGTTCCTAGTTCATCCTGCCCAATTGTAGATGAATGTTAATTCAGTACATGGCTGCTCTGGCAAGATATCACATCCCAAGACCTAGGTCTGTGTGATCCAGCTGGAATACAGACAAGACTTTAATACCATGAGACCGAGGCAAGCATATCTCGGGGCTCAAGGCCAGTTTCCGGAAAAGAAAGCTTAGGTCCAGGTGTGGCAGTACATGCCTTTTATCCCAGCACTTGGGAGACAGGCATAGAGATCTTTGAGTTCTGGTCAGTTCTATTTGTGTAGTTCGAGTCACTGAGTTGAGAGGCAGTGCAGTGGAGTTGAGTTTGTGGTGGTTTAGCTGGTAGAATTCAGAGGCAATTTTACCAGGACAGATACACAGAGACAGGTTGAAGTAAGAACATAAGACACAGGTGAAGACAGATTAGAACATACTGACAGAATTAGTATGGGGCCAAGCACAGCTATTTAGTCAGAAGCCGAGAGAGAAATCAGATTGAGTCAGTTCGCTTAGTTTGAGCCAGAATAGCTGAGTTGAAGCAGCCAGCCAGAGTTCAGAAATGGCTAAAAAAAAAAAAAAAAAAGGGTATGTTTATTCAGCAGTAAATTTCAGATCTTGAAATCATTCTTGGACTAGATTAGATTGTACAGGGGCCAGAAGCTTCCAAGACTAGGCCTAGGTTAGCAGATAGAGGCACTAAATCTCTAAGATGACAGTTAAATCAGGTGGGTAAAAGTTACTTTTGCACCCAATCCCTTCACTAAACTTTAATTTTCTAAGAAACTTTTTCTGAGAATGGAGATTTGGATTTCAACATCTGGAAAGAATCTTTGAGATTATCATTTTTCCCCCCAATCACACCTTACATCATCCCATAATGGCATCTGGATTTTAGTTTTGTTTTGTTTGTTTTTCAAGACAGGGTGTATCTGTGTAGCCTTGGCTGTCCTGGACTCACTTTGTAGACCAGGCTGGCCTTGAACTCACATTGATCTGCCTGCCTCTGCCTCCTGAGTGCTGGGATTAAAGGCTTGCACCACCAAGCCCCACTGGCATCTGGATTTTGAAGGTTTTCCAGTAAACAAATAAAAGTTTTTCATCTTTTTAGCCAGAGTGCTTCATTAAAAACTAAAAAAAAAAAAAAACCTAGCCTGGAGAAGGGCAGTGAAAGAGTTCTTGTTCTAATCCATCCAAAACTACTTTGAGGGTCTGAAGAGATGGCTCAGCAGTTAAGAGCAATGGTTGCTCCTCCAGAGGACTCGGGTTTGGTTCCCAGCACCCATGCTAGCAGCTAATAACTTCTGTAGCTAGTTTGAGAGGATCTTAGGACCTTTTCTGACCTCCTGTCACTCCAGGAAGGTGGTGCGTAACCACACATGCAGGCAAAACATCTACACACATAAAAATACATATTTTTTAAAAGATTTTTGTGTCCTAGTCTCCCCTATAACCCCACCCTACCCCCCCTTTTTTTTTTTACCTTAGGGTCTTGGAGCTAATTTATAATTACTGAGATCACGATCCAGTGCCTTTTGGCTGTCGGGTTTTGTTTTAGTAAACTTTGTAAATGGTTGGGATGAGTTTAGATTTCCATAAAAAATTATAAGGCCTACAGTTCTCATATGCCCCGACCTGACTTCTCGCATTACAACTTGAGTCCAAACTGTCTAGCAAATTTTTAAAAACCAAAATGAGATTCACAGATCACAAGCATTTTAAAGTGAAGATGTGGTGGCACTTAGGACATTTACAGTATTATACAACTATCCACTTCTACTTTCAAAATAATTTCATCACCTCCTCCTCGGGAAGCAGTTGCGCCGCCCTGCACTCCAGCCCTTAGCACCCACCATCGTTCATCACTGAAGTCCCATAAACCTCTTCAGACCCCAAGCTCTGACCCTACACAGACCTTTGGTCAGATTTTTTTTTTTTTAATTAATTGTGTTGTTTTTTGTTTGGTAAGACAACGTATCACTGTGTAGTAGCACTGGCTGTCCTGGAACTCACTTTGTAGACCAAGTTAACCTCAAATTTACCTGTCTCAGCCTCCTAGTGCTGGGATTAAAGGCGTATACCACCAAGTCCACTCCCTTTGGTCAGATTTTACTGTACTCATTGTAGATAACCCTAATACCCCTATCACACTTGGATAATTAGTTTTCTTTCTTTCTTTCGTTATTTATTTCGTTTTTTATGTCTACATGTTTTACATCTCTCAACCCATGACAGATTAGGGGCTGGACAATTAATTATGCTGGAATAAATTGGTCTGAAATGGGCAGTCAGCGGCTGAACTCAACTTTAAAGCGCTCAGTCTGCCAAAATGGATTTATCCGCTGTGTTGTCAGGCTCTACCGTGGTGTTTTACTGTCCTTGACACCCAATTGTTCTTTCACCAATGAGCAACACAGCCAGTTTTTGCTCGAGGCTGAGAAAAGACCGTCAAGTGAACTCTGGGATGAGTTCGGGATTGCAAGCCAGGGCCCCTCCCAGAGGCTCCAGACTGCCCACGTGTACCGCCTCGGGCCTTCCCACCTTAAGTGAGGCCGGAGCTGGGTGGGGGTGATGGGCCGGCTCTCGAGCTCCCAGGAAACTCGGGATTGGCCAAAGAATCCAGCCCGCCAAGCTTGGGCGGGACCTGGGACCCAGGCACTGTCCCCGTTGTAGCGTAGGCTGCATTCCCGTAGGGGCGGGCGGTGGGAGAGCCGCTTCCGGGTGAGTCGCCCCGCCCCCACGTGGGCTTGCTCTTTGAGAGCGGGAGAGCTCAGTGTCAAGGGAGCAGCGGCTCGGAGCGGCGGCGAGCTTCGTCCCTGGTAGGTGAGCGGGTGCCGGCCTCTGGGAAGTGGCAGGTTGGGAGGATGACCCCCACGACAAGGAGAGGTGCATCTCGGATGACGCTGTGCTCCCGTAGCTCTGACGCTGCAACGGGGAGACGCGGTCCCGGTGTAGCCTTTTTCGAGCGACCTGGAATCTTGCCGCGACAAGGGTCTTGCCGCGTCCAGGCTTGGGGACTCAAAGCTGGGTTCCACCCCCCCCCCTTTCTCGGGGGCCCCAGGGGTAGTCTCGGTTTCTGCCGAGCGCGAGATGTCTGGCAGGACCGAGAACGTGGGGGCAAACAATGAGAGGCGCTTGTGCTAGGTGTCGACTGCCTCTACTCATTCAGTCACTACAAAAGCCCGTTTAGGTCAGCTCAACCCCAGTTTACCACTTGAGAAGACAAGACGTCACGGAGCTGGAAACAAGAGTTTGCCCCCATGCTCTTTAGATCCCAAAGAGCTGCGACCAGCAGTGGACGGGTCTAGGTTAAACCTCTTCCCTCCCCTAAGCTCACCTGGAGCTCTCTGTTGGCTCATCTTTGCTGGGAATATAATGCGTGAACTCTGTCTTTCTAGTGTCAAAGGTCATGGTGAGAACTGAGGGCTGCTGAACTCTAAGAATTTTAGACCAGATTTACAGCTGACCTGCTGTATGAGTCCCTAGCCAGCCAGCTCCCCCCCCCCTTCTAGCTCAGTTTGACCGTTGTTCGATGTAGCTCTCTGCCAGATTTTTTTCTTTGCAGTCTGTAGAAAGGTAACTCCTAGCATGAAATGGCTAAACCCAGACAGAGGAGGTTAAAACCAGCACACCAGACAAGCTCCGCTTCTTTTCTTTAATCCCTTTTTTTTCTAGCTCTGTGGCAGGTGACAGCATTTGGGAAATGCGGAGGGCCACAGGGCAATCCCTTTTTTAGAACTGCCTCACAGCTGCTTGTCCTGGGCCTTTTGGGGGCCTCAGACTTCCCAGCTTTGGACCTTCTACCGAGCTGGCCCTGCTGACTTGTCTCATCATCCCCAGCCAGTGCAGAGCCTGCCAGAGCTGGCACCAGCTCACTACGATCTGTGCCAAGATCACAGCCTCTGGAATGCTCCCGGGGGGCACAACCTGGGGAGCCCAGGCCCTGAAGCTCTTTCTCAGCCGCTCCTGGTGGCAGTCTCACTCCCAGGTTGGAGGGTGTTGCCTCATAAAGAAGGGGAGACCTTTACAGTCTTTCAGAAACGCTGTCCTGCAATGTCTGTCTCTCTCTCTCTCTCTCTCTCTCTCTCTCTCTCTCTCTCTCTCTCTCTCTCTCTCTCTCTCTCTCTCTGAACTACCCTTGACTCTCTTCAGTGGTTCTTGGCCTTGTCTAGTGCATGCTGCTGGAGGGCCTCTGTCACCTCTCACCTCAGACACAAGATGGAACAGATGCAGTTCCTTGGGTGTGGTGTGGGGGTCACACAGCACTGTGTACTCATCCAGCTGAGCCTTAGACTACCCGCAGTGTAAGACATGCCTCATCGTTATCTGATCTTCTCTCCGGCTTACAGGCTTGATAATATCAGCACATTTTAGATTTTTGAAAAAAAAAAAAGAGAGAGAGAGAGATCTGAAGGGCCTTGCCCAAAGTTATAGAGTCGACTCTGGAGTTGCGTGACCCAGAAACAGTTCTCTCTGCACCACCTGGTGCAGCTTGCCAGCAGAGAACCTGTTTTAAAGTGGGGGAAAGGGTGGGCTGTGCCCCTAGGTATTGGCCTTGTGTATGAGACTCGGATTTGAGCCCAAGTTTTGCAAAGCCCCTTAATTTGGGAGATGTGTCCTGCTCATCTTTGGACTTCTCTCCAAGCAGAACCCTGATCTAGAATTGGTCCCATAAAACAGAAGCAACTCCGGGTGCCTTTCCACTGTGGACGTTCATTAAACACCTGCTGTAATAGACCGTGTAGAACAGGCCGCTGTAGTGGAAGTCAGGATCCACGGTCAGTCCGTCTCTGCCTCACTCACTGTGTGAGCTCACGTCCTGCAGCCTCCCATCCCTTCCTTTCTATCAAAATGTGAAGGATTGAATAGATTTTTTTTTTTTAATTGCACTGACATCTCTCTCTGTTTTGTCTGGTGACCAAAATAAAAGGCCCAGGTCCAGGCAGGATCTGTGTCAGTGATGGAGAGCACTTGCTGCTCTCACAGAGGCCCTGCGTTCAGCTGCCTCGGCAGCCGTAAGTTAACCCCACTTCCCAGGGGATCATGCAACCTCTTCGGACTCTGGCACTGCACACATGTGATGCGTATACATTCATGTAAGCAAAACATGCCCAGCCATAAAACTAAGTCTTTAAAAGTTAAAGGGGGGGTGGGAGCACAAAACCCTAAGTCAAAAGTTCAACTGTTCTGGCTGGGGTATTTGTGGCTCAGTGATGGAACACGAGGTCTAGGAGTTCAGTCCCTCAAGAAGAAAACAGAGCCGGGCGTGGTGGCGCACATCTTTAATCCTAGCACTTGGGAGGCAGAGGCAGGCAGATCTCTGTGAGTTCGAGGACAGCCAGGGCTACACAAACCCTGTCTTGGAAAACCAAAGAAGAAAAGAAAACAGGAAGTGCCAGAGTGCCCTCTCACACATCTCTCTACTCTTCCCCACCTGCCTCTCCCAACAACCTTGAAGCAGAATTCCTACCTCACAGCTCCAAGGTGGCCCTCCCAAGTTTCGCTTTTAGGCAGATGGCCTATCAGTTGCTCCCTTAAGCTCTTAAAAGGAGATGAGCGAAAGCCCCTAGGGAATGCAGGTGTGGATTCCAGAAGCTAGTCCTGCTACAGCGATGGATCTTGGGCAGATGATTCCAAATACGCACCTGGTTTCAAAATCTGACTCCAATCCAGAATAGCATTGAGCAAGCTCCCTCACCTCCCAGCCACTATTTCCTAATCGCTGAAAGTTACATCCATGTTTGCAATTAAATGAGATAAAAGTGCTTGCTACCTCCAGTGCCCTGCACCTGGTAGACTCAGTATATCAAAACCAGCCTAGGTAGAGGGAGACCAAGTGGAGTCCAGAACAAATTCAAATTCTGGCGTTATCAGTAGCCAGCTATGGGCAGATAGCCTTACATCCCTGGGCTAGCTTCTGTCAGATGTGAGAGCCAAACTGTGCACAAAGTGCATCGATAAACCCTCATGTGTGCTGAGTGTGTTGTTTAGGGAGTTGAAACCTGTCCAAGGAGGCCTGGCCTCCCTGTGTGTGCTGTGATGAGGCTGGCCCACCCAGAGGTGTGGTGGTAGGCTTGGTCCTCGTGTGGCTTCTGATAACCTCAACCCTGGCAAGAAGGGAGCTGGGATAAGATGGGCCCCTAAGCTGGATCGGGGGAAGCTGAAGAGGACTGAGAAACAGCAGCTGCACAGCCAGGCACACTGGAGGATCCAGGGTTCTGGGCTTGTTTTCACTTTTAATTTGCTGTAGGACTTTGGGTAAGTACTTGCCCCTTCTGGTCTTTGACATCCCGTTTGTTCGAGGAGCAGAAATTCAAGCCTTCAAGCCTCCACTGTCTGTGGCTTTTTTTCCCCTCCTTCTTCTTCTTCCTCTTCTTTTTTTTTCCTACTTGGCTGCTAAGTAGCTAAAAGGTATCCAAAAGGAAATGTCTAAAATGGAGCTGGCTGTCCAACTCTGCTGTCCCCACCACCCTCTTCCTGCCCCCCCCCCCATCCCTGTCTCTGCTGCCCCCTGGGTCTGAGCATCCGCTCTAAGAGACAGCCTCTTGGCTTCCTCCAGATGGCCCTTCCTTCTCCGCCTCGGGGCCTCCCACTGCTCCTCTGCTCCTAGGCTTCCTGTCTGCTCTCCTCAGCTACAGAGTTCTCTTAAAGCCAGGCTCTCCCCAGGCAGTGCCTTAATTGCTGCCCAGATCTCTCGCCGTCACATCCCCTCATCCCTCCCACATGGCCCCTGAAACATCCTTCAGGACAGTCACCATAACCCTCGTTCACTTTCTTTTTTTCTTTGTTTTTTGTTTTTCTGAGAGGGAGTTTTTCTGTGTTAACAGCGTTGCCTGCCCTGGACTCACTTTGTAGACCAGGCTGGCCTCAAACTCAACAGAGTTCACCTGCCTCTGTCTCTGCCTCCTGAGTGCCTCATTCAACTTTTCTTGAGGGAACACTGTCTCTCCACCTCTGCCAGATTCAGACATCCTACAGGGCAGAGCCCAGGCTCTGTCTTTTGCAAGCTCCTCTGCCTTCCTCTCTGGGCCCATAGATTATGTAGGCCTGGCCTGCCAGGTTTCGGCAGTCCACTTACCGGTGCTGCCATGGCTGGTACGCAGTAGGTACTCCTGAAACAATGTGGCACCCAGACTTCCTTCAGTCTTCTGTCACTTCCTTGACGTGCAGTTACTGCCTTGTGGTCACTGTGATGAGATACTTGCTCTATGCTAGAGTCTGTGTGTGGGAAAAGCTGGTGTGGGAGGCAGAGAGGAATTCACCACAGCCCCTGCCCAGCAGAAGCTCTGTCACCTAGCTCAAGATAAGCCAGGGCCACAAAGAACTGTTACATAAGAGGGATTGTGAAGTGGGCAAGGAGGAAAGCCACAGTGGGAAGAGGGAGACGTTGGTGGCACGCTTACCTGATGGAGGGCTGTGTAGGGAAAGGGGACAGTGTGCCAGCACAAAACAAGTGTTTGCCTAGCATGCACAAAAGCCTGGGGCTCCAGCCTCAGTATCACAGAATCCCAGCCCTTGGGAGGTAGATGCAAGAGGATCCAGAACCATGGTCATCCTTAGCGACATAGGAAGTGCAGGACCAACCCTGTCTCAAAACCGACAAAGTTGGGGGTGGGAGTAAGTGTGGTGTGTGGCCAGCATGGAAGGCTTGTTAGTTCCAAGAGCTCTTTAGAGCCAGGTGTGGTGGCGCGCGCCTTTAATCTTGGGAAGTCAGAGGCAGGTGGATCGCTGTAAGTTCCAGGCCAGCCTGGTCTACAGTGAGTCCAGAACAGCCAGGATAACACAGAGAAACCTAGTCTCAAAAAAGCAAAGCAAAACAAAACAAAAAAACAAAAACAAAAAAAAGCTCTTTAGAGGCCACTGTAGGGGGGGGCAAGGTACATGTATGTGTCCCTCTGTCAGTCATGCATGCAGTACTTGATTTTCTTGGTACCCATTGTGCCTACTGTCACAGCCCACATACCAAGGTATTAGCAGGTACTAGAAGCAGAATTCCAGGGCATTTTCCTTTCTGCTTATCTAAAATTCTCGCCAAGCAAGTTTGAGGCCAGCTTGAATTACACAGTGATATCCTGTCTCAAAACCAAAACAAGACCAAGGTTGGAGCTGGAACTCAATGTTGAATGTTTGCCTGACATGTGCAATTTATTCCCAGAACCATAAAAAAAAATTGTAACATCTAAATCATGGACATTTTTCATGGAATAAACAAATGTTGCAGCAAACAGTGTTTCTCAAAGTAAAGGAAAAATTGGTTGTTTCTCTTTTGTTCCTAATCTTCTGGTTCTTTGCTAAGATACTTTTTTGGTTTTTGGTTTTTTGAGACAGGGTTTCTTTCCTGGACTCGCTTTGTAGACGAGGCTGGCCTTGAACTTACAGATCCGCCTGCCTCTGCGTCTCTAGTACTGGGATTAAAGGTGTGCACCACCAGTCCCGGCTGCTAAGATACAATTTAAAGTCACTAGAAAGCCAGTTTTTTGTTTTTGTTTTTGTTTTTGTTTTTTTAAACTGGCAGCCCTGTGAACTACAGGCCAGATGCTATCATTAGCTTGAAATTGCTCTGAAGCTTCTACAGTTATCTTTATCTCTGCTTTCCCTTGCCCTGGAGCAGTAGCAGTTGGCTCACACCATGAGTAGCCAAGGCTGGAGAGAAAGGAGACGGGAGCCTGGAAGAGCTGTCTTCCAGTTGTGACCCTGGGCACCGGAGCCGTGTCTGATGTTTCCTGATGCCCCTACAGAGCTGAGCCTGCGGCAGACACCCCAGGAGACCAGATTCCAGCGAGCAGACCGCCCTGCGCTTCACTGGCCCACACCATGCATCACCAATCTGTTCTGCACAGTGGCTACTTCCACCCACTGCTTCGGTCCTGGCAGACCGCTGCCTCCACCGTCAGCGCCTCCAACCTCATCTATCCCATCTTTGTCACGTGAGTCCCCAGAAACGGGCCAATCCTTAGGTCAGCCTAGGGTCGGAGGGCATGTGTGACTGGAGCAGGCGTTGGAATTAGGAGGAGGAGGGAGCCTTAAAGTGGGGCTGTCAGCTGAAAAAAAGAAAGGTTTTTGCAAGTGGCCCATGAGGCTAAGGACGGTAGTCTTTGGAACCTGAGAGGAACTCAACCACCCTGTTTATAAGGTCAACACTACTCTTGGCATTCTGAGCTTTGGTGGTTAAAACTAGAGGAGGAAGTAGCTGGGCCAAGCGCTGCGTCTGCCTAAGAAGTGTTCGCTAAAGACAGTCACGCAGTTGTAATTGGTAGCAACCACAGAAGCTATTTGTGGAGTGCTTACTGCGCACCGGGTACTACGCTAAGCACCTGCACGGTGTCTCATTCAGAAGAAATAGACGCCCTCGAGTGTCTCAGCTCCCAAGGGCAAGGATGGGTACCGGTTTAGCTTCACTGTTCTTGACGTGTTCAGTAAATATTCACTGGGTGAAGAAATCCATCTACGCAGGATCCTGATGAAAGGCCCGAGGCTGACGGAAATGCTACATTCTTGGCCAAGGTCACTTAGTCAGAATGTACCTGGGCTGGGATACAAGGACCGTCTGACTTCAGAGTCCAAGTCCTTCCTGTGATTGCGGTTCTATTAGTAGTACACTTGCTCTTGGTGTCGCGCTGGCCCTGGCCAGGCAGGGGAGCCAAACGTGGGATCCTACCCACTCCCTCCATCTCTACTCCCATGTCCCTTCCCAGCTTCCCATCCATCCTTCCCAGTCGCTCTCACCACTGGCCCTGCCACAGACACCAATCCGTGGCCCTTCCCCGCTCTTGCAGGGATGTTCCTGATGATGTCCAGCCTATCGCCAGCCTCCCGGGAGTGGCCAGGTAGGAGGCATGGTGGGTGGCAGGGGTGTGGTAGAAGGAAAGATCTCATGGGGGAAAGTGCCAGGAGACAGAAGCACATCCCCAGCAGGTAGCAGATCGCGAAAGGCGCTGTGGCTAACTAAGCTGTTAGCCAGTATGGGAGGCAACCTCATAAAGTGACAATCATCCCATCATGGGGACGTTATGGCAGAGGCTGCTGCAGGCAAGAGCAGAGCTTGAGTAAAAGCCATGGAGGAGTCAGCCACGGCTAATTCCATAGCTCTGCTGTTTGTGACGAGGTCTGCCTACCTCTGGGGGGGGGGGTGGGGGGGGTTGTTAACGACTTGGCCCTGGGCTGTGAGTCTTGCACCCTCCTGGCACCTACACAGCTGGGCTCTTTTGCACGGAGGACTGCTCACATGCTAGCAGGCGTGTTACCACAGAACTATAGCCCCAGCCTGCAGCTTGGCTTTTAACCGAAGCACTGTTTGAAGGGGCCGAGGCCTTGACAGGGGACCTCTTACCTCAGCGCTTCACACATCCTTGGCCTCCCCCAGGTATGGCGTAAACCAGCTAGAGGAGATGCTGAGACCCCTGGTGGAAGCAGGCCTGCGCTGTGTCCTGATCTTCGGCGTCCCCAGCAGAGTTCCCAAGGTGAAAAATGGAAGGAGTTCTGAAGGAAAGATGAGGACTGAGCCGATGGCTCAATTGCTTGCTGCTCCAGTCCCATGGTGAAAAGCTAAGCAGAGGGGTGCACGCCTGTAATCCAGTGCTGACGAGGCAGAAACCCGGGGACCCCTTGGGTTTGCTGAACAGCCAGTCTGCCTGAATTGGGGTGCTCTGTGTTCAGTGAGGACCTGTGGCATAGTGGTACATAACATAACCCCAGCATAGGGTCGTGGGGGGGGGTGCAGGGATATCTCTCTTAAGTTCAAAGCCAGTATGGTCTGTATAGCTAGTTCTAGGCCAGCCTGAGCTACACAGGAGGTTCTCCAAAGCAATAAGGTGGGGAATGACTGAGGAATACACTGAGTTTTGACCTGTGGTCTTCGTGCGCACGCACGCATGTATACATACATACATACATACATACGAACACACGCATACACATTAAGAAGGAAGGAAGAAGCCAAGCAAGATGGCACAGGCCTATAATCCCAGCACTCGGGAGGAAGAGGCAGGCAGATCACTGTGAGTTCAAGACCAGCCTGGTCTACAAAGCGAGTCCTGGACAGCCAAGGCTACACAGAGAAACCCTGACTCAGGAAGAAAAAAAGAATAAGGGAAAAAAAAAAAGGAAGGCAAGGTGAGAAAGGGCTGAAGTGCCACACTTAATTGTGTCCTTGCTCTGCCCTATGCAGGCTTTGGGGACCATAGTTGGGTTGCTGTTTTGGGGTTTGCTCTGCCTTTTGACTCGAGGTCAGGAAGTTCATAAGTAGGACTGTGATACCCTAACTGGGTGAGTCGAGCCCCACCACCACCACCACCACCACCACCACCAGGCTTCTGCTGTCCTCTGCAAATGGGGCCAGCCCAGTACATCCTCATCCAGAGTCTGCAATGGGATGAAAGGAGAGAGCGGGGCTGTGGTCTTCAGTGGTGACTGCCGTGCCTTCTTAAAAAGCATCTGTAGTAGATATAACACCCTGTCCTTCCCCTGCCTCTAGGATGAACAGGGCTCTGCAGCCGACTCGGAGGACTCCCCCACTATTGAGGCTGTCCGTCTGCTGAGGAAGACCTTCCCTACCCTTCTAGTGGCCTGTGATGTCTGCTTGTGCCCCTATACCTCCCATGGTCACTGTGGTGAGCTCCTGTGAAACCTCATATCCAAGCCCAGCTTACTCCCCCAGGGGGGCCACAGGCAAGAACCCCAGGGGCACTCCCAAATCCATCCATCTTGTCCCCTAGGCCTCCTGAGTGAGAACGGAGCCTTCCTAGCCGAGGAAAGCCGACAGCGGTTGGCAGAGGTGGCACTGGCCTATGCCAAGGCAGGTGAGTGAGCCCTTTAGTAGCCAGGACAGGGGTGGGGGTGGCATAATGGGCAAGATCCAGAATTCTGAAGGCAACCCTTCGTTTTTCAGGATGTCAGGTTGTAGCTCCGTCGGACATGATGGATGGACGTGTTGAGGCCATCAAGACTGCCTTGCTAAAACATGGACTTGGCAACAGGGTATGGACTGGGGGACTGAGGGGCTGAGGGGTGGGAGGGATGGATGGGAGGAGAGGACCTGTGCCAGCCCTAGGAATAGAACTCAAGTCGGTTAAGCACTTGTTTGCCAAGGGTGAGGACCTGAGTTTGGGTCCCCCAAGCCAAGTAAAAAAGCAGGCATGGTGGTATATGCTCGTAATCCCAGTGATGTGAGGTGGAGCTTGCTGGCCAGCTAGCCTACCCTTGGTAAGTAACCTATCTCAAACCAAAGGTAGGGATGGTACCCACGAGATGATGCTGACGTTGTTCTCTTGAGCTCCACGTACATCCGCACACACCTGCATCCACACAGGAACCCATCCAGACAGTGAATCCCAAAATTGAGAGCAGTGCTGAATGAGGCCTTGGGGAAACCATCTCAACCTCTGAGAAATTCAGGCCTAGTGTTGGATGAGACTGGATGATCAGCCCTTTACTTCCTGCCTGAGGACCTTTCCCTGACTTCACCCCTGGGACTTGGGAAGGGCTGACTTAGCCTAGCCCCCATTGTCTTCCCGATAGGTCTCCGTGATGAGCTATAGTGCCAAGTTTGCCTCCTGTTTCTATGGGCCTTTCCGGTGAGTGTCGCCAGCAGTGGTCTGTTGAATTCCTGGCCCGGTTCTCTTGAAGCTGCCCCCCACACACACACACACACAGCACTGCGATACTGTTTTTGCAGGGACGCAGCACAGTCAAGCCCAGCTTTTGGAGACCGCCGCTGTTACCAGCTGCCTCCTGGAGCCCGTGGCCTGGCCCTCCGCGCAGTGGTGAGCAATCGGGAACCTAAGTCCCATAACCACACTCCCTGCGCTGGCCTGTCCCTGTCTCGGGCACTGCCTCACACTTCACCCTCATCTGTAGGCCCGGGACATTAAGGAAGGAGCCGACGTGCTCATGGTGAAGCCGGGATTGCCCTACCTGGACTTGGTGCGGGAGGTGAAGGACAAGGTGAGCACAGAGTGGAGGGTGGGAGAGTCTGTCCCCTACGGTGGACCCTAAATGGAGGAGCCAGAAACAGTATGCCCCTGAACAGGTGCCTCCCCCGTCCCCCATCCCTGCCTAGGTACTGGCTTATCTCTTCTGCCATGGCTCACAGGAGCCTTTGGACAGCTCTGGCTGGACAGTTTCTGAGTGAGCTGGGCCCTCAGCAGCAGTGACTCAGAATGGGGCCCAGACTATTCAGACTGGGCAGGGAGGAAGGGATGGTCACTTGAACACATGTGCCATTCTCTGCAGCACCCCGAGCTCCCCCTCGCAGTATACCAGGTGTCAGGAGAGTTTGCCATGTTGTGGCATGGAGCCCAGGCCGGGGCCTTTGATCTCAGGACTGCTGTACTGGAGGCCATGACAGCCTTCCGCAGAGCCGGTAAGCAGGGGTGGGGTTCGTGCCCTGGGCCACAGGGACTGGTGGGCACTCCGCCCAAGCAGGAAAGCAAAGGTCGGAGAAGCCTGGATTCTTTGCCAGGCACGGGTAGAAAAAAAGAGTATGCAGAAGGGCAGGACAAATGTGCAGCGATGACAAAAACAGGACCTTCCCCCACTCCCCAATATAGCTTTTTGGTTGTGAGAAGTTGGGCAGGCCACTTCTGATCTCAGCAACCCTGTCCAGAAACTGGGATAAGATACTCGGTACATATTTGTCCTGAGATAATTAATAATGCAGTGTGTGCTTATTAGCCTATAGATAGGAGCAGGTTTTGTTAATATCACTCAAACCATCCTGGTCATTGGAGTGGGTTCAGGCCCCAGGGCCAGGGATTTAACAGCACATTCCTGAAAGTCCATAGAAGCAAGCAAATTGGGCACTGTAGCTGTCACTGAAACCTGCGAGGAGATGGGATCTAAGTTACGTCAGTGCTGGCTGGATCTCTAGGGTGACATGGCAGAAGGGGAAAAGGACCTCAGCTAAGAAGTCGAGTCTGTAGTGTGCTCTTAGTGCTGCCCTGCGCCTTGGTGTCCCGAGACCAGCAGGACATTCAGGCTTGCGCTTACCTGCTTCTTCCTCTGCGCATGTCACACATCAGAACAAGAGAATGACTTGCTCAGTGTGTGGAGCTAGCTACGGTCTGGAGCTAGCTCTCATAGGCTGTGACACCCAGGCTGTGCCTCTCCACGGTGGTCTCTCCCTGGCTGGCAGTCATCTTCCAACTGTGCCGGTAGCTGATGTCACGTTTCCTCCTGTTTCTGTTTCCCATACAGGTGCTGACATCATCATCACCTACTTTGCACCCCAGCTGTTGAAGTGGCTGAAGGAAGAGTGATGGGAAAGTTGTGTAGGACTTAATCTTGACAAAGCTCCCTGGGCCTTGGAGAAGTGAAAACCAAAGTAAATGCTGCTGTTAGAACTGTGCCCTGTGCCCTCTTCCTGCCCGTGTCGCTGGCAGGGTGCAGCGCCCTGGGTGGTTTCTGCCAGCATATTAACTAAACTCCCACTCGCAGCTGCATCCTCCCAGGGCCAGCCCAGACCACCTCCCCGTTCTTCTGAGGTGTGCCCTCAGCTTGGTGGGAGCCAAGAGCCCTAAGCACAACACAAGCTTAGGTCTTTGGGAGAAGAGGAGAGCAATTGGATCTTGAATCCCAAAGAAGACTTACTCATTAATGAAGATCGAAGCCCAGAAGCAGCAGGAATTCCTGGCTGCAGGAGATGCCAGCATCAAAAAGTCTATGCACAAGACAGTTCTGAGAACCTCTGTCCAGGGCGGTCTGGACACAGCAGCACATGCAGCAGCTTGTCTCTATAGAACTTAGACAGGCCAGGGGTGGGGTGGGGGTGGGGGGAGTTGCACACGCCTTTAATCCCAGCACTCGGGAGGCAGAGGCAGGCAGATCGCTGTGAGTTCGAGGCTAGCCTGGTCTACAAAGCGAGTCCAGGACAGCCAAGGCTACACAGGTTCCCCTGTCTGGAGGAGGAAAAAAAAGAAAAAGAAAAAAGAATTTATACAGAGAAAAGGGAGTCAGATGGGACGTATCAAAACAGTTGAAGTGATATGTGCTCAGAAGGAAAGATGGAGAAGTGGCCCCTGACTTTGAGACTTCAAAGGGACAGAGAGGACCAGGAGCTTAGTCAGGGGCCCCTTTGTCATGAGGAGCCTGGCAGGGCTGAAGGGCAGTCAAGAGGAAGGTGGTAACAGTCTGGAGGTTGGAATGGCTAGTTCCTCCACCTGACAGGGACACGAAGGGTTTTTTTGCATCTGAGTTAAAGATTTTGGATTGTTTTGTATTCTCCAGTAAGTACTAAACCCCCAGCCTCACCGTCTAGGCCAGCTCTCTGCCACTGAACTATCCCTCTATGTCTTCTGGAGACAAGACTAGAGGTTTAGCTGGAGGGGAGTGAGGGAACAGGAGGGAGTAAGGTTGTCTGTGGGTTTCTGAAGCTGCCCAGCTGGTGTCAGTCCATTTCTCTGACATTCGACCCCCACACGGCCACTAATGACAATTAGGGCCAGTTTGCAAGCCCACGTGACTTCAGAGGCAGACTATCTACACTAGCCCCAAAGCAAGTTTAGCTCAGACCCTAAAGCGGAATCTTTTTGTTGGTGTTGTTTTGTTGAGACAAGGTTTCCCTGTGTAGCACTGGCCGTCCTAGACTCGCTTTGTAGACCAGAATGGCCTCGAACGCAGAGATCCGCATGCCCCTGCCTCCCTGAGTGCTGGGATTACAGGTGTGCGCCACCACACCCAGCTATGATATCACTTTTTAAATCAAGTGTTTTAATTTTAATTTATTATAATTTATTCAGATTACATCTGGATTGTTATCCCCTTGCTTGTATCTTCCCTTTTCCACCCTCCCTCCCTCTTATAATATCTTTTTATTTTTAATGCGGAATGAATTAAGAGTTATTAGCTGGCAGCTCCTGAAATCAGACTAGTCGCAACTCTTGGTGGCTTTTATTTAGAGCTGTGAGTATCTCACCCTAAGAGCTGATCTTCCTGTTTCTCAGCCTTCTGGAAGGTAGTTACCAAAATGAAATCAGTCCTTACCTGTCCCTTTCTGGAGTCTGAGCTCCCAGATCTACCATCAACAGCCATCATCAGTCTAGAAAGGAACTGTCTTGCCTTCCAGACCTGTTCCACAGCCTCTGAGCTCTCTCCAATTGAAATGGTTCGTGTGTTAGGGAAGGCTTTCCTAGGCCATACCAGAGCCAGCATCACTAAGCCGGTTCAGAGAGCCAGGAGACATACTGTCTGCAGGTACAATAGTCCAAGCGTGTTCAGGAACAAATGGTAGGCACTGAACAGATAGACACAATGACAAATGTAAGGGTCACCAGGTCCTGGCCTTTGAAGGATCACAAAACAATTCCCTGAGGGACCATTGGATAAGCAACTAAACTGAGACATAATTGGCCAAAAGCATCCCAGAGAAAGCGCCATTGTGCAAATGGCTCCTAGGGCCAAAAAGGAGCTACATGAGCACAGGGAAAGGTAGACGAACAGGTGGCCTGAGGACTGGAGGTCCAGGCCAAACCACACCAGAGCTTTGATGCCAAATTTCTCTAGCTTTATTTTAGGATCAAAGGGCACTTCAAGGGTGTCCGCAGGGGAATGGCCATGTTGTATGTTTCTCCTAGTAACACCATGGCATAGTGCAGATGAGCTGTTTGAATTGCATGGGCTAGAGTATCCATAGGGACGCAGAAAAGGAGATGTATTGATGATATGATTAGGTAAATTAGACATGAGAGATGAACCTGTCTGGGTGGCAGGAGAAACTTGTAGTAGGGAAAGCAGATTCAAGGTAGACCAGAGTGCTGTCCAGCTTAGGGTCCTAGACAGTGAGGAAGATCTGCCTAGAGGTTTAATGGCATTCCTCCCACTCTCCAAGGAACTGTGTTAAACCACAGCTACAAAAAAAAAAAAAAAGCCAGATGTGGCATTCTAACCCAACTCCAAAGCCCCTGCCTTTAACTACTCAGTAAGCAGCAAGCAGCGAGCGTGTGGCTGGCCCCTCCTGTGTGATTAACTTTGGTATGGGAAGAAGGCCCTGGAGCCCGCTGTCCTAAAGCAGGATTTTCAGGACTAACTTGAGCTGCAGAAGATCTTTTTTAAAAGCAGGAAGTCACTGAGAGTCATCTGGAAGAGCTAAGGTCAGCTCTGTGCCCCATGGATCTGGATAAACACCTAGACTTTCATAGTCTGGAGAGGCCTATCAGACACCTGAGCTGGGTGTGGGCGTCCAGGAACTCTAATGAGCACGACTTGGTTTTTTCATTCCTTCTCAAGTGTGCCGGGTTAGGCTGTAGCTTGTCCCTTTGACAGCCATCTTAATTGGTCAGTAACTCCTTAGGAGTGGAAAATACCAATTTCCAGCTCCTTGACCCATATAGACTGCCAGTTCTGTACAGGAAGGGCCTGTGATTTGTGGCAAGCCTGATTCTGGGTGCTCTTGCAGGGGCTGAAACCCAGTTCAGTAGAAAAAAAAAAAAAAACAACTGATTTTCACGCTAAAATCTTGGTAATGTTCAATGTGTGTGTTCCCTGGTCAAAGGCTTTTATCTCTTGGCCTTGGGTAGATGTTATTGTTAGATAAGCCTTCCCAGTCAACATGATCCCCATAACCGCTGAAATGACCCCTAACATCTGCAAGAATGACCCATCCCTGCCAAAACAACTCTGGAGACCTGTGGTTACTCTGTGTAGGTCACATGCCTGCCATTTGGCTCACTCACTATGAACTGGACAGAGATGGGTGTCACGGTTGACCTGCCCCATTACATAAAAGGCTGACAAGGCCTTGGCTCTAGTACCAATGGTCCTTTTTGCCTGGAATGCTTTCCCCTTAAATCTGTGTGTCTCTCCTTTTATCTTCTGATCTTAGCTGACCTGTCACTTCCTCAAGCCTGACCCAACAATCTTTCTAAACTTGGATTAGTGAATATAACGTGCCAAAATAACAGTAGTTTTAAAGATTTACTTCTTGGGGCTGGTGAGGTGACTCAGCTCGTATAAGTGCTTGCTTTGCAAGCCTGACCTGAATTCAACCCCTAGAACCCACTGTGGGAAGAAAAAATCAACTTCTAAAACTGTCTTGACCACACACAAGTCTGCTCTGGTACCCGTGTGTGTGTGTGTGTGTGTGTGTGTGTGTGTGTGTGTGTGTGTGTGTGTGTACACACACATATATATCATTTGCTTTTGTAAGCAACCTGGGGCTGGTTTGACTGTGCAGGCAGAGGGGGTCGGTCTCAGTGCTTCTGTCTTACTGTTACATCTCAGTTTTATCTCATAAACAAAGATGGTAGTTTTCGCTTAGTGTGGTGACATATTCATGTAATTCCAGCACTGGACGAACAGGAACAGGAGGATCATGAGTTCAGTACCATCCTAAGCAACATACAACTCTGACAAAAGAAATCACATGCATCAGCACCAATGGGGTGAGAAACATTAAGATCACATAAGTCCATCCGCGTTCTAACATTGAAAGGAGTATGATGCCTGTTGGAGAACGGGGAACATGAGAACTCTGGTTACCAGGACACCCACTTCAGAAAACTGACTCTTATCTACTGAAATGAAACATACTGATAGCATCCTGATCTCCACACCTAGTTATTTATCAATAATGCATACTGAGGTACTCTGGGACACATTCAGAAGGTTTGTACATGCCTGCTGTCCTCAACTACTTAGATGGAAGGATCACAAGCCCAGAGGTTGGAAACGAACCCAAGAGAAAATTGATCGTAATGCTTTCAGATGTGTGTGACCATTCCAAGCTGGAACTAACCCAAATGTCCATCAGCAGTGAGGTGGGCTCCATTCAGATTCTGGAATGTTACAATTCTGAGAACGAACGAACAAGACAGCCCCACAGTGAGGTGTGGGTCAACCTTAACAAAATGTAGACGCAAAGGAAGATACAAGGACATGTTGTAATGCCCAGATTGAGAGACCCTCTGAGAGACTACCAGGACCATGGATCTGATGCAAACACACAGGGTATTTATTACAAGCTTGAGCTCAGGTCACAAACGGTCCCTGACACAGCAGGTTAGGAGAGTGGCCCCGGGGTGCAGGGTCTAGGGATTTTTAAAGGAAAAAAAAAAATAAGGGGACGTGTCATGTGTCCAAGTCTTGGCATTTCATGATTGAGTGAGAGAGTTGGTAGCAGCATAACCTTTATGCTGGCTGGTTGGTCCAGGCATGCCAGCCTGGCCACAAAGAGGTATTTTTATCTTGCACACTGGTTCTTAACCTAGAGGCAGTCTTCAGGCATTCTGTGAGCCATCTTCTTGACTTCCTTCAGCCTGAGTTGCCTTCTTCTGTCACCTGGTTCGGCTGTGGCGGCTAGCAGTACCCTAGCCAAGTCCCAAATATTGTCTCTTTTCTGCCTTTATCTGTTTTTGCTCCGGGCTATCTCTATTGTTATATATACCATTTCTACTACCTCGGCCAAATCTCTTGATAGTTTTCTCACCTAACCTCTCCTGTGGCTGTAACTTCTTTCTAATATCTGGTGCTGACTGTGGATCAGTGGTCCGAGTGTTTGGGATCATACAGAATGTACTGTGGGAAAGCTTCCATATCCCTTTAAGGAATGTCAGTGGACTTTCACTAGCCTCCTGTCTTTTTGTTTTGTTTTTTTAAGCCTCCTGTCTTAAATCTTAGAATTTGGTCAAATTAGTGGGCCTCCTCACAGCTGCTCTGAGACCTGCCAACAGACCTGGCAGTAGACCTTGAGGTGCTCCCTACCTGACCTGTGTTGTAATCTCAGGCAGGTCTGACAAGCGGAAAACTAGCTTGGGGACCCCAGTAGGTCCAGGGACCTGCTTCTGGGCCAACAGAATCACACAGCTTTCCTCCTCAGTGGTGACTAGAACCTCTAAAAGTTGTTGACAATTGTCCCAAGTGGGCTGATGGGTCAAAAGCACAGTCTCCGATAGATTAATTAATTCTTCAGGATTTTCAGAGAAAGGGGCATTCTGGGTTCTCCAATTGAACAGTTCTGAGGTTGCAAACAGCCAATAATGATGAGGCTGATTCCTCACTTCACCCACTAGCCCTGCAGCTCGTAAGGGCAAAACAGTGGAGTCAGCTTCTGGGGTCATGGCCCACTGGCTGTGGGGTGCCCTGTGCTGGTCCCTCAGCTCTGCTCGCTCGGAGGTAGGGGAGGCAGCAAAGGCCGAAACGATTCTGGCTCCAGGGGCGGGAGAGCCTGAAGTTCTGGCCTGCAGGAAGGAGGTGGGGGTGGAAAGAGACGGTTTTCTTACATCCCCCTTGAAGGACAGGGTAGAGGGGCTCCTATGGTTTCTTTGGCCAAAGATCCTTTGCCCTGGTAACTAGTGCCTGTGTAGGTTCTGAAAGGGGGATTATGGGTCTTGGGGTGGAGGGGGGGGGTGGTAAGAGACAGGTTAGTTGCTGGGGGTGGGGGTGGAGGAAAGGTTTAACCCAGGCAGGCGGGGATTATGTATGGGACTTGGTCAGGGTCTCCATGCGCCTTCTGGAAGATCTTAGCCTCCACTGCCTCGATGAGGGGAAGGTGGGAGGTCCCCTCTGGTGGCCACCCAACGTCAAAGGTTGGCCATTCTGAACTGCAGTAAGTCATTATCATTCCCTTGCCAATGTCCACAGATAAGTTGTGAACCCTCACCCTAACTTCCTTGAGATTAGTCAAGACCAAGTCCAGGGGGCTTGAAGGCACTTGTCCCATCTCCTCAGTCACAGTGAACCAAAAAAAAATGACACCTAGGACACACACTGAGAGAACCCAAAGACAAAGCCACCCGAGCTGCGGGAAGACAGAAACGAAAGTAAGTGCTCGGTAGGTCTCAGGGGCCTTGAAAACTTAGTGGCCGCAGCAAGAAGAAAAGACCTAATGTGAGGCTCTCCACCTTCACTTGGGGGCACTCCATCCCCACCCTCACGGTCTGGAGTACCTCCCAGAGTCTCATGACCCTGATGCTCCAGCACATCACTTTGGTTGCACCACAGACGCCTCAAGGCTCAGAAACAAAAGTACAAACAAAAGACAAATACAGACAAAGAACATTTACCAATCGGTGTCGGACCCTCCGGATAAGGGTCCTGGGGGCTCTGGAGGATCCAGGATGAGCCCCCAAATGTAAAGGCCAGATAGTGATACCCCTGAGAGACCACCAGGACCACAGATCTGATGCAAACACACAGAGTATTTATTACAAGCCTGAGCTTGGGTTGCAAACCGTCCCTACCATAGCAGTGGCCTCAAGGTGCAGGGTCTAGGGGTTTTTCCTAAGCCTTGGCGTTTCATGATTGGGTCAGAGGGCAGCATGACCTTTACGCTGATTGGTCCAGGCATGGAGGCCGAACAACAAAGAGCTATTTTTATCTTGCAAACACATCTAAAGTAGCTGTTCAAGCCCTGGAACTCTGAGGCGGGTGAAGGTTACTCTGCGGACATGAGTTTCTCACGGTGGAGCCTTAGATAAGATGGGGGGTCTACCTTGTGTTTTCACATTCTCACAAGGTCTGATGTATTGTTACATTTACAGAGCTCACACACAAGTGAAACTACGGTTAAAAACCACAAAAAGGCTGGGGTATAACTCAGTAGTACAAAGGGTACTTGCCCAGTCCTGGCTCAATTCCAGCAACACACACACGAAGTGGGCCATGGTGGCTCATGCTTGTATCTTAGAAATTAAAGAGGCTGAGGCAGAAGAATTGCTGTGAATGAAATAGAGCTACTTCATCATTCAGGGCTACCATTTGAGATCCTATGTCAAAAAGAAGGGGCAAGGTAGGGGTTCTTGTTACCATTTGGGGGAAAGCAGCCATGCTCTAGTCATCTAGACCGGGGAGGGGTGGTCTAGGAAGCTGTTGCAAGGGTATACATATTGTTAAAATTCAAAATCGTACTTTTGAAAATATGGGCTTACTATGTAGCCCTGTGGGGCCCGGGAGCCATGGAACTGGGGAAAGCTGGCTTGGAACCAGAGTGGGGTCCATTCTGAGATCGACAGGAGTAGAATCTCCCCCTCATGTCCCTGAGCATACACCCTCTTGCCCCTCCCCAGGAGGTCACATAACAGGGTAAGTTAAACTTCCTCTCCCCTTTTATAAGGTCATGGCAGGCATCACCTGGATTTCCTCCTTATGCAAATCAGGTATCCCCACAGTGCCCCAGCCCCTATGAAGCTGCCTCACAGCCTTTTTTTTTCTTTTATTTTGGAGACAGGGTTTCTCTGTGTAGCCTTGGCTGTCCTGGACTCACTTTGTAGACCAGGCTGGCCTCGAACTCACAGCAATCTGCCTGCCTCTGCCCTCTGAGTGCTGGGATTAAAAGCGTGCGCCACCATGCTCGGCTGGAGCTCACAGTCTCTTAAGGTCTCTTCCACTCCTGGCAGTTTCTGCTTCAGTTTCCCTCTCATGATCCACTGGCTTCACAGGCCGATTGTGCTGTGACAGGCAGGGAAATGGAGCTTGAACAGCATACCCCTGGCTGGGCTGGAACTTGCTAGGTAGACCAGGTTGGCCTCAAACTCAAAGATATCTGCCTGCCCTCTGCCTATTGAGTGCTAGGATTAAAGACATGTACCACTACACCTAGTATGTACACTTTTTAAAAATATTTTTAAGAGTATTTTTTGTATGAGTGCTCTATCTGCATGTATACCTGCATGCCAGAAGAGGGCATCGGATCTCAGTATAAATGCTTGTGAGCCACCATGTGGTTGTTGGGGATTGAACTCAGGACCTCTGGGAGAGCAGACAGCGCTCTTAACTGCTGAGCCATCTCTCCAGCACCATATGTACATCCTTTTCTGTGTATTTTAACTGAAAAGAATTTTAAATAAAAAAACTCAAAGTAATAAGAGATGTGTGGCTGGCAGGTTTGCCCCTGCCTGGATTTCCTTCCTTCCTTCAGGAAACTCAAGGAGGGAAAATGCTTCATAGAAGAGACTTGATTTCCCAGCTGTATGGTGATGGCGCATGCCTTTTCTCCCAGCACTCAGAAAGTCTGTCTTAAAAAAATGAAAGAGAAAGGGGGGGGGAGGGGAAGAGATATGACTTTCCAAAGAGAAAACACCCCAAGCTAGCATCTGAATAGGAGGGAGCCAGGGACACAGGATGGACCAAGGGATGAAACTGTCAGAGGACTTTTGTAATTTTGTATGGGATGAAAACATAGCCATTAAATCCTACCTGTGCGCTGTTTGTCTATTTAAAACAGGATCATGCTGCATAGCCAAGGCTGGCCTGAAACTTAGAGTGACCCTTCTGCCTTAGCTTCCTAATTGGGTTTGCAGGTGTATACCACCCTGCCTGGTTAAGTGTACCCAGCTTGGAATTACAAGTCAAAAAGAAGCCAGATTCAGAGACCGGCAGTGGTGGCGCAGACCTGTAATCCCAACACTGAGGAGGCAGAGGCAGGCAGATCTCTATGAGTTTGAGGCCAGCCTGGTCCACAAAGTGAGTCTAGGACAGCTAGGGCTCAGTTGTACAGAGAAACCCTATCTTGAAAAACAAAACCAAAAACAAAACAAAAAAAAAGAAAAGAAAAGAAAGAAAAGAGCTAGATTCATTTTATCAAAGACCACCACCATCTTTCCTGTGAATCCCAGGCTGATGATGATGATGATGATGATGATGATTATGATGGTTATTATTATTATTATTATTATTAACGAGGCACATTTAAGTCAAGGTCATGACCCCAGGTGAGCAGACCCTCTCTAGAGATGAGCAGTGTGGTGACACTGTGCTGTGTGGTGTGTGACCCAAAACAAAACTCTTAAGCACTTAGCACTCTATTTTCTCATCTGAAAAGAAATCTCCTTAAATCCTCAAAGAGGTTTCCTATGTGGTCTGTCTTGATACCAGCCGTCGCTGCCAATGGAGAGACAGAATGGCAGGTGACATTATCTTGGAAACCCCCGTAAAGCTAGCCCGGGTTCTGTTAGGAGTTACTTAGGAATGTCTAGTCTCCAGGGTGGCAGAGAGGGATCAGAACCTAAGTGGTTAGATTTGCTGTGACCCTGAAAAGAGACACAGTCAGGGATCCTAGGAATCTGTGAACACTAGGTGGGCCTCTGATGTCCTGGCTGCCCTTCCCACCTCTGGTTCTGAGAATCAAGCCTGGAATACAAAACCAGTCCGGCAGGTGAGCCTTGGCTTTGCACTTTGTTTCCTGAGGCCCACTGATAGGGAGCTGAGCCCTTCTAAAGTCCACAGTGAGCTTCCAGAAGATAACAGAGGATGTGTTTAAGAGGGTGCTGGCGGGGGGAGGGGAAGCAGTGGGAAGCGCTCCAGCCCCACCCTCCCTCCGCCTCCCAGCCAATTCCTTGGCCGAGCTTCCAGGCTATTTCATTTATTTATTTGGTTTTCTCCCGTCCCTCCCATGTTCCTGTAGGCAGGAAACTGCCATTTTCCTGAGTTATCCTCAGCGGAGACTGGCTTAGGCACAGAGCACAGGTGGCTGGTAATTTAGCACTTGGCGAATCTAACAGGTCGAGGGTGCAGCTTTGTTTGCTTTGGGCAGTATTTTTGAAGATAAACGTGTATTTCAGTTACAAAAACATGACTCTTCCTACCCCTTAAACAAGTTTTTGTTGTTGTTGTTGTTTTTGTTTGTTTTTTGGTTTTTTTCGAGACAGGGTTTCTCTGTGTAGCCTTGGCTGTCCTGGACTCACTTTGTAGACCAGACTGGCCTCAAACTCACAGTGATCCAGCCGCCTCTGCCTCCCGAGTGCTAGGATTAAAGGCGTGCGCTTTTACAAAGTACCTAGGGTAGACAAACACGGTGGTGGCACTACTATAATCCCAGCACTTGGGAGGCTGAGGCAGGAAGCTGTTCGCGGCCAGCTTGACTTGTCCTATGGAACCCTATCTTTAAAAACAAAAAGGTGTCTAGGTTACTGCAGAGGACAAACTGTGTGGGTGTGACAAGGAATCCCCTTCTAGAACCAGTTGGGATCTCTCTCAGAACAGAGAGGGACAGCGCCTTGTTGGGAGTCTTCCCTGCACTAGGGGAGCTAGGCTGAGCCCCAAATCCCTCCATTTTCAAGTCAGTCTCCATAATTCCGCGGGCGTCCCGATCCCAGGGAGCTGGGGGGTGGGAGAGGGGAGGGGCCGCGGCTAGAGATGAGAAGAGGAGATAAACACTGGAGATGTGATACTGAGGACAAGGGAGGCGGAGGAGGGGAATGGTGAAGGGTGAGTCAGTGACCTTGAGAAACACGACGGCGGTGGGTGAGCGTGAGAAAGGTAGGCAGCAGGGAGGCCACCCGGCTAACAGAACAGAGAAGCGGGCCTTAGAGGCGCGGCGTCGGCGGGTGACCGGCGCGAGGGAGGAGCTTGGTGACGCCTAGAGCAGGGCGGGGCGAGAAGCAATGTCAGGTCCCCGTGTGGCGAGCTTCGGCGCGCCTTTGCGGAGCCGGTGGAGCAGCCGCTGCCTCTCTGGTCGCTTTCCCCGAGCCAGGTGGGTGCAGGGTCCCGAGGTTGGGTGGGTGGCGTTGAGCACCGTGGTGGTGCGGTGCAGCCGAGCGGGGGTTGGGGGCGGGGGGACACACTGGAGTCCGGCCGGCGGCTCGAGTCACACTGCTCTTAGCGTGGTCAGACCTGCAGCAAGCGCTCCAACCCGGCTACGACTTTGGTCCTGAGACGTAGCTGAGCCTGAGACGTCCCATGGACTTTCAGATACAGTGGGTTCCTGGTCTGGGCCTCAGCTTACCCACCTGCGCAGTGAGAGCCCATTTAACGTTTTCTCCCTATTTCAAGATGACTTAAATCTTCCCTCTTAGCCACATTTTCCTAAGCGCCCCGTCCCCACACCCCTCCTCACCTGTCTGCACTTCTTTGGCTGCATTCTGAATGAAGCCTGGCTCCACAGATGTAAAGACACAGCTTTGCAGGCGGCCCTGTCCGAGAAGAAACCTGCAATTGGTCTCTGACTCCAGGCTTCTGGGCATTGGTTTGGTCACCCTCCCTGGTCGGCCTTCTTGACAGTTGTTATTACTAACTCAGTCAAGGAAAGATGGAGAAATTGCAGCTCAGAGCCATGTACGAATAGACTATTCATTTTCTGTTCCACTCTATACGGGCTTAACGTACATAATCCATTTTTTGAAAGTAGGTAAGCGAAGTCCAGTGGAAGGGAGCCCTGTCCAGAGTCTGGACATTTGGCTGTAAGCCAGGCTGTGTTTGCAAGGCTTACTGTGACCCTAGGCATGTAACTGCCCTTCGCTGGCTCCACCGTCCCCTGACCAGCCATGTTGTTGGTCAGTTTGCAGAGACCTTTCTCTTGTGACATTACTGGTAATGATTACTAGTAACCTTTTTTCAATTTTTCTTTCGAGGCAGGGTTTTTCTATGTTGCTCTGGCTGTCCTGGCACTTGATCTGTAAGCCCAGGCTGGCCTTGAACTCATAGATCCACCTGCCTCTGCCTCCTGAGTGCTGGATTTAAAGGCGTGCGCCACCACCGCTCTGGCTGTAATTGTTGTTTTTTGTTTGTTTGTTTGTTTGTTTTTAATGAAGCCAAGCTGGAGACTTTGCCAGTGATAAGCATGAGGTTAGGAGGAAAAGGAGCACTCTGGAGGTGAGGCAAACTCATGTGTGGAGATGGGTTCCTCAAAGAAGGGGCACTATTTTCTAATACTTGCCCATAGGGTCATGGGCTGGAGAGATGATGGCTCAGAGGTGAAGAGCACTGGCTGCTTTTCCAGAGGACCTGGGTTCAGTTCCCAGCACCCACATGACAGCTTACAACTGTCTATAACTCCAGTTACTGGGCATTGGACACTTTTTTCTGGCTCCACGGGCACCAGACATGCCTGAGGTGTGCTTACATACATGTAGGCAAAAACAGATAATAGATATAGTCATAACTGTTTCCTGACTTTGACCTACAAGGCTGTGTCCCTCAGCTCAGCGCTATCCTGAGCACTAGACTTTGCCCAGCCTCAAGGCAGTTATATTTCTGGCATGTTCTTTTCTTTGGTCTCCCCAAGAACTGCACCTGCTCAGGAACTTCCCTGAGTTCAAAGGCTAACTTGGGCTCCAGATTTATAGCCTTGCGTTGCGTACTGACTTCAGTGTGCTTGTTTTGTAGTTTTTCTCTACAAAGAAACCCTTATCAATACCTAGACATGTCACAGGGGATGGACACCTGCCTTTTTCCGCTATCACCTGGCTTATAAAATGCCCAGAAATGTGTTTTTGAAATGAATGCACAAATGCTTTCATTCAGTCCAGAAATCATTGCTGGGTTTTCTTTTTTGAGACAGATTCAGCCCAGGCTTATCTGAGACTTGGTATATAGCCGAGGATGACTTTTGAACTTCTCCTTCTCCTGCCCCCCTCTTTCAGGTACTGGGATTATAGGTGTGTACCACTCTGCTTAGTTTATTCAGTGCTGGAGAACAAACCTAGCTTCATGTATGTGAGGCAAGCACGCTAACAGATTGAGCCACAACTCTAGCTCCAGTGCCAAGAGCTTGTGAGGTTGTCACCTCTGTGCTTCTCTTCCACACAAGGTTCCCAGGTGCTCAGAGAGTAACTCCTCAGGTGCTCGGTACATCAGGATGTAGACCCAGTCTCTGACCCCAGGCCCTCAGCGTCCGTCTCATCTGCTGATTTTCATTCTAGGATCTTGTGCTAAAAGACATTTCTAAAGTGCCCTTTGTCAGCTCCAACTCTGACCTACGCAGCCTGGGAGGGGAGCCACTGTTGGCTTGTGGAAGGTGGCCTGAACCAGCTCAGGTGTTCCTTTGATTCTGGGGCCTGCGGTGAACTTGATTCCATGGCGCACCGGCTGCAGCTGCGTCTACTGACGTGGGATGTGATGGATACCCTGATCAAGCTCCGCTGCTCTGTTGGGGAGGAATATGCCAGCAAGGCCCGGGCCCATGGGCTGGTGGTGGAAGCCACGGCCCTGGAACAAGCCTTCAGGCAGGTATACAGGGCTCAGAACCACAGATTTCCCAACTATGGCCTGAGCCATGGCCTTACCTCCCGTCAATGGTGGATGGACTTGGTCCTACACACCTTCCACCTAGCAGGCGTCCCAGATGCCCAGGCCATAGCTCCGGTGGCTCACCAGCTATACGAAGACTACAGCAGTCCTTGCACCTGGAAGGTTTTGGAAGGGGCTGAGACTACCCTGAAGGGGTGCCGTAAGCGGGGTCTGATGCTGGCAGTGGTCTCCAACTTTGACCGACGGCTGGAGGATATTCTAGCAGGCCTTGGCCTGCGAGAGCATTTTGATCTTATTTTGACTTCTGAGGCTGTGGGCTGTCCTAAACCAGACCCACGGATTTTCCGTGAGGTCTTGCGGCGCACTCGTGTAGAGCCTGCGACGGCAGTTCACGTTGGGGATAGTTATCTCTGTGATTACCAGGGGGCTAAGGCTGTGGGCATGCACAGCTTCCTGGTGGTAGGCCCCGAGCCTCTGGACCCCTCGCTCAGAGATTCTGTACCTAAAGAACATACTCTGCCCTCCCTATCCCATCTCCTGCCTGCCCTTGACCTTCTGGAGGCCTCAAGCCCTACATCATGAGTTGGGTGAGGGAAGTAGCTGGGACCGGATAAACGTTGGAGGCAGGGAGTCCCCTCTTCCTCCCCTCTCCCGTGGCGGCAGGTGTCTTGGGCCCTCCCTCTGCAGCCTCCCTAACCTATTCTGATCATAGAACAGCGAGGGCTTGGCAGTAGCCTGGTCTCTGAGCTCACGCATTCATTCATACATGTGTCTCTTTTTATTTATTATTATTATATGGTATGTGTGTGTGTGTGTGATGTGTATCATGGTGTGTGTGTGTGTGTGATGTGTATCATGGTATGTGTGGGTGTGTGTGATGTGTATCATGGTGTGTGTGTGTGTGTGATGTGTATCATGGTATGTGTGGGTGTGTGTGATGTATATCATGGTGTGTGTCTGTGTGTCTGTGTGTGATGTGTATCATGGTATGTGTGGGTGTGTGTGATGTATATCATTGTGTGTGTGTGATATGTAAGATGATGTGTGTGAATGTGTGATGTGTATCATGGTGTGTGATTGTGTGTGATGTGTATGATGGTGTGTGTGAACGTGTGATGTGTATCGTGTGTGTGAATGTGTGTGATGTGTATCGTGGTGTGTGTGGGTGTGTGTGATGTATATCATGGTGCATGTGATATATATCATGGTGTATATGAATGTGTGTGATGTATATCATGGTGCATGTATGTTTGTAATGTATATCATGGTGTGTGTGTATGTGGAGGTCAGAGGATAATGTTGTAGACTGGTCTTTCATTTTTACATGGGTTCTGGGGATCAAACTCAGACTACAGTTTAGGCAGCAAGTGCTGTAACACACTCAGCTATCTCGCCACCTCCCTCTGTCCCCTTTCTACCTCATCCCCCAACTCCATATCCATGGAGGGCCCATCTATCACAACCAGGTACTTTTTTGGCTTTTAAGATGGGTTCTCACATTAGCAAACATTGATGTCAACCTACTCTAGTCCACGCTGACCTGGGAACTCATTACGACCTTCCTACGTCAGCCTTCTGAATGTTCGGATTGCAGGTGTGAGCCACTTTCAAGAGCTAGGGATGTAGATCACTTGCCTAACTCGTGAGGCCCTGGGTTCACACTGTAGACAGATTCAGACTTTCAAATGCTGTTGTTAACAGCAAGGGCTTTTTGCCACTAGAGATCTGAAACCCTACTATGCAAAACGCAATATCAAAAAAGCCCAGAGAAGCTGAAATAGAAATCCCCTCCCCTACCTTGGAACCTCAAGGTCGGATGAATTTGAAAGTCAGGGCGCGCCGAGTGTGGTGGCACACACTTTTAATCCCAGCACTAGGGAGCAGAGGCAGGCAGATCACTGTGAGTTCGAGGCCAGCCTGGTCTACAAAGTGAGTCCAGGACAGTCAAGGCTACACAGAGAAACCCTGTCTCGGAAAAAATAAAAAGAAAGAAAGTCAGGTGCTAGGCAAAACAGTAGAGCTGCTGCACCCTTGAGTGAAGGATAGCGTAACTGGTCCTAAAAAAGAACACTGTTGACTTGTGCCTGCTGTACATCACATACAGTGCTGAATTCTTTACCTCAAAGCTATCCAGCAGGCAGAGGTGGCATTCCCCCCACCTCACCCGCACCCCCACCATTTTCCATATGGGCATGGTTGCACATGTCTGTAACCCCAGCATTCTAGAGGTAGATGATACATAGTGAGTTCAGGACTAGAATGGGCTATGTAAAACAATGTCTTTCAAAAACTAAAAACAGCCAGGCGGTGGTAGCACACGCCTTTAATCCCAGCACTTGGGAGGCAGAGGCAGGCAGATCCCCATGAGTTCGAGGCCAGCCTGGGCTACAGAACAAGTTCCAGGTCAGCCAGAGCTATTACACAGAGAAACCCTGTCTCCAAAAACAAAAACAAACAAACACCAAAAAACAAACAAACAAAAAAACCCTAAAAGCAGCGTCGGGCATGGTAATGCACCCCTCTAATTCCAGCACTCAGGAGGCAGAGGCAGGCAGATCGCTGTGAGTTCAAGGCCAGCCTGGTCTACAAAGTGAGTCCAGGACAGCCAAGGCTATACAAAGAAACTCTGTCTCAAAACAAAACAACAAAAACTCAAACAAAAACCCAAAAAGTAAAAAAAAACAAAAAACGGGCCTGGTAAGATGGCTCAGTGAGGGGTACAGGGAGGCACGCTGGAGAGATGCCTCAATGGCTAAGAGCAGCAGATGCATTTCCAGAGTACCTGCTTTGATTCTCAGCACCCACATGGCAGCTCACTACTGCGGTTTCGGGGACTGGTGCCCTCTTCAGCCTCTGTAGGCAGCAGGCACACACAAGGAGCACAGACACACATGCAGACAGAAGCCCATACATAGAAAACAAAAAGCACTTAAATTTTTTTTCTCTTGTTCATTGCAAAGCCTGACAGCTCAGGTTCTACCTCTAGGACCTAGACGATGGAGGGAGAGCAAGATAACGCCTATAAGCAGTCCTCTCATCTTCACACTGCTGCAATGTGTGCGCCCACAGATTCGTAATACATGTAATTGGGTGCAACTTTTTAAAAAAATGAAAATGCCAGCCAGGTGTGTGGGCACATGCCTTTAATCTCAGTACTTGGGAGGCAGAGGCAGGAGGATCTCTGTGGGTTTGAGGTCACCTGGTCTACCAAGTGAGTCCAAGACAGCCAGGGCTACACAGAGAAATGCTGTCTTGAAAAAGAAAGAGAGGGGCTGGAGAGAGAGATGGCTCAGAGGTTAAGAGCACTGCCTGCTCTTCCAAAGGTCCTGAGTTCAATTCCCAGCAACCACAGGGTGGCTCACAACCATCTATAATGAGATCTGGTGCCCTCTTCTAATGCATGTGGTGGACATGCAGAGGGAAAACTGTATACATAATAATAAATAAACAAATATTTAAAGAGAGAGAAAGAAAATGCCGTAACAGTCACACACTAAGGAACATTAAAAACCAAACAAACAAACTCAAAAAGGTGGGGAGGGCAGTGAGATGGCTCAGCAGGTAAAAAGCACTTGTCAAAACTCATGACTTGGGTTTGACCCGGGTCCCCACAGACTTGGAAGGAAAGAACTGACTCCACCGAGCTGTCCTTTGCTCTCTCCTGTGCACCATGGCCCGCAGTACCTCCCATATTAGACAAACACAGTAAACTGAAAAGCAACTGAAAGGGACTAAGGAAATAGCTCAATTGGTAAAATGCTTGCTCGTTGCAAACATGAACCCAAATTTGATCCCCAAAACCCACATACACTTACCAGGTGTGATGATCGATGCTTGGAATCCCAGACCTGGAGAGACTAAGACAGACAGTTCCTTAGGCTCACTGGCCAGCCTAGCCTACTGGATGAGCTCCAGGCCAAGGGAGACTGTCTCAAAGGGGGTGATGGCACTTCTGAAGATGACATCCAAGGCTGTCCTCTGTCCTCCCACATGCATGTATGTACATACATGCATACTCAAACACACACACACACACATATGAACACACACTGTTCTCCAAAGATCTCTCTTCCCATTCATCCTGGGACCACATTCTACATGGCAATAAGGGGCCAAAGCAAAGCAACGCTGTCCGCCAGCCAGACTTAGTGACCACCCGATCGGTTTTCACACTCTTCTGTTTGCAGGACTGGGAATTCAACTCAGGTTCCAATAACGTCTCCAGGCTCTTTCTGCTAGGTGGAGACGTGATTCAACTGTTTTCTAGCATATACCTGAGGCTACCACTCAGCACGGAGCCAGTTACTAGCAAAGACACCAGTGCGTCTTTAGAAACCTTTAATAATGCTCAATTCATTCATTAGGGCTAGCCCTCCCTTCCCCTCAGCTCTTCTGGTTTGAAGCTCTCAACCCAGGTCTCCACGTAAGGAAAGAGTCAGGGTGGGTGGTGCTCAGCACGGTGAGGGGGGCGGTTTGTCACCCTTATCACAGGTACAGGTCTATGTTGGAGCTCAGCCTCAGGGCCTGGGGCAGATGCCAACAACTGTGCTGCAAGCAGGTTTCCCAGAGATAGGATCCCAGGGCCACAGCAGAACATGGGAGGAGGGCAGGACACTCCCAGGCCAGTTTTCCAGCCAAAAGCAGCCTGGAAGGTTGTCCTTTGTGTGTTAGAAAAATATTCTTTCCACATGGTGTGTCATGAAACAGACTAAGAAATACTGAACTGAGGGTCTCGGAAACCTTCACCTCAGGCTTCTCTGCAGTGAGGCACTTCTACCAGCTGCAGTGCCTCTCTAGAAACTGCCACACCACTGGTCACCTGCCTGCCCAGCCATCTGCTCCCTCACTGTACCTTGCTGCACACCAGCCACACACCAGGCACCATGCTGGATGCCAGAGACACAGGTTAGTGAGACCCTGGCAGCACCGTGGGCTTGGGAGAATAAGGCCAAGAGAGAATCTGGATCGCCTCAGATGACCAACATCGAACCAGTTCGTCTGAGTCTGAGGCACATCCCCGTCTCTCCAAACGTTGCTGCGCACATTATGAGGAAGCTGGAAGCACATTAGCTGGAAGCACGGCCTGACCTGCAAGGGTGATGGGGACATGGACCTGGTCTCACCGTGGCCGGAGGTCAGCGAACGATGGAAATGACCTGGTCAGCTACAGCGAAGACTGGGAAGAGTGGCTGAGGGAAGGATGTGCGGTGGACGTGAAGCACAGTCCCCGAGGTAGGCTCGAAGAAGACCAGCTCTCCCGCTTGCAGGTCCAGCAGCATGGCCAGCTGTGCCGGGCACCGAAGCAGCCCCAGAGGCTCGTGCTGCCCATTGTGTGAGAAACGGAACTCTTGATCATAACGGGAGAAGACCCAGGAGAAGGCATTGTGGCCGAGGCGGCAGTCACTGCCAGAACCCTTCCGGGGCAGCTGGGCTGAGGCCACGCCTACTTTATAAGCACAACTGTGCTGAACGTTCACCATCCAGGCATGGAGGCCAGCCTGGAAGGCGGTGGCAGCCAAGGCATTGGGCCAGTGGTCAAAGCGCGCTGGGTCATCCGAGCAGGCTTTGGACTTCTTGGCATTGAAGGTCAGGGTCCTTCGATCTTCAGACAAATGCAGTAAGGGGCTGACAGTCCTTTCGTCGATAAGCACCTCTTCCATGCCTGCCAGAAAGAGTTGTCAAGGTTGTACCGGGTCCTTTCCCCACCCTATTCCTAATCTCTGACTACCAGGTAGTTAAAGGCTTTCTTGCCCTCACTGAGACCTCAGACACGCCATGCTTACTCTCTGAGCCTCCATTTCTTCATCTTTAAAGTGGGGACCAAAGAGGACTTTTCGCTTATAGGACTTAAAGGGTAGTCATGGGGACTAGATAAAACAATATGTTTTAAGCACCTCATGTATAATACTTGCTAAGTAACTGTAGCCAGGAGGACAGTACTTATTGATCTAAAAGCTTCATCTGCACACTCTGATAGCAGTAAGGGCCAGAAAGAAGTCAGCTGCCCAAATCTCCATGCCCAGTTGGTGGTAGGGTCAAAGGAAGACCCAGTATTTTAGTATTCCCCTATCATACTGCGTACTAGCTGATCCTGTCTGCGTCTTCCAGAGCTGATATCCTGAGGGCAGAGCCTGGAAACTAGGAAACAGGATACCAGCAGTCCGCAGGGGAAGAATTAAAATTGAGAAAGCTTCGATCTATCACTACTAGCCATATGAGCTTCCATCCAACCGGGGAGAATTCTGAGAGAGAGAGAGAGAGACAGGTTCATCTCTGACACCCAGTTTACAGAACAGGAGCAGGCCCATGTTCACCACCAGTGGATGTTTTATTGTTTTCTTGTTCCTGAGATGGTCTCAGGACTATAGTTAGTCAGACTGTCCATGAACTCAGAATCTGCCTGCCTCAGCCACCCAAGTGCACATCTGGGCTTACATATGTGCATCGCTTCACTCAACCATTTAAGCTGATGTTTGTTAAATAAATGAGCGAGGCAAATCCAGGCGGCTTCATGGTGGACCCAGATGCCCTCCAGGTGAATGTCATTCTACTTTTAAAAAGAACCCTGAGGTTTCCAATAAGTGGTAAAGAGCTGCCCCAGCAAGGTGAGCTATAAGGAGGGCACAGCTTAAAGGAACACGGTTAACTCCGTACTAACCACAGAGAAGTGGGAATGGCCTGGACATGGAAAGCATCTGGTCCATGTGCTCAGCCCCACCCACAGCCCTGGCCCTACTGAACAGCCTGCTTCCAACATCAGCGGCTACCAAAGCTGCCATCACAGACCCACTGATGCCCGGTAGCACCCCCACCCCCAACACCCAGGCAGGCAGGCAATGCTGGATGCTTGCAGCTCCTGACCTGAGAGAGACCCGAGAACTGATGTTGCCCAGAGTTGAGTCAGTAGTGGGCTCCAAGCGCACTTCTCATTAAAGCTTAATTTGTCCGACTCCTGGGGATCCAAAATGCCCTCTGCTTCCTCGGCCCTTATGCATGGGGGAAAAAGAGAGAGAGAGAATCAGGAAGGTTATGGAAAATACATCTGGACTTACAGGTGAGGGGAGGAAGATAGAAGTAAAAGCCTTCCTTTAGTCAGGTGACACCATAATTGTATTAGCCAGAAGGGAAAGGGGCTAATTGCCCCCAGGGGCCTTCATTCCAGCAAAGTAGACAGTCTGTAGGCAAATATATTCTTGGGGCTGGTATTACAAGTTGGGGCAGGGACTGGAGAGAGCTCAGCACCAATTCAACCACCTGTGACTCCAGTTCCAGAGGGTCAGAGAACCTCTGTGATGTAGGAAAGAAAACATGTTTTTGTGTTGAGTGTGGGATGGGGAACAGACTTGTGAGAGAGCAGGATGTTTTTACACTTAGAATTAGAGCCACTTCTTGGGGGAGCTTGGATGTTGCCAGCTGAAAACATCCTCGTAGAGACTCTGAGAGGAGACACACACACACACACACACACACACACACACACACACACACACACACACACACACACACACACACACACGCCCCAAACAAGAGGCCAGTACCTATAGTCCCCGTGCTTCTGGGGGAGGTGGGAGGTGGAGACAGGAAGCTCAACGACCAACCAGCCTGGTGCAGGCATGGCTAACAACAAGGAGCGCCTGTCTCAAACAAGATGGAAGGCAAGAGACAGCATCTGAGAGCATCTCTGACCTCCATATGCACACCATGGCACATGCACAATGGCATTTACACACACACACACACACACACACACACACACACACACACACACACACACACACGAAAAACCCAACTTGGGCTGGAGAGATGGTTCAGCAGTTATGAGGACTTGTTGCTCCTGTAGAAGACTCTGGTTCAATTCCCAGCACCTACATGGCAGCTCACAAACTATCTGTAACTTCAATCCCAGGGAATCCAATGCCCTCTTCTGATATCTTCAGTCCCCTGCACAGATGTGGTACACATACATATACACAGGTGCACACACATATACAAAACTGACATAAATAAATGTTAAAAACAAACGAAAATTTAAAGGAGGAAATGCCTTGGGGGCAAGTTTCCATTTATCCAGCTGTTTGGCCTCTGTGTTTACTGTTTCTATACATGATTACTTAAACTTCACTCATAGGAAGGCCCATCTGACATGAGAACAGAGCTTTATGGCAGGAAAAATGAGAGCTGGATTCAAGTCCTGCTTCCTTGTACAAACAAACAAATAAACAAACTCAGGATGAAGCCCAGGCACCATTCAACACTTTTTTTCCTTCCTTGACATGAAATGAAATCTCCAAAGGGGACCAAAAAATGAAGTGGGAATTTACCCAACGCTTTACAGTCCTCTGACCTGGCTTCTCAGAAAGAGCTTTCCTACCACCTGTCACTCTGGGGATGGCTGGAGGCCATTCAGCATTGCTTCTCTGATGCTTGCAAGGTCGCTGAGAGACTGTCACTGACTGGCCTGGCCTGGGATGAGCAGAGCCTCAGAAATGGCGAAGTGTACATGCTGACAGCAGGCCTGGTAACAAAGGCTCTTTGAGGCCAGAACAAGAGAAAGCCTGTGCTCTCAAAGCATGGCCGCTCTATGCGGAGAAGCCCCGGCGAACAGGTGGAGACGGGGAGGAGGCAGTGCCAGCAACTAAGCTGCCACTCCAGGACAGACACGAGCCCACACGTGGATGGAAGTCAACAAAGAGCCATGTGGTCCAGCTACTGCGTGGTTTAGAACACAAAAGTCATAGCCCCAAGGTAGAGAGTGGGACTTGAAATCAGCAGCACCTAGCTGGAAGCAGAGCATTCCATCTTTGCAGTAGGGACCTGCTGCCACTCTTAGGCCAAGAGCTGAGCCCAGCCACCACGACTGTGGAAACATCAGAGCCAGCAAACGCATTTCTCAGCAGATAAGTGAGATTCCACCGAGACGGGCCTGACAACAGCCCTTGAGAGAAAATAGCTTCAGCCGGAGCACGAGGCACCACACACAAGTCTTCAATTCTACTAGTGGGTTTGTCAGTGAGAGAAATATGGACTCAGCAATTCAATGATGTGTGTACAGAGGGACTGAGCAAATGAACAAAGCTATTGGCCATGCTGGGAGCTGGGGTTCTTTTTATTTTAAATAATTCATTAATTGGTTTTTTTGAGACAGGATTTCTCTGTGTTGCCTTGGCTGTGCTGGAATCACTTTATAGACCACGCTGGCATCAAACTCACAAAGATCCACCTGTCTCTGCCTCCCCAAGTACTGGGATTACAGATATGCACCACCTCACCTGGCTTTTTATTTTATTTTTATTTATCATTGTTGTCGGGTTTTTGAGACATGGCAGCTCACAACTGTCTGTAACTCCAAGATCTGACACCCTCACACACATACATGCAGACAAAATACCAATGCATATAAAATAAAAATAAATAAATTTTAGGCTGGGCGTGGTGGCGCATGTCTGTAATCCCAGCACACAGGAAGCAGAGGCAGGCAGATCACTGTGAATTTGAGGCCAGCCTGGTCTACAAAGAAAGTCTAGGACAGCCAAGGCTACACAGAGAAACCCTGTCTCGAAAAAATATATATAAAATAATTTTTTTTAATTTAAAGAATACTTTTTAGATTTATCTTATGTATATAAGTATTTGGCTTGTTTTTATGTATATGTGTATGTATGTGTACCACATGTGTATCTGGTGCCCAGGGAAGTCAGAAAAGGACATCAGATTATGGTTATTAGCCACAATGTGGGTGCTGGGAACCAAACACAGGTGCTCCTCAAGAAGAGAAACATCTCTTAGCTGCTGAGCCAGCTCACCAGCCCTCCCACATCTTTTTGTGCCACAGTAAGAAAGTGCTCAAAGAAGATGTGGACCTTCTTGTCTACTGTGTGCAGTAGACAAGCCCATTTCTACTGGTCAAAGGCGGGGCAATCTGAATATCAAAATCACCACGATGGCAGTGATGGTTACCATGTGTCAGATAAAACCAGAATCTGTGACCAGCATTGAGTGGGAATAAGTAAGCAAATAAATAAATAACTCAAGCAGAAAATTAACAATGGATGCAAGACTCTTGGTTTAAAAGTCTGGAAGGCAAGAGAGAACATACACAGAGAATCACTCATTAATTATGAAGAGAAAATACAACCTCATAATGAAGAGCCTGGCTGATGAGACCTGAAATACCTAGCACTTCATTCAGTGCTCAAACTCAATATTCCTGATAATGCAACAGTGACAGCAGCACCCACAACATGATGAGTTGAGAACTCGACACTTACGATGTGCACCCCAGCCCCAGGAACAGATAAGCTAAATCTAGTCCTATAGGAATATTATTCTTTCAAACTGAATGATATTCCCTAAGGGGTCTGAACTCTTGAAGACTAAGGGACAGTTTCAAATTGAAGAAGACCATGTGAATCAGGAGAAAACAAAACAAAATCCCCATTTTAAGAATGTTTTGGCACTGGGCAGTGGTGGTACACACCTCTAATGCCAGCACGTGGGAAGCAGAGGCAGGCGGATCGCTGTGAGTTCGAGGCCAGCCTGCTCTACAAAGTGAGTCCAGGATAGTCAAAAGAAACAACAAAAAAAGAATGTTTGGATCAGCTGGCAACCTTTGAATATGGACTATATGTACCGTGTATGAGAAAATAGTGTTAAGCCAATGATTTAACTCCCTAAATTTTATCCTGGGATTATATAGGAAAACATCTTTGCTCTCAGGAGCTATATTGAAGTATTTAGAAACAAAATTCATGTTATCTGCAACATATCCTAAGATGGTCCAGAAAACAAGGTTATCTATACGCACTGCACACAGGAGATGACAGGGACAGTAGACAAGAGCCACACAGATGGGAGCAGAAGTGCGAGAGCTACTGTGGCAGGACATGGCCTCTAGTAAAGCTCACTATGCCATGTTTGCAACTCCACACAAGCTTGATGTACAACAAAATTCACCAAATTAGAGATGGGGTTCTATCAGCTTGCTTCATGATAAGGATAGAGAGTGTAGGGGAAGATGACAGTAGTGCTGAACTAAACGAGGAGACTGCCAGAGTGTGGCAGCGCACATGAGGAGCAGGTCAAACCTGCACTAAATGACGGAGTAGCTTGAGCCTGGAGTCCCAGCACTAGAGAGACAGAGGGAGAAGAATCCAGAGTTCTAGGCTAGTCTGGGCTACAAGAGATTGTGTCTCAAAACCAAAAGACAAAACTCTTGCCTAGCATGCACAAGGCTCTGAGTTGGGTCCCCAGCACCATAAACAAAATAGAAGTTAGAGAAAGTGAGCTAGAGAGATGGCTCAGCGGTTAGGAGTACCTCTTGCTCTTGCAGAGGATGCACACTGGATTCTCAGAACTCATATGGTGGTTCACAAGAATCTATAATTCTAGCCAGAGGCTCTGATGCCCTCTTCCGACCTACACAGGCACCAGGCACACACACATGGGGTGCACAGAGAGCAAAGCGTTCATAGACATAAAACAAAACAACTAAATCTAATAGAATCTATTTTTATCAGAGAGCGGCGAGTATGGTGTTGGGACTGACATCCTTACTGTGGAATACTTCACAGACTTTCAAGAGAGTCAGGTAACTCGAATGTGGCGGTGCACGCTCCTAATCTCAGCACTCAGCAGGCAGAAGCAGAGGAACTGTGTGAGTCTGCGGTCAGTCTGCTCTACACAGGGAGTTCAAGGTCAGCCAGTACTAAATAGTGAGACCCTTCTTAAAAATGAAAGGAAGGAAGGAAGGAAGGGAGGGAGGGAGGGAGGGAGGGAGGGAGGGAGGGAAATAAATCTAAATGCACTGATGTATAATTTTTTCCATAGTAGGCACTAACAAGTAAGATAAGAGGTATAAAATGATCCCATCTGTATTTGTTTAAATACATATTGTTAAAAGGAGGCAAAAAAGAAACACACACACACCACCACTGTTGCCGCCGCCGCCACCACCACCACCACCAGGGCTGAGAGGATGGCTCAGTGGGTAGAGTGCTTGCTGTGCAAGCACGAGGAGCCAGGTTTGAATCCCCAGCACTCATGTAAACGTTTGGGATGGCAGCGCATATCTGTAACCCCAGCACTGGGGAGGTGGAGACAAGTGGATCCTGGGGGCCTGTTGGCCAATGTACCAAAGTGGTAAGGTCAGGTTAAGCAAGAGAGTTTGTCTCAAAAATTAATGTAGAGAGAGATAGAGGAAGATTCTCAAAGTCTCAAAGTCAACCTCTGGCCTCCACATGTGCACACACTCAGGCAAACATTCCCCCCCCACACACACACAGCCACATTTGAAATTCCACATCTAAGACGGGTGAGCTGACTCAATGGATAAAAGTGCTTGCCATAAGACTTGTCAAGTTGAGCTCAGTGCCCAGTACCATGGAGGAGAGAATCCAACCGTATTTCTAGGGAAATGAGATTGGGAGAGTTGATGAAGACTTGCTATTAACTTTCAATTTCTTTTTCTTTTTAGAGGGCTGGGAATTGAATCCAGGACCTTGTACAAGCTAGGCAAAAGTGCTATACCACCAGGCAACAATCCTAGCAGCACGGCTAATCACCTTGCCTGGCAAGTTCTAGCCACTTGGTCATTTCCTCAGGCACTGGCCTCTCAACATTTTAGCACTCAGGAAGGACCTGTTGAAACTCTTTAAGTACTGAAGAATTAAGAAGGGAAATCTGAGTGGCGATGCAGACTTAAGTCTTGAAGATTCTTTCACTGCGGAAAGGAAGAGGAGACAAGAAAGGGACAGTGAATCCAGGCCTCAGCATCCTAACCCAGGGAACCATAGTTGAAATAAGGAAAAGTTTAGGAAAGCCCAGGGCAAGACCCTGGCTAATAAATATTGGTTTCACTGCCTTTCTGTATAGATTAAAGAGGCCATGGCGGGGTTGGGGGTCGGGGATGATCTCTGGCCTTGGAGCCAGGCTCTAGGAAGTTGCTCAGCTCCATGCCTGGAATGCAATGGCCTGGGCAGAAAGACTGGGGGTCTTGGTGACTGCCGGAGCGAATCACAGAACCACACTCACCTCTCAAAAATCTCCTGCTCTTTCTGCTGCAAGAGAAGAAAACAAGGTCAGACCAGCAGCAGAAACCCAGCAAGTGGACCTGAGCGCACTTCACTGTGTACAACTGTGTGTAGATGCAGACTCCATAGAAAAGATCAAGGCAAAGCTTTCCGGGTTGCTGTCTCTCACGGACCCACAGGCTCCCCTACCCCCCCAACACATGCAAAGAACGGATCACCGTTGCCTCCTACCCTGAGGCATCCCAGGCTCCCCTTCCCTTCCCTTCCCTTCCCTTCCCTTCCCTTCCCTTCCCTTCCCTTCCCTTCCCTTCCCTTCCCTTCCCTTCCCTTCCCTTCCCTTCCCTTCCCTTCCCTTCCCTTCCCTTCCCTTCCCTTCAGGACCATCCTCCCCACCGCCACCCACCACGCAGACTACCAGCTCCTAGATGGCTGCTGCCTTTCTGAGTCCTTTCTTGTGACTGTCCCAGCAGCTAGGACAGAATGTGCCCTTGCCTGGAAGCTGATGCTGAACAAATGCACAATCTAGGGCAGTCTCCATGGCTGCCCTACTTGGAAGGCAGGGGGCTGACCTGGTTGTTCAGCACTCTTCTCTGCTCTACAGTTTTGCTCAGATGTCTTACCGTCGTCCCCTCAAAACTGGAGGAAGCTGCATATCTATAAAGTACTTTGAAAAGCAACAGTCTGAATAGTAATTGTGCTTATGTCGGATAATACCAAGAATGTACTTTTTGTATCAGTGCCCTTGTCTGGACCAAGCACAGCCTTTCCCTTGTGTACTTCTGAACTTTCTCCACCTCCCCAGTTCCCTGTACCTGGGTACTTTTCTTTTTACTTCTAAGTTACTTCATCCAGGAAGCTGTCTATGATCCACTCCAACTGCTTTGGGAGTGTCCTGGCCTCCACAGGATTCCTCTGCTGCAGTGACACATCTTACTTGTCACTGTATGTACTCATCTCTTGGGTGAGGCTGGGAGCATTTGTAGCCGTGTTTTATAACCCCGCCCCATTAGAGAGCACTTAGGCACTCAATAAGCATTTGCTTGACATTGAAAGTATATGGTTATAAGGTGCCAAAATCCTCAGATAATTTTATTCCTGTTTCATATTAAAAATCTAATGAGTCGATGATATTTACTTAAACATAGTAAAAAGATAGATATAGGGGCCATTGCAAGGGCATCTTCCAGTCCATGAGAGAAAGACTGGATTCAACTCTGTATACACCATGGGAACTGAAGGCCATGGATCAGGATGAGATCGGTGGGTGGAAAGCCACTAAGTGGACATGTTGAGGGGAAGGGGGATCCAGGCAAAACCCACCTAACAGGATTCCTGCTAAAGACAGGCCAGAGTGATCAGACATCACTCAGGAGAGTGGAGATACGGAGTCTGATAAATGCCAAGGACTATCAGATGGCCGTGGTGGGGGCTTTTGGCCAAGCAAATTTAGCTGGGTTCTTTGCTGAGGAAGTGCACAGATGGGCCCACATACAAGAAGCTTCACAGACTGGTAAAAAAAATTACTGTCACTCATTCCTGTCCCAAAGGCTCACTGCCATCCACCACAGGCACTCTCAAGGGCTTCAGGTCTGGGGAAACCTGGCCAAACTCTCGTGCCCTCACCCTCTCCTGACTTACAATCAGCTGGAGGTCATCTAGGTGGGTAAGCATGCCCACCAGGCTGGTGCGGAGGGTGTCCAGCTTCTGCACGGCCTCAGCCCAGTGTGCCTGCTGAGTCAGGATGCTCTGGTGGGCCCGCTCCTCTTCGCCGTGCACCTGCTCTAATAACCGCTGTTCCTCGCTCTCACACAGGCTCCGCACCAGACTCAACCTCTGGATGACCAGTTCCCTCGCTGCACTAGCCATGCTCTGGCAAGAGATAAAACGCGAGGAGTTAGGTCCTGGCAAAGCCCCAGTCACAAGCAGGAGAGTCCGGGCTTGGCGGAAACGATGCCAACATCGATTGACAATGTCTGCCATGGACAGAGTAAGGAGAATAAAGGTACATGCGCCATTTACTTTGACATCCCAGCATTTAGATTTTCCAAATGTCTAAGAGAGAGAAACTTGAGACCCAACATCCAAGCCATGTCTCAGAAGGTCATGGCTACAGTATAGAAGGCGGACAGAGCTTAGAGATCAATTAGAATTGCCTGCTCATTTCACAGTTGGAAACATGGTGGCCATGAGACTAAGGGAGGGGATCATAGTGATCACAGGGCAGAAGGGCCTTAACGAGCCATCTTCGTCTAGACCAATCCCAACGCGGCTCTAGTTGAACTTTCACTCTGCTTGAGGTCGAAACCCTATCACCTCCCAAGGCTTGTTCATTCCAGCTGGTTCCAAAGCAAGAGTTTGTATGTTCCTTAGAGGAGCTCTGAAGAAAATTCTCAGCTAAAGACAGCCAAGGGCATCATCTTCTAGCTCCCAGTAGCCAGTGTCTGACATGCAGCATGTACCTGCAAATGTGGCCTCAGTGACTGAGTGGGGGACTCCTGCTGCCGTAGGGAAAACCTCCTGCTAGCTCTGGCACAGCGAGCCGGTGGCCGAGGTGGAACCAGATGCCCGTTTTCCCAGTTGTCAGTCTAGCACTATTTCCCCTGTGCCAGGCGATCAATCCTCCATTTGCTGCATAACACACCTGCACTTGGACTCCTTCCAGATGAGTCAGAGTAGAGCTGCCTTCTTCATGTCAGAAGGCCAAGGACAGCCAGAATGGCTTACTGACGATCAAGGAAACCTACTTGAGTCTGGGCCACATTCACTTCTCTTGTATTATTGTAACTGTTCCCATATGGATTACTGGTCTTCACTTTTGCTGCGCATGGTCACTTCCTACTATAATTGTATAAGGGGGCTCCTTTTAAAACTGAAGTGTCAATCTTTCTGCCCCTAACCTGTATATGTGTGTGTGTGTGTGTGTGTGTGTGTGTGTGTGTGTGTGTGTGTCTGTGTGTGCACGCGCCACATGCATATTGGATCTCCGGGAGCCCAAAGTGCTAGCAACCAAATTCAAACTCTGGTTCTCTGGAAGAGTAGAAAGTGCTCTTAACCACTGAGCCCAGCCCCTCTAAACTTGTTTTTCACTTTATTTTACTCTGCTTTTAAAAAAAAAAAAGGCTTTTCAGTGGCTTCTCTTTATATCTGAAATGGAGGTGAACTCCTCTGTGACCAAGAGGATGAGGCCCAGCTTCTCCCTGAACCTCTTGCTTCTCTGATTTTACCCCTTTCTCATGTCTTTCTTGCTCAAATGCTTCAGCCTAGTGTGGCTCTACTGCTCCAGCTGGTCAGGCGCCCTGCTGCCCAGGGCTTTTGCACTCGCTAGCCTCTCTGCGGTCCATTACCACACTTTTTAGGTTTCTGAGCAAATAGAAACTTTCTTGTCTTCCAACGTATGGGATTAGTTCTCTCCTCTCTTTATGTGGGTTCCAGGCAACAAATGCAGGTCATCAGGCTTCCGCAGCAAGGAGCTTACCTGCTACGCCATCTTGCCAGCTCTCTTCATGAGAGCATTCCTTATCACAGCATAAGTAACTGAACCCCTGTCCTCAGACATGTTGTCCCCCTTTCCTATTTACATCTCCTTCAAAGAACTGATTACCTTCTGACATTCTTTATTGTCCATCTCTTCTGACAGAAATGTAGCATTCGTGAAAACAGACATTTTCGTCTTTCGTTCACTGTAAAATGCCTAGCACACAGGCCAATGGTGCCTGCTATATGAAAGCACTCAGTAAGGATCTGTTAAATAAGCAGTGGGATGTTGGAAGCTTAAAGCCAGGATCTGCCGCTGTAGCTTCTAGTCTACAACATCGCCAGTGCAATAGGACAAGAAAATAAAAACATCGAGAGAGCAAAAGTCAGGCTGAGGTAGAGAGATCAATATCATCCTGCAAACCGAAGTGGAGACAACACACACTAGTTGGGACTCCTTGCTGGTGTTGGTCCCTGTAGCTTCTGAGAGATGGCCCCCCTCCCCCCCTTCCCCCCCCCTCCACGCCCTGCCAGGAAGGTCCCTATTTGTTTATGGCAGTTCAGCTTCTGCAACTGAAAGAAACTTAAAGAAGGCTGTGCCAAAGTTATTCTGTATGTTATGTGGATGTGTGGGAGTGGGTTAGGAGAGATATAAAAAGAAACTCATGGGGCCTTGCCCTGAGGGAGCTGCTTGAGAGAGAAGGCATAACAATGGCGCTGAATGAAGGATCAGCAGGGCAATGTAGCAGCAGCAGCAGCAGCAGCAGCAGCAGCAGCAGCAGCAGCAGCAGCAGCGGCTGAGAGCCAGAGGATCCAGGACATAGAACTGACTCTGCAGAGAAGCAGTAGGGCCTCAGGAAGGTCAACTGACATCTTCTGCAAGACTTATTTCCCCATCTTCAAATAGGGATGCTTTCTGCCACCTGCTGAATAAAACTGTCATAAGAGTACTTCAAAGAGTCCTGGCATAGAGGCACTTGCCTGTAATCTCTGCACTCCAGAGACAGAGGCAGGAAGATCAGTAATTCTTGGCTAACTAGCAAGTTTGAGGCCAGCCTAGGCTACATGAAACATGGTTTCAATAAAGAAAACAAAACAAACAAAAGAATATCTCCAAAGGGCTGGAGAAATGCATCAATGGTGAGCATTTGCCTAACACGTACATAACCCTGGGTTCAATGCTTCAGACTGGCTTTAAAAAAAAAATGAGTAAACCATGTAAGAGTACCTAAGGAATTTCATAATCCTACAGATGTGAACAAAATAATTCCATAGTAAAAGATATAAGTCTTGAGGCTAGAGAGATGGCTCAATGGTTAAGAACACTATTTGCTCTTGCAAAGGATCTGGGTTCATTTCCCAGTACCCACACGGTGGCTCACAACCATCTATAACTCGAGTTCTAAGTGACCTAATGTCCCCTTCTGATCTCTGCAGGTGCCAGGCATACACAGGGCACACATACATACATGCAAGCAAAACAATCATACACATAAAATAAAATAAAATAAATCTAAAATGTTTGTGAAAAGAAAGGTACTAGTGTTTCTAAGTTTCTAACCCGAAGTTAGCAAGAGCGACGCCTTCTAGTCTGTATCTGTGCAGTAAAAGAGACAGCCAGCTCCTCCAGCCGCACAATGAGGCTGAGGGTTAGGGAAGGGATCTTAGACTGTCCTAGAGCTGGGCTAGGCTCTTATCCTAGGAGGAGGCACAGTGTGGAGAGGAGCGAGGGACAATTACCACTGCTTCCTGGCTCTTCCCTTGCAGGACGTCCGCCACATACTTGGTGATGCCAGCACTCTGCAACTGCAGCCTCTCACACTGGTCTACAATCTTGTTCTGCAACACAAATGGCGTTTATCACGTCTTTATTCACGTACATGAGCCACTCAGGCATTGAGTGACTCGTCCTTTGTATGCCACCCTCAATTACCCACCCCTATGGTGCAAACCCAGATATCATCATTATAAAAAAAAACCAATACTACCCCAAAACTTTATGTCAAGGATCCCACATATGCCCACCATATCTTTCCTTCTGGCTCACTAACACTGGATCACCCCCCCCACCCCCCACCCCCCATTCCAGTAACTCATTTGGGGCCATCAAGATACTTGGGCCTTAGCCAGGCGGTGGTGGCACGGACCTGGTCTGAGGAGTGGGTTTCAGGACAGCCAGGGCTACACAGAGAAACCCTGTCTCAATGCCTCTCCATTCCCCAAAAAAACCCTCCCCAAAAGACACTTGGGTCTTAATAGGTCTGTCTCAACATCCCTCCTCTCTCCTCTCCTCACCACTGACTTCTTCCACTTCCGTTATTCGGTGTAGTTGGCCGTCACCTCAGAGGGAGCCTGTGAGAACTCCGAAGTTGGACCTCCTTTGTCAACCTTCATGCTTCTCCATTACCACAGCCATTTCCCCTGAGGCAACCAGTGCAGGCCAAGTCCGGCTCAAAACCTCCCAATGGTTTTTCAATATTGTCACAGTGAGAACAGTCTCTTAGCCAAGAGGCCCTACTTGGCACAACTCTTCGTCTCTTAAGCCACCTCCTACCTCACACTAACCTTGCCATTCCTCAACAACACCGGGTTTACCCAGCCTTGAGGCCTCTGGACTTTTCTTTCTGCCTCCAGCTAGTCTCTGAGTGTCTTGCTCCCTCAATCCACCTGTACGTCACCTCCTCACAGAGGTTCTCCCCGACTTACCCCTGTCTTAGTCCTGCTTTATTTCTCTTACTTATAAGTCCTGACTACCTACCTATGGTATGTATGTGTATGTATGTGTATGTATGTATGTATGTATGTATGTATGTATATATATATTTTTTCCCTGTGTCACTGGAAATTGTCTGGAGCAAAACTGTCACTCTCTGACCCCTGCCCTACCAACTAGAATGGAGTTCCTACATATAAAGGCCTTAAATAAACATTTATTGGCGATGAGCCCTCATTTCCTTGACCACCAGCAAGTCAGCAGTTCTCAGTTCCCAAAGTCACTCATATCAACCATAAAGGAGCGGGGAAAGGCTTAGAAATGGGGAAGCTGAGGCGGGTGGTGGGTGGAGAGGCTCGCTCTAGGAGGCATGGGAAGAGCTGGACTTTCCCACTCCTTTCCAGCAGGTTCCAGCTGGAGCTCGTCCAAGCAGCAGCCCATCTATTACAGCCCCTAAGAACGCCAATGCCACCTGCCGCCAGGCAGACCAGCTGCCTCTTCCGGGAACCCTGCCTCCCAGCATTGAAAGCTGCGGCACTGCAATCATCCTGTACTCAGGGACTACAAGAACTGGGCTTAGCTTAAAGTTTTATTGGTATATACTAATTATATAGAATGTTCCACTGTGACTCTTGTATCACATCTATCCTTCACTCACTATTCTCCCTCCCTCCGCCCTAATCCTCTCTTCTTTAATGCTCCCTAAGTTGCATGTCTCTCTTTCTCTTTTTATTACTTAAAAAAAAATTTTTTTTCTGAGACAAGGTTTCTCTGTGTAACCATGGCTGTCTTAGAATTCACTTTGTAGACCAGGTTGGCCTTGAACTCACAGAACTCCCACTGCCTCTACCTTCCCAGTGCTCAGATTAGAGCTATCACAGTTAGTTTGGGTTTTGCTGTTGTTTTTAAGACAAAGCTTCATTGCGAAATCCAAACTGGCCTCAAACCCAACACTCTTTGCAGTGCAGGGGTGTGCCACCACACCCAGCTCAGATTGTCTTTTTATGGCTTGTGTGAAAAAAAAATGTGTGACAGTTGTCTTCTGAATCAGGCTTGTTTCACTTAACATGGTTGTCTCCAATCCATCTTCCTGCCAATCACATAATTTTATTCTGTATTATGGAATAATACTCCAGTGTGTGTGCATGCATGTGAATAGGTCTGAATTTCTCTTATCCCTTCATCCAATAATGGGCACCTTGGCTGGTCCTAACCTGAGCCTACCTTTGTTTGTTTGTTTGGAGACAGGGTTTCGCTGTGTAGCCTTGGCTGTCCTGGATTCACTTTGTAGACTAGGTTGGCCTCAAACTCACAGCGATCTGCCTGCCTCTGCCTCCCAAGTGGTGGGATTATAGGCCTGTGTCACCACGCCCTGCAAGCCTGCCTTCTAACTAGTTCAAGGCATGAATCCAGAAGCTAAGTGTTGAACTAGTCCTATTTTGTCCAGGTCAGTGGTGACTGCGCTCCAGATGCAGGGATAGGAAGACTGTGCTAAAGGCACTGTGTGCTCTAGGGTTGGGGGTGTAGCTCAGGGGTCTAAAATGCATGAGGCTCTCCTTAAAACCTGGGATGGGGAGGGGCTGGAGAGATGGCTCAGTGGTTAAGAGTACTGCTTGCTTTTCCAAAGGACCCGGGTTCAATTCCCAGAACCCACATGGCAGCTCACAACTGTCTGTAACTCTAAGATCTGACACCCTCACACCAAGGCACATAAATTAAAATTTAAATAAAATATTAAAAAGAAAAACTGGGGTGGGGAACCCAGTCTCCAAAGTAGAAGGCTGAAAGAGAGCAAGACTCACTTCCCTTAAGCCAAGGCCAGACATAAGTGTAAGTAGGTCTTAGGGTGGCCCAGAGAAGGCACCTGGCACAGAGTACCAAGCCCGCCATCCTGCCCCAGCCTTCACCCCTCCCACCACTCCGCTAGGCATGATGGCTACTTTTCAAGGTTTTCCATTAGGTCACTTCCTCTTCCTAACCACTGAGGTTAAAAAGTGGTTTCCTCTTGCCCAGTCAATGAAATCTCCCCTGGTAAGCCCTGAACATTAAGAGTCTGGGAGGAGTTACCATCCTGCTGTGGGCCTCCTTTTCCTCATCTGAAAAACCTGAGTTAGAACCCACACTTCAGAAGCCCAGCCTGGATGGAATAAGATGGGATTTGTAAAATCCGCAAGCTGATTTTTATCAACTTTACTCAAGTTTATTTTCATCATCACTGAGTAACTGAAACCAGCTGGCTCCAGTCTCCGGGTAAGGTGTGTTTATTACAATCTGGTTTGAGTAGGGTGGATGTCCTGATGCACAGTTCTCAGCGCACAGCAGGGCTCAATGCCAGGGTGGGGTTAGGAGAATTAAGCCATTTAATCAAATTGCAAGGAGTTCCCCAGGGGCCACAACTAGGATGAAAGGAAGACGGCAGCACCAAGGTGACTTGGCCTCCAATCTCTGCAGCTCAGGGAAGAGGGTGGGGGTGGGGTGTAACAGGAAGATGGCCAGCCTAGAGCCACACTAAACCAGGAGATGAGGAGGCCTTAGGAGATAGATAGCGTCCTGTCATTCTCCCTACCCCATCCACCAACCTCAATTACAGTCAAGGCCAGGTTGGCAGGGAACTGAATCCCTCACCAGGAAACCTGAGGGGAGAGGAAGAGACTCTGAGTGGAGTGAGTAGGGAACTTAAGTTTTTCCAAGGTTAGCTATAACAATCATGTGATATTATGAGTGCCTCGAAACTACTGATGAAAGACACCAAGCTAGGTTCCGTGACTCACAGGGAGGGGATAGGATTCGAACTTGGATCCAGTTTACTCCAGAGGTCACACCTTTAACCACCTCATTCTGCAAGGGAAGCAACAGAAGAGCCACCCTTCCCCAGCCCGGGTCCCTGATCCCTGGTCCCTGCCAGTTTCCCCCACGACGAGAGAGCCACCCAGTTCCCGGCCCCAAGCCCGCTCACTCTCAGCTCCTCGGCGTGCTCCTCCGCCCGGCGGATGCGGTGCCTGTGACAGCGGCCGCCCAGCCCGGAGCAGGCGGCGCACACCGGCCGTCGTTCCGAGAGGCAGAACCAGCTCAGAGGCTCGCCATGCTCGGGGCACAGTTGGCCCGGTTCGGACCCCAGCCTGGGTTCCCGCACCAGCCCCGGCCCCGACCCCGGCCCGGGCCCTGGGCCGGTCTCCGGCCTGGAGGCGTCCGCGGACATGGCCGAGTGCCCGTCGTCGCGCGCTCCACCTGTCGCAGGTACAGGGGGCGTGGCTTCTCTTGTCCACGCCCTTCCAGGCCCCGCCTTCTCCGCTCCTGTTCCGCCCAGGCTGCGCCCGCGCGCTGGACGGTGCTACGTTGGTTCTTCCTGCACTAACAAGCTTTGGTCTTTGTACAATTAAGTTGTGTTGTGCCCAAGTTTTTAAAACAAACAACTAACAAACAACAGTCTAGTGTCTGTAAAAAAAAAAAAAAAAGGCCTTACTAAGCACTTACGAAGAGTCAGGTTTTTGCTAAGTGCATTTTTTAACAGCCACTTCGAGAGGCAGTTTTAGGCAAGTGTCTTAAATCCAGGCTCACCTCTCAGGCCCTCAGTGGTCTTGACTATTAAACGGGGTTGAGAAGATCTCTATCACATGATTTGGATTGAGGAGTAGATAAATTAAAGCACATGAAATGAGTCAGGTGTGGTGGCACAAATTTGTAATCTTAGCAATTTTGAGATAGAGGTTGAAAGATCAGAAACTCAGTCATCCTTGAACATACAAAGTTGAGGCCAGCCTGGGCTACATAAGACTCTGTCTCAAAGACACCCAAAATAAAAACACAAGCTGTAAATGGTGGCACACGCCTTTAGTCTGAGTGCTCAAGAGGCAGACACTGGAGGGTTTCTGTGAGATAAGTTAGCCTGGTTTATTAGCTCCAAGCCAGCCGGAGCTACAGAGTGAGACATTGTCTTAAAACAGACAAAAGACTTTAAAAAAAAATAAAAAAAGTATGAGCAATGTTGAGCACGCAGCAGCTTAACACTGCTAGCAGTGGAGAAAAACCACTTTTATGACACCTTTTAAAATCATATTTGTTCAGTGTGTGTGTGTGTGTGTGTGTGTGTGTGTGTGTAAATATGTAGAAGTGCATGTACCACAGTGCATTTGTACGCAGAGAAGAACTGGCAGGAGCGGAATCCCTCTCTACACACTGCGGGTCCTAGAAACTGGACCTAGGTCACCAGACTTGGCAGCAAGTGCCTTCCCCCTCTGGCCTATCCCATCCCTGATTACTGTTTTATGGAAATTAAGTAACTTGTGGCCTCACAGTTCCTGATTGGTAGCAATGATAGCAAACCCAAGCAGTTTAACTTCACATTACCTGGATGAGTAGGTTTTTGTTTTTCAAGACAGGGTTTCTCTGTGTAGCCTTGGCTGTCCTGGACTCACTCTGTAGACCAGGCTGGCCTCGAACTCACAGAGATCTGCCTGCCTCCCCCAGTGCTTGAGATTATGGGCGTGCGCCACTGCACCTGGCTGGAATGAGTAATTTTTAAGTTACCACATATCAAGACCTATTGAAAAGGCTGCTTTTCCAAGTAGTGTATTTGCATTCACATTTTCTGAATTTGATCATTTGAGATTTGTGTTTTTTAAGTTAACACTGAGAAGAAAGCAATGTACATCCATTTTGAAGAAAACACGACGTGCAAAGAAGCATGTAAGGGATTAAACAACCAAAACCCCCATTCCAAGAACAACAAACCACTGACGCATGCCTGAGGTTCCCTCTGCCTCTCATTGGACTGAGCCTAGAGGGAGCCCTCTGCTGGGCGTGCAGCCCAGTGCTCCTGCCATGTGGGGAAAACTGCTCCTAGTCCAAAGCTGGCGTCTTGGGGCCTTGGGCATCTCTACTCTGAAACCCTCTGAGCCCTCTACATAAACAGGATAAAACCTTTCCTTTGCAGGCCTGGCTGAGACCCTAGATTTGAGTGCCGCTAAAAGGCCTGAGGCCACTCAAAGTAGTCCTGAGTAGAGCTATCCTTTCAGTATGGACAGAGGCCACTCGAATATGCAAATATGTGCCAAGTGATGTGGTGAGAACGTGGTAATATAGGGTTATTGGTCATAACAGCCTGCTGCTGTACGTCCTTCGTCAGGTAGCCTGCTTCTTCTAGACCCCTTATCTTTATTGATACAGTGGAGTACTAGTGTATCTCGCTCAGAGGCCTGCCTCATGAATTAAATGCAATCTTATCTGTGAAGTGCTTGGTTTGGGAGTTTAACATGTACCAGGCATGAGAAACCAGGCACAAGAAATGCCTTCATTATACACATGAGGACCTGGAATGTACTTGCAGCAAGTTTCAAAATGCAAATTATATGAGGTTCTTGGTGGGGCTGGGGCTGTGGTCCTGGCATTTAAAAAAAAAAAAAAGTGGTCTGGCAGGTTGAAGAAATGGTTCAGTGGTTAAAAGTGAATTGTGCTCTTGCAGAGAATCTGAATTCTGTTCCTACCACACAACCACCTGTAACTCTAGCTCTAGGGGATCCAGTGACCCCCACAATCACCTGTACTCATCTGCACACAACCCCCCATGGAAACACATAATTAGAAAATAAATATTAAAAGTAAAAAAAATAAAAGTTCTTTTTTTTTTTTTAAGTGGTCCTGTGGGTTGGGGGGATGGGAGTAGGGTACCTCAAAGCAGCGTTCATCCTCCTCTGAAGTAGAGATGGAGACAGGTCATGGTCAATAGGACTTGTATTAGGTTTTGTTGTTGTTGCTGTTGTCCAAAAGAAGAATCTGTGTGGGGACAGAGAAAGATACTCTGTGAGGTCCTTGGGGGAAGCTGGACACCTTCACTGGGAGGGCCCTTGTGAGGTGCTCTGTGAAGCTGCAGCCAAGTCACCAGACACGATTCCAGGCAGAGGGCCTAGCTCATGCGGAGTGCTCAGTGGCGAGTGGATTTCTGTTTAGAAATCTGGGTTCATCTGTCCCACTGCCAGCCATAAGGGAAGAGCACACAAAGCTTCTGAGGTCATGTTTCGCACATTACACTCTGGATGATGGTAGCCTGAACTAAAGTGGTGGCTGGAGAGTAATTGACAGGCTTCTGTTTTTAGGATAAACGGGAGGCAGAACTGAGAAACCCTGGGTGATTGTTCTTGAACAAAGAGGAAAGGGAGAAGTTACAAATCCTCCTCCCCTCCTCCCCCACCCCCTCCCCACCCCCCACCCTCACCCCCACCCCGGGAAAGCATAGCAGGCCTTGCAGGACGCCAGGCCTGCCACACTCAGAAATTCCTAGGCGGTGGCTTTGACACTTTGGGCAGTTTCTGAATCACGGTGAGTGGGGGGAGAAGGTAAGAAATAGGGGTGGTAAAAACAAAAAAGAAAGAAAGAAATAGGGGTGGCGAGAAATAGATGTTTTAGTAAGAAATGATTTACTAAGTCTGCGGCAGGACCAAGAGTCTGCGCTTTTTAGCAGTTAGCCCGTGATTAGGACACAAATGAGCCCGCTGAACTAAAGGGTGCGCTGTGAAGTGGCACCTCTTTTATTAGGCAGGGCTATCACGTCCAGGAAGGAGGAGGGAGAAAGGGAAAGGATGTGAACATAGTAGGGTTTGCTCTTTCTCAGCTGTGTAGTGTGAGAGACTGGTACTCTGGCCTAGGTCCCACGCGGGCCCCAATAGACCCTAATGGAAAAGAAAATGGAGTCACCTGAACTCAAGTTCACTCTGAAACCAAAACCAGCTCATCACAACTTGCTTGTCTGGAACTTCCCAGAAAACAAGAGACAAGAGGGCAAAAAGGCAATTAGGTGACAGAAAGAAAGGGATTTTAAAAAAGATTTATTTATTATATATACAGTATTTTGCCTGCATGTACTCCTGCATGGCAGAAGAGGGCACCAGATCACATTAGAGATGGTTGTGAGCCACCATGTGGTTGCTGGGAATCAAACTCAGGACCTTTGGAAGAGCAGTCAGTGCTCTTAACTGCAGAGCCATCTCTCCAGCCCAAGAAAGGGATTGTTAACCCAAACAAACCAGATGTAGCTCAGTTAGTTAGGAATTCCCCTCTGTTTTGACTCTACAAGGAAAGAAAACTCTGAAATGATTTAATTTCCACTTTCTGGAATCCTCAAACTTCATCCACTTAGTTCATCCATCTTATAGAATGGATTTGTTAGTTCTAGATTTGTTAGTAAAAAAACAATTAGATCCTGGAAATAAGTGTATACAATTTGATCTTTAGGTTGTACGTAAGGAGAAAGTGGGGACCGTGTTTCTTTATGTGGGTGATAATTTTTAAAAATTGAGAACTGCTTAGTCATAGAGATTTCTGGGGCCTTGGTGTGCTCGAGGAGGGCAGTACTTGAACTCAGGGGCTTATAAAAGCAGGAAACCCTGTGGAACCGGGGAAGAAAGGACACCGTGTCACATTACAGTCGTTCAGCAGGTTTATTGGGTAGCTGCCTGTGTACCTACCCTATCTAAGACACTGGAGCTACAACGGTCAAGAGGAATGGAGTCATCTCCATAGACCAATAAAATATAATATCAGCGATGATAAGAGCTACAAAGAAAGATTCAAAGTTGCCAGGCCTGGTGGCACAGGTCTGTGATGCCAGCTATTTGGAAGACTTGAGACAGGAGGATTCCAAGTTGAAGGCCTATCTGAGGCACAGGGTGGGTTTGAGTCCAGCATGAGCAACCTAGCAAGACTCTTTCTCAATCAATTAAGCATTATGTAGTTAGTACAAGGGGAAAAATGACCTAAATTCAACAGAGGGGAGGAGAGATGACGAGGTCAATTAGTTTACAAACTCTGAGCCAAGAACAAAAGCTGCTCTATATATGTTTCTTATATACACAGTCAATGTAAAGTCAATTTAAACAACTTATGTCCCCTGGCTCCACGTTTTCATCATTAAAAATGTTCTTTGAGGGGCTGGAGAGATGGCTCAGTGGTTAAGAGCACCGCCTGCTCTTTCAAAGGTCCTGAGTTCAATTCCCAGCAACCACATGGTGGCTCACAACCATCTGGAATGTAATATGGCGCCCTCTTCTGGCTTGCAGGAGTACACGCAAGCAGAGCACTGTATACATAATAATAAATAAATAAATCTTTTTAAAAAAATGTTCTTTGCTACTATGTCCAGAAGACTGTCTGCTGTCACCTCATTCTGCTGATGGTGACTGTGGGGCCTTGTCCCTGGGCCTGCTACTTTGGGGGCTGGCATCTGTAGCTGCTTAGTGAATTCTTTTATTTCTGAGACCCCTTGACTCAAGACTGAGCTTGACCAGGAGGAACCTGAGCTGTGGGGGATCTGGTCTATGAGGGATGACGTAGGACAGCTCTGGGAAATGTGAGCCAGGAAAACACTTGGAAGAAGCTGGCTTTGGGACACATGAAGAACGAGTGAAATTTTTTCCTGTTTTTCTTTTTTCCCCCCTTCAGTCCTGAGGATTGAACTCCGGGCCTCACACATGCTAAACAAATGCTCTACCACTAAGCTACATCCTCAGCCCCTTTGAAACAAACAAACACACAAACAAACAAACAAATATGAGTGGTGGTGGTGGTTCATGTCCTTAATCCCAGCACTCAGGAGGCAGAGGCAGGCAGATCTCTAAAGCCAGCCTGGTCTACATAGCAAGTTCCAGGACAGCTTGGGCTACACAGAGAAACCCTGGCTCAGAAAAAAAAAAAAAAGGAACCCCCCACACACAAAAAATAAATAAAATAAAAACTTCTAGCCCAGGCTAGCCTTGAACTTGTGATCCTCCCGATCAGCCTCTGAAAAGCTTGCTCGGGGTCAAGACTTCTTTTGAAGACATCTGCTTCTCCTCAGCAATGAACTTCATGCAATTTACATGTGCAGAACGCTACAGCAAATGCATTTACGGTGTAATAAGGAACGTTTAGCCCATCCCATGTGATACAGGAAGGTGTGCTGATTGTACAAACTGAGATGTTGTGCACATTTGCTCCACCACCTACCCCCTCACTTCTGTGCAGGACTTTTCATTTCGGTGCTAAGGACTGAGCACGTCAGGCTCACTCTGCCGCTGAGCTACTCCCCACGCCCTTAAGCCTGCTCTCAGTAAACCTTTTAGAGAGTATTTTTGGGAGAACTCTACTTCCGCAGCCGCAGAGCTCCTCAATGGCAGACCCAGCCTTCACTCGCTGCCTGGCAAGGCTCTGCGTCCATTGCTCCATACTGTTCACACCTTGGTCCAGAGTTGCTGGTGTCTGGCTGGAAGTCATCTGACTTGAGTCTACACAGATTCTGAAAGTAACAACAAGGCTATCGACACGGTGGCTTCATTTCCTCCTGTGATGTTTTCTCAGAACAACTAGCTTCAACTGCCACCTTTCAGAGGGCTTGGCAGCCTGCCAGTGCCAACACACTCAGACACATAGGTCCCAGGTGACAAGGTCAGGGCCCTGAGGGAAAGAGGCCTCTCTGCTTGGGGCACACCAGATGAGTCCAGAGCTCCTCCCTAGAGGGCGTTTATGACCAGTTCACGTGGTAGGAGGGCCGTGGCCAAACTGCATAGGTCAAGAGAAGAAAACAACTCAGGCAATAGAGAACCAAGAGCCAGGATTGTCTTTATTTAACGTGTAAAGGTGGCATCATAGGCACTGGTAGTGTAGGAGGAGGGGATAAGAAATGTGCCAGGCAGGGGTGGGGCACGCCTTTAATCCCAGCACTTGGGAGACAGAGGCAGGAGGATGGCTGTGAATTCAAGGCCAGCCTAGTCTACAAAGTGAGTCCAGGACAGCCAGGTCTGTTACACAGAGAAACATTGTCTCTAAAAACTTTCAAAAAGAGAGAGAAAGGGGGCTGGAGAGATGGCTCAGTAGTTAAGAGCACTGACTGCTCTTCCAGAGGTCCTGAGTTCAATTCCCAGCAACCACATGGTGGCTCACAACCATCTATAATGTGATCTGATGCCCTCTTATGGCCTGAAAGTGTACATGCAGCCAGAGCAGAGTATACATAATAAATAAATAAATAAATAAAATTTTAAAAAGAGAAAGAAAGGGAAACGAGGGCCGCCTAAGCAAGTGCCTGAGATTATGTTGCTTATTACACTTGAGGCATCCCAGAATATTCTAATCCCTCCAAGACTCTCCATCTTTCATTCTTTTCTCACAGTGCTCAACCAGTAAGGCTGCAGAGATGGCCCAGAGGTCAAGAGTACTTGTTGCTCTAGCAGAGGACTCTGGTTCAGTTCCCAGAACCCATAGAGAGGCTCATAACCATTTATAACCCGAGTTCTGGGAGAGCCAATAGGCACATATGTGGTGCACATACATGCATGCAGGGTAAATATTCATACGTGTAAAGTAAAACAAATCTAAAAAAGAAAATAACAAGATTTAAATCCTCACCAAGTGGCTGGAAGCATAGCTCAATTCATAGAGTGCTAGCTTAGCATGTCTGAAGTCTTGGGTTCCATCTCCAACACCACAGAAAACCAGGTGTGGCAGTACATTTCTATAATCTCAGCACACAGTAGGTAGAGGTAGAAGAGTCAAAGGGTCAAGGACAACCTCAGATATATGAGATGCTGCTTTAAAAAAAATTTTTTTTAAGCAGGGCATGGTGGTGCATGTCCTTAACCTCTGCACTCAGGAGACTGAGATACACAATCTCTGTGAGTTCAAGGCTACCCTGGGGATCTACATAGCAAAGTCCAGGCTCACCAGGGCTACATAGTGAGACCCTGCCTCAAAAACAAACAAACAAACAAACAAACAACAAAAGGAAAGAAAGAAGGAGAAATGAAAAACTCCACTATAGAGAAAGGACAAGAGCATTGCAAGCACAGAGTAGGAGGAGAGAGGGTCGAAAGGCTCAGGAGGCAGACAGGAAGGTGCCCCTAAGCTGAGGATGATAGCCAGACAACATGGGTAAAGGGATGTGGATTAGCTGCTTTCTATGTTGCTGGGACCAAATATTTGACAGAAGCAATTTAAGAAACAAAGAAATGCCAGGCGAGGTGGTGCACACTTTTAATCCCAGCACTCAGGAGGATTGCTATGAGTTTGAGGCCAGCCTGGTCTACACAGCCAAGGCTAAACAGAGAAATCCTGTCTCAAAAAAATATTTTGGCTCACAGCTGAAGGGATATAATCTACATGATAGTTTTTCTTGTCGAGTTGACATAAGCTAGGGTCATCCAGAAAGAGAAAACCTCAAGTGAGAGTGAGTTCTCCATAGCCTATAGGCAAGCCTGTGGGGCATTTACTTTTAATTAATGATTGATGTGGGAGGACCCAACCCATTGTGGGTGGTGCCACGTTTATAAGAAAGCAGTCTGAGCAAGCCATAGGGAGCAAGGCAAGAAGCAGCATTCCTCCATGGCCTCTGTTTCAGCTCCTGCCTTCAGATTCCCTCGTAGAGTTCATAATGGACTACAAGTATAAGCTGAAATAAGTCCTTTTCTCCGCAAACGGTTTTTAGTCATGGTGTTTTGTCACAGCAGCCTGAGGCTAACTGATATGGTTTATCATGGCGGGGATGGCATGGCTGCCGAAGTAAGAGGCAGCTAGTCACACTGCATCCACAGTCAAGAAACAGAGACTGATGGATACTGATGCTTTCTCTTCTTTTCATTCACTCTAGGACCCCAGGCTGGAACTGATATATCTCAAAACCCACCTCAGTTGATCTATCACAGATACACCCAAAAGTTTTTTTTTTTCATGACTCTAAATCCAGCAATGATACTAACCATCACAGAATGTAAAGATGCTGTGCAAAGACTCCAAGGTAACAGTGATTTAGGTAGCTCATAGAGTTGCATAGTGCAGAGATGGAAAAGATAAAGAGATGTACACAAAGCCTCAGAGACCCAATGAAGAACTTGGACTTCACCTTGGATATTCATTGTTTATTGGGAATAACAAACCATGGAAAAGCTGAATGGCTTAAAGCGACAGTTACTTTATTTGCTCATAATTTTGGAGGTTGGCAAATTGGGTTGGCTCACCTGGACCATTTTTCTAATGACTCTTCTTGTGGTTTCCACCATGTGATGGTTTATTGAGGGCTGGACAGTATAAAACAGGCGCACTGAAATGATTGCTATTTCGTGCTAGCTGTTGGATGTGCTGTGTCTCTCAGGTGAGCTGGCTGGGATTTCCTACTGTAATGGCAGTGGTTCTTGGGGAGAAGTTACAAATGACTGCTAGGTCTGTGGTGTAGGTAATTGATGGGCAGTAATGCCCAGACTTTAGAAAAAGAAAAGAAGAATAGGCTTAGGTAAAGATGCTGTCTCTGAGTCATGCCAAGAAAGAGGTGTCTTTTAGATCACCAGGTGGAGATGAGGGGGAAGTGGTGGAATACAACGACCAGTCTGACTACAGATGCCAGTTTGGAAATATCAGATGCCAGAAGCCTACAGCATTTCTCAAAGAGGCTGTATCCCAGAGTAGATGTTTTAGGGGTAAGCCTCTAATAATAACTTAGTTTGTAGATGTATTTGACCTACTGGAGTTTCCAGTACAAGTCAGTAAACCTATCCTGTCAGGTATATTGTCATATGTATATTGTAAATCTATACCTGTCAGATATATTGTCATTCATAGCAATATGAAAAGTACCTTTTTGGGGCAGGGGTTGGGGGGATACATGGTATCCCTGTGTAGCTTTGGCTGTCCTGGACTTACTGTGTAGAGCAGGCTGACCTTGAACCCACAGCTATCTGCCTGCCTCTGCCTCCCTGAGTGCCTCCCTCACCTGGCTTGCAAAGCACCTATTACACGTACTGTAACAGCATGGTCTGGTGCTTTGTATTTGATTGTTAACTATTGCTCCCAGAGGTATGCTTGCTGTCTTTTACAAGTTACTTGATTAAGTGTCAGTATTGCTCCAATGCAAAATAAGATGATGGGAAAAAAATGAATTAAGTATGCAGGAAGAGTCCTTAATTCTTAACTTGTAAAGACTTGTAATTGACATAGAGATAGAGCTTAGCTGCCGCCAGGAAAATATCTCCCAACAGCGGCCCACTAAATCCAAAAATAATACAAGCATTGTCAACTGAAGGAACAGTAAGGGCTAGGAGAGCCCCAAACGGGAATGCTGAAGAGGACAGTCTCTCCCTAGAATGGAAGGTAAACCTTGTTGCCAAAACTGATTCTCTGAGGGCAAACTTCTCTGGTTATACCCATAAACACTCAACTTTCAGAATAACTGCAAATCTCCACTGAACGGCAATTTCACTGGGATATCTGTCCTCACAAAGAGTATCCGCTAGAGTATAAAGAAATCATGTCAGGCAGGGCGTTGTGGCGCACACCTTTAATCCCAGCACTCGGGGAGGCAGAGGCAGGTGGATCACTGTGAATTCAAGGCCAGCCTGGTCTACAAAGCAAGTCCAAGACAGCCAAGGCTACACAGAGAAACCCAGTCTTGGAAAAACAAAACAAAACAAAACAAAACAAAACACCCAAGAACAAAACCAAAAAAAACCTTAGTAAGCACTTACGAAGAGTCAGGTTTTCATTTATTCCTTCTTTCAATAAGCCGCACTCTGTACACCAGGACTATAGACAGACAGGTGTTAGCTCAGGGCTGTAGCTGCTGTTAGCTGTAAGCATCTCCTCATTTGGATCTCAAGAAGGTACTGAAAAGTCTTTTTGTTTATAGTGCTGGCCTGTTTTGGTTTGATAAAAGACAAAATGGCAAGTATTCGGTTTGGCAGTACATATGTTAAAACTGAAACAATCTAGAGACTAGAGAGATGGCTCAGCAGTTAAGAGCACTTGTTGCACCTGAAGAAGACCGAGGTTCAGCTCCCCAGTACCCACAGCCACCTGTAACTTCAGCTCTGTGGGACCAGACATAGACACATGCAGCCAGAGCACTCGATAAAACAATTTATCATCAACCTTTTTTTAGTATAATGATTCAGAAAAGAAAAAGGAGGAGGAGGAGGGAAGGAGAAAGGAAGGAAAGAAGGAAGGAAGGAAGGAAGGAAGGAAGGAAGAAAGAAAGAAAGAAAGAAAGAAAGAAAGAAAGAAAGGAGGTCCCTGCACAGGGACGGCAGGCAAATCAAAACGTTCCATATTTTTGAAACTCGTTACTTTATATATTAAAATATTAGTAAAAAATAAACGCACATATACCAAATGAAAGTAATGGAGTAGGGTGTTGGGGAATTGTCCAACGGGGAAAATCGTCTGTATTCAGGGAAATTTCAAATAAAATTTCTGGGCGAATAATAATTACAAAGATGACACCTATTAATCATCCTCTCTCTGTGGCTATGACAAATAACACCTCTTTTCTTGGGCGATACAGATTTTTCATGCAGCATGGTTCAGCACATGCCTCCTCCGCGCATAATATTCACATATTGTTAAATTAGGAAAGTAAAAGAAGTGGTCTCCGCTCAGCCCCAGGTAGACTTCCGGCATGTGGAACTTGGTTCACAGGCTGTGTTGAGTGCCCGGAGCGTTTAGCTGGGACTCCCGCCCTAGCGACGCGCGCCAGGTTGCTAGGGGCGGAGGCACAGGACCCTGTGGAAGCTGCGGATGCCAGCTACTGGTGCCTGCGGGCCTCGGTGCCATCCTGCTGGTGGGTATGGATCCCGAGGTGGGAGAGGGGAACATCAGAGATGTGGGAGTCCTCGCGCTGTCTCCAGCGGCAGTCACCCATCCACCCGAAGAGAAAAGGGGATTGGGAAGGGTCTGTGTTGGACCAGGTGTCACCTGCGTCCATCTTGGCGGAATCCTCCTGGGACACGTGCACATCAAAAATTGGCTTTAGTGGCCCCATAATGGGCAAGAGTAGCAACATTTATAATCTGAAGAGCAGAAATAAAACAAACTAAACAGCAACAAAGAACTGCACACTGACTGTCCTCAACCTTGCGAGTTTTGATCTAGCCTGACCCACAGTGACACTGTAAATCCTCTTACTGTCTGAACTTTTCTTTAGAGAGGCAAACCGGATCACCCCCTACGATATTCTGCCTGTAGTTTTGTTACTCTTTGAACACTGCTGTAGATATTTTGGTCTCAGAGAGTCTAGGTTAGATACACATATGGAAGATTTGGGAATATAGCAGAAGATTAAAAAAATCATTTACATGAGCTAGGCAGTGGTGTCATACGCCTTGAATCCTAGCAGTCAGGAGGCAGAGGAAGGCAAATTCCTGTGAGTACGAGGCCATCCTGCCTACTTACAGAGTTCCAGGACAGCCAGGGCTCCACAGGGCTACCCTGTCTCAAAAACCAAAACAAAAATTTTAAAAATCGTTTGCACGAATAGTGCCATGCTGGGAACAATGGGGACAAGCTAAAAGTCTCAGTGATAGTATTTACAAGGGCAGTACAAACACAGAGAAGATTATTGAAAAAAAAAATATGTTGCAAGAAGAGACAGGTCTAGTGGACACATTCTCAGAGAGAGAATAACCCCCTGAGAGGGAATGGTTCTTTTATATAACAGTTATAGAGAAGTTGCTCTGCCTTGTGTGGTACATGTTTGGATGAAGAGGTAAGGGGACATCTCACTACTTTGTTAAGTAAATTTTACAGCATCACATGCCTTGGGCATTTGGGTTAAGGTACCATGTGTCACTAGGAGTCAGACTCTAATGTTTGTAAAGACATCTCAAGAGTTTGGTTTGGTGTTTTGTTTGGTTTTGGTTTTGGTGTGTGTGTGTGTGTGTGTGTGTGTGTGTGTGTGTGTGTGTGTGTGTGTGTGTGTCTTGTTTTCGTCTCTACAAACAGGATCAGGAAAGTCCAGGAAAATATAATTTAGTTCACTCAGCTCTGCCCCTGTGAGGGCAAGTCAACCCTACGGGTCACAGTTGTATCAAAGGTTATAAAGGAATTTTGTACTACATTTACCAACTTGTAACCAACCCCTTTCACAGAACCAGTAATAGAATTACTGTCTCATTTTGCATGTAGGAAGTGAAAATCCACTGAAGTTCAGCAACTTGTCTAAGGACACAAGAGAACTGCACTTGAGACCTAGTCCAATCTAGTTCACTTAACCAAACACTAGTGCACTTGACCAGTCTGTGCTGCACTGAGATGAACTCTCAGAATTACTAGACTGTCAATAAAACTTTTTTCAAACCCTTTAAATAGAGATGAAATAGAGCAGTTAAAATTGCTGCTTCTCTATAGATGTTTGTAGTAGAAATTCTAGGCTCATACTCAAGAGAGCTGCCACACTTTTGTTTATTTTTTGGTTTTTGGTTCTGTGTAGCCTTGGATGTTCTAGAATTCACCCTATAGACCATGCTAGCCATGAACTCGCAGAGATCCATCTGATTCTGCCTCCGGAGTGCTGGGATTAAAGGCGTGCACCACCACTGCTCAGCTAAGAGAGCTGCCAAGTTATAATTTTGAACAAATAATCTTTCTGCAATCTCTACATCTTTAAGGAAGGTGTAAGGAGTTGGTTACAAGTTGGTAGATGGTCTTGAGCAAGGAGGAAAGAAGGTGTGAGAGCATAGCCTCAGGGATTCCTCCTCGTTTCTTTCCTCTATTCTTAAGGGGAAAAAGGGAAGAAGAGAGAAAAAAAAGGAGGGATATAGGAATAATATAGAAATAACAGGATAAAAGGGTAGATTATTGAATCGACTCTTAAACTAAATAGTAATAATCTCAATTATTTTGACATTGATATAGATTACTGAATATTGATACAAATTTAAAATTATTTTTGATATACATTGCATATTGTTTCAACTCTTTTTTGTTTTTTGTTTTGTTTGTTTTGTTTGTTTGTTTGTTTGTTTGAGACAGGGTTTCTCTGTGTAGCCTTGACTGTCCTGGACTCACTTTGTAGACCAGGCTGGTCTCAAACTCACAGCGATCCGCCTGCCTCTGCCTCCCGAGTTCTGGGATTAAAAGCGTGCACCACCACACCCGGCCCTTGTTTCAACTCTTGTTCAAGGTATTGTGCCTCTACAACTCATTAAAAAATGCAATGTAAAGTTCTAGTCTTTGCAGAGACTGCCTCTGACATGAACTCTGATACCCCCAATTTGATCACTTCCTTTTGTGGTCATATGGTGAGGGATGAGGTCCCCTTCCATCAGAGGTCTAGGGGAGGGGAATAGGGTGGAAGAGGGAGGGAGGGGGGAACAGGAAGTGAGGGGATAACAATCGGGATGTAATCTGAATAAATTATTATAAATTTAAAAAATTTCAAAGTTCTAGTCCTTTTGAATGCTGCTATTATAAACTGTTTAGGATAACTAAGAATATAAGATAGCCAGGCGGTGGTGGCACACGCCTTTAATCCCAGCACTCGGGAGGCAGAGGCAGGCCGATCGCTGTGAGTTCGAGGCCAGCCTGGTCTACAAAGTGAGTCCAGGACAGCGAAGGATACACAGAGAAACCCTGTCTCGAAAAACAAAAACAAAAACAAAAACCAAAAAAACAAACAAAGAATATAAGATAGTAGTTAGTCAGTCAAATTTATGATTATGTTAGATACTAGTTTAGTTAATTGCAGATATGTTTCCTGGGTTAAATAGGTAGTAAATAGCTAGAAATGAGCAGCAGCATTTGCCTATTCAGATGTATTATAGATAAATAGATGCTCTTCAAAAACCTCAGAGATCCACAGAATATGGCATTTAAAGATGTTTTTAACTGAGGCCAGCCTGGTCCACAAAAGCAAGTCCAGAATAGCCAGAACTGTTACACAGAGAAACCCTGTCTAAAAAACCTTTAAAAAAATTAAAAAAAAATAAATAAAAGCATCATTTGACAGTGAGACATGTCAGCTTCTGGCAGCACACATATTCTTCTTCAAAGAAAATGATGGGCATCGAAGAACCTCCATATGGAGTTTTCTCCAAAAACGGCAGACAAGCCACTGGGGGAAAACTGCTCTTGATTCAACTGCAGACTACATGCTGTCCAACCTGTGCACAAGCAGGACTTGGAAGAAGTTGATTACTGAGCTTTGTGGAGACAAGGTAGGCAGTCCTTCATAATTCCTGCTTCACAAAAAGTCTGTTAGATATTTTAGGTCAGGAGGCTGAAGATGATGCCCCAGCGTTGAAGAGAAAATTTGGGTGCTGTCCAGACAGTCAGCTGTCTCTGTCATTTCTGTTTTTTGGAAGCTGCTCTGCACCTCCTGCATACTCAGGGAATATTTATTCCTTCTCAAGCCCCTGATGGGGTTGAAGACAAGATAGTTATAGTCTCCCAATTAAATTTAAGTTGTTTAGGATTTAAGAAAATGTTTTTTAAAAGATATTTTTAGGTTTAAGTAGACTTTTAGGTAAGTAAATGCAAGCTGTGGTAGAAAATTATTTAAGTAGTCTTTTAGGTAAATAAATGCAAGCTGTGATAGAAAATTATTTAAGTACAGAACTCTGAATTAACCAAGGCCTCAACCTCACAGTGATCTGCCTGCCTCTGCCTCCCAAGTGCTGGGATTAAAAGTCTGTACCACCACGCCCGGCCATGACACACACCTTTAATCTCAGCACTTGGGAGGCAGAGGCAGGTGGATTGCTGTGAGTTCCAGGCCAGTCTGGTCTACAAAGTGAGTCCAGGACAGCCAAGGCTACACAGAGAAACCCTGTCTCTAGAAACCAAGAATAAAAAATAAAAACAAAAACATTGCTTCCCAATTATCTCTGATTGATTAATAAAGAAGCTGAGCAGCCCAATCTTGGAGTCTCAGTTAGGGACCACAAGGTGGAAGAGAGCAAAGAAAAAGGAGAAGAAAGAAGAGGAGACAGAGAAAGGACATGGTGAGGAGGACTGACCTGATGGAGCAGGAACAGCTCAGGCAGGACCAGTATGGCAAGTAGCCCAGGTCAGATGGCTGGGAAGTAGCGAGATTAGCACAGAGCATTAGAGTATATCATATCTGCCCAGCTCTAGTGCCTTAAAGCTTGTTGAATAAGTCTACAGGTCTCTGTGTCATTTATTTGCGAGTTAGAACTGGTGATTAGAAAAACCTTCCTACCTTTAATCCCAGCTCTTGGGAGGCAGAGGCTGGTGGATCACTGTGAGTTCGAAGCTAGCCTGGTCCACAAAGTGAGTCCATGACAGTCAAGGCTACACAGAGAAACCCTGACTTGGAAAAACAAAACAAACAAACAAACAAAAAGAGAAGTCCTCCCAAATTATAACATACCTTTCATTGTGATTCACACTTATTCAAAACCGAAAAGTTACCTTTTTCACAAAAACAGTGAGCTCTGAAGTAAGCAGCCTACCCTGAAGATTGTTGATGGTCCAGAGGACTATGCTGTGTGCAACATCAAATGCTTATTGACATGATTCACTGTTTCTACTTCTCACATTTAAAAATAGATACACAGTGGCTGGGATGGTAGTACCTGGGTTGGTAGAGTGCTTGTCCCGCATGTGTGAGGCTCTGGGTTCCATGCCCAGCACTGATAAACCATGCACAGGGCAAGTGTCTGTAATCTTAGCACTCAGGAGGTAGAGGCAGGAGAACTAGAAGTTCAGGGTCATCGTTGGCTACAGTGTGAGTTTGTGGCCAAGCTGTGATACATATAAGACCCCATTTTAAAACAAGTAAACAAAAATGTGTAGTTAACATCATGCTATACTCTACCTCATTGATGGAAATCTGAGGCTTATACACTCTTGAAAATTTGTGTGCTATTTCTTAATGAGGAAAAACTACACTAATAGCCTTTTCAATTAAAGAAGGCTGCTATTTACACTCATGTTGTAAATCTCCTTGGTGCTAACATATGCTTAGGCAGAGGAGAGATTAACTTAATCGTCTTTTCATTAATTACAGAGATTAGGAAGCAGCTGTCTGACTAGTTTCCAAAGGCTGACTGATCATCAAATACAGCAGCTCACCAAGAAGATCTGCGTGCTTTAGGGGTAAGTAATACCAAGTTACCTTCCTTAGACCATCTTCCAGATGAAGGTACCTGCTAAGAATCCTGTAGCGCCCTTTTTTATTTTGTTTTTTATATCTGTTTCTCTGTACCAACCCTTATCCACCCTACTACCTTCCAACAACAGGTAGGAGAGGAAGGTTACTGGGGAGAAGGGGACATAGTTCTCTTTAGCTGCTTCCTGCTGTTAAGGCTGTTGGTTTCCTTTGGGCAAGTCCAGTCTTCATCTTAGGATATCTCCAACTTCTTATTAAACTGATTCAAGAGCAACCAGGAGCAGCAGGGGGAGCAGTCGCAGTCTTCTTTCTCAGAGCGGCCCCCCTCCCCCACCTCACTGGGCTTTGGCATTTATTCTCTTTCCAGAGTCTTCAGAATTAAACTATCTGCAGCTGGCAAAGATCACGCCCCTCTCAGAACCAGCACGAGGCAAATAGTTGGCTGCTGTGGATAGTCTGAATCAGCCTTATATCCCACACCTGAGATTAAAACAAAACATGTTTACATAGCATGACTGAGTTTTTAAAGACACCAAAACTTCCCCTACAGAATCCAATTGGTTTTAAATACATTTATAGCCCCTGTGGTTTCTGGGGGTCTAGATCTATGGGCAGCACTTGTCTGCAGTTTGGTGACAGTGTTGGACATGAGTGAAGCTGGCAGATAGGCAGCCCTGCACTTCTGCATATCTATAAAGAGTACATATCTAGGTTTTCTGGATGTTATTCTAGAATCTTCCCTTCTAGTCTATCATGCAGCCTATCACAGAACATCCTAAAATGCTTGAGTTGGAAGAGACTGCAGCTTCAGTAGTTTGCAGCAAGTATTTTTGTCATACTGTGCAAGCCATTTGGGGTACAAAAAAAAAGCATCCTTATGGAACACATAGTGTGCTAATCACTTAGTAGTGTGCTGCTGCCTTAGATAGTGAGGCTGAGGCAGAAGTGGGGACCGGTGCCTCTCAAGGACACAGTGAGCAGTGAGCAAGGTGAGCTGGGGCCAGATCCCAGAACTCCAGTGGCACACACTGCACTCTTGGCCCTGCATTGTGTCTATGAGCTGTTTGTCTCTTCTTTCCAGTTTGCCAGCTCATGCCGTTCCTCAGACAGTAGGACGGGATTCTCCTGGGACACTCCATTTCTAGTGGAGGGGGTATGAATAAGAATATGCACCCAAACCAGGCGTGGTGGCGCACGCCTTTAATCCCAGCACCTGGGAGGCATAGGCAGGTGGATCACTGTGAGTTCAAGGCCAGCCTGGTCTACAGAGTGAGTCCAGGACAGCCAAGGCTAACATGGAGAGACCCTATCTCGAAAAACAAACAGAAAAAGAATATACACCTGGCAGCTTTCAGTTGCTTTTCTCTCTGTGGACAGTTCTTCCTGGAGGTGGGCTCTTTGTGTCTGTAAGACATCAATCTTTCAGAACTTGTTTACTCAGAAACCTAGAAGAAATGAGGACCGGTCCCTCTCACTACCCCTTTACTTTCTAGAGCTCTTCAGTGTCACAGGGAATACCACAGGACCTGGGGTAGCTGAGCTTGGTTCCTGCTCTGATTCCTGCAAATGTTGGTCCTGGCCACCTCTTGAGATTTCTCTCTTGTTCTTTGTGGCACCAGCAACTCATGCAGGAACAGCAAGTGCTCAGGAGGTATTTCCTGAGTGAGTGAGGAGATAAGACAGAGCTCCTTGGGGGGTTTTCTTTCTTATTTTGCAGCGCTGGGGATCAAACCCATGTTTGGTCATGCTGGGCAAGCCTTGTTCACTCCAGGCAAGCACTCCACCCCTATGTTACTGTACCACAAGCAAAGCTGCACCTTCGTTTATGTAGCTTATTTACCGGGTTTAGATTGCTACTCATTATCTTCTAATGACAATCAATAAAGCTGAGAAGTTTAAAAAAGATTTCCTTACTTAAAACTAAAAGCAGTAAAGCTCTTGCAAGTAGAATGTAGCTGTGCTTGGCTGTATTAACAGTGCCTGGGAAGCAGAGGCAGAAGGACTGCAAGTTCAAGACCAGCCTGTGTTACACAGTAAGCTCCAGGCCAGGCTCTGAGACCCTGTCTCTGAAAACATACAAAGCCTATTGTAGCCAAGTATGCTGGTATATGGCCTTAATCCCAATGCGTGGAAGATGGAGCAGACAGAATTGTATGCGTTCTAACCAACTTGGTCTAGATAGCAAACTCTAGGCCAGCTAAGGCTAGATAAATGGCATGATTTATTAAAAATTCCAAAAAAAATGTTAGTTGGAAAAAGTGGTATTGAGTTTTTGAAAGTCTCTTTAATGTGTGATTTAAAGGGAAGACAGTTGGATGCTCACACTGACTTCTTCACTCTGTCTATTACGGTATACTGCAATAAAGCATATAGAAAGAAAAGCAGCCCTACACCAAGATGAAGGGGAAGGGAGGCCTTGGGACTCAGAACTGCTGCCAGTGTCCTTGCTTTGAGAACTGCTGGTCTAGTCCATGATCTTATTAGTGTTGCCATCTCACCTTATTCTTGTTGCCTAGTAACCTCATGGTGGTGATGCGTTACATTAGGGAAGTGATGGAAAGAAATTGCGGAAGACAACAAGTAAGAAAGGTTATAGCTCTTAGAATAACTGAGGCTCTTCTGTCTCTCTCTCTCTCTCTCTCTCTCTCTCTCTCTCTCTCTCTCTCTCTCTCTCTCTCTTGGTTTTTTGAGACAGGGTTTCTCTGGGTAGTCTTAGCTGTCCTGGACTTACTTTGTAGACCAGGCTAGCCTTGAACTCACAGCGATCCACCTGCTCCTGCCTCCCAAGTGCTGGGATTAAAGGCGTGCGCCACCACTGCCTGGGCTCTTCTCTTTTAAGAAGCTTTTCTAGGATTAGCGTGATGGCTCAGCAGGTGAAGACACTGGCTGCACAAACCTGCTAACCTGAGTTCAGTCCCCAGAGCCTACGTGAAGGTAGAGGACAGAGGGATCCCACAGAGTTCTTCTCTGACCTCAGTACTTGCACACACACACACACAGACAAGGATAATAACCTTTCACTTGCGAAAGACACTGTGCTAATACAGAATATATTTTATTTTCAACTATGTGCTCATGGTCTTTAATTTATTATGGGAAGGTACATGTAATATAAAATTTACCCTTCACAACATAGATGGTATTGTATAGTGGTCACCCACTATTAGTTGCATGACATTTTTATCACTCCCAAAGTTAACTTTGTCTTTAGTAAGCAGTCACATACACCCCCATTCTCCACCTCAGCTCAGCTCCTGGCAGCCACTAACCAATCTACTTACTGTCACTGTAGATTTTCAAACTGGGAATTTCATGTGAGTGGTATCGGATATCATGTAGCTTAGTATGTATAGCCTTTCTGTGCTCAGACATACTGTGTTCAGTATTCATGATTGTTTAGTATATGAGTAGGCCACATCTTGCTTATATATCTACTGAATTTTTCTTTTCTATTTTTCTTTCCATGTTTGATTTTTTTGTTTGTTTTTTGGCTCTTTGGGTTGTTTGTTTGTTTGTTTGAGACAGGGTTTTACTGTATAGCTCTGGCTGGAACTCTTTGTGTAGACCAGGCTGGCCTCAAAACTCAGAGATCTGCCTGCTTCTGTCTCCAACTGCTGGGATTAATTTTTTTTCATCTCTTAGCTGCTGTGAACAGTGACTGGTCAGCTTCTGTGTACCAACATTTGTTTTAATGCCTGTTGTCAATTTTCTTAAAGATTTATTTATCTTATGTGTATAAACATTTTGACTACATGTATGAGCCTACCTGTGTACCATGTGTATTCCTGGACCCTAAAGATGTCAGAAGTAGGCATCAAATCTCTTGGAACTAGTTTCTTGGTTTTTTTCCTGTGTGTGTGTGTGTGTGTGTGTGTGTGTGTGTGTGTGTGTGTGTGTGTGTTATTTGGGATCAAACCCAGGTTGTCTTGTATATGCTAGGCAAGCTTCCTATTCTACCACCTACTACATATCCAGGCTTGAGTTTAATATTTCTAGGAGGAAAATGTATCTTTTTAACTAGTTCATAAGAACAAAATTGTACATATTAATAGAACATTATGTATCATTCATACATATTCATATTGTATAATTGTAACAGGCTTTTGGGCTACTTTATTGGGTTCTTATATCTACCACCCTTCTCCACTCCAACCCTTCCAACCTGCCCCCCAGTACTAGGTAGGCAAGAAAGAAGGCCAGAGGGGAAGAGGGCTTAGATCTCTTTAGACTACTCCTTGATGATTAGGGGCGTCTAGCTCCTCGGGGAATGTCCAGTCTTCATCCTCAGAATATCTCCAACAGCAACCAGCAATTCAGCAATAGCAAAAGCAGCAGCAGAGGGAGCAGCAGGTGCCACAGTCTCTCTCAGGGTTGTAGCATTTATACCCTCTCAAGAGTTCCCAGAATTCCACACATAAACTATTGGCAGCTGGCAAAAATCATGCCCCTCCTAGAGCACAAATAAATCATAGCAGCTGTGACAATTTGAAACAGCCTTATATCCCACACCTGAGATTAAAACAAAAACATTCACATAACATAGCTGGGTTTTTTAAGAAACCATAATTCTCACTACATATAATATTTAAATCAGTTTAAAGGGACTGGAGAGTTGGCTCAGTGGTTAAGAGCACTGTTTGTTCTTCCAAAGGTCCCGGGTTCAATTCCTAGCACCCACATGGCAGTTCACAACTGTCAGTAGCTTCAAGATCTGATACCCTCACACCAATGCATACAAATTAAATAAAGATATATCTTTTTTTAAAAATCAGTTTAAAAATAATTGCTGGGAGCTGGACATGTGGTTCTCACCTTTAATCCCAACACTCAGGAGGCGGAGGTTGACAGATCTCTGTGAGTCGAGGCCAGCCTGGTCTACATCGAGTATTCCAGGACAACCAGGGGTCTGTTATCCTGTCTCAAATAACTAACTAATTAATAATAATGATGATAATGATAATAGTCATCATCGTCATCATCATCATCATTATTGCTGGGTTGGAGAAATAGCTCAATTGGTAAATGTTTGACACACAAACATAAAGACCTGAGTTCAATTCATAGCATCTACATAAAAAGCTGGGTATGGGGCTGAAGAAATGGCTCAGTGGTTAAAAACACTGGCTTCTCATCCAGAGGTCCTGAGTTCAACTCCTAGCAACTACATGGTGGTTCACAACCCATCTATAATGAAATCTGATACCCTCTTCTGTTGATGCTCTCTTCTGTCATGCAGTCAAACATGCAAACAGAGTGCTTATATATACAAATAACTTTTAAGGGGCTGGAGAGATGGCTCAGAGGTTAAGAGCACTGACTGCTCTTCCAGAGGTCTTGAGTTCAATTCCCAGCAACCACATAATGGCTCACAAGCATCTATAGTGTGATTTGATGCCCTCTTCTGGGGTGTAGGTGTACATGCACACAGAGCACAGTACACATATAAATAAAGAAGTCTTCAGAACAAAACAAGAAAAGCCCAAATAACTCTTTTTTTTTAAATCCAGAATGCGTTTATTGAGGTGGTTCCCCCTTATCTTGAATTAGGTACTTTCAGTGCTGCTTCCTCCTGAAGGAGCATCCTTCTGTCAGCCTTGTTTTTCCACCTGTAGGCCGAAAGAGAACAGTGGAGCCCCCAATACACAAGACTACATTTGTGCATGCCTAAAGACCCGTGGTGATTTTATAGCACCCTGAGCACTTCACATCCATAAAGTAGGAGTTGGGGCTCTGCACCAGGTACTTTTTCTTGTGTTTCCTCTTCTCCTCTTCTGGAGATGGATGAAGAAGATCCTTTGTGAGAGGCATGTTCTCATAGGGAGGTTGTTACCATGGAAAGCCCAAATAACTCTTAAAAAACAAAAAGCTGGGTATGTTGGCACTTACATGCAATCCCAGCTGTGGGAGGTCAGATCTCTGTGGCTTGCTGTCCAGCCAGCCTAGCTTAATTCTCTAAGTCTCAGTGAGAGACCCTGTCTTGAAAAGCAAGGTAAATGGCTCCTGAGGAATGACACCTAAGGTTGGAGTGTCACACTCTGGCTTCCACAGAAATACATGCACACACATACACTTGTACCTGCACACATGAACACATGTATACACAAACATGCACACATAAAATAATTCCTAGTTTTGTTTTTCTCTTCTGAGACAGTACTTCTCTGTGTAACTCTGGCTGTCCTGGAACTCTGTAGACCAGGCTGGCCTTGGTTTGCCTGTCTCTACCTTCAGGCATGCACCACCACTGCCTGGCTGTTCTTAGTATTTTTAAACAATAGCTTTGACTTATCTGCTGAACCTGTATTGACAGCTGCAATTCCAGGCCCAAGAGAATGAAGCAGGTGAAGGAAAAAAAAGTCAAATGCACACAGTTAATCCCTTTTTAAAAAAGGCACACCATACACACAAAGAAAGAAGGAAGAAAAGAACTAATCTAATCACACTATTAATGTTGGCCCTAACAAAATTCAGCGTATGTGTCGTCTCCACTCCACAGGGAACCGCAGGGGATGCTGTTACGCAGTGCCAACAAAAACCAGTGACTGCAAGGGATGTTGTCGCTCGCTGGCCAACGGAAACCAGCTCTTCCTCGGAAGGTTTCCTGTAGCCCCTGGGCTGTGATGGGGAAACTGCAGAGCAAACTCAGACTCAGCACTTACAAATACAGGTAGATCATAGCCTGGTTTTATCAATATAGCCCCAGCTCTGCAGAGGTGGGCCTAGACAAATGGTCACCTCACCATCTAGTACTGCAGTGCACCCTCAGGGCCCTGTATCTTTTGGAGTCATTTCTAATGAGAACAAAGACTCTTGGCCTCAGGATTCTCCTTCATCAGATTTTAGTAACCCAGTCATTCTGAGCGTTTCTCAAATAAACAGCACCATTTATTTCTGAGCATCTCCCAAACAAACAGTGAGTCTCTTTCCTGTGGGTGTCAGCCTGGCCTGACTTGGTGTCGTTGCCCACACTCTTCTGCCCCCTTCTCTTCTGCCCGTCCCAGTGGACTTCATCTCCCATCCTCTCTGTAACAGGCCTGATGGAATTCTAGAAGAGAGAGTCCAAACTAAGGCGTCCCAGGAGTACAGCCCTGCTCACGTGGACACCGTCTCTGTGGTTGCTACTCTGAACTCAGAGCTTTGTGTCTCTGGAGGAAAAGACAAGGTAGGGTTTCCAGTGCTTCCCAAGAAACCAGCCTACTGCAGGAAAGGGACGATGTCCTGAGAGACAGAGTTTAACACTGAATTTCCACATCAAAACAGGGCTCAGTGCTGGAAGGCTGGAGTTTACGCCCCTGCTCTGCCTCTTGCTATTACTGTAGTCAAGTCTTTATATTTTCTGAGTGTTGGCTTCCTAGTTTGTTACATGGATGTACAATAACACCCTGTGTCCTAAGATAATCATGAGGATTCAATGAGAACCTCACCCTGTGCCAGGGCACCCACAAACTTTTATAAATAAATGGAGGCGTTGCTGTTCCACCCACCCTGTTCTTCACAGTAATACTCAGACCAGTAACACTTACTCAGACTCAGTCAGCAAAAAGAAGTTTCTAGTCGCTTTGTACCTTGTTTTGCAAAATTCACACTGGTATACGCTGACATTTTTGTATTTTGGTCTTTTCTCTTGCCATCACTCTGGATTTAGCGGCTTTCCATCCTTACATTAGGAGCCATCTTGGCAGTTGTTGCTGGAAAACTGCAGCAACAACACACCTGACTCTTCCTGAAGGGACTAGTATAATAATGCTCCTATTCCCCACAGACTCTCGGAATTGTCAGATTTCACTTGCAACTGTATTTCGTCATATGTAAGCTGCATTTACTTTAGATGCCATTACTTCAAATCAGGATACACTTGAGTATCAAGACTTAAGTAGCAATGTCTTGTCTTAATGTCTATATTATTTTAGATATAAGAAATTTTATTTATGTTGCCCTTTCTCATGCCTGAGAGAGGCAGGCAGGGTAAGGATTATCCACTGTGTTTTGTGGACTGGGGAACTGACAGGTCAAATGCCACAGCGAGTGGGCTATGCAGTACTTACTTTTTTTTTCCCTGTAACAATGACCTGCACACACTCAGCCAAGCATGGTAGTGCATGCCTATAATCCCAGCACTCAGGAAGGCAGAGGCAGGCAGATCTCTGTGAGTGTGAGGCCAGCCTGATCTACAAAGCAAGTCCAGGACAGCCAAGGCTACACAGAGAAATCCTGTCCTCAAATAACATATATATAAGATACTCAGCAAGAAAATGCTTTAAGGTCCTGCTCAGGAGCCAGTGTGGTGGTGACACCTGTCATCCCATTTCTCTTCAGATTGCTGTGGTCTATAATTGGAAAACTGGACATGTGGTGAAAAGCTTCAGAGGACATGAGCGGGAAATCACTAAGGTAACCACCAAATGCTTATGTGGAAAGGAACCGGGAGTGAAAAAGAATGTCAATAGCTATAGATATTAGATGGCTTGTATGTTATGTCTGAAGGAAAAATGCATCGGCTTCCTTTGATGCCAGGAAGAGCAGAGAAACAATCCAGATCCCTTCCAGAGGTGTGAGCAAACACACGCCACAGTGCACATACAGCAGAATACTATAAGCCATCCTGTCCTTAGGATTTTGCTGTAAAGGCTTGAACTGACTAAACTAATAGTCTTCTTCTTCTTCTTTTTTTTAAAAAAAATATCCAAGGCTATAGATAAGGAAACTAAAATAAACACTCTCTGGGATGTCTGAAACATCACAACTTTTTTTGGGAGGGATATCTGTTAGGCCTTTTTTTCTTTTTGGTGTTTTGAGACAGGGTTTCACTGTATAGCTCTGGCTGTCATGGAACTCGCTCTGTAAGGCTGGTTTCCAACTCATAGAGATCCACCTGCCTCTGCCTCCCAAGTTCTGGCATTAAAGGCGTGCGCCACCACCACCACCCTGCTTATTCAGTCTTAAAAAGGAACAAAAGGGGCTGGAGAGATGGCTCAGCAGTTAAGAGCACTGGATGTTCTTCTAGAAGAACCCACACGATGCTCACAACCATCTGTAACTCAAGTTTTGGCTTCCAAGAGCATTAGGCACAAAAGTGGTGCACAGACACACACATAGCAAAGACACCCCACCCACATGCATAAAATAGTAATGCTAAAGTAATTGAAACCTGTCTTAAAAGAATGAAATTCTGGAGCTGGGTACACAGCTCAGTAAAGCCTGGCATGGTGAAGCCCTGGGCCGGATCCAGTACTGAAAAGAGAAGGAGATGCTCTGATACATATTTCAGCAAGGGAGTGTTGGAAGCGTGTTTAGTGAGAGAAGCTAGACAAAAGAACAGCGTGGCTTCACTGACAGGATACAGTGAGACGGTGGTGACCAGGGGCTATCGAGGGGAGAATGGTGGGGCTGCACTTTGGAGTGATGAAAGTTCTATAGTTGGACATTGTGGAAATTTGTACAACGTGAATGTACTTGCTGCCACTGAGCTGTGTGCTAACAATAGTTAAAGTGGTCATTTCTGTGACACACACACACACACACACACACACACACACACACACACACACACACAAAACAGGGCGGGGGAGGGAAAAGAGAGAGGGAGGGAAGGATGGAGGGAAGGAGAGAGAATTAAAAGTGTATATGTATCAAAGCCATCTTCAGCTTTGAAGTTCAGTCTAGCATGCATACCAGAGCTGTTTTTATTTGTTCTCTGAGCAGATAGCCTGTATTCCCAAATCAAACCAGTTCTTCAGTGCCTCTCGAGACAAGACAGTCTTGATGTGGGACCTGCAGGGCTCCTCACAGCCCAGGCAGCAGCTGTCTGGCCATGCCATGGTGGTCACTGGCTTGGCTGTGAGTCCAGGTAAGGTGAAGCAGACCTCTTGCCAGCACCTGGATACATTCCCAGAACCGTGTCCACATCCCAGCCCACGCCCATTGTGCCTTCTCCCTGTTGTTTTTAAAGACTCATCACAGCTGTGCACTGGCTCTCGGGACAACAGCCTGCTTCTGTGGGATGTGGGCACTGGACAGTGTGTGGAGAGAGCGTCCGTCTCCAGGAACCTGGTACAATTCTGACTTGGTGTAGGATGGGATGGTGGAGAGGAGCAAAGGGCGAGCGAAGTGTGCGCTGGAGGCATCGCTCTCAGTAGATAGTGTGTTTAGCGTGAGGGGCTTGGGCTCAGCTGAGAGGTGGCGGCTGGACCATAAGAGAGGGGAGGAAGGAGAACAAGAGAGTTGTATCGTCATTCATTTCTTCAAAGCATACTTTTGGCATAATTGTAGTGGGCCAGGCACTGCTAGGAATAGAAATATAACAAAGGACACGGTGTCCTGTCTTGCAGGAGCTCACAACTTTTGTGTACAGAGTGTGATACAAGATGGCTGCCCCTCATGCAGAGAAATAAGTGTGCCCTTTGCTTGATGTAACTTACTCGGAGGCATCTGCCTACTGTAGACTTTGCACAGTCGTTGGGCTCTGTCACACCTGCCTTCCAAACTTGTGTTTGTATGGAATTTTTTCCTTTGCTTTTTCCCATGCTGTGGGATTGAACCCTGAGCCTGTACATGCTAAGCAAACATTCAGTTTTTTACCTACACTCCCAGCCCTGTCGTCAAACCACCAATCTATCACTTATTAGTTGTGAGTGCTAATTTGTGCTATTTAAGCTTAGATTCCAAATATCTCCAGTTATAAAATGGGGAGTTATGTCACTAAGCAAGATTCTTTAGGTGATTAAATGAGAAAATACAACATAAAACACCTGTTATTGTGGTTGGCACATGGCAGATGCTTTTCTTTAGTCATCTATATTTTAGTTTTGAAATCAGCTGCAGATGGTAGGATGTGCTTACCTAATGCCCTCCATATTTGTGAGGATTCTGCACTGAGAAAAGGAAAAAATTGTTACTCTGGGTTGTTTTGAAAATTGTTTCTTCTGTTCAGCCAGGGCTGCAGAGCCAGGGCTACTGTTACTTTTAAGTACCCCTGAGGTGTTACAGCAGAGTTCAGGGGGCCCTACTTAGCATAAGGGGCTGCTTTTCTGCCTGCAACCTGTTCATCACTACCACCTGGGGTTCAGGTCTCCAGGGTAACCAGAAGGCAAGTGTGTTGGTACCTTTGCCCCTGAGCACCAAGGAGATACAGATGGAGGAGGGCTGATTGAGGGCTATGGGACAACCCTGCTAACCAAACTCACCCGCTCAGAATCCTCGAGACGGACAAGGGGTTAGGTTACCTAACTAATGCGATTGCAGTGGACATGGACACTTGCTAATGACTGTTTTCTCCAGGTCACTCACCTGTGCTGGGTCCCCAGAGAGCCATATGTAGTCCAGACCTCAGAGGATAAGACCATCAGGTGGGCTACTGAGCCACTGTGGAGGTGTTTCTGGTGAAGGTCTGTGGCTCCCGTGCTTACATGACTCTGTCTCCGTTCTGCTTCCCCATGCTGCGGGCCCATCCTAGGGCTCTCTTCCCCTTCGCTCCTAGCTGCCACTGGGGACTCTCCAACCTGGAGCTTATGGGAGCAGACTGAATGCATAAGATCAGGTCAGGCTAAGGTCCTGATCTGAGTAGTTTGAAGCAGCTGACCTTGCTCGTTCCCACTGTGTGACCGTCCAGATCAGCCTGAGCCTCACCCACCCTGTCAGGCAGCCTCCCCAGGTAGTTCACAAACTGGGGAGCATGGCTCAGAATCCCAGCTCCCGGAAGAGACTTTTACTATAAAATTGGAGGAATGAGATAAGGAGGGAACAGTGGTAAGAGGGCATACAGAACTCTGCAATGGGCGCCAAGACCGAGGCTGACATAGCCAGCCACAGCCTGGATCTGGTTCTGGAATGTGATGACACTCCAGCAAACCCTTCAGTTGCCACCGCAGCTCTTAGGAGGCTGAAGAGCATTGCAGTCTGATGACATAGCAAGACCTGCTTCACAACAACAACAACAACAACAACGACAACAATGTAGCTTTTAATTTTTTTTTTTCAGTTATAGACACAAAACTAGCCTCTGGTCCATTGAAGACAGTATCCTAAAGGGTCAAATTAACTTGTATAGTTAAGCTGTGTGTTCTAGCCAGGTAGTGGTGACACACGTCTTTAATTTCAGTACTCAGGAGACAGAGGTAGATGGATCTGAGTTCAGGCCAGCCTTGTCTTACAGATCGAGTCCCAGGCCAGCCAGGGCTACACAGGAAAACCCTGTTTCAAAAAAAACCCAAAAGATGTGTGTTCTAGAGTCTCCATGAAAAGGTGGTGAGATGGCTCAGCAGATAAAGGCACCTGCCACCAAGCCTGACAGCCTTAGTTCAGTCCCTGGGACCCAAACATGCTGTGTGTGTGCAGCTCCTCTCCCCAAGTAAAGAAATGTCGTTTTTTTAAAAAATCCATATGACACCAGGGGTGGTGGCACACTCTTGTAATCCCAGAACTCTGGGAGGTAGAGGCAGGAGGATCTCTGTGAGTTCTGTAAGTTTGAGGCCAGCCTGGTCTACAAAGTGAGACCAGGACAGTCAAGGTTACACAGAGAAACCCTGTCTCAGAAAAAAACAAAAAGTCCATATGACCTGATTTCAAGACAGAAAGAATCAAGATGGCATTGATTTGGTTACTTCCTGTCAGCTCTAGAGTTTGTTAGGTTGTGACGTTCCGTTCTGACTGGCAGCAAAGAGTTGAGCTTTTCCTATTAGTGAGATACCACAGGTGTGTTTTAGTCCCATTTCCTGCCAGGTCACTTTCTGCTTCTAATTTCTTTCAGATTATGGGATAGTCGGGGGCTTCAGATGGCCCACGTATTTCCAACAAAGCAGCACATCCAGACCCACTGTGAAGTCAGCGTGGATGGACACACATGTATCTCCTGCAGCAGTGGCTTTGGGGGTGAAGGCTGTGAAGCCACGGTGAGAGGTCAGGCCACTGTCTGCTCACTGATGAGCAGCCTGCTCAGGCCCCACTTCCCTCCCTGTGCTGTACAGACAGGCTCTGCAACAGCAGCGGGCTGCTTCAAGTGCAAACTGTCAATCACTCCGTGCATTTCAGGGGCTTTCTTTAAGAAACATCTATTAACCTGGGTCTTCTTGAATTGGTAATAGACAAGACAGACAGGATGGAAGTCAAGATAGAGACAGGCTAAACAGAGCACCTGCTGCTGTTCTTGTTCCTAGTGGAGCCTAAACAGGTGGAGACTGCCTGAAGTGCCAGATGTATGGTCTTTGTATATGTGGCCACGCTAAAGGAAGATCAGCTCACATGGGGAACTGGGGAGCTCCACAACTGGCCCATGGTCCACCCCACCCCTTATCCAGATGCACACTTCCCTTCCAGTAATTTCAGGATACACTCTTTAGGCCCCTTGAAAGTTCCCAGATTCGTAATTGCAGATTATCGCTTAAAATGATTATCTAGTTCCCAAATGAAAGAGTTATACTTTTGAGTTATCAGACATGAATGCCATGCCAGGCATTGAACTAAGCATGCATGGTTTTACTTAGTCCCTAAAGCACAGCTGGGCATGGTGGTGCGTGCCTGTAATCCTAGCACTTGGGAGGCAGAGGCGAACAGATCTTTGTGAGTTCAAGGCCAGCCTAGTCAACAAAGTGAATTCAGGACAGCCTGGGATACACAGAGAAACACTGTCTCAAAACAAAACAAAACAACAACAAAACCCAAAATCCCTAAGGCACACTGTGAGTTCAGTGCTATGTAATGCCTATTTACAATCAGGGGAATGAGACGGGCAGGTTGGAACCGCCTACTCAGGACACGCCCTTAGAAGGGGTTAGGATGTTGCAGGCTTTGGATGTAACATCTCTTATCCTGGATGATGGATGACAGGGTCTCCTGGGCCCCCACTGTTTTTGGACACTGTTCAGTTTTCTCTCATCTCTGAATGAGAACCTTGCAGGCGTTGCCTGATCTATGTCAGTACAACCGGGACTTACAGGGCTGTTGCTTGCTTTATCAGAGGTTTTAGGCATCTTTTCAGAACATCTGGACCTATATGCACACATGAGACGGTGCCCCTTATTGCAAAGTCCTCACAGGCACAGCTAGTGCTGCTTGAGACATAGTTAATGCTACAGTAGTCACAGGATGGATGGGTGGTTGGGTGCATAGACCAGATGAGGGCTTCATCTGGCTTTCTGAATCCTTGAGTGGAGGGGATCATGGCGAATGGGAGGATGGATATTAGTGACACATGAACATCTGTATGTGTGAACTGCCTGCTGTCATTACTTTGCAGTTGTGGGACCTAAGGCAGACGGGAGACAGAGTGTGTGAGTATAAGGGACATTTCCAAACAGTTGCATCATGTGTCTTTCTACCAAAATCCGTGGCCTTGATGCCTATGATTGCCACCTCTGCACATGATTCCAAGGTGAAGATTTGGAACCAAGACACTGGAGGTAAGCAGTGCTCCCGGTGCTCCTCACAGCCGAGGGCGGCCTAGAACTCTGCATTACCCACTGCGTGTAAAGCCTCCGTGTCCTACCACTTCACAGTCCCCTTGTGGTTCAGAGGTCAGACACCAAGGTGCCCCGTGCCCACATCTTTCTGTTTAGCCTCTGGCTACACGCCAGCTCTATGCTTCCCTCATACCACGATGTACAGAGTTATTTATTTCTAAGACTCCAGAGAGAGAGCATGCTTGGCTCTTTCATTCTTTCCACCTGAAGTTCCTCATCGGATTTTTAACTGTGACACTCAGAATGTCTGAAAAGGAGAAAAAGAATGCTACTTTTGAGTTCTTACTTCAAGGATACAGTTAGAACCTCAGCTCTTGTTGGGGCTGTGATAAGAAAGGACTCAGAAAAGTTTCACCTCTTGGGACTCTGAAGCTGTGTTTGTGATCACAGTAAGGTCAAGGCCCCTCAGCACCAGAGAAAATTGGTGTCTTCCCAGAGTCCTCTATGTGCAGAGCCATAGAGGTCAAAGGGTAGATACCTAGACATTTTGTGAGTCATGGTTTAAATTTTCGGTAGCATGGAATCCAGTCATGGTGGGGCATTTATACCATGGAGACTGGTGAGTGCTGTGGATAGGTGTTGGCTTTCCTTCTTTTAGACGTCTGGATTCCCAGTACTGCCTCTGTGCTGTCTCACTCCTGACATGGGATTTGGCTAGCAATAAGAACACATTTAATTTAGAGAACTCCAAAAGTTTCCCCAGCCGCTGTCCAGAAGCTCAGTTTCCCTCAGGGAGAGATAGCTACCCTCCCAGAGAAAGAGGTGGGCTGCCTGTAACAGCTGTGGCCACAGGCCACACTATATAGTGATGACAGTCCTGTGACACCTACACCTGGAGCTGGTTTCCTACCTGCCGAGGCGTAAGGTTTGTGGGTAAGGGACAGTGGATGTTTCAAGTGTGATGATCACAAGCCTCAAAGTGAGGAGCAAGGTTGGGAAGCATTGGCTGAACAGGTGGCACTGCTGCCCTCTATGTGCTTCTGACTAAAACGGGATTTTCTTTGGACCACCAGCTCCAAAAAGATGACACAGAAACTTATTTATTTATTTATTTATTTATTTATTTATTTATTTATCCCGAGACCGGGTTTCTCTGTGTAGCCTTGGCTGTCCTGGACTCACTTTGTAAACCAGGCTAGCCTCAAACTCACAGTGATCCTCCTGCCTCTGCCTCCCCAGTGCTGGTGACACAGAAACTTATTAAATATATTATAAGCTTAGACACTATAGCTGGGCAGGTTCTAAGCCATTCTAACCAGACAGTACTGGCCTGTCCTATGTCCCACCATGTGGCCTATTACCTCTTCTCAGTCTCTCAGTTCTAGCACCCATTTCTTCCTCCGTGTCAGGCTGGTGACTCTTCCCGCACCTCTGATTCCTTCCCAGAGTTCCTATCTCTGCTGGAAGTCTTGTCTATCTCTCCCGGCTTTGCTATAGGCTGTTCAGCTCTTTATTAAACCAATTGGAAGGTGTTGGAGAGTGTTTACAAAATATGATGCAACAAAAGGCTAATAATACCAAAGTCTGGTCTGTATCAGCCCTCTGCTGGGACAGGCACCAGCATGTGACTATACAAGGACAATCTTTACATGGTGCACAAAAAGATCACCCCATTACCAGACACGTCTAGAGAAGTTGCTTTGGAGACGCAGATGGAGGGAGGCTGGCCCAGCCTTTGATCCCATCACTCAGTAGGCAGACAGAGATGATTGGCTTTCTGTGAGTTCAAAGCTAGCCTGGACTACCTAGCTATTCCAGGACAGCCAAGGCTACACAAAGAAATTCTGTCTCAAACAAACAAACAAACAAACAAACAACAAAACCCACAAAGCCAAGCATGACCTCCATCACACCCTCTTCTTCGTCAAGAAGAGATCCAGCAGCCCCAGATCAGTATCCTTGTCTGTTTCCCCTGGTTTACCCTGTTTTGTTTTCTACCCCTTCTAAATATGGCCCTAGGTGTCTTTAATGCTGCTTGGTAGCCTGCACCCTGTTGGGCCTGGGTACCATTCTCTTTAGTTGAGGTCATGGAAGTGACCCCAAGTCTTCCCAGTCAGTACCGTGTTGAGAGGCAGAACCCTCTCATGGCTTGTAGGACATAGGGCATGCTCAGCTTCCTGTTCTCATGATACAGTCCCAACTGCATAATGATGTTTCAGTGAACAACAGGCCTCATCCGATAGTTTTGATGTGCCTAAGCACACTCCATAATGCTTATAGAGTGACAGAGCTGCCAAATGATGTGTTCCTCAAGCTTGTTCCCATCATAAAGCATGTGACTGGTTCTCTTCCTTTTCCAGCCTGCCTTTTCACCTTGTCTCTGGATGGATCAGGACCCTTGACCTCACTGGCTGTTGGTGACATTACCTCCTTGTTATGTGCAAGTTTCTACAGAGGAGTTCACTTACTTAGAGTGGACCACAGCCAAGGGCTGGAACTACAGGAAGTGGCTGCCTTCTGAAGCTGAGAGACATTAATTGGACAATATCAAACCATGGCCCCTCCTTTCTGTGTGGCTTTGTGTTTTTCCACATGATCTTAGTGGAGTGGGTTTTAGAGCTGGTGTTCTTTTTCTAAGGTTTTCTTAGATGTATCAGTGTCAGATATTGGTTTAAGTCTAGTGATTCAAAACTCAGGGTGTTGGGTTTGTTTGTTCATTTGTTTATTTGTTTGTTTGTTTGTTTGTGCCAGGCCTCACTCTGTAGCCCAGGTTGGCCAACAATTCAGGACATAGCCCAGGCTAGCCTTGAACTCAGCAATTCTCCTGCCTCAGTCTCCTGACTGCTAGAATTAAAGGTGTAAGCCAACATTCCCTGGAAGACTGAGGCTTAGAAACCTGGACCAGGGCTAGAGAGATGGCTCAGAGGTTAAGAGCACTAGCTGCTCTTCTTGAGGTCCTGAATTCAATTCCTAGCAACCACATGGTGGCTCACAACCATTTGTAATGGGATCTGATGCCCTCTTCTGGTGTTCATGAAGGCAGGAGCACTCATGACCATAAAATACTCAAATAAATAAATCTTTAAAAATGAAAGAAAGAAAGATGGGCTAGCTAGGTTATGGGGTGCACACCTTAAGTCCCAGCACTCAGGAGGCAGAGGCAGGTGGATTTCAATGAGTTTGAGGCTAGCCTAGTCTACAAAGCAAGTTCCAGGATAGCCTAGGCTACACAGAGAAACCCTGTCTCAAAAAACTAAAAGGGAAAAAAAGAAGAAGAAAAAGCATGGACTAAATATAAGGTAAATCCAAATGGAACTTTTATTGAGCTTTTGACGCTGTTCTTCCAAAGAAATGTATTTATTGCTCAAGGTAGTGATTGGAGGCATAAGAGTGGCAGGCTTCTGCGAGATTGAAAGCGTGTGCTGGGGTCATGACATTCTGCATGTCTCCATAAAGAAGAAAGGTTTCAAGACACATCAAGCTGGGCACGAATAGTGGAATTCCATAAAGTAGATGGTGGGCAATGAGATGAAGCTCAGTCACCTCAAAGCCCTGGCTTTGGCCTGAGTAGCACAGCAGGAGGCAGGAACTCTCTGCCATCCACCTTTCTGCCCCCATCCCCACCCTGTGCTGCCCAGGGGCTGCACGTGCAAACAAGCAGAAGGACATGGCCCCACATTACAGAAGCACTATCAGACACTGAGGCTAAGAAGTGTGCATTTGAGCTGGGCGTGGTGGCACACGCCTTTAATCCCAGCACTTGGGAGGCAGAGGCAGGTGGATCACTGTGAGTTCAAGACCAGCCTGGTCTACAAAGTGAGTCCAGAACAGCCAAGGCTACACAGAGAAACCCTGTCTCTAAAAACAAAAAGAAAAAGAAAAACAAGTCTGCATTTGTAATTTGGGTATTTTCATTTATATAAGAAACACTACAGACTATGCATCCTCCCTACCTCCTGCCCCCTAAGGATGGCCAGAGGCAAAGGAGCCATCTGCAGAGTATAGAATCCAGAGGGAAGTAGTCCACTGGGCCCTGCCACTGAGCACCCTCAGTGGGGAGATGCTTAGATCACCGATCACCCTGGTGTCTCCCACAAGTCAGTCCTCAGCCTGTAGGTCAGAAGCCCATTTTCCTTGAGAGAAAATGGAATCCTTCTCACTTTTAGATGAGTCCTAAGAGAAGTCACTGAGGCCTGGCTAGAAACAGCTGCATTCTAGGTGCTGCTTCCTGTCTGCCCATGGTTCAGGGGCTGGCTGCCTCCCGCTGTCTCCAGGGTCAGGAGAAAACGTGTTCTTGAGGTGCTCACGGCTATACCTCCCTCATGGGCTGCTCCTGAGGGCAAGCTGGAACTACAGCAAAGAGCAAGCAGCGGAGCCACGTATCTCCACAGTAAACAGCATCCCTTCATCTGGTGTCAGTCTCATTTTCTAACCTTTCAGCCTTTCAATCCCCTAAATATGGATCTTTGAGCTGTGGAAGGACAAAGGGGAAGTGTGAGAAGAAACTACTTGGTTGAACACCTGCAGTGGGCTAAGTGGATCCTCACTGAAAGTCTCAGTGGTGTTCCATTTCATAGATAGGAAAGCCAAGGCCCAGGGACACACGTTTCTTTGCCCACAGTTGCAAGCAGAAAGGGGACGGACAGATTTGAATGTGTGTCTGCCCGACTGGAAGCTGGGGAGGCGTCCTCTGCAGCCTTTTGCCTTTGCTGCTTTAGACATTCATAGACCATGACATTGCTTTCTTTCATTTTATTTTCAGTTCAAACTCATTTTCCTTTATTAAAGTCCAAGTTACTATTACATGGTTTGATACTTAAAGGAAAATTTGTTCAAATAAAACATTTCCAGGAGACTGTTTCAATCAAGTAGCAACAGCAGTGAGTCCTTGGGAAGCCCATCAAGGGCAGTTTACACTTTGTCAAGGCCCAGCTCCTCTGGAGTGGAGAGTCCCAATTCATTTAAAGTTGGTCTAAGTTCCTGGCTGACATAGGGGTAGATTTCCTTATGAGGTCCTGCTTTGTCCTTAACAACCTCCAAGATGCGAACAGCACTAGCAAAATCGTTTAACCATCTACATGCCTGCAAATGAGCATCAATGATTTTGGGCTCAGGAACCAATTATAGCCAACGAGGTATTCATCCTCTTACGCAATTCCCAGGCATCAATGTCTGGCTTGTTGAAGTATGTCACCCAAGGAGCATCAAACACCTCATCTGTCTCATGTGACCGTGAGAATAGCAGCGAATGGAATAGCGGCGGTGCTGGGGGCCGAGATGGGGTGCAGGAAGTCTCGGGTACAGCGGCAAGCATGAGGTGACCACAGCATGCTGGCTGGGGCTGAAGAGAAGCGGCTCAGCAGTTCGTGGGGGCGCTTTCTTTCTATTTTGAGACTAGTTGTTAATCTAGTTCTGGTGATTAAACTCAAGATATAATTCCTGCAGTCCAGGAGCGCTGCCCCTGAGCTGTGCCCTAGCCCTCAGTTAACTTTTGGCTCTAGGGAACCCCCTCTGGTGGGTACCTGAGGGCTGTAGGCAGTTCTCTTAGGACAGGGAAATGCCTAGAGTGTGCTGGATGCCTAGTGCTGTGGCTTCTTCTAGAAGGAGACAGTAAGTAAATCAATAAAAGACTAGGAAGGGAGCGCTCTGGGGAGTGGACGGATTCTGCACTGATACCGCCCCTCCCTGGACCCCACCGTGGACTCAGTGCCACAATTCCTTATCCCGGCCTGAGAAGTAGAAGTAAGCACAGTTAGGAAACCTTTCAAAAGTTATCTTTGAGCCAGGTGATGGTGTCCCTCGCCTTTAACTCCAACACTCTGAGGCAGAGGCAAAGGAATCTCTGTGAGTTCGAGATCAGCCTAGTTTATAAAGTGAGTTCCAAGACTGCAGAGAAGCCCTGTCTTGGGGTCGGGGAGGTTATTTTAGGCCGTAAGTGGATGCTTTTAGTGTCCAAGACTCTGGCTGCCGAAGTCATGAACGCTTCATTTTAGAGCTGTTCCCTACAGTCATACAAGGAAATTTTCCTGACAGCTAATTTTTTTCCTTCCAGGAAAATTGCAATCTTGAAAATTACATATTTAAATTTTAAACATGTTTATATAGTACATTTATCATGAGAATAAACATAAACTAAGGGAAATGGCAGGTGATTATTACTGGTCTTTGCTTAGAATTAGGGGGCATCAGCAAAATACAGAGGTCAGGTTAGTCGAGAGTGTAATCTCTTGGCACTGAGAAGAAGGGCCTTGGGTACTTCTGAGTGGCCCCTTGAAGATGATTATTAAAGAGCAGTTTCAACATTAAGCTCAAGAGAGCCCAGTGAAGTCCAGGCATTGGTAACTGCTCAGTGGCTAAGAGGACATCAGGATGATGGGCCAGCCTGCCTGCCTGACTGCACTTTTGATGGAAGAGAAATGAGCCTCTTTAATCTACTATATACTTTTTTTTTTTTTTTTGGTTTTTTGAAACAAGATTTCTCTTATTTTACTAGGTTTAAGCCATATTAAAAAAAAAATGTAATGCCCAAGCTCAAAGCTCTGAATTTTCAAAAACTGAAAAAAAAACCTCTAGAAACCAAGACTTGATTGCAGATGGGTGCAGGATTGAGAACCAGTGGGTTGCTGTATTCCAGATCGAGTCAGGCAGACCCAGATTCAAATCTCAGCCCTTCCCCTTCCTATGTTTGCAACCATGGGCAGAGTGTTGAATGTCTGTGGGCCTCAGCTTTCCCAACTGTGAAATGGGAACATCACTGGGAGTTTTTGGTGAGAATATAGATTCAGCTATGCAGCACTGCTTTCATCCTCACAGATTCTGCATTGATAGGTAAAGAGCCTATGAACTGGGAGGTCTTCACCAACCCTACATCCAACAAGGGCCAATATCCAAAATATATAAAGAACTCAAACACCACCAAACCAAATAACCCAATTTTAAAATGGGATACAGAACTAAACAGAATTCTGCACAGAGGAATATCAAATGGCTGAGAAACACTTAAAGAAATGCTCAAAGTCCCTAGTCATAAAGGAAACGCAAATCAAAACAACTCTGAGATTCCATCTTACACCCATCAGATGGCTAAGATAAAAAACTCAAGAGACAGCACATGCTAGTGAGGATGTGGAGAAAGGGGACACACCTCCATTGCTGGTGGGAGTGCAAACTTGTACAACCACTTTGGAAATCAATCTGGTGCTTTCTCAGAAAACTGGGAATAGTGCTACCTCAATACCCAGCTGCCAGGGACCAAAAGGCCTGAGGCCGACCCCCACCCATTCAGCATTTGCAGCAAACATCCTGCTGGGCCACTCATTAGGTATGCAAGGCATCCGGCTTAACCCTGAGAAGACAGCGATCCGATCCTAAGATAACCACAGAGACATCCTGCTTTGTCTCACCTGGAAGACCCCTCCCCTTGCAAATGTTCCCGGGGCTCAACCCAGAAGATTTTGTACTTTTCCACTACTCTCCTTGCGTACCCCCGCCCTCCCTAAAGCAGGTTTTAAAAAGCCTGCCATTACCCTCAATAAACGGCTCTTGACAAGCAACTGTTCGCTTGAGCTCTGCGTCTCTCTCGCCCATGTCTTTAACTACAGGTTGCGACCCCCCTCGGCCCCCCAATAACTGACCAGCTGGACTGGTTGGTGGACTAGTTACATGGACTAGTTATCCTAGTTACATGGACTAGTTACCCAGCCATACCACTCCTGGGCATATACCCAAAAGATGCTCCACCATACAATAAGGACATTTGTTCAACTATGTTCATAGCAGCTTTATTCGTAATAGTTAGAATCTGGAAACAACCTAGATGCTTCCCAACTGAAGAATGGATAAAGAAACTGTGGTACATTTATACAATGGAATGCTATTCAGCTATTAAGAATAAGGGAATCTTGAAATTTTTCAGACAAATGGAACTAGAAAAGATTATTCTGAATGAGCTTACTCAGACCCAGAAAGACACACATGGTATATACTCACTTATAAGTGGATATTAGCCCAATATACGTGTCCTCTCAGAGACTCCACCCAGTGGGGCATTGGGACAGATTCTGGGACTCACAGCCAGAATCTGGGCTGAGCCCTGGGAGTTGTATAGAAGAGTGGGGGGATGGAAGGACCCAGAGAGGTCAGGAGCCCCACAGGGAGACTATCAAGGCCAGTGGGTCTGGACCCAGGGGCGCCTGCACAAAGTAATGCCCCAACCAAGGACAGTGCACGCAGAGAACCTAGCCCCCCCTGTTCAGATGTAGCCGATGGACAGCTCATTCTCCACAGTTGGGGGTAGAGGGGGTCAGGGACTGCCTCTGACATGAACTCTTTTTGCTGCTTGAGATTTGATCATTTCCCTTTGGAGAGGAGGCCCAGCGGCACACAGTAAGAGAATGCAGGCTATCCTGATGAGACCTGATAGGCTGTGGTCAGATGGTGGGGGAGGAGGGCCCCCCCAATTAAAGGTCTAGGGGAGGGGAATAGGCCAGAAGAGGGGGGGGAGATGGGAAGACAACAATCGGGATGTAATGTGAATAAATTGTAATAAAAATTTTTTAAAGGTGTCTACGCTGTGAGGAGGAAAATCTACACTGCGGGAATGAGATCTTATGAATGACATCACTGTGGGCCTCCAAGCCCAACCAATAACAGCTCAACACAGCTTGGTGTGTGAACTCGGCAGCCAGCCCATGATTCATGAGAAACAGCAGGCCACTCTTGTTCTAAGGCTGTATTTTGAGTTGCTTGTGTAGCTGCAAGAGACTTACGTGAAACAAGCACATGCTGGTTAGGTTGCCTTTGCTCAGCATGTTGGTGACATTGACATGAGGTTATGTGTAGCTGGACCTCATCTTTGATTTGGGGTAGGAGTTTATTGTATGGAGACACTGATTCGTACATGGAATCGGTGCCTGGGTAGTTGAGGACTCACATGACATTGCTCCTAGAACGTTCTCATAATGGGCCCTTTGGTGAACAGGTGCATGCACTTATGCTCATTCTAGAGCAAGCAGAGAACTTTCTGGACTATTGTATTCCTGCAACCAGCTCTCGTAGATATGGCCAGACATTTCCCCCAAAGGATCTGTGCCACTTTGCTTTCAAGCAGGCATGCAGGAGTCAGAGTTCCGGCTCGTCACCTCTGTCCACCCTTGGTGCTTTTGAACTTTACAACCCTCTATGGTAAAAATAGGAATGCTGATGCCGGAGAATGCTCCACAGGAGGGAGGTCCAGAGCCAAAAATAGAAAGAGGCTGGACCAACCGGCTTTCCTATCTACTCTTGTCCTTACTACCCAGTTAAGAGGTCAGAATTTCATAATAAAATCCGATATATAGACAGTGCTCTGTATTTTTACACCCTCACAGTCACAATCTTATTTGTGTCTCCCAAGATGATAACTGGGTAGATGGCATGGAGATTAGTACCTCCATTCTCTAGAAGAGTGGGATATGGGAGGCCTTGGACACACAGCTTGAATTTTCCTGGCAAGCCCCTCTGCTTTTAGTGGTTTCATGATGCGTTCATGTGAGGGCTGAGGGGCTGGAGATGGGTAAGAAGTGTTTGTGTCTATGGAAAGAAGTGACATGAAGTCTAAACATTGCATGCAGAACACCCAACTCATTCTCTATGTTGTTTCTTCAAGATCTGGACCACAGCAACCTGCCTGTTCTAAGCCCCGCACACAGACAAGTGGAAAGCCCAGGCTTGGGTGATGGAGACTGGTGCCACCTGGCACTGCGTGTCCAATGCTGTCCCTGCCTCCACTTCATCTGGAAATTATCTTTCAGCAACTCTCTGACCTCTTGTGACTAAGACTCATGCAGGTGTTTAAAATGAGGACACACGGCATGTTGTCTGTGCTTCACCCTAAGTGAAAAACAGACACCAGAACACCACACATAGCAATACCCCGCGGTGGAAAAAATTAATCTGTACATAGATAAAGACGTGGAAGAAAGAGAGCAAAAGTGTTGATAGTGGAGCTGGAGAGACTGTTCAGTCAGGAGCAGTTGCTGCTCTTCTGAAGGACCCAGGTTTCATTCCCAGCAGTCATATCAGCCAGCTCACAGCTGCCTGTAACTCCGGCATCATGGAGCCTGATACTATCTTCTGGTCTCTATGAACATCTGCGCTCAGGTGCACAGAGGGCCACTTACACACACACACACACACACACACACACACACACACACACACGCACGCAGGCACGCAAAAAAAAAAAATCTGCCAGGTGTGATGATGTACGCCTTTAATCCCAGCAAGTAAACCTCTGTACTTTGAGGCCAGCCTGGTCTACATAGTGAGTTCCAGGACAGCTGGGACTATGTAGAGAGACTCTGTCTCAAAAAGCTGAAATAGGAGCTTTACGTTGACTGACTGTGGTTCATGTAGACATTGAGTGTGGAGCTGCGCTCACCCCGCTCTCTCCTGCCTTCACTTGTTTTGCGATTGGGATATATCAGCTTTATTTTGTAAACTTACTTTGGAACTAGGTGATACCTTCACATATTCACAAGCAAGAGTCCAGAGAGTCCTGCTCTGAATATTTCCCTCCCCTGACGGTCCGGTTTGCCTCCCACCTGGCTCCTCTGGAGGTTACAAGCGGCCAGCAGTCACTGCATCTATTATATAAATAGGGTCAGCAAATACCTATTTTCTTTTTGTTTGATTTGATTTGAGTTTTTGAGACAGAGTTTCTCTCTATAGTCCTGACCACCCTGGAACTCATTCTGTAGACCAGGCTGGCCTCGGACTCAGAGATTCAGCTGTCTCTGCCTCCTGAGTGCTGGGATTAAAGGCATGTGCGCCGCCTCCTGGCTGATTTGGTTGGTGGTGGTGGTGGTGGTGGTGGTGGGCTTTTTGTTTTTGTTTCTTTTAAAGATTCATTATTACGTGTCCATGTATGCTTGAACGCCAGAACAGGGCACCAGGTCTCATTATAGATGGTTGTGAGCCACCATGTGGTTGCTGGGAATTGAACTCAGGACCTTTGGAAGAGCAGCCAGTGCTCTTCATCTCTAAGCAGTCTCTCCAGCCCCCTTGGTGGTGGTGGTGGTTGTTGTTGTTGTTTGTTTTTTATATAGCTTTTACTGTGAAAAGGCTGACTGAATGAAATAGTTTGGAAAGACTAAGCTAAATAAAGACTTTCATGGTTTTTGTTGTTGTTGTTTGTTTGTTTGTTTTTGAGACAGTTTCTCTGTGTAGCCTTGGCTGTCATGGACTCACATCAATCTGCCTGCCTCTGCCTTCTGAGTGCTGGGACTACAGGTTTACACCACCATCCTGGCATTTTTGTTTTGTTTTGTTGTAAGGTATATGGGACATTTTGTTTGCATGTGGGCATTAATGCAGTGCCCACAGAGGCCAGAAGGGGGCATCAGATCCCCTGGACCTGGAGTTGTGAGCTGCTGTGTAGGTACTGGGAGCTAAACCCCAGTCTCCTGGAAGAGTAGCCAGTGCTCTTTACTGCTGAACTATCTCTCCAGCACTTTCAAGGCCTTTGTTTTTGTTTTTGTTTTGCTTTTTTTTTTTTAAGTAAAAGATTTCCAGCCTGCATGGTTTTATGATATAGAAAGATGGCAAATTAGGTGGGGGGGAGGGGAGGAAATGGCTACCAAATGGTACACAGAGGTCAGCACAACGACTTATGAAATATATTTCTATTTGTAAAATACAAAGAAAAGAGACAGAGGGATGCACAGCCCTGCTTTTATCAGTGACTAGCTCTGCACGTACGATTTGGGGTGAGTTTACTTTTTTCTTTCAGAGGCGATGTGTCTTTGATAGTCAAGGGGTATCTCAATCTGTGCATTAATGTCCTTGTCTGACAGGGCTGATAGGGCTGTTGTGAAATTCATTCACCCTGGAGAAGATGTCTGCCATTGTTCCTAATTGTCAACAATTACATGGGTTTTTTTTTTCTGTACTGGATGCATCTTACAGCAAAAGTAAGTAGAGAGGGGAACAAGTGAGAGAGGGTGTGTATAGCCGTCGAGAGGCGAACATACAGAAAGCCCTAGAGACCAGCACTGAGCCTGCACACTCAGAGACGTAGGGACTGCTGACGTCATGGCTTCCACACTGGGGAGACCCCCACGGGAAAGACTAGTCCCAGTTTATTCTTGCTATGATGGTTATAATGAGACCAGGTGACTTATAGGTTCAGAATTTCAAGATAATGGTGCAGGTTCTAGTGGGAGCCTTCAATGCTTAGTGGAAAGAGGAAGGGGATCAGGGATTGCCCTGACAGCCCACGGTCTCCAGGATGACTCTGCAACCCAGAGGAAGCATCACTCCTCTTAGTGATCGAATCCCCTCTTAATGACGTCACACCACACACACACACACTGTCACAAGCAAATAGCAAAGATTGGTTCTTGGAGGGGACAGGCCGTATTTAAAAATATAGCACTCCACCCCTGCCACCCCAACCCCCACAATGTAAAAATACAACCACTCCATCCCAAATCCTGTTCCAGAGTCCATCCCAAAAGTCTTAATTTGTTCCGGCACCAACTGCAAAGTCCAAAGTCCCATTTATCAGCCTGTGAAATCAAAATAAGCTCTTCACACCCAAAACACAGCATCAAGATGAGCAAAAGGTCGATATGGTCCCGTTCTGAATGGGTGACATCAGTCCTCTGCTCCCCTTAGGTCCTGAGTGTCCAGCACGGCATCCGGCATGTTCAGGAGGCGTTTCACTCTGCATCACTCGGCTGGAGCCCATGATCTGCCCACACACGTGAGCCCTGAGAGAGCACAGTGTGTGCCCAAGAGCTCAGACCCGCTGCTCCGGGGGAGGGGAGGGAAATACAAGGCCTGCTGCAGCCTCAGTCCTGACATTAGCATCCATATTAGCTGGACTAAATGGCTTGCTATCCGAGTCAGGCTGAGGTCGGCGAGGCATAGATGATAGAACCATGTCAGTGTTTCCAGCTCCCTTCAATTGGTACAGCCGGCAACCCAAACCCTTACCTTTAATTCCCATATCCCCTACTCTAAAAATCAACATATTTTTCATTAAATTTCATGCCAAAGCCTAATATATGGTTGCGTTGTTTATACTCCTGGTGTCAGTATTTATAATAAACTGTAGAATATTGTCTAAGATTTGGGGGGGTGGGCAGTGCAAAAACTGACAACATGCTGGGCGTGGTGGCGCGCACCTTTAATCCCAGCACTTGGGAGGCAGAGGCAGGCAAATCGCTGTGAGTTCGAGGCCAGGCTGGTCTACAGAGCGAGTCCAGGACAGCCAAGGCTAACAAAGAGACCCCGTCTCGAAAAACAAAAAACAAACAAAAACCCAAAAAAACCTGTTACTAGTTACGTTGTATTAACTGGTATGGTTAAGTGGAAGATTTTTATTGTCGCTATGAGGAAGAGTACAGACAGAGGTAACTGGAAAAACCCAAAGCGGAGAGAGAAAATAATAGACAGAACATGGCTAAGAGACTGGACTGGGACAGGAGAGCAGAGAGAAAGGGAGAGCAAGAGAGGAGGACAGAGGAGACAACCATAGAGAGGAACAAACACAGAAGAGCATGGCTAGAGTAGCAGGGTTACGGGACAATGAGACAGGGTTGGGGGGGTAGGGGGCAGGGGAGGGGCAGATGAGACAGGGTGGGGGTGGGGTGGGGGCAGGGGAGAAGCAGATAAGACAGGGGGGGCAGGGCAGGGGCAGATAGAAGCTCCTGAGCTGGAGAAGCATGACTGGGAGGAGCTGGGTTCTTGTGATAGTGTGAGCCTGGAGGCCAGTGCGCACCTTGCTATGCTAATAGTCACCACAGCCATTTGTCCCTTCGGCCAATGCTCAGGAACTGGCTCCTTTGGGAGAAGGGAACCTGCTGCACAAGTTTCTGAGGAACAGCCAGAGCTTGAACCTGACTGGAAGTATTTACGTGGAGAGGAAAAAGCCACACTTAGATTAAAGTGTCTGCAAGGATGATTGGCCAATCAGAACTTCCTGACGAGAAGTTTAGGTTTGCTGATCCAGAGTCAAAACTATCTCGTTATCTTCAGTCTCCTTCTTAGTCATTCATTATCCATCTGTGTGTCTGATCAGACAGTGAGCCCTTAAAATGTAATTTTAGGAGACCACTAGCTCCTATCAATTCAAAATCTAAGAACGTCATCAGATTATATCTGAAACCTATAAGAGAATGTTTTCCTGCTCTGCTGTAACCCACCTACCCACAGCCCTCACCTATGCATTTAGTCAATGTGTTGGTTTATGGCTTTCCTGTGTTCTGTGAGTGTGTGTGTGTGTGTGTGTGTGAGCATGTGTGTGTGTGTGTGTGTGTGTGTGTGAGCATGTGTGTGTGTGTGTGTGTGAGCATGTGTGTGTGTGTATGTGTGTGAGCATGTGTGTGTGTGTGTGTGAGTGTGTGTGTGTGTGTGTGAGCATGTGTGTGTGTGTGTGTGTGCATGTGTGTGTGTGTGAGCGTGTGTGTGTGTGAGAGCGTATGTGTTTGTGTGAGTGTGTGTGTGTGTTTGTGTGTGTGTTTGTGTGTGTGAGCATGTGTGTGTGTGTGTGTGTGTGTGTGTGTGTAGGGATGGGGGTGGCTCAGAGGTTAAGAGCATTTGCTGCTCCTGTAGAGGGCCTGGTTTCGGTTCCCAGCACCCATGTGGTGACCCATAACCATCTGTAACCCTGGTTCTACGGGATCCAAAGACCTCTTCTCGCTTTCATGGGCTCCTGCATGCACGTGGTGCACATAAACGCACACGGACAGACACACGTATATGCACATAAATAAATAAATAAGCTTCTTTAAGCTTCCTTTTAAAAGAAACTTACAGAACCACTTCCATGGCAGACCATGTCATTCAGGACAACCTGAGTCAGGGTTCCTGGGTTGTGATCCCTCACACTTGGCTCAGAGTAAATTACCTCTTACTATTAATGTCAACAGGTTTTAATGCCCACCGGTCTTTATGGTCCACTTTCTCTAGAACATTCACTAAGATCAGCATCAAGTACCTTCGTAGGATGTTCATGAGGAACCATCCATGTTTTGTTTTGGGCAGCGGTCCATTGGTTTACTCTGAGCTGGTCAGCGGATGATCTCTCTTTTGTTACAGAGCGCTTGTGTCAGTTTGTTTACAGAGTTTTTGGTCAGAATGTTTGTTTGCTAGCTTTCGGCCTTTTTCTCCGGCCATTTCTTCATGTTGTATGACTTTTTCTGGGGACACATGAACTAATGTCTATTCACCCCAGCGTGCTGGTTAGTTTTATGTCTACTCGACACAAGCTAGAGTTATCAGAGAGGAGGGAGCCTCAATCGAGAGACTGCCTCCGTGAGAACAGGCTTCAGGCAAGTTTGGAGGGCATTTTCTTAATCAGTGATTGATTGGCGAGGAGACCCAGCTCATGGTGGATAGTGCCATCCCCGGGCTGGTGATCCTGGGTTCTATTAGAAAGCAGGGTGAGCAGGGCACGAAGAGCAAGCCAGGAAGCAGCCCTGCTCTATTGCCACTGCCTCAGTTCCTGTATCCAGGTTCCTGCCTGCTTGAGTTCCTGTCCTCACCTCCTTCAGTGCTATGAAAGTATAAGCCACAGGACCCCTCCCCTCCCAGACTTGCATTTGGACATGATTAAGACGCCCAGGATAAGACAGTGACGACTGACTGGAGAGAAATGGCTCCAGCCGAGTCTCTCTTGGTGAGTCAATGGCTTATGGGGCTCACTTTCAGACTTCTGCTTCCTGTAGAGTTGACCATGACTCCACTGACTCCTGGTAGTCGTGATGGGTGAAGATTTGGGGTCAATTCTTTTCATCAACCTTATACAGAACAACTTATCTCCAGTAACAGCCCTGTTTATGATGTTTTAGCCTCTTGCCTCTTTCCTTCTTCCCTTTCCTTCCCAGAAAGCCAATCCCTCTGCACCCCCGCCCCGCACCTTGGCTGTGCTCCATCCAGTCTCATGACTTGGCTCACAGGTCCCAAGGTACTGCTTAGGCCAGGTACTTTTCCAGCTGGCTGGCCTGGCCCCCCCAAGCATGAACTAAATTAACTCTCAAATTCCTGAGATGCCTCACCCTCTTCTGAGTATCTCTCAGATTAAAAAAAAAAATTCCACTGTTTACAAAGGACTTCTTAGCCTGACCACTCACAGACATCAAGATGACGGCCTCACTCACAGGATGCCTAGTGATCCAGAGAAGGGCCCGGGCATATTTTATGTTTGCTTCACTTCTTGCAATGCCCTGAGAGATTTCATCCCTGCACTACCTGCTTTAGCTTAGTCTTTAAAAAGAATTATTTATTTTTATAATTATGGGTGTTTTGCTTGCATCTCTGTATACCATGTGCATGCCTGCAGAAGCCAGAAGAAGTTGCTGGATCCCCTGAGACTGGAGTTACAGGTGGCTGTGGGCCACCATGTGGGCACTGGTTATCTATCAAATTGAGGTTCTCTAGGATGAGCAACCAAAGCTCTTAAACACTGAGCCTTCTCTCCAGTGCCGATGTGTAAAATCTTTAGAGAGGAAAAAAAAAAACAAAACCCTAAAGCCCACAGTTTCACTTCAAACAACTCTAGGCCAACCTAAAATCTATAAAAACTCTTGCATTTATTTTTCCATCCATTACTAACCTATTTAAAATGAAAGCGTTCTCCCAGACATGGCGGTACATGCTCATAGTCGGGTGGAGGCTAGCCTGGGCTCATAGTCGGGTGGAGGCTAGCCTTGGCAACAATAGTGAGTTTGAGACCAGCTGAGTTGCCAGGACATCCTGTCTTAAAAAAATCAAAGACAACAACGAAACTTATTAAATGAGATGATTAGACTGCTGGGGGATTGGTTAAGTAGTTGATGGTGCAGCCATTCACCGAAACAATAGAGCAAACCAATTGGCCTGGCGAGGCTCAGTGAGTAAGGGCATTACCAGCAAGATGCAGAACAGCCTATAGAACTTGTACACTTGGTTAAAAGGATGAGAAGGAACAAGAAACTCAGACATCTTGCTTGTGCACACACAAAACATCTTTGGAAAGATACACTAAAAACATAGTGGAGTACTTTAATTTTTTAAAAACTTTATATTAATTAACAAAACACAAGGCCATACGCTTGCTCAGCCACCAACACTACAAGCCTCAGTGAACATCTGTAGTTAGAACTCTCTCATGGCCTTTCTGAAGCAATGGAGCTTTAGAAAAAAGGGTCCATACTTACCCTATTAATTTCATAAAGCCAATTTATATTTCTTCAGTTTGAATTTCTTGATTAGATCAAACCATTTGCAATTCTGCACTGCTGCAGCACCTCGTTAAAGCCCTCACAGAGCTTGGCGTCACTCTGGTTCTGGGCACACTCCAGAAACTGCTGGATCTCAAGGGAGCAAGGCCCACGAGACTGCTGGTCCAGCAGCTGGCGTCCCTGAGGCTTCTGGTAAGTGATGTCAGGCTTTGTGGGCTCAGCATTACCTCCTCTACGGAAGCCCCCAGTGATGGCGTGACCCAGGGTGTGCGCCACCCCAAAGCCCACAGCCACACGCGCTGTAGTGGTTGCCATCTGGGCCATCAGGCCTGGCTGCCGGGGTGCAGCGGCAGGTGAGCCAACTGCAGATGGTGCAGCTGCTTGCTGCTGGAGGCTGAGCTGCAGGTGCTCTGCTGGGAGCAGCCCTCATTTCAGGGGCTTGGCTGGCTGGAGGGGCCACCCCGGAAATGCGGCTTCGGCTTCCAGGCAGCATCCTTCTTGCTAGTAACCTCGATCTTCAAAGATGAACTCACTGCCTAGTACTTTAATTTTGAGTGCAGCTAAATTGGTAGGAAAAGAAATCTTTTTCTCCAAAAGCAAGCCTTTCATATACTAAAATACAAGAATGAGCATGTTCAATTGAGGGCATCTAGAACCTTTGATTTATCATCAACCATACGTGCATATGTATCCACCAATTTTATGATTAATATATAAGGCAGTAAGATAATAAGATAAGATAAGGTACCAGATAGCAGATATTATGTTATATGAGGTTTATTAAGTGAGCATGGGGGGCGGGGAGGAGAAGTACCCCAGAGAGAAAGAGAAAGACAGAGAGACAGAGACAGAGACAGGAAGAGTGAGAAGAAGAGAGAGACCATGTGGAGGGTTTGTCCTTTTATATGGCCCTGGGCAGGGCCACACCCCTGTGGCAGGTAAGCAATGACTTCACAGGTAGGTAGACTGAAGCAGAACTCTAACAGCATGCACGTGTGCATGTTGCATGTAGGAGCCAGAGGAGGATGTCAGATGTTTCTGCTTTATTTCTTTGAGGCAGAGTCTTTCATCAAACTGGAAGCTTGCTGTCTGGGTTAAGCTGGGTGGGCAGGCTCCTAGGACCTGCCGCTCTCCACCTTTCCCCTCAGGCATGCCCAGGTTTTTACAGACTGGGATTTGAATTCAGGTTTGTTTTGTTTTGTTTTTTGAAACAGGGTCTCTCTGTGTAGCCCTGGCTGTCCTGGACTCACTCTGTAGACCAGGCTGGCCTCGAACTCACAGCGATTCGCCTGCCTCTGCCTCCCAAGTGTAGGTTCTTCCATTTGCATAGCAAGGCTCTTACCCACCGAATTGTCTCCATAGACTCCCCCTCCAGATGGGGGGGGGGTCTCCCATCCCCAGTTTCAGATGAGGAACCCCAAGGCTTGAAGAAATGAAGTCCTGGGTTCCTAGTGGGTGGATGTCTGGCTTGTTGAATAACTCAGGTACTTGCTGTTCATGTTTACTGAGCTGTCATTTAACTGTTGCACCTCCCTCCAACCATGTTATCTGTATTTTGCAAGAGTTCTTGCTGTACCTTCATTGCAAGGGCTCAGAGTACCCATGTGTCTGGCTTCAGGGATCTCCTACCTTCCCGCCAAAGCCAGGCGGAGTGTGAGTCAAGACAAGTCAGCCTAGGGTAGAAAGGAAGGCTTGAGCCCCTCCCTTTCCAGAACAGAGGCTTGCAAGGATGAGTGGACTTCCTCCTGCCAGCTCGGAGAAAACAAGAGTGACTCACAGAAGCAAACGTCCAGGGCTCTCGTATGTGCAGAGGTCCAAAGTCATCCGAAGAAGGAAGAAGGAAACCAGCCAGAGAGTGGATGAAGAGCTGGGAGACCCATGCAAATGAGGCTGGCCCCAGTGACCTGGAGGCCAGCGCAGACGTGGGGAAACGAAAGTACCTGCTTGCAGGCTGTGCTGAGAGAGGAGAAGGCTGGCCACAGCTGGTAAGGAGTGGGAGAGGGTGGAACAGGTGCCATTGCTTAGTAGGAACTCTGACCTGGATGGCAGGCTCCTGGGTCAGTTTTCAAGCTCAGCCACTCTGGCTCTGAGGTCCTGGCCAAGTCGCTTTACAGCCGGAGCTCCCGTCTCCCCACCTGTCAGATGGGCATTAACAGAATCCTGCTGGCTTCCGTACTGCTTCCCCACCGTGGCGAACAGTGATTCCTACCACACAGCAGCACTAAAGAGCTTCTTCAAGTGGAGTTCAGGGACGTGAAGCCATTGATTCAGATCAGCAAGAGTCTTGTTTCAGATTGGGAAGGCGTATCCCTCCCCAGTCTGTCTTGTTTCTAGGCTGGGTTTAGAGACTCAAATGGCCTCATGAAAATGTGAACAGTTTGTAAAAGGCTATCTCTAGATGTGTTGTTGCCACACACAGCTTATAGCAAGGACCAGCCCCCTCAGAAAACGCTCAAGTACCATCAGGATGTCTGTTCTCCATGGAATGGGTGATGCTACAGACATCATTAATGGTGACTGCAGGGAGGGCTGTCTTTTTTTTTTTTTTAAAGATTTATTTATTTATTATATATTCAGTGTTCTGCCTGCATGTACACCTGCAGGACAGAAAAGGGCATCACATCCCATTACAGATGGTTGTGAGCCACCACGTGGTTGCTGGGAATTGAACTCAGGACCTCTGGAAGAACAGTCAGTGCTCTTAACCTCTGAGCCATCATCTCTCCAACTAGGGAGGGCTATCTTTACAGCAGAGTTTACTGTTGCTGAGCTGTCCTGCAGGATGCTGGAGCCCATAAGACATAGAGTGTCTCCTAGAGACACTAAACTCTGTGCACTAGGTGCCTGGGAGAAGCACCTCGAATAAGAAGCCAAGCAACAGTTGCCATCACTTTATTGAACATCCGTTTAGAGCTGTGGCCACAAACCTTCAGAGAACGTAGGACTGATCTAGGGTGATGGGGCGGATTTGTAAGGAAAACAGGACAAGCTTACCAGTATAAAGTTAACATTTTCTTTTTTTTTAAATGATATATTTATTTTTATTTTATGTGCATTGATATTTTGCCTGCATACATCTGTGTGAGGATATTGAATTCCCTGGAGCTGGAGTTACAGACAGTTGTGAGCCGTCATGTGGGTGCTGGGAATTGAATTTAGGTCCTCTGGAGCCAGTGCTCTTAACTGCTGAGCCATCTCCCTAGCTCTAAAGTTAACGTATCAAGTAACAGAATTAAAAACAAAAGCTCTACAATCAGCCAAATAGATGGCTTTGCCGACATTGATAATCACTATTGGCATTTAGTTGTTTGGGGAGTGCTGGTGCACACCATCAAGCCTGGAACTTGGGAAGCAGAATATGGCAGGTCACTGTGAGTTCAAGGCCAGCCTGGTCTACGTTGAGAGTTTCAGGCTAGTCAGGGCTACATAGTGAGACCCTGCCTTAAGCAAGCAAGCAAGCAAACAAACAACAAAGTTTCTCTCGGGTGCCGGGCCTGTTGGTGCACACCTGTAATCCCAGCACTTGAGAGACAGAGGTAGGCGGATCTCTGTGAGTTCGAGGCCAGCCTGGTCTACTCAGTGAGTCCAGGACAGCCAAGGCCACACAGGGAAACCCTGTCTTGAAAAACAAAAAAAAAAAAAAAAAAAAAAAAAGCTTTTGGGAGATATTTTTTCATATTGCACGTATTTTTCAAAGTGCATCCTGGTCTACTCAGTGAGTCCAGGACAGCCAAGGCCACACAGGGAAACCCTGTCTTGAAAAACAAAAAAAAAAAAAAAAAAAAAAAAAAAGCTTTTGGGAGATATTTTTTCATATTGCACGTATTTTTCAAAGTGCATTATGTTGATTTGTCTTATCACTGATTCTTTAATACATATGCCAAGATATCATAGACACACTCTATAATAAGGAGTGTCTTATCACATCACTTAAAGGCTGCAGAATGTCTCTCTTCTCTAATGGTACAAACCACCTTCCAGATAGAGGACTGGGTATGTGCATGTGTGTGGGATGCTCCAGGAGGCCGGTGGCAGGCATCCTCTGAAGCTGGAGTTACAGGCAGTTGCGAGCCACTCAGTAAGGGTCTTGGGAACTGAACTGAAGTCCTCTGCAAGGGCAGCATGAACTCCTAACCTCTTGGTTGCCTCTCCCGGCCTGTGTTCATCCTCTTCACTTCTCAGATCTCAAAGCTTCATTTATAAGCAGGATGTAGTTTAGGGATGCTTGCCTACCATGAGCAGTGTCCTGGGTTCAACCCTCAGTACTTTAAGAAAACAAACCAAATGCTTCATGACTTTTAGCTTTCCTTTTCACAAAGGGAAGCTGAGTGACGAGAGGTTAAGTAACTCACTTGGAATTACAGGCCAGACCCGACAATGGTGGTCATGAGCCCCAACAACTTGATTCCAGCATGTGTAACCTCGCCTCCAAGGTGGCTGCTGGCTTCCTGGAAATGGGTTTGATTCTGTCTCTGAAGGTGTCTTTCATGCCACCACTGTCTCTCCCCTTTTTCAAAATTATATGCAACAGTAGGTTTCATGATGTCATGTTCATACACGTACATCATTGTGCTTTGCTGAGATTTATCACTCCACTGTCCTCCCCCCTCTCCTCATCTCGCTTGCTGGTCCCCTCCCTTCAATAGCATTCCTTTTGCTTTTATGTGTCACAGATATACTCACATGTATATATGTGTCTCTATTCTGCATATGACAAGAAACATGTGATATTCTCCTCTCCCCTCTAGTAACTACTGTATCCCCTATATATACATATATGTATATATTGAAGTAAACACATAAATTTGAATCTAGAGTCTGCATTTGAGAGAACATAAAACACTTTCCATTTGACTCTGACTTGTTTTGCTTAACATGGTGCCCTCCAGTTCCATCCACTTTCCTGCAAATGGCATAATTTCATCTTTTATGGCTGACAAAACTCCATTGTGTATATATATAGCACACTCTTTCTAAAAACCCACTGCTCTGTTTCTGGGTCTCTGCGCGGGATTCTGTACTCCTGCTGATGTAGGCTGCCTCAGGGTTACACACAGGAGGACGGCTGGGTCGTAGCGTACTTCCCGTTGTTCCAGGAGCTCCACACCAACTTCCACAGCGGCTTCCCCAGTTTACACTCTCACCAGCAGTGTGCAAAGATAACTCCTTCTGCATGTCCTTACTGAAACGTATTTTCCTTTCTCTACTTTCATTTCTCTGGGGGAGTGCCTGCACCCCTGTGGAGGCCAGAGGACCAACTTATGGAAGTTGGTTCTTTCCTTCCACATTGTGAGTCCAGGGACAGAAAGTCAGGTGCTCAGGCTTGGTGGCAAGCTTATCGCTGAGTGCCTGGATGGACACCCTTGTCACCATTTTTTGGTCTTTGTTGTTTTGATCGTCATTCAGACTAGGTGAGGTGCCATCTCAATACAGTGTCAATGTACGTTTTCCTGATGGCTAAGGATACTGAACATCTTTTCAACTATTCGTTGTGTGCCATATTCTTTTGGCTATACTCTCACACCCCCCACACCCCCTACATCAGACATCACTATCACACACTTGAACTAACGACTGTAGCCATAACTGACCTTTCGCTTCCACTCTTGGCCCTTTCAGTCTAACCTCTGTACCGTAGATGGAATGCCATTTTAAAAATAGAAATAGGAGCCTGGAGAGACGGCTCAACCATTAGGAGCACTTGCTGCTTTTCCAGAGGACCCAGATTCAATTCCTAGTGCCCACCCAGAAGCTCATAGCCATTTGTAACTCCAGTCTCAGGGGAATCCAATGCCCTCTGCTGGCATCCATGGGTACCAGTCATACACTTGGTGTGCAGACATACATGCAATACCAAAAAAAATTAAACTGAAGATAAAATGGATATAGGAGCACCATGGTGGCTCACACCTGTGATCTCAGCGCTTGGGATTCAGGAGGTAAGAGGACCCTGAGTTCAAGGTCAGTTGGACGAACAGCAAGTTCAAGGCAGCCTCAGCTGTAGCATAAGACCCTGTCTCAAATAAACAAAAGCCTCCAAACAAATACAAACGAAAACAAGACAAGGTTTAGGCGTGTGTGTGTATCTCTGTGTGTGTATGTGTGTACATATATGTGTGTGTGTGTATATATATATATATATATATATATATATATATATATATATATATATACTTTCTTTGTGTATTATTATTCATGAGACATCGTTTTTTGCCTCATGAAATCAAAGATAAGATCACGTTTGTTCACTTTTGTCTATCAGTACCTGGAACAGCACCTGGCATGCGACAAGCATTCAGTGACCGGGAAGGGATGATTGGCGGAGCCATCAGCATGCATCCTACGGGCTCTCCCAGCTTTTGTTATGACTGTGCCATCTCTCCCTGAATGTCTTCATCTCCTTATTCCATCTTTAGAGCAGTGACTGAGTCTAGATAAAGCCAGGAAGGCTGGGTTTTGCTTCAGTTATCAAATTGATCAGGATATAGAACATGATATTAAATCTTGAAGGAAGTCACTCTGCCCGGAAGTCCTCCCTTGCGCATCTCCTGGATTCCTTCCTGGAGTCTTAACTGATGCAAGGCATCTCAGAGGACACAAGAGAACCTCCTATTTAGCTCCTTCCACACATGGATGGACACACATGGACCAAATGGCTGCAGCTTCCGTGTTTGTGGCTGCAGCATGGAGCGGTCCAGGAATCCAAAGGCATGGGTCCCAGGGTCACCCTAACTAGCTGCAATCACTTCCTGTTTCTATGTGTAAAGTGAATGGTTTGAAGGACGGAGAAGTAGTTTTCTTAGCCCCCCCCCCCCCAGCAGCTCAAGTCCTCTAATAATTTAAATGACCAACATAAGCAAGAGATAAAAGTCAAGTGTTTCCGCTTGGAATGGGGAAGTAGGGTTAGAATGCTCCTCTCCAAGGCTGGCAGAATGGTCCTGTTTGGGACTGTTGACTATCCCTGTCCTAAACATTTGGCAATAGTTAAAAGGAGGTGGGGAGGATGAGGTTCTGGGGAGTTTGATAGTCACATCCTTTAGATGTGTGCAGCAAGCAGAGCACAGGGCAGGCAGCACTTTTGTGCAAGGAAGGGGTTCCAGCGTTTTAGAAAAGACATGAGGGCCCAAGGGAGAGGAAATCCAGAAGACTTGCCCTCACGGCCATCTAGAAAGTAGCAACTGTCAACTCTAACCTTTCCAGTCTGGGATTTCAGATATGAGAGGCGCCATCCTCAGACCTGTATCTGCTTCACATTCAATTGTTGCCACACCCCGTGTGTGTGTGTGTGTGTGTGTGTGTGTGTGTGTGTGTGTGTGTGTGTCCCAGGCACCACTCTGGCCTTGGCTCCAGGCAGGTGTGCTGAGTCTACAGCCAGGGCCACCTGGCAGCTCCAGGTGCTGTGAGCATGCTGTCATGGAAACGGCCCTGGGGTTGGTGGCAAGGCGGCAGTTTTCCAAAGCTAGGCGGATTCAGGAGAGGGAGAGCTGGGGAAACTCAGATCCTTCAGAGTGGTCTCTCTGATTCTTCTCCTACAGTCCAAAGAAGCCCAGGTGGGTGCTGGGAGAAAGTGGGAGGAGCCAGGGGAGGCAGCGAGCTGGGAAGAGACCACAGGGGGCTGATCTGGGGGCCTGAGTCCTAGAGTCTTCTCCAGGAGTGTTCACCAGGACCAGGACTAGTCAATTGGCTGTCAAGAGTTGGCCCAAAGGAGGGAGCAGAAAAGGGGCTGGCATTTGTCCCCAGCGGAGGGACAGACCAGGGAATTCACAGAGCCCATCTCTGTTCTAATCAGGGATTTGATAGCAGGGAAGGAAGCACGTAGCCCTTAGAAAACTCACCAAATGTGTCCTTCTCTCTTGCTCCGTAGAGCCAACATAGCTTAGAGCAAATGCGGGGAGCAAAGGCTGCATTTTTAGCCATCTCCAAAGTCCAAGTGCTGTTCCCTCCACTGCCAGCTCATTTTAATGCAGCCATAGGGTGGCTCAATCCTTCATCTTAGGCATCAGGCTGCTGGGTGGCTTTAGACTTAAGTCTGAGACTCAGAACTGGGTGTTCTTGGACAAAATGCTTTTAGACACACATTCCTCTACCTGTGAGATGTAGGTGGATAGCTTTTACCCTCTCAGAGCTGAGAGATTCAGACCAAGGCCAGGGACAGAGTCCCACAGGGGTGCTTGACTGTTTCTTCCCTCTACTAGGACATCCCCGGTGAGGCTCCCTGCATGTGATTTGGAAGATGACTGAGCCACAGGGCCAGGAGCTCACAGCTGAGTGCCCTGTCTGCTGGAACCCCTTCAACAACACGTTCCACACCCCTAAAGTACTAGACTGCTGTCACTCCTTCTGCGTGGAATGCCTGGCCCACCTCAGCCTGGTGACCCCGACCAGGCGCCGCCTGCTCTGCCCACTCTGTCGCCAGCCCACCGTGCTGGCTTCGGGGCAACCAGTCACTGACTTGCCTACAGACACTGCCATGCTGACCCTGCTTCGCCTAGAGCCCCACCATGTCATCCTTGAGGGCCACCAACTCTGTCTCAAGGACCAGCCCAAGAGCCGCTACTTCCTGCGTCAGCCTCGCGTCTACACCCTGGACCTTGGCCCCGAGCCTGGGAGTCAGACTGGGCCCCCTCAGGACACAGCCCCTGACACCAGGCCTGTGCCCATCTCCATCCCCAGCCACTACACCCTCCGAGAGTGTGTCCGCAACCCTCACTTCCGGATCTTTGCCTACTTGATGGCTGTCATCCTCAGTGTCACTCTGCTTCTCATCTTCTCCATCTTCTGGACTAAGCAGTTCTTTTGGGGCATGGGGTGAGCACTGTGTGGTCTAGGACAAGGAACGGAGCCTTTCGCAGTGGTTGCTGGAATGCGGGCTACAGAGCTGCCGTTGGTGTTGTCTTCCTTATAGTATTGTTCATTTCGCAGCCCAGGGATGGGTTAGGTCCTGTGTGTCTGCTTTGGAGAACGAGAGGGCCAGGCCGGAAGAAAAGAGTAGGGTCAGAGACCCGATTGTGAGCTGTGAGGTCATGGAGGGTAAAGAAGTTCTATGGCTACATGGCCACATAGCAAATCGTGCCAAAGGGCCAGACAGCACGGTGCAGACATCTGACTAGTTGATAGCTTGTAGCATCTTTCACTGAGCTGTTGCCTTGTTGCTGGCAATTCTGGAGAGTCTGAAGTCCGTGGGGCCAATGTGTTTCTCTCCCTTCCAGCTTTCTCTCTGATTCTTGCCACATTCCCAGTAAAACTACTGTGCATTCTTTAATTCATTGATTTCTTCCTTCCACAACCCTTTATTGGGCAGAGACTGAGGGGGGAAGAAAAGACAGACTGATCCAGGGTTGGCAGCTGGCCCTAAGGGGAAGGGCGGGCAGGCAGGGTGACTTCTTCAGCATGCAGTGTAAAGAAATTAATCTAAAAGAGGAAAGCAGGAGGGCTGAGAAGGATGTGGGGTCTAGGGCAAAGGTATTTATTATTGTTGTCAGTGCCCACAGGGGAGGTGGAGCTGAGCTCAGCAACGTAACCCTGGCCTCAGAGTGGTAGGGCAGACACCTGGGTACAGATAATGCCTGTGCTGCAGCTCAGGCTTGAAGGGCGTGTGGTGCAGGGAATTACCAACCCTGGTTTTCACCTCATATGACAGAACCCAGGAATCAAGTACCTAAAAGTTAGGCAAGCCAGCTGCTGCTGGACACCACGCCATGTGTAAATGCTTCTCTGGCTTGAACATGTCCTTCTGGCTCTAGACTTTGAAGCAATCCCAGTGTCCTCAACAAAATCAGAAAAAGACATGTTTTTTTGTTTTTGTTTTTGATTTATAGATTAAGTTGTCAGAGGTCAGAACTTGAGTCAGTCAGTTGTATTTGCCCTAAATAATATTTTCACAGAAATAGCATTTATTTATAACTTCCTTAGGAGTCCAAAGGTAGAAAATATTATAAAATGGTCAAGATAGGAACTATATTTTGATTTAGTAAAACCACAGTGTTAAGCTCCAGTGTGGAGGAAAGTTCTTTCTCCATTATGACACTGGAAAGGCAGCTAGTGCTCCTCCTCAGACTAGCTCCTGGTCTCCACCTGACCACCTCAGGTAATTGTACTGACGGTGAGACTTGCATTCCTCGCTGACTTCATTTCTCTACACTTCTGCTTCTTAACTTTGTGGCAAGCTAAGCAACCACCTCGCCATATTCTCTGAGCTAAGAGGGACCGGGACAGGGAGGAGCTGGCAAAAGCAAGGATTTCCCTCCTCTAGAGGCCCTGATCCAAGCTCCATCGTGACAGGACCGAGGCTGGCTAAGCCCAGGGTTATCCAGCTCCCAAGTGTTGGGGTCCTCTCCGTAAGGATACAGCTTAAATTCTTAGGATGGTGGAAGTAACAGTTTTTTGTTTTTTTTTGTTTAAAAAACAAAACAAAACAAAACAAAACAGGGGATGAGGATGTTAACTTCTATTTTGTATTTGTTAGTTCTAACCCTGGGACAGTTAAGTCACTTTTATGTCACTGTTACCACAATACCTGACAGAGACAACTTGAGGGGAGGTTGATTTGGGTTCATGGTTTCAGAGGGTACAGAGCATGGGGAGGGAGGATGCGGCAGATGCTTGCCACATCGCAGCATACCGGGAGGCAGAAAGCAGCTGGAAATAGAAGCTGGGCTAATAACTTTTCGTGAGCCTTTGCTGGGGACCTGTTTGTACCAGCTAGGCCCTACATCCTGAAGGTTTAATGGCATACAACAGTGCTGGGGACATTTCTGAACCAAATCCTAACAGCCTCATTAGTACACTTACAGGCCATCTAGAAACACATGGGAGCACCACCACTGGGTGTGCTGAGGATGGAGACCTGCTGCTGTGCTAGAGAGGCTCTGCACAAGACAGTATCACCTATGCTTTGTTTTGGTTTTTCAAAACAGGGTTTCTCTGTGTAGTCTTGGCTGTCCTGAACTCACTTTGTAGACCAGGCTGGCCTCGAACTCACAGCGATCCGCCTGCCTCTGCCTCCTGAGTGCTGGGATTAAAGGCGTGCACCACCACACCTGGCTCACCTATGCTAAGATTCAACTCTGGTAAGCAGCAACAGGCTCCAAGTCAAGACACAGGAGTGGGCAAACTCCATTTTTCCAGAAGTCAGAGAGGAGTGACTTGTCCATGGCATCCATAGGCAGAAAGGTGGAAACGCTGATGAGGCACCACCAGGCACACGCACGGTCCCGGTCTTGTTGGTGTGGCCAACACTCCCCATAAAGCACCGAGATCACTTCACACGGGCTCATGCGTTCCACTGCTTACAACTGGGTAGTTCCGTTACTTGAGTCCATCCAAGCAATCTTGAAGAATGAGCTGATGCACTGTACCTGATGCACCACCTATGTAGGGCTAAGTGATAGTGGTTCTGCCACTCTGAACCCACTAAGCATTTTCTTACAATGGTTGAAGAAACAGATATTCCCTCAGGCACTCGCTCTGCCTACTACAGCTTATATGGAGCATTTCCAACTCAGACACTCTCTCAAATCAATCAACAGTTGTTAAGTACCAAGTAAAGGTTTAAACCAAAGAAACTGAAAACCTTTTGGTGTCTAGGGCACTACAGCAGTCTCATTTACAAATACTACGAGAAGTCAAGAAAAGGGTACTTTCCGTGGCACACTATTATGGGAATAGTTAAATACCAAATGAAGGGTAGACCTGAGCAAACTAAAAGCTACATAGGAAATACACTTGGCTATTATTGGAATCAGATTAAAACATGTTTAGCTAGCTAGACCTTTGACCTCAGCACTTGGGAGGCAGAGGCAAGCGAATCTCTGTGAGTTTGAGGCCAGCTGGGTCTACAGTGAGTTCTAGGAAAGCCAAGGCTACACAGAGAAACCCTGACTCACAAAACCAAACTAACCAACCAACCAAAAAAAAAAAAAAAAAAAAAAAAAAAAGCATGTTTTGCTCTATACCACATATTCCTAATGTGCAGACAAGCAGGGCAGAACAGGAAGCTGGTAGAGTGTAAATTTTGAATACTGGCAGGGAAGCTTCCAGTTCATGCTAATTTTACTCTATACACAACCTTTTTGGAAATTACTGTTAGGTTCATATAATGCTGAACTAGAAAATAATCCTTTGAATTGCCAACCGTGGTGGCACACACCTTTAATCCAAGCACTTGGGAAGCAGAAGAAGGTGGACTGATGTGAGTTCGAGGCCAGCCTGGACTACAAAGTGAATCGAGGACAGCCAAGATAACACAGAGAAACCCTGTCATGAAAAACCAAAAAAAAAAACCAAAAACAAACAAACAAACAAACAAAAAAATAAAAAACAAAAAACAGCTTTTATATTAGAATTTTGCTCTCAGCAAGTGTACTTTTAAAAAGTTTGTTTGGGCATCCCCAACCATAAATTAGGATTTCTTTTCCAGTTACTTTGATATTTAGTATCTTTTAATACATAAAGTACATCCTTTAAATAACCAACAGGAAGGAGGTTGTATAAGAGACATCAGATTTGTTTTCTAAAAACTCCTTTGAGCCTGGATACAATGCCCTGTTTTATCAAGAAGGACGCCAAACTTCAAAGAGGTTCCCCTAACAAGGCCAAGTGTTCAGTTCTGAGTTCCTCGATGGAGTCGACATCCTCTGTGAGCTCCATACGAAGACGGGAATCATCTTCACTGCAGGGGCATCACATAGCCACAGCCTGCTGCTCATACCTCACTCTCAGGAGGAGAGGAGCTTGCCATCAGGCACTGCTCAAGTAAAGGCAGTGACATGCCCTCATAACTGGGGAGATGTCAAATACAGTTCAGCCATTTTGCTTGCTGGGTCACATGTAGTCCCAAGCACATACCATGTTTTATAGAGCCAAATGCAAGCATTAAAAATGTTAACTGCCAGCCAGGCATGGTGGTGGACTCCTTTAATCCCAACACCTCGGGACGTAGAGGCAGGTGGATCTCTGTGAGTTTGAGGCCAGCCTGGTCTAAGTCTAGGACAGCCAGGACAAGAGAAACCCTGTCTCAAAAAACAAAAAACAAAAAACAAAACAAAAAAAAAGCAACTGCCAGGCGCAACAGCACGTCTGTAATGCCATCACTTGAAAGGCAGAGGCAGGAGGAACAGTTATAATGTGAGACTTCCTGACATATACACCAAGCTCCAAGACAGAGCCTGTCTCAAAATGTCAAGTAAAAAAAAAAAAAAAAACGAAAGAATAGACACACTCCTCAGTGCTGTGAGGTGAGAGGCAATTAAAAGTACTAAGTCTAACACCATCTACACAGTTTAGGGCAGAACCTAGGACGAGAGCTGCGTTCTAACCATGGAGGGTTTGCCATCACCCAGGACTAGCTCTTCCTCAGAAGTGGGGCTGATGTGAAATCCAATCCTACACATGGCGTGTAGCAGAAAACATGATAGAACACAACAGAATACTTGTCTTTTGAGGAAAACGGCTCCTTGCTGAGAACACAAGGTCTGAGTCCTTCCTCCCATGGTCTTGCCTACTCTGCCATCCAGAGCTTGAAGGTCCTGTCATATGAGCAAGTGGCTATGAGCTGCCCATCAGAAGAAATGTCTAGGCCCATCACTTTGCCCTCATGACCAGCCAAAGTCTTCAGTGGGGACCAGCCTGGGTGGGTCCAGATCTTGGCTGTGTTGTCATAGGCACCTGTAAGCAGGAAGTCTCCATGGATAGCTGTAGGAGACAGAAAGCAAACATCAAGAATTCACGTCTTCAGAAAGAGCTAAAAAAAACCCCACAAACAACTGGCAAAACACATTATTTTGAAAGGACACGTGTATTCTACATTTTGAGGGGCCTCTAAGATAAGGGACAGTCTGTTCAGTAACATCAAGCACCTAGTGCCTGGCTAACAGGGAAACGGGGCCTTCACAAAACTCTCTGCCTCAAGAAGCAGCTTTGCCACAGCTTGGTCTACGGGTACGGCAGAGGGAAGGAAAAGAAAATTTGCTTCTTTACCAGAGGTTCCATGTCTAAGTGAGTCTAACACCTAGCATGTATTCCTTGAAGCAAAGCTGTCTGGTGTTAAGGCTGAGAACAAGAGAAAAGCTTACGCTCAAACTTGACACCAGTCACTAAGTTCTGATGGGCGGGGATGGTGTAGACGCAGCGTCGTTGTCGAAGGTCCCATACTTTGCAGGTGTTGTCACCACTGCCAGTTGCAATATGGTAGCTGAGGATCACAAGTATCATAGTTAGAAACAGAGAGCACTGTCTGACCAGGACCCCCCTCCCCCATTCACTGAGCGTGCTTTACCCATTGGGGGAGAAATTTATCCCATAGATTTCCTTCAGGTGGCCTTCTAGAAACATGATGCAACGTCCTGTGCGTAGGTCCCAAACTCGACCAAAGGCATCCAGTCCCCTGATGAAACGACATATGTGAGTATACTGGATCCAGTTCGACATGGAAACAGGGATGCCTAAGAGGTGAGACTACTGAGCTGCCCACTCCTTGCTTTGTGGAGGAAGTCTTACCCAGTGCCAGCCAAAGAGCCATCTTGATGGAAGGCAATGTCATACACACCCATGCTGTGGCCTTCCTGATGCAGGATCTCCTCTTGAGCCTCTAAATCCCACAAGCGCCATGAACGGTCATAACTTAAAAACAAATACAGTAAAATAAATCACACCAATAATCAACCAGCAGACGGACTTGGTGTCTAATATGACAAGGTACTATAAATTAACTAGTTAGCCTATGCTCGTGAAACTGCTAACTCAGCCGTATTAACAGTAAGTTCCTTTCAGAGATGAACAACACCTCACCATCCAAGACTATCTGTCTTAGGTGACAGTTGGAAGACAATGAGCATTCTATGCTTTAGTGGCTATTTAAAAAAAAAAAAAAGAATTCCCTGGTTTGGGGCTCAACAGTAGGGGAGCCTTGCCCAGTATGTGCAGGGCCCTGGGTTGAACTACAAGCATAAAACCAAAACCAAATTCTTAAAGAATGGTCCAGCAACAACTGCACTGTTCCCCTACCCACCCCTTCATCCCACTGCTTTATCCCATCAGTCATCAAGCATTGGTATATTTACTGGAGTCTCAACTGGATGTTGGGCATTAAAATCAATCAATCAATCAATCAATCAATCAATCAGGTGAACAAATAGACAAACAGAGCAGACCCAAACATATATGATCAGAATGTTTTCACTAAGGGTGCTAAAGCAATTTTAATAGAAACCCTAAATGATGGTAGCAAATAGGCTATGGTATACAAATACAAAATAGATAAACTCAAGCATGGCAAAGCAACTGGCCCCTGCACAAAAGAAGAGAGGCCCAGGATGTACAGCATATTTACAAAGCAAAAATACTCAGCAGCACAGTCATCAGGGAGTAACACTAAAGAAGACATTACTACGTGCTAGCTTCAGTGGCAAACAGGAGGAGTAACAACAGCAAACACAGAGAAAGCTATAAAATGAGCGGACAGAACGCAGCTGTTCCTAAGATTGTCTCCTAGGGAACAGGGTCCCACTATGAAGCCCACCCAGGCTGGCCTCCAACTTGAGGTCCTCCTGCTAAGTGCTGGGATTATAAGCATGTGGCACTGAACCCAGCTTGCCTAAATGTTTCAGGGGATCCAAATGATTCCCAGCACCCACAGGTAGCTCACAACCATGTGAAATTCTAATTCTAGGGGATCTGATGCCTTTTTCTGTCCTCTGTGGGCACAAGGCACATGATGTACACAGACATACATGCAGGCAAAACACCCATACACATAAAACAATATTTATAGTAGCTTTATCTTAACTAGCCACAACCTAGAAACATGCCCATGTGTCCATGTATAAACTGTAGCAGAGACACACAATAGACTATAGCTCAGCTTAACACCACCAATGGGTATAAACAGGCTTAACGAACAGAAATCAAATCGGAGACTGCTGCGGGGGAGATTAAGGAGGAGTGGGAGAGAACTTCCTGGGGTGGGACACATGGTATGTACTTGTCAGTTAAGTGTATCCTGCTTAAACCTGAAAGAAAAAGATTTTAGAACTAAGCCTCACTAAACTTACATAATAATAAGAAGCCAACATATTAGCACAGAGAAATTTTACTTAATGTTTTTGTTTGTTTTAAAAGACAGGGTTTCTCTGTGTAGCCCTGGCTCCCTGGCTGTCCTGAACTCAATCTACAGACTAAGCTGGCCTCAAACTCAGGCATTCTGCCCCCTGAGTGCTGGGATTAAAAGCATGTGCTGCAATCATTCAGCTCTATTTTATTTTTGATTTATTTATTTACTATTTATACAATATTCTGCCCAAATGTGTGCCTGAACTCAAGGAGAGGGCACCAGATCTCATTATAGATGGTTGTGAGCCACTATGTGGTTGTTGGGAATTGAACTCAGGACCTTTGGAAGAACAGACAGTGCTCTTACCCTCTGAGCCATCTTTCCAGCCCATTGTTTTTTTATAGTCTTGCTATAAAGAATATATAGGCTGGCCTTGAACTTATGACCCTCTTGCTTCAACCTGCTGCCTGTTAGGATCACAGGTATGTGCCATCACACCAGTGGAGACTTCAGTCGAATGCATAGCACACTCAGTAGGACATGAAAGTAAATACACTGTGCCCCAACTATATCATACTCTTTTTCTGACTTTATTACTGAAGCTTGAGAAATTCTAGTTGAACATCCTTGCTCTAAAAATTTACTTGGCAGATAACTGAAAAGGATTATCAAAACCAACAGGCCTATAAAAACTGAACAGTAATCGATGGCTTACCAGGTTGTGCCCAGGAAACGCCCTGATGGATGCCACATTACCCGAGCCACACGCACTGTATGACCTTCAATATCTGCCACTGGTTCATCGCTGAAGAGAAGCAAACACATATAAGGATTAACACATCTTAATAGCCATGCAGATGCCCACTAAGTCTATTTGCTGCCGTGTAGACGTAGCCACTCTGTAGTTTGTACACAGGTAATACCATGGGGCAGCTCAAGGAGCTGACAGCACCCTGCACAAGGCTCTGTGCAAAGGGCTACAATCCTGGGATAACAGTAATTTAAGCTACTTGCTCAAGTTCTATAAAATAGAGGATAATTTCTGTGACCACAGGGCAAAGTGATCACTATCTCAATTCAGTGTGTCCACAAACTCTCCATGTAGGATTAGAGAAGACTTCTTCAGACTGATGAGCAGCAGCTCCACTGCATCAAAGCAGTGCTTGGCTTCAAAAGAAAATACACTTTGGAGGAGGTGTGGATACAGAAATCAGTTTTGGTTTAAGTGGGTTCCAGATAATCTTTCTTAACCCTTAGCCTGTTCAAAGATCCAAATGGAAAAAGGAATCCTAGGCTGGAGTGACTCAGTGTCTTCTGGGTGACTGTTAATTTCTGCTACCTAGCAACAACAGAAAGGCTGAAATGCCAGAGAGAGGAAATAAACATGAGCCTAAAGAGGGCAATTAGTAGGGAGTGTTGTCAGTGAGCCACACAAACCCAACCAGTGTCCCATGGGAATAAACATTGCTAAATATTACGAAAGCCAATTAAAGCTGCTGTGCTAGTAGCTGAGACCCTATCTGGCAAAGACTGCAGATGCTAATTAGCGCTTTTAGAAAATACTGGACTAAAAACCTTCCTATGCTTTCCCTAGGTAAGAAAAATGAGTATTCAAATGTCTTTCAGATCACAGTAGTATGCTTCCAAAATTTTGAGTGGACTAGTAAAAACACCCACATGAAGAAATAAAATGTGCAGTAGTTGGAAAATACCCCCTGGGTAGAGATGACACCAGTGGCCTGTACCACCAGATAGAACCTCCCTTTCCTCTCCTCTGTGGCTGTGTGCTAAGACCCAAGAGGACAGCAAGATGATCCATCATCTTTAGCCTATCTATAAACATTTCTCCAATGATAACCTACCATGCAGGGTAAACTGGATTGCTTTAGAATAATGGTAACTGGGAATCAGCAGCTACTATGCTAAAGGCAAAAACTGCAGCTCTAAGTCAGTGAGGGGGGAAAAAAGATCACAGCACACCTGCTTGGAGAAAAAAGGTCTAAGAAAGGTATCTCCTTTTAGTGACTTCCCTGGACTCTTGGGGCATGTCTGGGGTTAAACGTCACAGTTTCAGTCCTAGAGGGCCAGTCAAGCGCCTCGCAGCGTTAGGCGAGGCAGCAGGGACTACAGAAGGGCAGTAATCACCTGTCAAGGCTCCAGAGCTTCACAGAGCCATCAGCAGCACAAGAGGCCAAGTTGACATCTTTTTGGTCCAGTGAGACAGTGGATTTGGGATGGAATACAATTGCTCCTACATTTGTGTTATGGCCTAAAGAAATATAAGAGAGCAAAGTTTGTAAGCTGTGAGCAGAGACTACTATGAACAACATGGAAAGTACATTATTAGGAAACGGGAACAGACAGTATTAAAGTGACTGTTCAACTACTAAAAAAGAACACATATTTATTTTTGAGACAGGGACTCTGTACGCAGTCCTGGCTGACCTTGAACTTGCTATGAAGACCAGGCTGGCCTCAACTTTACAAAGATCTACCTACCACTGCCTCCTGAGTGCTGGGATTAAAGGTGTGTGACACCATGCTCATCTATTTATATTTTAAGATTTATTTTTAAATTATGTGTATTTATGTGAGTCTGCACATGACTGCAGATGCCTATGGAGATCACTGGAGCCCTTGGAGCCAGAACTCCAGGTAGCTGTGAGGCACCTGTGTGGATGCTGGGAACTGAACTCAGGTTCTTTCTCAGAGCAGCACATGCAGCCCCCAAAGTTTTAAACAAATACTCAAATTACATTTTTTTTTTTAAATTTAAGAGGAAAAAAAGGGGGAGGGGGCAGAAACTGGCCTAGCGGACTATATCCAGCACTTGGGAGGCTGAGGCAGGAAGATACTGAATTGAAGGCTAGCTTGGGAAAGAGTGAGACTCCAATCTCAAAAGATTAAGCCGAACCAAAAATGTAAACCACAAAACCTTTGTGCCTTTTGACTTAGATGCTGTTAAAGCCAGAGTATGGCCGGACAGGAGGGCAGACTGCATGAAGGTGAAGTCATCATATCTGGTGTGGTGGAGCGATAACCCAGACACATCCACTCAAGTAAAAATGCTCTGCTCTTGCAGAGGACCGAATTTGGTTCCCAGAACCCACAACTGCCTGTAACTCCAGCTCCAGGGGAGCAGACACCTTCATCTGGTCTTTGATGGCACTTACATATGTTCACAGAGCACACAAGCACAGACACACAGGCAGAAGCAATGCTGTGTATTGTATCTGAGTGCCAACTGGAGTTTCACTGTTTAACAGTTTGCTGGGAAAAGAATGAGAACTCCAACCAAAATAACTCACCTCTAAGAGTATGAAGGAGGCTGCAGTCAGGGACAGACCAGAGCTTGCAGAGCCCACTCCTATCAAACACAAAGGAAAGCATCTCAGCCAGGGTTGGTCTGGGAAGGAAAAGGCACCTTCGTAACATAAATATTAAAGGACAATGCTGTCTTGCCCATATACACTCAACAGAGGCTATCAGAAAAAGCGACAGCAGCTCTCAGGCCTCTTCTAGACCATCATGGAATGAAAGTGGCTACTCTTAATGCCCAGGTCAACTTGCAAGGGAAGGGAGAACGTGTTAAATTGGGTCATTAATGACAGGACTTGACTTCTGAGCAGCATTTTGCTATCTCCCAAGTATTTAGTCTTTAGCTTTCTCATCAACCACAGCTTCTCTTTCTGCCCACTGAAGCAATTTCTCTGCAGTCAATGATGCTTTCTCTTTCATTAGATAACCATGATCCAGAAAAAAGTAAAAGTAAAATGAAATAGGGCCCAAGAAATGGTTCACATATTCAATAAAGTACTTGCTATGCAAATATGAGGATTCAAGTCCAAATTTCTAGAACGCATGTAAAAACTGGGTATGTATGTCTGTAAGCCCAGCACAGGGACAGGCAGAGAGGTCCCTGGGGCTTACGGGCTAGCCAGTCTAGGTGAACTGATAACTTCAGGTTCAGTAAGAGACCCTGTTTCAAAAATAATGTTGAGCCATCAGGGGAGGAAGATGACATACAACACTGGCTTCCAGCCTCCATGTGCACACGTGCACGCACCCACACGAACACAGAGCCACACACCAGTACCCCAAAACCAAAGTGATCACACATCTTGAGTTTCCTGTGTATATGGTAACATATGCAAGACAAAGGTAAGGCTAGTAATTAATATTTACCCCGTTCTTACCAGGTGCTTGACAAACGTTACTACTTTACCAAAGGTACAGATAAGGGCACTACCTCACTGAGATCACAGAACTAAGAAAGAAAAGCTGACTAAGGTATGAAAACTACTTGGTCTATAAAGTTCCCACATGAACTACTCCAGAACACTAGTGGAAGAACATAACAGACATGTCATGTCATGTCATGGATCTCTGTAAGAAGCAACTAAGCAGGCAGAGGCATGGCACCTGTTCGTGGGAAGCAGAGGAAGAGGACGGAGGGAAAAATATCTGAGACACAGGCATGTTTTCCTTCCTGAACCAATGCCCAATTTAGGAAAATGTTATTGTAAAAGAAGACTTACCAACAAGCTGTGGCTAGCATTTTAGAATTGGGACTAAAGTGACAGTAGGAGATCGGCCGATCATCTCCAATCTGACTGCAGAAATTATTCAAGGACTGAAATAGAAAACAGAAACAAACAAAAAAGGAGATCATTAATAGGCCAATCTAAGAGTTCTTTGGCTTTTCTACTTGGGAAAAAGGAGGTTGGGGAACGGGAGAGAGAGGACGTGTCAGCGGTAACAGCCTTTCAGCCCAACCCACCCCAAGACTTTTAAATGCCTACTGTTGACAGAAGACACTGGTGCTGATGAAATAAGGGAATCAAGGCTTATCTGGAACGCCACTTGGTCACCAGCCCCATCAGCTTTTATGTCAGCTAAACACAAACAAAAGCCACAGAGAAAAGCAAAGCACAGCTTGACCTGTGAGAAGGGCGCAGTCAAGAGCAGCACTGGGCTCTGTGAGTTAAGAATGCTCCTGTTAGCACAGCTGACAGTGCCTCCCACACCACAGATCCATCAGGAGGATCCCATGGGAGGGCCAAAACAGACACTAAGGATGTAAGAGACTGGACCGCAAAGAGCTTCTTACCCGGAGAGACTTGTGCAGCTCCTGCATCTGGGAGGTTCTGGTTGTCTCAGGAATCTCCTTATGGAGCCGAGCCTCCTCCAGGCGTTTCATTGCCCTGTGATCCATAAACATCACCACTAAGGAGCTATTAACAAGGGTCTGCACGCTCTCTATTCCTCAAGCCTATTGTAATAAACGCCACCACCCACAGCCTACCCTTGGTCCCTGAGAGAAATCACAGAATTCTTTCTTCTGGACCACGCTTACCTGGGGAGTGAATAATTAGCAATCCACAGCCTGGCCACCTTCAGGCTATTTGGCCCCTCATGGTACCAGGTTTGCTGATACTGAAAAGGAAGTAACAGAAGAAATGTTGGGTGTCAAGTGCATCTGCTTTCTCTCATAACTGCTTACAAAGGGGACGGGCTCTGCAATACAACAAAGCAGGCAATCGACCTATTAGTCACTTTTTGTTTTCGTTCAAAAAGTTTATTTAACTATGTGTTATGTGACTATGTGGGGGATGTGCAAATGAATGTAGGTGCCATGGAGGTCAGAAGATGGCGTTAGATGGCTCAGCAGTTGTGCTTCGTTGGCCTCAGGTGTTGGGAACTGAACACCTTCTTGAAAAGCACTGTGCAGGCTTAAGGGCTGAGCAATCTCTCTAGCCCCTAATTTTTTCTATGATGTCTTAGTTTCTGATTTCTTACTGAGTCACACCGACAGTGTCATAGTTCCTTCCTGAACAGAGAACTTACAGCACCATCCCAGGCAATATAAGAATTATCAATTAGTGCCACCAACTAGACCCAAATGGCAGAGCCTGTAGACACTTCCCCCCACCCTAGCAGAGCAAAGCACTGGAAAAAACTATTACTGAATTTCTCCACATTTTACCTCTTCTTTCGACTTCTTAGATTTCTCATCATCCTTTTTTGTCTTTTTTAAGGCATCAGTCCCGACCACTGAGAGGATATTTCTTAACCTGTAACGAAGGTCAGAAATGAATCCAGATGAAACAGACTGCCAAAAGGCCCAGCAGGGCTATCACCACTTGTGGGAGATGTGTCAAGATGCTTGAAAGCTTACAACCAGAGAGTGTGAGCCTTAAGTTGTGTTTGTTTCCCAACTCATACATCCTTATGATACAGTTTAACTCAAAGGTTAGTAACAACAAAGCAAAACAAGATTTTTATTTTATTTTATTTGTTTTTAGAAACAGGGTTTCTCTGTGTAGTCCTAGCTGTCCTGGAACTCACTCTGTAGACCAGGCTGGCCTTGAACTCACAGAGATCCACCTGCCTCTGCCTCCTGAGTGTTGGGATTAAACGTGTGTGCCACCACTGCCCAGCTCAAAACAGATTTTTATAATTATGGGAACAGGGTCTGTTGGGATAATCTGGTTTATTTTGATGCTAATTACTGCTTGCTGTCTGACCCACCTTTGCTTAATAAAAAGCCATCCCACCTGGGCAGGGCAGGAGATAGGTGGGGCTAGGAGAGAGAGAGGAATTCTGGGAAGAAAAAGGACGGCCAAGAAGAGAAGGGGAGAGACCTGAAGGGAAGAGAGGAAAGCCGCCATTGGTTAGCTGGAGGAGAAGCACACGGCCGGTGTGGATGGAGAATCCGGCAGATGAAGAACATTAGGGGTCTGCTTTCTTTCTCTCAAAATGTCTTCCCATACTGCACACTAATGGGGAGGCAGCAAGGACAGAGCAGACGAAGAGGCAGAGCTGGATGGTGTGAGATTTTAGTGCATCACTCAGAACAGTGTACTTTAAACTTATAGCATGTTTACTTCTGCCGTTTTCCTAGTCAGTATTTTTGGGCCTCAGATGACTGTGGATGAGAGAGAGCAGGAAAAGCAAGTGAAGGGAAGCACTGTGAACCGCAGCCCCTTCACCTCTCACACTCCTCTGGTCTTCCTTAAGACTCACTAAGCTTTTCCACACAGACTTATTTGAAGGCTCTCTAAAACCAGCTTTCAGCAATTATCCTATTTCATTTAGAGTCAACTGGACTATACACTGCTGCCAAGTTAGGATCTAAGGACAGCTGGAATCCACTTAATGCCATGATGTGCAGGGCCCTGACTCAAGGGCTAAAGTTATCTAATGACTAAGAATAGTGCACACCTTTAATCCCAGCATCTGGGAGCAGAAGCAAGTGGATCTCTCTGGGTTTAAGGCCAGCCTGGTATACAAAGTAACTTCCAGGCCAAACAAGGCCACACACTGAAATCCTATTTCAATAAAATAAAAACTACAAGCCAGGTGTGGCGTTGAGCTTCAGACCAGCAAAGGCTATATAGTGAGACCCTGTTTCAAAACTACAACTACAAAACTGAAACTACAGGATAATTCTGAAGGGACTACAGCAAGCAGTACATTACACCAATACTAGTGGTGAGAAGATATGAAGGGAACACGGAAGCGTGGAGCAAGGGCTTGGGAGGACTATGGGGTACTTATCAGAGAAGGCTTTACAGAAAAGGTGTTGTCAAGTGCTTATTCAAGTCAGAGTCAAAACCAGAAAAGTAACAGTTGAAGTTGAGGGTTAAAGAAACGTAAAGGCCAACAGTCAGGGAGTCAGGCTGAACTTAGACCTGCAAATGGCTCAGCAGAGCTGAAATATGGAATAGAGGAGCTGGAAATTCAAGTGGGCCCCGGTCACCAGAGCTGTCTACGCTGTGGTCTGCTGTCTACGTGCAGAGACGGGTCTGCAATGAGAATGATATGGCAACAGGCAGAAGAGGGAGAGTAAGGTAAAAAACCAGACTTTTCCTGCTAAGCAATCCCAAGTCACAATGGTGGCTCTGAGCTAAGGTAGTGGTAGTGGGATTCAAGGCATTCACCTCAGGGACAGACTTGGCAGGCAACAAGCAGTAAAGGTGCCTGCTGCCAAGGGGTAGGCACCTGGGACACACAGTGAGAGAGAACCAACTCTTACAAGTTGTTCTATGGCCCCTATAGTGTATGAAGGCACACACATGCTTACACACACACACACACACAATTTTAAAAATGTATCCTTTAAAAAGGCGTTGACAGGAAATAACAGAGGGGCTTACTCCATAGGAGAAAGGAGTCTATGAACAAGTGGCACTTATGCTCAAACAAAATAAAACAACATTCAGAGGTAAGAGAGAAACAAAAAATGAAGTCTGGTGTTGCAGGACCAGAGGAGATAGGTCAGGGGTAACTTCGCGTTCTTCTAGAGGACCCAAGTTCAGTTCCCAGCACCCATGGCGGGCAGCTCACAATTTCCTGTAGCTCTAGCTCCAGGGGACCTGACACCCTCTTCTTGGCTTCCAGGGCACCCCAACTCACCTGTGCACATCCCCAGATACATGTAGATTTAAATAATTAAAAATATATCTAAAAACTAAAAACAAAACAAAACCCACCACCTAGCATATTAAACAAACAACTTCACAGCAGAACAGGAAAGGGTTTGACAGGAAGTTCGTACCTTCTTCACAATTTATAATATTAGAAACATATTTAAAAGAAAAATACTAAGTATAACTATTTATAAAGGACACCTTTCTCTTCGTTCAGCAGGGCCCTCTCCAAAAAGTGTGATGGGTTCTCCTAAGGCTCTCAGGCAAGCCTTGACCTCTGAGTCATCCGTGGAAACATTGATTTGCCGAGCTCGCTTTCTTCTTTCAAATTCTGCCAAGACTTCTGCCTGCCGCTCGCTGATGTGCTCCTCAATTTCAAATACTTCTCCTATGCAAAGAGCAGGCAACACGGGGGAAAGAAACAATTAGAAATAACTTCCAATTAGAGTCTGTGTGTCCTTGAGTATAGTTCTTAAATGGGATGGAGTGCCACAGAGTGTCTAAGTATGGGGCTCACAAAGCATTCAGCAATACTGAAAGGTTCCTGAAAGTGCAGTGACCAACAATTCAAAATCAAATTCAAAACAAGTTGCGGTTGTTTATGGCAGTGTCTGCCCGGCTGCACCACAGATCTTTGCTGCAGCCCTGGTTCCAAACACTGTACAATTCTGCAATGCACGCACTGTCTGCCGCGCCATGCAACACTAAGGAATACTACCTCAAACTGTCCCAGAGACAATTACATGTGATGAATTCAATGTCTTTACTGTATAAAGGTTTTTGCTCTTATACAAACACATGGCTCAGTTATGAGGGAAAAAGATTTAATTTCCTCAGCATTGAGTATCAAATAATATCAAATATCTTTTGGGGATGGAGAGATGGCTTAGAGGTTAAGAACACTGGCTACTCTTCCAAAGGTCCTGAGTTCAATTCCCAGCAACCACATGATGGCTCACAATCATCTACAATGAGATCTGATGCTCTCTTCTGATATACATGCAGGAAAAACACTGTGTAGTTATGATAAATAAATAAATCTAAAAAAGAATTATCTTTGGATTATACTGTGTTAAAATGTTTGATTATGAGCCATGCCTGTGATCCCAGCACACGGAGAGGCAGAGGCAGGATTGGATCGTTGAGTTTGATACCAGCTTGGTCCATAAATCTAGTCTAGGACAGCCATGGCCACACAGAAAAACCTTGTTTCGACAAGCCAAAAAATAAAAAATAAAATAAATAAAAAAGTTTGGGGCCAGGTGTGGTGGCTCACAGCTTTAATCCCAGCACTCGGGAGGCAGAGGCAGGCAGATCACTGTGAGTTGGAGGCCAGCCTGGTCTACAAAGTGAGTCCAGGACAGGCAAGGCTACACAGAGAAACCCTGTCTCAAAAAACCAAAAACCAGAGCTGGACGTGGTGGCGCACGCCTTTAATCCTAGCACTCGGGAGGCAGAGGCAGGTGGATCGCTGTGAGTTCGAGGCCAGCCTGGTCTACAAAGCGAGTCCAGGACAGCAGGACAGCCAAGGCTACATAGAGAAACCCTGTCTCGAAAACCCAAAAACCAAACCAAACCAAAACAAAACCAAAAAAACCCAAAAACCAAAACCAAAATATCAAAAACCAAAGCAAAACATAAAATTGCTGTTTGGGCAAAATAGAAAAGAAAGATGGGGAGACGCTGAGAATGACAGGGCACACCTGTAATCTCAGCACATGGGAGGAGGCAGAAGGCCAGGAGATCAGTGTCGTACTTGGCTATATAGTGGGACTGCGGACAGTCTGGCACATACGGACCTTGTCAGAAAGAAAGGCCAACAACAAAAACATTCACTATCTGAGTTACTGATTTAAAAAAAAATCCAAGTACCATGAAAAACATTTAAAATGCCCTATGTCGCTGGGCGTGGTGGCACACACCTTTAATCCCAGCACTCGGGAGGCAGAAGAAGGATCACTGTGAGTTTGAGGCCAGCCTGGTCTACAAAGCGAGTCCCGGACAACCAAGCCAAACGCAGGGAGACTGTCTCAAAAAACAAAAACAAAAACAAACAAAACAACAACAACAACAACAACAACAAAAGCCCTATGTCTTGCAATATTAAAATTTCAGCCAAGATTTAATTTTCTAATAATAAACAATTATGTCTATCTTATTAATACATAAATTTGCTTGGGTCTTTAATAAGTTGAAAAGTTCTATGCATATAAAATAACTGTTTTATCTATCTAATCTACCTTATATTTTATAACTTACCACTTCCAGCTTATTAAGTAGTGCCAATCACATAAACCCAAATGATGTTTTAAATTGAAATCAGGAGAGCTGGGCCACCTCTTCCATTTATTTCATTATCTCTTTATATAGCTTAGAACATGTCTTATTTGGAAAGTCCAACAGAAATGTTACTTGTCAACTGCCAAAGCTATCTGCTAAGATAGTCCCCCTATAAGAGCATTCACACACATTAACTAGTTAGAGAGGAAATAATGGCTAGGAAAAACAAGATTCCTGTGACCATAAGGCTTTCTAGATACTAGAGAGACTAGTTTTAAAACTCACAACAAACACAGACATTTGGATGAAAACAGGAGGTAGGTGGGAATGAAGACAGAGACAGCTAAGAACAGTGTGTGTCTGTAGGGGAAAGTGTTCAAATGGTCAGTGAGAAGCCACACAGAGCCCTTTCGGCACTTATCTGTTTGTTTGTTTGTTTTTGAGACAGGGTTTCTCTGTGTAGCCTTGCTTTGTAGATCAGGCTGGCCTTGAACTCTCAGTGATCCACCTGCCTCTGCCTCCATGAGTGCACTGGAATCTTTTGCTTCCTTTTTATTTGTTCCTAAAAAAAAACTGTTTTAAATGCTCATAATAAATTACCCAGGCAGTGGTGCCACACACCTTTAACCCCAGCACTCTGAAGGCAGAGCTACTCAAACCTTCAAATTTGAGGACAGCCTGGTCCAGGGCTACACAGAGAAATCCTGTCTTGAAAAAGGAAACAAAACCAAACCAGGAGAGTAAAGGAGTGACTATTATAAACAGTTACACATCAATGCCAGAACTAGGTTACATCTCCCAAAGACAAATACAACTGATGAACCCAAACATCCACTGAAGACATTTGTAGAGATTACCAGTAATTTGTGCAAAAAGAAAACAAAAACAAGAACAAAAACACAACAACAACCAAAAAGCCACTCACGGGATGATGCCAAGGAGTCAGAGTCATAGACTCAATTGTTAAAAGCAGAAGGGTATGTGTGCATGCCTGTGCATGTGGAAGTTAGTTTGTCTCCCCAACATTGAGACTCTAAATAGGTACCATCACATTCAGCTTAAACAAAATAACAAACAAAAAACCAAACCAAAACAAAACCCCAAACGAACAAAAACCATTGGTTCTGGGGACCAAGCTCAGGTCCTAGCAGTTTTACAGCAAGCCTTTGGCCACCTGAACTAGCTCCCCAGATGAACAGAGGGGTTGACCCTATAAACCTAATGTTATGAGGTTTGGGAAGGTGTTCATTAGGAAAGCGAATCATCAAAGGTGCTGGGAGGAGGCAGGAGTATTGGGAGTTCAAAGGCAAGAAAGAGACTAGCCAAAGGATGGGACTGTGTGCTTCCGTGGTGAAACACTTGCCTAGCACACAAACCACCTTGGGTTGGATTCTTGGTACTGTTAAAAAAAAAAAAAAAAGATGATTTGCAGTTTGTATCTTACCAGAGGTTATATTAATATTTCCTGCTTCAATGCCTGCTTTGAGCCCTTCTTTCCCCAAAATCCCAGACTCTCCTTTGGCCAGACGTTCTCTCTCTTTCTCTTCCAAGCTTCCATAATAGATGTGCGGTTTCTTCACAACAGGAGCGACTAAATCATCAGGTGCTTTGGTTTTGGTTGCCTGTTAAACCAAATACCCAGATTAAGCTTCGTCCTACTAAACTATGCTTTCCAAAAGAATGAAGCTAGTGCTGAGCTTTCATTTACATTCTCCAAAAACTAAAGGACAAGGTCAAGACTGCTTCCGTGCGGGTTTAGGCTCCCGTTAAGTTTGGCATACAAATAAAAGTCATCACTTTCTGTCTGATGGGTATGGTTTGCTTTGCGGCCCGTTTACTTTACTGTATCGACAATGCAATCTCCGGTTTTACAAAAGTAACTGTTCATCACTGGGCAAATACCAAGAACCACCTAAACAATCAGGGCGGCTTTAGGTGCACCAAACCACAATGTTACTGGAACACACATTTCAAATATTTCAGAGCCCTTTAGAAGGTAGGAGGGCCTCATCCTAAGTACGACTCATACAGTTTAAATCAAGACACGTTCTGATGTCAAAGCACCGTGTTTTGGAGCAGTGAGGAAAAAGTGTCCACTGTTCAGGGCTTTGTGAGAGAGATGCAAAAAGAGCTGCAGCATACGAAGGCGTTTAGAAAGCCAGGAAAAGGCTGCTAAGCTCCGCACCACGGTCCCGCAGCCTTCCTCCTCCTCCTCCGCCCTGACCCGCAAAGGTAACGGCCCCTTCCCACAGGGACCCCGCCCTCTCTGGGAGAGGATCGGTCTGAGCTACGATCCGGAGCTTCGTACCGTGGAAGAGGTTCGTGAGGAAGCCATGCCGGGCTCCGGAGCCGCGAGGCCCTAGCTTAACTCGCGTTCTGCCTTTCAGACCGTCCACCGCGCGCCTAGCAAAGTGGAAGTGCGTCACTGGCCGGAAGTATATCAGGGGGCGTACTCAGTGCTCTGGGAGTCGCAAAGTGTCTTGGGAGTCGTAGTTGCCAAGTGTCGGCTGGCGTCGAGGGGCGTGGTTTCACGTCCGACACAAACTCGCGGGAAACGAGGCGTGTGGGGAAGAGGCGCGGAGCAGCCTGGGAAGTGTAGTTCGGTTCGCGCAGCAATGGCGTCGTGGTGGGAGTTGAGGTTCTGGGAAGCTGCAGAGGCCTGAAAAGAGGTAGGTTCATGCATCGCGACTGTAATCTGGAGCGAACCGAGGGTCTCTGCTCTCCTTCGGAAGGCCTTCTGCCATTTCGAAGCCGAGAGCTGTGTTGCCATTGAAATCTCTCTCTAGACTAGTGCAGCCTTGGAGCTGAGAAAGAGAACTGTGTTCCACGACGGAAGTCCTCCTGGGGGCCCCTCTTAACTGGGTGGCTTCGTAGTGAATTTGGGCTTCAAGAAGACATTAAACTCACAGAGCCTTCTAAGGCTAAAGTAATGGCGTGGTGGAGGAGCTGCGGCCTAGTTTGTTGTAGGTTTACTTGTCTACAGCCTACTTGTATGTGTTCTTTGAAATAAAGCGTCCAGGGAGGCGCCAGATAAAGTGCATACCAGCAGCTCTCGCTCCACTGATTGCAAAGCCGTCAGAGATAAGGTTTTTATTCTTATATGCAAGTTGTGGGGACTGCCAAAATATTCATGTTTGCTGAGCTGAACAGACTCGCGCCCGGTCTTAAGCCCCTTCCCCGACAACTGCAATTAGAGGATCACTTCCTCTGGTGAGAAAAGAAAGGAATCCAGCATTCTGCGGGAATCTTAGAGTAGTAGAATTTGTAATGTGAAGAGCCGCGCTTTTAACCTATACTCAGCATTGTCCTCTAGTGGTGAGGCTTTCCGTTTGCACACTGTAGAAAACTTAAGTGTTTGTTCCTTTTCCTTCGGCTTCTCTACTTAGGGATCTGGTGGAAGGTAGTATCTGATTTAGAGTAAAGCAGTTTGAAATGCCATGGGCCATTGTTTTGTGTTAATTATATATCACTTCCGTTTGTGGTAAGCCTGCTGAGAGATGTGTAAATGTTTCGTATACAGCATAGTCTTTTGTTTAATGATGGATGCGTGCAGTAGTAATTTATATGAAGACACACTATAGCCGGATTTTCAATTAGATCATTATCTGTTAATTCTTTTTTGTTGTTGTTGTTGTTGTTTGTTTTTTTGAGACAGGGTTCTCTGTGTAGCCTTGGCTGTTCTAGGCTCGCTTTGTAGACCTTGAATTCACAGCGATCCACCTGCCTCTGCCTCCCGAGTGCTGGGTTTAAAGGCATACGCCACCACCGCCTGGCATCAGTTAACTCTTTATCCTAGTGGTCTGTGTGTAACTTTTGTAGAAGGCTGATCCTGTATTTTTTTAAATTTTGTTTTGTTTTTAGTTTTTCAAAACAGGGTGGGTTTTGTTTTGCTTTGTTTGGTGTGTGTGTGTGTGTGTGTGTGTGTGTGTCTGTGTCTGTGTCTGTGTGTCTGTGTAGCTATGGCTATCCTGGGACTCACTCTGTAGACCAGGCTTGCCTCAAACTCACAGAGACCTATCTGGCTCTGCTTCCAGAGTGCTAGAATTAATGGTGGGTGCCACGACCAACTGGCTTCTGATATTGCTAACTAAACTGTTTATTTCAACTTTATGAAATGGGAATAATTTCTCAAGCTTCACAAGTCTTCTGTATTAAAATAATATGAAGAACGGGAATGTGGGATGGTTCAGTGAGTAAAGGAGCCTGTGCGAAGTGTGACAGCCCACGTGATAGAAAGAAAGAACTCTCAAAGGTTGTTCTCTGACCTCTGCTCATAGGCTGTGTGCTCTCACCAAACCCAATAAGTAACCAAATACCATAAAACATCTTAAAAGGCAACATTATTATTAATTAATGAATTACTTTTGTTTTTCCAAGATAGGGTTTCTCTGTGCAGCCTTGGCTGTCTTAGACTCACTTTGTAGATCAGGCTGGCCTCAAACTCACAAAGATCCACCTGCCTCTACCTCTCTAGTGCTGGGATTACAGGCGTACACCACCGTACTCAGCTTTATAAAGGAAAAAAAAAAAGAGTCTAGAACTCAAGAAAAGGTTTCACTTTCTCTATTTGGATGACTCAGTTTACTCCAAAACCTACTGTCTGTTTATTTTGGATACTGTGGATAATATAAAGATGATACCTTCAACAGGTAGTAAGCTCAGCTTAGGTTTTTTTTTTTTTTTCTTTTTATTGGTTCTTTGTGAATTTCACATCATGCATCCTGATCATCTCTCTGTCCCTTTGTATCTGCCCTCTGCCCTTGCAACCTTTCCCCAAAAGAAAGCAAATAAGACAGAATAAAAAAAATATATTGTGGAAACTATAGTGTGTCACACAGTACATCCTTTTGCTTACACATCTGTACTTGTAGCCAGCAAGGGACAGGGTCAGTTCCCCTGTTCCCATGTCCTCAGGCAGGCTCACCGTCAGGGCCAGCTCTGCTATGCTGCCCAGGTGAGGTACAAGGCCTGCTCTCTGGCGTGCTGCCAGCTTAGGGTTTTGTTCTAAAAACAAACATGGGCTTTGTTAACACAAGCATTCATTCTTTGTATGAAATTTTGAACTTCTGTGGCCTTACTGGTCTCTGTCTGCCTACCCTTCAGATTCACTATGACATCTTTTCCCACAGGGGGCTGAGATCCCTAGGCACTCCCATGCAGCGCAGTCTGGGCTACACGCTGATGCAGTGCTGTTGAAGGACCCTCCACACAGGTCTGCTTTTTACACTAGGTTGGCATAGTCTGTTGTCTGTTTCCCCCACAGATTACAACGTTGACTTTAAACTCCTAGAGCTCAGCACAGGAGGCATCTGATTAATGACTGACACACCCTTTTCGGACCTGCTTAGATCCTGTGGATAATCCCGTCAACTGGTAAGTTTAGTTTTCATGAGATTTGAAGCCAGCTGGTTTCAACATCCAGAAATGGTCACAGTCTCAAGTGGAGCTTTGGCATGTTCACTTTCCCCACTACAGAATCAGAAGATGGGATAGTTATGCATTCCTCCTTTTCCATATGTGTGTGTGTGTGTGTGTGTGTGTGTGTGTGTGTGTGTGCGCGCGCGCACACATATGTATATACCTTGACGCTAGAGGATGTTTGCTGGCTGTGCTGTTCTGTCGAGTTCTGCCTTACTCCTTGAGACAGGATATCTCACTGAGTCGGAAGCCAAGCTGATAGCCAGCAAACTCCCAAACTCAGAAATCTTCCATTCCTCCATGGCTCAGGCTTACAAGCCCCCATAACACCATGCCTGGCTTTTTTGGGCTTCTTTTTGGATTTTGAGACAGGGTTTCTCTGTGTAGCCTTGGCTGTCCTGAAACTCGCACTATAGACCAGGCTGTCTTGAAGTCACAGAGAGTTCTCTGCCTCCCAAGTGCTGGGATTAAAGGGGTGCACCATCACTGCCTGGGCTATAGCTGGCTTCTTATGTGAGTGTTAGGGATTTGAAGTCAGGGCCACAGGCCTGGGCAGGAAGTGCTCTTGCTCAGTCATCTCACCAACTCCTAACTTTTTCCTTGTGTTTCTTTTCTGTTTTTGTTTTTTTTGAAACAGGGTATCTCTGTCTTTCTCTGACTGGCCTCCAACTTCTGGGCTCAAGTTACCCCAAGAGATTGGGACTGTAGTCAGATGCCACCGTGCTCAGCTAATTTCCCTTAGCTAGTGCATATCTTTGGAGGTTATTGGCACACAAGGTTAAGGTGATTGTTGGGTGTCTTGCTTAGGAGCCCACACCTGAAAGGGTCTTAGGTCCTGAGTCTGGGGGCCCAAACAAAACAAAAACCAAAAAGAAAAACTCTGCTGCCTAGAGTCTCTGCTGGCAGCTTGCTGGGTTTTGTTTTGAAAGACTTTATTTTATTTTTAATTTTGTGTATGTAGGTACATGAGTGCAGGTGTCCAAGGAGGCGTAGGCATCTGCTCCCCTGACACTGGAGTTACAGGCAATGATAAGCTAGAAACTGAACTTGAGTCCTCTGCAGGAGCAGTGTCTGCTCTTAGCTGCAGAGCCATCTCTTTAGCTCTAGCAATAAACAGATGCCTAAATATTTTGAAGCCTGTGCATGAAATCTAAATGAGTTAATGTCCCATTGATTTTGTTGTTCGTGTTCACAGATTCATCTGTTTGTAGCTGGGACTTGGCACCTGAAGCTTTTCCTCTCTTGCCATTTGTAACAGCCCACAGCTCACTGGGTCTGGTCCTAGTGTTGCTTTCAATATGCTGCGACGAAAACCAACGCGCCTGGAGCTCAAGCTCGATGACATTGAAGAGTTTGAGAGCATTCGGAAGGACTTGGAGGTAAGAGCTCACTGTGTGGGGCTGGAGAGGTGGCTCAGAGTTAAGAGCACTGGCTGTTCTTCCACAGGTCCTGAGTTCAATTCCCAGCAACCACATGGTGGCTCATGACCATCTGTAATGAGATCTGGTGCCCTCTTCTGGTGGGCAGGCACACATGCAGGCAGAACATTGTACACATAAATAAGTAAATAAAATCTTAAAAAAAGAAAAAAAAAAGAATTCACTTTGGCTTCTTAGGGGACATTTCAGACAATAATCACTTTCTGAGCCACAGACTCTACCAGCAGCTTATTTGAAATCTCTTTGGATGCTTCACAGGCACCTCAAAACAAAGATGAATTTCCTGTGCCTGTCCTAGCAAAGAACTTGGTAGCCTGAAATAACAGAAAATGATCCTTTTACAGTTTTGGGTTTTTTTTTTTTTTGTTTTTTAGACAAGGTTTCTCTGTAGCCTTGGACTTGTAGAGCAGGCTGGCCTCGAACTCACAGCCATCTGCCTGCCTGAGTGCTGGGATGACAGGCATGCGCCACCATGCCCAGCTTACAGTTCTTTTTTCTTTTTTTCTTTTTTAAAATAGTACTATTTTATTTATTTATTTTTCATATATTTTGATCATGTTTCTCCATCCTCAATTCCAGATCCTCCCTACCTCCTTACCCACTCAACTTTATGTTCTTTTTCTCTCTCTCTCAAAATCAAAACAAAACAAATTCCCAAAACAAGAAACAGAAAGTCCACAAAAGTACCATTGAGTTAATTTTGTGTTGACCAACTTACTCCTGAGCATGGAGTCTACTCAGGAGTGTGGTTGATACATCAGTGATGTGGGAGATATTGGATAAAACTGATTTTCCCTTTGACAGTGCTGTCGGTTGTAGATAGCTGCTTGGTTAGGGGTGAGACCATGTGTCTCCTTTTCCCTCAGTGCTGGGACCCTGTCTGACTTGAACCTGTGTAGGTCTTGTGTGTGCTGCCGCAGTCTGTCTCTGTGAGTTCATGTGTGTCCTGTTGTGTCTGGATGATGCTGTTTCCTTGCAGTCCTCCCCTCATTCTGGTCCTTACAACCTTCTGGCTCCTCCTCCACATCCCTGAGACTTGATGGGAGGGGTTTGAGGAAGACATCCATTGAGGACCGAGTGCTCTAGTCTCCCACTCTCTACACATTGTCCTGGTGGTCTCTGTGTTAATTCCCATCTAGTGCAAGAAGAAACGTCTCTGATGGGGCTGAGCAAGACACTGATCTATGGGAACGGCAACACATTGTCATCTTATTGCAGTATCCCTTTAGCAGACTTGGCTCTGGGTTCTCCTCGGCCTGTGACCTATGTAGTCTCAGGTTTGTGCTTGCCAGGCCAACATTCTACCAACTAAGCAACATCCCAGCCTGTTAGCATCTGTTTTATCTTAGAGTTACCATTATTCTCTCCCCTCTGTAGTGAGAAGTTTGGTTTCTTTAAAAATACAGAAATATTATAAGAATATGTTTTTGTTTTAATCCCAGGTATGGGATATTGGGCTGCTCCAGCTTGTCCACAGCCCCTGCCTGTGATTTGCCTTGTGCTCTAGCAGGGGCATGGTTTTGCCAGTTGTCGATAGTTCTAGCGATTATGTGATATTTGGAATTCTGGGGATTTTTCAGAGGATATATAAATGCTAGGGCCCTGGGAGTTGCTGGGCTGCTGCTTGTTGGTTGGTTGCTGTTGGTCACAGTTTGTTTAGTAGCACGTGCAAAGAGAAAACAAGAAGAAATTAGATGTCCTGATGGTGAAGAGCAAACTGGCCCCAAGGGTGGAAGAAAAAAGAGCCCACAAAGTGGCCCAAGAGCAGCTGTGCCCTTCAGTGCTAGAGACCAATGAACACCTTGTGCGTATTAGACAGATACTCTGACTGAACATTCACCTGCTCCTTGCAGTCATTTGGTTGTTTATTGTAAAGTCTTTTATATTAGGAGCTTTGGTTTCAGAAATCATCCCCATCTTCTTCACCATAGAATCTAGCCTGCAGTGGAGAGCTATTTCTTTGTTGTTGTTTTGTTGTTGTTGTTGTTGTTTTGTTTGAGACAGGATCCTACTGTCTAGAACCATTATATAGACCAGGCTGGCCTCTGCTTCCTGAGTGATACAATATCACACCTGGCAGCTGTACATATTCCTAAATCTGGCTTTGCCATATATTAGATATCCATTAATAAGAATAACATTTTTGGAGGCAGAGGTAGGTAGATCTCTGTGAGTTCAAGGCCAGCCTGATCTACAGAGCTAGTTCTAGGACAGCCAGGAACTGTTACATAAACTGTGTTGAAAGAAGGAAAGAAACAAAGAAAGAAAAGAGTTCTTCCACACCTTCAGGATGAAGTCCAGATTCCAAGCCTTCAGGATGAAGTCCAGATTCCAAGCCTTCAGGATGAAGTCCAGATTCCTAAGCATGATACATGAGGTCCTTTGTGAGTGGGTCCTTGCTCATCTTTCCACTTTATCTGTCAAGTCTCTTCAATCTCAGCACTATGTATGCTGTTCTCTTTGCCTGATGGGCTCTATCCCTTCATCAGGCTCCCCTCCCCATCTTGACTTGGCCCCTTCCAGCCCCTAGCTGGGTTAAGTCACTTACCACCCTATGCTGACTTCCTATAGGTGCTCCCTGAAGGCTGGATTGGTCTGTTAAGCTCTGGGCTCTTCCCAGAGGGCTCTCTACAAGCCTGTGTGTGTTTGCTGCTCCAGGAGGTACTTTTATGGCAGGGGCTTTACATCTTACATGCCGGCACCAGAGTGTGATTGGCTTTGCAGTGTTCATATGAAGAGATGAAGACTGGTAATGTAGGTCTCTCTCTCTCTCTCTCTCTCTCTCTCTCTCTCTCTCTCTTTCTCTTTCTTCAGCTCAACAGCTTTAGTGTTCCCAAAGTATCACCAGATGTTTTGTTTTGTGTGTGTGTGCATGAGAGGGGGGCAGGTAGAGAGGCAGAGACACCACAACATACAGGAATTAATTTCTCTCCTTTCACCATGTTCATTATTCCTGGCATTGAATTCAAACTCTAAGGCTTGGCGGCAAGTGCCTTTATTCACTAAGTAGTTTTTCCAGTCCACAATTTTTTGTTTTTTTAAGAACTTGTATGGGAGTGGGGGCTGGAGAGATGGCTCAGCGGTTAAGAGCACTGACTGCTCTCCAAGAGGTCCTGAGTTCAATTCCCAGCAACCACATGGTGGTTCACAACCATCTATAATGTGATTGGATGCCCTCTCCTGGCCTGCAGGTGTACATGCAGATAGAGCATTCGTATACATGAAGTAAATAAATCTTGGGGGGAAAAAAAGAGTATTAAAAAAGAAACCCTCGTATTTGTAGTATATTACTAAGGGTGAGGCTTTGCTTCTTTATTTTTTGAGGTAGGGTCTCACTGTAGGCCGGTGTGGTCTGGAACACACTGTGATCTTCTGCTTCAGATTCTTGGGTGCTGGATTCTAGGCGTGCATCATCAGGCCCGGAAGGATGAATTTCAAGTATGGTTTAAACTTTAGTTGTAATTAGTCATAAAATGCTGGCATATTGGACTTTGACTCTGCAGAGTCAGCTCATTGTTGAGTTGGCCTTTCCACCAAAGGTAGTAGGTTTGGTGTCCTTGTAAGCAGCTTAGGCAGGAGGGAGAATCTTGCAATGAATTACAGTGAAAAGAAAAAGTGGCTCTTTCTCTGGCCCTCCCTCCCTCCCTGTCTTAAATATGTAGCTCCGGCTTTCCAATTTCTGCCCCAGCCTCTCAAGTACTAATATTATAATTGTGCACTCCTATGTCTGGTTCTGGTCTTTCTTTAAAACAAAACCAACCAAATAAAACCTTTATGAACGTTTTGACTGCATGTAAGTGTCTGTGCCATATGTATGCGGTATCCATGGGAGGCCAGAAGAGGGCGTCAGAACCCCTGGAACCGGAGTTACAGAAGGTTGTGAGCAGCCATGTGGATGCTGGGAACTGAATGTGGGGCCTTCACAAGAGCAGCCAGTGCTCTTTCTTAACTGTTGAGTCATCTTCCCATTTCCACTTCTTGGATTTCATTTTTACTAAAGTTTGTTTCCGCCTCCATAACTGTAGATCCTGGAACAGGTGGTAGTTGTTCATGGCATGAAGCTTTTTTTCCCCTGACAGTCTCTCTGTGTAGCCTTAGCTGTCCTGGACTCTTTGTAGACCAGGCTGGCCTTGAACTTGCAGAGATCCACCTGCCTCCTTGAGTGCTAGAATTACAGGCGTGCCACCACTCTTAGCATGAAACTTTTAAAATGGTTTTATTCCAGGTGAGTATTTTCAGAGATTCCCTTGCTTCTTAGAAGTTTTCATAAAGATTTTTAGGGTGCACTTCTTAATGTCACTTCTTTGTAGTGTTGACTAACTAGAGAGTAACAGGAAGTTCAGTACATACATGCACATAATTTTATTTATTGTTGTGTATGTGGTAATGGGTAAGTGAGGGTGTTTATGTTCCATGATGCATGTGTGGAGGTCAGAGGACAATGTTCTGGAGTTGGTTCTCTCCTTCTGCCTTGTTCAGCAGGGTCTCTTCCTGTTTCTGTTGTGGACTGCAGGCTAGCTTGCCCACAGCTTCTAGGCCATCTTCCTAGATTGCTGTTAGCAGGTGCTGGCATTACAGCTCTCTACCACCATGTCTGGTTTTGTTTTGTTTGTTTTTTAAAACTCATGGGATCTGGGGATTGAACTCTGATTGTCATGCTTGGGCGGCCACCTTACTGGCCAAGTTCCCTATTACATTTGTTATTTAAAGGTAACCATGGGAAATGTCATATTTGAGTGCATTTTAGATACTGGATTTTGGCTTAGGGATGCTTGAGCTTTGTAACCAATGCATAATGTTCCAAAATTGGGAAAAAATTGAGCCCCAAATACTTCAGGCCCCAAGCACGTCAGAGAAAGGATCCTAGGCCCAGCCTTATTGCATTGACTAAAATACACTGATGCTGGGATTTGGGGGGTGGGGGCGTCACACTTCATCAGTAGGTGGTATGGAATTACTAACATTATTTCAGTGATCAGAGCAGCTAAGCTGTGCTCCCAGTAAAGAACTACAGATAAAGCATCTACTGTTTTTAGAAAGTTATTGTCATCTAATACCATCTTTATAGTCAGGCAGTGGTGGCTGTGGGAATTCTGGGGCCACTTGTAACTTAGAACCAAACCTCTTTTGTGAAAGAAGGAAGCCTAATTCCTCCTCTGTATTCCACATGCAGCTTGGACTGGAAAGGTTGAGTCCAGTCTCCAAATGGCCATAAAATCAGTCTGGTCTCTTCATTGTAGCCACCACAGGAGGAATAAGGGTTGTGAATCAGAGAAAGCAAGCCATGATGGGTGGAACCTCATTGGCCTGAACTTTGAAGGTACAGATGAGAGCGTATAGGAGAAGTGCAGTACACTCACAAATAGTCTGGTCTCTAGAAAGCCCCAAAGAAAATGTTCATGGATCATGGTCTTGTTCCGATATCAGCATTTGCTTACTCATGCAAAGCTGATAGGCATGGAGTGGAACCACAGAGCCCTTTGTGGAGAGGATCCTGTATGCCTTGTGCACTTCAACAGTGGGGAAGATTTTTGTTGGTGATAGTAAAAAATATTCAGATGCATATACTTTAAGAGACTGTTTTGAACTGTACAGCAGGGTTGAAAGTAGTTGTGAAACAGTGGAAGAGAAAGGATTTGTAAATTGTACCAGTTATTCTACATTCGATTCAGAAAAAAAATTATTCATTGGCATCATTTTGACATGGAAAAGGTCCTTTTTGAATAGATGCACCCCACTGGATAACAAGGAGGCCATGGAGGTGGATCTGGTGACTTCTCTAGGTTGTGAAGGAAACTTTGCAAGTGCTGGAAGTAACTTTGGTCATGGTGGCAACTTTGGTAGAAGGCTGTAGTGTCAGAGGCGGCGGCAGCAGAGGTTGTTACAGAGCAGGCTGTGGTGGCTGCATGGATTTACAAACAGGATCAGGATGGGTACCCTAAGGTAGATATGGTAGTGGTTGAATATATGGTGGCTACAATGGAGGGCATTTGCAAATGGTGTGGTTACAGTGGTGGTGAGAACTATCATGGCTTTGGAGGTCAGTCAAATTATAGAGCCACTAGCTAAGCGGTTTTAGTGAAGGGAACTCAGGCAGGTGTGGTGGAGAGGCAGCCTGAGTCTGTTGTTCTTGAGGTAAGGTTTCACCATGTAGCCCAGGTAGGCCTTGAACTTTTACTAGGCCAGTAGCCAACTTCTGTTTTGTGTGGGGTTTTCAGACAAGGTTTCTCTGTGTAGCTCTGGCTGTCTTGGAACTTACTCTGTAGACCAGGCTGGCCTCCAACACAGAGGTCTGCCTGCCTCTGCCTCCCTGGCATCACAGTCGGCAAGTAGCAGAGTTCTAAACACAGCAAAGAAGGGGCTTCCATTCTTAGGGAAGAGAGTTGTCAGGAGAGCTATAGGTTACTTAGGGACAGTCCAGCCAAATCCCTTAAAGAAACTCTAGGAAATCAGTCACAGAGGGAGTGACACCCATAACCGGAAGGTTTCTCTAGCACAAGCAGGAAACCGTTCTTGCTTACGAGGTCCTCAGCCACTAGTTGCAACAAGTGTGGCAACTGTTGAAGCAATGTAGTGTTACCTGGATTGTCATCTAGGCCCTCTACTGCTGTAGATTTCTTTCTTTTCTTTTTCCTTTTTTTTTCTTTTTCTTTTTTTTGAGGCAGGGTTTCTCTGTGTAGCCCTGGGTATCCTGGAACTTAATCTGTAGACTAGGCTGGCCTCTAACTCACAGAGACCCATCTGCCTCTGCCTCCCAACTGCTGGGATTAAAGGCGTGGGCCACTACCTCCTGGCTATAGATTTTCTTTTCACTGCATTTGATTTATTACTTGGTGAGTTGTACTAGTAGTATCAAGAATAAAAGGAAAAATTTAAAAATCAAAAGAAATCCAAAAACCAAATGGGCTGGGATAGTTTGGTGGTAGGTTGTTTGCCTACCACTCATGAGACCTTGGATTCAGTTCCTAAAATCACCAATAGATAATTTACAAATTTTAAAATCCAAAAGACCTACTGACAAGTTAGCAAAATCTCTCATGTTACCATAGTTACGCAGAGCCAGTCATTCAGGCTGTAGGTTTTTGGTGACTACTAGTCATTTCCCCGTTCTCATTAGTAATACTTTGCTGAAACACCTTTTGTTGCCCTGTGTCCGCTATCTCCAATCGCAGGTTGCTGCCGGGCCTTCATACTGTACTCTAAATTCCTCACCCCTTTTGTGCGTCTCCTTGGCTTTGTGGGCTTCCCCCATTGTAACCCTTCTATGCTATAATCACAAGTCGGCATGCCCGTCCGCCTTCTAGACTGTGACATCCTGGAACGTAGGGTTACATCTAAGGTTGCACGTTTGTATCCTTCTTGTAACTATCCTAAACTTGAGATATCAGCTTACTTTTTATTAGCTCCTAACCCTGTCCCTTTCCCAGTACCTAGTATACCTGGTATACTAAACATTCGCTAGTTGAAAGAATGTTGTGCTAAATATTTTTTTTTAAAAATATTTTCAGACCCGTAAGAAACAGAAGGAAGATGTGGAGGCTGTGGGAACCAGTGATGGAGAAGGAGCCGCGGGGCTCAATAGTGACCCCAAGAGCCGGGAACAAATGATCAATGATCGAATTGGTTATAAACCCCAGCTCAAGCCCAACAATCGCACATCTCAGTTTGGAAACTTTGAATTTTAGAGATGGATTCTCTCGCATGCCAGACCACTGGGATGGAATACAATGATGGTAGAAAAACATCCAGATTTAGAGAATTACGTGTGTACACCTAGCAGAGTATTTTCTGTCTCCTGAAGGGAGAAATAACTTCTTCGTGAAATGATTGCTGTTCAACCTTTCTGATAAGCTGGAAGCCAAATTCTGGCTTGTTCCTGGAAAATTGGGCTGTGGGAAGCATACCTGATTTTTGTTTTTAAAAACCAATATATTTTTGGAAAAATGTGAGACATCTTTAAGGCAGTAGCCCTGCTAACCCCCAGCGTTGACAGATAACAGCTACCAGAGTGACATCATTCTCCTTGTCTTTACCAGAAACCCCAGACCTAGAACATTTGCGTTGATCCCTTGGACTTTCACTTACCTCGCTCATTCAGTATTTGGCGGCTGCTGACCATGCTTCGAGCAACAGAGATCCCAAATGGCAGTGCTGTCAGTTGTAATCCACCTCTTGGGAGGCTAAGGTGGAGTCTCATGAGTTGGGAGGCTAGAGGGGAAACCCTCTCTCAAAATGTCAAAAAACCAAGCCAAACCAAGACGAAGACCCCTGCCCTCGTGGAGACTGTCAAGAGTCAAATCCACTTACAGGAAGGCGTCAGCAGCGAGGGAGATGGGAGCAGCTGAGCAGGAGGCATTCATTCTCTTCCTCGCTTGGGACTGTCTAAGAACTCTGTGCAGCAGGAACCCAGCCGAGAGCCACTCTGGATACTTTTGCACATGCCCCATTTTTAACATAAAATCCAGGGACAGATCCACCAGCTGTGGAAGCCAGGACATCTGGAATCAAGTTTCAGAGACTCCTTAGCTGGGTTCTACCCGGGTTTTTGGATAGTTCGTGAGTGCTGTGTACGGGAAGGTGGAGATGGGGGGGGGGATGCGTAGCTTCCTCTTCCTGCTCCAAGCTTTTCTACAAAACCTTTATTCCAGTTTTATTAATGACTCCTAAGTCCTGTTATCTTACTGTGTTAGAAAACAATAAAACCCCCAAAACACAGGCTGTAGATAGGAGACTCGTGTTACTGCCGCCTGGAGAGCCTTACAGAAGGGCAAAGGCGAGGAAAGCCGCCTGCTTCCGTGCTCCACGCAGCTCCCCAGCAGGACTTCCTACAGCTGTGCTCATGTCTTGCCTTTTGTACTAATAGCTGACATGCAGGGGGCTGTGTAAGGCTGTGCTGAGTGATTCCTGCAGACTCCCCGTAATTCCCGAGGGCACACCATCCTGAGTTTGTAGAAGTGAGCAAGAGCTCAGCCATGAAGTGGTAGGAGATTTGAACGCAGTCTGCTTAACCAAGCCCATGTTTCTAAATGGTCTTAACTACGTTGCTTTCAGTGTTCTTGGCTGAGTCTTTAAGAAAGCAGTGCGTGGGGGAGAGAAAATTTTCTATTTTTAGGTTTCCAAGAATTTCCATGCTGTCTTATTAACAGAATGAGATGATTATTCATCAGCAGACCAGGACTTACTGGAATTGCTGATTATTTTTTTGGGTACATCTGTGTTATTTATGTCAATTCTGTGTCCCTCAGGATCTGTTCATTTCTGGATTACCAACAGCCAGGAGGTTAATCAGGTGCTTGTAAAGACATTGGCCTTACTCAGAAGAGTGAGTGACCTTTCATTTTCTTGAAGCCTTCAGGGATAATATAATCAGCAGAGAGTAAAAATGTAATATGGCTCGGATGCCTGTCTGGTGTCGGGTGCCTTATCTGTATTGCTCTTAAATAAGTCTAGTATTCCTTTATGTGTATGTACGTGTGTGCACATGCTAGGCATGCCAGGGATTGAACCCAGAGCTTAGAAAGGCACACTAGGTAAGCACCCAACCACTGGGCTATACCCATAGCCATTTGCTTTGGCAACAGTGCCTCTCACTGTATTAGAATCCCAGGCCAGACATTGCTCACTATGCAGCCCTTGTTATCTCCATCTTCATAGCTGGTTCTGAGCTCTCTGCCACTACAGGGAGAGACAGACATGTTGTGGAGCATCTATAAGCACAAACCCAGGTGCTGGGATTCCATTTTGTTTCCTCAGAGTTATAGACCAGGTTGCTAGACTCCAGGACAACAGAGGGCTTCTGGTGGGGCACAGGTGCCACCTGCGTGTGCCCCTCATCACTTCTCCTATATCCCGAGTGGCACATTTCCTTCTCCCTGCCACAGAGAATCAGAGATAGACTGACTGGTGCTGGGGCCTGAACTCTCAGACCCTGTCATGCTGCTGCCTGTATTTTTATGGTATTAATAACTCTTAATAAACTTCTTTCCCAGAAGTAAAATCTGCCTTTGTTCCCTTGAGCCCCCAAACTGAAGACCTGTCATTAGGTAGTCCAGGTCTTTTCTCATGATCCTCCTGTCTCAACCTGCCAAATACTGGAATGACAGGCACGTGTCACAACACTTAACTATCATCAACTGCCTTTTTATAAACAAGAAACCGAAGGCTTAGGTGAAGGAGAGAAACCTGTTCTTTAGGATCCCAAGTGTGGGATCGGAACGGTCTCTTGAGAGAACAGGTGATGTTAATTCTCTAGAAGAGCAGCCACCTCGTGCAGGAGCCTAATTGCTGCCAGCTGAAAAGATCCCGTGAACAGACTCTGGGAGGAGATACATAAATGAGCCCAGAACTGGCGGTGGCGCGGATTGGAGACTTGGGATAGATTTGGCTGTTCTTCACTGCCCTTCAAGACGCTCTTAGAGAAAACCGCTTGAGGGAAGGCTTCAGAGCTCCGGCTCCTGCTGAGGATCTGGGGTCTAGTTACCCCAAGTTCCAGTGGAAGAAATCCTACGGCTCCAACCGGAGAATCATTCCTCGGAACTGATATCCTTAAGGTTTTGTTATTGTGTCCATTAATCCTCATTTCCTACTGTTTTGGTTAATCAGGTTATAATTGACGTAGGCTCAGTCACTAAGTTGTTAATAAAATATTTTGGTTTAAAAAATTGAGTCTACACTTAGGTCTGGTTAGAATAGCTGTTCCTAAGTCAGGTTTGAGTCCACTGTCCCCAAAGGCCATGTTTCTTACAGCATACTGAAAGATTGCAGGAGTGGTGAATGCTGATGCCCTATGGGGACAGTAGCAAGACTAATTCCAGCAACAGTTTGCCACTACTACAGCCATAGGCAAAGTCTAGCAGTGAACTTCTGGAAGCCCAGTGCTTCTGCCTAGTGGCATGAATACAGGGATTGTGAATTATCAATGGAAGGAGGCAAAAGTTAGCTTTTGAACTCAAGAATCTTTCCTATACTGAAAACTTGCAGCTTCATGAAGACCCTATGTCCTGTGCACAAGGTCATGATGATCTAGCAGGCACTAGCTGAGCTTTTTAAGGGGTGAGATGGGAACAAGGCCATGCCATCTAAGGGACTGACATCCTAGAACTGATGCTAATGGCCAATCTCCAGAGACTGCAAAGAGACCAGCTTATTTGGGCACTACTTTGTGTAGAGAGACATGCATAGAATCACAAAATCAAGGTATTTATTTTTCTCTTTCACACAACAGTGAGAACATTCCCATTGCAGCAACCCTGCTCTCCGGGAGCTTACAGTCTCTGAAACAGTCAACATGAATGTAGACCCAGTGATTAAGGCATTACATCAAATGCAGACTTGTCATTTAGGTGCATCTTCTGAAGTGGCTGGAAAGGGTAGGCTCAAGATTAAATGACATGATGTAATCCCTGCTGCACTTTCCTGATTCTAATATGGAACCCAAGCCCATGGCCTGAAAGGGAGTTTGAGACAGACAAGCCTACCATAGGAGTAGTAAAGAAACTTTTTGATTGATGTGAGGAGGTTCCATATGTGGGCAATGGGGCGTTGAGTGTTCCTCCATCCTGGACTGGAGTGAGTACCTGGGATCTGTAGCTCTAGGGAAGACAATCCTTTACCCAGCTGTATAGTGGAGCAATTGCTTCTTGAAGCAAAGTTAAGACCTCTACCTGGTTTGTAAATACCAACTTCTAATTAGATAATTATAACAACAGCAGTGCCTTATGCATCAGGAAGCTGAGAGGGATTTTAAATACTAAGCTACCTGGAATAAAAGGCAGAAAGGGAAAAGTAAGGAGGAGCTAAAGAAATTCAGATGTAGTCTTCCCACAGAAGGAGACATTTAGATAAACGTAAAGGCTGGCATTAAAGTTCAGGAGGGTGGGATTTAAGCTGACCTCTGGTCTGCACTAACCACATTCTCTAGCAAGCTAGGTCAGGGATATCCAGCCTAGGTTTTGCAGTAGACTATGTCTGACCTGAAGCTACGCTGAAGAACCATGTCAAAGTGAGGTTTCTCTTGGTTTCAGATTCATAGCACCGTGTCCTAACTGGCCTTGGTTCTCACCTCAACGATAAGGTCCCATTTCTGATAGTTTATGCTTTATTTTTAGCGCCTTGGTTCTTCTCGCCTTAACGATTAAGGTCTTGTTTCAGATAGTTTATGCTTTACTTTTAGGGTTAAACACAGGGCCTGGCATATGTTAGGTAAGTGATCTACATCTGAGCTGCATCTTGGCCCCTGGAAGGTGTTTTATAGCAGCTCACCTGGAGATAGCTAGAGAGCACCAGGGTCACCATTAAATGGTTTCTGTATTCCCCTGGGTTTTATTATTCCTTGGCTTCTCAGACCACAGCAGGCTATTTGCACCTTAATGTTGGGCTCTGTCAGTACCTGTCATTTCACTGTGCAGTGCTAAAAACCAGCACAGCAGGATGAAGTAAGAGAAAAGCAAAGCTCTAAAGTTGATTTCTTAGATTTTTAGCCTCCATCCAGTAAGCTTAAAACCCCTCTTGGTTCAATGCCACCAAAGTACACATTCTTTGTTCTCCAATATTTAAGTGGCACTCACAGAGAAAGTACAAATGTCAAAGCAGCAATTCTAGGCCAACAAGATAGCAGTTTGTTTCTTCTGCTTTGAGGCACAACTGGATCTAGCACCAAAGAGGGCAGAGCTTAACAGACCAGCATAGGAAGAATCACTTTAAAGAGGTAGTTGGGGAACAAGCCTGCATATAGAAAGACTAAAGATTGACAGAACACCCAGTGGGATTCTTCATTGGGAAAAGGGGGTTTGGTCTCTATGTAAATCCCCATAAACAATAAAGGTTGTCAAGCAGAGGATGGAGACCTACATAGCACACACTGAGACCAATCTGGCTATTAACAGACCATCCCCAAGTCTTTCCAGAATGCTGGGTTTTTGTCTTTATAGCCTTTTGATTGGCTGACTCAAACTGCAGATCAAAGGTCTCTTGGCTTTCAAATGACTTCCAAAAAACCTCAAATCTTTAAACGTCGGGACTAGACACTTCATATATATTGATAAGTGTACTTTGGCTGTAGCCCTACACAAGCTTGTGTGTGGGTACACATAAACGCATTTGGAGCTGAATAGATGTTTGTGGAATGATTAAGTATCGGCCAGCAGCATTTAGATGTGACGTGTGCCCAAGACATACCACCTGTCAACCAGCAAGTCAGCTGCTCATGCCTTAGCCAGGCAGCCCCACCCTCTGTCCCTTCTCCATGCAACTTTGCTAGTTTAATGCAGAGACTCTCGGGGTAATCTCTGAATTGTCAGTAGAAATATCACCTAGGAACTTAGAAATGCCAGGCTTGGCGGCTCTGGGGTGAGGCCCGCCTCGTAGTGTCTTAGCAGGTCCTCTAGGCGATTCTGAAGCACTCGAAAGTATGAAGTCATTGGTTTCAAGAAACACAAACAATAATAGGAATAAAAACACAAACTCTTGTTCAGTTGGGATAAACTAAGGTCAAATTAAAATACCAATGGTTTTATTTAACAATCTCTATTTCTATTGTCTTAAGATAATTGCCCTGTTTTTGTTTTGATTGGCAACTTCTTTCTAGTGAAAGTGTTAAGTGGGAACACAAGTTGGTGAGTGAGCAAGAATACCTGCTCCACGAACTCTAGGCCTGTCTGCATTAGCCCCTGACCACTCGCTACACACTACAAGAATCACCCTGGAACACATCACACCTAGAGAAAGGCACAACGTGTTTCCCACTCACTGAGTTAAGACTGGAGCTTATTTTCTAGTGTGAAATTTACATCCCGGTTGGGTGAGAAGTCCCTAATTGCCATCAATCTTGTTTGAAGTTAAAATCCCTTTCCATCCCTGAACCAGAACCCCACCCACCAAATACACATATTATCCTTTTAAAACAAAAATGCGCAACCCTCCCTCCCAAACAGAAAAGTAAAAAGAAGCAGACAACCAAGTCATTAACTAGGAAGCTACCTGGATTAGACAAGGCTCAGGGTGATGAGGGAGAAGACATCTCACAGGCAGCTTCTCAAGAGAAAAGTCAATTTCATCTTACTAGAAAAAACCACTACTCAGAGACTGTCAACTAGGCCTCTACTCAGCAGGTGTGTATTTATCAAGAGACAGGACAGAGAAGGGATGACTGGAGATGGGATCCTATCTTCCGGTCCCAAACGCTTCCTACAGCAATTGATAAGGCCACATGTGGAGTCTGACGTTAATGGCAATGCTCTGTGATGTCCACTACCACTGCCTTCTTCCAGCTGAAGAGAAAGTATCCTGTCCCCGCCCCTGCTGCTACCGCAATGCACAGGTAGCCATTGTAGGTCATGAAGATGAGCATGAGGAAGTAGCTGATGACCACCTGGATGATGTGCAGCACTGTCTGCAGGAGGTGGGGGAAGCTCAGCATCTGCTGTCTGGGGAGTAAACAGAGACAGGGAAGTCAGACCTGGGAGTCTGCAGCTCAGGAGAACAGCTGTAGCTGTTAGCACTGCCTCAAGTGGACTGCATCACAGCTATCCTGGAAACTCAGGAGTGTATGTGTGTATCACACATCAAAATAAAACTGCTGATTTTTCTTGTGGCAGGGTCTCATGAGCCCAAGCGGGTCTCAAACTACTGTGCAGCCAAGGATGGCCTTGAATTCTGATCCTTCAGCCTTCTCCAAGTGCTGGGATCATAGGCATACATCATGTCTAGCTAGATTTAACTTAAAAAAATTATTGTTATTATTTTTTAAGTAATTTATTCAGATTACATCCCAATTATTATCCCATCACTTGTATCTTCCCTCTTTTGCCCTATTCCCCTCTCCTAGGCCTGTGTCAGAAGAGGACCTCCTCCCCTACCGTATAATCATAGCCTATCAGGTCTCATCTGGGTAGCCTGCTTCCCCTTCTGGATGCCACCAGGCCTCCCAACCAAGGAGAAGTGGTCAAATAGGGGGCACCAGAGTTTATGTCCGAGTCAGTCCTCACTTTCCCCACAACCGCGGAGAATGCCCTGTCCACTGGCTAGATCTGATCAGGGATTCTAGGTTTCCTGCATGCACTGACCTTGTTGACCTTGTTTGGTATAGCAGTTTGTTAGATTTAACTCCCTCCCCTACCCCAAGACAGGGTTTCTCTGTGTAGCCTTGGCTGTCCTAGACTCAACTTTGTAGATAAGGCTGTCCTCGAACTCACAGCAATCTGCCTACCTCTGCCTCCCAAGTGCTTGGATTAAAGGCGCGCACCACATGCCCGGCTTGTTCCATTTTCTTTTTTTTCTTTTTTTCTTTTTTTTTTTTAAAGCACCATCTTGATTGTACTTTATTTTTTTTTTTTAATTTTTTTCCCTCCTTTATTAATTTATTCTTGTTACATCTCAATGGTTATCCCATCCCTTGTATCCTCCCATTCTTCCCTCCCTCCCAATTTCCCCTTATTCCCCTCCCCTATGACTGTTCCTGAGGGGGATTACCTCCCCCTCTATATGCTCATAGGGTATTGTTCCATTTTCTTACCCAACAGTTTTGTGTGTCTCCATAAGGATGGTTCCATTTGGTCCTGGGACAGGCATGGAATTGTAGCGGATGCTGACTTGAGATTTTCGTAGCAGACCCTCTCGGGCTATCTTGAGTCCTTCATAGAACATTGCTAGTAAAAACACTGCCACGAAAGCTCCAGCCATCTCTGAGAAAAAGGACAGGAAAGGATAGAGGAGAGGAGAGGAGGGAAGAGGAAGAGATAATGGTACAATCAAAACTGTTGGTGAGCATGCTGTTGGGCACAGAGGCGCAGGCCTGTGATCCCAGTGCTCAGGAAGCTGAGGCAGAAAACTATGAATACACAGTCAGCCTGAGATCATGGCAAGAAACTGTCTCAAAACAAACAAAACAGAGGATTGGTCTCAGTCTGTGAACACACCAAATGGTTGCCCTTTCACCCACTCAACAGAGCAGAGATGTTAATAACAACAACAACGATCATGGCTTCTGCTCATAAGCATATTTACTTTCTGATTACACCCAAACATGTTATATAGAATACTGAAAGAAGGAATAGTCACGTGTTTTGTTGTATAGCCCAGGTTGATACTGACCTCCTGGAGACTCTCCTGCTGCAGCCTCCTGAGCACTAGGATTACAGGTGCGCACCATCACACCCAGCTAAAGCAACCGGTTTTTAAAATACTGCCTATATATTTTGAATAGGCATTTAAAGATATATATCTATATCTATATATATATAGATATATATATATATATAGCAAAGAATTGTTAAGATGAATTTATTTATAAAACTAATTTAAATTTAACATACTACTTGAACTGAATCCTTTCCCAAAAGCAAATTGGTTTATTTCAGAAATAAGTTTGGTTCTTAAAGCAGGTTTAAGTGGCCATTAAACTCATGCTATTGCAATTTAAATGTAAATCATACCAATACATGATAGACACAAAAAGATAAGTGACAGCTACCTTGAAATGAAGAGTGATTCTACGATATGTGCAGCATCAGGAACATGGAAAGCAGAGTTTGATGCAGCAGAGAAAACACGAGTTTAGAGACTTCTAGACACTATAGTCTCTGTTTTAGCTCTATGTGATTAGGGCAAGCCATTTCTACTGTATGAGGTTTATTTATCTCTAAACAGGCAGCTATGAGATCAACATGCCCCCCCCCCCCCTTTGGAGGCTAGCCTAGAGTGTCTATGTAGTTCTGGTTATTCTTGAGCTCTTTATGTAGCCCAGGCTGGCCTTAAACTCACAAAAATCCTCCTGCTCTACCTCTCAACAGCTGGAGTTAAAGATGTGTGCTCCTATACCTGCCAATATCAACCGTTTTTAACCTAGAGTTACTCTGTGCTATATGAATGTGCTTACTTAGGCCTAGGACCAGTAACTTAGCAAACAAGAAAAAAATATTACAAAAGATCTTCAACTGGCATTTTAATTATTTTTCAGTGCTCCAAAATGCACACATTAATAAAAGGAAGCTCACTGAGCATGGTAGCGCTCACCTTTAATCCCAGCACTTGGGAGGCAGAGGCAGGTGGATCGCTGTGAGTTCAAGGCTAACCTGATCTACAACTACAAAGCGAGTCTAGGACAGCCAAGGCTACACAGAGAAACCCTGCCTCAAAAAACAAACAAACAAACAAACCAAAAAAAAAAAAAAGTAAAGGAAGCTCACTGGGGAATCCAAAATTTATGTATCCCACCTTTTGATTAGGGACTGGGGATGGTGATGGTTACGTGGCACTACCATACTGACCCAGTGATAGGACAGAAGGAGGTGCTAGGTTTCCTAACAGATGTCGTTGTCAAATATCTCTCGTCGTCATCTTGAATTATCTGATGGTTACTCACCTCCAGGTGTGTTGATTACCAAACCAGAAAACAATAGATCCACATTCTTAAAGCCGAAGTAGAAGGTCATAGGCTGCCAGAGAACAAGCAAGTCAGTTAGAGGAGACTGACAAGCTACTGGGCTCAGGGCAGGGCTAGATGAGAGGAAAGCGTGAGGCAGTGGGGGCGTGAGTACCTCGGCACTAAGAGCTCCCACCCTGGCCTCCCCGCCTCATGTCTTTTTCTCTTTTCTACATGAATCACAAACACTGGGATTTAACCCAGGAAAGGATGGATTTCAAAAGAAAAGAATAGAGATGAAAAGAATTCTAGAAAGTCCTGGAGCTAGTGTCACTCTAAGAACCTTGCCCTGTGAATGTAGGTAAATCACTAGACTTGCCTGGGGTGTGTGTGTGTGCGTTGGTTTCCCTCTTGGGTAACCTCCCGTGCTAAAACTCCATGTCTCTATTACCCAAGTGTGTGGGCCAGGGCCCGGGCTGTCTCTGTGAGACTTACCATCATCATCATGCTGTCTCCTCCACCGTGGGAGTGTGAGGCCGAGGTGGTCAGGTGATGGTGAGGCGGCATGGTACTGTTGTTGTCCATGTGGCTCATCCCCATATGGTTCATCCCCATATGGTTCATCCCCATATGGTTGGAAGGATCCAGTTTTCCAGAGAAAGATGAGAGTCAGCAGAAAAGTCTTTTCAAGAAAAGCAATTATATATATTAAGAATATAATATTTTCTTGAAAAATACTTTGTTTATACAGAATTTTGCCCAATGAACAAATGCTCTCCTAGATGCAGAGTTCCTTCTTGACTCTGCAGAATTACTCCTCTAAGACACAGGTTTAATGTGTATTCAACTTAAATATAAGGTAAGCAGCCTCTTCAGATGGCAGGAAATGGTTTGTAATAATGTGTAAGTGGAAGCCATTAACAAAATGTAATTGCTCTAAGGCTTTCTAATCATAAACACCAGTAGATAGAAAGCCAGGACTTCAGGTAATTCTCCTAATTGGGATGGTCTGTTTTTAACCAGGATGTTCAGATTCCACTTAAGACTTAGAGGGCAATCAGCCTTGAGCTCATTTAACTCTGGAGAAAGGTCTGTTGCTGCCTCAGGCAAGGAGTGTGCCGAGACTTCAGTCCCACCAGGACATTCGAGTTAAGACGATGGAAAACAGGGTATAAATTGGATGGTCTGCATTAAATTAGGTTTGGACACTGCACATTGTCTTGTATCTGACACCACATTAAAGCAGAAGTCAACATGAGTCAAGGGGCAGTCACTCCCATAGCTACTGTGTGGGCAGGGACTGGCAAGCTGGGCTATGTGCAGGGTTTTCATAAAACCTGTCCCTTCTTTTTCTTTTTGGGTTTTTGTAGCCCTGGCTGTCCTGGAACTAGCTCTGCAGACAGGCTGTAGACTCAAAGAGCCATCTGACTCTGCTGGGCTTATAGGCTGCGCCTCCCCCCTCCACAAGCCAAAGCCCTGTCTTTTCTAAGTTTCATTTATTTTTATGTGTAAGAGTATTCTGGCTGCATGTATGAATGTGATTACTTGTGTGCAGTGCCCAAGGAGGCTGGAGGAGGGTGCTGGATCCCCTCGAACTGGAATTATGGATTTATGTGAGCTACCAGGTAGGGTGCAGGGAATGGAGCCTGAGCCTTTTGCAAAACAGCAAGTTTGCTTAACCTCTGAGCCATCTGTCCAGCTCCTGAAATCTTTTTATGTGTCCCTCAATTCCAATATGCAAAAGAAATTCAAAATAGGACCTGCAATCTCAGCACTCCGGAGGTTGAGGGAGAAAAATTCAGAGTTTGAGTGAGGCAAGCCTGGGCTACATAGTGAGACCCTGTCTCAGAAAAGGAAAAAGAATTCCCAATTACGTATCCATGGACTTGATTCTGAGTGTGCTTCTGATTACTCATTTGATCAAGCTCCTATCACGGGCCAAAGTCGAGCTAAGTACTTGCAGTTCTACAGAAAGAAACCGAAGAACCTGATAAGGAGAGAAGCAGTGAAGTAAACAGAATAATTCCATGATGTAATCAGCGCTATGGAGGAGACAAGCAGGAGCACGACATCGCTGACGTGTGGGGAAGAGATGCACCTCAAGTAGAAAGTTGTGGCTAACTGAAGACACAAATGTGCAGCGACCCCTCCCTCAACTCCTACCCCGTGACTCTATGACAGCAGGCTTACCAAATAGGCACAATTCCATCACAGGCAAAATCAAAGTTCCACTTCCAACTTCAGTAACTGCCATGCTAGACCCTACGTTATCATTATAGAGGATCACCTAGTCTCTTAACACCACTGTTATGGTATTAAGCGGTTTTGCTCATGAAAAGTTTATAATAAACAACAAATAACAGAATATATAATAGCCCACAAGTGTCGACAATGAGACAATTAGCCAGCAGTCAGCAGTTCATGATGGAATGGTGGGATTACTGGTTATAACCTATGATTCTGAACCACCAAATGAAGGAGCCAAAATGACTAGGAAAGGCTCACAAACATCAAGTAACAAATTTTGTTCTCCAGTGCAAGGCTGGAAAATGGTAACATTAGAAAAGCATCAAAGATAATTTCATTCCATATTATCAACAGGAATCCAGGCCATTTTATTGGGCGCTGCCACTTCTAAGAGGCTGAGGGAGATAAAGAAGTGAACCAGATAGTCTTTCCTTAGAGATGAAACAGTCAAAGAGGAAGATGACCAAACACTTCATGACATGTACTCTTTAAAGCAGGAACACGGCACCACAAACAACTTGAGCTCCATACCTTCGGTTTTATGACAACACTGTTTTTAGTAACAATATTTAAAGCCCTGGAGGTTTCCTTTTGTTGAAGCTCCATGTGCCAATTTGAGAGAGACATAAAAAATAAACTCAGCTGGGTGGTGGTGGCACACACCTCTAATCCCAGCACTTGGGAGGCAGAGGCAGGCAGATCACTGTGAGTTCAAGGCCAGCCTGGTCTGCAAAGCGAGTCCAGGACAGTCAAGGCTACATAGAGAAACCCTGTCTTGAAAAACCAACCAACAACCAAACAAACAAAACTCTTGAGACAGCTCAGTGACCCAGGAATTCGTATGTTCAAAACTCAAGAAAAGCTTTAAACTATGCACCTTCTCTGCTCGGTCATGCATGTAGAATGCATTCTACATTCAAAGGCACTAGATAGCAGGAAAACAATCTGCTTGGATTTATTTATTTATTTTATTTATTTATTTATTGTAGTGGACAATGGACTTCTGGAATGGGAACCTTCTGCAAGGATAACCCAGTGATGTTTGAAGAGGGAGGCTACAGATTGGTAGAAATCAACATACAGTGTAGCTCAAACTCCAACCGGAAGTCCTCGTGCTCACTAAGCTTACTTTGAGTACAGTAGCCCAGGGATCCATCCTTAGCTTAGCAGTTGTTAGGGTTCTGGGCTTGACCCTGACAGTGAAGGAGTGAGATTAGAAAAATCCCGCAGACTATCTCCAGCCAAATTTATACAAATATATACTATAATATTAATGGAATGTGCAGCAGGAAGAGCTTAGAAATTATTTCTGAAATGTAATAAGTAAGGGCTAGAGTTAGCTCAGTGGCAGAGCACTTGCCTAGCACAGGTGAGGCCCTGCAATGCATGGCAAAAAAATACATTAAATTTTTTTGTATCATTATTTACTTATATGATTTTTTTCTTGCCTTGCATGTATGTCTGTTCATTATGTGTGTGTGTGCCTGGTCCCTATGGAGGTCAGAATAGGGCATCAGATCCCCCAGAACAGGATCTGTAGGTGGCTATGAGCCACTGTGTGGGTGCTGGGAAGCAAACCTGGGTCCTCTGCAAGAGTAGCCAATGCTAACTGTGGAGCCATCTTTCCTGTCCCCTGAAAATTTAAATTATAATACGTAAATGCTAGTGTATATATTTTTTTCTGTCAACTTAGTTTTTCAGTGATGTGCCATGTGTCTGGATAACTGGCTATATAAAAACATACTTAACTCTATTCATAAGAGACAAACTGGTATTGTTGGTTTCCCTCTGATAGCTTTAAGTTGACCCCAGCTCAGTTCATTCAAGAATAAAAATGGATACTGACAGAAGAAAGAGTAAGTCACAACCCAGAGGCACACAGACTGTCTGCCCTTGCTTCCCAATCTGAGTGGCTTGACCTCTTAGTAACCTGGAGCTGGGTTGTTCTGTTTGACTTATTCATGCTTCTCAAACTCACAGCAACCTAAGAACTGTTTTCTGCAATTTAGCTCCACCCTTACCACATCTTTCTAAGAACACGGTTCAAGATCCACAAAGCAGCTGGTGTACACTTTATGGAATCAAGTTCTCCATTATAAAGCAATTAGTGGACCAGGCAGTGATGAGTAAGAGGTGGAACTTAAAATCCCTGCAATAAAGCAGTGGGGCTGTTTGGACACACTATGGGCACGTGGGAAATCTGTGCTAAGACTCAACTTTCCCTTTGCTCCTTATCCTCTATCATTTCATCACGCTCACACATTATTTATAAAGAACTAACAAAACATGCATAGAACCGAAAAAACAAAACAAAACCCTCGACTCTTAACTTACAATCTGATAAAAACCAACTTGCAAAATTGTTTTGTTACTGGGCTTTTTATAAATACGTAGAAAGAACAGATACTGTACTTTTATTTAAATTGTTGCCAAAAAGAGATCATCTATAGTTTTCTTTAATAAATTCAAGTGGGACCCATACTAGAAAATCCCTTTTGCATTGGATAATGCAGTGAAGGAAGTTAACAGCAGGTATGTGAGGTTCCTTAGCTCCTAGTGTAGACAACTTCTTATGTTAAGGACATAAAAAACAATCTTAGAACTGACAAAAACAAAACAAAACATAGCCAGACCTAGTCCGTATAACTTCTCTAAGACTCTGTCCACTCAGCTTCTCACGAGTACCTTATCTTTAGAGGTGCTTGAACTTGGTTCTGCTGCCCTGATGGACAGCATCAGGTGGGAAAACGGCACACCCTATAGTGTAGAGTCCACACTGTATCTCAGGTAACCAGCCCTGCTGTTCTCTCTGTGTCCTCCTTTCCTGCATCTAAATGTATGTATTCATACAAATAGTTTTCTATTATAATTTATTTGGTCTACCCCTAAGAACTATAAGAAAACTATCTTCTTTAACAAAGACTCACCTAAAAGATTAACTTGAGGCAGGTCATGGTTCAGACCTGTAAACCTTGGGAGGCAGATCACAGTTTCAGGCTAGCCTGAGCTACATTAGGAGACCTAGTCTCAAAAAGCTAAACCAAGCCAAGTAAAACAAAATGCTTAAAAAGCCAGACTTTGCAAGTCCTAGAATCCCTAGCAAAATAAAAATGAATTTGTGGACAGAAGCCAGAACATTAACAAGAAAGCTAAATGCTGCTGGCACTCTGAGCCTCAGAACCTAGTGTGCTTCTAATAGTGAGCTCTAAACTTTACATTCTCTTATTTTCCTGGTATTACATACCAGATACGAAGGAGAAATACTCCCTTGGGAGTATAGAGCAGACCCACAAAAGGCAATAAGGAAGTGGCCATGCTTAGCATGCAGGCCTTCTTCCTAGCCCAGGCAGATATAATCTAGATCTAAAGTCTTGGAGAGTTTTGGAAACACCTAGGTCTTTCCTGACTTCTGTGATAAGGGGGATAAAAAAGGCTTTTATTCTTAAATGATAAGGCTTATGTTTCCTTTAGACTGGTACAATCACAAATCAGACATTCAGCTTTCCTGCTTTTGGCAAAAAAAAAAAGGGTCAAGGTCAAACACATTAAGACACCACAATAAACAGTGATTCATGCTCATGGACTATGTCCACATGATCAAGTGATCAGTTTAGCTGCACTAATACTACCTTTTGATGATCTGTACAGGGCTAGTAGATAGTCTGAAAACTGGCCTGACTTTGTTTCGAGTAGCTTTCAAAACTTTCTTGTATGAAGGATCCATGTACTCCTTCATAGTCAATCTTAAGAATGACTATAAGGGAACTTTCCTATGGCTAAAATGTAAACTCTTCTGATGGCTTTATGAACCCCTCGCCTCTCTTACACACACACACACACACACACACACACACACACACACACACACTCCTTCCCTCTTAGCTTTTCATATTTTAAAACGATTTCCAATTCCAATGAGTTGTTTCTGGCGGCTCCTACATTTAACCTCGGCATTTGGGAGGCACAGGTAGGCAGATCTTTGTAACTTGGAGCTAACCTGGTGTCCATTGTGTGCGTTCCATGCTAGTCAGGGCTATACAGTAAGACCCTGGGGGAGAGGGGAAAACCCAACTGAAACAATGCTTCAGTCTGAGCCTCTAACTTTTTGCCCAAAGGGGATTATCTATAAATCCTCACCTGCTTCCCTTCACAGTGCTGGTCGGGCTGAGAAAGATGTTGTCAGGACAGGCTAAGAACTGAGTAAGTCTCTGCAGACTGTCAATGGTCACTATCTTTATGTTGTTTTCTCTTTCTTCACCACATGTCACAGTCGGCATTATTTCAGATAATTCATGGAGTCCCTGAACGGGCTTTTCATGGGAGGAAACAGGCTGTGCCACTGTACACATTCAAGCAACAGTAGAACTCCTGGGGCTGAATTACTCATACATTAGCCTCCCAGGCTGCATCAAAAGTAACCAGCCACCAGACACATAAAGAGAAAAAATACTTCAAACAATTAGACTTAAGAGCTTTCGTTTATGAGAGCGGCCAATAATCTAGGCAAACAAGAAATGCTGCATGGATTGACAAGTTTTTAAAATCATAAAACAGCAGCTATCAATTAGTGGCTCTTCCTCCTGGGGGCTCTTGGCTAGGGAGAGCTATCTATTCAGCAAGGACAGTAATTCAGCTGCCCTGAGACTCCAAATCTAATTCTGTCTGTTAGGGACAGGAGAGCAAACCTGTGATCTGATTCCAATCAGACAGAAAATGCCCTGTTCCCGGCTATTAGTTGAAGGTCACCTTCCCATGTCTTAAGTTTCATCTGCCCACATCATTCCACCTTATTAAGCTATTCAGACTGAACAAGCAAGAATCGGAAACCTGTTGGGGCAAGACAGACACTGGGGGACTGACCGCATGAGGGATTACATAGCCACCGAGGCCATCACTTTTAAGAGAAAGCGTGTCAATGTCAAACAGTGCTTAAAATGCCCGTTGTCCAGTCCCTACATCACACGTCTGTCTTCTGGACAAACATAAATGGACAGTACAACCACCACATAAGCAACAAAAGAGAGAGAAAAGCCAAAACTAGTTTAAACAGGAGACATGATAATTAGTTTACTGTGAAAATTGTTTTGTACTTTGAGCTCCACTTTCGTTAACTGTAAAACAAGACAGTATATTATTAGTGGAGCCCTACCCAAAACTAAAGCCCGTCTACGTCCTGGCTTGTATCTTGTAGAACTGAGTGCCTCTACCATCCTTACTATTGGACTGTATAGGGAGCACCTGGCCTTATTTACCTTTGTATATCCTACATTAACACCATAGACACAGCAGTAAGTTATAATATCTGCATAAGTAAATTGCTTTTTTGAGACAGGGACTCACCATGCAACTCCAGCTGTCCTTGAATTCAGAGATCCATGTGTCTCTGTCTCCCATGTGCTGAGATTAAAGGCATGTGCTACCACACCCAGCTTCCTTAATATTTAAGAATCCACTAAGACACCCGTAATTTTCTCTTTACTACCGTAAGGAGTCTGGCATGCTCTACAGTATCTGACATGTAACAAACTATTCAATAGCTTTGTTTTAAGAAGTAGCAAAGTGTGGTTGATGTAAAAGTAATAGACAAGTTAATTGGCTGTTTGCCTTACTTCATGCTTAAGTAAAACCTAAGAAAGGGAACCTTGCAGGTAGGACTGTTCATTATTTTTTGTGGTGATGGAACTGAATCCAAGGCTTTGAGCCTGTGCAAACTCTAAACTACATTCTCCAGCCTGCAAGGTGAACTTTTAAGAGTTGGATGAATTAATCTCACTTCAACTATTTATTTCATAGACGTCTCTATAGGTTGAAACTTCAAATGTAAATATTTATATTTTCTGGCCTAACTAGTTTGCCTTTACAAATAGAAGGATTTAAAAAAATGTTTATTTTGATCAACAAATGTGAGGAGAGAGGATGATAGCAAAATTCTTTTTTTAAATTATTTATTCATTTATTTTATGTGTATGAGTGCTTTATTTGCATGTGCACATGCAGGCCAGAAGATGGCACCAGATCTCATTATAGATGGTTGTGAGCTACCATGTGGTTGCTGGGAATTGAACTCAGGACCTCTAGAAGAGCAGACGGTGCTCTTAACCTCTGAGCCATCTCTCCAGACTGATAGCAAAACTCTTACTTGTTTCTAAAAGTAAAGAGAAAAAAGTTAAAATAAATAAAGAAAAAAGAAAGAAAAAAAAAGAAAGAAGGAAGGAAGAGTACAGTGGCTGTCAACCTTCAGGTGAACTGAAATGCCATCCCAGATCCTTAGAAGTGGGTTGTGAAGACACTGTACTGTGACAAGTGACATGTAAGTAAGTGTACACGAGAGTAAATGACAGAGCTGTCAGATTAGATCAAGGTAAAAGAACACTTACTGTATATATTTACTAAATAAATAATTGCATAGAACCTGAACAAATAGCATGTTTAAAAAAACCCTTTCAGAAAATCCAACTGTTAGGGTTCAGGAACAGCCCCATCTAACCACTGGAACACCAGACGCAGGTTGATGGAAGTATATTTGAATGCTGAACAAGAACTGACTGGTCAGGGCCACAGTCAGAACTCGGGAATCAGACTGTGACACTGGTCTGCTTCTAAGGTAGGCTTTTTTTTTTTTTAAATAAGAAAACCCATAACCAGGTAACAGCCAGGTAACCAGGTGGGAAGCGAGGAGGAGGGCAGAATTACATCATTTTGACCAGTTAAACACAAGAAGAATGGATTTTGTTCTGAACACAATGTAGCCAGGTAGGTATTTTAAGCTGACTGGCTAGGGTTTGGGGTAAGAGAGCTCTTGGGGGCTTTCCAGTGCTCTGGGAGTAAGGAGCATATCAAGATGTTGTGGCCTTAATCTAAACGAACATACATTTATCTTTAACCCAAACAGAACATGCACTCATCATCTATTGTTTTATTCTAAGCAGCAAGCACTGAACCTCTCTGGTTTCAGCCACGTAAGGCCTGAGAACTTGAACTTAATTTCACCTTATAATCAAAATGGAGAATTGGAGTCAAAATGGTTTCTGATACACAAAGAGCTGGTGTTAACAGAGGAACTACAGACATGTTAGAAACTAAAGTAGGTCTCAATGGAAGGGCTACAGAGTTTAAGCAGGTTACAACACAACATAGTGCCTGTTATCAAGGTGCAGAGAGCCTCACTGCCTATTCAATGCTAGACTACAAAGTAGAGGCCCCTTTGCTAGAAGCTGAACATCTTCCCAACTAGTGTAGTCTCTAGAAGTTAGGTCTTCTGGCCTCTGGGTTTCACCACTGACAGCCCTGTTCCCATCTTTGCACCTACATTACTCTTGGAGCCCAGGCAACCGTTTCTTCAGCTATAATCAATGTCTACCCTCCCAATCTCTGTGCAAGTCCTCCCCAGCTCCTAGGGTCTACTTCTAAGACTGCTACACATCTGTGCAACACACACCATTCCCAGTCAGTTTTAACTGAGGCTAGGCAACAACAAATCCCTAAGCTGTTCTCATGACTGTTTGAATCTGTGCTTACTTCTGTCAGCATGCTAACATAATTGGATATGGAGAAGGCAGAAAAAAGAGCTGACTGGAGGCATTTCTCCAAAATTTCTTCTCATCAACCAAACATTTCAAACCTCTTCTGAAAACCTTTTATTACTGTTGTTATTATTATTATTACTAATTATTATTATTATTTTGACATGCTAAAGAAAGAAGCCTTCAAGCAATCAGAACCTCAAAGAGACAAACGAACTGGAGAGACCCTAGAAGCCACAGCATGGGCCCTTGTGTAAATATAAGAATTTTTAATAACTGCTCCAACATCTGTGAGGCCATACCAGCAAAGTATTACTCCATCCCAGAACTCTAGGTGAACTCTTCCAGTCAGCCAGGCACGGAAGGTGTTCCACCGCGATCTGAATCGTGCTGTTTGATGGTAATGATGTTGTTTAAGGAACCAGCTGTCCAGGTTGAACTAGTATCTCTACTTGAGGTCTCTACTGTTTCTCAAGCGGGCACACTGATTCACTGCCTGACTTTCAGGGCTCTCTCTTTCTCGCTCTCTCCCTCTCCTATCTCAGTATAATCCTCTCCACATGGGTGTGTTTCACCTCCCCTTCCCTTATCAAAAAGTCTAATCCTCTTTTTAGCTTTTCTGAATGAATTTAGCACTTTGAAACTTTTTTCTTTTTTTTGACTATGTCCTCTTGGAACTCCCTTTTCTCCCATTATCTCCATAGGTCCAAATCCTGTCACTATTTACACTTATTGTGCACTATGTATATGCACCCAAACTAAGTGTGAACTCTAGTTCATTCTGTGAACTAGAATGTCACTTTGATGGGGTTTTTCTTGTATTTCTTTATTTTTATTAGTGTTTTTTAAAAAAGATTTTTAAAATTATGTATATAGTGTTCTGTCTGCATGTATGCCTGCATGCCAGAAGAGGGCACCAGATCACATTATAGATGGTTGTGAGCCACCATGTGGTTGCTGGGAATTGAACTCAAGATACTTTGGAAGAGCAGCCAGTGCTCTTAACCTCTGAGCCACCTCTCCAGCTCTTTTTCTTGTCTTTCTTTCTTTCTTTCTTTCTTTCTTTCTTTCTTTCTTTCTTTCTTTCTTTTTTAAGACAGGGTTTCTCTGGGCAGCCTTGGCTGTCCTTGACTCGCTTTGTAAACCAGGCTGGACTCGAACTCACAACAATCCACCTGCCTCTGCTTCCTGAGTGCTGGGATTAAAGGCGTGTACTACCACCCCCGGGTTTCTTATATTTCTAACAAAAGACACCTCTCTCTCTCTCTCTCTCTCTCTCTCTCTCTCTCTCTCTCTCTCTCTCTCTCACTTTCCTACTTATGGAAATTTTAACTGACAGATCTTAACATACAAGATAGAAAATATCACATGTACTTGGTAAGTTCCTTGAGGACAAGAAACCTTCCAGCCTCTGGAAGAACGCTCTACAAGCAGTCTTTCAAAAGGTATTGGTTGGGCTGTGTTGGTTGAGGGTTCACCAGCATGCAGGAAACCCTGAGCTCCATCCCTAGCACCACCATGTAAACAGGGCACAGTGGTACAAGTCTGTATTCCCAGTGCTTAGGAAGTAGAAACAGAAGCACCAGAAGTTTAAGATCATCTTCAGCAACACAGTGAGTTCAAGGCTAGCCTATGCTACATGAGACCCTTCCCCTCCCCCCAAAACAAAGTATTTTATTAACTCTTACAAAATCTATGTAGATTTTAATATCTATCTACATGGAACCAGATAAAAATGACAAGCTATTTCTTTTCTTGTAGGGGAAAAAGCCCTTATCAAATATAGAAACAAATAAATATGTGTAAGTATATACAATTTGTGGGAAGTGGATGAAGGAGTACACAACTGTAGATGGGAATATTAGACAGAGTGGAGCAGGTAGGAAGAAAAGAGGAGCACTTTTTAAGGAGGTGGCATTTAAGCATTGCTAAATTATTAGAGCTCAGTATATGAGCAGGAAAGTGTCCCACCAAGGCACAAGAAGAAGGTAGGACATCTAAGGTCAACAACACATTCAGGGAGAGAAGAAGTTAATTAGATTGAAGTGGCTGTTCTTTTGTTTGGACAGTGCTCACAAAGAGAGTTGAGGAATATTAGGTAAAGGACTTATAGCTGATCAGCCAGGAGTCTATAACTGTATCTGAAGGGTAACTGCGTTATTTCCAAGTAGCAAGCAGGGAGTGACATAATCGTGGCTCTGTTTATTTCTGGTTCCTGGAGATAATTCTTTATTAGCCCATCGTCTTTAGGTTTGCAGTAAGTACCGTTGTGTTGAATTCAAAGCACACAGATAAAGCAGTCGAATTTGATACTTGCCAGCCAGCCAGCCAAGCAAACAAATACAATGCAGGAAGGCTAAGCTCCAGGAAGAACACGCGGCGGAACATAAAAGCCACAAGCGTTTACTAGTTCTCCACTGGACCCCATAACTACATTACTCCAGGGCACTTTCTGCAGTGACACAAAAGAACCCTTGTGCCTCACACCTCTCCCACACCACCAGTGACTACCAGGAGGTAGTTCCAGCTTTAGTGGTCTGCTTTAAAGACACGGACAACATAGCCACAAGCTGGATGCTGGTTCCAACACCACCGTACAGAATTATTTTGTGTAAAACACTTCTTAGTCTCAGTATGGCTGACTATTTGATTTAGACAGTCCCCCATTACAAGCTGCCACATGTTAGAGGATGTTTAACAGCACCCCCAGCCTCTCTCACAAAGTAACAGTAGGAAACCATTTCCACTCACAGACGCACACTTCTCTGAATTCCCAGGCAACACTGACCTGGAGGCCACCAGAACTTTCATGGTAATTTCAATTAGAACTTTTGGTTCTAGCCCTGATTATTTTCCTTATACGCTAGGCAATTACTCTTTCATAGTTCTCTTAGTCAAGGGATAGAATAATTTATCTTTAGCGCCTCTTCGCTTTAAAAGTTCAGACGTGGACAGCACTTTCAGTAGAGCAAGTGCACACTGGTCTTTCCAAAGGAACTCGGTGCCGCTATGCTTTAGACATTCTGACCTCTCAGGGTCTTTAGCATTTATTTATCAAACACACTTAGATCAATTGTCACCTTCCAGTTCACCTTTAAACAGTCCTCTCCTCTGAGAGGCATTCTGGCAAAGTTTAGACAGCAAGAGCCTTCTCTGCTTCTGGAGTCAAGCTGCTGACTGGTGTATGGCTTGCCATCACTGGAGCTCAGAGCCAATTATTAAACTTTGAGAGAATAATATGAACACATAAAACTAGGATAATATCACAACATTATAAAAATAAAATGTAAATGTACATATGAAAGCAACTGCTACCTTAATAACACATAGTAAATAATGAATGCTAATTACTTTCTTCCTAATGCAAGTTCTTCTCAAAGCACAGTCCAAAGACTACTTGGATCAGAATCACCAGTAACATTGCTGAAAACAAACTCAGGAAGCTAAGGGGGCAGGATTATGAGGTCTAGGCCAGCTTGAGCTACATGATGAGTTCAAGGCCAACCTGGCCTACCTAGTGAAGCTTTGTGTCAAAAAAAAAAAAAAAAAAAAGAAGAAGAAGAAGAAGAAAGAAAGCAAAGCAAAACAAAAACAAGGGATGGAGAGATGGCTCAACAGTTAAAAGTATGGGCTGCTCTTTCTAGTATCCAAATTAGCATCTCATGGCAATCTGCTATAACTCTAGTCCCAGGGGGATTCCCACAGCTTCTGGCCTCCAAGGGCACCAGACACCCACCTGATACATGGCCATTCAAGTGGGCAGAACACCCATACATATGAAAATTTAAAAACCAATGAAACAATACCACAATACCCTCCCCCATCCATTCTGTGCTCTGTGGTTTGCCAGGTAAGCACCATACATTGAGATAGGCCAGTGAGAGGGCTCAGTAGTCAAAGGAACCTGTGGCCAAGTGCTTTTACCCTAAGCCACCTCTCACTGGTCCCAAATTGTATTCTTTGTGTAGTTTTGCATTTCCAGTTTTAAAAACAAGGAAGCTATGAACAGAAGAGATATCTTTCCTTCTTAGTTATGGTAACTCTGCAAATGTGCAAGGAATCTTATTAACTTTCCGGTGAGTAGGATGGTGGTACTTACTGGTTGTGGGCCTGTGGGCAAACTACTTAATAGCTTTGTGCCTCAGCTCTGAAATAGGGAAAATAAAGTAACTTATCTCAGATTACTGTAAGAGATACTATCAGGACTCCATTGAGGCAGCAGCATAAAAGGAGAGCCTAATGCTCTCTAATAGGGGGTGACAACGCTGGGTGTGGTAGAGCATGGCTATAATTCCAGCCTGCACCCATAAGGCTGAGCCAGGAGGGCTGCCAGGCCAACCTGGGCTAAACACTGAGACAGCCTCAGACAAATCAAAATAAGTAAAACAGAAAGAAGACAACAGCATGTGCAAGGAGACAAGGATGACGTAAACACTCAGGCACAGTGTCAAAACACAGTAAAGCCTCCACAGACATTCAGAATCGGTACATTGTCAGGTGTTATGGCGCCCACACCTTTAACCTCAGCACTGGGAGGCACAAGCAGGAGGATGTCTGAGAGAGGTCAGCCAGCGTGACAATGAAAGAGACAGTCTCAAAACCAAGTAACAACCCCCCCAACTATAACTGTTTTTTTTTTTTTTAAAGACAAAAAACTGAGTGGTGGTGCACACTTTTAATCCAAGCTCTGAGGCAGGCTCTGGTCTACAGATTGAGTTCCAATGCAGTCAGGACTATACAGAGAAACCCTGGCTCAGAAAAAACAAAAAACAAAACCCAACTCAACCCAACCAAACCCAACCAAAAGCCCCTCTTTTAACTTACATTTACTTAGCTACTGTTTGTGTCTAGGTCTTTAATCCTAGGACTCCAGAGGTCAAAGTAGAAGGAATTGCTTTTCTTCTTCCACCTATGTGAGTTCTAGAGAGAAAACTCTGGTTCTAAGAGAACTCCTGGAAAGAAGCTGTCTGTAGAGGCTGATTGACTGCTAAAAAAATTAAAAAATAATGTAGAGTCTGGAATATTGCTGATCCTATAGTTTAATTAGGGATTCTTTTGGGATGTCTTCAGGCCCCCTCAAAGATCTATTCCTTGCCCACCTCAGTAATCAGAACTAACACACTGAAAAACAGATGAAAACCTTTGCATATATTTACTTCAAAAATTCTATACCAACTGAAAGGCTGAGAATGCTATCAGATAACACTGAGGCCTATCTGCTTGGCTGCTAACCTGCAAGCCTGGAACTCACTATGTAGACCAAGGTGGATTTGAACTCACAGAGATCAGTAGGAACTACAAGTGCACCACCACACCAGGCTTCACCCTTCTTAATCTGCTACTCTATAACGACACAGGTATAAATCCCAGGGCCAAGCCTTCCTTCCAATCTCCATCCTTCTCAGTTGGGAGTTTCAGGAGTGTGGCTCAACCTTTCAGAGGCAGGGATGCCCCTCACCTATGTTGACCATGTGCTCAGTCATTTTCCTAGTTCATATCTGCATCTTACTTTCCCTACAATGTTTCAAAGTTACCATTTCTGCCTATTTTATGACTATAAAAGATGCTTTTAAAATGTATTTTTTTATTTTTTTCTGAGACAGGATGTAGCTCTGTGTAGCTCTGGCTATCCTAGAACTCACCCTGTAGACCAGGCTGGCATTGAACTCACAGAAATCTACCTGTCTTTGCCTCCTGAGTGCTGAGATTAAAAACACATGACACTACCTCCCAGCATAATTGCATATCTTTGAATATATATTTCTACAGTAATTTCACTAGGGTTTTGGGAAGGAAAATATGGAGGTTCTGAACCTGCCATCTTGTCTACCTTATCTTTTCTACATTCTAGTTTAGGAATAGGAGCAGTTCAGAGGTCAGGATCACACCCTCTGGTATTGCTGAAGTCATAACAAGAAAACTCTTTTCACTGTTGGTTTTTTGAGCCTTTGACAGATAGCCTAACTAGGCAAAAGGTGGCCTGCACGGCTTCAATCATCCAAAAGCAAATGTCCCTGAAAGTCTGGAAACCTTTAGTAGGGCTACCTAGGGAAGCCACATGTCAGCCTGCAATTCTGTCTTCTACCTTCTAGGAGTTGTAGTGCAACAGGTGGCCTGGTTATTGTTTGTCCCCAAGGGTTCACTGGAGCCATTCCACAGAGAGACTATGAATGATTACAGCCTGGTCAACAGGTGGGTTTTATTCTAAAATCCAAGAAATCAACACTAATCAAACTGTGTCTTCTTACTGTACTCTTAGAGGCTGTAGTTCATAGTTGTCAGATATGATGGTGTACACACCTTTAATCCCAGCACTCAGGAGGCAGAGGCAGAGGTGGAGGCGGAGGCGGAGGCAGAGGCGGAGGCAGGTGGACCTCTGTGAGTTACTTTGAGGCCAGCCTGGTCCACATGCTGAGTTCCAGGAGAGTTAGAGCTACATAATAGACTCTACCTAAAACAAACAAACAAACAAACAAAAAACAAAACAAATCCCTCAGAAACCACCACCAATCCCCTCAACAAAACAAAAAAACCAAAACCCCCACAAACACAAAAATAAATAAAAATGAAACCAAAACAAAAAACGTTAGCTACTCACTTTGAGTTTTATGGCTCATACACATAAAGTGAAATTTGTGGGAGTGAAAGGATACCCCATGTTTGATATATCCCATACACTGTGCCTATTGGGAATGAGCAAACTCTCTTTGGCCATAGGGATGAAGGGCCTAGAGCATCTCCAGGCCGCCCCCGTTCTGCTGGAAGCTCCCTACCCTAGGTTCTCCCTAGTTACAGGGAAAACCTGCGTTAGCCCATTAAGTTAAGATAAAAACTGCTGCGTTGTTAATACAGCCTTGAAGGGAAGGCATACTTCCCTTCCCCTTCCTACCCTCCTCACTGTCTCTTCTGCCCGCAGCCTGAGCAGGCCCAGTGCTCCAGTACTCAAGGACGACTTCTCCATCTTGCTGGCGGGGTCAAGCAAGTTCATGTTCCCAGGCCCAGGGACCTACTCCTGTCCTGACTGGTGGAAACTCACTAGCTCAACCTCTTCAGTTAAAATGATTGGGCCATACTACAGCACGCGCGCGTGCGCGCGTGCGCGCGCGCACACACACACACACACACACACACACACACACACACACACGTTCCCATCCTTTAAAAATGTTGTACAATCTCCCTTTGGGGATGTGGTTCAGATCTCTAACTGGCTGCCTCCCTGAGCTCAGAAAATAGAGCCTTTATTTGTAAGCTTCTGTATCTAAACTGAGTGATCTTGGCTTCTACCCCGAACTCAACATGCCTGCTACGTGTGCTGCCCACCACAGCCAGCGTAACAATGCTCCAAATTGTCAGCCATAACACCAAGAATGACACTGGAACCCAGGAAGATATGTGTATGCATTACTGCAACACACACACACACTTACACCCAGCTCCTCAAGATAAGCACTCGTCCTTAGTCTTTTCTGTGGATTATGTAAACGGAGGAGGAGTTGATAGGTGACAAAGTTGTGCAGAGAAAAGGGACGGCAGGAACCTGGAAGGGTAGCAGAGGCTGGATTACTTGATTCAGTACCCTCTACTCCAGGGGCCACAGGAAATTCACACAAAAAGGACAGGAGGCTCTGGCTTAAAGCTGCACAAGTACACTGCAAACTTCAGAAACGCCTTGAGAACCTGGCAGCAGATTGAAGGAGGTGAGAAAGGAGGGCAGAGGTTATGGTTTGTGCTTAAGGGAGTATGGGGGGGGGGGGAACCAGGTGACATGGCATACATGCCTCCGATCCTAAGACCCCACAGGCAGAAGCAGGAGGATCAAAAGCTCAAGGTTGCTGGGTGTGGTGGCGCACGCCTTTAAACCCCAGCACTTGGGGGAGGCAGAGGCAGGCAGATCTCTGTGAGTTCAAGGCCAGCCTAGTCTACAAAGAGTCCAGGACAGCCAGGGCTACGCAGAGAAACCCTGTCTTGAGAAACCATAAAAAAGGAGGAGGAGGAGGAGGAGGAGGAGCAGCAGCAGCAGCAGCAGCAGCAGCAGCAGCAGCAACATAAGGAATCTGAGGCTGACCTGGCCACAAGGGATTCTGACTCAAAAGACTACTTCTATTATTAAAAAGAAAAAGAGAAGGTATTGGCTGACAATTCTGACTTGCTTTAATGGTCTCTAACATCAAAGAGACATGACTGTGAAGATGCTGCATACTTCACAAAGTTACCATACATATCCCATAATTATTACAGCATCTGAGAGGAGGGTAAAGCACATTGGCATGGTATTCCTTTTAAATCTCACTCCCTCTACAGACTTTTATAAAAAAATGAATGTTCTGGTGTAAGGTAAGTATAACTGGGACATGACCCTGTTTCTAAGTTTATAATATAGCCACCGTGTAAGTTAGCTCTTATGTGATGTCATACTGAAAAGCATTAGAAAATGTCTAGGACTTGACGCAGGTAATGTACCTCAGTGTAGTTTGTAAATCTCAGCAGAAACCCCATTTACAGGAAAGGGACACATACTAAACAAGCCCCTTGTGCAATACCAGTGGCGCCTAGCTTTGCCTTATCAGCTTACAGTTCTGCTCAAGGCCTCTACCAGGGCCACCTCACTTATCAAATGAAAAAAGAAAAAACATTCTTAGCAACTATTTAAAAACTAAATCGCCAAAATGAGATATGGCTAATCTAGACAATTCTCTTGGAGAAGCCTACACCTGTACCGGGTGCACCTGGCTGCCCCTCCCTCCCTCTGTGAAGCTTAACTACATCTGTCCGTCTTCTGAGTGATTTTTAAAAATTTTTTCTTTCTTTCTTTCTTTTTTTTTTTGGTTTATTTATTTATCATGTACAGAGTGTTCTGTCTGCATCTTCATATCTGAGCCTATATTAAACATTTTAAATGTTCCTAACCGGTCCAGAGAATTCCTCAGGCAGAGGGTGGCAGTGTAGAGCTGCATCTGTCTTTTTGCACCTGGCAAAGTTACCCATACAAGGACCCTATTAAAGACTTGTCTCTAAATAATAGAAGTTAAGATGTTCCAAACTATTTTTCTTTCTTTCACTGTGCATTGGCATTTAAAACCCTACAAGTAGTCTTCAGTTACAGTGTGATGCATGCATCCCCTGACACCCTGAAACAACTCAAAATATTTATCCTCAGGGCAAATACGTGATCTTTTATATATACAAAGCTATGCACTACATGACTGGCTGTGACACCAAAACACTGAAAGTACAACCCAAGTGTTCACTGATTAAATTAGTTATCATATTTCCAGACAATGGAATACTCTATAGCCATCTGGGAGGTGAAATGGCTGTATACTTTTACAGGATCATCTTCCAGATATATTATGAACTCGGTGGGAGGAACAGAGCACACTGTATAATTTATAAAAATATTAAGGGGAAAAGCATACACATATAGTTTATAATTTTAAAAATTAAATGATCAGGTCCAACTCTTATTTTTCTAAGATGGAGAAACCAAGGCACATGTTTTGGAGAATGGCGTTAACATCCTTTCTAGCCAGCTTCACATTTGCTTCTGCATTGGGACTCTGTGAGGCTCAGCCAGCCCATCTCTGGTTTGCTGGGAGGTGGCTAAGCAGGAGGGGTTTCTGAGCCCCACATATCCTGTTTTGGCAGCAAACAGTACAGAGGCTCTGTTCTTTAGCCCACTCTCACCTTTCCACACAAAGAAGATCAAGTATAAAAATACGTTCTTCACAAAGGCCTTTAGAAAGCTTTTATTTGTCTGTTCCCCATCCACGTCTCCAATTTGATCCAACAAACAAACTGAAAAGGTCCTTTAGTTATGCAATGGCAGAAGGGCCCAAGTCCACACGGGAGTGGACCTGCTGGACGGTGTACTCTACTTCCCAGCTCCCTTTTGTTGCTGGCTAAGCCACATCCTGGAATCCAGCAAGCACGGCCTGCACTCTTCCTTCTCTTATTGCCCCACTGGAATCTGGGTGTAGCTTCAGTTCCGTAATCACAACTATTTCGAGTGTGATTTATGTAAAGCTTTCTGAGTGCTTTATGTGTAGTAGCAGAGTGGAGCCAAGTACTGTTTACGTTTCACAGACTGAAGTTTACCACATATTAGCTATGAGATATTAAGAAAAAAAATCACTAGTGAGATGGCTCAGTGGGTAAAGGCACTTGCTGAGTAAAGCTGGTGACCTGAGTTCAATCCCTAGAATCCAAGTAGGAAAGAACTGACTCTACAAAGTTAGACTCTGGTCTCTACACATGTGCATGCCCACACCCACACCTGCACACAGAGATTAGCGGCTCAAGTTGGCCTCAAACCTTCTGTGTGGCTGAGAACAACCCTAAACTCCTGATTTTCCTGCCTCCACTTCCCAAAGTATATAGCTTTTTTTTTTTTTCATTTGATTTAAAGAACACTAGCTACTCAGACACACACAGGACAAAGCATTTCTTTAGTTGCTTGCTTGCTGTAGTCAAAGGCAGGCTGTACTTGCTACAATCCAAAGTCTTTTATTGTTTAAACTTTTCTTTAGTTATGGAGGATTTCAACTGATATACTCAGAATATGGTATGAAACAGAAATTAGAAAACAGGTAAATTGTTCCTTTTATTCAGTAGGAAAATGCAATTAAATATATAAAAGGAATTTACACCCCATCAAACTACTAATTAACAAAAGATGACTTATCGAAGTGGAGTAAGAGAGTGCAACTAAAAACAAGAAAGTTGCTTCTGGGTGTGATGGTTCAGGCCTTTAATCCCAACATGGGAGGCAGAGGCGGGGAGTTCAAGACCGCACAGTAGGTCTACATAGTGGACAAATGAACAATAAACAACCCCTCATAAATCATGTTGTCTGAAACTCCGGATAGAGGCTTCACGGTGCAATGCAGCAAGCACTGCGCTGGGTCCAGGAGGAGTGTACTCTAGACCTGACCAGGGGCTTGCGGGCTGTGCGAACCTGAGGAACATATTCAATATTTCTCCTACCCTTTCACAAGGTAGCCTATTTATCAAACATTTCTATTATGATAGTAAAATTACAGTTATGAAGTAGAAATGAAATACTGTTATAGTTGGGGGTCACTAAACACGAGGAACTGTATTAAAGGGTCACAGCACTAGGAAGGCTGAGAACCTCCGCCCTAGAACTAGAGTCACAGACAATCGGGAGCTGCCATGTGGTGCCGGGAGCTAAGTCCAGGTTCTCAACAAGAGCTGCCAGTGCTCTTAGTCACTGAGATATCTCTCCAGCCACAGAGAGATTGACTAGCTTTTTAGATTGATTTACTTTATGGGAACAAATGTTTTCCTGCATGTATTATATGTGTACATGTACCATGTGCCTGTCTGATGCCCATGCAGCTCAGAGAGGGCATCAGATCCCCTGGAACTGGAGTTACAGATGGTTGTGAGCCACCCTGTGGGTGCTGAAAATTCAAGAGGGGTCCTCTGCAAGACAAGCAGTGTTTTTAACTACTGAGACAGCTCTCCAATACTTCCTGTTCATGTACTGACTCAAAGAGCGAAACACACAACTAACTACAACACAATTTGAGATGTATGAGTTACAGACAAAGACTGCATGGGAGCTGACAAAGGCTGACAAAGGCTGGGCATGCTGGCACACAACTTTAACCCTAGTGCTTGGGAGGTAGAGACAGGTCCATCTCTGAGTTCTAGGCCAGCTTGGTCTACATGGTGAGACCTTCTCTAAAGAACCAGAAAAGGCTAAGTGACAATGGAACAGAGACTATTGTGGATACACAATTAACAGGATTCCCTTTTATCTTAGAAACCAAATGGCTACATTCCAGTGCTCTGAACTGCTTGAAAATCATACCAATACTTATTAATAGAGGTGTTTGTGTGTGTGTGTGTGTGTGTGTGTGTGTGTGTGTGTGTGTGTGTGTGTGTTTGAAGACAGGGTTTCTCTGTGTAGCCTTAGCTGTCCTGGACTGGCTTTGTAACCACGCTGGCCTTGAACTCACATAGATCCACTCCCTCTGCCTCCCATGTTGAACCATCACACCAAGGAGCCATTTTCTTGTTTTTACTTGCACTCTTACTGCACTTTGGTAAGTCACTTTTTTTGTTAAGTAGTGGTTTATTAGGGAAGGACTCAACAAGACTAAAAAAGATGTGCTGCTAACATTTTGCTCTCAAGCCATTTTCTTGAATTTACTTTTGAGAGGCAGACTTCCATCTCATGCTGTATTGCATAATGTCCTCAGCCTTCAAAAGCAGGCTGTGTACAAACCCTAGGGCCATTGTGTAAAGGAAAAGAGGTAGGGTGGACCCTTCTCAACCCCTTCCTTCTCCACAGGGTTTGCATTCCTAAGGATGGGCCCTTCCTCTGCGTGGGGATGTTACCTAAATCATAAAATGATACAGCTCAAAGCCATGGAACTTCAAAAGCATTTTCTTCCCAGTACTACTATAAGATGTGTGTGTGTGTGTGTGTGTGTGTGTGTGTGTACACTAAGGCACACTGTAATGTTTTTTGTTTTGTTTTGTTTTTTGTTTTTTTGAGACAGGGTCTTTCTGTGTAGCCTTGGCTGTCCTGGACTCACTTTGTACACCAGGCTGGCCTCGAACTCACAGCGATCTGCCTGTTTCTGCCTCCCAAGTGCTGGGATTAAAGGCGTGTGCCACCACACCCGGCCTGTACACTGTAATGTATTAAATTTAAGCTTTTTGATAAGTTATTACATACCTAGTAACCTGTTTTATAAATAAGTTTTTGTGTGTGCTAAGCCTGAATGTGGGAGTATAGGTGCGAACAACTATCTATTGCCTTACTCCTGCCCCCAGTCATGCTTGCCTGACAAACTTTAAAAGGCAGAGTTTTCTGGGTGATTTATCTGACATCAGTTGAAATCTTGTCACTATAAGCATTTCATTTTTCTAGTGAGAATTGTGCCACCTTTTCCTTCTTGTAGTACTTTTGAGACAAAAACTCAACAATAGAGCCAAGTTAGAAAAAGAAGGGGAAGGGATGACTTACACACACACACACACACACACACACACACACACACACACACACACCCAGCAGGCTGGCCTCAAGCTATCAAGCTTGTTATCTATTTGCCTTCTCTGATCTTGAATTCTTCCCTCCACCTCCACCTCCCCAGGACTAGGATTATAGGCCACCATTCCAGCTCAGGATCAGAGACTTGGAGTACTTAATTATTACCTTCACAACAGTCATTTCATTTTATTTACAGTTTGGAACTTTTGTTTTCCTCAATTTGAAATTTAGATCACAATCCAAAGGGAAATGGGATTAAAGCTTTTAAGATTACTACCAGTGCTCTAAGTAGTATTTACCATGCCTTAATTTACCGGAACCAATCTACATAACCTTGTGTTTTAAGATTACTAGGAAGAAATAAAGGATAAACTTTACCTTTGTAGACTCCTAAAGTTTTGATATGCTAATCATGCCATGCTGGGGTGGGGCATGCATATAATCCCAGCACTATCAAGGCAGAGGCAGGTGCATCTATGTCACTTGGAGGCAATCCTGGTCTGCATAGATTCAGGACAGCTGGGGATACATATATAGTGAGACCCCGCTAAAAATCAAACCACCTAGCCAAAAATATTAATCATGTCATTCAGAGTATAAATCATTTCACGATGATCTAACTGGAAATCTGTCATCTTGGACTCTAGTAAATATGGCTTTGGATTGCTCTTACTATTTTTTAAATTCTCTGTGTATATTATTACCTTAAACTCTCAGAAAAGAATCCTAAAGAACTCCCAAACAATTAACTGACAAAGAAGACATTTATTCAATGTGGCAACCCTGGGAAGAGGGATAAAGTCCAGTGAGCCTCCCCTCGCAGCCCACCTTCAGGATTCTGAAGTGAAGTTGTCCTTCAGGAGAGGCCTGTCCAGGCAGTCCCAGCGAAGGCACAGCGCCACTCATTGGTGCCTAACAAGCTTAAGTCTCTTTCTAGGAGAAGGAGTTCCTCTATGAATGGCCCAGGCTTTAGACTTTTTTCCCTCCCAGCATGAGATCCAGGGACCACTGTTTCAATAGTCTAGAGGCCAAACTGTGGGGACCCAGGTATACACATCCACAGGCTAGGCTGGAGCTACTAACTGTAACTGAATTTTTACTACCTGCCAGGTATTGTTCTACCACTTTATGCCTTATGTGAATTAATTCATACGACATTCATAAGAACTCTAGGAAATGGATATTATCATTTTACTATCATTACCACTATTTTACAAAAGAAAAAAAAACCCTAGCAGCATATCCAAGAGCTATACAGTTAATAAAGTAGTGAAGAAGTCTGACCCTAAAGCTTAAGTATATGACTTTTACTCTATATAGCCACTCTAGGTGTTGTGTCTAGTTGAGTGCTTTGCCTAGACTAGGTAGGAGGGAGTCATACATGCCGCAATCTGCTTGTGAGATGCCAGAATCAACTCTAAAGGCTGGCAGGAAATTTCATAAACACCCAGAAAAAATCTGTGGACAGGCTGCCTTGCGAGTGACTTTTAACCAGTTCTCATATGCTGAAGAATGCAGCCATAAATGATCAGGGGCAGGGGCTGATAAGCTTTCTATAAAGGACCTAATACTAAACATTTAGGCACAGTGGACCATGTCGTGGCTGCTGCAGATACTCTACCTTGTAGGATGAAAGTAGCCACAGATAACATGTAAATGAATGAGCAAGGCTGTGCTCCAATAAAACTATAAAACAGGCAGCTAAGATTTGCCTGTAGTCTATTGATCTCTTAGAGCCATATGAAGAAAAAAAGAGTTGAGACTTTAGGTTAAAAACAACAAAACCCATAAAGGATATCTGCGTTTTAAGCAGGAATAAGACCTGTAAAATGAGCCAGTATGGTGGTGCATGCCTTTAGTCCCAGCACACAGGGAGGCAGAGACAGGCCGATTGCTGTGAGTTCAAGGCCAGACTGGTCTACAAAGCAAGTCTAGGACAGCCAGGGCTACACAGAGAAACCTTGTCTCAAAAAATAAATAAAATCAAAAAAGAAAAGAAAAAAATGTGTCAAATGTATACGATTCCCTACTTTAGCATACTTTAGTTAGCTAAATCATAGTCCTAAGTGCAGCAAGTAAAAGGGCAATTGTTGTCTTGAAAAAACTTGCAAAGCCCCCTTTATGTTGGTGATATGTAGCTTAACGGTAGAATGCTTGCAGGGCATGTGTAAAACCGGAAGCCCAATCCCTAGTACTGCATGGAAACAACATGCACCTGCCTGCTTTTGCCAGAGCTGCCCCTTCAACCTGGAAAATTCTCCTCCAGCTTCCTTCTGGAATCCTACTCATCTTCAAAACCATTTGAGTAACCCTACAATTTCAGAAAAGTTTAATCCCTAGAACGTGAGGTTATGCAGAATGGTTGAGGTAAGGCGCGGTAAACATTACTTAGGACACTGGTATTAATCTTAAAAAATTCAATCCAGTTACACTTTGGATTATACTTAAGAGATATGATCTCTTCCTACTTTGATACTCTACAACAATTTCTCAGAGAGTTCATTTCCTGTCTACACAAAATCTAGCCAACACACAGTAGACTCTCAGGTGAAAAATTTCAAATTGTATTACAATATTTTTCTGCTTTTAACAACTTGAGTAAATAGAATACTACAGAAATATTCTCAATCTCCATCCAATCCATATCGCTACACTACTAGAGAAGATTAATATGAATTTGCCTGATATAAAAGTTGACATCTCTTTGCAAATTTGACTTGAAATGAAGTATTAAATTTGCCGCTTCCTAGTTAATCTTCAGGGAATGAACACACACACATACACATTTTATTTTTTAAAACAATTCTCACTTTGGCTGGCCTAGAACTCACTCTGTGCACTAGGCTGGCCTTTAATTCTCAAAGATCTAACTACTTCTGTTTCCCAAGTGTTAGGATTACAGGGGTGTGCCACTATATCTGATAATCAATACATTTTATACACATTTCAGAGATGTGTATAAAATAGTGAACTCAAACTTGAGATCTGGGTTGTATTTACTAAGTATTCCTAGTTCTTGGCACATGTGTCTACATCTGATGGGTTCCCTTTGTAAGGTGTTTAGGGAACCTGGCCCAAACTCTGAGTGAGTGATAATGGCTGGGCAGGAACTCAGGTCTCCTAACCCCAACTCCAGTAGTACCAAGCTGGATATTTTAATCTAGGAAGACTGACTTTTCAGATGCGCTAGATCCTGTACTTCCAATTCTAAGCCTGAAAGACTGAGGAAGGCCCATTTTCTCCTTTCCCTTCCTCATGCTGCTAATGAAACTCAAGATCACATGCCTGCCTACAGTGTCCCAATCACCAAACAGGCCAGTTTTAGGATTAATAAATACCTACAAAAGGCTATCTAAAACACCCACAAGAAAAACACCTCCACACAGAATGCAAGAAAAGAGCTAATATGTTCTCTTGTTTCTTGTTCTCTGCTTTAAAAAAAGAAAAAGTTACTAGCACAGTGTAGTGACATACATAGTCTTTAATCCCAGCACTGCAAAGGCATAGGCAGGTGCATCTCTGTGAGAGCTTGAGGCCAGCGTAGCCTTCTACATAATGAGTTTTAGGACAGCCAAGGCGACAGAGATAAATAGTCTCAAAACCAAACCAAACCAAACCAAAATTAAAAACAACAACAAATAAAACAAACAAATAAAAAACCTGAAAAAAAAAAAGAAAGAAAGAAAGAAAGAAAGAAAAACAGCATTCTTGAAACGTTTTGGCGGCGGAGTGACCGGGCCTAGGGCAGGATTTGAATTTACTCAGTCACCCCCACCCACTCAAGTCCACAATTTAAACAGAGCTCTAGTCCTATGCACAGATTGCAGTTTATCATTCCTCTAAGAGTCAGATGTGATTGCTTTAACCATCCTAATCTGTAAAATAAACACAGGAAGCAGACCAGCAGACTTATCCGCAGATAAACAGGAATAATTTACTCACAAAATTATTAACATATAATATTTCTAGCTACACTTTTTTTCCCCTTCCCCCTCCCCTGGAGTTTTAGACAATAGTACAGTCACCTTCAATGAACAAAAGAGGCCAAGCAACCCAGACAGTTCACAGCCAGTACAGCATTTTTATCTTTCTGGAAGCTACCTACAAAAGACAAGAGCCATTGCTGGGCTGGGGCGGGGGCGGGAGGGGGGAGGGGGCGGGGGGAGGTGTACAAACGAGAGTAAATTAAGGAACAGAGGAACAAGGATAAATTCTATTATTCCATTTAATAAAAAAAAGTAATGAGAGCCCACTGTGGGCGAGAAGACTTACAACTTAGTAGTTCAAAACCTGTAATAAAAAGCCCCACAAGGGAAGTGCCAAGAGGTACAAAGTTCTCTGGGAGAGAGGAGTTACTAGTCGGAACTAGTACCATCGTAACAGACTAAGCGTTCTGGTAAGGGACAGTCAGGAGCGATCTGACTGAGAAGAAAACCCGAGAGAAAGAACTCCAAAGAGATCTGTGGAAACGGACGGTACACTGGGACAGGCTTATCCACAGCGTGGCTAAACCAGGTCTGGTTCAAGATCGCTCAAAAGAGGATACCGGGTTAACCAAAGAAATACAGAAGAAAACAACACACACACACACACACACACACACACACACACACACACACCGAGTAAAAACTGGAGGCGGGAGAAGTCGTTAACAACTAAAGTTGACTTAAAACCTTGGCAGTAAAAGTCAGCTCAGCAAGACTGGGTTGAGGACTTTCTACCTCTAAGTCCCTTCCATCATCCACCCTTCTGAATATCCCAGCTCTTCCGGACCTCTCCAATCTGGACTTTAGAAATGGGGTCCTTTCCCAAGCCGCGGGCCACACAGCCCAGCTAAGGGCCGGGGTTCTGCTCCGCTCATCAGCCCTCTAAACCCTGATACAAAGGGCCAGGTCTGCCCTTTACTCTGCGTGACCTCGGACTAGTCATCCAAATGGCTAGCTAGCTCTTCTAGTTTCTTGTCTGCAAGTTCGCTGATTATCAAGAGACCCTGATCGGACTCGATGATCTCTGAGACTTAAAACTCTGGCAAACCGCACGTTAGAGACACTGGACACACGGTCCTTTGCGTAGATGGGGAAACTGAGGCACCCAGCACCCTCCCCCCCTAAAGGTCATAATAGCAATGTCGCAGTAGGGGCCCTGGCACCGCACGACTCCGGTCCCCCAGACTTCTAGTCGCGGGCTCTTTCTCCTTCCGCCCAGCCAAGAGGAGCTGCGGGGGGTCCTGGCTCGGGGAGTGGGGAAAGGGCAGCGAGCACACTGGGATTGGGAACGGGAGGGGAGAGGCCTTACCTTCCCTGGTCGAGCTCCACCGCCTGTGCCTTCCTCTCGGAATTGGTTCCCCCCCTCACCGGTCTGGACTTCTCCCAAGCCCCCGCCACTACTGCCCGGCTCGACGTGTCCCACGACCGCAGCAGAGGCCGCCGATTCCCGCCCTGGACCCGCCCCCTGAGCTATCTGGCCAATCCTCGCTCAGAGCCTAGGAACTCCACCCCCTCGGAGGGCTGGCGAGGCTTTGCGTCACCGGGAGCTCATCTTCTCATTTGCCTTTGCTCCACCTTCTTCCTCCGCAAGGGTCTCCTCTAGGCCTCACTACCCTGAAAGACTTTGCCCAGCCGGAAAGCAGCTCGTCTCCACGGCATTTTACGACACCGGCCGTGACAGGCCCTGGGAACGAATATCCGACGTCTTCCCTTCAGCTTGGGCGAAAGCCGACGTGATGTTTGGGGCCGGAGACGAGGATGACACCGACTTCCTCTCGCCAAGCGGCGGGTGAGTGATTGAGAAGTAGGGGCCGGAGCTCAGGGCCGAGAGACCGGCGGGTGTTTGCAAGTGGTCGGTCTCTTCTCATGCCTCTTCCCAACTTCCGGGTCCAAACCCTTGCCACATTCCACGGTTCTGAACATTCCCTGGCTCTGACTTCGCAATCTGAGCACAGCTCGCCGCGGTGTCAGGTCCGCCGATTTGGGTTCAGGATCTAGTGTCTCCTCTGACACCCTTTTGCTTTATGAGCCACAGTTTATCCAGTGAAATGGAGATGGTTGCTGAGGAGACTGCCGGCCTCGGAGTTTTTATGGGAGTCAACTCCTATAATAAATATATGAGCTGTAAATTCAAGAGACTTTCTCTTCCCCCGTTAACAAGGTGGTGACGCTTTGAACCAGGAGCTGGTGGGTCAGCTCCAGCATCCTTCAAAGCCTGCCTCGGATGCTATCTTTTTTTAGTGATTTTCTGTGGTCACAGCCCCAGGCACAATAGACTGCATGATCTTCTTTCCCACGAGTCTTTGCGCATGGAACCTACTGAAATCTAAGTCCAGACAGAACTGCTTATGTTGTTCTTTCCTGTCTAGCTCACAAAACAGTAGCTCTGGCGCGTATTGATTGCTCAAGACGTGCCTGCGAAATTGCACTTTGTGAGCCCGAAGGCTTAAAACCAATGGGAAAAACTGCATCCATTTCCTCCTGCGCTCAAACATGCTATGTACTCTCTTGGGATAGAAGTCTTTAAAGGCAGACAAGATTCCCCACTTCGCCCACCTCACTTTTAATAATTAGCACCGTGTTTTCCGTTGCCTTGTGTTAGTGGGACTCTTGACTCCCTCCCTGCAGACTAGTTAATTGCAAAGCTCACATCTTTGCAGAGCCCTTCTTTGAAATCTGCTTTACAAGTTTTGTGCATAGTGATGAACCTACTTAAGAAATGACAAACACATCAATATACTCATCATTCTGTTAGCTGCTGAAAGGTAACAATAAAGATTAATCTTCTAGAATACAGGGAATTCAATATAGGAGTGACCATAAAATGACTGGCTCTCTTTTGAACTTACTCGTTTGTGAGTGAGTGAGTGTGTGTGTGTGTGTGTGTGTGTGTGTGTGTGTGTGTGAGAGAGAGAGAGAGAGAGAGAGAGAGAGAGAGAGAGAGAGAGAGGAGAAATGCATGCTGTGAACATCTTTTACACACTTTACCTCCTGGGCCACCTCTCCAGCCTCTTTTCCTTGCTCTTAAATGGCTAAGATCTTTGGACAGCCAATGAGTGGCTTCTCTGTCACACATCCCTAATTCTTTTCACTTTTCACTCTCACCACCTCGTCCCACCAGGTCCCCACTTGAGAAAGCCTGCGTCTGCTTAGCTCCACTTTGAACTCACTTAGTTGCTACATTACTTTTGAGTTAATTGGGCTTTGCTTCCTTCCTTTCCTATCCACCCCAAAACATCTACAGCCACTGCTGCTGTTGGCTGGATTTCCAGCCCAAACTTGTTTTGTGTGTGTCAGTAGAGGGGCCATCTGAATATCTTCAAGGTTTGCTTATTTATTTGAGATAGGCCATGAACTCAGAGGCATCTATCTGCCTGTCTTCCCCCTGAATGCTGGGAATAAAGGCATGTGCCATCACACCCAGCTTTGAGGTATATTTTAAGCTTCACTATGTGGAACGTCTATAAAGGAATTTTAAGACTCCCAACTTTCATGCATCAAGGGATCTGCTGCTGACTGGGCAGACAGTGACAGTCATGTGCTCTTCTCCTGATTCCTGACCCAAGATAAGTTCTTCTTGGCTCAATCTGCTTTCCTGAGAAGGCTTAATTAAGGATTTGAGATATCTTACACATGTGACTGTGGGTCCTAGGCATGGAAAACAGACAGTTTGATGATAAAAGACTCAACAAAGAAAGCTATACAGATAAACTTTTTGTCTGCGGTAGTAGCTAGGAAAGCAGAAACAAACTTAAGACTAACAATAGGAAAAATAAAGCCAGGCGTGGTGGTGCTCGCCTTTAATCCTAGCACTTGGGAGGCAGAGGCAGGCGGATCACTGTGAGTTTGAGGCCAGCCTGGTCTACAAAGTGAGTTCAGAACAGCCAAGATAACACAGAGAAGCCCTGTCTCAAAAGACGGAAGAGGAGGAGGAGGAGGAGGAGGAGGAGTGGGGGGGGAAAGGAAAAAGAATAGTGAGTTGGAAAGATTGCTCAGAGGTTAAGAGCACTGGAGGATCTAGGTTTGAGTCCCAGCACCCACATGATGGCTCAAAGCCATCTCCAACCCCAGCCCCTGGGAGTCCAACACCATCTTCTGGCCTCCTTAGGTACCATGCATGCACATGGTGCATAGATACATGCAGACAAAACACCCACACATAAAATAAAATGAATGGAAAAGACAGGGAAAGTTTTGTGCCATCCTCTGGTTTGGCTGGCCCTGCATTCGTTTTGTTGAGGAAGTAGAACATCTGACAGTGAGCACTGCAGCTGCCTTTCAGTTCCTTTTTTTTGGGGGGCGGTGGAGAACTAGTTTCAAAACCAGGTTTCTCTTGTAGTTCTTGCTGTCCTGGACTCAGTTTGTAGACCAGGTTGGCCTCAAATTTACAGAGATCCACCTGCCTCTGCCTCTGCCTCCTGAGTGCTGGGATTAAAAAGGCTCATTGTGGCACACACCTTTAATCCCAGCACTCAGGAGGCAGAGGCAGGTGGATCGCCATGAGTTTGAGGCCATCCTGGTTTACAAAGAGAGTCCAGGACAGCCAAGGCTACACAGAGAGACCCTGACTAAAAAAAAAAAAAAGGCATGTGCCACCAGGTCTGATCAAGTTCCTCATTTATAACTACAGTTTACTTGAAAAATGCTTCCCTACCTCTGACTTAACTTTGTGACTTTCTTGATCCTACTTAGGATATTGAAAACTTACTGAAGCAACAGTACTGATGTCAAGGATGGTTGTTTAAGTGACTTATAGTCAGCTTTTCAAGTTCCTGCACCCACTTTTTTTTTTTTTGAGATATGATCTTACCGTGTAACTCTGGTTGGTCTGGTACTCAGGCCTGAGATCTCCAATTCAGATCTGCCTGCTTCTGCCTCCTGAGTTTTGAGGCGTGGCCAAGTTCTCCAATCTTTTTTTTTTTTTTTTTTTTTGTTTTTGTTTTTCGAGACAGGGTTTCTCTGTGTAGCCCTGGCTGTCCTGGACTCACTTTGTAGACCAGGCTGGCCTCGAACTCACAGTGATCCACCTGCCTCTGCCTCTCGAGTGCTGGGACTAAAGGCGTGTGCCACCACGCCCAGCTAAGTTCTCCAATCTTAAAGTCAATGGTTAATCTAAAAAGTAGTAATCAGAAGGCATGTCTTCTCTTCTTTCTTAGCCCTTTCCCCACCGTTATGATTTTCAAATGAAGAAATAGGTGAGTGTCTGCTAAGGACGTCAGCTAATACAGAGGCGAATAAGGCCTCTTACCCCTAAGAAACTGAACTTAAACAGTAGAATAAAATCAACCTAACAATAATAAACATAATCACAAAGCTTTTGAAAAGTTAGATTTATTTATTTAATGTTAATATGTAAGCGTGTGTGCATAGAGTGTCAGATCCCCTGGAACTGGGGTTACAGAGTCTTGTGAACCATCACCTGGATGCTGGGAACTGAACCCAAGCATTCTGCAGCAGCAGCAAGTGCTTCTAACATCTGAGTGATCTTTCCAGCTCCCACAGGTTTTATTTTGAGATTGCATCTTACTATATTGCCTTGGAAGTTCTTTTTTTTTTTTTTTTTTAAGGCAGAGTTTCTCTGTGTAACCTTGGCTGTCCTGGACTCTTGTAGACCAGGCTGTCCTCAAAGTCACAGAGATCTGCCTGCCTCTGCCTCCTGGAGTGCTGGGATTAAAGGCCTGTGCCACCACTGCCTGGCTGTCATGCAAGTTATTAAATTCCTGGGCTGAAATACTCTAACAATGAGCTTTGGAGCTATACCCTCACCTGACCTTCTTTTTATTAACATTTTGTGTGTGTGTGAAAGCAAATACACCTTATCTAGATTTAAGCTTTGGGCCAGCAAAACGGATCAGTGGATAAAACCTTGACAACCTAAATTCAATCCCCGTAAACCACACAGAGATAGAAGAGAACTAACTCCACAAAGTTGTCCTCTGGTCCCATATACACACATGGCATGTACAGCCCTACACATACAAGCATGTGCACACCATACATACACAGAAGGGATTGTTGTAACCTGCTTAAACCTTTTGCATAATCATATCCCCTCCAATGAGTCCTATTTTAGTGTTTTGCATAACTGTGGCTCCTCTGTTAACACCTACTTTCACCTTTAGAATAACAGAAGCCATTTTACCTTTAAGTATGCATTTTGATCATAGAGTGAAATAAATTTCAAGTTCCCAGGCTCTACCTGCCTAAAAAAAAGAATAGCCTTTACTTACAAATCAATAATTCAGCCCAGGCATGGTGGCACATGCCTTTAATCCCAGCACTTGGGAGGCAGAGGCAGGCGGATTGCTGTGAGTTTGAGGCTAGCCTGGTCTACACAGTGAGTGCAGGACAGTCAAGCCAAAAACAGAGAAACCCTGTCTCAGGAAACAACAAACAAACAAACAAACAAAAAACCAAAACAAAGATTCCAAACAAACAAACAAAAAAACCCAAAATTCAGTATCTGCTGCTAAGATAAAACAATAGGTGAATACATGTTCTGCTTGGGTTAAAGATAAAGTATGTTCTGTTAGAGTTAAGCTGCAATGCCCTGCTATGATCCTTACTCCTGGAAAGCTGGAAAATCCCCAAAAGCTCCCTTACCCTAAAATCCTAGCCAATCATCTTAAAATGCTTTGTCTAGCTACCTAGATACAGTGAAGGTAAAACAAAGATTAATTCTTTTTGCTTGGATGAACATAATGAGCCTGTAATAGAAATGATTTTTCCTGCTTGGTTGTGATTTTTATTTTAAAAACTCACTTTGAAAACATCCCAGAGTCAGATATGGTGGCACATGCCTTTAATCCCAGCACTCGGGAGGGCCAGCCTGGTCTACAAAGTGAGTCCAGGACAGTTAAGGCTACACAGAGAAACCGTGTCTCGAAAAACCAAAAAAAAAAAAAAAAAAAAAAAAGAAAAAGAAAAAGAAAGAAAACAGCTCAGGGTCACAGTCTGGCTTCTGAGCCCAGGTTGTGTCCCTAACTGGTCAGTTTTGTTCAGTGTTAAATTTCTATTAATCTGAGTCTGGTGTTCGAGTGTTCGAGTGGTCAGTGTGTGGCTATTTCTGAACCCTAACAGTGATAAGTTTTTAAAAAATTTAAATATATGTAATAGTGGACAGTTTTTCACTACGGTTAAAGGTATTGCTCAAGTCTCCCAGAATTTTACTTCTTTAAAGGAACCTCAGCCAGGCATGGTAATCTCAGCACTCAGGAGGAAGAGGAAAGTAGATTTCTGTGAGTTCAGGTACCGTCTGGTATACATAGGGAGTTCTAGGGCAGCCAGGCTGCATAGTTAGATGCTGTCTTTAAAAATAAAGGAAGGGGAGTCTTTAGGTCACCCTGGCTAAAAGGAATAATTTTACTTTCTTCTATGTTCATTTAGCATTTATTCATGTCTTCTTCTTCTTTTTTTTTTTAATTCAATGGGAAATATTTAGAGGAGTTTTAATTCAGAACATGGCTCCTTTGGCAAGAGATCTCATCCAAATACCTTCTAGATCTATGTGATCTGGCTGGAATACAAATATATCTTTAATCCAGGAGACAGAGGCAAGCAGATCTGAGTTCAAGAGCAGGCTGATATAGAGCAAGTTTCAGGTAAAGAAAGGCTTAGGTCCAGGTGTGGTGGTACATACCTTTAATCCCAAACAATGAAGGAAGCACCCATGTTTGGAAGTGATGTCTAATTGAGTGGCAGAAAAAGTGATGAATCAGAGAAGGATTTGACAGAAGGGGATTCGCCCAACTCTCAAGAGAGAGGAAAGGGAAGCTACTTAAGAGGCAGGGCAGAGAGAGAGGGGAGGCAGTTTTCAGAAGACAGATATACAGAGACTGGTTGAAGAGAGAACTAGCTAGACCCAGGTGAAGCCAGAAGGAGCCAGAAGATTAACGCAGATTGCTGGAGTTAGTTTGAAGCCACCAGAACAATTCATGGGCCGAGAGGGAAGCCGGATTGAATAAGTCAGCTGGGAGAGGAGTTTGAGCCAAAACAGCTGAGTTGAACCAGATAGCTATGAGCTCAGAAAGAATAAGAGTGAGCTTATTAAGCAGTGACCCTGTTCTACGCCTAGGTTAGATTGTACAGAGGCTAGAAGCTTCCAGGACTAGGCCTAGATTAGCAGACAGAGGCAGTAAGCCTCCAAGACAATAGTGAAACAGGCGAATAAAAGTTACTTTTACAAAATATTTATTTATTCACTTACTCAGTTTACATCTTGATCGTAGCCCCCACTCTCATCTCCTTTTGGTCCCCCCCAACTCCTCGGAAAAGTGGAGCTCCCCCCAAACCAACCTACCCCAGCATATCAAGTCGCATCAGAACTGAGCATGTCCGCTTCCCCTGTGGCCTAGTGAGGCAGCCCCATCAGGGGGAAGTGATCAAAAAGTAAGCAGCAGAGTTTATGTCAGAGACAGCTCTGGCTCCCCTTACTAAGAGATCCACATGAAGCCCAAGCTGCCCATCAGCTGCATCTGTGAAGGGGGCCTAGGTCCAGTCTATGCATGGTCCTTGGTTTGTGCTTCAGTCTCTGCAAGCCCTTCTGGGCCCTGGTTGGTTGGCTCTGTTGGTTTTCTTGTGGAGTTCCTGTCCCGTCTAGGTCCTTCTATCCTTCCTGCCACTTCCCCACAAGACTCCCTACCCTTCACTCAATGTTTGGCCCTGACTCTCAGCATCTGTTTGGAGATGCTGCTGGGTGGAGCCTCTCAGAGGACAGCTAGATTAGGCTACCGTCTGCAAGCATAGCAAAGTGCTATTAATAGTGTCAGGGGTTGGTCCTCTCTCATGGGATGGGTCTCAGGTTGGGCCAGGCATTTGTTGGACATTTCCTCAATTTCTACTCTAGCTTTATCCCTGCATATCTGGTAGGCAAGGTAAATGTTGGGTTGAAGGTTTTGTGAGTGGGCGGGTGCTCCCCTCCTTCCACCAGGAGTCCTGTCTAGTTAAAGGGTGTCCTCTTCCGTCTGCATGAGCCCTGCTACAAGGAGTCTCAGCTAGAGTCGCCCCCGTGTCCTCCCAGAAGTATACCCTGTTGTAAGTCTCCAGCTTGTCACAGATGCCACCAGCAGTGATTTCTCTTCTCTCTGAAGGCCTCTGTCCTCCTGGAGCTGGAGAGATGACTCAGAAGTTATGAGCACTGCCTGCTCTTCCAAAGGTCCTGAGTTCAATTCCGGAAACCACTTGATGGCTCACAGCCATCTATAATGAGATCTGGTGCCCTCTTCTGGCTTTCAGGCATACATGCAGGCAAAACACTGTATGCTTAATAAATATATAAATCTTTAAAATAAAAAAAAAAGAAGACACTGAAAGTTTCTTATAGTACCTATAGCACACAGTTGGAGGTAAGAAATGCCGAGTATGAAGCCATGAAAGTAAGGGAGATGAAATCTTGAAGGGGCCTCGAAAACCATCTTGGAGAGCTTGATTTTTATTTATTTATTTATTTATTTATTTTATTTTATTTGTTTATTTATTTATTTATTTATTTGAGACAAAGTTTCTCCATGTAATATCCCTGGCTGAACTCACAGAGATCTGCCTACCTCTGCCTCTCGAGTGCTGGGATTAAAACCGTGCACCACTACGCCCAGCTGAGTTTGTTTTTTTTAAGATTTTTTTTTACATTTAGTTTGTGTGTGTGTGTGTGTGTGTGTGTGTGTGTGTGTGTATGTGTGTAGATGCATGGGCATGGACACACATGTGTGTCATGCATGAGTATGGAGATCAGGGGTAACTTGTAGGAATTGTTTCTCTCCTTTTTACCACATGATTTCTACAGACTGAGCTCACGGCGTCAAGGTTGGCCGCAAGCACCTTTACCCGCTAAGCCATCTTGGTGGCCCAAGTTCCAAGTGTGTATCTTACTGACATTGAAGAGTCACCAAGAGTAATCCCTTAGATGCGGTGTGTAGAGTGATAGAATTAGATAAGAAGAGTCGGGTCTGCTGGCGCAGGCCTGCAATCCCAGCTGCATAGGAGAGTTCAAGGCCAGCTTGGCCAATTCATCAAGGCTTCACTGTAAAGGGAAGTAACATGGAAGAGGTGGTGGTGGGTACAGCTCAGCGGTAGAGCACTTGCCTAGCATGCTCAAGGCTCTCTAGCCAACCCTCAGCACTACAGTAGAGCTGGGGCCAGAAAATGAACTACATAAGACGGAGGGAGGGAGGTGAATTAGGAGATTGTTGCAGTGGTCAGAACTAGGCAGAGGTGACTGCAGTTGATGGCGCTCAGGCCAGCTGTGGGTATCAATCAAATCACAGACAGTCTCGATCTCCAACAGCCTCAGCGGATACTGCTGTTACTGAATGCTCAGTTACACCATTAGAGAGTGTTGAGATTACAGGCAGCAGCATTAAAGTGATTGCAAGTGCAGGATATGTCAAATGAAAATGTACTTTCCTGTTCCATTAACAGTGCCAAGCTGGCTTCTCTTTTTGGACTGGATCAAGCACCTATGGGCCATGGAAATGAATTCTTCCAGTACACAGCTCCAAAGCAGCCCAAGAAAGGCCAGGCGGCAGCAGTGACAGGTAAATTCAGAGGCATTAGGATTGTGTCGTACTAGGTTGGTTGGAATGGCTGTCTTCGGAAATTGACATGCTATAACAGTTAAATGAATTTGATGGGATTTAGGATCAGTTAAGAGACCAGCTCTGGGCCTATCCGTGAGGAGTTTCTATACTGGGTGAACTGGAGGAGAAAACCCACTTTAAATGTGTGTGGCACCGTCCATGGGCTGGGCTCCAGCACTGGGCGGAACGAGGGAGTGAGCAGAGCAGCAGCACTTGTTTCTCTCTGCTTCTTGACAGCAGTGCCCACGCCTGCTGCCATCCCTTCCCTACCACAATGGACTCTGACCCCCAAGGAAGCAGAATAAACCCTTCCTTCCTTAAGTTGCTCTGGCAGTTAGTTTGCTATAACACCACATAAAGGTACCAGTATCATGCCGAGGCCTCTGCCCACCAGTCAGCCCAAGCTTACCCCTAGTGGCGCTTGCCTTCTGAAGCTCTCGAGTCCTGGCTTCTAGCAGCAGCAGGGTGCCCTTTGTTGGGAACTGATAGGGACAATAGCAGGCAAATTCTGCCCTTATCGCTAAAACTGCCCAGAGCACTCATTGTTGCATCCTGGTTTGTTCATCACTGAGGACACAGGAGTCGTTTGTTAAACGGCATCGGCAGAAAGGGAGTCTGCTGTGTATCTTTGGTGTTTCTGGTGGATTGTCATTTCATTCTCACGGTGATCTTGTAAAGGAGGTGACATGACCAGATTTTGGGGGCTCTGAGCAGTTTGGGAATTTGATCAGTCAACCCTAATGGCAGAATTGAAATTTGAACTCTGAGTTGACTGACTGCACAGCTTTCTCTTTCCTCCGCACTTTGCTGTTTTGAGGCAAGAAGCCAACGAGGATAAGGGATTCATGCTGTAAGCCCCACGGAGAGCAGATAGTGAGGGACAGTAAATTAAATACTTGAAGATTGACGTGTGGGGGCCTTTTACATGCAGGCACGAATGACATTGACTAGTCACATGCTACTTGGCAGGATAGTGAACAGTAGTAGGAAGCAGATCTCTCAGGTACGGCCGTGTAAGAGGAAGACACAGACACTCCTGTCCATTCCCGTGGATTCTGCACGCGTGCCTCTGCCGTCCCGGTGTAGGATGCCCCTTCCGTCCTAAGCTGTTCTGCAGCTGACACCATCTGAGTACCCTGTTGCTCAGTTCAGTCCTGAAGTTTCGTACAGACATAATGTCAGATCCCTCAGACAGATGCCCTCACCTAAGAAGACAGTCAGGGCCAGGCCCTCTGTGCTCTGACTGACCGGCAGTCCCATGGCACCCTCGGCCTCTCCCCTGGTTCAGTAATTGGCAGGGATTACTCACAGAATTCAGGGTAATTGGGTTCTTTATGTTTGTTGGTTTATTAGAAAAGATATTATAAGGATACCAATACAGCCATTTGTATACAAATGGATAGAGAATGGTAGAGTAGGATGCATACTTTCTGGGCCCTCTATGGGCGGACCACCCTCCCTCTCTGGGCAGACCACTCTCCCTCTCTGGGCAGACCACCCTCCCTCTCTGGGCAGACCACCCTCCCTCTCTAGGTGGACCACCCTCCCTCTCTGGGCAGACCACCCTCCCTCTCTAGGTGGACCACCCTCCCTCTCTGGGCGGACCACCCTCCCTCTCTAGGTGGACCACCTTCCCTCTCTGGGCGGACCACCCTCCCTCTCTGGGCGGACCACCCTCCCTCTCTGGGCGGACCACCCTCCCTCTCTGGGCGGACCACCCTCCCTCTCTGGGCGGACCACCCTCCCTCTCTGGGCGGACCACCCTCCCTCAAGTGGACCACCCTCCCTCTCTAGGTAGACCACCCTCCCAGCACTTTGTATGCTTTACAGCCTAGAAGCTCTTCAAGCTTTATGCTTCAAGAGTTTTTATACAGCTTGCTCTAGCCCATCTTTCCTCAAAGTTGGTGAGTGTACCTAAAAGTTATAGTCCCTAATCCTGTAATTACTTTGTGTTCCTGGTGGCTGGCTCTGTCCTTAGGAGCCCCACCCTAAATTACCTCAGCAACAATGTCAAAAGACAAAATTTCAGTAAAGTTTTAAGAGCTTTCTTAACTGACTTTTATTTTGCAGTCCTAGAATCAGGAAGTAGCATGTGTAAAATGAGGCGTTCTGATGAGTTGAGAATAGGACCTTGGCTTTATATAGGCAAAAAGGAGCAGAACAAGTCAGAGTCTGGAAAAGCAGATTAGCCATTTTGACGTTCCTTTCCTGGTAAAAGAGGAAAATAGGCAACAAGGACTGGTCTGTGTGAGGCATCTCACATGGCACCAGACACAGGCACATGAAATTTGTTTTTTTTTATGTTTCTTGACTTAAAATATCAGCTTAAAAGTCCTGGGCTGCTGTTGTTGTTTTGTTTTGTTTGTTTGTTTGTTTGTTTGGTTGGTTTTTGTTTTTGTTTTGGTGACATGGAATTCTAAAATAATGTCACTCTATTTGATTTCTTCTGTTGGGCCTCAAGCAGAAGCTAAGTTCAAACAGCGCATCTCCTCATGTAGACCAGGTCGGCCTCCAGCTTGAGAGTCTCCTGTCTCTGCCTCTCACAGGCTGGGATCACAGGCATGTCCCTGTGTTCAACAGTACATAAACTCAGTTATGGCTAAAGGGACTAAAGGGACTCCAGGAAAGTCTGAGGAGCACTTCCCTCATTTCTTCATTAGCTGTGTGCTCCTGACTAGGTGTGGAGGAAAGAAAACCACCTTGGGCTTATCTGATGAAATAACTTGGGTTTTTTTTTTTTCTTCATTAAAAAAAAAATGGATTGATTGGCTGGTGTGGTGGCACATGTCTTTGATCCTAGTACTTGGGAGGCAGAGACAGGTAGATTTCTGTGACTTGGAGGCTAGAGATGGCTACACAGAGAAACCCTGTCTCCATCCCCCTAACCCCCAAATGGATTGATTGATTGTGTGCATGTATATAGGCATGTGCATGCCATGACCCAGGTTTGGAGGTCAGAAGATAACTTGTAGGAGTCAGTTGTCTCCTTCCGTCATATTGGTCCTGGGATGCTTGGCAGCAAGCATCTTAATGATTGAGCTACTTCCCTAGGCCCCTCCCCCTTTTTTCATAAAGGTAGAGAAATTTATAATTTTTGTGAAAAAATATTTTTCAAGTAAAAGAGAAGCTAGAAGGCATACAGGAGTGAATACCTTTTCACCTTTAGTGGTTTTACCTTTAGGATATAGTAGAGCCAGGTGTGGTGGCTCATGCCTTTAATCCCAGCACTCAGGAGGCAGAGGCAGGCAGATCTCTGTGAGTTCAAGGCCAGCCTGGTCTACAAAGTGAGTCCAGGACAACCAAGGCTACACAGAGAAACCCTGTTGTCTTGAAAAACAAAAACAAACAACAACAAAAAGATATAATAGAGTAGAAGAATGCCTTTTTTAATGAAGAGATTGAGAGGGGTCAAGACAACGTCACTGATGAACAGTGAAGCTGGAATTATCTAATCATCCCTTGGACAAAGAGAGGAAGTTAAAAAAACTTGGCTCAAAAATGTTTTTTCAAGACTGCACATTACAAGATTTCCTCTTGCTGGGTGTGGTAGTGCATGCATTTAATCCCAGCACTTGTGAGGCAGAGGCGGGCGGATTGCTGTGAGTTGGAGCCCAACCTCATCTACCAAGAGTGAGGACAGACAAGGCTACACAGAGAAACCCTGTCTTGAAAAACCAAAAAAAAAAAAAAAAAAAAAAAAAAAGAAAGAAAAAAGAAAAAAAGAAAAAGAAGATTTCTTCTTAAGTGCCAGGTTTAAGAATCACAGTAATGTTGACTTCAGAGAAGGAAGAATCCTGAGCTGATGGGAAGATCACAGGGTGAAGGCCATGCTCTCTGCCTGTGTCCTGGCAGATGCAGAAACAGCCCTTCCCCTTCAGGGCATGAGCTGTGGTGATAATAGCCTGAGAGAGCTACAAGACGCTGCCCTAACCCAGAGGAGATGCTGAGGTGGCCTCCACAGATACTAATTTTTTTCTGAGTTTCATACTTGTCTAGATTATCTCATGCTGGCCTCCCCACCCCACTCCTGTGGATTGCTTTATCAGAAGTAAAGGCACTGCATGCTAAAAAGTACAGATTAAACTAAACTGACTATAGCTTTATAAACACAATAAGGAAGACAGAACACAGCACTAAGAAAACACAGTGGTCACTTCATTTTCACAACTTGTTCCCACTCTTTGTAGGCTAATATTCTGTTTCTTGATGCCAATCCCTGGGCAATGTTTAGCTTTGACTTCTCTAGAATCAGTAAATTCAGATAAAACAGTGAGATGGTCCTCCCCCTTTCCTGTTGTGCTCTTACTCGGTGAAGATGTCAAATGACAGTTTCCCCTTGGCAATGATGTGGAACAGTCGCAGCTGAACTCCTGATGGGAGTGTAAGTTGCTGAGGCATTGCCAAAGGACACGGGCAGGGTAGAGCCAAAACAAGGTCTTCATACTGCTTCACCTCACAATTCTGTTTTCAGGAATTTCATCTAAGAGTCAGTGTGTGTGTGTGTGTGTGTGTGTGTGTGTGTGTGTTTATTTTAAGGATGTTTACCATAGCATGTATAACAGAAAATTTGGAATCTTCCCAAAAAAATGCAGCACAGTAGGAAATAAAATAAATTCTATTGTTTTGTTTTGTTTTTGTTTTTTAGGACAGGGTTTCTTAGTATAGCCTTGGTTGTCCTGGACTCACTCTGTAGATCAGGCTCACAATGGCTCATTTTTGGCTTCAGAATAAACTGTTGTCCTCTTTGAAGTTATGGCTGTATTTTTTACATCAACATTTGAACCACACCCATTACCTAAATCTATCAAGGGCTATACAGTAATGCTAATGATTCAAAATAGTATGTTAAGGGTACATTGCATTCTGCCGTTGTTTTGGTTTTTGTCTGTCTGTCTGTCTGTCCGTCTGTTCGAAGCTGGGTTTCCTTTGTGTAGTCCAACCTGGCCTGGAACTTATGATCCCCTTACCTCAGCCACTGGCATGCTGGTACCACAAGTGTTCACACTATACCCAGTGGTAAACTACATGCTAAGCTCAGGAGATGAATGTCTTAATAGGAAAGTAATGAGAGAACACAAACAAAATTAATAAACTTACTTACTTTCAAAACCCTTTTTTTACCCTTATTTTTCTGTATGAACACCTCCCCTCATTTTAGAGTACAAACACATTGTAGAAAGTCAGATAAATATAGGAAAGCACAATGAAAATAAAAATCACCTATAACCTCATCACTAAAAATTAAATAAATATTCTGAGTCCTTTCTCTGCAGTAGCTTTTTTTAGTATTTTAAAAGAAAATGAAGATTCAACTTGGCCCCTTTAATTTCTCATTGACTATATTATAAGTCTTCTCTATATTCTCCAAACAAACCTAAGTGGATGGCTTATGGCTCCTGCCTGGATTGCTTTTTGGTAGCTACACAAAATACTCTGACTAACTCTAAGAATTTACCTAATTTCAAGTCAGGCAAATGGTGATACATACCTGTAATTCCAGTACTCGGGAGGCAGAGTTAGGCAGATTGTTGTGAGTTCGAGGCCCGTGGAAGCTAGTGGTCTTCTAAGTTAATACATTCCAAAAGGCTCTACCTGTTAGACACCAGGATATTAGATTAGACACAGGAATGGGCAAGGGAGGGCTATTAAGGTGGGCTGAAGACAGCTCAGGATAGGTTGTAATTGGGCTGTGAACCTGCAAACACACATCGGTTCAATCACTGGCCTTCTAATTAGCTGATCAGCCCGGTAGGGCTCAGTGTCAGGTAGGGTTCCTTCCAGGAACTTTCATCCGTACTATCACCCTAAATTCCCTGTGCCAGAAGAGGCAATAGCTTTATTTGTATGTACCCTAGCTGTCAGATCTTTGAAAAGAGGAAACGTTGTAGGACGGCTTCTTGTCTGTAGTGTTTGATGCTAGGGCTGGAGTGGGTCTAGCTTCATCTACTGTCATTGTGTAAAGCTCTCTCAGCCCGTTTCCTCAACACCTGACACGGTCACAGAGCTATCGCCGGATCCAGTGATGATAGTGATAATGAAAGCATTGTTACGATAGTTGTTAACTATGAAGTGGAAATTTGAGGCTAGTTTTGAGGTTAAAATTCAAAAATTGAATGTCACCTTTGTTTTCTTCATCTTCAGGAACTCAGACAGCACCAAAGCCAGCAACAGCCACCACAGGCACTTCCTCAGTGCTGTTTGCAACTGCAGTGCATGCATATCGATAGTAAGTAGTCGGAGAGAAAAGTGAAATGCAGGCTGCAGTTCTTGTCCTTTCTCAGAAGCCTGGGCTCGTTGCAGCCTAGTTCCTCAGCATTTGCCTAGACAGAGCCTCAGAGAGACTCAGCACTACCTTATCTGCGCAGTTAGTGTTTGGACCCTCAGTTCTTAAGCATACTGTGCATAGTAGATGACTGAACAATACAGAGGTTGGGGCTGGGTGTGTTGGCACTCACCGTTAATCCCAGCATTTGGGAGGCTGAGACTGCAGGATCTTTGGGAGTTCTAGACCCGCCAGAGTTATACCAGTGAGACCATTTTGGAAATTGCAGAGGAGCTTTATATTAAAAGCTGCTTCCCTCTGAACTTTTCTAAAGGGCAACTGCCTTTAGCTGTGTCAGAACAGAAAACTGGCTCTTCATGGTTTAGAGGGGTCCTGATATTTGCTGTTTTCTTGCTTCCATAGCATAAGTGGTCAATATGCAAAGCAGGGCAAATTTGGAGCTGCTGTCTTGGGGAACCACACAACCAGAGAGGTAAGAAGCCCCATATTGATTCATACGCCACATCCAGGTATTATTAATACCAGGGGTCTGGCATTTATCTGCCTGGCCAGAGTGTGTGCTATTAGAATTGAGTAGACAGCCCTGGTTTGCTTACTGTTAGGCATTAGAACAAGTACAGCTGCTCCGAATGTTTGCTTTAGAGGGCTCCTCTGTGGTGGTGCCGGTGTAAGGGCGGGAAAGCTGTAGAGTGCACTGTTTGTCGGGTAGTTAATGATCACTCATCATACTGTCAGTGTGCTCTGTCTTTATGCCTGTGTCAATGACCAGTACTTTTCCTTGCAAGACTGAAAATAAGGTTGAGCGGGTGATCACTGTACAATAGTCAGGGTGAAGTGTAGTGGATGTTACTAATTGCTCCCAAGCGTGACTTCCTTGAGTTAGTACATCCAGCTCAAATACCACTCCAGAACATTGAATCATTGAGTTAGACATTATTGAGCCAGACATAAGAAATTCTGGTATTTCAGAGGTCCAGAGAACACAGTGTTCCTGCTACTCTGCCACTCTCAGCACAAAGCTAAGATTAGTTGCCCATGGTGACCAACACAATGGACAACACACTCAGGCACACCAAAACAGGTCTGGGAAATTTGAAGCACAAACCAGTGGGACTTAAATATTAAGCCACAGTATTAGTACTAAGCTCCAGTGGTCATTAGTCTTTCATCTGTAATCCTGCCTCGCCTCTTTCCTTTCCCACTCAGTTATTTTGAACTGATCTCCAATATACAATTTCAGTGGTAAATGTTTTAGTATATAATTCTAAAAGATGAGATCCTTTAAAACAAAACTGTCATGTCATTATCACTGTTAAAAAAGTAAATAGTGCAGCTTAATTTCAGTCACTTTTAGGATGTGATCAATTTTTTTCTTTTATTGTTTTTCTTCTATTGTTATACTTCTAATTGAACCGACCTCTAGTGAGGTTCTCCATTGCAGTTGGTTCCTGTGCCCCTTAAATCTTTCATCCTCCCATTAGGAGGCAAATGGTGCCTGGCTGCCTTTTGTTTTGTGTTTAGCAGCTGCCACTGATTATTATCCAATCTATTCTTTCACTGGAGATTATAATTTGGATCTGAGAACTCTAGTTTTGAGATGTGCTCGACTGCCAGAAAAGGTGGTGGATTGGAGAACCAATTAGAAAAAAAAGCAGTTAAGGGGCTGGAGAAGTGGCTTAGTGGTTAAGAGTACTGGCTTCTCTTCCAGAGAACCTGGGTTTGGTTCCCTGCACCCACATATTGGCTCACAGCTGTCTGTAATTCCAATTCAGGCGATTTCATGCCCTCTTCTGGCCTCTGTAAGCAATGCATGCACTGACATTTTTGCAGGCAAAACACCCATACACAAAAATAAAATAAATTGTGGGGGTTGGAGGGATGGCTCAATGGTTAAGAACCCTGGCTGCCCTTTCAGAGGACCCAGATTCAGTTACCAGCATCCACAGCACTGCTCACACTATCTGTAACTTCCATTCTAGGGCATCCAATGCTCTCTTCTGGCCTCAGCAGGCACCATGCACAAGGCACAAACATGGTACACAGACATACCTGCAGACAAAACACCTCTTCATATTAAATAAAAAATAGAATCTGATAGCTGTGGTAGCACAGATCTTTCAGAGTTTGAGAGACAGAGGCAGGAGGGTCTCTGTAGGTTCAAGGGCCAGCCCTTGAGTGAGACACTGTCTTAGCAAAGAAAGAAACAGTTAAATTGCAACAATTATATTGTAAAGTTTTTTCAATTAAAAAAAAAAGAAAAACAAGAACAAAAGCAAAAACAAAAACAAAAACCTACCTCACCGGAGAGCTGAAGAAATGATGAAGGGTTGATAAATTAAAACCTCAGAGAAAAACCTCACCAGTGAGATGTCTCTGTTCTGTGTCTCGAGCATATTGCTGATTTGAGGTGTAGTCTAGGCAGCAGGTAGGACACAAGCAGAGAGACTGCTTAAGAAATGAGAAACTGACAAAACTGGAGACTCTTGCAGCTCAATATTGATTTTCCCTGTGTGACATCTATTGAATTCAGGAGTGGCACCAAAGTCCAGACACTATGCCAGAGTCAGAACGATCCCTGCAGCTTTGTGGTATATAGGAGAGACACTAATTGAGGGAGAGGACCTGTAACAGGGAGCAGCCACCTTCCTTTCCCTCTATTTGCTAGATTTAAACTTTGTGGGGATGTAGCTGAAAAAATCTGTTGAGTAAAACTTTAAGAATCAAGGAGTTAGAGACTTTCTAGGCCTTTCAGCCAAAAGCTTGGAAAGGTCCTGCCGGAGATTCAGGGCAACTCAGAGAAGACTGATTCTTAAAAATTTTAATGATTTATTTATTTTAGGCATATGAATATTTTGCCTGCATTTTGTTTTTCTGTGTACCAAGTGAGTGCACGGTGCCCGTGGAAGTGAGAAGAGGGCATTGGCTCCCTCTGGAACTGGAGTTAGGATGGTTGTGAGTCACGGTGGGTGTTAGGAATCAAGCCTGGGTCCTGTGCAAGAAAGACCAGTGTGCATGAGCTCTGAGCCAACTTTCTAGCCCGGGTAAAATGATTCTTTCTTTCTTTCTTTTTTTTCTTTTTTCAAGATAGGGTTTCTCTGTGTAAAGCTGTGTAGACTAGGCTGGCCTTGAACTCACAGAGATCTGCCTGCCTCTGCCTCCCTGAGTTCTGGGATTACATGCGTCACTGCACCCAGCAGTAAACTCATTCTTACTAATGTCTAATCCTCTTACAACCAGGTCAGTCTACAGTTGAACTGAGGGTTCAACCCTTCACTTTGAAAAAAAAATCACATAAAATCACATAGCAGCCTTCACAGCTCCCCATATTTCTAAGGACAAATTTTATTCTAAAAATATGTATTTTTTTTTTTTTTTACTGTTTTTAGTTATGTGTAAGTACTTGTGTCTGCATGTGGGAATGTGCATGTGAGTGCAGGGACCTGAGGAGGCCAGAGGCATCTGTTCCCTAGAGTTAGAGGGATTATCATGGATTTGGGGAACTGGACTCAGGTCCTCTGGAAGAGCAGCAAGTGCTCTTAACCACTGATCCATCATCGTGTCTCTAGACCAGAGGGTGAAGTTTAATTCTTTGGAGGTTTGTTTAATCCATTTATAGTATACATATACATACTCATCCGTAAGTCTCTGGAAGATTGGTTCCAGGGTCCTCCCCTCTTCCTAAATAAGAAAAATCACAAATATATGATTCTTAAAAATTTTAATGATTTATTTATTTTATTTTAGGCATATGAATATTTTGCCTTGTGTAAAGTGCCAGAAGGCTACACTTGTATATCCTTCCATAAACTTTAAATCGCCCCTAAGTTATTTGTACCATCTAATAGAATATAAATGCTACATAGGTGTTCTATTATTTAAGGAATATTTTTTAAAGTATATGTTTAAATCTATAGGACTAGAATCCATTCACATGGAGGCTGACTAACATACATATATGTATGTGTGTATATATGTATGTGTGTGTGTATATATATATATATATATATATAATTTTGCAGTTTAACATTTTAAGTACACAGTCTGTGACTATTTTGCTTTATTTATATTTATTTTTTATCTGTATATGTGGTTTGCCTACATGTATGTCTGTATAGTACTTGTGTACCTGGTACCAAAAGAGGCCAGAAGAGAGTGTTGGATTCCCTTAGGACTGGAGCTACTGATGGTTGTGAGCCATCATGTGGGTGCTAGGAATTGGACTCAGGTCCTCTGGAAGAACAGCAGTGCTCTTAACTGCCGACCCATCTCTGCAGCCCCAGTCCAGTGGCTTTCATTACATTCATAGTACTAAGAACTCATTACCACTCCACCCATCTTTTAATAACCTCAAACAGAAAGCATCAGTAAGAGGTAACCCTTCTTCTCCCTTCCCTAGTCCACCATAACCTCTAATCCGTTATCTCTGAATTTGCCTGAATTTTACATACCTCTTGTAAGTGGAATGGTGTTTTTGTGATTACCTTACATTGTTAGCTCAGTGCCCTCAAAGTTCGTTTTTGCTTTTTCTTATTCATGACCCTGCTAAGTACATGTTCTGTACTATAATCTTGACCTCCTATGGATAATCCCATGCCAAGAAAAATACTGGTTATAAATAAGGGCAAAATAAATTAGCAGACAAACAAAGTTGAGAGAATCCATTGCCAGAAGATTGTTACTATGGGAATCTCCTCCACAAGACATGGGGAAAGTTCATGGATTCATTATCCATAATGGTTTCAAACTGTTGCCAACTTGAATAGCTATAACTAGGAGAGTGGGTAAAAATACGTGTGCTTTGTTCATATAGAACAATGGTAACTGACAGTAGAGAACCAAGTGGTGGTAAATGAAGTAACAAGGCGTAGTTTACATTGTAAGTGAAAAAAAAAAAAACCAGACAAATTCAAGGTCTGTAAGCTGTTTATATTCATTTACCTATAGTGAAATTGATCTGTGACTGTGTTAGAGTAGTGGTTCTCTGGGGTGGGGAGAGATTGTTGGCGGGAGGGGACAGAGGGAGCTATCTAGGATGTAGGAAAAGAAACACTGGTCTTTTCTCAATCTGCTTGGTAGCCACATGAGCACATATACATGTGAAAATTCACTGGGCTGTACATGTTTTTTTTTTCCCCTCAAATTGAAAAGGTTTTTGTTGGCCAGGCAGTGGTGGTGCACGCCTTTAATCCCAGCACTTGAGAGACAGAGGCAGGCTGATCTCTGTGAGTTCCAGGTCAGTCTGGTCTACAAAATGAGCCCAGGACAGTCAAGACTACACAGAGAGACCCTGTCTCGAAAAACCAGAAAACAAAAAGAAAACCAAACCAAAACCAAACAAAAAAGAAAGAAAAGGTTTTTGTTGTTGTTATTGATTGGCTGGTGGGTTTTGTTTGCTTTTTTGCTTTTGTTTTGTTTTGGTTGGTTGATTGGTTTTTTTGAGACAGGATTTCATTCTATAGTTCATGCTGAACTTAGACTCATGGCAATCCTCCTGCCTCAGCCTCCCAAGTGCTGGGGTTACAGACATGCACCCCAAATCTGCCTTGCATTTTCATAAAGTATCTGTTACCATTGCTTAGTTACCACTCATATGAATGGAAATACCAACAAAATAAAGCTATTGCTAATTATGGCTCAAGAGTGAGGCCTAAATGAAGAGGTAAAATGGGCAGTGAAAAATTGTAATTGACAGTCTGAGCAGTTTTGAGATGTATAACTGTATGAAGTGTAACCTCATGTCTTACTGCTGGTTCTGTGTTGCCTTTTAACATGCTTTCTTTTTCTGCCATTGTTTTTGAGTACAGTATAGGATTCTTCTTTACATCAGTCAGCAGCAGCCAGTGACTGTTGCTACGATTCATCTGAACTTTGAGCTAATGGTAAGAGTCCCTCAATCTGGAATCAGTAGCCCCATTAGCTGTGTGGGAGAGGTGGGCCTAGTCACCAGTAAGCAACCTTCCAGAAAGGCCTCCTGGCTTCTCTGGTGGGGGTGCAGTGGCGGGGAGGGCTCCTGTTGGCCACCTCTCTCAGTCCCCTGGATCGGTCTTCCTCTGTGAGCTGAGGAAGTCAGCTTTACCCATGTGCTGCCCTACATGAACTTTCCAAACTTTTCCCCCCCAGGTTCGGCCAAATAACTACAGCACCTTTTATGATGACCAGAGACAAAACTGGTCTATCATGTTTGAGTCAGAGAAGGCCGCTGTGGCGTTCAGTAAACAGGTGACGTCTTCTTACTCTTTCCTGGGCAAAGCCACAGCACTTGTCTGGAGTCTTCCTTATTTAAGTTATCAAAGACCATAACTGCTCTATGTTATTAATGACAAGGTAAAGAACCCACTAAACTTGCTGTGTTTCAGGAAAAGAATAGAAGGTTTTACTGAAACTGCCTGAGGAAATGTTGAAAGGGATAAATGGGGAAATATAAGCTTATTTGATTAAACACTTCTTGCTGGGATGGAATGGTTAAAGCACTCGTCGCTATACAAGTGTGGGGACCAAAGTTCACATCCCCCAGCACCCATAAAAGTGCTGGACAGATGTGACAGTTAGACAGTTAGATGGCTGGTTAGACTAAAAGAATCAAAGAGCTCTGGGTTCAGCCAGAGACCCTGCCTCAGTCAATATAGCAACCAAGGAAGACACCTGACATTAACCTCTGGCCTCCAGACACATGCAGCCACACACCCATGTGCCCACACATCTGACCATACATACCACACACACATACACATACAAAAATCCCCACTTTTTGGTATACAATTTTCTTAAAGATATATGAAACTTGTAAAAGTAGCATTTAAAAAAACTCAAAATTTTATAAACTTATTGTAGAAAAAATAATTTAAGGGTTAGTTAGTAAAGTGCTTGCTGCGTAAACATGAGGACGTGAGTTCAACCCCTAGAACCATGTGAAAAAGGGAAAGCCAAGAGTGGTGGTGCATACTTACAACCCCAGCGCTGCACAGGCAAGCGGGTGGATCCCGATGTTCACCAGGCAGCCACCATAGCTCATTGGGGCAGCTCCAGGCCAGTGGGAGATCCGTTCTAAAAATGCAAGATGGACAGCTCCTGAGGACCAGGGCTAAAGGTAGTACATACACATCCGAACACACATGTGCACCCATACAAATATACAGCACACACACACACACAAAATCCTAAATTTCACTACCCAGAGTACATGTGTTAACATATTACATTTAAAAAAAAATATGTGTAATAGGTGTAAGTATGTGTATTCCTTCAAGAGTTCTATGTTTTGTGTATTTTTTCTTTCCACCTCATGGAAAAGTATTAGAAGCTTGAATGAACCATGTGCCTTTCCCTCTAGAGGTCACATTGTTGAAATCTAATCACTGAGGTAATGGTAGTAGGAGGTTGGGTCTTTGGAGGTGATTATTCAATCATGAGGTCAGAGCCTCTGCATACCTACTGCTATTTCCTAGGTGCATTGCTAAGCACTCTGTATTAGCCCATTTAATTTTCAAAGCCACCCTGTAAGTTTTGCCAAGTTCTTTTCTTCATTTTGCAAGTGGGAACGGGTAGGTGTATGGAGATTAAGTTACTTGCCTCAGGTCAGAATTAAGAATTGGCAATGCCTAGATCTGAATCCAGACATTCTGACTCCAGTGCTGTCTTGTTAGGCACCTTGATCGCTGGCCAGATTACTGACTTTGGAATGGCTTACTTCTAACCTTGTAATCTGTCAGTGGATGGAGCTGTTGGAGAAAGAATATTAGCAGTGATCAGATGGCTATGAAGCTTAAACCAAGCTTATGGCACTCCGATTTTGATCTTTCAGGTGTGTGTGGCCAAGTGCAATAGCATTTCGTCCTTGGACGCAGTGCTCTATCAGGACCTGGTTGCAGTAGAGGGTCCTGCTGTGGACACTGGCGATTCTTTGGAAGTAGCCTATACGGGCTGGCTCCTTCAAAATCATATGCTGGGTCAGGTAAGACAGCATGCTCTGCAAGTTCTTTCTATGTGTGTGGCATGTGGCCTTCCATGTGCACATGGAAAGTGAACTGTGGCTATTGGCCAGTAGAAACCTCTGGGGAGGCTGAATTAGTCTCCACAACTGTATTTGGGACACACTCCTGAAATGCTCCTGTCAAATGTACTCAGTGTCCCCACACCACATCTCATATTCAGGTGGAAACAGTTTCCAAAGGATAATTCATGTATGTCTTGTCCTCACTGCCAGTGTTAAACTTGAATATATCTTTAGGAAGTAGATCTTATTTTTAGCCCTTTTCACCATCTTTCTTTCTCTTTTTGAGACAAGGGCTCACCATGTAGCCCTGTGTAGCCTGGAACTTGCTATGTAGACCAGGATGGCTGGAGATCTCAGAAGTCTGTCTGCTTCTGCCTCTGCCCCTGTCTGCAGAGTGCCAGGATTAAAAGCACATACCAACTGTGTCTAGTTACTATTTTCCTTTTTAACAGACACTATAAATATGTTGGAATTGTTGTGTTTTTAATATTGTTAAATTTATAAAAATAATATGACATGACAGAAAGAGCCGTATGACTTAGAAAGTGTGAATGTGTGGAGCACAGTGGCACAGGTCTTTCATCCCAGCCCTTGGGAGGCATGTATAGGCAGATTTCTATGAGTTTGGGCCCAGCCAGGGCTACATAGTGAATTCCAATCCAGCCAGGGCTACATAGGGAAACCCTGCATCAAAAAACAAGGGCGTGATGCCGAGCGTGGTGCACACCTTTAATCCTAGCACTTGGGAGGCAGAGGCAGGAGGATCGATATGAGTTTGAGGCTAGACTGGTCTACAAAGTGAGTCCAGGACAACCAAGGCTACACAGGGAAACCCTGTCTGAAAAAACAAAAAAAAAAACAAAAAACAAAAAACAAAAACAAAAACCAAACAAACAAACAAAAAAAAACAAGGGCGTGGAGCCAAGTGTGGTAGTACACAACTCTGATACCAGCACTCAGGGGCAGAGGCAGGCGGATCTCTGTGAATTTGAGGCCAGTCTGGTCTACAAAACAAGTCCAAGGCAGCCAAGGTTATACAGAGAGAAACCCTGTCTGTCTGGAAAACCCAAAAACCAAAACCAAAAACAAGGGTGTGGGGGATTAAGTCCCAATTGTTTCCCAGTTTGACCTGATCAGCTCCCCTAAGCACTCCCCCCCCCCCCATTTGTGCATGGATGTTGGTGATCTTTGCACGGCTTTCTTGGAAGGGCTGTCTCAGCACCAAATGAGTACATTTACTGAGACTATTTGAAGATGGCAAGTGCTTCAGTGAATGGTGCCAGAAATGTGTTCCCCCAATTTGACAAATCAAACTATGTTGTAGCTCCATCTTTTTATCCTCTTCAGGAGCCCTGTGCCCATTATACCTGCCCACTTCCTGTTCAGGAAGTACTGACCTCGTTAGTTAATTAGCATCATGATGGGTATTGTTTTTGAAATCGGCTGACTTTTTTTACTTTACCAAATGGCAGGTTTTTGACTCTACTGCTAACAAAGATAAACCGCTTCGCCTGAAATTAGGATCAGGAAAAGTTGTCAAGGTAAAACCCTGTTTTGGAATTAAGCTTAAATGTTGTGACATCTCTAACCTGACCTCTTTTAGAGTCTGGAAATGCTTGGTTGGAAAGTAGGAAGGGAAAAGGTGTTTACACTGCTGACATTGGGAGATGTTTACCTATGAGAAGCTATAATGAAGATGAGTGCAGGTGTTTTCTTAGACCCCACCCTTTCTTTTCATCCTGTGCCTCTAAGGAAATGATTTCATTGTCCTACTGCGTAATGGAGAGGTGCCACTGTTCCTTCTAGCAGCTGCCATAATGCTTGGTTCTCATCTGTTTGATTTGATGGAACATAAGGACCACAGCTTTGGGATTTGACTTGTGAATTTTGCTTGATCAATGAACATTTTACATGGATGCAGTGTCATGGTGTTGGACATGTTAGTGCATTGCACTGTGTCCATTCATCCATGTACAAATGGGTTTTTTCACGGCATTGTTTCTTTGGAGACTTTTTCTGTTAAGTAGTTAAGAAGGCATGTTCCTCAAAGTTAGGCAGGTCTCATGTTCAACCTCAGCTTAACACCTGCTGGCTGTATGATCTTAGGGGCAGCAATTGAACCTCCAAAGCTTGTTTTCTCACTTGAGAAGTGACGGCAGTGCTAACAGTCATGAGAGTAAACAAACGGGTAGAATGCTTAACCGTGCTACCTGAAAAATGTGCTTAGTAGGTGATAGCTTCCATTCTCCTTTAATAGATCTGATTCTTTTTTTCTATTATTTAGGGGTCTTGCCCAACTCCAGATAGGCCAGCTTTTAGTGTGTGTGTGTGTGTGTGTGTGTGTGTGTGTGTGTGTGTGTGTGTGTAAAGAGAGAGAGAGAGAGAGAGAGAGAGAGAGAGAGAGAGAGAGAGAGAGAGAGAAAGAGAGAGAGGTTAGAACTTTCAAGAGAAAGTTCTCTCCTCCCTCCATGTGGTTTCCCAGAAATCTCAAATTCAGGTCATCAGTTTTAGTGGCAAATTCCCTTACCTTGTGAGCTGTCTTTCTGGTTCACTATGACAGTTATTTAGAAGGAATATTCTAGATTGTCTATGTGTTGTATGTGAGTTTATGTGTTTGTGTGTATGTTCATGTGCTTTTTGCCTTATGAGCTTTTCCCAATTCTGATTTCTCTAGAGTTTAGAGGACGGACTACTGGGCATGAAGAAAGGCGGAAAGCGGTTGATTATTATTCCTTCAGCCTGTGCTGTTGGCTCTGAAGGAGTAATAGGCTGGACTCAGCCAGCCGACTCCATCCTGGTATTTGAGGTGGAAGTTAGGCGGGTAAGTGAAGCTGCCCTGTGTTGTACTTATAAATCAGATTCTGAAAAGTGCTTGCCTTCAGGCATGCTGTCTGTAATGACCACACATATTTGTATACATAATCATACTTCTGTGTGTGTGTGTGTGTGTGTGTGTGTGTGTGTGTGTGTATGTGTACATGTGTGTGGTTTTTACCCACTTAGTGGCCTTCTTGGCCCAAGAGTGCACCTTCCCCCCCTTCCCCCCCCCCAAGGCAGGGTCTTTCTCTGTTAGCCTTAGCTGTCCTGGAGTAGCTCTGTAGACCAGGCTGGCCTCAAACTCACAGCAATCCACCTGCTTCTGTCTCCCAAGTGCTGGGATGAAAGGCGTGTGCCACCACACCCAGCTTTTAAGAGTACATCTTTTATCCAATAATTTAACTTACAGGAATTTATACTAGAAATATGTAAGATTATGTGCAAAGATGTAGACATAGAGCTATTTATTAAAGCATTATTTGTGATAGAAATAAGCCATCTAATTATGTGAAATAGGTTTTTATAATAGCATCCATGTTTATGAGTTCTGTTCAGAAATTCTTTGGAGATTTTACCTTGTAGACCATAGCAGGAAAGAGCATGACCTTGAAGTTAGACGCACTCTTCAGTAACTGAGAACAGTGAAGATACATTTCTGATGTAGAAGTACATTAATGTATAAGCAAGTAAGCAGAACAGCCCCATTGTAAAAGTGCACATGCTTGTTCACACACACAGATGATAATGGTAGCGGAATTTCCTTTATTCCACCCTAGGTGAAGTTTGCCAGAGATTCTGGCTCTGATGGCCATAGTGTGAGCTCCCGGGATTCTGCAGCCCCCTCCCCCATACCCACTGCTGACAGCCTCCCAGCTGATCCTGTTGTGACACCACCCATAACACTGCCTCTCAAATCTGGGTAAGACACTAGGGCCGTGGCAAGCTCTAGGAGTCTTCCACATGGTTCCTGAGATGTAGTTTAAAACTACAATCGATTTTAAGTAATCGGGGAAAACAAAGACAGGAGCAGGAAAATGTGTATCAGTCTTCTAATAGTGGATTATTAACTGTGAAATGGTCATAAGAATACCTGCAAAACTCAGGAAGGAAGCTGAGCAGAGGGCAAAGAGTGTGAATGCAGAATGCAGGTCTCCGAGACAGCAGAGCGAATCTGAATGAAAGATTGTTCCGCTTTGGTGGTTCAAGGACTATACAAATAAAGAGGGGTTAAAATTCAGTTTTAGCTATTCAATTGGATGTTTCAAAAACAATGTTTTAAGGCCAGTGTAATTTGGGCTTGTGATTATAGATTTTGCATTATCTCAGATGTTTTATTTGATTTCAGGGAGCCGGCTCTTCGTTCCAAATCTAACTCTCTCAGTGAACAGCTTACTGTAAATACGGTAAGTATGATTCTGTACCCCTAAGCCCTGGAATGCTTGTTTCATGTGCCTAGCACGTGGTTGAGAGCCACTGATGTAGGATAGAAATTAGTTGTTCGTATATTCACTTATTTTCCTTGGAAATTAGTAGAAATTAGCTTGAACTTTTACATCCATAGATCTGAATTAAAGGCATGTGGCCCGTAGAAAATGATCTAACTTTTATAATCCTCAGATTCTTCAATATTACGGCAAAAATAATTTTCACAGCCCCATTAACAATTCCTGTGAGGATTAAAGATATTCATAAAGCTCTAAGCGCAGAGCCTGTGTCAAGTTGTTTAGTGAGCAGGAAAGTGCACTTCCATCTTAGAGATGCCATTTATTGCAACAGGAATGGGTTAGGGGTTCATCCTTGGCTTTCTCTGTTACTTATTCTGTATGACCTTGAAGAACTTACTCTCTAAACAGGTTTATTTCTTCATCTGTAAATTGTCATAAGGAAATGAGCACTTACTAAGTTTTCATATTATAACAGTTAGCATATTATAAATGCTTAAGAAGCACTGTTCACATTATAATTGGTGCTAATATAATTTTATGTTGTGTGTATTTTATCTCAAAAACAAAATACTACCAATCTCCCCCGCTATCAAAGGTGTGTGTGGGAGAGGGATTGGAGAGCACTCATTTACCTGAAAGGGTAGACATCTTGTACTTTCAAACTCTCAGAGGGATTGAGGCTTCTTCATCCACCGACTGTCTCTGAGCAGGTCACTGATTTTCTGTTTCCCCAGTGGTCAGAGGAGAGGACCAACTGCTATTTCAGTAAAGTTTGGGTTAGACTGCTTTTAGGAAGGTTATAAAAGATAGTTTGCTGCTGCACTACTTGGTCCATGCAGGCTCTGAGTGTGCTGCAGGTGGACCAGAGAGTAGACAATGAACTTCAAGCTCAGCAAGGCCTCCCCCACTGCTGGGGACAGTAAGTGATGGGTGAAGCCAGGCCCTTCCTCCAGCCCTGTGCACATTCAGCCACAACAGGAGGCACTGCATAGGCAATTGGCCTGATGTGGGTAAAAACTCTTCTAAACCCAGGAAGATAAACCAAGTGTGCATTTGCACTCTCATTTTACATTGGGGACCTTGGTTTAAAAGAGACCGTGCATATGAAAGCAGTCCACTCCAATCTACAAGGACTGAATTTTTACTGTTGATATTATTAATTGTATGCTTCTATACATGACGTCTTTAATTCTGACTTCCTTTTGGGGGGCGTTGTAGGGATTGCGTGTGAGCTGAATGTGCACAGGACACCTTTCTTGTCATTACTTCCTCAGTATTGTATTTACATAGTATTTACATTGTAGTTGGTTTCATAAATAATTCTTGAGTTCTAGAAGAAATGGCTTCCAATAAGTAATAAAAGAATTAAAAGTTTTAGCACAAGGCAAAGAAGTGCACCTGTTTGAAAGCAATAAGCCTCAGCCACAGTGATGTTTGTACCTTCTCTTTAGAGTCCTGATACAGTCAAGGCCAGGCTGATCTCTCGGATGGCTAAAATGGGCCAGCCCATGCTGCCCATTCTTCCACCACAGCTGGATTCCAACGACTCAGAAACCGAAGTATGTCCCCTTCACTATGGTAAAAAGTGTGGTGTGGGTACCGCCGTCTTCTGTTTCTTTGGTTCAAATAAGTGCCTTTGCTGCTTCTAGCCCAGAGCCACTATTTGAGATCAATGTGGTACATGCCCTTTACTGTGACTAGCCCATCCCCGAATGGAGGTGAGTCCTCCACATCTGACCAAGCACTTGACTCATTAAAAGTGATTTCATACATCAGACACAAGAACTAGACCAAGAGTTTGGTTAGTGTTCGTGTACTGGGATCTGGAATCTACATTGTTTATACTCTTTAGCTGCCTGGAAGTAATAAATCTGATTTGATTCATGTTGTGAACAAAAAATTCAATCTTCAGGCAAGAAGATTTGCAGCCCATAGCAGGTACTCTATTCTTTTTTTTTTTTTTTTTTTTTTTTTAGTTTCCTTTATTCTTTAAAATTTTTACTTAATTATTTTTTATGCATATGGGTGTTTTGTCTGCATACATGTCTACAGGTGCTCAATTCTTTTTCCTTTGAGACTGAGTCTCTCACCATGTTGCCTAGGCTCATAAATCCTGGGTTCAAGTGATTTCCTACCTCAGCCTCCCTCGCGTATAGCACTATAGGCACATGCTACTGCTTTGACTTCCATTCATGTTTGCTGATTGAGTGTTTAAATCAATTTTGGAAATACTGGTCTTTATACTGATGCTGTTTAAATATCAAGCTGTTAAATTTTATGACTTTATATATGATGTTTTTCCATGTTGGTTTAAGAATTTTATTGAAATCAAATCTGCCATTCCCCCTTCCTAGAACCACAGCAAGCACATAGTCACAGGAACCATGCATCAAGACTTCCTGGTCTTACATGAAACAGGAATGCAGTGCTTTGCTTAGAGTTACAGCATTTGTTTTATGAACTTTTAAAAATATTTTAAGAATGACCAGGCGTGGTGGCACACGCCTTTAATCCCAGCACTCGGTAGGCAGAGGCAGACAGATTGCTGTGAGTTCAAGGCCAGCCTGGTCTACAGAGCAAGTTCTAGGACAGCCAAGGCTACACAGAGAAACCCTGTTTAAAAAAAAAAAAGCCCAAACACCAAGCAACAACAACAAAAGAATTAGGGCAAACATCCAAGATGGACATTACCAAAGCTAGCTTGCTTGTGGGGTGCAGTGACTCCTACTCTGCCCACTGTCTGCGGCTGCTGTAAGGTGGCTTCTCTGAGGTCTGTGAAATTGCTTGGCGGAAAAGGAGAGGCTGGGCTGTTGCTGACTTTCCTTGTAAGAGATTAGATCAGTCGGGTATTGGTGTGTTTGTCTTGTAAAACTGTCAGTTAGCTGCTTGAAATGATAAAACACTAACAGTTAGAACATCTGTAGAAATTAACTAATTATTTGATGTGATTTATAGGAATAAGGGCTCTTCCTCTCTTGCATAATTGAGTGCTTCCTTCATACAACTCATGTCCCTGACTCCTGGCTCCCTGCCTGCCTTTCCTTCCTCTTTCTTAACTTGTAGTCCTGTCTTGCGAGCAGAGTGAGAGACAGCCTCCGTCTTCAGCTAAAGCCCTACACATAGTGACCAACTCTTGTGTTTCTTTCAGGATGCAACTGTTCTGCGAGGAGCTGGGCAGTCCCTGGTGACACAGTCGGTCCAGTCTTCTCTTCAGCCAGCCCATCCGGTGTTACCACAAATGGCCTCACAGAGTAAGAAAGGGACCTCTCAGTGTTCCTTAGATTATTGGCCTGCTTTGTTAGTGCTGGGGTGGGCTAGGCTTGTTGGTTTGTCCTCGAATAGAATACTTTTGGACTCAGATGTGTTCAGCCTGTTTGTTGTGATTTCTGCTGTGTTGCAATGTCCCCTTCGGAAGGGAAGTCTGTGCTCAGCGGTTGAGACATTGTATGTGTTATTTGCACTTGTCAGCTGACGGGATCTGAGTCACATGCATGAGGGAACATTGTTTCCATCCATGCTGTGGCCCTGTTTTGGGATGAATGGAGGAAAGTGGTCTGGTTAAAGCCGGGCAAAGTCAGCACACTCCTGACTTAGGAGTGTGAAGGAAAGTTTCTGCAAGGCTGACTGACTGATAGGAGTGCCCCTGATTGTGGAGACGCAGAGACCCAGCAGGCTCAGAGAACAACTGTAATTCATCTTGTGCTATCTGTAGCACCCATAGTAGCCATTCATTGCCCTGTATGTGCTGCATGTGACTTAACATCTCTGTCACTATTAGATAAATCTTTGGAATGTATAGAATACTGGCCTTCACTAGCTAAGGATGTGCTCGGATAGCATCTGAGGTCTGAAACTGAGACCTTTTGCCTTTCTGGAACCTACCTAGTATATTTTAAAAGTGTCTAGATGTGTGAGAATGCCATGAAACTGCTAACTGTGTAGGAACGTAGAATTTGGAGTAATCTGACTTTGTGTTCCTAGCCCATGGTCAAATATATTTGGTTCCAAAATAAATTATCTCTTATCTCCTTTGAGGTGAGAATTGTTCTTTTTTTGCATTGACTCAAGAAGCAAGCAGAGATAACAGTAAAATACATTGATATTTATCTTAGCACCTCAGCCATCTGCTTCTGGGCTCCAAACACCGTCTGCTGCCTTGATGCAAGTTGCACCCCTTGATTCCCACTCAGCTGTATCTGGAAATGCTCAGAACTTCCAGGTAACTATTTTTTAATTAATTAATTTCTTATAGTCTTGACTCACCTGGCATACTATCTATTTATCCATCTCTCTGTCTATCTATCTATCTATCTATCTATCTATCTATCTATCTATTTATCTATGTGTGAATATATATACATATATGAATATGTATGTGTGTATATGTGTATACACACACACACACACACACACACACACACACACACTCTTACATTTTCTTTTCCAGCACTTGTTTCTTCTTCCATGTCTGGCTGGTGAATCTTTGCACTACAGATTCCTTCCCAGAGTTCCTATCTCTGCCAGAAGCCCTGCCATCCTCTCTTGCCTCAGCTCTTGTTGGTTCAGCTCTTTATTAAACCAATCATAAGGTGTTGGAGGGAGTGTTTCCAAAATATGATGCCAGGTGCTGAGCAATTAGAATAATAAAACCAAAGCCTGTAATCAGATCTCTGCCATTACAGAAATCAGCATTTGACTATCAAAGGCAATCTTTATACATTGCACAAAAGATCACCCCAGCACTCTCCCGCCTTTAGTCCAATAAGAGAATCTTTCTCTAACATCAATAAACTATATACAATAAGAACAGTTATAAGAACTATCAGGTAAGCATTACGTTCACAATGTCCAGTCTGTTTGTACTTGACAACCTTGGAGAAAATACTCTATTATTTATCCTATCCTGGTGAGTCCAAAGTTCTGTACCTATATCCTTTCTATCCTACCTTGCTCTTATCAACCTAAAAATACCTTTTTAGACCTAAAACATTTTTTTTTGTTTTTTGTTTTTTTGGTTTTTCGAGACAAGGTTTCTCTGTGTAGCCTTGGCTGTCCAGGACTAACTCTGTAGACCAGGCTAGACTTGAACTTACAGGGATCCACCTGCCTCTGCCTCCCAAGTGCTGGGATTAAAGGCATGTGCCACCACCGCCCAGCTCTAAAACATTTTTTTAATCCTAAACAACTTAAACTTTTATGTCTCTCAACCTTATAAATTTTACATCTCTTTTATGAGTTTGTTTGTTTGTTTTCTGAATGCTAACAAGGAAAATTGTAAGACTAACTTTCTATCTAGTCTTCAACCCCATCAGAGACCTGAGAAGGGAAAATATCTCCTGAGTAAACAGGAAATGCAGAGCAGGCAGCTTCCAAAACTGTAGAAATGACAGAGACTGCTGGCTACAACCATATGGCCTTGCCGTGCCTGCCCAGCTCCCAAATGATAACATAGACACTTATCATATTTATTATTAGCTTTGGGCAGATTCTGAGCAAATATTGGCTTGGACTGTCCTGCCATTTGGCCCTTTACCTTTCTTTTCATTCTTAGTCTTTTAGTCCTCGCTTCTTTACAAGTGTCTGGCTGGGGACTTCTGCATCTCCGGTTCTCACCTGAGACCCCCTCTCTCTGCCCAGAAGTCCTCCCTCAGCTACAGGCCATTCAGCTCTTTATCTGACCAATCAGAAGGTGATGGAGAACAGTGCTTATAACATACTGAGACAGGAGATGCTCATAATAATGACAATATCAACGTCGCATTGTAGTCAGATCTCTGTCAGCACAGAAATCAGCATTTGAATAATACAAAGATAGTCTATACACAGTGCACACAAAATCATTCCAACAGCCTGCTGCCTGGACAGTCACCCTAGAGTCCTCTGCAATGTTGGAGCATGCATCTCTTCAGTCTACTACTGGCTCAGAATATCTGACAGACTTTTCTGTGAAGCCAGAATTATAAAGGATTGGCCTACCTTGTCTTGGCAAAATTTGAAAGCCAACTTCCTCTCTGTCTTGCTTGTCCACAGCTTGGACCACATGCTGTCAGCATTTGAGCAAGGCAGTTTTTTGCCTGGTAGCTAACTTTGTCACATTTGAAGCAAACTCCATGTGGATGTTCTTTGATGCCCAGCATCTTCTTTGAAGTAGTACGGTGCTGCCAGAAGCAGGCATGCCTCATTGTCAAAAAAAAAAAAAAAGCCTTTCTTTTATTATTAAAACATCTTTAAATTACATATTCTGTAGATCCCTGATGTGTTTGAAGACTATAGTATATCTGAGTAAGCAAACGTTGCTTGTTTCAAGCTATTTACTATCTACTTACGTGTGAAAACATCAACAGGAATCTAAATAAAGCTTATTTCTGTGATTAACCAAACTAGCTTCTAACAAGACTGCAAGTTTGATTGTCTAACTACTAACTTGCATTTCTTAATTATCATAAAGAGTTTGTAATAGTAGCTTTCAAAAGGACTAGAACCTCACATTGCATTTTTAAATGAGTTGCATAGGTACACTACCTTAAACAAAAGTTGAAACATATAAACGGTATGTTGTAGTAAGAATAACCTTATATTTTTATCAATATATAAAAATATATATCAGCCAGGTGTAGTGGTGCACGCCTATAATCACAGCACTTGGGAGGCAGAGGCAGGTGGATTGCTGTGAGTTCTAGGCCAGTCTAGCCTGCAAAGCTAGTCCAGGACAGCCAAAGAGAAACCCTGTCTCAAAAAACCAATAAAACAAAAACAAAAACAAAAAATCTGTAACAATGTAAAATATGTGGCTTGTTAGCCGGGCGTGGCGGTACACACCTTTAATCCCAGCACTCAGGAGGCAGAGGCAGGTGGATCGCTGTGAGTTCGAGGCCAGCCTGGTCTACAAAGCAAGTCCAGGACAGCCAAGATAGCATAGAGAAACCCTGTCTTGAAAAACAATAAATAAATAAATAAGTTAATTTTTAAAAATTGGCTTGTTGATGCTCTTTAAAAGTAGATTGAATAATCTACCCTTTTATCCTATTATTTTTCTATATCCTCCTTTTCTTCTTTTCATCCCTTCTTTCCACCCCCTTTTTCCCTAGTAGTAGATAAGAAAGAAAGGAGAATAGAGGAAAGAAAAAGAAATTCCTGAATCTAACCTTCTTTGTCTTCTCCCTGACCAAGACTTGCACCTACCCACCCCCAGTGATGACAAACATCCATCACCCATCGAATAGCCAAAAACCACCCACTCCACCCTCTTGGGAATAGGGTGTCATTCTCTTAAGATTGCTTCCTGCTGTCTGAATGGGAAGGCATCTTTTGGGGGCCCTAAGAAAATTGGAATATTGGCCAAGTTTGGGAAATAAGCTGAGTTTTCTACTGGGAAAGAATGTCTCTCCTTAAATGACAGCTGATAGTTATTGAGCATTTGCCTTCTGCTAGGAACTTAATTTGCCAGTTGTTAGGAGCTTTGCTGTATTGCTTCATTTAACTCATATAGCAAATCCCTATAATAAAGCAATACATCTTTTCTTTTTTCCAGCTCAGAAAAATGAGATCTCCTGGCCACCTAGATAAGCATTAGGATTTAGAAGTGTGCTAGACATGGTAGCATATACTTGTAATTCCAGCATGAAGGAACTAGAAAGAGAAAGATCAAGAATGCAAGGGCATTCCCAGCTTTAGAGTGATTTTGAGGTCAGCCTGAGCTGCATGAAACCATGTTTGAAAACACACACAAACAAAACAGAATCTGAGGGTGAGCAATGGATGGCTCAGCTGGTAAGAACCCACCATATTTGGTGGTTAGAAACGTCCCTCCCCCCATACTCGTACACTCCCACACATCGACACACGTGGATACAGTTGTTGTTGTTTAACTTCTAAATTAAAAAAGAACCTAGCAGGGGCGAGACATTATGAGGAATCCAGGAAGCTGGCTGGTTTAGTTTGGAATTTTGAAAAACATCTTTTTTTTTCTCTTCAAAAGAAACTAAACAGAATTTGCTTAGTTTTAAGTTTTTTTAAAAAATAGGCCTTATAGTAGGAAGTAAATTCCCACTTCATTAAATCATATTGCCAGAGGACTGGGTAGTGAGCCAAGATTCCTGTTCCTCAGGTTTTGGGTAGGACTGGAGTGACCAGGTACCATCAAGTCCTGTAGCCAACTACCTAACTCTGATCTTATCATTTCCAGCTTTAGTAACTTTAAGCGTCCTCTCTTTTTATCTGCTTTATTCTATCATAGGAAACTAAGCAAGTGACATCACTTTCTCAGCCCTATGCAGGTGTGCAAGCCTACGCATATCCCCAGGCATCCTCAGTTACCTCGCAGCTACAGCCTGTTCGGCCCTTGTACCCAGCGCCACTGTCCCAGGCTCCCCACTTCCAAGGTATAACTTTCTCCTTCCAGCTGGGCTCTCCTCCCTCACATTCTGTTTTCATTTTTCCTTCAACAGCTCTCTACCCTTTCTTTCTTTCTTTTCATTGTTTGTTTTAGCAGCTTGAGATGTAATTTATATAACATAACTTAAACATAATTCAAAGGCAGCATCTATGTGGGCATACATATAAATGTGCAGTTATTTGCACCTGTGTACATGTACATGGAGGCCAGAGCAGGACATTGGATGTCTTCCTCTATTGGTCTGCAGCTTGTTGTTTTGAGACTAGGTCTCTCAACTACTTTGGGTAGACCAGCTACCCAGGGAGATTTCAGGACCCACCTGTGTCTATCCCACAGTGCTGGCGTTACTGGTGTGCACAGCTGCACTCTTTTGATAATTGTTTTTAGGTCAGTCCTGGGATTCACAGTCAGCTCAGTGATCTGAGGAGCAAACACCTTCACTGGCTGAGCTTCCCAGAACCCTGGGGTTTTTGTTTTTGTTTTTTAAGGAAACATTCAGATTCGTGCATCTATCACAACAGTCCATTTTTAGAACATTTGCATCTCTCCCAAAGGCCGTTTGTGCCCATGTTCTAGGTCTCTTTCCTTCCCTGCTCTCCTACCATCCCTTTAAGTTCTTCTGTTAGAGTGACAAGGGCTTTTAGCAGGTAATGAAAGAGCAAACACTGGCGGGAATTGGGAGGAAGCAGGTGGAGTGCATTGAGTGACTCAGATGAAAACCATTTTGTTAAAAGTGTAAATTACAAAATCAATTCACTTTAGTAAAAATGTCAAGCAATACAAAATGGGATAAAGTGCCCCCTCTGTAATTAACCTGCTCGTAGGAGAGCGTCTCTCACAGGTGCTTGGGTGACTTTGTGTGTCTTTTATGCACTTGAGCAAGTGTAGGTGTCTTTTGTAAACAACACTTTAAAATGTTGATGCAGGTGCTGCTTTCCTGCCGTGGTGTCCTTTGCAGCCTGTCTTTTGCTTGGTAATCTCTTTGGTAAGAGGAGGCAATTATATCCAACAGCCTAACTTGCAGGTCTGCTGTGGGAAGAGCTTCCTAGATGCAGCCTTTGTCTGGAGCCCTGACCCCTCTCCATCTTTGAAACATTTTGTATCCCTCCAGTCAGACATTTCCTCTAGCTCACCCACCTCTCCAGCCACTGTTCCCATAGACACAACCGCATATTTTCATCACCAAAAGGTTAATACTATTTTTAAGGTGCTACTTTTGTACCTTGTACATGCTCTTTTTTCTACACTTGAAATCATCCCCTTTTAAAAAAATGTTTTTGAGACAGCATCTCATGTAGCTGATCTGAACCCTGAATCTTCTGTGTGCCTTGTGAGTTACAGTCATGTGCTACTATGTCCATATTGCATTTAAAGTACTCTATTGTAATGATTTGTTTATATGTCAGATTCCCAGATGTAGCCCACTAAGAGCTGGAGCCGTATTTAATTCATGACTGTATTCTTGGTGCCTTTTCAATACCTAGCATGTAGTTGAGTGAATGGGGAAAATGTAAGTGTCAGGATTATAGTAGTCCAAAACGGGTGCACTTGGACCAGATCCTAGGTCTTGAAGCATTTTGCGTAATATAACTTAATTATTATTAGCTTGGGAGCATTTTGTCTCTATTCCCTTTTCTGTGTCTTCTCACAACAGTGTGACATCACCTATCATATTTCCTCATACATGATCCTTTCTTTCCTCTGCTAAAACTGCCCTTGACATTTCCACACATGGTTTTCTCTTTCCAGGTTTATAAATTCCTTTTCATGTTTTTTTAGGATCAGGTGACATGATGTCTTTTCTCATGACTGAAGCCCGGCAACACAACACTGAAATTCGAATGGCAGTCAACAAAGTCGCTGATAAAATGGATCATCTCATGACTAAGGTGACTGAGTCAGAGTTAATGCTCTGTTAAACATGGTGCAGTTGGCCCAGGGATGGCTTAGCAGGTAAAAGCACTTGCTGAACAAGCCCAGCGACCTGAGTCCTGAAATTCATAGAAGGGAGAACTGACTCCTGCTACTTTTACTCTGACATTCTGCGGATGTGCCATGGTACTGGTGCATATGCCCCGTACTCACACATACCATTTGTACACATGATAGTAGACTATTTTGAATAAATAGCTATGGGTATACTGAAGACACATTGTTTATATGTATGAAGTTGTAATAGAGAAACAATCGAGGGCTGAAGTGACAGTTCTGTGATTACGAGTACTTGCTGTCCTTGCAGAGGACCCAGATTGTCCCCAGCCCCCACACGGTGGCTGACAATCATTCATAACTTCAGTTCCAGGAGACTTGATGCCCTCTTCTCATCTCTGATGCACCAGGCACACACATGGTGCACATACATCCTTGCAGGCAAAGCACTCAAGACACATAAGATAAAATAAAGAAGTCTAAAAGCATTTTAAAATCTTTACAAAGAGATAATACATTAAAATGTTAAAGGGGCAGGAAATGGCAGTAAGTAGGCTGTAAATAGGAGCGGCCACCGCTGTAAGAAGACGACGCCTTGGTCTCCCATGTTCACAGTGCTTAGTTGCTTCCCTAGAAGAGTGATTGTCTTTGGGATCAAGTTAGCAGGAGAAAGCGAATTTACATTTAGATATTATCTCAAAGTTTTTAGCTCCCTCAAAATAAGTGATTGGTTCTTGGTGAATTCTGTTTCTCCACTTAAACATGTCCACAGGGTCTTTCTGGCTTCCCTTTGGCAGGTTGAAGAGTTACAGAAGCATAGCTCTGGCAATTCCATGCTTCTTCCTAGCATGTCTGTCACAATGGAAACAAGCATGGTTATGAGCAACATCCAGCGAATCATTCAGGTGAGGAAGATGGAGAGGCTGGCACGGCCTGCAGGGCTTGTCCATGCTCCCTCCTCAGATGTGCCACCCTTTAAAATCTGTGCATGTGTTGAAAACTACAGTTGGGAAAACCCTAATGGCCTAATTTGGTTCTGTGACTTATACTTTCATTTTAGTTATTTTCCTTGTTGCTGTGGTCAACTACCTGACAAGAAACAACTCCAGGAAGCAAGGTTTACTTTGCTTCCTAGTTTGACAGCATACAGCCCATTGGGGCAGGTAGGAGTGGTAGCAGAGGATGAAGCAACTGGCCTTATTGAGCAGGGAGCCAACAGGAAGTGGAGCTTGGCTAGGAACCCTTTAGAACCACCCCCAGTGACCCACTTTCTCTAACTGGACCCCATCTCCAGTCCACCTCACGCTGAGGATCAGGTATCCAAACACATGAGCCCATGGGTGACATTTCTCATTGGAACCATAAGTATCTCTATTATACTATACACTGTACTGAGCTGTATTATACTGTATTCTACATGTCTATATGACTTACACTGTGTGTAGTCAAAAGCATCATTACTTTCTAGCCCTATTTTGAACTCTCACTTCACTTTATGCTATCTCAGTCCTCAGCCTATCTGGCGTAGTGATTAGAATCCATCCGGTATAATTTGACTTGTTACTTTAACAGTTACATCTGTGGGGAAATAAGTCTTAGTGTTTGTTTCAGAATGTGTTCCCAGAGCCACCCATGGATTTAAGATATTGTGTTGTAGAGTTTGGGGATACAGTCTTTATGGCAGGGAAGGCATGGCAGCAGAGCATGAGGCGGGTGGTCACATTGCAGCTGCAGCCAGGAAGCAGAGGGTGGATAGGAAATGGAACTTTCAAGACACTGGGCACTTTTAGGACACTTACCTCCATGCTGTGTATTGGATTTAGGAAAATGAGAGACTGAAGCAGGAGCTCCTTGAGAAAAGCAGTCGGATAGAAGAGCAGAATGACAAGATTAGTGAGCTCATTGAACGAAATCAGAGGTAACGGCAGGGGCAAGGCTGGCTAGGGTGGACAGGGGGGTTAATGTATATTTGTCCACCATGAGACACATTTCTTGAGGGCAGTATATTAATCACAGTTCTCTTCTATGTTTCGTTTTGTTTTTTGAACCCGAGGACCTTGCACAGACTAAGTACAGAATACCTTGGAGCTGTATCCCATTTCCCACCTACGCTTTTCAACCATGTCTCTTTCTGCTCATTGTGTGAATTACTTGTTCTACCTTCAGTAGAAAAGCTGAGGTGGCTGTGGTTGGTATAAGATCCACATGTGTTTGACTTTCAGCTTTGTCCTTTATTTATTGTGTGGCTTTGGGTATTTTCTTTATGTATGCAGGCCTAGCGTTCTCATCTCTGAAAATGGTATTATGTAGAAAGCTGGGTCCACTCTCCTCTTTGCTGTGTGGGCTATTTTATCAACCAGAACTCAACCGCAGCCTCACTAATTTCATAAAGCACAATCATTTGATAGTTTTTAGTGGATGCTTCTGGGCTTTGAGGCAGGGGAGAAAGGTAAACTGATGGTCTCAATTCATTTGAAAATGTTATTTTTCCCCATATTTCTCTTGCCCAGTGGTTTTTTGTTGTTGTTGTTTTGGTTTGGTTTGGTTTTGGTTTTTTCTTGTCTCTTACATGGCAGGATTGGAAAAGTGGCTTCTGATTTTCTCACCCTCTTACAGTCTTCTTACCCCTTTTTCTTTTCTCCCTACCCCCCATTCACACACACCCTGTGAAAGTTTCCCTTCATTATGCAGAGTGAGTAATCTGTGGCCCAGATTGCTATCTCCTTGGTCACTGCAGATAGCATGGTTAATTTCTGCAGGTTTCAGGAAAGCAATGTGCTTTCAGATTGCTTGGCTTTTTAAAGATTATTAAAAATGGATATGGATGTTTGTTTGGCCTTCCGCTTCTTTGCATCATGAGTGTGCAGTGCCCTGGGAGAGCCGAGGCAGTTGGATCCCTTGGAACTGGAGTTACAGGTAGTTGTGAGCCACCATGTGGGTGCTGGGAACTGAACCTGGGTTGTCTTCAAAGACATCAAAGGCTCTTAACCTAGGAGCCATCTCTCCAGCTCCCTTCAGATTGTTTCTGATGAAGGTGTGGAGCAATGTTGTGAGAACTGAGTGGGTTGCCTTGTGCCTGCCATACACTAATGCGTCGTAAATGTTTTCTTTGCCTTTATTTTTGTCTCAGGTATGTGGAGCAGAGTAACCTGATGATGGAGAAGAGGAACAACTCCCTTCAAACAGCCACAGAAAACACACAGGCAAGGGTATTGCATGCTGAACAAGAGAAGGTAAACTAACTGGGCAGAGGAAGGCCCAGGGCGGGATGTGTGGAGCTGAGGGATAGTCCTGCACACGCGCTTCCCAGCTTCTGTGCAGCAGGATGTTGGCCATCTTAGGGAAGAGACCTAGAAACCCTCCAGCAGATTTTCATGTATTAATCATCTCTAGATAGGTTTAAATGTTTTTGCAGTAAGTTGACTTAAAAACAATGATTGAACCAGGAGTGATGTTGCCCACACCAGGCCGGGTCTCCGCCTGTAACTTGTGGATCAGATGTGAGCTCTCAGTCACTGCTCTAATACCATGCCTGTCGCCTACCTGCTACCATGCTCCTACCATGATAATGGGTCAATCCTTTGAAATTTCAAATTAGCCCTCAATCAAGTGCTTTTCCCCCTCTCACTTGCCTTGGTCATGGTGTCTTCACAGCAATAGAATGGAAAGACAGTGGGCTGTCCTCAGGTACCTTACACAGCCCTGTCCTGTTCTGTCACTGTTTCTTTTCATTGCCACTTCATGCGTTGTTTCTTGTGGCTGTCTACTAATGACTTGGCCTGGATCTTCACTGCTCTCCACAAAATATGCCTTACTATCTCTCTTTTCTCTGATTTTATTTTTATTTTTCCTCTCCTTTTCCTTTATTTCCCCTACCCCAGGCCTACTGGGTATCCAAATACACTGTTTATTCTCACTGTTACTGTTCAGGGGTAAAATGATGACTATAACTTATTCTGTAGACCAACGCTGGTTAATCAGTGGTTTAGGTACCTCAGACTCTTGGGAAACTTAATCAGAACTTGATCATCTTTTGAAGCTCACCTGCTGGGCTTCTAATTTAGTTTATGCAGCCAAGATAAAACTTTTCCAACGCTCTCCTTTATTCCAGTACCTACCCAGGTGTAAGAGTAATTTCTTTTGTCATAGTCTCTGGATGTGGCATCTGGATACTTTTGCTTTTGCTTAAAGTTCAACATGTGACCCTCATGTTCAATAGTATGTTGTATGTGCATGTGTTCACAAGTATGTTCCAATAAAACTTTATTCCCCCAAACAAGTAATGGTCTAATTTGCCCATGAATCAGTCATAGTATATCAAGCTCTTACTTAGCTTGATAATCCACTTGTGGTTTTGCGTTTTAAAACTCCACAGGTATCTGGCACTGAGCCTAGCAGGTGTCCTGAGTGCAATAGCCAAACAGCAGGAGTAGAACAGGAGCCAAAGTGCAGCTACCCAAACAGCAGGAGTAGAACAGGAGCCGAAGTGCAGCTACCCTCTGCCTGCTGCCCTCTACAGCCTAGATTGGCTCCCAGCTGATGGCTAGGGTGCCATGTAGTCCACTGATCACCTTTATTTCAGTGAGACTTTTTATGCCTTAACTGTCCCCTGGTAGCTGTTTTTTCTTTCTTTTATTTTTTTTAAAGATTTATTTATTTATTTATTTTATGTATATCAGCGTTTTGCCTGTACGTATATTTGTGTGAGGGTGTTGGATTCCCTGGAATTGGAAATATAGACAGTTGGGAATTGAACCTGGGTCCTCTGGAAGGGCAACCAGAGCTCTCAAACGCTGAGCCGTCCCTCCAGCCCCGGTTGTTGTTTTCCCCCTTGTTTGTTCTTGTAGGTTTTCACTATGTAGCCCAGGCTAGCCTCAGACTCTCCAGCCTCCTGCTCAGCCTTCCAGGTGTTGGAATTACATCTGCTACTGTCTCTGGATGATCTACTTCTTCTTTATGTTTGTTGTTTGAGACAGGGGGTCATTATGTAGTGTTGGGGCTGGGATCATGCAAATAATGAGGGCAAGACAACCCAAGTCAGAAATAAACTAGAAGCAACTTCTATTCACCATGGGGAGTGCATCCAGCAGGCTAGGGATGAAGGTAGACTTGAGAGCTGACACTGCAACCCTGAGGGGAAGGAGTAGGCTCCCTTTAAAGCGTAAAACCACAACCAGATGTCTGGGGCATGATTAAGAAAGAGTTTAGTCCAGGGCGTGGTGGTCGCAGCAGCAGAATATTTATTTAAGTTCAGGATTAATTAATTTTTCAACATAATTGTCTCATTTTTATCTGCTAACTCTGACCTTGCTGTTCTACCTGTAATTGGGGTGAATCTAGGGCAAAGGTCATTCAGCAAAGGGTTACATATCTGAAAATGGGGATAACTCTGGCCCTTCCGTAGTACTGGCTGATCTGAAACTAGCTCTGTAGATCAGGCGGGCCTTGAACTTGAGATGTGTCAGCCTCTCCTTCAAAGTACTGGGTAAAGGTGTGCACCAACTTTAATGTACTTTAATAAAGGGAGATCAACAGTTCCCATCAGGAGGCAGATCTCTGCCTCCAAACACTGCTCAGAAAAGTATGGTTAAGTGCTCAGTGAGTGTTTGGTAAGTGAAACTAAGAATCAGTTTTCTTATGAAGTAATGACTCAAAATGTGCTGTCTTTGCTGATGCTGTTTTCCTGCTTCTAGCATCATTGCTTCCCTGTTTTTGAATCCTTGCTTCATTTCCCAGCTCTCCACGGCAACAGTGGGCATTATTCCAGGGTAGGAATCAGAGTGCTCCCATTACCATGTTGGTTTCCTCTGAGTTCCTTTCCCCTTGGCATGCCGTATCATGACAATATTTTAAATATTGTGATAACATCTATAAACATCTATATGCACACACATCATCACATGTATTCTTTTCCAACTTATAAAAGTTGGATCTGTTCATTCTAGTAAAATAAAAAAATAAACCACAAAACCATAACACATAAAACACCAAAGATAACCATAGTTAATATATTACTGTTGTCTTTGAGTATACATATGTGTTTATGTGAAAGTGTTTCTATGCTTCTGTAGTAGGCCTTTCTAGGCAGTAGGTTCCCGTTGTAGTCCATGCCACTGAGTGTTCTTTTCTTCTTTCTTTCTTTCTTTCTTTCCTCCTTCCTTTCTTTCTTTCTTTGTTCTTTTGGTTTTTGGAGACAGGGTTTCTCTGTGTGTAGCCTTGCCTGTCCTGGACTTGCTTTGTAGACCAAGCTGTCCTCAAACTCACAGAGATCAGCCTGCCTCTGCCTCCCAAGTGATCAAAAGTGAGCGCTACCACTGCCCTACAATTTTGATAGCACACAGGATGAATGTTTCATATTTTTTACTTGCTTAAATCTCTTCAGTGTTTTGTCTTAGTTTTGCATTCTGTTACAACTTAATGCTGCATTGAACAACCTTGAAACAAACTTTTGTCGTCTCCTGTGGTACTTGCTTCTTTGCTTTTGAAACAGTCTTGTTACATAACAAAGAATTGCCTGAAACTCATTATCCTCCTGTCTCAGCCTCCAAAGTGCTGGGATTTCAGCTGTGTACTGCCACATCTGGCTTATGTAGTATTTCCTATGAACATAATTTTGCAACAGAATTCTCTCTGAGCCCTGGACCTTTTCAAAGCTTGATTTTAGCCCAGGACAGGTGGAAGGTATCTTTTTCTCTCTTTCTGTTTACCAATCCCATCATCTTAGAGTTGGGGAGGTTGAATCAGCACTTGGATTTCCTGTCTAAAATGATGTCACCCTGTGTCATTGTTCAGGCCAAGGTGACAGAAGAGTTAGCAGCAGCCACTGCACAGGTCTCTCACCTGCAACTGAAAATGACAGCTCACCAGAAGAAGGAAACAGAGCTGCAGGTGCAGCTGACAGAAAGCTTGAAGGAGACAGATCTTCTCAGGGGCCAGGTCACCAGCCTCCAGGCCAACCTCTCAGGTAAGTTCTCAGAGGAGAATGCCATTGCAACTGCCATTTAAATTTAAGGAGTTAAATGGCTTGCTTCTTGTCAATCCCTTTGGCATAGTGTTCATGGCACTCATGAGGACTGCCCATCAAGGAGGCTGGTGGAAAAAGCACGTGATGGTTTTACATTAACAGAAGACACCCCTCCCCCAATTCAGCTGTAATTCATGAGTCGCACTGTTTCTCTGAGGAAATATTGAGCACATGACTGGTGGGTCCTGCTGTGGTTTCCTCTGGAGAGTGGATTGCAGTACTCCAGCTTGGACTCAAGGCCCAGAGTGCTGCCATAACCAGTCCGGCTGGCTACTCGTCCACCCATTCTGTTGCTCATATCTTGGAATAGCTGTGTTTAGAGTGGTGTAGCCATCACTTGGTGTGCTCGCCATCAGTAGTGATCTCCAGTCCTCTCCAAAATCGGCCACTTTCATAAGTTTCCCCTGCGTTTTCTAGACCACTTGATCTTTCTTTAAAAGCTTTTATCTCAGTGCAATATTCTGATCATCAAAATCACTTTTGATAAACACCATTTATAAGTCTGCTCTTCCCTCTAGAATACAAGTCCCTGAAGGGAGCACAGTGATTTATTCTTTGTCAACGCCTTTCTCCATATGAGAGTTACTTCAGTGCCTGGCACCAGGGAGTGACGAAGACATGCTGCTTAGCCAGCTGGTGAACGCCAGCGTGTCGACTCTTGTCTTGGTATAGAGAAACCAGTGGGCTGGGACAGAGTCAGCAGCAGCAGAATGGCTGGAGGCACACTGCCCTGCCTGGGTCAGAGTTGCTCAGAGTTACTGATAGCATTGGGAAGCTGGGTCCTTGAAGATGCTTCCCTTCTCTTACAGAGCAGTGCTTGGCCCACCTCAAGCAAACATAGTAGACAATTTTAGATTTGAATGTTATGTAGATATCTCAGCTATGATCTTGTAGTTCCTTGTGACAGTTACTTTAAGAGCCAGTTTTCAAACAAGTTTTAGTATACTATAGTAAAAGATAACCCCCACCCCCAACCTTATTTGAGAAAGGATATCTTGAAAGCAAATTCTTGGTCAAATGTCCTATCTACCAAGAAAGCTGAGAGTCTTACCCAGGCAGTGGGAAGGGACCAGAGCTCTACTCAGCAGAGATGCCCCATGTGTTTGTATGGCACAGGAAATAGAGTTATATGAGTGACCAGTGACTATTCAGAGCACATTCTCTCATACTTTGCATATGTGGAAAGAGATGTAGACATAGAGAAGTTACCTTTTTCAGAGTTAGCATGGGTTGATAGCAGAGTCGCTGTAGGGCTTGCCAGTCCATATTGCAGGGTGGAGAGGCTCGCTCATGTGGGAGATTAAAGCATGCAACCTTGAAAGAGCCTCTGGGATGCCACATTGTCCACTGCAGAATTCTGGTCCTACAATCAAGTCTCCCTTCTTCTCTGTCCTAGAGCTCCGAGAAGCCTCTGAGCAAACACAGTCCAAATTCAAAAGTGAAAAGCAGAACCGGAGACAGCTGGAGCTCAAGGTGACATCCCTGGAGGAAGAGTTGACTGACCTGCGAGCTGAGAAGGAGTCGCTGGAAAAGGTGAGTCCCAAAAGCCAAGTTCCTCTTGGAACCAAGTGACCAGGCAGAGCTGATATGTAAACAATCATGTTTTACTTTTAAACTTTTTAATAGTGTGACTGAATTAGAAAAAGTCAAACAATACAGAAAAGTATAAAATTAAAAAGTTGTCTTTAATTCCTTCTTTAATTGTATGGGTTATAAATATCAACCACAAATAATGCATAAACCTTCTAGGTTACTCTTTGCATAAAATATTACAATACCTCTTATATAAACATGCACATAACATTTCTGAACAATAGTGGGCTCATATTTAATGCTTTTAGAAGTGTTGACAAGGCTCTACTCACTCCTCCTGCATAGTAGCCTACTGTGCAGCTGTCCTATGCTGGATCACTGGATACTTATGTTTTCAGTTTTTCATTTCCAACAGCTGTGGCTCTCCTCAGACTGAATAGCTAACTGGTTGGTTGGTTGGTTGATTGGTTAGTTTGGTTTTTTTTGGTAGTGTCCCTCTATGTAGTCCTGGCTGTCCTGGAGCTATGTAGACCAAGGTAGCCTCCAACTGCTGCCTCTGCCTCCTGAGTGCTTGTATTAAAGGTGTGTGCCACCATGCCCAGCAGCTGTGTATTTTTTTAGTAATAAAGCTTTCATATATGTCATGCCTATTTCTATTTCTCCTGTGAATTCTCTTTTTGGAGCCCTTTATACTCGTTCCTATAGAAATATTAAGAGTGCTAATCCTTTTGTTTTGTTTTTTTGAGACAGGGTTTCTCTTGTAGTCCTGGCTGTCCAGGCCTCACTTTGTAGACCAAGCTGTCCTTGAACTCACAGTGATCCGCCTGCCTCTGCCTCCCAGGTACTGGGATTAAAGGTGTGTGCCACCATGCCCAGCTTTGCTAATCCTTTTTTAGCTATACACATTGCTAATATTTTTCCATCTTAATACTTTTTTAAAATTACTCTTTTTTTAAAAAAAAAGACTTAATGTGCATGATGGAATATGCCATTAATCCCAGGATTCTGGAGGCAGGCAGAGGCAGGTGGAGTTCTGTGAGTTTGAGGCCAGCTTGGTTTTACATAATGAATTCCAGGGCCAGACTAAGTTACATAATGAGACCCTGTCTCAAAAAACAAAAATCAAACAAAAAGGCTGTGTGTGATAGAGCATGCCTTTAATCCCAGCCCTTGGGAGGCAGAAACTGGTGAATCTGTGTGGCTTCAAGTCTAGCCTCTTCTACATAATGACTTCTAGGTCAGTCAAGATAACATAGTAAAACCTCATCTCAAAAAAAAAAGCAAAAAAAAAAAATTATTATTTTGTGTGTGGGTGTGTATGTGTGGGTGCCCCCAGGAAACCAAAAGAGGGTGTCTCATACCTTGGTGCTTGAGTTACAAGTAGTTGTAAGCCACCTAACATGGGTGCTGGGACCCAAAATCAGGTCCTCTGGAAGAACAGCAAGCTTTCTTATCTGCTGATCTGTCTCTTCAGCCCACTTCCCCTACCCTGCTATTTTTGAGTCATGCATTATTTAAAATTTTAATATCAGGGTAATCACTCCATTGGACAAAGCAGGAACATTGCTATCTTTTTCTTTGTTCTAGAACAGTTTAGTATGAAAAGAACAAAGTGTTGCTGAGGGTTCAGTAAGCCTCTAGTAAAGCTGTTCTTGCCTGCTACCATTTTAGGAGGTAAATCTTGATCTGTGGTTACAATTTCTTCTATGATTTTATCTCTTTGTGTGTGTGTGTGTGTGTGTGTGTGTGTGTGTGTGTGTGTGTGTGTGTGTGTGTATAAGTTGAGATCATGAGAGCCAAAGCATGCACACATGTGTGAAAGTCAGAGGACAGCCTTACGTGGCAGTCCTTGCCTTCTGTCTTGTTTGAGACATTCTCTTGTTCCCTAGCTGGCCTGTGAGCTTCCGAGGATGCTCTTTCTCTGCTTGCCCTCTTGCCATAGGAGTGCTGAGCCCATGGTCTGCTTTTATATGGGTTTTGAAGATCTGAACACAGGTCCTTACACTTGTGTGGCAAGTGATTTACCCACTGAGCCATCTCCCTAGTTCCTCTTTCATTTTGTTGTGCTTTTTAAAGTAATTTCTTCTGATTTGGGGCCATTTTCAGTTTTTCCTTATTGTAGACTCTGTCACAGTGACTATCCTTACAATATTTGACTATGACTTAAGGCTTCTTATGATAAATTACAATTTATAACATTTCTGGATGTATTTTAAGGAACATTTCATAGGATTACCATCCAGAGAGACCATGTTCATTTATTTTCTTACCAGCTGGCCAGATGTGTCTGCCTTCTAGTACCCACACTAATATTATGCTGTCCCAGCTCTCAGTATGGCAGTAAATCAGTTGTCTGCTTTTTCCCTGTCACGGTTTATCTTGGTAGCAGGGATGCAAAATATAAAAGTGTGTGTGGCACACGCTGGGGGGGGGGGGATTAAAAAGGAACCGTTCCTAGAATGACCCACTGAGGCACCACCACCCGTCCACACTGTTGAGCTCGTGCTGAGGGTGGTTCTCTTGTTCCTAAGAACCTCTCAGAGAGGAAAAAGAAATCAGCTCAGGAGCGCTGCCAGGCGGAGGAGGAGATGGATGAGATTCGCAGGTCACACCAGGAGGAACTGGACAGACTTCGGCAGCTCTTGAAAAAGGCTCGAGTGTCCACAGACCAAGCGGCTGCAGAGCAGGTAACAGGCATCTGGCAATACAAGGAAGCTGTGAAGGACACAGAGAGAACACAGAGCTTCCACTTACCCTTAGAAAGGCGTTTCTTATGGCTTATACACCCTGGGAGAATAATGGAAATCCTGACCACCAGCAACACGCCCCCCGACCCCCAAACGTTTAAGTTATGCCTAGTTTGGGCCTGGGGGCATGTCTGAGGAGGTAAGAGGGCTTGCTGTCTGTACGTGTAAGGGACCTTACAGTGAAGCCACCGAACTGCACCACTCCATAGGGAGAAAGAGAGGAGCACCATGGCGATCCCCTGGGGAGTGTGGCGGTGGAGAGGGGAGAAGCAAAATGGTGGAAATGCAAGCAAATTTTATAGGGCAGTCAGCAGGGTGGAGGTCTTTGCGGTAGTTTAGGCTGTTTAGAAAGATAGGGGACTAGATGTCCTTTGAGGTAGTTGACCTTTGGTGGTAGGTTAAGGGAGGTTCCTGGTAAACAGAAACCCTAAAAAGAAAGCCTAAAGGAAGGTTTCTGTTTACCCAGCCAAAGTCCTGTTTAGAATTTGTCACCAACACTGCCAGTTTGGGGGGACCTAAGTTTGAATCTCTAGCACCCAAGTAAAATGTTGGGTGTGGCTACATGTGTACAGTAGAGACAGGAGGATGACTGGGGCTTGCTGGAGGCCAGCTAAGCTCCAAGTGCATTGAGAGACACTGAAGGAAGTGAAACAGCGCCACACACATAGAGACTAAGAAGGAATAGAAGGACGCTTTTAAAGTAGTTCAGATCATTTCAACAGTTGTTTTCTACCCAAATGGGCCAAGGGCCTTTAAATTGTATGGCAAATGGCTTCCTTTGTTGTAAAGGGAACCCCATCCCCTAACTCTCAATCTCCTCCACATGGTTATTGTTTATCTTGGCAGTTGTCTCTCGCACAGGCTGAGCTGCAGAGCCAGTGGGAAGCAAAGTGTGAGCATCTCTTGGCTTCTGCAAAGGATGAGCACCTTCAGCGGTACCAGGAGGTGTGCGCGCAGAGGGATGCCCACCAGCAGAAGCTGTCCCGCCTTCAGGATGAGGTAGCTCTTTCCATGAACCAAAGACCTCCAAGCTGGGGGGTTGGGGTGAGGCGTGTTCAGTCTTTTGAGCTTAGGCTCAAAAGTATTAACAGCTATAAAACACAGTCAGGCTAGTATGTCTTTCACATGCTTACACAGGATGGCAGGTCGGGGACCTGAAAAAACACAAAACAGCCAGTGTTCCAGGACTTGTTTCCCACTATTTGAGCCTTCATTAATTAAGCAAACATTTACTGACCATCAGTTTGGCTCTAGCCACTGTGATAGAGAAAGGGCATGCAAAGGACTCTGCCCTCAAGAGTCACATAATCACAAAAAACAAAAACGAAAACAAAAAAACAGATAAGTGATTAGGTGCTCTGTGAGGAAGTGCCTCAAGGAGCCAAGGACAGTGGCTGTGGTAAGGTATATGGTGGAGTGTGGGGTATGGTGGGATACTTACATGTGGGAAGAGAGCCCAGAGTTGACGTGGAGGTGTGCTATGAAAGTACCTTGCTGAAGTGCAGTTCCTCGCGTTATGCAGTTAAAACCCTCTGACTGGGAACTCTGAGAGGCAGTCTTGGAGGTGAGTAGGTTGCTGAGTGTGTATGTGACTACCATCCTTCACACCAGCTTGTTTTCGCTGTACTCTTGACCTCATTGGGAAGGGAGCGTGAAGCTGTGGCTTGATTGTTGAGGAAGAAGAGTAACCTGCATCAGCTGGTCTGGCATGAGGGTCAAGGCTAGGCCTAGCAGACCCAGGTGAAGTCAGGACTTGTGCGCACAACGGTTCTCTCGTGTTTCCTGACCACCACAAGTCATCCAGGTTCCCAAGGCCACAGCCCCATCTGTTCATTTTACAGTGCTTAGCTCTCCGGGCACAGGTTGCAGCCTTCACTGCACAGAATGAGCACATCCAGCAACTGGAGAAGAGTAAGTCCCAGGCACCTGCAGTCAGAGCTGCCGCTGACCCCTCAGAGAAGGTGAGCTGGCCTTCAGAGCCGCAGCAAAATCTATCACATCAAGGCGGTGATCCATATGTGATGCCAACAGTGTTTTTCCAGTTTTATTGATAAATCATTTGTCTGAATAAAAACTATCTCTTTAGAATCTACCACTCTGATAGCAAGCCAAGGAGACTCTTCCTCTGAAGCTTTGACAGTGCCCCTAAGTCATAGAGAAGAGTTGGAAGATGGGACTACACCCAGCACCAGCATCCAGCATCCACTAATCCCTGTGGTTCAGGCCACACAGCTTCCTGTGGTGCTCATAGTTGGAGTTACAACATATCAGTACATGATCTGTGGGCAGTCTTGCACACTTAAGCATCACTTGACTGGGAAGTCTTCTAGTTAGCCGTTCTGTGAAACAGGCTTGTCATTTAAAACCATTCTCTCCATAGTGGCAGCTCAGTGTCACCAGCTATTCATGACCATCCATAGAGCTCTAACTCTGTAATTTCAGTATCACTTAATGACTTGATTTTGGTAGCATGCATTTTTTTATCTTGGCACAGGTCAAGAAGATCATGAACCAGGTGTTCCAGTCACTGAGGGGAGAGTTTGAGCTGGAGGAATCTTACGACGGCAGAACCGTTCTCAGGACCATCATGCATACAATCAAGGTACAGCCAGAAAGCTGTCAGTTCGTTCATTGGAATGGGCATTTTGTTTAATTACCTTCTAAGTGCTCAAATTTAAAAACTTATCCAAGACCATCCATCAGTGATGGGGACCCTGATATGACACGTGCCTGGATGGATGTGGCCAGCCTCTTCTGACAGGTAGAAGCACAGTCATTTTAATTAGGTGGCAGCTGTGCTTCTGAGGACAGAGGGCCTGTGAGTGCACTCTGTCTCCCTTTCAGTGCTCATCTCCTCCTTGGCTTTTGAACAGATGGTGACTCTGCAGCTGTTGAACCAGCAGGAGGAAGAGCAGGGAGAGCGCAGCAGTGAGGAGGAAGAAGGGAAGCCTTTGAGAGCTTCCCTGGAGCAGCCAGGCCCCGCCACTCCCGGACTGTCTCCAGCACCCTCAAATGGGGAAATGCAGGAGGCCCCCAAGGTTCTGTCAGAACAGGTAGTAGGGGAGACTACTCCACTGCCTCCACAGGCTCTTCCCATGCTACAGGATGGTGCACAGACAAGGAAAGGGGAGCCCTCAGAAGCAGAGGTACCCTCAGAAATCAAAGACAGTTCCCTCCCACCTGAGCCAGCTGACATCCCACCCCACAGAGTCCTGGGGCCCCCGACTTCAATCCCACCTACACCTCCAGGCCCTGTAACTGTGGATTCTGGGTGTGAGGAGACACTTGCTGCTGGCCAGAGAACAGCGCAGCCCAGCAACCTATTGGGAGAAGAACATGTCAGGGAAGTAGCCCCAGATGGCCCACTGCAAGGAAACTCCAGGAGACTGCCACTGACTCCAGACCCTGAAAAGGGGGAGCCATCATCCCTAGACCCAGAAAGCCAAGGAGAACTTCAGCCTCCTGAGCTCAAAGAAGTTGAGGATGTCAATAGCTCTGGTCCTTGTGAGACATTGATGGACACAGAGCTTGCTTCCGCGGCTGCAGGAGCATCCCTCAGACACAACCAGGACTCCCAGCACTGCAGGTGTGTATCTGAACAGGCACAAGATGGCTGTCTGTCTATCTGTGGAAGTGGTCTGTCTTTCTCAGGGTTGCCATGAATGCTGTACTCATTCATTTCCCCATTGGTAGCTCTATATGCAGGGCTCTTGGCACACTATGGGGGTGTGGTGGCCAAAGCAGGTGTGGGTTATGAGTCTGAGGAGCTTACAATCTAATGGGGAAGACAAATCATGTTTATATATTCTAACAGCGGGGTAAGTGCTGAGGAAAAGAAACTGTGCTAGTACTGAGAATAAGGAGGGAGAATCTGTTAAAATAGGTGGCTAGGGAATTCATCTGAAAAGGTAGCATTTAAACAGTGATCTAAGGAGTACTAAGACTCATCCATATTGACAACAGGAGAGATTGCAGAGGGAGGAGCACACACAAAGGTGCTCTGGTGTGGTGGACACATCCCAAGGGACTAAAAGGAGCTAGTAGGGGACAAGTCAGGTAAAGCTGAAGTTGGAAAATGAAGAGGCCAAGATATAGGCTATTTTGTCACTATTAGAGCTTGAATTTTGTACAAGTGCAATGAGAAGCTAGTGAGAGGATTTAAACAGAAGAGTAATGAGTCTTGATTTATTAGCTTTAGAATTGTGCTGACTGTATATTATAGAGAGGCTAACACAGGGTGTAGACTGGAGGGGCTGACTCAAGGTGTAGACTGGAGGGGATGACACAGGGTGTAGACTGGAGGAGCTGACACAAGGTGTAGACTGGAGGGGCTGACTCCAGATGTAGACTGGAGGGGATGACACAGGGTGTAGACTGGAGGGGCTGACTCCAGGTGTAGACTGGAGGGGCTGACTCAAGGTGTAGACTGGAGGAGCTGACACAAGGTGTAGACTGGAGGGGCTGACTCCAGGTTTAGACTGGAGGGGATGACTCAAGGTGTAGACTGGAGGAGCTGACTCAAGGTGTAGACTGGAGGGGCTGACACAGGGTGTAGACTGGAGGGGATGACTCAAGGTGTAGACTGGAGGGGTTGACACAAGGTGTAGACTGGAGGGGCTGACATAAGGTGTAGACTGGATGAGCTGACACAGGGTGTAGACTGGAGGGGTTGACACAAGGTGTAGACTGGAGGGGCTGACATAAGGTGTAGACTGGAGGAGCTGACACAGGGTGTAGACTGGAGGGGCTGACTCCAGGTGTAGACTGGAGGGGCTGACTCTAGGTGTAGACTGGAGGGGATGACACAGGGTGTAGACTGGAGGGGCTGATTCCAGGTGTAGACTGGAGGGGCTGACACAAGGTGTAGACTGGAGGGGCTGACACAGGGTGTAGACTGGAGGGGATGACTCAAGGTGTAGACTGGAGGGGCTGACACAGGGTGTAGACTGGAGGGGATGACTCAAGGTGTAGACTGGAGGGGATGACACAGGGTGTAGACTGGAGGAGCTGACACAAGGTGTAGACTGGAGGGGCTGACATAAGGTGTAGACTGGAGGGGATGACACAGGGTGTAGACTGGAGGAGCTGACACAAGGTGTAGACTGGAGGAGCTGACTCCAGGTGTAGACTGGAGGGGATGACACAGGGTGTAGACTGGAGGAGCTGACTCCAGGTGTAGACTGGAGGGGATGACACAGGGTGTAGACTGGAGGAGCTGACACAAGGTGTAGACTGGAGGGGCAGACACAAGGTGTATACTGGAGGGGATGACACAGGGTGTAGACTGGAGGGGCTGACACAAGGTGTAGACTGGAGGAGCTGACACAGGGTGTAGACTGGAGGGGCTGACACAAGGTGTAGACTGGAGGAGCTGACACAGGGTGTAGACTGGAGGGGCTGACACAAGGTGTAGACTGGAGGAGCTGACACAAGGTGTAGACTGGAGGGGCTGACACAAAGTGTAGACTGGAGGGGCTGACTCCAGGTGTAGACTGGAGGAGCTGACACAGGGTGTAGACTGGAGGAGCTGACACAGGGTGTAGACTGGAGGGGCTGACTCCAGATGTAGACTGGAGGGGATGACACAGGGTGTAGACTGGAGGAGCTGACTCCAGGTGTAGACTGGAGGGGATGACACAGGGTGTAGACTGGAGGAGCTGACTCCAGGTGTAGACTGGAGGAGCTGACACAGGGTGTAGACTGGAGGGGCTGACACAAGGTGTAGACTGGAGGGGCTGACTCCAGGTGTAGACTGGAGGAGCTGACACAGGGTGTAGACTGGAGGGGCTGACACAAGGTGTAGACTGGAGGAGCTGACTCCAGGTGTAGACTGGAGGAGCTGACACAGGGTGTAGACTGGAGGGGCTGACACAGGGTGTAGACTGGAGGGGATGACTCAAGGTGTAGACTGGAGGGGATGACACAAGGTGTAGACTGGAGGAGCTGACACAGGGTGTAGACTGGAGGGGCTGACACAAGGTGTAGACTGGAGGGGATGACACAGGGTGTAGACTGGAGGGGCTGACACAAGGTGTAGACTGGAGGGGATGACACAGGGTGTAGACTGGAGGAGCTGACACAGGGTGTAGACTGGAGGGGCTGACACAGGGTGTAGACTGGAGGGGATGACTCAAGGTGTAGACTGGAGGGGATGACACAAGGTGTAGACTGGAGGAGCTGACACAGGGTGTAGACTGGAGGGGCTGACACAAGGTGTAGACTGGAGGGGATGACTCAAGGTGTAGACTGGAGGGGCTGACACAGGGTGTAGACTGGAGGGGCTGACTCCAGGTGTAGACTGGAGGGGATGACACAGGGTGTAGACTGGAGGGGCTGACACAAGGTGTAGACTGGAGGGGATGACACAGGGTGTAGACTGGAGGAGCTGACACAGGGTGTAGACTGGAGGGGCTGACTCCAGATGTAGACTGGAGGGGATGACACAGGGTGTAGACTGGAGGGGCTGACACAAGGTGTAGACTGGAGGAGCTGACACAAGGTGTAGACTGGAGGGGCTGACACAAGGTGTAGACTGGAGGAGCTGACACAGGGTGTAGACTGGAGGAGCTGACACAAGGTGTAGACTGGAGGAGCTGACACAAGGTGTAGACTGGAGGGGCTGACACAGGGTGTAGACTGGAGGGGATGACTCCAGGTGTAGACTGGAGGGGATGACACAGGGTGTAGACTGGAGGGGCTGACACAGGGTGTAGACTGGAGGGGATGACTCCAGGTGTAGACTGGAGGAGCTGACACAGGGTGTAGACTGGAGGGGCTGACACAGGGTGTAGACTGGAGGGGATGACTCAAGGTGTAGACTGGAGGGGATGACACAAGGTGTAGACTGGAGGAGCTGACACAGGGTGTAGACTGGAGGGGCTGACACAAGGTGTAGACTGGAGGAGCTGACACAAGGTGTAGACTGGAGGGGCTGACACAAGGTGTAGACTGGAGGGGATGACACAGGGTGTAGACTGGAGGAGCTGACACAGGGTGTAGACTGGAGGGGCTGACTCCAGGTGTAGACTGGAGGGGATGACACAGGGTGTAGACTGGAGGGGCTGACACAAGGTGTAGACTGGAGGAGCTGACACAGGGTGTAGACTGGAGGAGCTGACACAAGGTGTAGACTGGAGGAGCTGACACAAGGTATAGACTGGAGGGGCTGACACAGGGTGTAGACTGGAGGGGATGACTCCAGGTGTAGACTGGAGGGGCTGACACAAGGTGTAGACTGGAGGGGATGACACAGGGTGTAGACTGGAGGAGCTGACTCAAGGTGTAGACTGGAGGGGATGACACAGGGTGTAGACTGGAGGGGATGACTCAAGGTGTAGACTGGAGGGGATGACACAGGGTGTAGACTGGAGGAGCTGACTCCAGGTGTAGACTGGAGGGGATGACTCAAGGTGTAGACTGGAGGGGATGACACAGGGTGTAGACTGGAGGAGCTGACTCCAGGTGTAGACTGGAGGGGATGACACAGGGTGTAGACTGGAGGGGATGACTCAAGGTGTAGACTGGAGGGGATGACACAGGGTGTAGACTGGAGGAGCTGACTCCATGTGTAGACTGGAGGGGATGACACAGGGTGTAGACTGGAGGAGCTGACTCAAGGTGTAGACTGGAGGGGATGACACAGGGTGTAGACTGGAGGGGATGACAAGGGGTGTAGTCTGTAGCAACTAACACAAAGTGTAGACTATGGAGGGTGTAGGCTGTGGAGAGGATGACATAGAGAGTAAACTATGGAGGGTATAGAGTATGGAGGGCCTAACTCAGTATAGATTATAGAGGGGCTAATGCAGCAAAGACTGGAGGGGATTACACAGAGTGCGGGTCCATGAAGAATATAGGAAGAGGTTTGTTTTTTTGTTTTCTTTTGTTTTGTTTTGAGACAGGGTTTCTCTGTGTAGCCTTGGCTATCCTGGACTCGCTTTGTAGACCAGGCTGGCCTCAAACTCACAGCGATCCACCTGCCTCTGCCTCCTGAGTGCTGGGATTAAAGGCAACAAGATTTATTTCTCTATTATGTATAGTGGTTTTGCCTGCATGCCAGAAGAGGGCACCAGATCTCATTATAGATTGTTGTAAGCCACCATGTGGTTGCTGGGAATTGAACTCAGATACTTTGGAAGAGCAGCTAGTGCTCTTATCCTCTGAGCCATCTCTTCAGCCCAGGAAGAGATATTTTAATTGGGTGAATGGGTCTCTCTTTAGGGCCTATGGGCCTTAAAGTTGACGTGCACTGTGACCTGGCAGAAACAACATATTTGTGGCTTGATTCTTCTTCTTCAGTCTCTCTGGGGATGAAGAGGACGAGCTGTTTAAAGGGACAACTCTGAAAGTTCCAACGCCCAGAGCCCAGGCAGAGGAAGAGGATGAAGATGAGGTGGTAAGGAAATCTCAGGCTCTGCTGAGTCCTCACACCACCACCTGGGGGCTCTTCCCTGCAGGGTCAGAGAAGAGAAACGGAGTCTGTTGGTGGCCTACTTCCTGGACGCTGTGTACAGGACCCTGTGGGAGTAAGCTTGAGTCCCAGAGTGGACAGATGTGTAAGCAGAGTGGGGATGGCCAGCTGCCACTGTGCTCTTAAGAGGACACCATAGCCCTGTCCCCTGGGGGATTATTCCCATTTGGAGTGAGGGATTCTGAAGATGAGCTTGTTGGGTCTCCTCGTCCCTAGACAAACAGGTCAGAAGGATCGTTTATAGGAAGCTAGGGTAGGTAGGACTGAGCCCAGCTCCTCTTGGGGCCACTCGTTTCTCAGAACGTTTGCTCACCTGGCCCACTTCCAGTCTCTGCTTGTTTTGTCATCCTAACACGCTGAGCAGCAGATGAGCTCAGTGTTGACAGTGTAGCTTCAAGTTAGGGAACGGGAGAGTCAGGGACAACAAAGGGAGTTGCTGACAGAGACAGGACTGGAGCCCTGGCTTGTGCATCTGATGTTTGACTTTTGGGGCTCTGTAATGGGAAATGTGTGTAGAGGAGACAGAAGAGCATTAGACCCAGTCCATCCTCAGAACAGAACTATGAGGTTGAATATGGGCAAGGCCTATTGCCCTTTTATACCATCCATCTGGTATAGAAATTTTGCTTTGTGCCAGAAGGCAGTGACATCTGAAACCTAGCTCAGGTGAACCAGAGCCCTTCCGTCTTGCCTGCCTGCCTTCAAAGAACATACACCTACTCCTCCCATTAGTTTACCTTCCTCAGAATTAAGCTTGCATTTGAGAATGCTAACTATAAATTCTGTATAGAATATGAAAGAAAAAGGATGAGTATCCCAACTGATGAGTGATATGTTGATGGTGTTATTGTCAACCCCGTCAGGTAATGATCTCTTTCTTGAGTGTTCAGAAAAATAGTTCGCATCCTCATTCAGCCTTTTGCTGATATGTCCTATAGACAGGGATCTCAGCTCAGGGAGATGACATAGCGTAACTCAGGGTATGTGATGAGTAAACACCAAGCAGAGCCTTAGTCAGAACAAAACAGAAGCTGCCGTCCACATTTCAAAGTCCTGCGCTGGCAGCTTTTCAGGATTTCTTAGTTGATGCCGGGAGGGAAGTACAGGTCTGCTACTAGATGGACTGTAGGATGAGCCCAGAGAATTCTGTGCAGCACAGTCTTCCCTTGGCCTGGCTCCAGAGCAGAAAATGCCTCGGAGAGTAATCCAGTCTTGCACTTGTCTGTACCCTTCAGCCCTGTTGTCACCGTAGCAAACCAGAAGAAAAGGCAGAAGCTTAAATCATGAGAGGAATAGGAGAACCTCCTACATGGCTGCTTGTGTTAGTCAGCCTTGTCACGGGCACAAATGCCTGATACAGGAAGTGTTTAAAGAGTGAATGTGCATTTTGGCTCACAGTTACAGAGGTTTTAGCCCAAGATGGGTTCACTGCATTGCTTTTAGGCCTGTGGTAAGACATGTGTGTAGAAAAAAAAAAAACCAAAAAACATTCTCTTAATGATCAGGCAGTGAAAGGCTGAGGAAGGAGGGGCCAGAGCTCCTGTCCTCATTGAGGGCAACCTGTAATCAACTGAGACCTCTTACTGCACCCCATCACAAAAGGTTTCCACCACCTCCCAATGGTACCAAGCTAAGAACTTGAGCCTTTCTGCAGTAGCCTTTGGCTGGGACTTGGGGTCCTAGCATGCTCCACTCCCCCATTAAAGTGCGCATGGGCACTCCCTCTGTGGGCTCTGTGAGGTATTCCACTTTGCCACTATCCATATACACATCTGTCCGAGTTTGTCTGGCCACCTCAGGTATGTGACCGTACTTCTCCAAATCTCTGTCATCTTTCCTTTTCCACCCCCATTCTCCCAGGCTGCTTTGCTTCTGTTTCTTTCTCTTATCTCATCTCTCCTCAATGACCCTTCTTTTTCCACACAAAAATAATGTAAGTTGGCATATCTGTCCAATGACTACTCGTTTCACAAATAAACTACAAAATCAGCCAAGTAAAGTTGGTCTTTTGTCTCTGTTGAAAGATGGCTTCTCTCTGTGCTTGCTTGGTCCAGCTTTATCTGAATGCTTCACTTCTCTGGCTACAAAACCTGTCTTTCCAGTTCATCTCCTTTCCAGCCAGAGGGAGGACAGACACTTCCCCTTGTAGGCAGGAAGCCATCTGGACAGGGATGAGGACTGACCTCTCTTTCCTGTTTTGTCAGAGCATGAAGGGACGTCCGCCCCCAACACCCCTTTTTGGAGATGATGATGACGATGACGATGACATTGACTGGCTGGGGTGAAGACCTAGGAAACAGGCACGCAGGTTTCTCTCCCGGCCCTTCCCTAAGCATGATTTTGCACAGCTGGCCTCAGGTCTAGGTGAGCCTCAGGGTGAGGTCCTGGTGACCATTCTGAGGACAATGGTTCAGGCATCTGAGTTAGCTGCCACCTGAGCCCCGGCCTGACCTGGTGAAGAGGACCATGAGCCTATCTGCAGAACTGGTGTCGTAAGACCCCTCAATGAGTGACCCTACCATGGAGGAAGGGTTGGGAGGGCCACCTGCAGCCAGTCACAAGCATCCTGCCATCTCTCCCAAGCTTTTTCTTTTCATTCAGTCTCAAGTTGACCTGTAAGCCCTCCTTCTCTCCCAGGACTCATCAGAACTGCTGCGACAGGGCCTATAGCCTGGGAGGGGTCTCCTCAGAGAACTGATCATGCTGGCCTAGCCTGTGGCTCTGGGACATGTATCTTTGTCTCTGCCTTAAATCTTATAAAAGAGGTCAATAGGCATTTGGAACTAATGAGACTAAAATAAATGTCTACAATAAAACCTGACTCGGGCCCTTGAGGAGAAACTGAGTTTGGTTTCCAGGGCTGTCACACTCCTCTTTGGGATCCTAGGGGTGGGAGTTGTAACTGGATCAGTTAATGTTTACAAAAACACTGTGATATATTTCCATTGGCACTTGTTGTTCAACTTGGGAGGTTTTCAAAGAGTCACATGCCACAGTTCCAGGTCACCACAGCTGCATAAGGCTTGAGCATTGTAGTTATCTGAGGACAGGCTAAGGAGCATGCAAGGAAGGGAGGGGCCCTAATATCCACTGTTCCTGATATGTGAGGGGTCCTCGTTCCCTGTGAGCTCCAGGGGCCAACATTAATTACTGCAGAGAAGAGCAGTGAGAAATACTCATGGCTGAACCGGGCGTGGTGGCGCACGCCTTTAATCCCAGCACTCGGGAGGCAGAGGCGGGCAGATCACTGTGAGTTCGAGGCCAGCCTGGTCTACAAAGTGAGTCCAGGACAGCCAAGGCTAACACAGAGAGACCCTGTCTCGGAAAAAAAAAAAAAAAAAAAAAAAAAAGAAATACTCATGGCCTTTCCTTCTTCTAGATCTTCCAATGACCACACAGTCTTCAAAAATAGTACTTTAAACAAAAATGTTCTCTGATTTTAAATGTTTGTAAGACTGTCTCCTGAATTCCACTGTGTTTGGCCATTACTCTTGCAGGCTTTGTGCTTGTCTTCCACATTTGGGCCTAGGAAGCATTGAGAAAGGCTGTATTAAATGGCCGGGTGTGGTGGCGCACACCTTTAATCCCAGCACTCAGGAGGCAGAGGCAGGAGGATCGCTGTGAATTTGAGGCCAGCCTGGTCTACAAAGCCAGTCCAGTACAGTGAAGGCTACAAAAAGAAAACTGGCCTTGTGTGTGTGTGTGTGTGTGTGTGTGTGTGTGTGTGTGTGTGTGTGTAAGGTTGTATTAAATGGTTATGAAACAAGTTACTTTGCCCTCTAAGCCTAAGTTTTCTCCTCTATAAAATGTGGATAACTGTCTTCTGCAGTAGCTGATGGCAATGAGACAGTCTGTATACAGTGTCAATCAACACAGAAGATGCTGTTATTCCCATTTTTTAAAAGATTATTTTTTATTTGATATGTATGGGTGTTTGCATGTTTGCAGAGGCCAGAAGAAGGCACAGAGCCTCTGAAACTAGGTGTTACAGAGTTGAGCTACTGTATGGGTGCTGAGACCCGAGCCCACGTCCTCTACAAGAGCAGCAGGTGCTATTAACTGCTGAGCCATTGGTCCTGCCCTGTTCTCTCCAGTTTTACAGAAAACAGGCTTAGAGGAGCAAAGTAAGCTGTCCACAGTTACATAGTTAGCAAGCAGGACAAGAATTCTGTCGCCATCCTTGTCCACCATCCTTGCCTGTCCCTGGGTTGAAGGAAGAAGCAAATGCTTCTCACTGGAATTCTGGTCCCAGCAGTAGAGCACTTGCCTACCATGCACAAGCCCTAGATTTGACTTCAGCACTAAAGAAAAAAAGGAAAATTCAGTCTCCTGGCCCCATTCCAAATCTGAGGTGGTTTCCAGCCATTGTGGAAACATAGCACAGCCTCTGTGTCCACTTCTACCACAGGCACCAGGTGACCTCTGCCCCTCAGCTGTGCTGCTCATCCACAGGTGACTGTCTCACCCCTCAGCTTCCTCATCTCTGAGATGATGGCAGATAGGTCGTGTGTGGTAGTGAGGACTGCTGAGTCAGTAATTGTATGAAGTGCCAGAACTGTCCGGCAGTTAGTCAGCACCTAGACAACCATGTTTTTTTAAGAAAAGCAGGGAAAGTACTGCCATTTGTGACTTGGCTCTAAAGAACGTTAAAATGAAGATGTATTACCAAAGTCTAACCATATGTTCGTTCTATAGACCTTAGACAAAAAAAATATTTTATTTATTTATTTATTTAGAGGCAAGGCTTCTCTGTGTAGCCTTGGCTGTCCTGGATTCCCTTTGTAGACCAGGCTGGCCTCAAACTTACAGCATCTGCCTGCTTCTGCCTCCCTGAGTGCTGGAATTAAGGGCATGCACTACCACACCCAGTGGGGAAAATTTTATAAAGACCTCCACCCTACAAAAGCCTCAAACATCATGACTATAATAAAACAGTATTAAGTTGAGGAACCCGCCAGTCACTTGTGAAAATGTTCATCCCAGCAGTGCCCTGGGAGCTGACGCTGGCCAGCACAAGTCCACTGAGACTGGGCAGCTCTGCAGGCTGCTGTGTGAAAGGAGGGAATGCAACAAGCAATCCCACGGATGCCCTGCTCCACACTTCCTGTGGCCCTTGCTTCTTACTGCAGATCCCAGGAAGGGAAGCTGCTAACTGTCATGCCAGCATGGGTGTTTATAGTCTGTGTGACAGTTACTCTTCTTACAACAGGCATGTGTTATAACCAGTAACCTGTTACATAAACTTAACATGGCACTCTGGGGCATCTACCTACAAGCACATTTCCTGTCTCAATTTCTCTGCACAGAGTTGTCTCTAACACATACAATCTTAGTCCTTGTTCTCACAGAGTGTTCCCCAACCCCTGCATTGGGAACATTTAGGAGTTATGTACTGTCGGAAAGAGAAGAAACAGAACAAATACAGAATGTTCAAAAATAGAAATTTATTAAAGTGTATTTGTTTTTAACTCCCAAAGCTTCTTAAACCCATCTTTTCACTGAGCCCATGAGGTACTTAACAGACACTATATAGTATGTACCAGTGATTGGGGGGCGTGTGTGTGTGTGTGTGTGTGTGTGTGTGTGTGTGTGTGTGTGTGTGTGCGCGCGCGCGCATACATGTTTTACTGTGAATCCTAGGCAACCCTAGTATGCTCTATGTAGCCCAGGCTGCCTTCAAACCCACAATCACCTAGCCTCCTCAGCACTGGGAATTACAGACATGTGTTCCCATTCCTGTTTCTTAACTTTTCCCTATAAAGTGAAAAGGCTCAAATATCTGGAGTCCACTTAACTCCTAAAATGACCTGGCTTTGGTCTGATTGTATATTGCACCCTCAGTCAGTACCCAGCCCCCCAGCACACTCCTGCGGAATCAGTACTTCAGTGACTGACTCATGTTTCCCTACCAGATCATTAGGAGTTAGCAGTAAGTAAAAAACAAGGGGCAGTCGGCTCTGTTAGTAAATGCTGTTCTCTGTGGTGTATACGAGAGGATCAGGCAAAGCCCTGACTACTAACCTGTGGCGGGCAGTGCTGTCAGATGGGAAGGCTCATCTACACAGCGGACAAGTGCACACACTCAGTAACAGTCCCGGCTCTCTGCCTTTAATCAGCAGCAGTCTTCTCTCGAGAAGGGGAGACAGGTCTCAAAAGATACTGCCATCCATCATGAATACAATAAGTTCGTTAGAAACTTTGTTTTGTATGAATGTGCAAAATTGCCAGCCAAGAGTTCAAAATGACAATCTTCATGTGTTCCGAGGCAAAAAGGTGAGAACAAGGAGCTGGTATGGTCTGTCCCTAAAGACTGACGATGTCTCTGACATTAAGGCACAAAGCAGAAGAGGGTATCCAGGTTCCATGGCCTTCATCACTGAAGCTCTTTGGAAAACTTAATTTGCAGTCAAAGATCTGTGGTCACAGCCTGGCCATCTGCCTCCAGGTTTCAGTCTCTCCATGTTCCTTTTGGTCACAGCTGCTTGTTTACAGCACCACAGGAGGCCTGGGCTCTATATAGGCTGGGGAAGGAGGTAGCTTCAGTGACCTCTATGCTCCAAGGGCATCTGCTGGCTTCATCTCGAAGCTGTCAGAAACTGGGAAAGAGGTGAGCAATGGCCATCATAATAAAAAGCAGCTGGTAGTACAGTGCCTGGAACAGGCCCCAGCTCCCTCCAGCCCTCAGCACTGTGCAGCTCTGGCCCACTAAGTCATGTTGAGAAGTGGGTAGGTTAGGTAGTAGCCCACAGCCGAGCCCAGGACCACACCGAGGAAGATCCAGGTGTTGTAGGACATTACAGCCAGCATCACAAAGTAGCCAATGACCACCTGAATGACATGGACCAGGGTCTGGCCAAAGTAACACAAAAACCACCTAGACAAAAAAGAGAAACAAGTTAGCTAACTAGGAATGAGCACTTGTATTGTACTAGGGAGAGAAAGCCCGCCTGAGTCACAGTGCAACATACTTTACCTAGCAGAGATTTCTCTCCAAAGACATCTCCACCACATTTAGCTCTAAGCTTCCTGCCATCCTGGGCAGATGGGGAAGCCAGTATGTTTTATGTTGTCAAATAAGGGACAAGAGGAAGCCATCAGGAAGGCAGCAGCTCTCCCCTGAATTGAATGTGGGAGGTGGGTGGCAATGCAAAGGACAGGGAGCCTGTTGAGTCTGGCCTACCACAAATCTCTGAATCTCTTTGCTGATTTTCTTCTCAGGAAAACACTGGAAGAGCACAGGGTGGTTATGAGGGTGTGAGGCACCCAGGTATGGTTGCTGGTGACGTAGCAAGGAGGCTTATTAAGCATAGATGAGGCTGCAGAGAGGGCAGACTGGGGCCTGGAAAAGGTTGCCTAATCAGAGTGGGAACCAGAGCACAGGAACTGGGAGACTAGGCTGACGGCAGTGCTTGCATAGGTACACCTGCAGCTCTAGCTTTGGGAGCCAGGTGAGTCCTGTGAGAAGGCCAGGTACCCATGCCAGCTGCAGCACAGGTTTGAAGTTTCCTGCAACCCTTGGATCTCCTCCCAAGAGGCTGCTTGATGGATAGCTTTGGCCCAGACACCACAGACCCAGTCTCTAGTTACTAAATATTTCTTTGGGCCCAAATTATCTTTCTGTGAGCAGGGCTAAAGTTCTCTGGGTGAACCCAACCACCTCTCAGGGTGAGAGTGAATGTTCTGACCATCCTGTCCTGGTTTCGTACCTGAGGGGGGTCCTATTGGCTGGAGTTGATTCGGAGCCTCTAGAGTCCTGGTCTGGTTCCAAGATGAGCTGCTGGCTGCTGGTAGAGGGCAGGCTCTCCAGAGTCTTGTGGAGCAGCCTGGCTTTGCCAACCTTGATGCCTTCATACAGTACAGCCAGAAGCAGGACAACCAGCACTGACAGGGCCATGCCTGTTTAGAGGCCAAGTGGAAAACTCAGTTGTGTACATGTCCTGTATGTGACTTCGGATAATGATAGTGTGCCACATATTTTTTAAAAATCAAAAGCCAGGAGAGGATTTCACCTGTTCTTCTCATCATGAATAAATGATAAAAGTTTGAAGAGAAAGATGGGCTAGCCCTGACGTCAGTGCTCCACAACCTATACATGTACTGAAACATCACAAAGCACCACATAAGATGAACTATTTTTGTTAATTCAAAATAAATAAAGCTTGCCAGATGTGGTGTGCATTTACTACCAGCCCTTGAGAGGCAGAGGCAGGTAGATTTCTGAGAAGGGTGAAGATGGAGGAAGAAGAGAAGGAGAACAAGAAAGAAAGAAGGAAGAAGAAGAAAAAGGAAGGAAGAGGAGCAGAAGTGTTATAGGATAGTTGATCACACTGTGAACCCTGAGATTGTATTTTTTTTACTTGAAAAACCTGTAGAGATGCCTTAGCTGTTAAGAGCATTGACTGCTCTTCCAAAGAACCTGGGTTCAATTCCTAGCACCTACATGGCAGCTCACAACTGTCTGTAACTCCTGTTCCAGGGGATCCAACACCCACACACGGACACACATGGACTCAAAACACCAATGTACATAAAATAAAAAAATTATTTTTTAAAAATTTAAAACAATAAAGGGGAAAAAAAAAGAAACAGAAGAGGAGGAAGGAGACGGTGAAGAAGAGAAGCCACCACCAAGCACTGGGGAAGCAAACACAGCCAGATCCCTGGGCTTGCTGGTTAGCCCAGCCTAGATTTCAGAAGCAGGTTCTGGGCCAGTCTCAGAAACCCTGCTCAAAACCAAGAAGGATGTCAAGTGGTGAATGATAGGCAAGGCTGTCCTCTGACATATACACATATGCACACCCACTTCCACATAAGTACAAGCGTACATATGCACATGCATATAAATAAAGAAGCAAGTCAAATATTGGACACAGGGCTGTATGTAACTTCAGATACTCAGATACATGAAGCAGATGAATGGCAAGTTCAAGGCTGGCCTGGACTACAGAGCGGATTCCAGGTTAGCCCAAACCACTTAGTGAGGCCATATATCAAAAAGTAGAAAGGCTTGGAGACACAGTGCCTAGCACACGTGAGGCCAAGATTCAATCCCAGTGCTTGTCAAATACTCCTTTTCCCAGAGACACACCCCAGGGCCTGTCCCAGGAGGCAGGACAGGCCATCCTTCACACCCTCTGAATCCACTCAGTCTACTCCAATCTGCCTCTTCTTCCTCACCCTCATTAAGCTCAAACCATCATCTCTTTATGTCTCCAGACATGTCTTGGTAATTTTGACATACTGGAGTGTGGCTTCTCATTTTAGCAAAGAGGGTGAAGCCACACAGCGCCATCCCCAGTAGCTCCCCCAGCATTCTCCACACATCTCCATCAAGATGCTTTGCAAAGGAGGGGTACATACAGTGAGGCATACATTTTTTGCCTATGGGTATACCAAAAACCCTGGGGGGGGGGGGTGGAGGTACATCAGGAGAGCAATGGCAAGTTGGAAGACAGGGAGTATTTATTTTCTTCTTGCCTAATTTCCCAAAATATTGTCTATAAGTATTCCTTGTACTGCTTCCATGTGTTACTTTTATAGAGAAAATCCAGTAAGGGCTTTGAAAAGAAAGTAGTAAGTGCTTACTAGTGCCTCTGGGCAAAATTAACCTGATGCTACTTGTGTTTTACAACAGACAGGTAAGTGGCTCATCCAAAGTGTTTTATGAGGCTGTGTGACATGAGAATATATTTAGAACTGTAAACGCTAGTGCATGCCTGTAATCTCAGCCCTGAGGAGCTGAGGCAGATGAGTTGTGAGTTCAGGGACAGCCTGGGCTCTATACTAAGAGACCTTGTATCCAAAAATACTTGCTGGTGGGGCCTTATATGTGCCAAAGACCTGTGGCTGGAGCTCCTGGGTAGCCGACCTCAGGATGGAGGGGAGCTAACACGCGATAAGAAGGTTGGAAGACTCAGCCTTACTCCGAGCTCTCGGAAGCAGACGGGCTGCCGGCTGAGAGGATCACCAGTAGATAGTGTCCTAATTATGCCTCTGTAAAGCATTTCCCTGAGTGCTGTGAGCTGCCCCAGCAAATGACTGATACCAGTTGTGGGGGAGTTCATGGCCTGATTTTACAGCTCATTGGTCAGAAGTACGGGCATCAGCACGGGAGACAGTCTGGGAGGGGCTGTGCTTTTGATCTGTGGGGTCTGCACTGACTCTAGTAGTGCCAGAACTAAACTGAACTGTAGGGTACTCAGATGCTATCAGGAAAATGGATGGTGAGGAAGGACTACACATCTGACCATAGGAGTGTTGAATATTAGAAAAGGAAAAACCATCGGCTGTTTTTTCTTGCACAAAGGCAAAAGCTACAGTTGTTTTTTTTTTTAAAGATAGGCAGCCACAGGTAATTACATGCTTATGGTGGAAGTTTACTCATGGGGAAGCGCATACATTTAACAGTAAGTCTTCCCAGACTCCCAGACCCATCCTCCTGTCCACAGCAGCCTCTGCTGCTGTGTCTGTTCCATCATTCACCATCAAAATGACAGCATCCTGTCTGCATCCTCACCACTCCCTCAGGACGCAGGATCCCTTCTGTTCATACACATCTACCTTATTTTTCCAGGTTACTTTATAGTATCAGTGATAGAGTGCCTCTTTCAAAGATGTTCTCTCTCTCTCACACACACACACACACACACACACACACACACACACACACACACACACACCATGTATCCTACCCACACCCTCCTTCCATCATGGGATGGGAGCCATGTCCTCTCCTTTTTGGCCTGGAAGAGTCAAAGGGTCAGTCACTAATATGAGGATAAGCTATATAACTTCCAAGTGTAGATTTTACTTCTGTGTGTGAATGTGTGTGTGTTTTGGGGTGCACATGTGTGTAGAGACCAGGGGTCAGCTTAGATGTCTTCTTCTATTCCTTTCTACCTTACTTTTGATACTGAAACTAAATATGAGCCGGCTGGCAGGCAAGCCCCCAGAATCCTTCTGTCTATTTTTGAGCACTAGGATTATGGGTGCATGCTGACATGCCTTCCGTTTACATGGGTGCTGGCAATCAAATTTAGGTCTTCATGCTTTCTCAGCAAGCACTTCACCTACTGATCCATTTCTCCAGCCCCCGGGGTATGTTTTTAAAGTCTCATGCATCTCACACATGTTCTCTTAGGATACCTGTTCTTAGAAGCTAGCCACCCTGCCATGAGGAAGCCTAGCCTACAGTGGTTCTCACTGTGAGACTCAGACAAGAGACTCGGTTAGGGCTACAGTTCACAACCAGTACAAGCCAACATGCAAGAAGACTGTATGCAGCCACTGTCTGACCCCACTGCTTGAGTGGCCCTGGGTGTAGACCACTTAGTTAGCATAGGCAGCCCACAGAATCTTGGGAAGATACTAATGAAAGTGTTCTAACCTGCAGGGGTAGCTGGATAATGACCAGCCATTGTAGGGAAGGACACATCTGCCAGGACAGGCATCTGGCTTATTTCTAGCCTGTTTTAGAATGATATGTGCAAAGTTCTAGCTCAGTGTGCCTTAACTGCCCACAGGAAAGAAAGAGAACTCAGAATCTCTGCTGCTTGGCACTATGGGCTTGCCAAACTACAAGTCCGACTTTCCCAGTTCTTACCTGTAGGACTGTGGACTCTCCAGAAATCAAAGAGAAGCACGGCCTCATCTGAAAAGATGAAATGCATCTGAAAGAGATGAGGATCTGCATCACAGGAGGCTTGGACACAGAGGTCCTGCTTCCCAGGGCTCCCCAGCAGCTGCCTTGGGGGACCCCTGGGGACTACAGGCCTCACATGCTGGAAGGGCCATTTGAGGTCATATGGAAGAGGAGGGGATTGCCTAAGTGGGCCAATAACACCTGCAACTGAGCCTTGCTCCAAGTGGAAATGAAAATGGTGAGTGCCTGGCCCTCTAAAGGCCAACCAGACTCGAGATGACACAGTATCCTTGGGTCACAAGGAGATCTCCAAACTCAATAGGAAGCACTAGGCTGAGCCTTATCCAGTAGCTCAGCCCTTTTGCTCAGTTCTGGACTGCATTCCCCAGAGCCAGCAGGAAATCCTCTTTGTCCTCGTGAACCTGGACAGATGCATCAGAGTTTGTCATACAGGGCTAAAGGGCAGATGTCGCCCATCTATATACCGCACACATCCATTCCTTCCGTAGACGCTTTGCTGAGCCTAGTCTGTAGCCAGCATTGAGAAGGTGAGGAAGAAGGTGGAACACTTGCCTCAAATATGTGAAGCCCTAGGTTCAACCCTTGTACCATTAAAAAAACAAATAAGGGGGCCTGGAGAGATGGCTCAGTGGTTAAGAGCACTGGCTGCTCTTCCAGGGGACTCAGGTTCAATTCCCAGCACCCACAGGGCATCTCACAGCTGTCTGTAACTCCAGTTCCAGGGAATCAGACATGCTCACACAGATGCACAGGCAAAACACCAATGCACATTAAAAAATAATAAACAAAAAAGGAATGCACTGATTTAATCCCCCTAACCCCCATCTCATCTCCAGCTGGGAAAGGAGAGCTCTGGGAGGGAAGGATTTTCCCTGGGTGGGCTTCATAAGAGGCCTTGTAGCTCTCACTGAGTGTTACAGGGGCGAGGACATTGGGGGAGGGGGGTTCTCAGAAAAGCTATGGGATTTTAGCCTGAGGCGTGCTTCCCTGGGCAAGTGGAGGGACAAGCAAATGAGGTCAGTTGTGACTTCGACTGGGAGCTGTGCCATTGTGTGTACAAACTTGTTTGTAGGTGACAGCCCTACAAAGTCACAGACCATACACACCTACCTTTTTCTTCTCAATCCTTCTCAAAATTGAGGATCAAAGGAGGTAATAAAGAACAGTAGGATGAAAGCGGGCACAGCGGTTCACAACTATAACCCCAGCACTTGGAAGGCGGAGGCAGGTGCACTGTTGTGAATTCAAGGCCACTTGGTTACATGAGTTCTAGAATGTGGTGGTTTCAGTAAGAATGACCCACATAGGCTCATCTAGTGGAATATTTAGTCACCAGGAAGTGCAAAACCTGAGGATTGAGAAGTGTGGCCTCACTGGAGGAAGTTTCAAAACTGAGGTTTCAAAAGCCCACACCAGGCCCAGAGTCTCAGCTACTGCTCTGGTGCCATGCTCTCTGTCATGAAGACAACAATGACTAACTCGCTGAAACTATAAGCAAGCTCCGAATTAAGTGCTTTCTTTTATAAGAGTTGCCTTGGTCATTGCTGTCTCTTCACAGCAGTAGAACAGTGATTTAAGACACAGGCCAACCTGGAGTATGGTGAGTCATCATCTCAAAAAAAAAAAAAAGGGTGTGTGTGTGATAGCAGATTGGGAACAAACCAGATTTGTCAAACAAGGAGTTTCTGGAACCTCAGCACCACCCCAGGGAGACTGGGAGGAGACAATGTGCAGCCATTCACATGAGGTGACCGTCAATGGGCCCTCTTTCCCATACCTGGCAGAGCTAAAGGAATCTTTCTCGCAGTCCATGAGAACCACAGGCTGTTAAGACACTCTGAGAGATGAACTCTGTGATCAAGGACATCTGGGGGAAGCTGCAACTGGGCAAAATCAAGCTTACCAGCTCTCTTTCCTACCAGGAGGCATACCCTAGAACCCTGTGCCCTGTCTGCCTCCCACTCCTTGTTGGACAGTGTCTACCTTGGGAGTGAGTCTTTCCTCTTATCTGGGGGCATGTTGGCCAGCAGGTTTTTGTCCAGGCACACTGGTTTCAGAGTCTGTGTCTTGGCACAACCTCTAAGGAAGAGATATGTAAGTAGTCACTTCAAAATCATGTTGAAAGTGGTACTTGGCAAAACAAATAGCTAAAATAGTACCAAATATGAAAATCATTTTGAGTTCAACCATCCCTAGACATCTTGTTATAATTTCTAAATGAATAGTTGATGGCTTGGGAAAATGCTCACAAAAGAGTAATATGGTGAAGCAATGTTAGGCAAAACTCCACGTATACTGCAGTTGCCTTCATTAGAACGCAGGAGAGGACTCTGGCACCCTGGAAGCTGTGCCCTTCACTCCTTCACCCAGTCTGGCTGGTAAAGCCAGCTGGCATGAGTGGAATGTCTCTAGTAGCTCATTTAGTCATTCTGGGAGTTTCCACAACTCATTGTATCCTATCATCCTTGGGTCCAGGCCAACTAACTACCTCAGGAGCAAAAACAAACAAACAAAAGAGCCAAAAACCTCTTGCCACCCATGAGACGATCTACAGACAGAAAACGTCTCTCAACCAGTAAATATCCCCCTTTCTTGTGCTAGGCATGTACAGCCCGAGAGGAATGAGAGAAGGCTGGTAGAATTCAAACACCTTAGCAGGGGAGTGGGAGAAGCTGACAGATAAAACAGAGACTGCAGACAGGAGCAGGGAGGCCAAGTGATGACCTGGGGAGGAGACAAAGCCACCTGCGGGAGGACAGGCAAATGGCTGGGACAGTTGGGAAGCAGAAGGCAGCTGGCAGGACAGACTGCAGGTGTCTTCAACTAGGAGCGCCCATAGGGAATGATTCCACTTCCTACCAAGTTCAACACCCCTGGTCCCTCTGCCTTCCTCACTCTTTCTGTATTTTGGCTAAAGAAAAGGATTCAAAGTCAGCACACCCAGCCTTACGGGAAGGGACAGCAACCTTTTCAGTTTGGCAGGTCCTGTGGTGAGATAGGCTGATAGGCAAGGCCCCAGTCTCTTCCCACTGGGGATAAATCTGTGTCACCAGCAGTTTATCTGTACTTTATGAAGGGCGGCACCTCACAGAGGAGAGACCGTGGCCAAGGGAAGCGCTATTCACAGGGTGTTTTCTTTTTGCTCATTTGGGGTTAAGCTTAAAGAAAAAGACGTTTGTTTTTTTTTTAACCAGACACTTCAGAACTAGATGAAGGCTAGCGTGCCGCCGTTGACTGCACGGAGACCTGTGTCTTCCCATCCGCTTCACCTATTTAGAGGATCCGATCCGCAGGAGGTGGGGTGCCTCTCTCCACTAAACGGTCTGTGTAGGCTTCCTGTCTTAGATTCTGAGACATCCTTTGTGAGATAAAGAAACTGACAGGATTTCCTCAAAGAGCAGTGTTGCAAGCTGTCATTCTCTAGTCAAGGGGAACCTCACCAGGAAAAGACGTCTGTCGAAAAAGCTACTTTCAGATTCCGAGGGTAGGAAGGATGTGGGGGAAGTAACTTGGGTCCGTTTTAAAGAAACAGACCCAGGAACCTGCCCGGGACCGGCGGAGCCGGAGTGGGGCGGCTGATGAGCTGCGCGGGACGCGGCTGAACCCCGCCGGGCCTCCCTTGGAGGAAACCTTTCTGTAATGCCCAAAATCTGGCTAGAGCCCGGGAAGGGACCATGGACAGCTGTCTTCACCCTCCGCACCCAGCTGCGGCGTCCCAGCTGGGGCTGGCCTGGCTGCAGTGACTGACTCCTGGCAGAGAGGGACAAAACACAAACTCCCAGAGTCACAGCCAGCTTTACCTGCTGCGTTCCTTAGCCCTACTCCTGCTGTGACAGCGTCGCTGACAAGTCCCCCTCTCCAGCCCGGGGTCAGAGGCTGCAAGGATCTCTGGGGCCTCGCCTAGCCGCCCACCTCCGTCCCCTCCGCAGCGCAGAGCAGAACTCACCGCCATGGCGCGCGCTCTAGGCGGCCTGCCGGGAGGCGTCTGTCCGCTCGCGGCTCTGGACTCGCTCGGGATTCGACTCCGATTGCAGCTGCTACCGCGCCCTGGCCGCGTGGATCACGTGGCCCCGGCGAGCTGGCGCGCGGGCGCCTGGGAGTTGTGGTCCTCACTCGCGCCCCAACCCTACGACCCAGGTCACGCCCACCGCCGGGAACCCCATGTGGCCCCCCCCCCCAACTCTCCGCACCCCCGCCCTCCTGCTCTGACACGGGGTCTCCGGAATAGCTAGCAAACCGGCCGCCTGCAACTGACCTTGCCTTGGCAATTATCATAAAAATGTTTATTACTTTTTCTTTTTGATCAAACACTTAGCGAAGCTTATTTAACACATGCTGAGTGGAAAATTAAAATGTGCATCCCAGAAACACAATAGCAACAAATTAGAAGTACATTAAATGAGTTATGCGCCAGACTTTCCCCGTCGCCACTTTATCTTCTTCAATCTGATAAGCACACAGCAGTGCACAGTTCGTAATTTTCTTTCTTGTGGGCATGCTCACTATTAGGTTTCTATATTGCACAAATTTTTCGCCCTCCTTGTAGGTACCAAAAAAAAAAAAATCTTAGTGTGGGCTACAATTACAGACTATCTAGACTGAGGGCTTATAAACCATAGACATTTATTTCTCACAATTCCCAAATCCAAGATCAGGGCACAGATTCCATGTCTCCCCAGGGCTGCTTTCCGCTTGCAGACTGCTCTTTCCTCACTCTCCGCTAGTACATACTAGTTTGTATTTGGTTTATTTCTAGGATAATAAACTTTTTCTCTTATTGGTGTTTCAATTTTGTGTACTGCCTTTTCATCTCATTGACCTAGTTTTATCAAGACTACTTTAACACCATTTAATACTTTTTTTTTTTGCAAACATCAACAATCCTTTGTATTATATTATTTATTTATTTATTAGATGTGGTTTCTCTGTGTAGCCTTGGCTGTCCTGGACTCGTTCTGTAGACCAGACTGGCCTCAAATTCATAGGGATATGCCTGCTTCTGCCTCCCTGAGTGCTGGGATTAAAGGCAGGAGCCACCATGTCCGGCTTTATCTAAGTTTTTAAATATACTTGATAATTCTTTGCCAACCAATCTGCCCCTCTGATGCTCAATTTTTCTGATAAGATTTGTTGAGAGGCTTAAATGAAAGTGCGTTGATTCTCAGCGTTAAGCCTGGCAGTGGAACCTTGCTTGATAAATGGAGGTGATTGTCATCATTAGCAGCAAGTATTTCCACCCTTTGAGAGAAAGCCATCTGCAAAAGATGAAGCCGCCGTTGCGCAGGCCACACAGCTTCTAGCCAAAGATAAGGAGGGCTGTGCCGCCTCAGGATAAAACACACCTGCAGGGCACATGAGGGAAATCTGACCTAAATGGCTAATGTTATGACGTGTTCTAAGCCCCTGGAAGCCTCTGGAACCCAAAACCAGGGGAGGGAGTTGGAGGTTTGGGATCTCTTTTTTTTTTTAAACCCCTCTGTGCCTCACCAAGGAGGCAGCCACAAATAGGCTCTTGTGCCAACACCCGCCCCTTCCCCCCATTGTCTGTGGAAAGATTAGCAACATAGCCTCATTCATTTGAAGGTTTTCGTTGGCTGGGTCACAATCTGATGACCTTCGTACTTCATAGTTCTGGCTTCCTCGTGGATGTTAAGGTTGCAGCATTTAACCCTAGAGTCCCAACACAGCTGGTTTCTCTTGAACCACCAGAGTCGGCCCCTTCTCAGGCTCCCAGGAAAGGAACTGGACTCAGATACCGAATCCTACACCTCAAGATTACATCAGAGCTGCCCACATCATAGTCTATGCCAGGATTCTTTCTGGATTCTTTTTGGACAGCCCGTGGACTCACTTCTTTCTCCTAGCTCCAGCGCACAGACCTGGAGCCTCAGACAAAATCCCTAGGCAGGAAAGGTGGTAGCATCCCAGGGAGAAGCAAAGGGCCTTTTAACTGGGCACTGACCTTGTCCAGAGTCAGTAGGGAAATCTGACTAGTCATCTCCACTGTCTAAGGTTTAATGGAGGGACTCGCAGAAAAGCCACGTAGACAAAACGCTACTCCTGGCTGGGCATCTGCTTTTCCTGGGGAGCTATGAACAACCATCTATTCACCCAACTAGAGCTCCCAGGACACACCCAAAACAGGACTCCAACCAAATCCACCTTGATGAACCACCGAGTTTCACTGGACTTACTTACAGAGGCATGGATTAGGGAGTAAACGCAAGAGCGTGAGCGATTTTGAGGGCTGTTGCTACACTACTGAAAAACAGTCTCGGCACCCTCCCTCCCAACAGTTATCCTTAGTGAGGAGTGGAATTTCATATGCCATCTCACAACCCACCCCCAAGCAGTCTAGTGAGGCCCCCTCCCCCTCCCCAATACGATGGAGGTCTCTTGTGACTTGTCACAGCTTCTTGGATTTCAAGACGGTAGTGGCCATGACATGCCAAGAGCACAGCAGTCCCAACGCCATGTGGCTCAGTGTATGTATGCCAACAGAAAATCCTTCTCTGAGTACTCGGATTAGAGGTAGGAACCACCAACCCCCAGCTGCAGGGATTCTTGTCCATTTTGATTGTCATTCTTTCTAATGTGGGGTGTGTGTGTGTGTGTGTGTGTGTGTGTGTGTGTGTGAGAGAGGGGGGGAGGGAGGGAGAGAGAGAAGGCACACACGCCTCAGTGTTCATGTGAAGAGCAGAAGACAGCTCTTCTTTTCTCTTTGCTTGAGGCAGGGTCTCTCTGCTCTTCATCGCCCCCTTCCCCCTCCCTCCCTCCCCCCCCCCCCCAGGCTAGACGGCCTTTGGACTTTGTCTCCCTCCTGTCTTATGAACCCTGGGATTACAGTAGAGCACTCCTGGGTTTGGATTCTACAAGCACCGCAAGCACTGTACTCACTGGGTCACCTCCTGGCACCCTTTTGTTTTTATTTATAGGCTCTTGCTGTGCAGCCCAGGCTGGCCTTGAACTTACAACAGTCCTCCTGGCTAGCTTCCTGAGAACCGAGATTGCAGGCATTTGTCACCACTTCTGGCTTTTTAAAGTTTTCTTAAATAGACGTCTTGTTTATTTGTCTATCTTGTTCCATACAAAGCCTTTCGGGCATTCCACGGAGATAGTCAAGGAAGAAAAAAAAAAGATGAAATAGGTGTCTTAATGATTAAAGAAGGGAAGCAATGGAGTTCCTCAGAAGAGCTCATGGGTCACAGTGTGCATGCGGGTGCTTAGGAATTGGCAGCTATGATGGGGCTGGTGTGGCCACCAGGACTGTCACAGTGAGGGCTCTGAGCAGCATCAGGGAGTGTATATGGAGCGTTAACTGAAGTCAACCAACTGTATATCTTTCAAACCAGAGACTTGGCCCTTTCTCGAGGCTGGAGCATTGATTCTGATCCTAAGCTCCAGCTTCCTCTCTCTGTGCGGGCTTGGCCACCATCAGGACCCTGATGTCTTTCCTTGGTCCTGAACATGACCCTGCTCGCCTGGCTGAATGGCTGCACTCTCAAGGCAGGATTCCTATTGCGTATGTTCCAGCTCACATGGAGCCAGAGACTCGCTGGTGGTCCGTTCCCTGCGAGATGATGCCCCTTGTTTCTTCTTCCAGGCCTCTCTTCTCCTAGCTTCAAGAGAGTCCTAAAGGACTTGGGATGCACTCAAGTGCCTCTGCTCCCAGGAGCCTCCACTGTTCATCCATCTTCCTCTGGAGTTTCTGAAGCCTGCTGGGGCGAGGGCGGTCAGGGGCCAGTCTGCGTCTTTTCTGGAGTGCTTTAGTTTCCTGTGACCGCTATAACAAATTTCCTAACGACTTAAAGCAACCTATATTTACCCTCTTAGGATTCTATTGGTTTGAAGACTGAAACTTTCAACTGGGTTTACTAGGGCTGAAATCAAGCCTCCAGCAGGATTGCACAGCTCGAGAGAATCTGCTTCCTAGTCCTTGCCATTCATAGCTTCTTTTTTGTTTACTTGGTTTTGTTTTTGTTTTTTGAGACAATGTTTCTCTGTGGAGCCTTGGCTGTCCTGGATTCGATTTGTAGACCAGGCTGGTGTTGAACCCACAGAGATCCACCTGCTTCTGCCTCCCTGAGTGCTGGGATTAGAGGTGAGCACTACCGCACCAGGCTTCTTCATAGCTTCTAAAGCTACCTTCCAAGCACTTTTTGGCTTGGGGGACCAACAGCTTTCCCCTTTCTTCAGTGTCACCAGCAGCGCAGCATCTTCCCCTTTCCCACAACCTAATGTCGCAGGAACTTTTTTTCTCCACAGAGCTAGAAACAAACACTCACTCCTTGTTTCAGGACACCAATAACAGTCTACCGAAGTCCACCTTAGTAAGCCAGTAAGCTTACTGGGTTTCCCTCCAGTGGATGAGGACTTACTTACAGGAGTGGGGGTGACCCTAAAGCAGGTACGCCACGGCAAAGTGTCATTCCACCTTGGCTGCAGCAATGGAAAAACCCCTTCAGTTAGCCTTCCACAGTCTGTATACTAACTATCACAACTCCTGGGGACGTGAAATCACATGCCATTAGGGCAGGATTTTATACAGTAGGCTGTAGGGTATAGAAGGAAATGTGGCCAGAGTCGCAGATGAAGGCCCAGTGACACTCTCTACCTCCTCTTTAGAAGTGGTCTCAGGTGCTCTGATGAAGATGGACGGCTGGTTACCCTTGGAGGGTAGCAGTCTACCCATAACACCTCTCTTCAGCCTTCCTCTGCATCCTTCCAGCCCTTGTGAATGTTTCTAGGCCTATCCAGACAACCCAAGATCACCTCTCCATCCCAGGATCCTCCACTGGGGTACATGTGCAAATCCTCTTTTGACTTGTAAGCTAATACCCACTGGTTTCCGGAACCGGGACCTGGGTGCTTTTGTAGGGCCATTGTTCGGCCTATCGCAGAGGATATCAGTGTCTGTGATTTGTTGCCTGCCTAGACAATCCTTCCGCTCAGCTAGAGCAAGCATCAGGCCTACAGACCGCTGAGGGGGACAGAATGTTTTGCTTTTGTCTGGCTGGAAAGAGTAAGCGCTTGGTGGATCCATTTGTTGCTGTGGCCTGGGTGTCTGAAGACTCGCGGGCAGGCACCCTTCCCTGCCTGAGCTGTGCATGCGGACGCCTTTCATACCCACTCCGAGGTTATCCAGTGTTGGGGGATGGTCTGATGTACTTTGATGCTAACTACTGCTTGCCGCCTGTGTGACCAACCTTTTGCTTAATAAAAAGTCATCCCACCTGGGCAGGGCAGGAGATAGGTGGGGCTAGGAGAGAGAGGGTTTCTGGGAAGAAGAAAAGAGAGACCACCACGAGGAGAAAGGAGAGAGACCTGAAGGGAAGAGAGGAAGGCCACCATGGGTTAGATGGAGGAGAAGCACATGGCTGGCATGGATGGAGAATCCGGCCCAGATGAAGAACATGAGCAAGTATTTGGGATTATGGATGGGAGGTAGTTTGATAGACGTTATTGGAAGCAGATGGCATGGGATTGAGACAGGGATCCCATGTTGCCCCCCTATGGGAGGTAGTTTAGAGGATTGATATCTGCCCTGCCCCAGGTTAACTAAGGCTATTAAAAAATACAAGAAGTGTCTGTGTCTTAATTGATCGATAGCCCACCCTACAGGTAATACAGATAATTTTAAAAACCATAATCCAACACAGCTACCAAAGATTTGCATGTCTGTCTGTGTCTTAATTGATCGCTAGCCCGCCCTACAGGTAATACAGATAATTTTAAAAACCATAATCCAACACAGCTACCAAAGACTTGCATGTCTGTATTGTGTGTCCCACAGAAGAAAATTCCATGTGTTCCCATCAAAGCAGCACCAAGCTGTGAGGCCAGAGGCTCACACTGTCCCTATCTGTTGCTCTGAAAAGCAGACTTATTCCATGTCCCAGTCAGTGAATGGCAACAGGTGACAATTTTGTTTTTAAAAAAAAATCACAGGAAGGCAGGAGACATAGCTCTGTTGTTTGAGTGCTTGGCTAGCATGCATGTGGCCTTAGGTTTTATCCCTGTAACATATAAACTGAATATGATGATATTACCACTAATCCCAGCACATGTGTGGTAGAGGCAGGAGGGTTAGAAGTTCAAGGTCATCCTCAGCTACACAAAACCCAGTCTCAAAGAAAAACTTAAGAAAAATATAAAATTGTATAGGGCTGGAGGGATGGCTCCGTGGCTAAGAGTGTTTGCTGGACTTCAGAGGACTCAGGTTCAGTTTCCAAAACCCATGTCAGAGAGCTACCAACTGCCTGGAACTTTACTCCAGAAAGCCCAACAGCCTCTCACCCTCACCACCACATATCAACACACATGCTCAGAGTAAAAAGAAAATGAAAAAAATTAAATAAAATGAATAATTAATCCAGGTGTGGTGGCTCACGCCTTTAATCCCAGCACTTGGGAAGCAGAGGCAGGCGGATCAATGTGAGTTCGAGGCCAGCCTGGTCTACAAAGCAAGTCTAGGACAGCCAAGGCTACACAGAGAAACCCTGTCTCGAAAAACAAAAACAAAACAAAAGGTAAATAATTAAACTATAGTAAAATACACATAGCAGGGGTTGGGAGTGGCTTAGTAGTGAAGAGTGCTTGCTGTGCAAGCATGAGGATCTGAGTTCAAACCCCTACAGTCCCTAGAAACCAAGGGGGAGGGGGAGGAGGCAAAGTCATATATGTCTGTAACCCGAGAACTGGGTGATAAGTAGTAGAGACAGGAGAATCTCTGGGACTCCCTGGCCATCAGGCTAGGTGCAGGTTCAGTGAAAAACCCTACTTCAATGGAGTATGGTGATGGGTAAAAGAACAAGACATCCATGTCTTCCTGAGGCCTCCAGATGTATACACAGGTGCACATACCTGAACACACATGTATGCATACATCACACAGATACCTCTCCTCTCCCCCCTCTCTCTCTCTGTCTCTCTCTTGCTTTCTCTCTCTCTCTCTCTCTCTCTCTCTCTCTCTCTCTCTCTCTCTCTCACACACACACACACACACACATAAAATTGACCATCTTAATGACTTCAGAGTACAGAGTTCAGCAGCATTTAGCATAATTAAGTGCTGTGAAGCCATTCCCCAGTATTCTGTATCCTTGTGAAAGTGAAATTCTATACTCTTGATTCCTTCCTGCCACAGCTCCCTGGCAAGTAATGTCTGCAGGTTTTTTCCATGTTGGAGCAGATGTCTGAGTTTCCTTACCGAGTAGGAATAAATAATATTATATCAGATGTACAGAGCATTGCTTTGCTCATCTGTCAGTTCACACTTGGGTTGATCCCACCTTTTGGCTAATGGGAACCATGTTGCTATGCGTATAGGTGAATGAAACTAAAGTTTCCTAAAGGCAAATCTTTATCAATAATCCACGGTGCGCTACCAGTTCTGCAGCTGCCCCCTCCTACTCTGTCCTTGTGTAGAGTCACCAAGGTACACGAGTGTCTCCACCCCAGCCCGACTGGACGTTGTCTCTCAGTCAGGAAATGTGGGTCAAGGCAGGTTCCAGTTGGAGGATGGAAATTGTGCTCTACGGCAGCTTTTTCTCTGCTTGGTAAGAAAAACTAGTGTTCACCCCCAGAAACCCTAAAAAGGTCCAGGGAGGAGCATTTTGCTAGCACCCCTTGGTCCATCTACTGAATCTGTTTGACTCCTGGTGTATCATGACCCAGTGAATGCTTGATACTGGAGGAAAAGGCCAACTGGGAAAACCTGATCTCTGGTGCCGTAACGACTACCCATCTGAGCCAGATGAAATGGCTGACAGCTGGCCATCCTGTAACCTTCAAAGACGGCAGTTCCAGGTCGTTCAGCCACTAACTGAGCTACTTGTAAGGAGACCTTCGCTTTCTGTGTTGAAAGTAGACCCTCTTTCCCCTCCTGAGGAGAAGGAAGATGAGAAGCAAAGCTCTGGCTCTGATGCAGTCGGCTGGGTGAGTTAGGTGTGTGCAATGGGGGCGGGGCACAGGTCCAGCTCTGACTGCAAGCGCTGTTCTCCAGGTGGGCCCTTGATTGAGCCTCGACGCTGGGATTACTTGAGTGAGCCTTGGTCCAAGGCTGCCGGGGTTAGCATCGTGCCAGCCCGGAGGCCACCTTCCAGTCAGTCCACAGCTCTATTGCTGGACAGAGAAGATGGACTGTGGTTGCTAACTTATGGCCCAATAGGAAGTCACACGTGATGACTGTTTTTGAGCAACCTCTATCCTAAATGGCAGCATGCTCACCAACTCTGCAGAACTGGCTCAGAACCTGGGGCATGGGGTAGACAAATAGAGTCATGTGTGTCTTTGCTTGCTTGCTTTCTTCCATTCTTTCTTTCTAGCTTCCCTCCTTTCCCCCTCCACTTCCACTAGATAAGCCTTTGAAAAATTAAAATTTAATTTTGCTTATATGAGTGTTTCGTGTACGTGTTATGTCTGTGAACCACTTGGACGTGAGTGCGCATGTCATGAACAAATGTGTGTAAAGGGGTGGGTACGTGTGTGTTTGGTGAACATATGATTCTGTATTTGTGAATCAGAGTAGGTGGTTCGTTGGAGTTTGTGGACACTAACGCATGAGCACAGAGTGCAGATACACACTGGAATCTGATGTGGGTGCTGGCAAACACTTGGGTCTGGAAGTACAGCACTTCAAAGAAGGGGGGCAGTGGAGGAAAGAAACGAGTGAACACCGCTGGCCATGGACTAGCCCTGGGATACAGATCTAGGGCATGAATGCTTCAGTGTTCATGGGTAACCCACACCCTGGACCCCACTTGTCAGGCCTCAGGGCTTCCAGTCAGAGGCAGTATTGATGGCAATGAGTCTAGTCTAGTCTGTCCAGGTTTCTGGTCTCAGGTCACCTCTTGAACAGTCTCTTCCCATTTCTTGATGCCATGAGACAGCGCCCTCTACAGTTGGCTCCATCTGAAGGCCCTGTTGCTTTTCAGAAAGGAAGGTAGGGGCTGACACGTCTGGGATGTGTCCTCGTGTTCATTCTACAGAAATGAGTTGATCCCGTAAGCCGGACAAGGAGGTCACTTACAGTCTTCCTGGTCACTGACTGGGAGAAAAGTCTCTGGAAAGCCAGAATCAGAGCCAAAGAGCCGAAGGAGCAAGAACAAAGGATCCTTTCTTTCAGAGAGGAAATATTTATAAATATAGGGAATGTCTTACCTGAACGAGATTCAGGAGGCCTGGCTCCAGACTGGGTTGTTCATCGCCCTGAGGCTGCAGGAAGGTGATCTCCCTTCTCTGGAATAAGTTTATGATGCAGTTTATTCTCTGGAATAAATTTATGATACAGAATCTCTAAATATATTTCTATGTCCATATTTCCAACTGATGGCAATGCCTTGTCAACTCGTCTGTCTCTGCTACCAGACCGTGGAGTTTACTTTTGAATTACCAGGGCCTGACGTAGTCTCTGGCAAGTATAGAGTCACACTTACGGAGTCTAAGAGTATTGAACCTTTACTGGCACCTAATTCTGTTAGCCACTTCATGTGAATTATTTTTTTACCACTGATGCAATTATGTTGACCATGATGACCTTCCTCTTTTCTTGATTTATTTTTAATTGTGTGTATGCATGTGCACTTGCCCACACATGTGAATACAGTGTCTGCAGATGCCAGAAGAGGGTGTCAGGTCCACTGCAGCAGAAAAAGGTTATAAGCCACCTGACGTGAGTGCTTAGGCTCAAACTCCTGTTCTTTGGAAGAGCAATTCTTTTACCAGCTGAGTCACCTTGCCAGCCCACTTTAAGAAAGTGTGTGTGTGTGTGTGTGTGTGTGTGTGTGTGTGTGTGTGTGTGTGTCAGTATGTCTGTGAGTGTATTCAGAGACCAGGTGTCTTCATCCATCACTGTCCACTGAGGCAGGATCTCTCTCCAAACATAGGGTTTGTGCTCTCCTAGTCTGGAAGTCAGCAAGTTCTAGAGTCTTCTTATCTCCACTAGCTCTGAACTGGGGTTATAGGTGTGTGGGGAAACCCAGATTCTTATATGGATCCTGGGACCTGAACAACAGCCCCATGGTTGCTAAGCAAGTTTGGTTGCTAGATCTCTCTAGCCTCAACTTCCATCTTTAAAAACAACAACAACAACAACAAACAAAATAACAATAACAAAACAAAACGCTAAGTGGCTTACAGTGCAGCACATACACTGATAAGAGAGCAGATCTCAAATGCTCTGGTTCTGAAAACTGTCTTAAGGCTGACTTGTTCTTCCTTAGGTAGCATGCCCAGGGGCTCAAGAAGTCAGGGTTACACTTTAGTTCAAGTGGAAAAAGTTGCTCCCTTGCATGCAAATGCTGCTGGCTTCTGTGTCTGGGAACTCCATTTCAAGGCTCACTTTCCCTCACTCCCCAGGAAGACACTACACTGCCCTAATGATATTCTTTTTCGAGTAATTTTCTATGCGTCTCTGTCATTCTCATCTTAGTGAGTCTTGGCCCCTGGTTCTTTGTATTTATTTGCTCATCCTAAGTCTACTGCCTCTTGGTATTACTGGGCATAGAGTGGACAGTCAGTTAACACCAAGTTACTGAGTAGAAAAAAGTGACTGTTTATTCCCTCATGCCAGTGGCACCTTTAGAGGAAGCTACAACTGGAGAGTTTTTCCCAAGACCTCTCTGCTCAGGTAAAGCCAGGCTTCTTGGCCAGTAGGAAGCAGAACTGAGGTTCATTAGGAGTTTTTTGAAAGACTTACTTCAAGTTTGTATTTAGGAGTGCTCTGCCTGCCTGCATGTCTGTGCACCACTCGTGTGCAGTGCCTGAGGGGGACCAGACGAGAGCATTGGATTCTCTGGAACAGGACTTACAGCTATGTGGGTCCTGGGAACAGAACCAAGGTCCTCTAGAAGAGTAGCCAGTGCTCTTAACCACTGAGCCATCTCTCCAGACCCTTAAAAGGAAATTTTACAATTCACTGAGCATGGGAGCCAATAGAAAGAGCAGTGCTTAGGGAAAGGGTAGTGCCTGCCCCAGTGTGGCCTTCTCAAAAAAGCTATGCACAAGGGCCTTAACAACAACCAAATACATGATTTTCATCTTTGGAAGTCACAGTGTTGGAAGGGTCTCTAAGGGACCCCTCCATCCTTTTCCAGTAAATGTGATCCTAGGGTGGTATCTGAAGTATACTGGATGGGGTTACAGCAAAGTAAGGTAAACCAACAAATAGGCCACGAGGTTTGCATAAGGAAACTGACACATTTCTACTGTAAACAAACCGTTTAGTTTTGTTTTTGAAATTATATATATATACACACACACAGCAAGTTCACATCTGACAAAGGAGGAGGGCCGTCTGTATGCAGGCCTCAGTGTGGCGGATTGCTATTTTTAACATTTTTATTTGAAATCAGTACAAGAGGAATATTGTCTCTGTTTCAGGCAAGTCTTGTTAACTGTCCTCAAAAACGTATGGAGATGTAAATCTTATGGAACAGGGACAGCCGTTCTCTGGCGTCTGCATAGAGACACTGTGAGGATGGACTAAGAGAAACCTGTGCAAACCTCACCTTTGATAAACCATCAGAGCTGTGCAGCGTGAGACACGCAGAGAAAGGCAGAAAAACACAGCCGAGCTCTGTGCTCTGCTCGATGACAGACACCACCATGAGTCCCAGCCTCCTTCCTGTCACAGGACTTTGGGCACAGTCAGACACACAGTGACAATAGTTTTTTTGTTGTTGTGGTGGTGGTGGTGTTTTTTTTTTTTTTTTTTTTTTTTTTTTTGTGAGCTGCCAGCTGGGTCTGACGTCCTTTTCCACTGCAGTCAGCACCACCACAGGGGACTGCCAGGCTCCCTGCTCTACATCTAGAAGAATCATTCTCAATGCAACAGTTACCTTCCGCCTTCCAAAGGGCGTCACTAACAATCATCATGACTATTTTGTTGCTGTTGTCATTGTTTTGAGAGTGAGTTTCAAGTAGCCAAGGCTGACCTCAGATTTACTATGTAGTTGGCTGGCCTTCAACTCCTGATCTTCCTGCTTCTCCTTGCCAAGTGCTGGATTTTCAGGACAGCACCGCCACACCCGCTTCTCTAATCAGCAGCAGCAGCCAACCCTTTCTCTGTTTTGTTCTGTTCTGTTTTCAGGACAGGGTTTCTCTGTGTAGCCCTGGCCTTCCAGAATTGCCTCTGTAGACCAGGCTATCCTTTAACCCAGAGATCTACCTGCCTCTGTTTCCCAAATGCTGGGATTAAAGGACTTAGGTCACCATGCCCTGCAACCAACCCATTCTTGATCAACAACTGCAGTTAAATGTTTTATGAACAATCTATATGGGACACTTCTATCACAAATTATCAAGGTTAAAACCAAAACAGGCAGGAAAGAAGGCTGCGAACAGTACCAACATAACAGTTGATCTTTGTTGAGAGTTTATCTTTATTTTTTAGATTAATTCTTACTATTTTTTTTTTAAAGACAGGGTTTCTCTGTGTAGCCTTGGCTGTCCTGGAACTCAATCTGTAGACCAGGCTGGCCTTGAACTCACTGAGATCTGCCTGCCTCTGCCTCCCGCATGTTGGGATTAAAGGTGTGTGCCACCACCAACTGGCTTCTTACTAGTTTTGATGGTGTGATTGTGTACATGTGAGTGCAAGTACCCAAGGAGACCAGAGCAGCATTGGATGCCTCTGGAGCTGAAATCATGAGCAGTCAGGAACAGCCCAAGTTGGTGATGGGAACCAAACTTGGGTCCTCTGGAAGACCATACACTCTTAACCACTGAGCCATTTCTCCAGCCCAAGAATTTATATTTAAATGCTAAGCATACAAAACTATGAGTTGAACACTATGGTTTCCCCCTCCCCTTTCATCTCCTTACAATTTCCAAACAGAAAATACAAAAGACTTGGTTTCAAACATGTAAGAAGTGGTGGCTAGAGTTGAAAGCATTGCTGGTGGCACTGTCACAGGTCAATGGTGCACTGCAGGGCACTTCAGTATTCCTGAGGAGTAAACATTGTTTTTCTTTCCTCCGGCTGGGGTGTTCTTGGCATAAGTCACTGCTCTTTGATATATTTTCAATGTAGACGATATGGAGCTTTTGAACCATGCTTACAGTTGGAGTAGGCCATCCCCAGTGCTATGCCAGAACCATGGGGAATGGCCACGTTCTTCTTTTAAGAACACTCCTAATCCAAAACTAGTACCTAGAGTCATCACGTCAGCCATGTTGGCCACACGCCTGTCCCATTTCCTGCCGAGTTCAGAGTCTGATGAGTTTCTTGCTGGCAGCTCCCACGATTGTGTGCTTAAAGCTGATCTAGTTTATGGTTCGTTTTCATATATGTTCTTAGTATATGAACAAAGGTTTATATACATATGTATATAAATGTGTATATGTATATAGAAACTGGGTGCTTATGCCAGAATAACCTTGAAATTGTCAAGTAGCCAAGGATACCCTTGAGCTTTTGATCCTCCTGCCTTCACTGCCTAGGTGTTGGGATGATAGACACATTCTACTGCATATGAGTATATTGTTTAAAGCAGTTAAGAGACTATAAAAGGCTGGGTATGGTGGCGCATGCCTTTAATCCCAGCACTTGGCAGGCAGATCACTGTGAGTTCGAGGCCAGCCTGGAGTACAAAAGCGAGTCCAGGACAGCCAGGACTGTTACACAGAGAAACCCTGTCTTGAAAAACCTTAAAAAAAAAAAAAGACTATAAAATCATCCAGCCTGGTGGCACATGCCTATAATCCCAGCACTCAGGGAGTCAGAGGCAGGCAGATCACTGTGAATTCAAGGCCAGCCTGGTCTACAAAGCAAGCCAGCCCAGGACAGCTAAGGCTACACAGAGAAATCCTGTCTCAGAAAAGAAAGAAATTATGAAATTATTTACATAAATATTACTTAGAAATATATACTAAGAAAACAAAAAATAGTAAATCTACCTCAAGTCATTTGTTCTGAACAGAGCACACATGTGCACACACACACACACACACACACACACACACACACACACACACCACACCACACACACATACCTCCTAGTAACTTATAATATAAGCCTTGCAGGAGAAAAATGCCAACAATTAACAAAATTTTTTTACTGGTTTATGAACCACAATTATTTTAAAATTACATAAAAACCAGGCCTACTTGGGCTGGAGAGATGGCTCTGCAGTAAAGAGCATGTACTGTTCTCACAGAGGACCTAAGTCTATTCCCAGCACCTATGTCAGGTGGCTCTCAACCCCCTTAGTCCCAGTTGTGATGCCTCTGACCTCTGCTGGTACCTTCACTCATGAGCACGCACACACAGGCACACAAACATACACATAATTTTTAAAAAATATTTTATTTAATTTTAATTTATGTGCATTGGTGTGAGGGTATCAGATCTTGGAGTTACAGACAATTGTGAGCTGCCATGTGGATGCTGGGAATTGAACCCGGGTCCTTTGGAAGAGCAGGCAGTGCTCTTAGCCACTGAGCCATCTCTCCAGCCCAACATACACGTAACTAAAAATAATAAAATCAAACTAACAAAAATCAAAGTGACTCCCTTTTGGAAAATATTTCAATTCAACTATTTTTAAATGTTTTCAAGTATAAGCAGAAAGAAGTTATTTAACAGACTTGGTTAATGAAAAAACACTGCTAATTATGCTCTGACACTACTGCTTAGATGCATCTTAATAAATAACTTCAGTTTACAGATGAGGGCACTGCAGAGTGACCTACCATTGGCTCTGCCTTGGGGCATTTGTGACCCGGCTGGGCAGTAGAGAGCCTCTCTGTTATCATTTTTTATCTGTAAAATGGGGAGAGTCATTCATCTGCCCAGGGCTGGTCCTCTCCTTAGGACTGTTGTGTCTTGGCACACTCTTCTGAGAATCATGCAAAGATGCTGAGTGTGTGCCTCTGTGGTTTTCCTGAGGGCTCTGGGCCCTTAGAAATGATGTCCGTCTGCAACAAGCAGGAATCCGCCCCCTTTCAGTTTGCCTCATTTCCTTGGTTCCAAGGAACAAAAAGAGATAATTCTGAGCACGACTCAGTGTGGAAAACATTGCACAACTGATGGGAAAGATAGCTGATGCTGGCAAGGACAGCGGCTTGTATCTTAAGGACACCTAGCGTGCAGGGCAGGGCTGGAACTGCCTGTTAGCAGGCATCCACCAGAGAAGACTGCTCGGACAGTGGTTTAAGCCAGTAGAGAGTCTTTATTGGATGGTGGGCTACTATACTGGGTGTTCAGGATCCCACTGTAGCTCCGAATCCTTCTCAGGGTGGGCTTTTAAATACAAAAAAATGTTTTGGGTTGACAAATTTAGTTTGACAGATTTAGTTAAAACAAGCAAACAAAACAAAAAGACCCCAAAACGCCTTTAGCCAGAAGCCAAAAAAGTAAGTTTAGTATATTTAGAGACTTTCCCAGAAGTATAGTTTTTGATGGATTGGGTCTTTGTTTTCATTTTGGCTGGTGGCGCTGCATGCTAAATGGTACTTCCATCGTCGAGTCAGTTGTGCTAAGGTCTGGGGCCCTGTTACACTGCCAGCACCCATGCAAGAAAAACAAAAATCTGGATTTGTCATTATGTGCCTGTGATCTCAGGGCTGGGGTCAGAGACAGGTAGATCCTAGGGACTCAGTTAGCCAGTTAGGCTGGCCGAAACTGGAGCTTCCGGTTTCAATGAAAACTCTCATCTCAAATAACAAAATGGAGAACTGACAGCTGACTAAGACATCCTCATAGCAGCCTCTGGCCTCCACATGTGCCCATGACAGTAGGAACCCCAGCATATATACATGTATATCACACACACACACACACACACACACACACACACACACACACACACACACACACGTGTGAGGGGAGACAGGTGAAATTAGTGTATTGGTTAACTAATGTAGCCAAAATGCCATTAGTCATGTAATTGAGATAAAATTGAAGAGTAAACAGTTATAGTTATTTTTAATAATAGGCCTTTAAAATGCAACGCACTTCACCTTTATGGCACCGCTCAATTTGGACTAGCCACATTTCAGGTAACTGAGTCACATGCAGCTAATCACTACCTTACTAGGTAGCCAAGTGTCCTTGTGGTGAAAAACCACATCGGTTTGGTTTGGTTTTAATAGGAATTGGCCACTAGGTGGCGACGGTGCTCACTCTGAGCCGCACTTGAGAAAAATGCCAAGTGGGAGAGGAAGGCCCAAGCAAGGCCTGTCCTTGCTTCACCTCACTGTTCCCCGAGACGATTTGTTACAAAGAACTGCAGTGTGGTCCCGCACAAACTTCCTGGAACACAATATGTGGTCTCTCAGACCCGCATGGGTGGCCGGAGCAATGGCGTAGTTGGTCTGAGCCAAACAGCAGAGCTGGAATGCCAGCTGGAAGCCGCTGCCTTTGAGCTCTGTCAGACTTGCAGGTGACTCGGAGAGAAACTTCTCTCTCAAGTTGTACTTAACACTTTAGCTATCCCAATCGATGCTGTCGGGTGCAGCACGTGCACCCGTGACCCACTTCTTGGAGAAGCAGGGTGGGGGGTTGGGGTTGAGGGAAGTGGGGGGTGGGGGCATTTTAGAAAGAAATCATGAAGCCTACTCATCGCACAGGACATTTTAGCTGGGAGTCTTTCTTGCCTAGTCTTGCCTAAGTCTTGCAAGCTAGGCCGAATCCTTCTCTCTCTCTCTCTCTCTCTCTCTCTCTCTCTCTCTCTCTGAGACAGGGTTTCTCTGTGTAGCCTTGGCTGTCCTGGACTCGCTTTGTAGACCAGGCTGGCCTCGAACTCACAGCGATCGGCCTGCCTCTGCCTCCCGAGTGCTGGGATTAAAGGCGTGCGCCACCACGCCCGGCTTTTTCTTTGCTCTCTTATGGAAGGCTATGGAAACGTGACACAGATGTACTCCACACGTAAGAATCCTTGGCCCAAAATGTGGCCTGCTTAGTTTTACCCCACGACAGAGACGTTCATGTAAATGTCGCTGTTTTTACACAGCCAAGATTCTGAATACTCATATCTGCTCCCTACGCAGTACAAAAAGCTAGTGGGAGAGACGACACAGACCAGGGGCTGCATCGACGCTTTGATCTGTTGGGAGTGGTCTCCTTAAAGCAGTGGTCCTCAACGTTCCTAATGCTGTGACCTTGTAATGCAGTTCCTCATGTTGTAGTAACCCCCGACCATAGAATTTCCATTACTACTTTATAACTTTAATTTTGCTACGGTTATGAATTGTAATGTAAACAACATCAGGAGGATGTGCAGGATATCTTGAGACCACTGTGAAAAGGCCGTTTGAACCTTTCCAGGGGGTCGCGACCCACAGGTTGAGCGATGGGTGCCCAGGGTCCCAACTTTCAGAAACTGATAGGGGCCACTCCTAATGTGGGGACTGAACAGAACACCTGCTACCATGTGTGAAAGAAGTCACCATGTGAGTCCCTACAACTTACCTTCCCTGATGAAGTGGCTGGTGGTCACCCTCCCCAGGAAGTGGACTGTCTCTTCTAGCTGTCTGCTCTGCAGTTGGCCGCAGGGCAGTGTCACAGCAAAGGGAGAGAGGAGCATTGTTCTGTAATCTGGGGACCAGGCTTGTCAAGGACCCAGCAGCACCTGTTAGCAGAGGCTAGCTGCAAGCTAGCTCCATCGCGTCACCGGAAGGTGTCAACCTGTCCCCAGCTGCTTCTCTGTTGTGTTTATCCCCATATTCATTGGTCATTGCCAGTGGGTCCATACAAGCTGCGACACTTGAGGGGCAATGACAGAGGAAGGAGGTGTTGAGAGGCATTAGTTCAGTCACCCTGGATTGCTGTCTCTGACAGGGCTGACTGAACCCCATTGCTGAAAGACAAAGGAGATGCATCAACTGGCTTCTGAGATGCGTTGGTGTTCTAGCGCTGCTTTTCTAGATGTTTAAAACCTCAGATTTAAAAAAAAAAAAAAGCCAGGCATGGTGGTGCACAGGAGGCAGAGGCAGTCAGATCTCTGTCAGTTCCAGGCCAGCCTGGTCTACAGGGTGAGTCAGTACAGCCAGGGTTATAAGATAAATCCTGTCTCGAAAAGCAAAAACAACAATAACAAAACAACACCACCACCATCACCACAACAGTAAAAACAAATAAATCTCCCCAAACCTCAGATCCATGGACTTCTGAACACCAAAAAAACCAATCACACACATCATAAAGGAAATGTTAGCTATTTGTGTTCAAGGACATTTTTCTAGAGAATAAACCTATAATTTTTGTAAATTCATGGAAGAAAGAAAATAAACATCTCTGAATCCAAAGTCTCTATGTAAAAAGTAAATAATCTTGGTGTTTTATTTTTAGATAAAGTGCTTTAATAAACATCTACACAGAAGAATGACGTTCTACCAGTTTCCCTTGGGAAAAAATAAAATGGTGACAACAAATGGTAAGGAAATATTTACGGTCTTAAAAAAAAAAAACCAAAAAACAAACAACAATAAAAACAGAGTCTTATTGTGTAGCCTTAGATGGGAGACTAGCTTTGAATTCACAGAGATCCCCTGCCTTTGCCTCCCAAATTCTGGGTGGCATTAAAGGCATGTACCACCATGCCTGGCTCAGAAAAAAATATTTTTAAGTGATTTAGTTATTTTTATGTGCATGAATATTTTGCTTATGTGTATGTGAGTGTACCACATGTGTGCCTGGTGCCCATGAAAGCTTGAAGAGTGTGTAGCATCTTCCAAACTAAAGTCACAGTTCCGTGGGTGCTGAGGGGTACCCTTTACATAAGCATCTTCAGCCCCTCCCCAGCCGTTCTTTAATAAGAGCACACTCTTTGTATGTGCATCACCTTACTGACCCTCTTAAAGGTGATGTTCTGAATGGCTAAATGGCTTATCTGGGTCACACAGCCTCTGGAGACCAGCCTTCTAACCTCCACTGCTTGATCATGAGTTTCCCTCATGTCCCAGGCTGCAGATGACTGTCCCTGTTCCAGTTGTGACATTGGACATCTCTTCTTTCGGATCAAGAGACAGAAGATGTGACTGGCTTCGGCCGGTGCTGTGCTGCTTAGGAGTGTGGTACACTGGTGCCTGTGGAGAGTGTAGTGGTGGCTCTGCCACACAGAGGTGCATGAGGACGACTCAGGAAAAAGCTACTATGCCAGGCTTTCTGTGTTCTGAGTGAGAAGCCTGGAGAGGGAACAGTGAGAAAGGCCAGTGCCTCGCCTTGGCCCACCTCAGCCCACGCTATTCCTGATGCTTCCTGACTCCCAGGTCACAGAATTTGCTCTCTGGCCTCTATAGCGTCTGTGTGGTTGAAATAAGGACAGCCCCCATTGGCTCATACATGTGAATGCTTAGTCACCAGGGAGTGGAGCTCTTTGATAGTATTAGGAGGGTCACAAGAAGGATGAATGGCCATGTTGGAAGGAGTGCATTATTGGAGGTGGGCTTTGGGCTCTCAAAAGCTCATGTCAGGCTGGAGAAATGGCTCAGCGGTTAGGAGCACTGACTCCTCTTCCAGAGGTCCTGAGTTCAATTCCCAGCAACCACATGGTGGCTCACAACCATCTATAATGAGATCTGACGCCCTCTTCTGGCCTGCAGGGGTACAAGCAGGCAGATCACTGTATACATAAAAACAAAAACAAAAACAAAAACAAAAACAAACCCAAAACCATGTCAAGCCTACAGTCCCCCTCACTCCCTGCCTACAGATCAGGGTATAGTTCCAGCATTTGCCCGGATGCCACCATGCTTCCTGGCAGGATAAGAATGGAGTAAACCTCTGAAGTTGTAAGCAAGGCCTCAATTAAACACTTTGTCTTGTGATAGTTGCTTTGGTCATGGTGTCTCTTCCCAGCAATAGACACTAAGTGAGATAATCAGTAATTACCTGAGCAAGCCTACCGATCAGAAGAAGAGTGTGTCTGTTCCTCTTGGCATGACTCTCCTTTCAGAAGGATTTAAGGAACTCCTGAATAACCTCTAACATATGAGAGTATCCCTAACAGAGAAAAAGAAAAGACAGAGCAGCATTGCTTTATGTTTATGTTGAGCCAAGTCCATCTTGAGTATAAGTGTCTTTCATGTCCAAAATTGCATTTCAGAGTAGACAAGGCACATCCACATTCTTAAGGAACACTTATGGTTAGACATTGTGTCACTGTGACAGAATGCTTGGTGCAACTAAATGGGAGGAATGATTTATTTGCTCAGCTTTTCAGAGGGTTCCGACAATCCATGGTTGCTTGGCAACATAGGCTTGGGCAGAGTATCATAGTGTTGGAACTCGGTGGAGGATGACGAAGGTGGGGAGGGGGATGCAGATAAGTGGGGTGCAGACAAGATAGAGCTGCCAAGAACAGGTTCCTGGTGACCTGCTTCCTATATCTCCGCCCCACCTAATTATCATATTAAAACTGCCAAACTGTAACAATTACTTCCCTCACTGTTAACAATATAACTGACAAAAGTAACTGAAGAAGGGAGGGGCTGTTCTGGGTTACAGTGTGATGGAGCAGTCCTTCACAGCAAGGTAGACACAGTGGCAGCAATGAGGCAGCCGATCACCTCACATCAGTGCTCCAGAAAACAGAGAAAGCTGATTCTTAGCTCACTTTCTCCTTTCCATTCAGCCTGGGAGCCCAGCCCATGGAGTGGTGCAGCCCGCAGGATGATGCTGTGTGGGTCTTCTCAGCTCCGTTAACGTCACCAAGAAACCCCTTCACAGACATACCTAGAGGTTCATCTCTAAGGCGAGCCTAGGTCTTGCAAAGATGACAATATTACCCATCACACAAACCCTGGCTCTATGGAGTATGTTTATATACCAAGTTCTGTGCTAAGTAAACAGAATTCAGCAGTGAGCAAGTCATTTACGGTTGTCATTTCTATGGTGTCTCAGCCAGAGGACAAGTGGCTAGCCCAAGGTCACAAAATTAGTGGTGAAGAAAAGGGATCCTCTGCAGATGCATCACAGCTATATTTAAACCTTTTTTTCCCATGGAAACTGGAGGGTCAAGGATGGGCAATGTAACCACACTTGGCACAGGATACCATCAGGCGCTGGGCTTGGGTGTGAGGGCTGGGCTGGGGCCAACAAATGCACAAAGTGCCTGACTCCTGGAAGATCAGTTGGATCCCCAGCCAGACAATTTCATTCTGGCAAAAGGACAAACTCCAACAGCCCTGGCAGGTTTCAGCATCTCACTAGGAAGCAGCATGGCTTTTCTGGATGGGGCAGATGTATTGCCCTGCCCAGTGGGCCCTGTCATCTATGTCATGCAGTGAGCTCTCCATGTACCAGGCAGATCCTACAGGGAGCAACAGCAGTCACGTGGACACTGTGCACCCACACTCTGTTCCTGACTCCAGTGCGTTTAAACTTCCACACTTCTCTCTAGAGCATAGGATCTCAGCAGAGAGAATATGATCTAAAGCCCTCCGTCCCCACCCTCACTCTGGAGTTTAGCAGCCTAGCACAGAGCTCAGCAGTGGTTAACTTTTTCTTGCCTTGATCTGAGGAACATATAAGCACAAGGGCAGGGAACCAGTGGGACTCTATGGCACAGAGAGATATGCCACATGGCTTGTACTGTACCAGACAGTGCAAATGCAAAAGTGGCCATCGTGTGATTTTTGTGTCTACTCTGCAGTGTCATGTAAAATCGATTATACTGAGCTGTGCCTGATGGCGCAACGCCTTTAATCCGAGCACTCAGGGAGGCAGAAGCAGGCGGATCTCTGTGGGTTTGAAGCCAGCCTGGTCTACAAAGCAAGTCCAGGACATCCAAGGCTACATAGAGAAACTCTGTCTTGAAAAAACAAAAAACAAAAAATCAATTATAGTGTAACCCAGCAAGACAGGAACAACAGATTACAGCATTAAGAAATAGAAGCCGATTCTAGCTTGAGAGGAGGATGGAACTAGGGGATGCTCCCTGATGCGACATCATCTCTATGTTTAAACTGACCTTCAAGCGTTGATCAGGCAATCCAGGAAGGAAAATTCCTACTTCTGCTAATTCTGAAAGCAACATTCCTCCTCCTCCTCCTCGCCCCTTTTAAAAGTCTCTTGTTCATGGGCAAATAAATGAGGGCGATTCACATTGATTGCCTTACCTCACCCAGCTAAGGAGGGAGGTGCCTTCCTTTCTTGCAGGGTGAACCCATGCTCCAGGAGGTTCTCCTTTCTTCCTGGAATCTCTACAGCTCCATGGCCAGGATTAACTCTGAAGGTGGTACTCAAGGTATTTAAGAGGCTAGAGGAAAGATGATAAAAAGGACTCAATACCAATTCTGAAAATAAATTCAGTCCACTGTCTGCTTAGTGAAGAAGATGGTGGTGCTATGTTCTGCTTTGCAGTGTCATGTGAAATCTTTGTCTTTAGATAGTTAGACGCCCATCAATTTTTACAGATGTGAAACCAATCTTCAATTACACCAGGATGGAAAGACCTGACAGAGCAGAGGCATGCTGGTTGTTACTGCCTCAGGGTACTATACTGTGAGTTTGTCCAGATGCCACTCTCAAAGTATTTGTTTCCCTGACTTGATTCTTTCAGATTAGCCAACAAAGGCAATTTGGTTTGTATCTCTTTGCTACTGAAGATGTCATTTCTTTCCTCACTTAAATAGCTACAATGTGTCTTTTACCTGAACTTGTAGATTTGCATAAAATTTGCATAGTCTATTAGTTGCTTTTCTCCTTGCTCTGACAAAATGCCAGACTAAAGCAATTTGAGGAAGAAGAGGCTAATTTGGGTCTCATTACGAGGAGGAAGACATGGTGGCTGAGACTGGATTGTTGGCCATATGTTCAAACACATGAGCCTACAGAGGACATCAGATCTAAGCTGTAAAAGCTCTTCTCTCCTTTTTCTTTGTTTTTGGTTTAGTTTGGTTTTCGAGACAGGGTTTCTCTGTGTAGCCTTGGCTGTCCTGGAACTCACTCTGTAGACCAGGCTGGTCTCAAACTCACAGAGATCCACTTGCCTCTGCCTCCCAAGTGTTGGGATTAAAGGTGTGCTCCACTATACCCAGACATTTCTTCTTTTTCTAATTCATTTCCTTTTATTTTTCTGTGTATTCCTTTCTATTTTATATTAGTAACATCACAGAATGTTAGTCCCTAGGGTGTACTCAGAAAGTATTTATGAATTAGAGATGTGTTGAGTCAGACTACAAGGGGCAGTCAAGGTTCAAACCCCCAGCACAAGGAAACCCCAGCACAAGGACAGAGGTAGAAGCAGGAAAGATGGCCTGCTGGCATGATCAGAACCGTGGACAGCTCCCAAGACCCTGGCTTGTCAGAAACTAGATTAGGACAAAAGACCCTTTTCAGTACAGGTAGTAGGCATGGGGATGCCTTTCCTTTGCTTACTCTGACATGTGATGACAACACTGTAAATTTGTTCCCAAAGTAATCTTTTCCACTCTGATGCTATGGTCCTAACATGTCAGATGGTAGCAGATCAGAGGTTCTTTTGCTGGGTGTCACACAACGAAAAATACTATGGGTGTCAATGGTGGATCAGAGATTTTTGGCTTCCTCCAGGCACAGCTTGTCAGGAGCCATTAGCAAAGGCTCTCTGTCTACAGGAGTTGCTCTCTTGTTCTCTACTCTGGTTTAAGGAGGATAGTAAGATGTTCTGCCAAACATGCATTCAAGCTCTACTGATTCTAGGAGGATGTGGGTCCTTGAGATAACTTGTCCAGCATGCTGAGATGCTGACATCCTGCATCCTTCATGTTCCAGTCCCAAGTGTTTTGGCTGTGGTTCCTCATCAGAAAAAGATAGCTTCAAAAAAGGCTCCTAATCCAAATTGGTCCAGCATTTCAGACTGTCCCACACAGGACTAATATTAAGCCTGGGATTTCTCAACATTTAGAGACTGGACCATGAATACTGTTCTCAGCTTGTTTAACCTTTTTTTTTTGGAGGGGGGTGCAAATAGGTATTCTCTGCCCCAAATCAGCTTGAAGAAACTTTAAGAGAAAAATGCCCTGTTTCCCTTAAGGGGGGTTGGGTAGGTTTTTGGTTGTTTTCTTGGGCTATAGATGTATATTGTCATTAAAAGATATGGAGATAGGGGTTGTAAAGAAAGAAAGGGGAGCATACAGATATGTAGGGATGATAAGACAAAAAGTAGATTATTGAATCTACTCCTCAACTCAAGGCCTTAATTGTTACTGACAAATAAGGTTGATTTTGATTCATTAATATGACATTTTGTATATTGATAGAAAATAAGTTTAATTTTGATACATTGAAATAGAATTCAAATTTAATATTATTCTTCACACATTGTATTTCTGCTCTGACATGAGGTATTGTACACATCCAGCTCAATTAATACATGGTTTGCTTCCAATACTCTGATAGTGTTATTATAGGCTGTTTAGGATAATTAAATAATACAAGTCAATTGTTAATTGATCAGCTCATGGTCATGTCAAGTATAAGTATACATTTTAGGCTTAACAGATACAATTCTACAGATAAATAGGACAAAATAGGTAGATATGGTCTTCAAAAGCTTCAGAGACCTACAGAATATGGCATTTTAAAATGTTTTTATTAATTTAAGGATTCTTTGACAATAAGACAGGTTAACTCCTGGCAGCACCCAGCTTCCATAAAGAAGATGATGAGCATTGAGGAACCTCCTTGTGGAGATGGTTTGAATGGGACAAAAATGTCCTGTTTCTCCCACAGACAAAATTCTGCCTAAAATGGGCAAGTTTGGATGCAGGAAGAGTTGACAGCCAACCTCTGCCAAGACAGGGTAAGCAAGTCCTCAATGGTTCCTACTTTACAAATATGTCTGTCAGATATACAGAGCCAGAAGGCTGAAAGTGATGCTCCAACGTTATAGAGAGTTTTGGGTGTCTGTTCAGGCAGCAAACTGTCACTTTTTCATTTTGGAAGCTGCTGAGCTGTACTTCCTGTTTACTCAGGTTATTAAATGTATTCCTTCTCAAGTCTCTGATGGGGTTGAAAATCAGATAGTTTTAAAATTAAGCTTAGTTGTTTAGTAGTTAAGAAGACACTTTTATGTCTAGATAAATACTTTTAGGTTGACAGATATAAGCTTTAATAGATATTGATTCAGTTCATAACTTTAGACTCACCAAGATAGAATAGATAATATTTTCTGCAAGGTTGCCAAATACCTTTGGATTAGATATCATATGTGGTTTTTTATAGTTTTTCATAATTGTACTTACTGTATATACATAAAAAATAACCTTTTATTTAGACAGAAAAGGGGAGTTGTTGGGGGATGGTCTAATGTATTTTGATGCTAATTAGTGCTTGCTGTCTCTGTGACCCATCTTTTGATTAATAAAAAGCCATTCCACCTGGGCAGGGCAGAGGAGACAGAGGTGTGGTTAAGATTCCTGGGCTTAGGGAGAGAGAGAGGAATCCTGGAAAGAAGAAGAAAGGAGAAGGAAGATGAGGAGAGGGTCCCCAGAGGAGAAAGAGGCCGCCATGGGTTAGATGGAGGGGAAGCACATGGCTGGCGAAGATGGAGAATCCTGCCCAGATGAAGAACATTAGCAAGTATTTGGGATTATGGATGGGAGGTAGCTTGATAGAAGCCCCACTATGGGAAGTAGTTTAGAGGATTATGTCTGCCCTGCCCCAGATTAACAAAAGCTATTTTAAAATATAACAAGTGTACTGATAATACAGATAATTTAAAAACAATAGCTTTATGTGATAAAAATGGTTTCTGGCCTTGTTCCCATACCCAGGAAGTGTTTTGAAGGAGAGATAAACATGTTTTCTGTTTAGATTACAAGTGTGGGATGAGAAAAAGACTTGTGAGAGAGCAGGTGATGTTTATCCCCTTAGAAGTCGAACCACCATGTGGGGGAGATTGGTTGTTTTTGTTTTTATCATTTTATTTTATTTTTACTTTTTAATTAATTTATTTGGATTACATCTCAATTGGTATCCCCTATTGATTGTTAACCAACTGAAAAACATCCTTGAACAAATTCTGAGAGGAGATATAAATGTAGCCAAAAACAGGAAGTGGGGCCATTGGAGACTTGGGATAGTTTTGGCTGCTCATAGCTTCACTTTGAGATACTCCTAGAGAGAACTGCTCAAGGGAAGGCTTCGGGGCTCCAGGCTCCATCTGATGCTCTGAGCTCTGGTTGCTCCAGGTCCCAGCAGAAGAAATCCTACTGACTATGCCAGGAGAATCACTCCTCGGAACTGATATCCTTAAGGTTTCATTATTGTGTTTTTTAATCTCCTTTTCCTTTTGTTTAAGTTAGTCAGGTTATAAGTGAGGTACTCTTGGTTAATAAGTTCATAATAAAATTTATTTGTTAAGAAAAAAATGAGCCTACAGTGTTTAAATATGCTCTTACCAATAAAGTCGGGGCTGCGGTATTGACTTCTAGTCCTCCCAAATCTATGTCTTGTTTCTGCCTCTTTCTTGCCTCTATTTCTTTTTTCTGTTATCCTTTTTTTTCCCCCTAAGTCTCACTCCCTATTCTAGGTGCTGTTCAAATTAGGGGGAGCAGGCTCCAGCAAAACTTAAAACATTACACCCTCAGTGCCCCATATTTGACCATGTCCCCTGGAGGGGGAGACCTGGTGGCACTCAGAGGAAGGACAGCAGGTTACCAAGAAGAGACTTGATACCCTATGAGCATATACAGGGGGAGGAGGTCCCCCTCAGTCACAGTCTTAGGGGAGGGGAGTAAGGGGAAAATGGGATGGAGGGGGGAATGGGAGGATACAAGGAATGGGATAACAATTTAGATGTAATATGAATAAATTAATAAAATATATTTTAAAAATTACACCATCAGGAAGACGTTCTATAAACAGCTTCGAATAGAAACTGCCCTCACTCTCTGCCATGATACATGCTCTCCTCTGCGCTCGCTTCCTGCCTCACACGCATTCCACCATAGAGTCTACAACTTGCTGTGTGCTCTTCACATCGTCTCCTGTGATACTGTAGACCTCCTTCAGAGCGATCCACCTTGAGGAAGAAGTCACCTGACACATTAGACACTCAATAATTTTCATTAGCTAGGGGCTGGAGAGACGGCAGTTGTCTGTAACGCCAAGATCTGATACCCTCACACAGACATCCGAACAAGCAAAACACCAATGCAGGGGAGTTCCAACCTGGCAAGCAGCTATTGGTTGAGTAACATAAAGAGGTCTAAGGTCTAAAGTGACAAGGTACAGAAAAAGGATCCAAGACCACCCATGGCTTAGCTTTCTTTGTTCTCTTTCCACTGCCTTGTCCTGGGAAGTGTCTGGTTTCTTATTAACCCTATCTCCGGTGGGCAGGAAGGAATGTGGCCATAAAACTGGGTCTCTTATCAACTCTATCTCTGGTGAGACCCTTCGGGTCAGTCACTAGGCAACGCTATCTCTAGTGCGGCTGCTCTTTGCAGCTGGCCAGATTAGCTCCTGTAGGCTTATTTCTTAACCTTTGCCCCAGTAACCTGGAAATCCAATTTTAGTTCTTCTGGTATCTCACTGACTGGGCCATGTGGACTGACCAGCTCACTCCTTTGCTGTATCTCACCCTAGTTTCTACAATAAGACCCTCAGAAACCCCCCCAAAGTAGTAGCTTTATGCTATCTCATTCCCAGAGACCCCACCACCACCACAAGTTCCCACCTATGACCTTGTAATTGGCTTCTTTCTAAATTCACCCTCTGGCATCCAAACATTTTATGTTTTGAATTTGAGAGGCTTTGGTGGCTGTTCAGTTTTCTGGGATTCTGGTCCTTTAAGTTAAGTTCCATTAGGAGCCAAGAGAGACTCCCTCAAACTCAAAGCTACCCCCCAAAATTTCCCAAAGCAATTGTCAAGCCAATCAAATGATCATTTAGTTCATTCATTTAGCATTTCATTCATCTGTTTACTGAAAACACACACACACACACACACACACACACACATACACACACACATACACACACACACACATATACACACACATACACACACACACACACACACACACACACACACACACACCTTTAAATACAGCCTGAGGAATTCAGAGCCAGTCTGCTGGTTCAGTGAACATTTTGATTTAGTTATTGAAGAGACTGCCCAAACTCTCCACTTCTGAGGGTCCCCCACTGACGCTGGTAACCCTAGTCTCTAGGCTCCCTGGAACACTCTTTTTCCAGGACACAAACAACTGGAACATGATTTTTTTTTTCTTTTTCCTTCTGGTCCTGCTAGAAGCAGGATCCTGTGATAAAAAGCACACCAGCATGCATCCAAAAGGCAGCAGGCAGGAGGGCAAGGGCACCAGCTAGGGGTGTGCGGGCAGAAAGGGAAGCAAGCGGGGACCCTGGTGGCACACAGAACCCTCCTTCTAGTCCTAACCTGCCCAGATGGTTTCTTCTTGCTACCTAAGAAAAATGAAGTCTGAGCCATTAGGAACTGGATTTCCTTCCTGTTCTGGACATTTGTATTTATCAAGGAGGTAGAGACGTCAGGCTCCATGTTCTTCCTGCTCCCCCACTCCCCGACCTGTCGATGGGAGAGGCCACAGCAGGGAGTTGTCTGTGTTTGCTTGTTTCCCGTTTGTAAAGTTGGGAAGCAGATGCCGGAGCAGGCAGTGGGGGATGGGGCGCCAGGTTAGAAGAGTGCAGGATGCTTGGGGACTGGCAGTGTCTAAAGGGAAACCAGGAGGGGAGGAAAAAAGGAAAGACAACGGAGGGAAAAATAGAGGAGTTCCAGAAAGGGAAGAAAAACAAATAAACAAGCCAGAGGGTATAAAAGTTATCAACGAAGCAGTTCTGAAGAGTTTGCCAGAACTGAAGTACAGAAGGTTCATACTAAAAGACACCGTCAAGAGAAACCACGCAATGACGGAAACAGAACACAGCAGCATGGTGTAGGGCGTCATGTGGGTTAGGTGAAAAAGTAAAATTCCTCAGAGAAGTGAAGGTTTTTGGTTTCTTTAAAAACTCAGTTGTGTGTGTAAGACTCCAGGTGGCCTGACCTCAGCGGCAGCATTATTAGCTAAGGAAATGTAGGATTCCAGGTGCCTTGGACTTAACAATAGCGTTGCTAGCTGAGCAAAGCAAGTTGAGAATCGCAGGCCGATAATGAGAGCAAACAAAGTAACAGCGAACTGAGAAGAACAAGTTAAACATTTCTCCACTGGCCTCCATCTCAACCCTGCCCCCGGAATTTACTGCCCCCATCTCACCCTACTTAGAATTTACTACCTTAGACCCCCCTATTGTTAGTCTAGCAGTCATTAACTAACCATTGTCACTAAGTTCTCCTTCTGTATGGGGTATATTAATCCCCAGCTCTTGCAAAATGGAGTCTTCCATCTCCTCGGAGCTTGGTGGACTCTGGTGTGTGTCGTCTCAATAAAATTCCTTTGCTTTTGCATCGACTCTGGACTCCAATTCTCAATTGGTCTGAGTCTAGCATGTGTGCCAGGCATGGTGGCACACACCTTTAATCTCAGCACTTGGGAGGCAGAGGCAGGCGGATTGCTGTGAGTTCAAGGCCAGCCTGGTCTATAAAGTGAGTATAGGACAGCCAGGGCTACACAGAGAAACCCTGTCTCAAAACAAAACCAACCAACCAAACAAACAAACCTCAGTTGTGCCATGTTATATTTTGCTGAAAACAGACACATGAAAGGGCACCTGATGTTTAGGGAAAATATAAATACAGCCTCACAGACACTTAGATGACACTTTTGCACTGCTATGCCTTGCAACCCTTTCCTGGTGTTGCTGTCGTTTCCTTCGCAGAGAGAACCTCTCCTGGTACTTCAGCTGATTCTGGGCACTTCCACTGACTCCTTCCTGCCAAGTCAGCGGAGCCTCCTGGCATCTCCTGAATCATATCATGGCTACGGATTTGTGTTGCTGTTTGGTGTTGGCTATTGGACTGGACGGCTAGTATCCTGACAACACAACATGGAATTTGCCCAAGGAACTATGTCTAAACAGGTCCACAACTTATTTTTTCTCTTAACATTCTTTCTCCCCTTCCTCTCATCGGTGGGTTAGAGGACAGGGTGAAGTGTTTAAGAACTCTAAATAAAGTAGGTTTTGAAGAATCTAAGCCTGTACCTCGGTCTTCTATGTCAGCAAAAGGATTTGAGATCAGAATAGCTTTGGAATCCTTTACAGCAACATGGCAAATAAAAGACAGAGGTGGGGGGGAATGCCTTTCAAATTCTAACAGGAAATAGCATCTGCCTCGGCATTCTCTACTTAGGTAAATTCGACGGATCAAATGCAAGACTAGAATAAAACATAAAACCTTAAAATATTTCCCTGCACCATGGCCCTGACGCTCTCTTAAGGATGCAATTTCACAACTGGAGGAAAGAAACTTCAGCAACTGAAGATGTAGGATTCATGTTGCGGCAATCCAGGAGATTAGAAACAAAAGGACAGCTCTGCAGATAGGAAACAAACAAAGGTGAGATGGCTCATTGGTAAAGGCATTTGATGACCTGAGTTCAATCTCTGGGTCCCACAAATTGTCCTCTGACCTCTACATATATGCTATGGTATGAGTGTGTGTGTGTGCACACACACATAATAAAACAAAAACACAGTGACTCTCAAGACACACATGTTAGCATTGTCACCGCCAAAATGGTTTATTTCCCTTTCCTCTCTTTATCTTGGCAATGCCCAGGTAATTGTGGGCCAGATCCTATCTAGACTGATGTATTTTGATGCTGATTACTGCTTGCTGTCTCTGTGACCCACCTTGCCTAAGAGCCTAGCCTGTTTGACCAATAAAATGCCATCACATCTGGCAGGGCAAATGAGATAGCGTGGCTAAGGTTCCCAGGCTGGGGGAGACAGGCAGTATCTTGGCAAGAGGAGAGACCTGAGGAGAGGAGAAGGAAGGCCGCTGCTGCACTCAGATTTTGAGATTCCCCCCAAAAGAACCAGAAGACTCAAAACTGCTGTAAACACAAGAGGAATCTTTAATTCAGCTTGGGCTGAACCCCAAATCAAAGGTCTCGGGAAGCGACCCCCGGTGTTGACCTGGGAACTTTTTTTTATAAGTTTCTCACCTCCCTGTACCCCCTAAACAGGGGGATCCTAGTTAACATAAGGGGGTCTAATGTCCAAACGTCTACAGGAAAAAGACACCAAGACCACTCATAGCTTAACTTTCTTTGTTTACCATTTGCTCAGGGAAATATATTTCTTAGTAATCCCATCATGGGGGGGGGGTCAGTTGCTGTCAGATAAGGCTATTTCTAGTTGCAGCTGTGAGCTTGAATCTCTCTCTCTCTCTCTCTCTCTCTCTCTCTCTCTCTCTCTCTCTCTCTCCCCCCCCCCCCTTTTAAGTCTGTTTCTTCAAAGAACTTTGTGAACCTTAGGTAGGCCATTTGTAGCACCAAGGTCACCCAGTGTTAGCTCAGAAGAGAATGCGTTCTCCCGGCTCCGCGATCCCTCCAGTGTTAATGGCTTGCCCAGCCAGCTCTTTCTCCAGTATTAATGTGCTCCCCCTTCCCCCCCAACTCCTGCTCCCACTCTTTCTCTCAGCAGCCATGGCTTAGGTGGAGGAGAAGCACATGGCCTGTGTGGGTGGAGATTTGGCCCAGATGAAGAACATTAGCAAGTATTTGAGATTATGGATGGGAGGTAGCTTGATAGAAGTTATTAGAAGCAGATGGCATGGGATTGGGGCAGGTATCTCATACCTGCCCCACTATTAGAGGATTAATATCTGCCCTGCCCCAGGTTAACTAAGGCTGTTTTAAAATATAACAGGTGTCTGTGTCTTGATTGATTGCTAGCAGGTTATACTAGCTTAACAATAATTATAGGCCTGATAATAAACATTATTAGGCCATACTGGTAAATTAACAACAACAAAACTAAGTGCTAATGAAGCTGCTGCCTAAACCCGGTCAGGATACTCATTGTACTGCAGGACCTGGGCTGCAGTGGATGAGCCATCTATACACAAGCATGAGGACCTAAGTTCAAATCCTTAGAACCCAGGTAAAAGGTCAGGTGTGGGAAAGGGCATCTTTAGTAACCTCAGCACTATTGGGAGTGAGGAGAGGGGCAGAGAGAGGATTGCTGGGCTTTGTTGACCACCAGCCCACCTCCAGATTCAGTGAGAGACCCTGTGTCAAGGGAAAAAAACAGAGAGAGAGAGAGAGAGAGAGAGAGAGAGAGAGAGAGAGAGAGAGAGAGACAGCGCGAGCAGGACACCTAAGGTCCTCCTCTGGCTTCCACACGCATGCTAGTGCACTTCCACACAAACACACATGTGGAAATACCACACACAAACACACATATACACATACGCAAAAAGAGACACATCTCTGCTTAATGCCAGCGTTGCATTAAGGAAAGATGTCAGAGCTCTTCCTTTTGGTGTCATTTAACCAAGAGGAAACCTAGATCTGCATTCTTTGCTTTGCTCTCCCTGTCTTCCGTTGTCTGTGTTTGTCTCTTGTGTGAGTCTGTGGCTTCCTGAAGGCTGTCTAGTGAAATAAGCTGTACCTATTTCTGTGCCTGTCCACGACCAAGGGCCTTTCTTTCTCTTTTATTGATCAGCACAGAAAGTATCACATGGGGTGGGTGGATGGGCGGAGAATGGGTACTTTACATCACCGGCTCCAACTGATCCAGATGACAAACATAGTTTATTAAGCAGTACCCATAGATTGTGTTGGGTATTTATGGTGTCTATTCATTTTATAAGATTGAGTTTAACCTCTATTTTTGTTGTTTTCAGCAAGTGACTAGGAAGACACACATGAATTGTCCTGGGTCAGGGCCATAAAATAGTACATAACTTAAGATTACAGCTATGCATTAACTTAGGTTGTAAAAGTTGATTACTGTAAGATAACAGTCTTAAGTCCTGTGTGACCTCAGGGTGGATTAGTAACTCTGGCTGTGTGGTCCAGCCAAAGTTACAGTCTCTTTGAATGCAGGAGTATTTTTTATCATAACATATCACCACAGTCATATTCCTGAAAATACTAAAAAGATTAAAACTGTCAAGAGTAGAGGAAACAGGCCACATACTGTCTGTCCCCTAAGAGGCCCTTTAAATGTAGTTATGAAGCCAAGGGTGGTAGCTAATGCTTATAATCCCAGCACCTGAGAGGACAGTGCAGGAGGATTGCCATGAGTTTGACAGCAGGTGGATAACAATAGTGAATCCCAGGCCATCCTGGGCTCTGGAGGGAAACTAACTGTGTCTCAAACAAAACCAACCAACCAAGATAAATTTTAGAAATGTAATATTAGAAATGTTAAAAAAAGTCTTTTTATTTTATTCTTTTAAAAAATTTATTTTATCTGTATGGGTATTTGCCCTGCATGTATGTCTGTGCACCACTTGCGCGCATGGTTCCTGTGGAGACCAGAAGAGGGTGTCAGACACCCTGGAAATGGAGTTACAGATGGCTGTATGCGTGCTGGAAATTAAGCCTGGGTCCCCTGCTCCTAACCACTGAGCTATCTCTAGCCCCTTCAATGAGTAATTAATATGAAATATATGTGTGAGGGAGGGAGGGGGCGGGAGAGAGTGAATAAGGAATGGCTTTTTAAGAGAAAGGAAGCCTCGACTCTTCTCTAGTTTTCTTCTCTCTTTCGAGGAAAAAGCAGAGACCAAAGAAATCAGAGATGAAGAGGGGGAAGATATGGGATCAATCATGATTAAATTCAAACTTGTTGAAAGTTTGTTGACGTAGACGCGTCATCAGGGCTTCCCTGTTCTGGTTCACTCTCCCACCTGCCCCCACCCCTCACCTGTTCTGGTGAAATGCCGCATAGCTTTCTACTCTGCTGAGTGAAAGACCACTGATTTCTCAGGAGGCTTCTTCCGGAAGAGCTCCTTTGGGTGCCCCTCTCTCCAGTTCTTGCTGTCATCAAGCCCAGAGAACCCAAGAATCACAGGCCAGATCTGAGTTTTTTGCTGCAGTTTTGCTCAGGTCCCCTAAACTGTCTACTGCTGTTATGATTTCCGTATGAAGGCCCCTACACCCAAGGCTCCGGGCTTGAGGGCCTAGTCCCAGTGCCAAGGTCAGGGTTGACGCTTTCTGGGAGAGACTAGTTCGTGAAGATTCCCAGCTGGCAGCTGGATTAGCCTGCTGATGGGTTGTAATTTGAAGGCATTCTTGGACGTTGATAGAAATTAGGGTGTTGGAAGAAGGAGTCATTAGAGGCCTTGAAGTGTACCGTGTCAGGCCCCTTCCTTACTCTTCCTGGCTCCACTGCCATGGTTTTCTTCGTTGGGCCCCAAAGCGCTGGAACTAACCTGTGGAGTAAACCTTTTGAAGCCGTGAGCTAACATAAGTCTTTCCTCCCTTCAGTTGTTTATCACGGGCATTTTGTTCCAGAAGCAAAAAGTGACCGAGAAAACACACTTAAACATATTTGCCAAACTGTTTAAAACCCACAAATAGAGTAACTCCATCTGAATCACATGGTTTATAAGTATTTTATGTGTATGTGAAATACACTATAAACGTGGGGGCCTATTATAATGGGCCTTTCTTGCACTGCCAGCTCCCAGTAATGACAGGGAGACATTTTATATTTACTATGAAAGCCTGGCCTTAGCTTAGGCTTGTTCCCAACTGGCTCTTATCTTAAATTATCCTGTTTAATCTACATTCTACCACGTGACTTGTCACCTCTCCTCAGTCTCTCAGTCCCTGCACCTTCCTCATCAGCCTGGCGAATCTCCCTTGCCTGATTCTTTCCCAGAATTCCTATCTCTCCTGGAAGTCCCGCCTTCTTCTCCTGTCTTTGCTATAGGCCATTCAGCTCTTTATTAAGCCAAGAAGGCATTGGAGGGAATGTTCACAAAATATGATGCAGGACAATACCAAAGTCTGGCCTGTAATCAGCTCTCGGCCAGTACAGAACTCAGTACTTGAATAATACAAAGACGTTTTTTACACAGTGCACAAAAAGATGACCCTAACACTATAGATCCTGTTCCTTATGTATGAGACATGGTTTGTTTTTTTTTTTGTTTTTTTTTTTGTTTTTTGGAGAGGTGATGACATAAAATTAACCATTAACCATTTTTGAGTAGTTTGAGTAGACAGTTCTGTGGCATTTGGCATGTTTGTAATGTTATTCTCCTATTGTGATATTTCCAAGATATTTTTCATCAGTTGAAAAGAAAGTAGATACTCTTAAGCAGCCACTTCCTCTTTCCCTGGGCCCTTGCCAACTATTAGTCTGTTTTTTTGGCTTTATGTTGTAAAACAAAAACTTAGCTCTCACCTCAAAAGGGTAGGACAAAGCCAAATATGAGAGACTATGGCCTGGGAACACAGATTTTAGGTGACTCCAAATTCCATCTTTTTGTTTGTTTTGTTTTGTTTTGAGATAGGGTTTCTCTGTGTAGCCTTGGCTGTCCTGGACACTCTTTGTAGATCAGGCTGGCCTCGAACTCACAGAGATCAGCCTGCCTCTGCCTCCCTGAGTGCTGGGATTACAGGCCTGTGCCACCACACCTGGCAAATTCCATTTTCTTATGAGGCAACAGTCTCACAAAATTAATATATTGCAAAAGGTTATGGCACACCTGGTAATCTGTCCTAAGGATATTAGGTCAGCCATGGAGGCGGCCAAGGAATGGCAATTAAGGGAATGGAGATAGCCCAACTAATTGTAACTGGGTTCTGGACTTGCTACATTCCAGCCTTTGCGTAATCACTGATGTTCTAATCAGTTAATCAGCCTCGTAAATGCTTCTGGGAACTTTCAGTGTAATTTTGCCACTGCCAGAAATCTTACATAAATGAAATACTGCATGACCATTTATACCTGGCTTCTTCCACTTTGCATATACTGCCAAACACTGTAAAGCACCTACTAAGTGCACTAAATATGCTCCCTATACAGGGGAGTCTGACTACCACACCCTGGGCAGATGGAAAACAGGATTGGTAAGACGGTCTGGCAGGAGTGGTCCCAAAGTCCGACTCTGAGCTCCTCTGGAGATACGAAGGCCTTGAGAGTTTCTGGGTAGATACCAGCCCTGTGGGTTAACAAAGGAATGTGCCTGTGAAAGCTGCTATGGGGCACAGCAAACCCCACAAAGATTATGGTGCCTGGGAGTCAGCAAAATTCCCCTGGGGGATACAGGGCAGATGAGGTTTCTCCTTCCTGAAGAATCCGTGGATCTCAGGACTCACCACTCTGTCTCGGCCCACTGTTAGTTCCTCTCGGTCTTCCGAGGCTCTGCTGCACTTTATCCATTTCATGGTAGGAGTTCCGTTTCCTTCTAGGTCATCTGGTCTGTTCCTTGCCTACCACCCTGACTCCAGCCTACAGAGAGGTCTCAGTCAGCATTCCTTACTAAACCCTTCCCACACCCTGGGATTCCTCCTTTTCAGAGCACCATGCTGGACAGGAGGAACCTGCCGTTCGGACTCCAACTCCAGACCTCCATCTGCTCTGGTAACTGCAGCTGGATTTTTATCCCTCACCTCAAAGGTGGGTTCCATTTAACACTATCTAGTTGTGCATGGCATTTTTATTATTTAATCATATTCATTGTATAAAATAAGTTTCATTATAACAGTGCTGTGTATGTATTCTCTTCCTGTCCTTCTCCCTCTCCCTCCCTGCCCCTCACCCCCACCTTTTGCTGGGTACCTTCATCTGGAAGGCTGCGACTTCAGAGTGGGAACCATCCTGAACCCCGTGTGTGTGTGTGTTTGTGTGTGTGTGTGTGTGTGTGTGTGTGTGTGTGTGTGTGTAAGTGATAATGTTTTTGAGCCTTCAGATACCTGATGAATGTATGTTTGGGTATACTTGGATTTGTGAAAATGGTACATGAGGAAAAAGCAGGGGGAAATCCAGAAAATAGTAGTTTCTCGCTTAATGTGCAAGGAACTTGTCTCCGCCATAGCAAAACTCTCTTCGGCCACCAGGGCCAGGACCTGTAAAGAGAGTGTGCTTTTCCTTGTAGTCCCAAGCTCCCTGAATAATGCCTCAGACTCAAAATATATTTACAAACACCTAGGTCACATAGCTGGGTTCCTTCCCTGGCTAGCCACTAACTTTAAATAACCTATTTATACTAATCTACATTCTGCCATGTGTTTCGTTACCTCTGCTCAGGTATCACGCCATCTGTCTTCCTCACGTCTTCCATGGTGATTCCCATGAACCTGCCTCTATCCCAGAATCCTTCCTGCCTACCAGATGTCCCCCCTTCTATGCTACCTTTTCTTATAGGCCATATGCTTTTTAAAAATCAACAGTTGTTGCATACATACAATACGTAACCTATTCTCTCTATAAGAACTCACAAACCAAACCAAACCCAGTGGGCATCAGGCCAGAGCAACACTGCTTGACCAGAGGGTGAGACGCACACCCTCTATAGGCCATCAGTGCTTGTTGGAGGAGCCATGGTGGTATTTCTTCCCTCAGTCACTGCTCAGCCTGGTGCCTGCACTGAAGGCCTTGATAGGACACTGGGCCTGTTTCCTTTCTGGGACATGTCTGGGAACAATGACTTGGAGAAAAGGGACTCTTCATGCATTTGAGTTATCTGGGACCAGGGTTGCTTTGAAGTCATGACACGCCAGGACTGCCCAGGGGTGAGGAACCAGCTGGCTAACCTTTAAAAGGACCACTTGCAGCTCAAACCAAGAAAAGCAGCAAAGTTTTCTTTGCTCATCTCACCCACCCTGGCCTCAGGAATCTCTTGGCCTCTGTGAAATGAAGAATGAAGTGGATCCTATTCTGAGTTTAGACGGAGCCCTGCTCCTTTCTTGCTATGGCTATTGGGTGAGCCCTGTCTGAAGGCCATCTCATAACTCCACACAGTGTTCTGAGACAGACGAGGACCTACATGGGACTATGTGCGGCTCTTTAAACAGTGTGGGCCTCATTCGTGCGTGGAGCCTGAATGCGTTGCTTTGAACTGTTGATCCTGACTACCAGCATATGTCACAAGGTTAGTGCTTCAAAGTGTGACTCTGGAGGGGCATCCCAGCCCTTCTAGTTAATAGTAGCATGTCTTAGATTCTGTCCAATGGCCATTCCACACTTAGGATACAGTGACAATGACCTCTTCAATCTTGAAGGATTATTGTGAGAATTAAATGAATAACTATACATGCATATATTCAGGCAAAAACCCATGCATATTAAATAGTAAGCTTTTAAGTCAGGCAGTGGTGGTGCATGCCTTTAATCCCAACACTCAGTAAGCAGAGGCAGGCAGATCTCTGTGAGTTCAAGGCCAGCCTGGTCTACAGCTAGTGCCAGGACAGCCAAGGCTACACAAAGAAACCCTGTCTTGAAAAACCAGCCCCTCTCCACACACACAAAAAGTTTTTTTGTTTTTTGTTTTGTTTTGTTTTGTTTTTTTTAATGAAAAAATGTGAAGAGAATATGTCTCGCCCCTTGGTTTGTGCCCCTTGCTCCTTTGCCACACTGAGCAGATGTACGCTGTAATCTGTAGGTCTGGCCTACACTTCTCAGCTGGGTGCCCAGCGGGGGACAGACTCTTAACACGGGTCTTTCCGTCTTCAGAGCAGCGCAAACATGTGTTGCTTCACAGACAAAGACTCTAGTTTCCCTTCTGCCAGCAGAGAAAGTGGCCTCCTTCTGAGGGTTTGTTCTGGGTTGGTCCTCTCCTAAAGTTAATCTATCAGTAGTAACCTTGTTTGAATTCTGCTTTCTCGGTACAAGATTCACTTCTTTCAAGGTCACTGGGAAACATTGGACACAGCTATAGGGAGTCTAGACCTTTAGCTGTTCAATTCTACCAAGATGGGGAGGTGGGGGAGGGGGAGGGTAGCCCACAAAGTGTGGCCTCAGGGGCAGCAGCAACAACACACGCAAGCAGCTCCCAGGCTCCTGCAGGCCTTGGTTGATATGTGCTGCAGTGGCTGAGCACTGATTGCTCCTGGGATTCCAGGGGATTGTGAACACGCAGGCCCAGGCCATGAACCATATGCTAAGGTCATATCGATGGGAGCAGATGACCATCTTAAGGAATTCTAAGTGTTTACGGCTCACTTCTTCCACGTTAAAGAATTCTATTCTTGGGAAAAGATATTTTCTTAGGAAAAAGCCAGGGTTGTTGGTTTTTTTTTTTTAACCTAAGAAAACATTTTTTAATTCCTAGAGCTATGTTTTTAGTTAAAGGGTTGGGGAGGGGCGTTTGAAAGCACTGGAACCATTATAATTCCTGAAGAAATGATGTTCAGTTTCATGCTTTTAAATCCTGATATCCAAAGAATATTACAATCTTTGATTTTTTTTCATGGTTTATTGAAATTCCTGCTTTGCGTTCACATTGCCACTACATGACAGCAAGGCAAAGGCTGGCCTTAAATGCAAGGTAACCATGACATTTCCATTTTCTTAGTGCCAGGGTTACAGGTAAGATTTTCCAGTGAAGATTAGTAGTGTATGTTTTTAACACACATGCCATCTTATGAACATTCTGAGGATATACAAACATAGGGAAGAGTTGGTCACGTGGATCTGAAATGAACATGACTTGTTGGACTACCAGGGCAGGCAGAGAGCACCAATAAGCATCAAATGCAACCACAAGAGGGCACAATGGTACTGCCCAAAGAATCTTGCTGATGATGTCAGTGGTAGCCTCAGGAAACACTGGTCAACCACAGAAAGCTGTCACAATGACCAGCTATGGAAGGAAGGCACTACAGACTACAAATCACAAGGAGCAGAGGTACATTGCAATTTTCAGCCTATAGGTGGGGCCCTGAAGGATATCATGGGAGTTCAGCCCCAGCGCCCATCACACACAATCACATCTTCATCAGATAGAAAGATGGGGGATTGTAGTGGCATGGCTTGAAAATGCTTGGGAGAGGGACGGGGCTCTGCTCCTTGACCCTGATCTCCTTTTACTGATAAGAGGGCAGGAGACTTCAGACCCCAGATGCCTCTGGCAAGGACCAAGTGGTTCACCAAAGACTATAGTAAAGTAGTCTCACTGGGGGTAAGATGAGATTCCCAGCGGTGCCTCAATCACTGGTGTCCAGGAAAGTGTGGTGGTTTCAATAGGAATGACCCCCATAACTCATGTGTTTCAAATGCTTGGCACATAGGGAGTGGCATCATCAGGAGGTGTGGCCTTGTGAGTGGGTGTGGCCTTGTTGGAGGAAGTATGTCACTGTGGGGGCGGGCTTTGAAGTCTAATATGCTCAAGTTACACCTGGTACTGAGACAGTCTCCTCCTGGCTGCCTGCACCTTCCCCAGCACCATGTGTGCCTGGATGCTGCCACACTTCCCACCATGATGATGACAATGGACTAAACCTCTGAAGCTGTGAGCCAGCCCCAAGTAAGTGCTTTCCTTTATAAGAGTTGCCGTGGTCATGGAGTCTCTTCACAACGATAAAACCCAAACTAAGACACATAGTAGTTAGGACGTGCTTACTTAAGGCTAAAATGATATTCCCTTATCTTCCCAGCATTCCCCCTCCTAGGCCTTGATAATGCCCTTCACGGCTTTGTTAACGGAGAACAGTTATTACAGCTTTGGTACATATTGCACACACTTTAAGCAGTGTTGGAGAGAAATGGTTTCCTAGCGCCCTGTGTAGATGCAACGAGAGCCATCAAGATCTTCTAGTTCCCTTTGTAAAGACACCACGGTTCCCCCCACGCTGGCCCTAAGCAGTCTGTTGTACTATTGCTTACTGGAGCCTTTTCACATTTTAAGTAAATCCAATTCAACTCCACGGACACACGTTTCTCCATTATAGCCATGCATCTCGCTTTTGCCTGAGTATGGGTGTGGAAGCCTCTGTTGACAGTGACACTAAGGAACTGAGTTTGGGCACAGGGGAGTGAGCTGGAGAGATGGCTCAGCAGTGAAGAGCACTTGCTGCTCTCTCAGAAGACTTCAGTTTAGATCCCCACATTAGGTAGTTTACATCCAGCTTTAAATCCAGGGATCTGATACCCACTTCTGACCTAAACTGACACACGAACACACACACACACACACACACAAACACACACACACACACACAGTATCGTTTCCAAGGGGAATTAAAGTTTCCTTATTTAAAAAGGAATGAGACACTGTCTCAAACAATTTTTTATACAACGCCAAGGCCTTTTCTTGTATAATTGTATGTTTTAAAAGATGTGTGTGTCTGTGTGTGTGTGTTTTACCTACATATATGGTATAAACCTGATGCCCAAGGAGGTCAGGTCCTTAGAAGTAGACCTACAGATAGTGTTAAGCACAATGTAGTTGCTGGCAACAGAGCCTGGGTCCACCAGGAGAGCACCCTGTTCTTAATCCCTGAGCCATCTTCCCAGGCATAATTGCATTTTCATTAGAGAATATCATTTTTATCTATGACCAGAAACAACAATGAAACTCTCAGAGGACACTTCCGGAACCTTCAGTATTTCCTGTTGATGACATCATATCCCTCTTCAAGTCAGACTTTCAATCATGATGTTGGGCAGTGAAAATGCTTAAGTTTTTTATGATAAAATTTTAAAAATTCCACGGTTTCCCAATCTAAAGACACTGTGATAACACTCGAAAATAAGCATTCTCATGAGACATACGGATCTTTTAGCTTTGTGTTTAAAACACATGAATAAAGAGACCCTCACAGAATAAAGAGACCCTCACAGAAGCCAAACACATAGCAATCCTGGAGCTGCATACCAGGGAACTAAGTGTAATCCAGGAAAGCCGGCCCAGACTGTGCATTTTTAATACCAATTAATTTTACAGCTTGGAGACAATGTATATGCCAAAGCAGAGAACACATTGCAGCTATGTGGACCCGTGAATCTGCAATGTGAATGTTAAGTGGGAGAAAGAATGAAGGTTCCAGAGCATCACAGGATTCAGCACAAAGTTGGGCCCCCCAAGGGCACCATGGGAGTTCAGCCCCAGAACCAATCCCAGTCAATCACATCATCAGAACACAATGCAGGGAAGAGATTAGAAGCCACCAGCCCTCCAGAGCTCAGCTTCACCCTGTCCTCCGTCCAATGGACAAGAAAACAATCCCCCTGCCTCTGACTGGGGTTCAGACAGACTCTGCCACTGAGGAGCTCTAGGTCATGAGTCTGCCCTGTTGCCCACACAGCTGTGGTATCTGCCGCAGCTCAGGCCACAACTTCACAAACAGTAGCTCTCACTCTTGTTCCTGGTTGGACCCAGAGTGTGGCCCTGGCAGGGAGCCAGTCATCAGCTCCTCTGGTTCCCTTTTCTGTGACACACGAATGGTGCCCTCTGTGCCAGAGTGTGACATGGAGCACCAAATGCACCGCAGGAGGGAAGAACAGGACTCACAATAAAATCTTGCTGAAGGGGTTGGTGGGAGCCTCAAGACACAGGCGCCCACCACAGAGCAGTCACAATGACTGACCACAGGAGGCGCTACAGGCCTCAGCACACAGGTCCACACCCCACAGAAAACACTCATATGAATACAGGAGGCCCGACGGCTATGGAGGCCTGGGTCGTGACAGGAACAGACCTAGCCCACGTGTCTGAGTGTGAGCCTACTGTCCGGCCAGTTCCTACAATTATTCTGAATGTGTGATAGTACATCCAGGTTTTTAAAAATGGTTACTTTAGGAACACCCACACCCAGATCGAGATGCAGACAGAGGTCCTTGAGAAATCTGATGTGATCCAAGGAGCACTATCTTGGGGAGGAGGAGGACGACGAGTAGCGGCTGTCACGCTCACAGGGAGCACAGGAGAATTTAAGCGCGAGGATGCTGGAGAGGGTGTGTGTGCACACAGGGGACCTTCACATCTCAAAATGGAGTGAGGAGTCTGTGGGGGCAATGATGAATGACCTAGGACTGAGGGCCACGGGGTGACTTTCAGAGCACAGGCCCGTCGTTGTCGCTTTAGGAGTTCTCGCTGTGACCCACCCTCCAGGGAGAACCACCCCATGCTTCTCTTGCTCTCTCGAGAACACAGAGACAGATATAAGGGGCGGTGGGGAGGGTCTGTTCCCATGACATTACTCAGTCATGAACTATGGTCCCTTCCTGTATAAGCCCCTGGTGTGTGCACAGGCTGCCCTGGCCCCTCTCAGAGTCCTCAGGAGGGCAGCAAACACCCTCCTCCATCACTCTGCACACTCCCTTAAAGCAGGCCTTCTGCACACCTGCACTGGGCTGCAAGCAGGCAAGCCCCAGCTACGCTCCTGCCTCCATCCCTCTGCAGCTGTGCTTGCAAGAGTGGCTAGTAGGGATGCTGGCCACAGCACATGGGCAAGGGGACCCGAGACGCAGTCCTGAGGAGCAGGGAGCAGCAGCACTAACCCCTGAGCCCCTGAGCCACCTCTTCAGCCCTTCCTTGGTTTACATTTCTGTGAGGGGTGGGCATAGACCTTCTGCCACGGGACAGGATTCAGGAGCTTCCAATTGGCCAAGCAGGTTGACAACAAGAACCAGACATTAAGGGGAGCCCAGGCAAGGCCCAGAGAAGCCAGGGACACAGTGTCTCTTCTTTCCTCCCTCTCCCCGACTGCCTGAAGCAGGGACTTTTGGAACTCAGGGAAAGCAAGCAAATGCCCTCAGAGAAAGAGATCTGGTGAAGCAGAAGAACGCAGAGGCAGCTGGGCAAGACAGAAGCCAGGCTCACGTGTGCAGAGGCCTTGGGACTCCAAGCCTGGTGGGGACGGCCCCGGCCTCAGCCCTGAGGCTTGGCCTGAGCCCCTGGTGAAGAGCTGCCTTGAGGGGCTTCAGGGGGCCACGCAGCCAGCACCGTCTAAAGAGCTGACCGAGCTCGCCCAGCACATGACGGTTCTTTTCCTCTCCCTGGCTGCCACTCAACACCTCCAGCTCTGGGAGAAGCCTGGCAGGAGGCAAGGACTTACAAGGTCAGACATTGTCTTCTAGGTGGCAGAGAAGTAGGAGCACCAGGAAATCTTTGGGCCTGTGCCACCTGGCCCAGGACAGTTATCAGAGGAAATCTGATCTGCTCCCAACTAGAGGGAGTGGTACAACTTCTTTGGAAAGTGACTTTAGCAGCAGTTACAGGCAGAGCTCAGGCCTGAGAGGAGTGACCACACAACTGGACGCTCCACCCTGCAAGAGGCTGAAGAGAACCTGAGCCTCATAACTCAGTCAAGGGGAGCGGCTTTTAAGGCTGCCCTGTGTGCTCCAAGGCACCCTGCCCAGCAGCTGAGGCCCCCGTTGTCACCGCATCCACTTAACCCCCATCCCACATACACCACCCCTGGACTTTGCACTCCCAGTCCAGAGGCCACGGGCACAATGCGGAGCCTCTTCTTCCTGAATGGGCCGCTTACTTTAGGACATGCCTTGCCCTAGAGTTGGTGTCCCTCCAAATTCCTATGTTGCAACCTAATTTCCACTGTGAGAAAAGGCACAGGGTTTGTGTAGAGGACACACACCCCGTTCATGAACGTGACCCGTGTCCTCTAGAGGAGGGCCAGCGGGTGCCCTCTTCACCCTCTGCCTGTGGAACCCAGCTCCGAGGTGCTGGTCATGAGCTGCGGGCTCGCACCAGGCCATCTGTCAGGACCTCGCCTTTGGACTGCCCAAGTCCAGAGCTATTGTCAATCAATGTCTGTCCATCTCTGTACTAGGGATTCATCTTTTGCCTCGAACCGGTCATCAGGACCTCACCAGGCAGCACCCACTCTCAGGATCCCTCAGGGCACAAATCCTTGCCTATCCAGGGAACAAAGGGCTAAGGGGACAGCTGTCCCTGGGAGGACCTGCCTCCTCCATGGCGCTCAAAGGCTCTGCCAAGGCCCTCTCAAGGTGGAAGAAGAGTGAAAACAAGAGGACTCGCCCAGCAACCCCAGAGGGTTCCTGCAGGCCAAGAGGGAACGAGGCATCCTGCCAAGACAGGGCAGGGGATCCTGGGAGTGGCCCCAGAGCGGCCTTTGCTTCAGCGGCTTGACCGCTGACAAGGAGAAAGGGAAGCAGGAGAGGCTCGCCACTTGCCTCACAGTGATCCGGGCACAGAGCTCTGTCTATGGAGGAGTGATGTGACTCAGGAGTGCGAGCCGACCGACGGCTTGCTGAGCACATCTCAACTTCTCAGACCCACAGAGAGGGCTTTGCTGTGGTCAGTGCAAAGAAAGCATCTCCCTAAACATAGATGCAAGGCCCAGGCAGGGACCACAAACCGAAGTTCCCATGGGCACGCAGGTAGGGGATGAAGCTCATGGACATGCAGAATTTTATAATAGGGGCATTAGCTCCAAGATGCCAAGGCGAGCAGCGCAAAGACGATGTGTGGGAGGCACCACGATGACTGCCGCCAGGCTCTCTTGCCCACTTTGGGGAGTCTCCTTGCCTAAGCGAGCACTCAGCAGACTGAGAAAGCAGCCCAGGCCTTGCCTGTACCTCCATCAAAGGAAACCAGAAAGGGCTTTAGGCTCTAAACCAGAGGGACGAAGGTGTGTCAGGGTCTTCACACCCACGCGGGAGAGAAGGAGTGCCAAAATTCCTCCTGCCAGGTATTTCAGGGGCTGCCAGCATGGTCCTGTCACATGAGCAGTCGGATGTGGCCTGTCGGCATAGCCACGGAAATCAGGATGCAAGGTCAGCAGTTGGAGTCCCTGTTGGCCTGCAGAGATGCTCTCCATTAGCATCCCTATGGCATCTTGCTCCCTGGCCCTTCCGAAGGCAGGTTGTGCCACAGCACCGTGCCATGTCACATTGACTCTGACCTTAGCAGAGGCATTCGAGCACCCTCAGTGGATCCCGACAAAGGTCAGTTTCTCATGCCATTTACCATGCCTGAGCTGGCTGCAGTCCCCCAGTCCGCTGGGGGACCCAGGCTCAGCTGCTCCAGGACTTCCCCTGGTCCCAGCCAGCAAGACCTAAACCACCACAGCTGTCCCAGGGACCTGTCTTGACCCCTGCCCGCCTGCCTCCCCGCCCTCCCTCCCTCCCCCCCCCAAGATTGGCTTGGGGACCGAGGCTTCCTGGCATTTCACAACTACCCATTTCTAGGCTCCTTTGTTGCACCTGCTCAGAGGCCCGACTGTTAAAATGCTCCATCCCCTTTTCTCGCTATCCACCCAAAGTAGAAAAGAAGGACTGAGCAGTGCTTACAGGTTGCCTCAGAGGCCAATGAACCAAAGACCAGGGACTACGACCTAGACGAAGCTCTGACACCTGCCTGCCTCCCCCACCCCACCCCCGCACCTTAGGTCTTAGAAAGCAGTGAACAGGTGAGCCAGGACCAGGAGTGCTGAGGCCTGCTCCCTTAGGAACTCCCTAGCACCTTCCAGGTGGGGAAAGATACACAGCTCCTTATCTCCTGGAGCAGAGGGTCATCTGAGCTCCAGGACCACGCATTCACAGTGGCGGGGCCAAAAGGGCCTCTGGTGGCAGACCCTGACCGCCAGTGTCCAGTGGCTTTGGGCCATCCTGCCTGGGGCACAGCCAACTCCACAGCGGGGGGGGCCCCCAGGCCGAGCTCAGCTCTCCCTGTGTGCCAGGTGTCCACCAGGACAGGAGAGAGGAGGTTTCTGGCTCTGTGATGTATGGCAGACAGGACCCAGGGAGGCCTGGCTTGGCCTCGTCAGCAGGCTCTTAGGCCACAGAGTGGGCTCCAGGGTCCCTTCAACATGCAAAAAGGAAAAGAAAAAAAGGAAAGACTCCCCCAGAACACACCTCTCCAGACCCAAGAAAAGTAGGACCTCCCCGGGGGAGGTGTGAGAGGACCACAGATGTGAACTCCAGGCAAAGCCAGCCAACCAGCTGCTGTTCAGAACACTAACAAGAGAGAGGCCTGTCAGGGAGCCTTTGCTCTTCTTGCCTTTCCAACAGGAGGGCTTAGCTGTAGTCATGGGAAGACAGCAAGGATGCCAACCACAAAGCAGGAAATGAGGAGGAAATGACATCATCGCTATGAGCAAGGAATCTCAACACAGTCACACGAGGTAGGCAGGCACCCTTCTAAGCCACTGCTGCGGAGACTCCAGTCCCCGGCGGGAAGATCACACCACCAGACCTAGGAGTGGGACTGAGGTCCCCACCAACCCAGAGCAGAAAGGAGAGGGTCTAGAAGGGCCACAGGTCTCCAGTGTCATGTGAACAAGTGGCCAGCGAGCACAGGGCCCTGGGCTGAAGGGCGCAGGCCCAGGAACACGCTGGGCACCAAGGATCTGGCATGCCTGCAGCACAGCGCTTTATGTGGTGGCCAGGCCCTCCTGCTGAGGCCATGTGCAGACCAAGGGAAGCACCTTCGGTAGGATGTCCACGGCGGCTGGAACATCACTCTCTAGCCGACCTACAGCATCAGCCAGCCTTAGTGAGCACAGGACTTCAGTGGGACAGGGTGCACGGGTAAATGAGGCAGAGTGGGCGTGGCTTCAGAGAGCGGTCACCTGGTGGTCCCTTCAAGGACACTGTAGAGTGCAGTGGCTCAATCTTGGCTCCGGTGGGTGTGTCTCTTCTCTTGGGGCACACGGGCGATGCCTGAATCAGGGGACCTTCCTTTGGGCGCGCGGCTCAGGTCTTCCTCCCCTCCAGTCCTCACGACTCACAGAAAATGCTTATCTTCCGTGCTAACAGCTTTCCTTAATGGTTCCGGAGGCCGCTGGACCCTTTTCCTGCTTGGCAGAGTCCTGGCAGCACTCTCTGTGGACAGAGCTCACAAAACACAGGTGGGCCCTGGGTAGACAGATACACACCACAAGCAGACAGACAGACAGACAGACAGACAGAAGACACATCAGTAGGCACTCTCGGATGGCTCTCTTACTGGGTTTATCCTATCTGCGTCATCATCTTCCCTAGCGGTCAAGGTTCTCCATGGGGCGAGGGTTTTACACCCAATGCTCAGGTCTCCAGAATGTGTGTGTATGACCTGTCTCTACACTACCCCCCCCCCCAGGTCCTCCTTGTCGATTCCCTGCATGGCCCACCATCGCCTGTTAACCCCCACCCCCCCACCCGACCCCCCCCCCCCCTGTAGAACCTGGCTCTCCGGCTTGTTTCCTAATTTTAGAGTTCAGAAATCCCACAACAGCTGTGGCCATTTCTCTGGGGAGAAAGTGTCCCTGTCGACAAAGATGACGCCATCCCTCATCTTTGTGGGCTTCGGCCCTGTGTGTGTTTCCAGTCAGGGTTTCGCCTCAGCCCGGGCTGGCCTTGTAAGCTCTAGGTCGCCAAGGGTGACACGGCCCTCCTGACCCCATCGCTCCATCTCCTGAATGCATAGACCACAGCTGTGGCCAACCACATCTGCTCTGAAGTGGCTCTGGGGATCCAGCCCGGGGCTTCATGGAGGCCAGCCAAGCAAGCACCCCAGCAGCCAAGCTTGGGCCCATCCCTCTCTTCCCTTTAGGAGTGGAGGCACCTTGTCAGATAGGGTGTCACTCTGCAGGGCTGGCTTGTCTCCCATCTGCAGCTAGCCCCATGGACAGTACTCCTGAATGGCATAGGCTAATAGGAGCCATTCTATTGGACTTTGCGTCAGAGCCTTATTGACTGAGACCTGTTTTCAGTGTGGAGCCAAGGCTAACCCACAATTTCCATTGCTCCTGTCTGCCTCAGCCTTTGAGTAGCTATAAGTACCCAGTCCTGGGGCCCTGGGCTCAGCCTTGGCTTTTAAGGCACTGATCAACAAGTCCTATTCAGAAAAATTGAAAGAGGAGAAAAAAAATGGTGAAATAGACCTTGAGTCATAGTCTCCCACCATTTTTTGTTTTGAGTTTTGGCTTTGTCTTTTCAACCTGGTGTGCAGCCAACTCGTCCCATGCCACCCTCTCAACAATGTTTCTAGGGCAGCTTTCAAACACCAGGGGTGTTTGGGGTAGGGGTGGGGTAGGGGTAGGGGTTAAAAAAGAAAAAACCCTAGACGTTGCCTGTTAGCACTTGTGGAAATCTTTTGCTTTGAAAAGAAAAGTCAACGGTTCCTATTTCAGGGTGTGCAAAATATGAATATTTTGAGGGATACCATGGCCTTACCCAGTCATCACAATACCCTCAAGAGATGAAGGGGTCAGCACGTGGTGGAAGACGATTCTGGAAATTTCCCTTCCCTCTGTAAAGCCACAACGAAGCAAAAGTTAGATTTCTTGCTTTCTAAGTCCCAGGCACCTCTTTCCCGGTGTCTAGAAAGACTGAGCCTTTCTCTTCCCCGACCCCGGTCTGGACTGCTGTGCCCTGGACCTCTGCTGCCGCCTTGATTCTCAACACCGAGGAGGACGGAGGGGCGGTTCTGCCAAAGTCAGAGTCGGGGAAGATGGCGCCTTACGTGTGTGCCCCAAGGCCCTCGCTATCTCTGCCACCACTCCAAAGACTCTGCAGGCAGCCTTCCCTCCGTCCCCCTCGCAGATGTGTGCCCAGGAGCCTGTCTCTCAGCTGGACTAAAGCGCGTTTGCTGCTGGAGAACAGAGGTGATCTAAATACCCAGTTATAAGACGATTCCTCCAAGGCGACGACGACGACGACGACGACTGACTGACTGACTGACCGTTGAAGGCCCACAGGAGCCTGGAAAAGGAAGGGCCGGCTGAGGTGGGGCCGTTGGCATTGTCTGGGCAGATGTCAAGCGGCAACAAACCGAATATTGGCTTGGAAACGAGCCTCTCAGAACTTTTCTCTCACTCTGACTCTAAGAGATGACCATCCCACCCCAAGTTCAAACCCTCAGCAAAGGCAGCTTGGTTTTTGTGGTTTTCTCACGGAATTACTCTGGTAGCTGTGACCTCCTGGATCAATTGGTTTATGAATCTAGACTAGGAATCGACCGTTAACCCCCGGACCTCTCGCGCCCTCTGCTGGCCGTTTCTGCGCAGCGAAGGCAGGTAATCATAAATAAGGGCTTCCTCCTGATTGGTCTGTTGGAACCTCTTCTATTCTCCTGGCCTTTCCCCTCATAGTATTTGGGGGAGGAGTGATAAGAAGAGAGGGGAAGAAGTACACACACACGTACACGTAAATATATATATAAATATCAAAGATTTGACTGAATCCTTTCTCCCTTTCATAATGTTTTAGTATACATAGATATGTCTAACTCACGCAGACTTCTTATGCCTCACTTTAAAGAAGACACTATCCTGGGAACTTTTGTATTGATGTTGTCTAAGTAGTCCATGCTGATCCACTAGATGTGACGGGAAAAAGCGGTCTATTTGAAAATTACTATTTCGTTCATGTATTCGCATTTGTTTCTCTAAACTTTCTTCCCTTCAAGAGAATCAGAATTTTCCCCATATCACAACTCCACTGTTGACTATATGGTAAAGACATCATAGCTTCAAAGCAGTAGAGAGCCACTGTCCTGAAGCTCTCCAATCAAATAAACCCTTTCCTCTCCAAGTTGCTTTGGTTATGGTGTTTCCTCACAGCAATAGTAACCCTAAGACGCCTACAAAGGGAGGTGACAACCAATCATGCGCGAGCACAACGCTAACGTCATTGCGTACCAACGGCCAGCAGAGGGCGTGTGTCCAGGTTTCAAACTTACCATAGATTAGGCTCGGGCTCAACAAGCCCTTATGATTCGTCTCCTAGTCCAATTTTTGGTGAGAAGAGGAAAATTCAGGAATTTTTGTTGAAAGTCTCACAAAAAGACAACAGTCTCGTAGGGTGGGGAGTGAGAGAAAAGTTCTGAGAGGCTCGTTTCCAAGCCAATATTCGGTTTGTTGCCGCTTGACATCTGCCCAGACAATGCCAACGGCCCCACCTCAGCCGGCCCTTCCTTTTCCAGGCTCCTGTGGGCCTTCAACGGTCAGTCAGTCAGTCAGTCGTCGTCGTCGTCGTCGTCGCCTTGGAGGAATCGTCTTATAACTGGGTATTTAGATCACCTCTGTTCTCCAGCAGCAAACGCGCTTTAGTCCAGCTGAGAGACAGGCTCCTGGGCACACATCTGCGAGGGGGACGGAGGGAAGGCTGCCTGCAGAGTCTTTGGAGTGGTGGCAGAGATAGCGAGGGCCTTGGGGCACACACGTAAGGCGCCATCTTCCCCGACTCTGACTTTGGCAGAACCGCCCCTCCGTCCTCCTCGGTGTTGAGAATCAAGGCGGCAGCAGAGGTCCAGGGCACAGCAGTCCAGACCGGGGTCGGGGAAGAGAAAGGCTCAGTCTTTCTAGACACCGGGAAAGAGGTGCCTGGGACTTAGAAAGCAAGAAATCTAACTTTTGCTTCGTTGTGGCTTTACAGAGGGAAGGGAAATTTCCAGAATCGTCTTCCACCACGTGCTGACCCCTTCATCTCTTGAGGGTATTGTGATGACTGGGTAAGGCCATGGTATCCCTCAAAATATTCATATTTTGCACACCCTGAAATAGGAACCGTTGACTTTTCTTTTCAAAGCAAAAGATTTCCACAAGTGCTAACAGGCAACGTCTAGGGTTTTTTCTTTTTTAACCCCTACCCCTACCCCACCCCTACCCCAAACACCCCTGGTGTTTGAAAGCTGCCCTAGAAACATTGTTGAGAGGGTGGCATGGGACGAGTTGGCTGCACACCAGGTTGAAAAGACAAAGCCAAAACTCAAAACAAAAAATGGTGGGAGACTATGACTCAAGGTCTATTTCACCATTTTTTTTCTCCTCTTTCAATTTTTCTGAATAGGACTTGTTGATCAGTGCCTTAAAAGCCAAGGCTGAGCCCAGGGCCCCAGGACTGGGTACTTATAGCTACTCAAAGGCTGAGGCAGACAGGAGCAATGGAAATTGTGGGTTAGCCTTGGCTCCACACTGAAAACAGGTCTCAGTCAATAAGGCTCTGACGCAAAGTCCAATAGAATGGCTCCTATTAGCCTATGCCATTCAGGAGTACTGTCCATGGGGCTAGCTGCAGATGGGAGACAAGCCAGCCCTGCAGAGTGACACCCTATCTGACAAGGTGCCTCCACTCCTAAAGGGAAGAGAGGGATGGGCCCAAGCTTGGCTGCTGGGGTGCTTGCTTGGCTGGCCTCCATGAAGCCCCGGGCTGGATCCGCAGAGCCACTTCAGAGCAGATGTGGTTGGCCACAGCTGTGGTCTATGCATTCAGGAGATGGAGCGATGGGGTCAGGAGGGCCGTGTCACCCTTGGCGACCTAGAGCTTACAAGGCCAGCCCGGGCTGAGGCGAAACCCTGACTGGAAACACACACAGGGCCGAAGCCCACAAAGATGAGGGATGGCGTCATCTTTGTCGACAGGGACACTTTCTCCCCAGAGAAATGGCCACAGCTGTTGTGGGATTTCTGAACTCTAAAATTAGGAAACAAGCCGGAGAGCCAGGTTCTACAGGGGGGGTGGGGGGGTGGGGGGGGGATGGGGTTAACAGGCGATGGTGGACCATGCAGGGAATCGACAAGGAGGACCTGGGGGGGGGGCAGTGTAGAGACAGGTCATACACACACATTCTGGAGACCTGAGCATTGGGTGTAAAACCCTCGCCCCATGGAGAACCTTGACCGCTAGGGAAGATGATGACGCAGATAGGATAAACCCAGTAAGAGAGCCATCCGAGAGTGCTTACTGATGTGTCTTCTGTCTGTCTGTCTGTCTGTCTGTCTGCTTGTGGTGTGTATCTGTCTACCCAGGGCCCACCTGTGTTTTGTGAGCTCTGTCCACAGAGAGTGCTGCCAGGACTCTGCCAAGCAGGAAAAGGGTCCAGCGGCCTCCGGAACCATTAAGGAAAGCTGTTAGCACGGAAGATAAGCATTTTCTGTGAGTCGTGAGGACTGGAGGGGAGGAAGACCTGAGCCGCGCGCCCAAAGGAAGGTCCCCTGATTCAGGCATCGCCCGTGTGCCCCAAGAGAAGAGACACACCCACCGGAGCCAAGATTGAGCCACTGCACTCTACAGTGTCCTTGAAGGGACCACCAGGTGACCGCTCTCTGAAGCCACGCCCACTCTGCCTCATTTACCCATGCACCCTGTCCCACTGAAGTCCTGTGCTCACTAAGGCTGGCTGATGCTGTAGGTCGGCTAGAGAGTGATGTTCCAGCCGCCGTGGACATCCTACCGAAGGTGCTTCCCTTGGTCTGCACATGGCCTCAGCAGGAGGGCCTGGCCACCACATAAAGCGCTGTGCTGCAGGCATGCCAGATCCTTGGTGCCCAGCGTGTTCCTGGGCCTGCGCCCTTCAGCCCAGGGCCCTGTGCTCGCTGGCCACTTGTTCACATGACACTGGAGACCTGTGGCCCTTCTAGACCCTCTCCTTTCTGCTCTGGGTTGGTGGGGACCTCAGTCCCACTCCTAGGTCTGGTGGTGTGATCTTCCCGCCGGGGACTGGAGTCTCCGCAGCAGTGGCTTAGAAGGGTGCCTGCCTACCTCGTGTGACTGTGTTGAGATTCCTTGCTCATAGCGATGATGTCATTTCCTCCTCATTTCCTGCTTTGTGGTTGGCATCCTTGCTGTCTTCCCATGACTACAGCTAAGCCCTCCTGTTGGAAAGGCAAGAAGAGCAAAGGCTCCCTGACAGGCCTCTCTCTTGTTAGTGTTCTGAACAGCAGCTGGTTGGCTGGCTTTGCCTGGAGTTCACATCTGTGGTCCTCTCACACCTCCCCCGGGGAGGTCCTACTTTTCTTGGGTCTGGAGAGGTGTGTTCTGGGGGAGTCTTTCCTTTTTTTCTTTTCCTTTTTGCATGTTGAAGGGACCCTGGAGCCCACTCTGTGGCCTAAGAGCCTGCTGACGAGGCCAAGCCAGGCCTCCCTGGGTCCTGTCTGCCATACATCACAGAGCCAGAAACCTCCTCTCTCCTGTCCTGGTGGACACCTGGCACACAGGGAGAGCTGAGCTCAGCCTGGGCCCCCCCCCCCCCCCCCCCCGCTGTGGAGTTGGCTGTGCCCCAGGCAGGATGGCCCAAAGCCATGGACACTGGCGGTCAGGGTCTGCCACCAGAGGCCCTTTTGGCCCCGCCACTGTGAATGCGTGGTCCTGGAGCTCAGATGACCCTCTGCTCCAGGAGATAAGGAGCTGTGTATCTTTCCCCACCTGGAAGGTGCTAGGCAGTTCCTAAGGGAGCAGGCCTCAGCACTCCTGGTCCTGGCTCACCTGTTCACTGCTTTCTAAGACCTAAGGTGCGGGGGTGGGGTGGGGGAGGCAGGCAGGTGTCAGAGCTTCGTCTAGGTCGTAGTCCCTGGTCTTTGGTTCATTGGCCTCTGAGGCAACCTGTAAGCACTGCTCAGTCCTTCTTTTCTACTTTGGGTGGATAGCGAGAAAAGGGGATGGAGCATTTTAACAGTCGGGCCTCTGAGCAGGTGCAACAAAGGAGCCTAGAAATGGGTAGTTGTGAAATGCCAGGAAGCCTCAGTCCCCAAGCCAATCTTGGGGGGGGGGGAGGGCGGGGAGGCAGGCGGGCAGGGGTTAAGACAGGTCCCTGGGACAGCTGTGGTGGTTTAGGTCTTGCTGGTTGGGACCAGGGGAAGTCCTGGAGCAGCTGAGCCTGGGTCCCCCAGCGGACTGGGGGACTGCAGCCAGCTCAGGCATGGTAAATGGCATGAGAAACTGACCTTTGTCGGGATCCACTGAGGGTGCTCGAATGCCTCTGCTAAGGTCAGAGTCAATGTGACATGGCACGGTGCTGTGGCACAACCTGCCTTCGGAAGGGCCAGGGAGCAAGATGCCATAGGGATGCTAACGGAGAGCATCTCTGCAGGCCAACAGGGACTCCAACTGCTGACCTTGCATCCTGATTTCCGTGGCTATGCCGACAGGCCACATCCGACTGCTCATGTGACAGGACCATGCTGGCAGCCCCTGAAATACCTGGCAGGAGGAATTTTGGCACTCCTTCTCTCCCGCGTGGGTGTGAAGACCCTGACACACCTTCGTCCCTCTGGTTTAGAGCCTAAAGCCCTTTCTGGTTTCCTTTGATGGAGGTACAGGCAAGGCCTGGGCTGCTTTCCCAGTCTGCTGAGTGCTCGCTTAGGCAAGGAGACTCCCCAAAGCGGGCAAGAGAGCCTGGCGGCGGCCATCGTGGTGCCTCCCACACATCGTCTTTGCGCTGCTCGCCTTGGCATCTTGGAGCTAACGCCCCTATTATAAACTTCTGCATGTCCATGAGCTTCATCCCCTACCTGCGTGCCCATGGGAACTTCGGTTTGTGGTCCCTGCCTGGGCCTTGCATCTATGTTTAGGGAGATGCTTTCTTTGCACTGACCACAGCAAAGCCCTCTCTGTGGGTCTGAGAAGTTGAGATGTGCTCAGCAAGCCGTCGGTCGGCTCGCACTCCTGAGTCACATCACTCCTCCATAGACAGAGCTCTGTGCCCGGATCACTGTGAGGCAAGTGGCGAGCCTCTCCTGCTTCCCTTTCTCCTTGTCAGCGGTCAAGCCGCTGAAGCAAAGGCCGCTCTGGGGCCACTCCCAGGATCCCCTGCCCTGTCTTGGCAGGATGCCTCCTTCCCTCTTGGCCTGCAGGAACCCTCTGGGGTTGCTGGGCGAGTCCTCTTGTTTTCACTCTTCTTCCACCTTGAGAGGGCCTTGGCAGAGCCTTTGAGCGCCATGGAGGAGGCAGGTCCTCCCAGGGACAGCTGTCCCCTTAGCCCTTTGTTCCCTGGATAGGCAAGGATTTGTGCCCTGTGGGATCCTGAGAGTGGGTGCTGCCTGGTGAGGTCCTGATGACCGGTTCAAGGCAAAAGATGAATCCCTAGTACAGAGATGGACAGACATTGATTGACAATAGCTCTGGACTTGGGCAGTCCAAAGGCGAGGTCCTGACAGATGGCCTGGTGCGAGCCCGCAGCTCATGACCAGCACCTCGGAGCTGGGTTCCACAGGCAGAGGGTGAAGAGGGCACCCGCTGGCCCTCCTCTAGAGGACACGGGTCACGTTCATGAACGGGGTGTGTGTCCTCTACACAAACCCTGTGCCTTTTCTCACAGTGGAAATTAGGTTGCAACATAGGAATTTGGAGGGACACCAACTCTAGGGCAAGGCATGTCCTAAAGTAAGCGGCCCATTCAGGAAGAAGAGGCTCCGCATTGTGCCCGTGGCCTCTGGACTGGGAGTGCGAAGTCCAGGGGTGGCGTATGTGGGATGGGGGTTAAGTGGATGCGGTGACAACGGGGGCCTCAGCTGCTGGGCAGGGTGCCTTGGAGCACACAGGGCAGCCTTAAAAGCCGCTCCCCTTGACTGAGTTATGAGGCTCAGGTTCTCTTCAGCCTCTTGCAGGATGGAGCGTCCAGTTGTGTGGTCACTCCTCTCAGGCCTGAGCTCTGCCTGTAACTGCTGCTAAAGTCACTTTCCAAAGAAGTTGTACCACTCCCTCTAGTTGGGAGCAGATCAGATTTCCTCTGATAACTGTCCTGGGCCAGGTGGCACAGGCCCAAAGATTTCCTGGTGCTCCTACTTCTCTGCCACCTAGAAGACAATGTCTGACCTTGTAAGTCCTTGCCTCCTGCCAGGCTTCTCCCAGAGCTGGAGGTGTTGAGTGGCAGCCAGGGAGAAGAAAAGAACCGTCATGTGCTGGGCGAGCTCGGTCAGCTCTTTAGACGGTGCTGGCTGCGTGGCCCCCTGAAGCCCCTCAAGGCAGCTCTTCACCAGGGGCTCAGGCCAAGCTTCAGGGCTGAGGCCGGGGCCGTCCCCACCAGGCTTGGAGTCCCAAGGCCTCTGCACACGTGAGCCTGGCTTCTGTCTTGCCCAGCTGCCTCTGCGTTCTTCTGCTTCACCAGATCTCTTTCTCTGAGGGCATTTGCTTGCTTTCCCTGAGTTCCAAAAGTCCCTGCTTCAGGCAGTCGGGGAGAGGGAGGAAAGAAGAGACACTGTGTCCCTGGCTTCTCTGGGCCTTGCCTGGGCTCCCCTTAATGTCTGGTTCTTGTTGTCAACCTGCTTGGCCAATTGGAAGCTCCTGAATCCTGTCCCGTGGCAGAAGGTCTATGCCCACCCCTCACAGAAATGTAAACCAAGGAAGGGCTGAAGAGGTGGCTCGGGCTCAGGGGTTAGTGCTGCTGCTCCCTGCTCCTCAGGACTGCGTCTCGGGTCCCCTTGCCCTTGTGCTGTGGCCAGCATCCCTACTAGCCACTCTTGCAAGCACAGCTGCAGAGGGATGGAGGCAGGAGGGTAGCTGGGGCTTGCCTGCTTGCAGCCCAGTGCAGGTGTGCAGAAGGCCTGCTTTAAGGGAGTGTGCAGAGTGATGGAGGAGGGTGTTTGCTGTCCTCCTGAGGACTCTGGGAGGGGCCAGGACAGCCTGTGCACACACCAGGGGCTTATACAGGAAGGGACCATAGTTCATGACTGAGTAATGTCATGGGAACAGACCCTCCCCACCGCCCCTTATATCTGTCTCTGTGTTCTCGAGAGAGCAAGAGAAGCATGGGGTGGTTCTCCCTGGAGGGTGGGTCACAGCGAGAACTCCTAAAGCGACAACGACGGGCCTATGCTCTGAAAGTCACCCCGTGGCCCTCAGTCCTAGGTCATTCATCATTGCCCCCACAGACTCCTCACTCCATTTTGAGATGTGAAGGTCCCCTGTGTGCACACACACCCTCTCCAGCATCCTCGCGCTTAAATTCTCCTGTGCTCCCTGTGAGCGTGACAGCCGCTACTCGTCGTCCTCCTCCTCCCCAAGATAGTGCTCCTTGGATCACATCAGATTTCTCAAGGACCTCTGTCTGCATCTCGATCTGGGTGTGGGTGTTCCTAAAGTAACAATTTTTTAAAACCTGGATGTACTATCACACATTCAGAATAATTGTAGGAACTGGCCGGACAGTAGGCTCACACTCAGACACGTGGGCTAGGTCTGTTCCTGTCACGACCCAGGCCTCCATAGCCGTCGGGCCTCCTGTATTCATATGAGTGTTTTCTGTGGGGTGTGGACCTGTGTGCTGAGGCCTGTAGCGCCTCCTGTGGTCAGTCATTGTGACTGCTCTGTGGTGGGCGCCTGTGTCTTGAGGCTCCCACCAACCCCTTCAGCAAGATTTTATTGTGAGTCCCGTTCTTCCCTCCTGCGGTGCATTTGGTGCTCCATGTCACACTCTGGCACAGAGGGCACCATTCGTGTGTCACAGAAAAGGGAACCAGAGGAGCTGATGACTGGCTCCCTGCCAGGGCCACACTCTGGGTCCAACCAGGAACAAGAGTGAGAGCTACTGTTTGTGAAGTTGTGGCCTGAGCTGCGGCAGATACCACAGCTGTGTGGGCAACAGGGCAGACTCATGACCTAGAGCTCCTCAGTGGCAGAGTCTGTCTGAACCCCAGTCAGAGGCAGGGGGATTGTTTTCTTGTCCATTGGACGGAGGACAGGGTGAAGCTGAGCTCTGGAGGGCTGGTGGCTTCTAATCTCTTCCCTGCATTGTGTTCTGATGATGTGATTGACTGGGATTGGTTCTGGGGCTGAACTCCCATGGTGCCCTTGGGGGGCCCAACTTTGTGCTGAATCCTGTGATGCTCTGGAACCTTCATTCTTTCTCCCACTTAACATTCACATTGCAGATTCACGGGTCCACATAGCTGCAATGTGTTCTCTGCTTTGGCATATACATTGTCTCCAAGCTGTAAAATTAATTGGTATTAAAAATGCACAGTCTGGGCCGGCTTTCCTGGATTACACTTAGTTCCTGGTATGCAGCTCCAAGATTGCTATGTGTTTGGCTTCTGTGAGGGTCTCTTTATTCTGTGAGGGTCTCTTTATTCATGTGTTTTAAACACAAAGCTAAAAGATCCGTATGTCTCATGAGAATGCTTATTTTCGAGTGTTATCACAGTGTCTTTAGATTGGGAAACTGTGGAATTTTTAAAATTTTATCATAAAAAACTTAAGCATTTTCACTGCCCAACATCATGATTGAAAGTCTGACTTGAAGAGGGATATGATGTCATCAACAGGAAATACTGAAGGTTCCGGAAGTGTCCTCTGAGAGTTTCATTGTTGTTTCTGGTCATAGATAAAAATGATATTCTCTAATGAAAATGCAATTATGCCTGGGAAGATGGCTCAGGGATTAAGAACAGGGTGCTCTCCTGGTGGACCCAGGCTCTGTTGCCAGCAACTACATTGTGCTTAACACTATCTGTAGGTCTACTTCTAAGGACCTGACCTCCTTGGGCATCAGGTTTATACCATATATGTAGGTAAAACACACACACACAGACACATCTTTTAAAACATACAATTATACAAGAAAAGGCCTTGGCGTTGTATAAAAAATTGTTTGAGACAGTGTCTCATTCCTTTTTAAATAAGGAAACTTTAATTCCCCTTGGAAACGATACTGTGTGTGTGTTTGTGTGTTTGTGTGTGTGTGTGTGTGTGTTCGTGTGTGTGTTCGTGTGTCAGTTTAGGTCAGAAGTGGGTATCAGATCCCTGGATTTAAAGCTGGATGTAAACTACCTAATGTGGGGATCTAAACTGAAGTCTTCTGAGAGAGCAGCAAGTGCTCTTCACTGCTGAGCCATCTCTCCAGCTCACTCCCCTGTGCCCAAACTCAGTTCCTTAGTGTCACTGTCAACAGAGGCTTCCACACCCATACTCAGGCAAAAGCGAGATGCATGGCTATAATGGAGAAACGTGTGTCCGTGGAGTTGAATTGGATTTACTTAAAATGTGAAAAGGCTCCAGTAAGCAATAGTACCACAGACTGCTTAGGGCCAGCGTGGGGGGAACCGTGGGTGTCTTTACAAAGGGAACTAGAAGATCTTGATGGCTCTCGTTGCATCTACACAGGGCGCTAGGAAACCATTTCTCTCCAACACTGCTTAAAGTGTGTGCAATATGTACCAAAGCTGTAATAACTGTTCTCCGTTAACAAAGCCGTGAAGGGCATTATCAAGGCCTAGGAGGGGGAATGCTGGGAAGATAAGGGAATATCATTTTAGCCTTAAGTAAGCACGTCCTAACTACTATGTGTCTTAGTTTGGGTTTTATCGTTGTGAAGAGACTCCATGACCACGGCAACTCTTATAAAGGAAAGCACTTACTTGGGGCTGGCTCACAGCTTCAGAGGTTTAGTCCATTGTCATCATCATGGTGGGAAGTGTGGCAGCATCCAGGCACACATGGTGCTGGGGAAGGTGCAGGCAGCCAGGAGGAGACTGTCTCAGTACCAGGTGTAACTTGAGCATATTAGACCTCAAAGCCCGCCCCCACAGTGACATACTTCCTCCAACAAGGCCACACCCACTCACAAGGCCACACCTCCTGATGATGCCACTCCCTATGTGCCAAGCATTTGAAACACATGAGTTTATGGGGTTCATTCCTATTGAAACCACCACACTTTCCTGGACACCAGTGAATGAGGCACTGCTGGGAATCTCATCTGACCCCAAGTGAGACTACTTTACTATAGTCTTTGGTGAACCACTTGGTCCTTGCCAGAGGCATCTGGTGTCTGAAGTCTCCTGCCCTCTTATCAGTAAAAGAAGATAAGGGTTTTTTGTTGGATGGTGTGATGTATTTTGATGCTAATTACTGCTGGCTGGCTCTGAGACCCACCTTTTGATTAATAAAAATCCATCCCACCTGGACAGGGCAGAGGCTATACAGGTGTGTCTAAGGATCCAAAGAGAGAGAAAGGAATTCTGGGAAGAAGGAAAAGAAGAAAGACCACTGCAAAAAGAAAGGCCACCATGGGTTAGATGGAGGAGAAGCTCATGGCCGGGGAGAATGAGAATCTAGCCCAGTTGAGGAACATTAACAAGTATTTGGGATTATGGATGGGAGGAATCTTGATAGAAGTTATTAGAAGCAGATGGCATGGGATGTGGGCCGGTATCACATACTTGCCCCACTAGTGGAAGTAGTTGAAAGGATTAATGTCTGCCCTGCTCCAGGTTACCTAAGGCTATTTTAAAATATAACAAGTGTCTCAATTAATTGCTAGCCATGCCTACAGATAATATAGATAATTTAAAAACAGGGACAAGGAGCAGAGCCCCATCCCTCTTCAGACCTTTTAAAGCCAAGCCACTACAATTGCTCATCTTTCTATCCTGGATCACTTCCCGTCTTGGTAGAACCGAAAATCTGAAGATTGAAAACCTTCATCTCGTGTGTGTGTGTGTGTGTGTGTGTGTGTGTGTGTGTAGGACCTGTGGGAAGGGGGCCTTCTCTACAGGTGATGCTTGCCAAGGGTAATTCTTTGTTCCCCCTATGTATAGTGGCACAGGAGTTACTTTTCTGCTGGAAGCCATTGTATGTAGAGTCTAAGACAAAGCAAATGGCAAAATGATGCTTTCTTACCAATTTTAAGAAAAATAATTTGTCTATTTTCTGGTGGGGCATCACAGCTGCCTTTGAGTGTAATCAGTACTGCTACCATAGCAACTAGTAGAGCACACCTTCCTTAGAACTGTGGTGAGTGATGTCAGATTGAGTCTATCATCATGGTGAATACTTGACTAACAGAGAAAGCCATGTTTGGGGCCATAGTGGCTGCACTGGGTGGAGGTCTAGTAGTCGTGTGGTCCAGAGTGCCATCCCATCCTGGCGGCCCTGAAACACACAGGGTTCCTCCAAATGCAGCGTCTGCTCTTGCAGATGGCCATTTACAATTGCATAAGGTGGAACAAGCCCAGCCCTTCATCATTCACCTAAGGTTTTCATGTGTGACATCTGCGCTTTCAATCATGTATCCTTGAAAGGCAAGTTTTAGGGGATGAAGTTTGTATCGTGAAAAAAAAATGTAAAAAGTTCAAACTCCTTAATGTGAACCCATAGTAGAAGCCACACCAAATGTTAATGTGTCAGGAAACCTGCTTTTCCCCAGAGCCATTTACTGTGCATTAAATAAAAGGGCTTATTTCCAAAGAACAAGGTCCAAAATAAAGGCAGTGTTGTATTGATAAATGACGGGGAGTTCGACCCATTCAATCACATCTAATTCCACACATTTTAGGAACAAGTGAGGAGTTATCTCAAGAGAAGCTGTATAATAATTATTTTACAACTATTTTGTGATCTCTGAGAATTTTTTTCAACATTGCCAATGAACAGAAAAGATTGTACCCACCTGTGCTGGGTGGTTTGGTTGTTGTTGTTTTTTTTTGTTGTTGTTAACTTCACCCAGCTGGGAAGAGGAAGCCTCTGTGGGGGTGGGGAGGGGAAGTGCCTCGGTCAGATCAGCTCGTGGGCTGTGTCTGGAGTCCAGTTGTCTTGACTGATGATTCTTTGCTCCTATCGCCCTGTGGACAGTGCCATCCCTGGGTGGGTGGCCCTGGAGTGCATAACAAAGGTAGCTGAGCAAGTGATGTGGGGCAAGGCAGACAGAAGCACTCTTCCGCGGTCTCTGCCTCAGTTCCTGCTTCAGGTTCCTGCCTGCTGTGCTGCTCCTTCCTTGGCTTCCCTTAGTGGTGGACTGAGATCAGGCTGTGGGAAAACAAAACCCTTTCCTCCCAAGTTGCTTTTGGTCGCTGCTGCTTATCAAGGGCCATCGCCTGATTAACCAGCTGTGCTGCCTAGTCTTCTGTCAGCTTGACACACAAACTGGAGTTACCTGAAAGGAGGGGACCCCTCCCCCATGGAGAAAATGCCCCCATAAGATCCAGCTGTAAGACATTTTCTTCCTGATGGTTGCTATGGGAGGGCCCGGCCCACCGTGGGTGGTTCCTCCCCTGGGCTGGTGGGCCTGCTTCTCTTAGAAAGCAGGTTGAGCAAGTCATGGGAAGCAAGCCTGTCGGTATTCTGAGTCACTCAGGACGACTGAAGAGAGTCAGACTCTCAAGGATGTAAGAAGGCTTTACTAGCAGCCTCTGTGGCCTGAACTCTGAACAGTTTGCAGAAGCAAATTGTTACACAAAAGTTAATTTTAGAATAAAACAGGTTCCTCATACCAAAACGCAGATCCAATCTCTGTGGTTCTTGAAGGAACACTTTGCTCTTGCAACTTCAGCCCTTACCGTGCACGGTTTATGGTACTCAATAATGCGAGATGGGTTTGCCAGCCACAGCTTGTGACTAAAGCCATGCAAAGGTCGTAAAGCTTGTTCAGAAAAACGACTCTACAGTGACTTCTTCAAGGTCTAAATGCTTCTAGAAAACAACTACTTCATTGTGATGTTCCCCCTAGATACAAAGCCTCCACTAATTCTCCCATGCCCAGGCCATCCAGCAGCACCTCTCCATGGCCTCTGCATCAGCTCAGGCCCTGTTGAGTTCCTGTCCTGATGCCCTTGGGGTGAACAACAATGTGGAAGTTTGAGCCAAATAACCCTTTCTTCCCCAAGTTGCTTTGGACATTGTATTTCACCACAGCAACAGAAACCCCAAGACATCAGCCAGCGAGGAAATGGAGGATGAGGCTTACATTATGGAGATTAAAACAAAATACCCTCCCCAGCCAGAAAAAGATTCTCTGCAGCCAATCAGGATGCCTGGCATTCTCAGCTCCCCCAACCCCGACTTTGCAAGGCCATGAACTAAACTCCCCCACTTTCACTAAAAATGCCAATGAAGCTTTAGCATAGTTAATAAGACCTTTCCCCTTCTCAATTTAAGCTTTATTAATTTGTTCCTCCTCTTTAAATTATGCGTACTTAATTGTTGTGATGCAGCTATTCAGTTTTCAATAACCACATGTAGGGAGGGATACATTCATAGGACTACTCAGATAGTCCAAGTGGAATGGTTATAGAAATAGGCCCAGTGCCATCTCAGAAAACTTTTATATATCAAAATCTATTTTGCTATCTGGAGGTTTGCAAAATTGTTGACAAATTAATGCTCTCTATCGTTTATGCCCTCTTCTGTTGGCAAGAGCAAGCTGAAGCTTATCCATGAAGGTAAAAGTGCTTGACACTAAACTTTTCTTCTGAGCTTAGATTTGGGCTGTCTAGGAAACTGATACCCAAGAAACAAGGATGTTGTTTCTATAACTTCACTACATTATACACCCATCCATCCATCTATCCATCCATCCATCTATCCATCCATCCATCTATCTATCCATCCATCCATCTATCCATCCATCCATCTATCCATCCATCCATCTATCCATCCATCCATCTATCCATCCATCCATCTATCTATCCATCCATCTATCCATCCATCCATCCATCCTTCCATCTATCCATCCATCCATTCATCCATCTATCCATCCATCCATCCATCTATCCATCATCTATCCATCCATCCATCTATCCATCCATCCATTTATCCATCCATCCATCCATCCATCCATCCATCTATCCATCCATCCATCTATCCATCCATCCATCCATCCATCCATCCATCTATCCATCCATCCATCTATCCATCCATCCATCTATCCATCCATCCATCCATCCATCCATCCATCTATCCATCCATCCATCATCAAGCACTCCCCTTGTCTATGTTCTTCTTGGCACTCAAGGCTGCTGAAGTCCACTTTACATACTTTCAGATTCTCAAATTTAAAAAAAGTTATAAAATGTGCATAAACATCTTGTGAGATAATTTTATCATTTAACCTATTTGGAAATGAGACTTTCGTACCACAATTTTACTAAAAGGATGTATTAAACTTCTTTTTAAAATTAAATGAAAGAAAAACACACACACTGTACTGATTTAAAAGTCTAATGAGAACATTTTCTTGAGCCACTGATGACTACTGACAACCTAAAAAATTCCATGTATTTGAGATGGGACAGTGTGAGGAAAAGTATCTCACATGTCTCCATATTACAGTTCTCAACCCATTAGAGCCACTCCTAGTGTGCCTAAGAATGGTTTGGCCTTAACCAAACCTGTCAGCTGGAAGTCATAGTAATATTTGCTTTAACACAGTTTTACTTCTACAGTTCCAAGAATAGTAGAAATTTGTCTGTTGGTTCCTCTCATTCCTAATCTTTAAACTCAATATTGTAGGCACAGAGTACAAGCAAATCGGGGATGTTCTCCAACAGCTAAGCAATAGCATAACAATGTTATTTTCAAAAATATTGTCTAGAAATTCTTCCATATATTATCAAATGCTCAATGGTCACACTTTTAGCAACCTGTATTAGTTGACATTAAACACACTTAATGTGTTACAAGTCCATCTAAGCTTTTTATGTAATTCTGTGTGTCCAAGAGAAAACACTCACTTCAGGCTTATTTAGGAGTATTGATTTATAAGAACATAACTCCATTTATAAGGTTACACTATTATTGGACTTACTGAAAAACAGGAGGAAAAAAATCAGTTATAACCATCTTCTTTAGGTCAGTTAGAAGCCATATCTCTAGCTGGGCTATTAAAACAGTTCATTTCACCAGTCCACATTCTACCACTTAATGCCTGTAGTGACAGGATTAACAGCAGGAAAGAAGAAAAAAATAAAATAAAATAGCCCCTGCCAACAAGAAATCCACTTATCAGGGGGGAAAAAGCAATTTAACTAAAATATTTTGATCAAAGTATAATACTACCTACACAAACTGCCCTGCCTATCTGAGAGGAAAAATTGCTTTATAAACCTAAAAAAGCTTGGTATTTCTCACAAGGGTAACAGTGGTCCAACTCCTGAGGGTGCTCAGAGGACTAAAGGTAGAGTAAAGGCAATGTCAGAGATTAGCATCCCACAGAGTCTGTAAAACGCAAAGTACCACAAATGCACTAAGCTTGCTGTGAAGAGAAGAAGACACTGCTGCTGCCTTTTGTCTTCTGAAATAAATAATATTGTAGTGTGATTCTTTCCTTCAGTTGAAAGGATGTTCTGTTTTGTTTTTTAAATCAGCTAAAAATTTCAAATTATCTGACACCAAATTTTGGGGGACACCTCAACTGTGAAACTATACAGATCTGTCTCCTCCTTCCTTCAATCCAACCACCTTACAAAAATAAACAGAACTGAAACCATCCAAACATGGTCATTTTTAAGAGTCCTTGGAAGTATTAACTGTTGGGGACAGTAGGCCATATGGCCCAATGTTCAGTCATCTTGTCCAATTCTGCACCTTTAAGTTTCTGTTTCTCCCAGAGCTTGCCTTTTACCAGAAACTAGCTGACCCTGTTATGGTTTAGCAGTTAGACCAGACAAAGATAGAGCAAGATATTCTGTGTGGCAGAATGTTATGACCCTGCCTGGAATTCCCTGTGTTTTGATATAGCCTGCAGCTGGGTTGCCATAGCAATATGCTTCTCTGTCTCCTGTCTTATAAAAACTGCTTCCTGAAAAATAAATTTTGAGAACTTGATCAACATTTAGACTTGCTCTCCTTCTTTGTATCTTGTGTTCTGTCCCTCATACAGATGATTCTCCTCCCGAGCTTTAGTCGAACCCCCGCTGGTCAGGGCAAGTAACAACTTTAGGAGGAAAGAAAGGAGGAATAATAAGTGAGGAAAGCTGAAGAAAAGGGGGGGGGGGCGAGACTGTTGGGGGATGGTCTGATGTATGTTGATGCTAATTACTGCTAGCTGTCTCTGACCAACCTTTTGCTTAATAAAAATCCATCCCACTTGGGCAGGGCAGGAGATAGGTGGGGCTAGGAGAGGAAGGAATTCTGGGAAGAAGAAGAGACCACCATGAGAAAGGAGAGAGACCTGAAGGGAAGAGAGGAAGACCGCCATGGGTTAGCTGGAGGAGAAGCACATGGCCGGCATAGATGGGGAATCCGGCTCAGATGAAGAACATTAGCAAGTATTTGGGATTATAGATGGGAGGTTATTTGATAGAAGTTATTAGAAGCAGATGGCATGGGATTGAGACAGGGATCCCATGCCTGCCTCACTATGGGAGGCGATTTAGAGGATTGATATCTGCCTTGCCCTGCCCAGTGTCTTAATTGATTGCTCGCTGGGCCTACTGATAATACAGATAATTTTAAAACAATAGAGGACCAATGGGTCTTTCTTTTATTTGGTGACATGCAAGTGCAATAAAGTACATTTGTAATTTGTTCAGTGGTCTGTCTTTTGTGTCTCTGCACCCTGACCAGATGGGACTTTGAGGTTTATCTGAAGCGCATGAGCATCTGCAGGCTCTATTCTTTTATAGCATTTCTTCTTCGTCTCAATGATCTCAAAACCAAACTTCCTGTAGAAGTCAATTGCTGACTCATTGCTGATCTGGATGGACACACAGATGTCGAAAGTGCCATCTTTCCCACAGATGTTTAGGACACGATTTAGCATCTTAGCTTCTATGTCTAGTCTTTGGTAAGGTGCAAGGCATCCTAATGTCATGATGTAAAGTCTCTTTTGATTCTGTGAATGTTCCACCCTGCAGCACACTGCACCTACAGCTGTATCCTCGAAACACCCAAGTTCTGTTAGATCGCCAACCTCTGGCACATCCTTGTAGAATTTATCATTATAGCTGACTGGAAAGATGACCTGGTTCAATCTCTTCAACTGATTAATATTGTGTGGTGTCACATCTCCCAGCAGGAGCCGGCTACTGTAAGGCCCTCTCTCTCAGCCGGCCTGGGAACGTGACCCAGGCTAGCTTGGGAAAATGACCCAAAAAGAATTAAAGGCCAGCTCAGCTTCAGTTTCTAAGATCAAGGTGGCCAACCGAGACAAACAATTTCAACTAAGGTAAACAATTACCATCTGGAAATTCTCTGGAAACTCCCCAACACCCCTCCCTGTAATAGCCAGTAACATTTAGACAAGCACCCTTAGAGACCACCAGAGCCAATCCTAACATAGGACAAGTAGCCCCTCCTAACCTTTGCGGTTTTAGCCTTTAAAAAGTCTCTAACAGTGACTCGGGGTGTGCCTCCTCCCATGCCTTCTCCCTCCCTCCTGAGTGAGTGAGGCCCCCTGACGCCCATCAACAATAAACCTTGTGCCTTTACATCAACACTGTGGTTCTCGAGTGGCCTCTCGCGACGACCCCCCCACCCGAGTGGACTCTAGGGTCCAACACTACTTTTCATCTTTCCGGCCTGCTGAGGCTGTCACTACAGCCACCACCAATGCTGCGGTCCTCACTGCCGAGAGCTCTCCGCCGCCCTAGCTCAGGCCACTCAACCCTACACACTGGCCTCTTGGCTGAAGGAAGAGTGCTGAGAGGTGGAGAAGGCCACTAAAGCCAAGCCAAGCCTTGAGGCCGTGAGGGAGACACGGGGAAATCTGTTGTCACCGCCGCCGCCGCTGCCGCCGCCGCCATGCACGTGCACACAGGACACACTGCTCCCGCCTGCAGCTGCGGCCAGTCAGACCCACCACTGCTCTGTGACCTTCAAGACCTTTAGTTTTAAACTTTGTTTTGGTTTTTCAAGACAATGTTGCTCTGTTAAACAGCTTTGGCTGTCCTGGAACTCTCTCTGTAGACCAGGCTGGTCTTGAACTCACATTGATCTGCCTGCCCCTGCCTCTCGACTGCAGGAATTAAAGGCGTGTGCCACCATCTGCCCGACATGCTGGCACACGCCTTTAATCTCTGCAGTCTAGAGGGTGGCACATGCCTTTAATCCCTGCAGTGAGAGGCAGGGGCAGGCAGATCAAAGTGAGTTTAAGGTCAGCCTGGTCTACGAAGTGAGTCCAGGGTGACACAGAGAAATCCTGTCTCAAAAAACCAACCAAACAAAAGCTGCTGCCGCCATCACCAGCAAGACCTTTATTTTTTAACCTAGATTCTCTCTTAAAAATATATTTTATTAATTTATTCATATTACATGTCAATTGTTATCCCATCCCTTGTATCTTCCCACCCCTCCCTCCCTCCCGCTTTCACCCTATTCCCCTCCCCTATGACTGTGACTGAGGAGGACCTCCTCCCCCTGTATATGCTCATAGCGTATCAAGTCTCTTCTTGGTAGCCTGCTATCCTTCCTCTGAGTGCCACCAGGTTCTCACTGGTTGCTGCGTAGGCTTCTGGGTCCTTGGAATCAAACTCATGGGTGAGATTTGTGTTTTCATCTCCTGGTTTGATAGACACAGGCTGCAAACTGATCTGAACATCTTGTTTGCAATTTTAGAAGCTAGCTCATGGATAAGTGACTGGGCAAACTCTGTGCCTTCCCTGTCCCATCCCTGGGCTCTTCAGGACATGGAACCCTCTGCCATTACCACTCCTCTGCCATCCAGTTATCCTATAAAACAATGTCCTCAAGGAAAGAATATCTCATGTCCATGAAGTGTTTCAGATGAATCTTGGGCAATGTGTCTCTCAGAGATCCCCTCTCCTCAGTAATGGCCCCCACATTCTAGAAACTTCATTGCTCTTTCAGGGCCAAGATGGAAATTTCAGCAAACCATTCCCAATATAAAAGAAAAGATCTGCGGTCATAGCTTTCAGTAGACCTTGGGTTCAATCCCCAGACACACACACACACACACACACACACACACACACACACAGAGAGAGAGAGAGAGAGAGAGAGACAGACAGACAGACAGACAGACAGACAGACAGGCAGGCAGAGACAGGCAGAGACAGAGACAGACAGAGACAGAGAGACAGAGAAGAAAAGAGCGGAAAAGCAACTTTATAGCATTAGAATGTAGCCCAGTTGGTAGAGTAACCTGCCTAGCATGTGCAGGGCACCGAGTTCAATCCCCAACACAGGAAAACAAAAAACAAAAAAACACCAAACCGCTCTTTCCTTGGTAATTTGTCCTGGGCATTGTCCAGTTTCTAAGGTCTCTTTAGTTGGAAATGAGACATGAGAGAGTAGACTGTTTCCCATATGATGCAGAATTTGGAGCAAGAGAGACATTTAAAGGGATGTACTACTATGTATGCTGTGCCACTGCCCCACCCACCGTGTGCGTCCTCTCATGGACACTGGCATCCACACTGGACTTCACCCACCCCTCAGGCAGCATGGGGAATTATGGAGTCAACTGTAATTGGTTTTCAAATGGAAACCTGATCTTTTATTTCTATGACTAAGATTTTTCCTTGAATAAATACAACCCTTCATTTGGGCATTTAGCACAGACGTCCTGACACACCGTTTTTTGTTTGTTTGTTTGGTTGGTTGGTTAGTTTTTTGATACAGGGTTTCTCTGTGTAGTCATGGCTGTCCTAGACTCTCTTTGTAGACCAGGCTGGCCTCGAACTCACAGCGATCCGCCTTCCTTTGCTTCCTGAGTGCTGGGGTTAAAGGAGTGCACCACCACTCCTGGCAGCCTGACACACCATTAACCACCATAACTTTGTTCTCACTAAGGGAAAATATTTGAAATTTAGCTGCTGCTGCTGCTTCTTCTTCTTCTTCTTCTTCTTCTTCTTCTTCTTCTTCTTCTTCTTCTTCTTCTTCTTCCTTCTTCTTCTTCTTTCCTGTGCTTTTGTTGGGAACAAGCAAAAGAAACTGGTTCTACCTACTGCCGTTTGTTTGTTTGTTTTTCCCCAGACTCCTTTAATCATAGAGGGAAATTAAGTTCAAGGTCCCAGGCCCTAGGGGAGCTGGGGACTTCCCAATAGCTGAACAGCTTCTGTTGTCTTCTATTCCAGAGCACAACTGTTCCTAAACAACATTCCCACTATTTTGCTTTGCTCCCCCAAACATGACTGTTCCTACCTAAAATAGAACAAGTGGATTTGATTGGTTGGGCTATAAAACCTATATTCAGTTGACGTAGATCAACCACATAAGGAAAGAAAGCCCTTATCCCTAAACCCTGATTGGTGGGAAAAGGTAACAATAATTTGGCACACATGTTTGTGGTTTGCAGGCTTAAATACTCTGTGATATTCTGGCTCAGGGTCACAGTTCAGCTCCCAAGTCGGTTCTGTGGCCCTGATAGGTCAGTAGCAGCTTGACTAGAAATACATTTTTTTTAAAAGATTCATATATTATGTATACAGTGTTTTGCCTGCACTGCAGAAGAATGCACCAGATCTCATTTTAGATGGTTGTGAGCCACCATGTGGTTGCTGGGAATTGAACTCATGACCTCTGGTAGAGCAGTCAATGCTCTTAACCTCTGAGCCATCAGTCCAGCCCCTAGAAATACATCTGCATTGACCAGGTGTTTGAATTGTAATGGATTTAAGTGGACTCCATAACACTTTAAAATCTGACTTTAGCCCTGTGCTTCTCTGACTACTTCCCACCCCAATCTCTGCCCACAACAGAAGACGAGAGAGGAAACAGGAGAATCAGTAGCTCCTGATATGGAGGAAAATGGGTCAAGAAACTTTCTGGCTCTGGAGCAGGTCTCAGGAGGAGAGAGAGAGAGAGAGGAAGGGGGGAGAGGAGAGGATGAAAGGGGAGGTGAGAGACCATAATCTCCAGTAGTATCTATTAAATAACCTGAGTTTGATGCCACTGTTTATTCAGCATGAGGCTCCAGCTTTGCTACTGATGTATACAAGTAAAATGAGGGCAGCACATGGAAAAGTCACTACCCCTGCTAGTCAGCTTTCTGTTACTGTTACAAAATGCCTGAGGCAGATCATCTGAAGGGAGAACAAGGTTGCCTTTTGCTACAGTTTCAGTCCAAGATCAGCTAGCGAAATAGAATATCATGATGTCTTCAAGTGTGCCAGAGAACACTGTTCTCATTGGTGGTCAGAAAGGAGAGGATGTTGGGTACCAGGTCCAAAATACACTTTTCAGAGTCACTCTTTTGAGAATTCCTCCAACTACACCCCATCACTGAAGAGCTCAATTAAGCTTGGAGATTTGTGTTTGGTCATGCAAACCAGGCTGGCCTGAAACTCCCTATGCAGCTGAGGACAACCTAGAACTTCTGATCCTCCTGCCTCTACGTCCTGAATACTTGGGTCCCAAGTGAGCATCCCCATGCCTGGTTTTTAGAAGTGCTAGGATCTAACAAAGGACTCTGTGCATGTTCAACAACACTTTCTCAACGGAGCCGCGTTCCAGCCCTCGGCTGTGAACTCAGAAGAGCGGATGTGATGTCATCGCTCTTCCTTGTTCATTACAGTCCTGAGAACCACTCAGCCACTCAACACAGGACTTGCCAGATGTAAACCATAACCATTATGAAGTCCAAATACAGGGCTCTTTCCTTTTGTCTTACCATACTGATAAGAATTCAACCCTGTGGTCCCAGTGAAATACCAGGCAGGCAGCCTAGTTTATTACGTTTATTTGTATGTGTGATTATGTGTGGCTGCATGCATCTGAATTTGTACACGTGTGCATTGCAAGCTCTACTACATGTGGAGGTCAGAGGACAACTCTCAAAGGAGTTGTTGGTCCATCCTTTTCTTCTAACATGTGGGTCCCAGAGATAGAACTCAAGGCATCAGGCTCGGCAACTGGGGATTTCTATAGGTGGAGAAGTAAGACATCCACATCGACATGGTGACATAGAGGCTCCCGTCCATGTACTCCTTCCTACAGTGGCTGCATTCTGGGGAGACTGTGACATCACGCCGAGGCCCCCCATTCTAACTACAGAGTGCACAGTACTTTTTTTTTTTTAAGATTTATTATTTATTACTTATACAGTGTTCTGTTTACATGTATGCCTGCATACCAGAAGAGGGCATCAGATCACATTATAGATGGCTATGAGCCACCATGTGGTTGCTGGGAATTGAACTCAGGACCTCTGGAAGAGCAGTCAGTGCTCTTAACCACTGAGCCATCTCTCCAACTCCGCACAGTACTTTTTAAGTTCTATTGGATGAGGATGCTTGTTGTAGGGTATCCACCAGAGAAGACTTCTCAGACATGGGTTTAAACCAGTAGAAAGTCTTTATTGGCTGGCTTGCGACTTGGTGTTCAGGAACCCAGAATAATGCCAAGCCTTTCTTAGGATGAGCTTTTTAAAAAATATATTTTATTTATTCATATTAGGATGAGATTTTTTGAACAAAAACCATATCCTGGGTTGGCATAGTTCAGTTAACAAGAACACTCACCTAGAAGCAGAATTACAGAAGCCAACAAGCAAGGTCAGTACCTTTAGAGACTTTCCCAGAACTGTGGACTTGGATGAATTAGGTCTTCATATTGACAGGTAGAGCTATCTATGTGCTGAGTTTTATGTCCTGAGTGGTACTTCCATCCTGGAATCAGTTATGCTAAGGTCTGGGGGCCTGTTATAATTCTGAAGTGTGAATACTTTTCTTAGTGAAAAATAGACTGAAAAAGAAAACCAACCCCCGCCCCCAAACCAAACAAAACCCTAGGCCCACATAAGAAAGGGATTCTTAGAAGCTTCCTGAACAGAGAGTGAAGACGCACCAATGATCCTGCATGGAGGAATCTAAGGCACCTTTGGGCTATAAAGACCCCATTGCAAAAACATTAAAATAAATCAAACCAATAATAAAAAAGCTCCATGCATTAATGACTTTTCTTGGTGCTGTGGCAAAAGGCCAGAGAAAAACAATTTAAGGGTTTATTTGGCTCACAGGTGGAGGGTCCAGGCCACATTGGTCAGAGTAGCAGGAGGCCGCTGGTCACGCTGATCTGCAGCTGAGAAGCAGAGAGTGGTGAAGGCTAGTGCTAAGCTTGCTCTTCCCTTTTCAGCCCAAGGCCCCATCAATGTGTGATGGTGCTGCCCTCACTGTGGGCCTTCTGGTTTCAGTCCAGGATCCCATCAATGTGTGATGGTGCTGCCCTCACTGTGAGTCTTCCCGTTTCAGGCAAACACTTCTAAAAACACCATAGGTATAGTCCAAGGTGTTTCTACATCCAGTCAAGTTGACAGTGTTAACTGCCTCATTCCCTTAACTTCAGCATGTCCATGGTCTGTGCTCCCGCAGGAGGCCATGTTGATGTCTGTGGTCTGTGCAGTCATCAGAAATCATGTGGAAGTCCATGACCCATGCTGCCACTAAGTGAAAAGGGTAAGGAAGCTTCTTTTGCAGTGAGATCGAGAACTGCAGACTCACCGTTGAGTATTGGAGACATAGAAGGCTTCTGTAATGACCTGAGCCCTCCCCAAAAGAAGCAGTCTAGACAGGAAACCACTGAAATGAGCCCTTAAAACTTATGCTATGGATTCAGAAGGGTAGCTCTTCACCATTGATGGCTTCTGGTGTGGGGTGGTGAGGAAGGACTCAGTTTTTGTTAACGGGCTGACCACTGGGAGTTGACAGTGCTGTAGTGAGTATATGGGCAATTCAAATGGATTTAGTAATTTTTTTCTTTTCCTAAGAGGAAGTCACAAAGGTGTGGGTGGGGTGGACCTGGGAAGACTGAGAAGTGAGTGTGATGGGGTACAGTATGTAAAATTCCCAATTAATCAATAAAAATGTTATGCCAGATAAAAAAGGAAAATTCTTTATTAGCTGGCAGTAAAGCCTAGAATTAACAGTGGAACACGAATAGCAAAAAAACATAAACTGTTTATCATCAAACAGATTGAAATTTGTCTCTATGAATGTATTTTGCTGATGGTACTGTTATAGTTGAAGACAAATATTAAGGTTAAAATGAATATTAAAAGTTAGGGTGAGAGGCTGGAGTGATGGCTTGGCGGTTAAAAGCACTTGCTGCTCTTCCAGAGGACTGTGACATGGCTCACAACTGTAACTCCAGTCTCAAGGGGTCTGGCCTTACCAGGCACCAGGTACCCATGTAGGGCACACACATGCAGGAAAAGCACCCATGCTCATAAAAATAAAAACCAACCTTTTTTCAAAGTTAGGGTTAAAAATGGACTGAGATCCCTGAGCAAGGAAAATAAGAAGGCTTGGAGCTGAGAAGGAGACAGCCAGCCACACTGACCAGACAAGAAAAAGAATGGTAGAAAAAAGTGACAAATATGACTTCCATCCTAATAGACTTTGACTGGCACCATGGAGCCTCCCTCCAGAGGAACACTAGTACGTCGTAGAAAATAAAATGGCTATTGGTATTTATTATTAAATGCCTACAGTTATTACAGCAGTTATTGTTAACCATTACCATATTAATAAAAGACACAGACAACAGGTAGAATTTTAAATAAGCCTTGTTTCACCTGGGGCTGGGTAGACATTACCCACTAAGCTACCTTGTTACCTCGCAGCCCCACATCACAGGCCATTTGCTTCAATCATTCCTGTCTGGGCTGCTTGCCATCCAACGTCCCCATAAATGCTTGCACGTGCTCTCCATCCGGGCTGTTTCTCTCCTAATTCAGAGTAAACTCCTCCTGGCCGGGTGGTTCTCTCCACACTAGTCCATGGCAGTCCTGCTTCCTGTCTTCTCTCTTACCTGCCTCTCTCCACCTCACCAGAGAGCCTTGGCCACCCCCACCTCATTTCTGCCCCATCCAGGTGTGTAAGCATTTTATTGGTCAAATAAATTTTATTGGGATTATTTGGAGGCAAGGTTACACAACAACATTTGGGCTACGTGATAGTCTGCAAGCAGACAGCAAGCAGACCTCCCAGGGAGTGAAATAATTAACAATCAAATACAAAGCAGACCTGGCTGTTACATTGGTAAGGCACCATTGCTACTTTACGAATTCTTCTAACAATCTAATTGCAACAACAACAACAAACCTCACTTGCTCTGCCAGGGAAACCCAACATACCATTCCAGACAAGGACTGAAATGCGAAGTGGCAGGAAAACTCAAGCTGGATCATGGGAGCTGTGCCCCTTGATGGTCAGCCGCCCCTGTGTGGCTGAAGGTCATGGCAGCTGCAGCGAAGTTCTTCCCATCATGCATCTGAAACGGAAGCCTTGTGGATGCGGCCTGGCCATCAGAAGCGTCACCTGATGGGAGAAGAGAGCTGACCCCTGAAAGTCGCCCTCTGACCACACATAAGTACAACCCCCACCCTCTCTCCCGGTCCCCCTCTCTCCATAATAAATATTTCAAAAGGAGAAGAAATGAGGGCACCAGGGAATTTACCGACACAAGTACACAAAAAAAGTCTACGGCCGGGGATTGCAGATGCAGGTGGGTCGCTGTGAGTTCGAGGCCAGCCTGGTCTACAAAGTGAGTCCAGGACAGCCAAGGCTACACAGAGAAACCCTGTCTCAAAAAACAAAGAACAACAAAAAAAGTCATTTTACCTCAGAAACATGCCACCCAGCTTATACATGTCCATAAAACTGTTGCTCTCTCCTTGGGGCAGTCAGCTCCAGTTGACCCTGGAGAGCTTTGTTTGGCTTTGTCACTACACAACATTTGGTAAATGAACATCTGTCCACTCTCGACGGAATTCATCCCTTCAAAAACACAGGAGCTGAGAGAACCAACAGTGCTTCTTAGAATTTACACCTAATAGAATAAGGGTGATTATTTTCATGTACGATATTATTTTATGACAAAATTCCAGGTTCAAGCTGAAATCCCAGAAGCTTCTTTATATAGAGGCATCAAGGGGCTGCATAGTGTGACGCCCGCGCCACCGCAGTACTGAGTCGAGGGTGAGGGGCTGCGGATTTAACTCATGTACACACACACACACACACACACACACACACACACACACACACAGTGGTCCTTCGTGCTAAGAGAGCAGCAGCCACAACAGCAGCCGCGGCAGTGGTTTATTATTCTCCTTCCAGTCCAAAAGGCCTTCTTATAGGCAGCAAAACAGGAATCCTCCTCCCAGGCGAAATCCCTCAAGAGGTAATCGCACACAGGAGGAAAAGTCTCGAGGAAGGGAGGGGCATGATCTCAGAGCAGTAAACACGACTACCTAACCAAGATAAACACAGAAGTGGAAGCTGCTAGAAACAGGACATGAAACAGCAAGACAGGCAGGCAGCCCAGTCGGGCAAATGGGATGCAAAGAACCAAAGGCTGCCTGTACTGTGTGGCTCTCTCCTGCATCCCCTGTTAGGGCATCCAGGAGCCTGGCCTCTGAGAGACTCTCCCTCCTCAGTTAATCCTCTCTGGAATGTGTGATGGCCCAGGAAGTTCTCAAGCATGTAGTTGAGAATCAAGACTAGCCATGAAGGCCAACACAGTGGCATACACCTGAAATCCCAGCTCTCAGGAGGCTGAGGCAGGGGATTGCATCAGAGTTCCAAGGCTGGGCCATACAACAAGACCTTGTCGCAACAGCCACCCATCTCCCAGCCTCCAGGGGAAAAAAAAAAAAGAATGATTGGGTAGCACACGCAAGGTTAATTAATGGCTGCATGCCCATAGTAATGCCACAGCTGAGATGACACCACAAAGACTGTGATCTGGGAATTCTAAGATCTTACTAAATTAAGTTGAACATCAGAGGGTAAAGGCGAAATTGAACTGACAGCTTCAAGTTCAATCAGCAGAAGCAGCCAGGGCTTCACATGTCTTTCTTGTATGATGTAGATTACCCACTGCGTTAGTTATGTTTGTGTGGCGGTGATAAAAATATCTGACAGAAACAATTCAAGGGAGGGATTGTTTCCGTTTGCTTATGGTTTAATTTTTTTATGAGTGTGTGGGCCTGGAACTCAGAGCTCTGCTGCCTCTGCCTCCTGAGCAGTGGGATTAAAGTCCTGCACTGAAACCACCCTTATTTAGGGTTCCCTAGGGTTCACTCTGTGACAACATGACTCTGGGTTTCTGTGTCTATGTTAAGGCAGAGCATCACACAAACCTGTGCAGAAGGGCTTCAATTTTTTTCTCTCCTAGGCAGAATTGTGTTTAATAGAACACTTCTGAAGACCCATTTTAAAATAGACACACAAACACACACACACACACACACACACAAACAAACAAACAAACAAACAAATAATAAAACAGAGACACTCTCAAAATGAAGAAACCATAAAAACACAAAACAATTCCTAAGGGAAAATCAGATCAAAATTATACGTCAATTTTCAAAATAACCTGCAAGTTGTTTCCACTGGTCAGGCCATCAAAGTGACAGAGTCAAGCTGCTGTTCACCCAAGAGCCAGTTGTTCTCCATCTGCTCAAGGTCCAGGTTGCCATGGCTATGGGCAGAGGCCCTCCTCTCCAGCAATGGCCTAGCCACTGCGGTCCCCACTGCTTCCACCCTCAACTGTACAGCCTCTGGTTTCATGGAAGCCCACACACTGGGTCTGGTAAGCTGAAACCTGGGATTCTTTGGGCTAGAGGCAGCTGGGAAGCTCTGAAGGAAAGAGGCGGCCATTAGTGCCACATCTGGGTGTGGCAGATGGATGAGCTCCAGGTTCAGGGTTTGGAGTAGAGAACCAGCAACTCTCCTCTCATGGAAACTCAGATGACCTCTCTAGGTTTCATAGGAAGCCATGCTCGAAGTAGCCAGAACACAAGACCCTTTCACCATCTCCTAATGATGCTACAATATTGGAAATCAGTCAAAAGTGTACTGCTTTGGCTAGACATGAGCTCTCAAAACGCTGAAACATTACCTCCACCTCTTTCTCAGACTCTCTTACCTACCCACATACCTACCTACCTACCTAACCTACCTACCCACATACCTACCTACCTACCTACCTACCTACCTACCCACATACCTACCTATCTCTTTACCTATCTAGGTATCATTATTTATTTATGTATTTATTATTGTCTGACCTTATCTCTGTAATGATTACATAATTATCTTCTCTCTGCCAAACTCAAAATACTCCACTCTGCAAGGTCCCTTCCCACACAAAGAACTAAAACTCTTGAAACTTGGCAGGAAAAAAACAACACAAAACGAAACTTTGGTACAGAGTTTCTATCATTGTCTAACCTTGTGGATATGACTGTGAGAGTCTGACACTGGTTCTCATGAAAATAACTGCTTGCCTGTGATCTTGTTTGGTACATTAGGCAGGTTTCTTATACAAATAATCGGCATACTCCTAACAACAGGCTGAGATCAACCTCCTAGAAGAAGAAACATGTTCTCTTAGACCCACCTGCCTTCCTTCAGTTTTTCCATGGGCCCTTCAGTTCTTCCTTCATTGATTCTTTCTTTTCCTCAGAGTGTCAGGGAATCTTCTATTGCTGTAAAGAGGGCCACAATATGGCAACACTTTTCAAGAGAGCATGGGATTGGTGCTGGTTTCCATCTTCAGAAGTTTACTGCACTCTCATCATGGAGGGCAGCATGGTGGACACACACTGACATGGGGCTGGAGGAGGAGCTGGACATCTACATCTGGATCCCCAGGCTGCAGCAAGACACAGGCACTGGGTCTGGCTTCGGGTTTTGAAACCATAATATGCAACAAGTCCCTTCCCTCATCACCCTTCCTCTAACATGGGCAGATCTACTCTAAGACCCAACTTCCTCCTGGTCCCTGTCCCTGTGGACTGAGCCTTGTTTACCCCTTCAGCACAGAAGGACCCTTGTCATTCAAAACACCACACTGGTCTATCACAGTCTCCACATGAGTTGGAAATACAAATCCTAGCACTAGTAAGTAAAGGTGAGGTTGCAGATGTCCTTTATCCCAGCACTTGGGAGGCAGAGGTAGACAGATCACTGTAAGTTTGAGGCCAGCCTGCTCTACAAAGTTAGACCAGGATGGCCAAGGCTACAACAACAACAACAAGAAAATCCACAAGGGGTGGGGGTGGGAAGAAAAACAAATACAAATCTTTTCTAGGAAATGCCCGCTCTATCAGTGGGCATGGTCAAACTACCGAGGAAAGCTTAGCAGGAGGAGAGGTTATGGCCTGAGATATACACCTACATACACACGCTCATACACACACACTCTTACAGTCACACACGCACACACACATGCCAACACATAAACACACACAAAACAGGTAAAAATGGCAGACAACAAGACAGACACAAAGGGACAGGAGAGAAGTAGAAACAGTTTCACACAACAAAAGAAGCCATAAATCATGTGAATAAACAAACATACTAGCCAGGTGGGTGTGGCACCCGCCTTTAATCCCAGCACTCAGAAGGCAGAGTCATGAAGATCGTTGTAAATTGGAGGCCAACCTGGTCTACAAAGCAAGTCCAACATAGCTAAGGATACACAGAGAAACTCTGTCTTGAAGAACTAACCAACAAACAAACACACAAACTATGATGTTTTCTGTGGAATGTTTATGACACACACAGAAGAGAACAAATTTCCATGCGGTCTTAAATGTTTATTTTATGTTTTTGTTTTTTTTTTATTTGAAACCAGTTTTCATTTTATTAGCCTTGGCTGTCTTCTACTTGCTTTGTACAACAAATAGGCCTTGACCTCAAGCATCTGCCTGCCTCTGCCTGCTTACAGCTTGGATTATAGGCCTGTCCAACACATCCAGATAGCCTAGATTCTCAGCGTACACAGAGAGTCCCCAAGCTCCCTCTGCCTCCTGAATGCTGGGATTCCATGCCTGAGCCAGTAGGCCACACAGTCCTCAACTTCTCACCCTGCCAATGTAGTAGAGAAAGAGCTGTCAGCCCAAGGAATGAGGGAAATTAGATAACCTCCATATTACAGTTGGACTGACTAATCCCCTGGTATGTGGGTGTGGCCGGATGAGGGCGTGGCCAACCTTCCTTCTTAAGACCTCCACCTTCAAGCCAGTGGTCTCTGCTGTAAGGTCATTTCCCAGAGAGCTCCAGCAGGAGAAGGAGGCAGAGGCCATTGTCTGGGAGCCAGGATGGCTGAGAGCCAGGTCGGGAAGTCTGGCACTGTGGATTTAGAGATGCTTGAGGTGTCCCCTGGCCAGGGAAAGCAGCCCCTGCTGGAGAAGGGAGAAGAGCAAGAGCCTCCTCACAGTGGGGAGAACACTAGCAGGAGCTCCAAGGCCTCTCCTGGGAGAGAAGGTAAGGTTTGAGCCTGGGTGGGACACCAGGATGGGCTTGGGAAACAGAGGGGACAGGGGGAAGCTCAGGAAGAGGACAGGCTGAACTGCAAGTGCCCTCCCTCCACAGTGCTGGAGAACAGGAGTGCTGTGGGGTGCTAGGGGTGAAGGTGTGGGGGAGGGGAGGCAGGCAGTAAGGCTACCTGTCCTTGCCAATCCAGGGCTGTGGCAGCTGAGAGGTCCATTGGGACTGAATTTTGGGGAGTGTTTGCTGAGCCCAACTGTGAATGTGGCACACCTAGTTACAAGCCTGGGGAACCCTTGGCACAAGAGGGAATTGGATCTTTGGAGACTCCTCAGGATGTCAAGGCGCTCTTGGAGCCTGGCCTTTAGGCGTGTGCTCTCAGGGTTTTTGAGAAGGGTTAGGGACCATTTGCTAACTGCCTCTCTCCCCTCTCTCAATCCCCCCTAACTCCTACAGAGAAGCCAGGGCAGAGTCAGGAGGCCACCCACTGGAGGCCCAAGCAACCTGGGCAAAGCAGGAGTGGCTCCTCCTCCAGAAGCCACAAGGCAAATGGCCACCTTGAAGAGAAGAGGCAGGCTGAAGCACCTCCCAGCAGAGAGAGAGGAAGGGACAAGCCTGAGTCCAGCAGAGAAAAGCAGCCCTGCACAAGAGGTAGGTCTGGCCCTTGGAAGAAGCAGGTGTGAGGGCCCCAGAGCCCTAGGAGCTAAGCAAAGCCTGGAGAGGACACAGCTGCTCCTGACTGGCTGCATGGGCTTTCCAGTCCTAGAGGGCTGAGGGGGTTGTGTCTGTCCTGGATGGGACCTGCCTTTAGGGTTCTGAAAAGGAACACTGGGGTGTGAGGGTGTGTTGGGCTGGGGTAGGGGCTGAGTGAAATCAGTCTGCCTACTGAGTCTTGCCCATTGTCTCTCCCTCAGATTCCAGGCCCACCAAAGCGCATGTCAGGGACAGAAAGCCACAGGCAAGTTCTCCAGTTCGGGGTCGTAAACGCAGAGGCTCTGGAGACACGCCCGGAGCTCCATCCCACTTACCCAAGAGGCACAGACAGCATTCTCCAGAAGCCAGCTCCTCCTGGAGGCACTCAGCCCTGTCCAGAGTCACCACTCACATGGGTGCTTTGGAGGTGGTTCTGGGCTACCTGCAGGCCCCTGGAGGTGCCTTCCTGCCTGTGCCCTCCAGCAGCAAGGAGCCCAGTGTCTCACAGCGGGCCTGGCTCACCTGGCAGCTGTCCCACGCAGGGGCCGCACTGCACTGGGCGCTTCACACAGTCGATTCCATCTTGGCTCACAGGCCTGCCTGGCCAGACAATCCGAGCCACTGGCCCCTTCCTCCAAAGCCCTAGAACAGCACCCACCTCAGAGCCTTGGCTCTGTGTCAAGGACAGGTGACCGGACTGTGCAGGAAATCCAGGAAGACTCCCTGAGACTGGGAGCCTGCCAAGCCTGGCCTGGGGTCGACTTTTCTGCCTGCACATGCTCTTGGAAGCCCTCTTGGAAATCCCATGGACACAGAGGATGAAGTCAGCCAAGGGAGCCTGAGCAGCGTACAGACACCTCCTCCTCTTTTGGACAGGGTCCCTTATCCCACACTGGTGTGGAAACGCCCAGTTGGGCACTAGAGAACACAGCCCACTGACTTGACATGGCCTGGCTGGCCGCAAGCTGCATTCTTTGGGCATGCTAGTGGCCCCCTGTCCCAGCCTCAGGCCCTGTCAACCCATGCACTCAAAAGGCTGGGCTCCTTCCCTTGAGTCTTCCCTGCCTGGCTTTCTCTCTGCTCTGCACTTAGACTCCTCACATCCCCACTTGTCCTCAGGTTAGCGCACTAGATTGCGCACTCCTCTGCCTTGGCTTCTTCATGAAGAACACCAGGGTTCACTCCATTTTCTCTGCGAGAGTCATTCCCGTTAGCCTTGGAAGCTGCCATGGGTTTACTTCATCCGTTGTTTTTTTTTTTTTTAATTTTGTTTCAGTCTAGGTTCCAGCCTATATTTCAGTGCTGCATCATTTCTTTTCACTGTTTTTATTAAGATTCAATTTGTCTACCTATAAACCACGTGGTGTAAAATCCCCTCTCAATAAAGTATTTCTGATTATACATTATTTGCTTGTGTGGGTTATTTAATTACACATACATACTAGGATAATTACTCTCCCTAATGATCTCTGTGTGTGTTTTGTGTGTGAGTGTGTGTGTGTGTGTGTGTGTGTGTGTGTGTGTGTGTTGCCTCATGTTTGTATCTGGAGTACTACTGTGTATCTCTCCTCTCTGTTTCTGTCCCTCTGTTTCTCTGCGTATATCTCTGTCTCTCTGTGTTTGTCTCTGTCTGTGTGTGTGTGTGTGTGTGTGTGTGTGTGTGTGTGTGTGTGTGACCTGCCTAGAATATGGAGATTACTGTACGAATTCTGAGAGTCAGTCCCTTCCTTCCTCCAAGCATGTGCTACAGATTGAACTCAGGTGTTGATGCTGTGTGGAGAGTCTCGTTAGTCTGAGACTAGGTCTCAGTTGTAGCTCTGGTGTCCTTGAAGCTGCTCTGTAGACCAAGCTGCCTTGTTACTCACATAGATCTGCCTGCCCCTGACGCTCCAGTGCTCACCACCTTGAGTTCCTTAGCCAAGAAACCTGCTCTCCTGTGCTCAGCTTCCTGTGTTTGTTAGATTGTCCCTTCCTTCCTTTCCTCAGACAGTGGGTCAGGGACTGTTCTATGGCTGTGAAGAGGAGCACAACATGGAAACGCTTTTCAAAAGAGCATGGGATTGGTGCTGGGTTCCATCTTCAGAAGTTTCCTGCACTCTCATCATGGAGGGCAGCATGGTGGACACACACTGACATGGGGCTGGAGGAGGAGCTGGGCATCCACATCTGGATCCCCAGGCTGCAGCAAGACACAGGCACTGGGTCTGGCTTGGGGTTTGGACACCATAAAATGCACCAACTCCCTTCCCTCATCACCCTTCCTCTAACATGGGCAGATCTACTCTAAGACCCAATGGCCTCCTGGTCCCTGTTCCTGTAGACTGGGCCTTGTTTACCCCTTCAGCCTAGAAGGGCCCTTCTCACTCAAGACACCACCCTGGATTCATGGGCCCCATAGGCTTGGAGCTCTACTTTAGTGCAGAAAGGCATTCAGTCTTTGGCTTCTGACTCGAGTCCCCATAGTCTATCACAGTCTCCACAAGAGTTGGAAATAAGAATCCTAGCACAGGTGACTAAAGGTGTGGTGGCACATGTCTTTAATCCTAGCATTTGGGAGGAAGAGGTAAGCAGATCAGTGTGAGTTAGAGGCCAGCCTGCTCTACAAAGTTAGTCCAGGATGGCCAAGGCTACAAGAACAAAAACAACTAATAATAATTATACAACAACAACATCCACACGCAGTTGGGGGAGAAGAAGAAAAAAAGAAAAACAAATATAAATCTTTTCTAGGAAATGCCTGCTTTGTCAGTGGGCATGGTTAATTACCTTGGGAAACTTAGCAGGAGGAGAGATTATGGCCTGAGATATAGACATACATACACACACTCATACACACACATACATACACACACCAACACATGCACACACAGAAACACATAAAAATGGCAGCCAAAAAGACAAACACAAAGGGTCAGGAGAGAGGGACAAACAGTTTCAACACAGAAAACAAGCCCTCAATCATGTGATTAAACAAACATACTAGCCAGGTGGGTGTGGCACCCGCCTTTAATCCCAGCACTCAGAAGGCAGAGTCATGAAGATCGTAAATTGGAGGCCAACCTGGTCTACAAAGCAAGTCCAACATAGCTAAGGATACACAGAGAAACTCTGTCTTGAAGAACTAACCAACAAACAAACACACAAACTATGATGTTTTCTGTGGAATGTTTATGACACACACAGAAGAGAACAAATTTCCATGCGGTCTTAAATGTTTATTTTATGTTTTTATTTTTTTTTTATTTGAAACCAGTTTTCATTTTATCAGCCTTGGCTGTCTTCTACTTGCTTTGTACAACAAATAGGCCTTGACCTCAAGCATCTGCCTGCCTCTGCCTGCTTACAGTTGGGATTATAGGCCTGTCCAACACACCCAGATAGCCTAGATTCTCAGTGTACACAGAGAGTCCCCAGGCTCCCTCTGCCTCCTGAATGCTGGGATTCCATGCCTGAGCCAGTAGGCCACACAGTCCTCAACTTCTCACCCTCCCAATGTAGTAGAGAAAGAGCTGTCAGCCTAAGGAATGAGGGAAATTAGATAATCTGCATATTACAGTTGGACTGACTAATCCCCTGGTATGTGGGCGGGGCGTGAAGAGGGCATGGCCAACCTTCTTTCTTAAGACCTCCACCTTCAAGCCAGTGGTCTCTGCTTGGTCATTTCCCAGAGAGCTCCAGGAGAAGAAGGAGGCAGAGGCCATTATCTGGGAGCCAGGATGGCTGAGAGCGAGGTCGGGAAGTCTGGCACTATGGATTTAGAGATGCTTGAGGTGTTCCCTGGCCAGGGAAAGCAGCCCCTGGTGGAGAAGGGAGAAGAGCAAGAGCCTCCTCACAGTGGGGAGAGCACTAGCAGGAGCTCCAAGGCCTCTTCTGGAAGAGAAGTTAAGGTTTGACCCTGGGACACCAGGATGGGCTTGGAAAACAGAGGGGACAGGGGGAAGCTCAGGAAGGGGACAGGCTGAACTGCAAGTGCCCTCTCTCTACAGGGCTGGAGACAAGACAGGCACTGGGTCTGGCTTAGGGTTTGGACACCATAAAATGCACCAACTCTCTTCCCTCATCACCCTTCCTCTAACATGGGCAGATCTACTCTAAGACCCAACTTCCTCCTGGTCCCTGTTCCTCTAGACTGGGTCTTGTTTACCCCTTCAGCCTAGAAGGACTCAAGACACCACCCTGGACTCATGGGCTCCATAGGCTTGGAGCTCTACTTCAACACAGGAAGGCGTCAGTCCAACTCAAGAGTCCCCATAAACTACCACTGTCTCCACACAGCTTAGAAATCCAAAGCCTTCCTTGGAAATCCTGCTCTGTCAGTGGGCGTGGTCAAAGTGCCTGGGGAAACTTATCAGCCAACAGTGTTATGACCTGAGACAGACATATACACACACTCATACAAACACACACACACACAACAAAAACTTATACACACAAACACACACACAAACAGAGTAAGAGGACAAAGAGAGAAAGGAAAAAGGCACAAGAGAGGGGAAGAAACAGTTTCACTGGCACAAAACTAGCCCTCCATCATGTTAAAAAAAAAAACAGGCAAACAAACAAACAAACAAACCATTGTGGGTTTTGTGTATTGTTTTTTCCATACGCAGAAGAGAATCAATTTAAATGTGGTCTTCAACTTTTTTTTTCCTTTTTCCTTTTTTTTCCTTTTTGTATAGAGACAGGTTTTTTTGCCTGCCTGTGCTGTTGTGCTCTTGCTTTAGAGACCAGATTGGCATTGAACCCACAGAGATTCACCTGGCTGCCTCTTCCTTCCAAGGTCTGGGATTACAGACCAGGCCACCATGTCAGGAGGTCCTCAACTTTGAACCCTCCCAATTTAGTAGAGAAAGAGTGATCAGCATCAAGAAGGAGAAACACCCAGAAATAAACACACATACCTATGGACACTTGCTTTTTGACAAAGAAGCCAAATCCATACAATCTTGAACAAATGGCTTGGGGTTTTGAAACCATAAAATGCACCAACTCCCTTCCCTCACCATTCTTCCTCTAACATGGGCAGATCTATTCTAAGACCCAACGTCCTCTTGGTCCCTGTTCCTGTAGACTGGGCCTTGGTTACTCCTTCAGGCTAGAAGGGCCTTTGTCACTCAAGACACCACACCGGACTCATGGGCCCCATAGGCTTGGAGCCTTTAGTGCAGAAAGGCATTCAGTCTTTGGTTTCTGACTCAAGAGTCCCCATACTCTATCATAACCTCCACAAGAGTTGGAAATACAAATCCTAGCACAAGTAATTAAAGGGGTGGTGGCTCATGTCTTTAATCCCAGCACTTGGGAGGCAGAGGTAGGCAGATCACTGTGAATTTCAGGCCAGCCTGCTCCACAAAGTTAGTCCAGGATGGCCCAGGCTACAACCACAACTACTACTATAACAACAACAAAATCCACACTGGAAAAAAAAAGAACAAGAAAAGAAAAATAAATACAAATCTTTTGTAGGAAAAACCTGCTCTGGTAGTGGGCATGGTCAAACTCTCTGGCGAAACTTAGCAGGAGAAGAAGTTATGGCCTGAGATATAGACATATATACACACACTCATGCACACACACACACACACACACACACACACACACACACACACACACACACACACCAACACATGCACACGCACGCACACACACACACACCTGCCAACACATTCACACACACCAAACAGATAAAAAATGGCAGCCAACAAGACAGACACAAAGAGACAGGAGAGAGGGATAAATAGTTTCACATCCAAAAAACAAGCCCTCAATTATGTGAGTAAACAAACATACTAGTCAGGTGGTTGTGGCACCTGCCTTTAATCCCAGCACTGGGCAGGCAGAGTCACTTAGATCCTTGTGAATTTAAGGCCAACCTGGTCTACAAAGCAAGTCCAACACAGCTAAGGATACACTGAGAAACCCTGTCTTGGAGAACCAACCAACCAACCAACAAACAAACACATAAACTATGGCATTTTCTGTGGAATGTTTATGACACACACAGAAGAGAACAAATTTCCATGCCGCCTTAAATGTTTATTTTATGTTTTTCTTTTTCTTTTTCTGAAACAAGTTTTCATTTTATCAGCCTTGGCTGTCTTCTACTTGCTTTGTACAACAAATAGGCCTTGACCTCAAGCATCTGCCTACATCTGCCTGCTTACAGTTGGGTTTATAGGCCTGTCCAATACACCCAGATAGCCTAGATTCTCAGCATACAGAGAGAGTCCCCAGGCTCCCTCTGCCTCCTGAAAGCTGGGATTCCATGCCTGAGCCAGTAGGCCACACAGTCCTCAACTTCTCACCCTCTCAATGTAGTAGAGAAAGAGCTGTCACCTTAAGGGATGAGAGAAATAGGATAATCTCCATAGTCTCCATACTAGTCCCCTGGTATGTGGGCGTGGCCTGAAGAGGGCGTGGCCAACCTTCCTTCTTAAGACCTGAACCTTCAAGCCAGTGGTCTCTGCTATCAGGTCATTTCCCAGAGAGCTCCAACAGAAGAAGGAGGCAGAGGCCATTGTCTGGGAGCCAGGATGGCTGAGAGCCAGGTCAGGAAGTCTGACACTGTGGATTTAGAGATGCTTGAGCTGTCCCCTGGCCAGAGAAAGCAGCCCTGGTGGTGAAGGGCACCCACCTTTAATCCCAGCACTCAGGAGGCAGAGTCATGGAGATCGTTGTGAATTGGAGGCCAACCTGGCCTACAAAGCAAGTCCAACACAGCTAAGGATACACAGAGAAACCCTGTCTTGAAGAACTAACCAACCAACCAACAAACAACAAACTATGGTGTTTTCTGTGGAATGTTTATGACACACATGCGGTGTGTCCTTGCAGTCTTAAATGTTTATTTTACATTTTTATTTTTATTTTTTTGAAACGAGTTTTCATTTTATCAGCCTTGGCTGTCTTCTACTTGCTTTGTACAACAATTTAGCCTTGCCCTCAAGCATCTGCCTGCCTCTGCCTGCTTACAGCTTGGATTATAGGCCTGTCCAACACACCCAGATAGCCTAGATTCTCAGCGTACACAGAGAGTCACTGGGCTCCCTATGTCTCCTGAAAGCTGGGATTCCATGCCTGAGTCAGTAGGCCACACAGTCCTCAACTTCTCACCCTCCCAATGTAGTAGAGAAAGAGCTGTCAGCCCAAGGAATGACAGAAATTAGATAATCTCCATATTACAGTTGGACTGACTACTCCCCTGGTATGTGGGTGTGGCCGGATGAGGGCGTGGCCAACCTTCCTTCTTAAGACCTCCACCTTCAAGCCAGTGGTCTCTGCTTGGTCATTTCCCAGAGAGCTCCAGCAGAAGAAGGAGGCAGAGGCCATTGTCTGGGAGCCAGGATGGCTGAGAGCCAGGTCGGGAAGTCCGGCACTGTGGATTTAGAGATGCTTGAGCTGTCCCCTGGCCAGAGAAAGCAGCCCCTGGTGGAGAAGGGAAAAGAGCAAGAGCCTCCTCACAGTAGGGAGAACACTAGCAGGAGCTCCAAGGCCTCTCCTGGGAGAGAAGGTAAGGTTTGAGCCTGGGTGGGACACCAGGATGGGCTTGGGAAACAGAGGGGACAGGGGGAAGCTCAGGAGAGGACAGGCTGAACTGCAAGTGCCCTCGCTCCACAGTGCTGGAGAACAGGAGTGCTGTGGGGTGCTAGGGGTGAAGGTCTGGGGGACGGAGGGCAGGCAGCAAGGCTACCTGTCCTTGCCAATCCAGGGATGTGGCAGCTGAGAGGTCCATTGGGGCTGAATTTTGGGGAGTGTTTGCTGAGCCCAAATGTGAATGTGGCACACCTAGTTACAAGCCTGGGGAACTCTTGGCACAAGAGGGAATTGGACCTTTGGGGGACTCCACGGGATGTCAAGGCGCTCTTGGAGCCTGGCCTTTAGGCGTGTGGTCTCAGGGTTCCTGAGAAGGGTTAGGGACCATTTGCTAACTGCCTCTCTCCCCTCTCTCAATCCCCCCTCACTCCTACAGAGAAGCCAGGGCAGAGTCAGGAGGCCACCCACTGGAGGCCCAAGCAACCTGGGCAAAGCAGGAGTGGCTCCTCCTCCAGAAGCCACAAGGCAAATGGCCACCTTGAAGAGAAGAGGCAGGCTGGAGCACCTCCCAGCAGAGAGAGAGGAAGGGACAAGCCTGAGTCCAGCAGAGAAAAGCAGCCCTGCACAAGAGGTAGGTCTGGCCCTTGGAAGAAGCAGGTGTGAGGGCCCCAGAGCCCTAGGAGCTAAGCAAAGCCTGGAGAGGACACAGCTGCTCCTGACTGGCTGCATGGGCTTTCCAGTCCTAGAGGCTGAGGGGTTTGTGTCTGTCCTGGATGGGACCTGCCTTTAGGGTTCTGAAAAAGAACACTGGGGTGTGAGGGTGTGTTTGGGTGGGGTGGGGGCTGAGTGAAATCAGTCTGCCTACTGAGTCTTGCCCATTGTCTCTCCCTCAGATTCCAGGCCCACCAAAGCGCATGTCAGGGACAGAAAGCCACAGGCAAGTTCTCCAGTTCGGGATCGTAAGCGCAGAGGCTCTGGAGACACGCCCGGAGCTCCATCCCACTTACCCAAGAGGCACAGACAGCATTCTCCAGAAGCCAGCTCCTCCTGGAGGCACTCAGCCCTGTCCAGAGTCACCACTCACATGGGTGCTTTGGAGGTGGTTCTGGGCTACCTGCAGGCCCCTGGAGGTGCCTTCCTGCCTGTGCCCTCCAGCAGCAAGGAGCCCAGTGTCTCACAGCGGGCCTGGCTCACCTGGCAGCTGTCCCACGCAGGGGCCGCGCTGCACTGGGCGCTTCACACAGTCGATTCCATCTTGGCTCACAGGCCTGCCTGGCCAGACAATCCGAGCCACTGGCCCCTTCCTCCAAAGCCCTAGAACAGCACCCACCTCAGAGCTTGGGTCTGTGTCAAGGACAGGTGACCGGACTGTGCAGGAAATCCAGGAAGACTCCCTGAGACTGGGAGCCTGCCAAGCCTGGCCTGGGGTCGACTTTTCTGCCTGCACATGCTCTTGGAAGCCCTCTTGGAAATCCCATGGACACAGAGGATGAAGTCAGCCAAGGGAGCCTGAGCAGTGAGTGTACAGACACCTCCTCCCATTTTGGACACGGCCCATTATCCAGTGGGGGTGTCGAAACGCCCTGTTGGGGGCACAGGACCACACACCAGACTGACTTGACATGACCTGGCTGGGGACAAGCTGCGTTCTGGGGCATGCTAGTGGCCCCCTGTCTACCCATGCACTCCAAAGGCTGGGCTCCTTCCCTTGAGGATTCCCTGCCTGGCTCTCTCTCTGCTCTGCACTTAGACTCCTGACATCCCCACTTGTCCTCAGGTTAGCGCACTAGATTGCGCACTCCTCTGCCTTGGCTTCTTCATGAAGAACACCAGGGTTCACTCCATTTTCTCTGCCAGAGTCAATCCTTTAGCCTTGCAAAGCTGCGATGTCTTAACTTCATCAATTGGTTGTTTTATTTTGATTTTGTTTTCTGTCTAGGTTCCAGCCTATATTTCAATGCTTTATCATTTCTTTTCACCGTTTTTTATTGAGATTCAATTTGTCTGCCTATAAACCATGTGGTGTAAAATTCCCTCTCAATAAAGTATTTATGATTATACACTATTTGCCTGTGTGGGTTAATTAATTACACATACATACTAGGATAATTACTCTCCCTCATGATTTCTGTGTGTGTATTTGTGTGTTTGTGTGTGTGTGTTGTCCTAATGTGTGTATCTGTGTGTGTTTCTGTAGTACTACTGTGTATCTCTCCACTCTCTGTCTCTGTTTCTGTCCCTCTGTCTTGCCCTGTCTCTCTGTCTCTCTCCCTCTCTTTGTGTGTGTGTGTGTGTGTGTGTTGTGTGTGCGTGTGCCCTGCCTAGAAGATGGAGATCACTGTACAACTTCTGAGAGTCAGTCCCTTCCTTCCTCCAAGCCTGTTCTGCAGATTGAACTCAGGTGTTGATGCTGTGTGCAGAGTCTGCTTAGTCTGTCTGAGGCTGGGTCTCAGTAGGGAGCTCTGGTGGCCTTGAAGCTGCTCTGTAGACCAGGCTGGCTTCTGACTCACAGAGATCTGCCTGCCCCTGACTCTCTTGAGTTCCTTAGCCAAGAAACCTGCTCTCCTGGGCCCACCTTCCTGTGTTTGTTAGATTGTCCCTTCCTTTCTTTCCTCAGACAGGGCGTCAGTGAATGTTCTATGGCTGTGGAGAGGAGCACAGCACTGCAATGCTTTTCAAGAGAGCATGGAATCAGGCTGGCTTCCATCTTCAGAAGTTTACTGCACTCTCATCATGGAGGGCAGCATGGTGGACACACACTGACGTGGGGCTGGAGGAGGAGCTGGGCATCCACATCTGGATCCCCAGGCTGCAGCAAGACACAGGCACTGGGTCTGGCTTGGGGTTTGGACACCATAAAGTGCACCAACTCCCTTCCCTCACCACCCTTCCTCTAACATGGGCAGATCTACTCTAAGACCCAACTTCCTCCTGGTCCCTGTTCCTCTAGACTGGGCCTTGTTTACCCCTTCAGCCTAGAAGGACCCTTCTCACTCAAGACACCACCCTGGACTCATGGGCCCCATGGGCTTGGACCTCTACTTCAACACAGAAAGGCATTCAGTCCAACTCAAGAGTCCCCATACACTAGCACTGTCTCCACACAGCTTAGAAATCCAAAACCTTCCTTGGAATTCCTGCTGTCAGTGGGCGTGGTCAAAGTGCCTGGGGAAACTTATCAGCCAACAGTGTTATGACCTGAGACAGACATATACACACACTCATACAAACACACACACACACACACACACACACACACAAACTTATACACACAAACAAACACACAAACACAGGAAGAGGACACAGAGAGAAATGAAAAAGGCACAGAGAGGGGAAGAAACAGTTTCACAGACACAAAACTAGCCCTCCATCATGTTAAAAAGAAAACAGGCAAACAAACAAACAAACAAACAAACCATTGTAGGTTTTGTGTATTGTTTTTTCCATACTCAGAAGAGAATGAATTTAAATGTGGTCCTCACCTTTTTTTTTCCTTTTTCTTTTCTTTACTTTTTTGTATTGAGACAGGTTTTCTTTGCCTGCCTTTGCTGTCCTGCTCTTGCTTTAGAGACCAGATTGGCATTGAACCCACAGAGATTCACCTGGCTGCCTCTTCCTTGCAAGGTCTGGGATTACAGATCAGGCCACCATGTCAGGAGGTCCTCAACTTTGAACCCTCCCAATTTAGTAGAGAAAGAGTGATCAGCATCAAGAAGGAGAAACACCCAGAAATAAACACACATACCTATGGACACTTGCTATTTGACAAAGAAGCCAAATCCAAACTATCTTGAACAAATGGCTTGGGGTTTTGAAACCATAAAATGCACCAACTCCTTTCCCTCACCATTCTTCCTCTAACATGGGCAGATCTATTCTAAGACCCAATGTCCTTCTGGTCCCTGTTCCTGTAGACTTGGCCTTGTTTACTCCTTCAGGCTAGCAGGGCCTTTGTCACTCAAGACACCACACCGGACTCATGGGCCCCATAGGCTTGGAGCTCTCCTTTAGTGCAGAAAGGCATTCAGTCTTTGGCTTCTGACTCAAGAGTCCCCATAGTCTATCACAGTCTCCCCATGAGTTGGAAATACAAATCCTAGCACAAGTGATTAAAGGTGTGGTGGCACATGTCTTTAATTCTCGAATTTGGGAGGAAGAGGTAGGCAGATCACTGTGAGCTTGAGGCCAGCCTGCTCTACAGAGTTAGTCCAGGATGGCCAAGGCTACAAGAACAACAACAACAACTAATAATAATAATACAACAACAAAATCCACACATAGGTGGGGGAGAAGAAGAACAAAAGAAAAACAAATATAAATCTTTTCTAGGAAATGCCTGCTTTGTCAGTGGGCATGGTCAAACTACCCTGGGAAACTTAGCAGGAGGAGAAGTTATGGCCAGAGATATAGACGTACATACACACACTCATACACACACGCACACACATACACACACACCCAGCAACACATGCACACACACAAACACATAAAAATGGCAGCCAAAAAGACAAACACAAAGGGTAAGGAGAGAAGGACAAACAGTTTCACACACAGAAAACGAGCCCTCAATCATGTGATTAAACAAACATACTAGCCAGGTGGGTGTGGCACCTGCCTTTAATCCCAGCACTCAGAAGGCAGAGTCATGAAGATCGTTGTGAATTGGAGGCCAACCTGGTCTACAAAGCAAGTCCAACACAGCTAAGGATACACAGAGAAACCCTGTCTTCAAGAACTAACCAACAAACAAACACACAAACTACGATGCTTTCTGTGGAATGTTTATGACACACAGAGAGGAGAAAAAATTTCCATGAGGTCTTAAATGTTTATTTTATGTTTTTATTTTTTTTTATTTGAAACCAGTTTTCATTTTATCAGCCTTGGCTGTCTTCTACTTGCTTTGTACAACAATTTGGCCTTGACCTCAAGCATCTGCCTGCCTCTGTCTTCTTACAGTTGGGATTATAGGCCTGTCCAACACATCCAGATAGCCTAGATTCTGAGCGTACACAGAGAGTCCCCAGGCTCCCTCTACCTCCTGAAAGCTGGGATTCATGCCTGAGCCAGTAGGCCACACAGTCCTCAACTTCTCACCCTCCCAATGTAGTAGAGAAAGAGCTGTCAGCCCAAGGAATGAGGGAAATTAGATAACCTCCATATTACAGTTGGACTGACTAATCCCCTGGTATGTGGGTGTGGCCTGACGAGGGCGTGGCCAACCTTCCTTCTTAAGACCTCCACCTTCAAGCCAGTGGTCTCTGCTGTCAGGTCATTTCCCAGAGAGCTCAAGCAGAAGAAGGAGGCAGAGGCCATTGTCTGGGAGCCAGGATGGCTGAGAGCAAGGTCGGGAAGTCTGGCACTGTGGATTTAGAGATGCTTGAGGTGTCCCCTGGCCAGGGAAAGCAGCCCCTGGTGGAGAAGGGAGAAGAGCAAGAGCCTCCTCACAGTGGGGAGAACACTAGCAGGAGCTCCAAGGCCTCTCCTGGGAGAGAAGGTAAGGTTTGAGCCTGGGTGGGACACCAGGATGGGCTTGGGAAACAGAGGGGACAACGGGAAATCACTGTGATTTCCAAGCCTGCCTAGTCTACAAAGTTAATCGAGGAGAGCCAGTGCTACACCAAAAAAACAAAAGAAACAATCCACCAAAGCAAAAAAAAAAAAAAAAGGAAAAAGATAATAGAAAAAGAAAACCAAATACAAATCTTTTCTACAAAATGCTTGCTCTGTGATGCCTAAACCACACAGAGACCCAATAAAAAAAAGAGAATTTCAGACCAATTCCTCTTATGAATCTTTACCCAAAAATACTCAATAAAATACTGGCCAAAAAAATACAAGAACATATCAGAGATATCATTCACCCTGACCAGGTAGGCTCCATTCCAGGCATGCAGGGCTGGTTTAATATACAGAAATCCAACAATGTAATCCACCATAGAAACAAACTGAAAGACAAAAACCACATGATCATCTCCTTAGATGCAGAAAAAGCATTTGACCAAATCCAACACACATTCATGTGTAAAGCTTTGGAGAGATCAGGAATACAAGACACATACCTAAACATAATAAAGGCTACACACAGCAAGCCAATAGCCAACATCAAATCCACTGGAGAGATACTCAAGGAAATTCCTCTAAAATCAGGGATCAGACAAGGCTGCCCACTTTCTCCATATCCCTTCAATATACTTCTGGATGTTCTAGCCAGAGCACTAAGATATCAAAAGGAGATCAGGGGAATCCCAATGGGAAAGGAGGAAGTCAAATTATCCCTATTTGCAGATGATATGATAGTGTACATAAGTGACCCCCAAAATTCTACCAGAGAACTCCTACAGCTGATAAACACCTTCAGCAAATTGGCTGGATACAAAATGAACTCTAAAATGTCAGTAGCTGTCCTATGTGCTGGCCTGGAACTCACAGAGATTCACCTGCCTCCCTCTGCCTCCTGAGTGCTGGAATTACATGCATGACTCAGCATGTCAGACAGTCCTCAATTTAGTGGAGAAAGAGTTGTCAGTTTAAGGAATGAGGGAAACTGCATAATCTCCATATTATAGTGGGACTGACTAATCCCCTCCTGTGAGGGCGTGGCCGGAGAGGGGCCTGGCCAACCTTCCCTCTTAACACCTCCATCTTCAAGCCAGTGCTCTCTGCTGTCAGGTGAACTAATGACAAACACATGATGAGATAATTATTTTCCCTCATTATTTCTGTGTTGTGTTTGTGTGTATATTGTACTAATGTGTGTGTCTGTGTGTGTGTGTCTCTGGGGTACTACTGTGTGTCCTCTTTCTCTATCTGTTTCTGTCTCTCTGTCTCTCTGTGTTTATATCTGTCACTCTCTCTGTCTTTGTTTTTGTCTGTGTGTGTCTGTGTCTGTGTTTGTGTGTGTGTGTTTGTGTGTGTGTGTGTGTGTGTATGTGTGTGTGTGTGTGTGCCCTGCCTAGAAGATGGAGATCACTGTACAACTTCTGAGAGTCAGTCTCTTCCTTCCTCCAAGCTTGTTCTGCAGATTGAACTCAGGTGTTGATGCTGTGTGGAGAGTCTGCTTAGTCTGTCTGAGACTGGGTCTCAGTAGGGAGCTCTGGTGGCCTTGAAGCTGCTCTGTAGACCAGGCTGGCTTCTGACTCATAGAGATCTGCCTGCCCCTGACTCTCTTGAGTTCCTTAGCCAAGAAACCTGCTCTCCTGGACCCACCTTCCTGTGTTTGTTAGATTGTCCCTTCCTTCCTTCCCTCTGACAGGGGGTCAGTGAACCTTCTATGGCTGTGAAGAGGACCACAACACGGAAACGCTTTTCAAGAGAGCAATGGATTAGAGCTGGCTTCCATCTTCAGAAGTTTACTGCACTCTCATCATGGAGGGCAGCATGGTGGACACACACTGACATGGGGCTGGAGGAGGAGCTGGGCATCCACATCTGGGTCCCTAGGCTGCAGCAAGAGACAGGCACTGGGTCTGGCTTGGGTTTTTGAAACCATAAAATGCACCAAGTCTCTTCCCTCATCACCCTTCCTCTAACATGGGCAGATCTACTCTAAGACCCAACTTCCTCCTGGTCCCTGTTCCTCTAGACTGGGCCTTGTTTACCCCTTTAACTTAGAAGGACCCTTGTCACTCAACACCACCCTGGACTCATGGGCCCCATGCGCTTGGACCTCTACTTCAACACAGGAAGGCATTCAGTCCTACTCAAGAGTCCCCATGGTCTAGCACTGTCTCCACACAGGTTAGAAATCCAAAACCTTCCTTGGAAATCCTGCTCTGTCAGTGGGCGTGGTCAAAGGGCCTGGGAAAACTTATCAGCCAACAGTGTTATGACCTAAGACAGACATATACACACACTCATACACACACACACAGGCAACACACAAATTTATATACCCACACACAGATATAGAGGAAGAGGACACAGAGAGACAGGAAAAAGGACAAGAGAGGGGAAGAAACAGTTTCACAGACACAAAGCTAGCCCTCCATCATGTTAAAAAAAAACAGGCAAACAAACAAACAAACAAACAAACCATTGTGGGTTTTGTGTATTGTTTTTTCCTTAACCAGAAGAGAAAGAATTTAAATGTGGTCCTCAACTTTTTTTTCCTTTTTCTTTTACTTTTCTTTTTTGTATTGAGAGAGGTTTTCTTTGCTTGCCTTTGCTGTCCTGCCCTTGCTTTAGAGACCAGATTGGCATTGAACCCACAGAGATTCACCTGGCTCCCTCTTCCTTTCAAGTTCTGGAATTGCAGCCCTGGCCTCGATGTCAGGAGGTCCTCAACTTTGAACCCTCCCAATATAGTAGAGAAAGAGTGATCAGCATCAAGAAGGAGAAACACCCAGAAATAAACACACATACCTATGGACACTTGCTTTTTGACAAAGAATAAAAATCCATACAATCTTGAACATATGGCTCGGGGTTTTGAAACCACAAAATGCACCAACTCCCTTCCCTCACCATTCTTCCTCTAACATGGGCAGATCTATTCTAAGACCCAATGTCCTTCTGGTCCCTGTTCCTGTAGACTGGGCCTTGTTTACTCCTTCAGGCTAGAAGGGCCCTTGTCACTCAAAACACCACACTGGACTCATGGGCCCCATAGGCTTGGAGCTCTCCTTTAGTGCAGAAAGGCATTCAGTCTTTGCCTTCTGACTCAAGAGTCCCCATAGTCTATCACAGTCTCCACATGAATTGGAAATACAAATCCTAGCACAGGTGATTAAAGGTGTGGTGGCTCAAGTCTTTCACCCAGGCACTTGGGAGGCAGAGGTAGGCAGATCACTGTGAGTTCCAGGCCATCCTGCTCTACAGAGTTAATCCAGGATGACCAAGTCGACAACAACAACAACAACAAGAGCTACTAATACAACAACAAAATGCACATCGAAAAGAAAAAAAGAAGAAAAATAGAAAAACAAATACAAATGTTTTCTAGGAAGTGCCTGCTCTGTCAGTGGGCATGTTGAAACTCCCTTGGCAATTTAGCAGGAGGAGAGATTATAGCCTGAGACATAGACCTACATACACACACTCATACACACACACACACACACACACACACACACACACACACACACTGGCCAACACATCCACACACACACACACACACCAAACAGATAAAAATGGCAACCAACAAGACAGACACAAAGGGACAGGAGAGAGAGAGAAACAGTTTCACACACACAACACAAGCCCTCAATCATGTGATTAAAGAAACATACTAGCCAGGTGGGTGTGGCACCAGCCTATAATCCCAGCACTCAGGAGGTACACTCATGTAGATAGTTGTGAATTGGAGGCCAACCTGGTCTACACAGCAAGACCAACACAGCTAAGGATACACTGAGAAACCTTGTCTTGAGGAACTAACCAACCAACAAACAAACACACAAACTATGGTGTTTTCTGTGGAATGTTTATGACACACACAGAAGAGAACAAATTTCCATGCAGTCTTAAGTGTTTATTTTATGTTTTTATCTTTCTTTTTTGGTAACAAGTTTTCCTTTTATCAGCCTTGGCTGTCTTCTACTTGCTTTGTACAACAATTTGGCCTCCACCTCAAGCATCTGCCTACCTCTGCCTGCTTACAGTTGGGATTATAGGCCTGTTCAACACACCCAGATAGCCTAGATTCTCAGCGTACACAGAGTCACCAGGCTCCCTCTGCCTCCTGAATGCTGGGATTCCATGCCTGAGCCAGTAGGCCACACAATCCTCAACTTCTCACCCTCCCAATGTGGTAGAGAAAGAGCTGTCAGACCAAGGAATGAGGGAAATTAGATAATCTCCATATTATAGTTGGACTGACGAATCCCCTGGTATGTGGGTGTGGCCTGACGAGGGCGTGGCCAACCTTCCTTCTTAAGACCTCCACCTTCAAGCCAGTGGTCTCTGCTATCAGGTCATTTCCCAGAGAGCTCCAGCAGAATAAGGAGGCAGAGGCCATTGTCTGGGGAGCCAGGATGCCTGAGATCGAGGTCAGGAAGTCTGGCTGTGTGGATTTAGAGATGCTTCAGCTGTCCCCTGGCCAGAGAAAGAAGCCCCAGGTGGTGAAGGGCCCCCGCCTTTTATCCCAGCACTCAGGAGGCAGAGTCACTTAGATCATTGTGAATTGGAGGCCAACCTGGTCTACAAAGCAAGTCCAACACAGCTAAGGATACACAGGGAAACCCTGTCTTGAAGAACTAACCAACCAACAAACAAACACACAAACTATGGTGTTTTCTGTGGAATGTTTATGACACACATATGGAGTGTCCATGCCGTCTTAAATGTTTGTTTTACATTTTTATTTTTATTTTTTTGAAAATAGTTTTCATTTTATCAGCCTTGGCTGTCTTCTACTTGCTTTGTACAACAAATAGGCCTTGACCTCAAGAATCTGCCTGCCTCTGCCTGCTTACAGCTTGGATTATAGGCCTGTCCAACTCATCCAGATAGCCTAGATTCTCAGCGTACACAGAGAGTCCCCAGGCTCCCTCTGCCTCCTGAATGCTGGGATTCCATGCCTGAGCCAGTAGGCCACACAGTCCTCAACTTCTCACCCTGCCAATGTATTAGAGAAAGAGCTGTCAGCCCAAGGAATGAGGGAAATTAGATAACCTCCATATTACAGTTGGACTGACTAATCCCCTGGTATGTGGGTGTGGCCGGATGAGGGCGTGGCCAACCTTCCTTCTTAAGACCTCCACCTTCAAGCCAGTGGTCTCTGCTGTAAGGTCATTTCCCAGAGAGCTCCAGCAGGAGAAGGAGGCAGAGGCCATTGTCTGGGAGCCAGGATGGCTGAGAGCAAGGTCGGGAAGTCTGGCACTGTGGATTTAGAGATGCTTGAGGTGTCCCCTGGCCAGAGAAAGCAGCCCCTGCTGGAGAAGGGAGAAGAGCAAGAGCCTCCTCACAGTGGGGAGAACACTAGCAGGAGCTCCAAGGCCTCTCCTGGGAGAGAAGGTAAGGTTTGAGCCTGGGTGGGACACCAGGATGGGCTTGGGAAACAGAGGGGACAGGGGGAAGCTCAGGAAGAGGACAGGCTGAACTGCAAGTGCCCTCCCTCCACAGTGCTGGAGAACAGGAGTGCTGTGGGGTGCTAGGGGTGAAGGTGTGGGGGAGGGGAGGCAGGCAGCAAGGCTACCTGTCCTTGCCAATCCAGGGCTGTGGCAGATGAGAGGTCCATTGGGATTGAATTTTGGGGAGTGTTTGCTGAGCCAAACTGTGATTATGGCACACCTAGTTACAAGCCTGGGGAACTCTTGGCACAAGAGGGAATTTGACCTTTGGGGGACTCCTCGGGATGTCAAGGCGCTCTTGGAGCCTGGCCTTTAGGCGTGTGGTCTCAGGGTTCCTGAGAAGGGTTAGGGACCATTTGCTAACTGCCTCTCTCCCCTCTCTCAATCCCCCCTAACTCCTACAGAGAAGCCAGGGCAGAGTCAGGAGGCCACCCACTGGAGGCCCAAGCAACCTGGGCAAAGCAGGAGTGGCTCCTCCTCCAGAAGCCACAAGGCAAATGGCCACCTTGAAGAGAAGAGGCAGGCTGGAGCACCTCCCAGCAGAGAGAGAGGAAGGGACAAGCCTGAGTCCAGCAGAGAAAAGCAGCCCTGCACAAGAGGTAGGTCTGGCCCTTGGAAGAAGCAGGTGTGAGGGCCCCAGAGCCCTAGGAGCTAAGCAAAGCCTGGAGAGGACACAGCTGCTCCTGACTGGCTGCATGGGCTTTCCAGTCCTAGAAGGCTGAGGGGGTTGTGTCTGTCCTGGATGGGACCTGCCTTTAGGGTTCTGAAAAAGAACACTGGGGTGTGAGGGTGTGTTTGGGTGGGGTGGGGGCTGAGTGAAATCAGTCTGCCTACTGAGTCTTGCCCATTGTCTCTCCCTCAGATTCCAGGCCCACCAAAGCGCGGGTCAGGGACAGAAAGCCACAGGCAAGTTCTCCAGTTCGGGATCGTAAGCGCAGAGGCTCTGGAGACACGCCCGGAGCTCCATCCCACTTACCCAAGAGGCACAGACAGCATTCTCCAGAAGCCAGCTCCTCCTGGAGGCACTCAGCCCTGTCCAGAGTCACCACTCACATGGGTGCTTTGGAGGTGGTTCTGGGCTACCTGCAGGCCCCTGGAGGTGCCTTCCTGCCTGTGCCCTCCAGCAGCAAGGAGCCCAGTGTCTCACAGCGGGCCTGGCTCACCTGGCAGCTGTCCCACGCAGGGGCCGCGCTGCACTGGGCGCTTCACACAGTCGATTCCATTTTGGCTCACAGGCCTGCCTGGCCAGACAATCCGAGCCACTGGCCCCTTCCTCCAAAGCCCTAGAACAGCACCCACCTCAGAGCCTTGGGTCTGTGTCAAGGACAGGTGACCGGACTGTGCAGGAAATCCAGGAAGACTCCCTGAGACTGGGAGCCTGCCAAGCCTGGCCTGGGGTCGACTTTTCTGCCTGCACATGCTCTTGGAAGTCCTCTTGGAAATCCCATGGACACAGAGGATGAAGTCAGCCAAGGGAGCCTGAGCAGTGAGTGTACAGACACCTCCTCCCATTTTGGACAGGGTCCATTATCCAATGCGGGTGTTGAAACGCCCTGTTGGGGGCACAGGACCACACACCAGACTGACTTGACATGGCCTGGCTGGGGACAAGCTGCGTTCTGGGGCATGCTAGTGGCCCCCTGTCCCAGCCTCAGGCCCTGTCAACCCATGCACTCAAAAGGCTGGGCTCCTTCCCTTGAGGGTTCCCTGCCTGGTTCTCTCTCTGCTCTGCACTTAGACTCCTGACATCCCCACTTGTCCTCAGGTTAGCGCACTAGATTGCGCACTCCTCTGCCTTGGCTTCTTCATGAAGAACTCCAGGGTTCACTCCATTTTCTCTGCCAGAGTCAATCCTTTAGCCTTGGAAAGCTGCGATGTCTTAACTTCATCCATTGGTTGTTTTATTTTGATTTTGTTTTCTGTCTAGGTTCCAGCCTATATTTCAATGCTTTATCATTTCTTTTCACCGTTTTTATTGAGATTCAATTTGTCTGCCTATAAACCATGTGGTGTAAAATTCCCTCTCAATAAAGTATTTATGATTATACACTATTTGCCTGTGTGGGTTAATTAATTACACATACATACTAGGATAATTACTCTCCCTCATGACTTCTGTGTGTGTGTTTGTGTGTTTGTGTGTGTGTGTTGTCCTAATGTGTGTATCTGTGTGTGTTTCTGTAGTACTACTGTGTATCTCTCCACTCTCTGTCTCTGTTTCTGTCCCTCTGTCTCGCCCTGTCTCTCTGTCTCTCTCCCTCTCTTTGTGTGTGTGTGTGTGTGTGTGTGTGTCTCTGTGTGTGTGTGTGTGTGTGTCTCTGTGTGTGTGTGTTGTGTGTGTGTATGTGTGCATGTGTGTGTGTGTGTGTTGTGTGTGTGAGTGTGTGTGTGCGCGCGCGCACGGGTGTGTGTGTGTGTGTGTGTGTGTGTTGTGTGTGTGTGTGTGTCTGTGTGTGTGTGTGTGTGCCCTGCCTAGAAGATGGAGATCACTGTACAACTTCTGAGAGTCAGTCCCTTCTTTCCTCCAAGCTTGTTCTGCAGATTGAACTCAGGTGTTGATGCTGTGTGCAGAGTCTGCTTAGTCTGTCTGAGGCTGGGTCTCAGTAGGGAGCTCTGGTGGCCTTGAAGCTGCTCTGTAGACCAGGCTGGCTTCTGACTCACAGAGATCTGCCTGCCCCTGACTCCCTTGAGTTCCTTAGCCAAGAAACCTGCTCTCCTGGGCCCACCTTCCTGTCTTTGTTAGATTGTCCTTTCCTTTCTTTCCTCAGACAGGGCGTCAGTGAATGTTCTATGGCTTGAAGAGGAGCACAGCACTGCAATGCTTTTCAAGAGAGCATGTAATCAGGCTGGCTTCCATCTTCAGAAGTTTACTGCACTCTCATCATGGAGGGCAGCATGGTGGACACACACTGACATGGGGCTGGAGGAGGAGCCTGGCATCCAGATCTGGATGCCCAGGCTGCAGCAAGACACAGTCACTGGGTCTGGCTTGGGGTTTGGACACCATAAAATGCACCAACTCCCTTCCCTCATCACCCTTCCTCTAACATTGGCAGATCTACTCTAAGACCCAACTTCCTCCTGGTCCCTGATCCTGTAGACTGGGCCTTGTTTACCCCTTCAGCCTAGAAGGACCCTTCTCACTCAAGACACCACCCTGGACTCATGGACACCATAGGCTTGGAGCTCTACTTCAACACAGAAAGGCATTCAGTCCAACTCAAGAGTCCCCATACACTAGCACTGTCTCCACACAGCTTAGAAATCCAAAACCTTCCTTGGAAATCCTGCTGTCAGTGGGCATGGTCAAAGTGCCTGGGGAAACTTATCAGCCAACAGTGTTATGACCTGAGACAGACATATACACACACTCATACACACACACACACACACACACACACACACACACACACACACACACACCAAACTTATACACACAAACACACACACAAACACAGGAAGAGGACACAGAGAGAAAGAAAAAAGGCACAGAGAGGGCAAGAAACAGTTTCACAGACACAAAACTAGCCCTCTATCATGTTAAAAAGAAAACAGGCAAACAAACAAACAAACAAACCATTGTGGGTTTTGTGTATTGTTTTTTCCTTAACCAGAAGAGAATGAATTTAAATGTGGTCCTCAACTTTTTTTTCCTTTTTCTTTTACTTTTCTTTTTTGTATTGAGAGAGGTTTTCTTTGCTTGCCTTTGCTGTCCTGCCCTTGCTTTAGAGACCAGATTGGCATTGAACCCACAGAGATTCACCTGGCTGCCTCTTCCTTCCAAGGTCTGGGATTACAGGCCTGGCCTCCATGTCAGGAGGTCCTCAACTTTGAACCCTGCCAATTTAGTAGAGAAAGAGTGATCAGCATCAAGAAGGAGAAACACCCAGAAATAAACACACATACCTATGGACACTTGCTTTTTGACAAAGAAGCCAAATCCATACAATCTTGAACAAATGGCTTGGGATTTTGAAACCATAAAATGCACCAACTCCCTTCCCTCACCATTCTTCCTCTAACATGGGCAGATCTATTCTAAGACCCAATGTCCTTCTGGTCCCTGTTCCTGTAGACTGGGCCTTGTTTATCCCTTCAGGCTAGAAGGGCCCCTGGCACTCAAAACACCACACTGGACCTATGGGCCCCATAGGCTTGGAGCTCTCCTTTAGTGCAGAAAGGCATTCAGTCTTTGGCTTCTGACTCAAGATCCCCATAGTCTATCACAGTCTCCACAAGAGTTGGAAATACAAATCCTAGCACAAGTGATTAAAGGTGTGGTGGCACATGTCTTTAATCCCAGCACTTGGGAGGCAGAGGTAGGCAGATCACTGTGAGTTTGAGGCCAGCCTGCTCTACAAAGTTAATCCAGGATGACCAAGGCGACAAGAACAACAGCTACTAATACAACAACAAAATCCACACCGAAAAGAAAAAAAGAAGAAAAATAGAAAAACAAATACAAATCTTTTCTAGGAAATACCTGCTCTGTCTGTGGGCATGGTCATACTCCCTGGGGAATTTAGCAGGAGGAGAGGTTATGGCCTGAGATATAGAAGTATATATACACACACTCATACACACACACACAGAGACACACACACACACGTGCGCGCCAACACATTCACACACACCAAACAGATAAAAAATGGCAACCAACAAGACAGACACAAAGGGACAGGAGAGAGGGAGAAACAGTTTCACACACACAAAACAAGCCCTCAATCATGTGAGTAAACAAACATACTAGCCAGGTGGGTGTGGCACCTGCCTTTAATCCCAGCACTCGGGAGGCCACTCATGTAGATCGTTGTGAATTGGAGGCCAACCTGTTCTACAAAGCAAGTCCAACACCGCTAAGGATACACAGAGAAGCCCTGTCTTGAAGAACTAACCAACCAACAAACAAACCCACAAACTATGGTGTTTTCTGTGGAATGGTTATGACACATACAGAAGAGAACAAATTTCCATGAGGTCTTAAGTGTTTGTTTTATGTTTTATCTTTCTTTTTTTGTAACTAGTTTTTATTTTATCAGTCTCGGCTGTCTTCTACTTGCTTCGTACAACAAATAGGCCTTGACCTCAAGCATCTGCCTGCCTCTGCCTGCTTACAGCTTGGATTATAGGCCTGTCCAACACACCCAGATAGCCTAGATTTTCAGCGTACACAGAGAGTCCCCAAGCTCCCTCTGCCTCCTGAATGCTGGGATTCCACGCCTGAGCCAGTAGGCCACACAGTCCTCAACTTCTCACCCTGCCAATGTAGTAGAGAAAGAGCTGTCAGCCCAAGGAATGAGGGAAATTAGATAATCTGCATATTACAGTTGGACTGACTACTCCCCTGGTATGTGGGTGTGGCCTGACGAGGGCATGGCCAACCTTCCTTCTTAAGACCTCCACCTTCAAGCCAGTGGTCTCTGCTGTCAGGTCATTTCCCAGAGAGCTCAAGCAGAAGAAGGAGGCAGAGGCCATTGTCTGGGAGCCAGGATGGTTGAGATAGAGGTCGGGAAGTCTAGACTGCCCACTCCTCTGCTTTGGCTTCTTCATGAAGATCACCAGGGTTCACTCCATTTTCTCTGCCAGAGTCAATCCCTTTAGCCTTGGAAAGCTGCGATATGTTAACTTCATCTGTTGGTTTTTTGTTTTTGATTTTTGTTTTCTGTCTAGGTTCTAGCTTATATTTCAGTGCTTTATCATTTCTTTTCACCGTTTTTATTACGATTCAATTTGTCTGCCTGTAAACCATGTGGTATAAAATCCCCTCTCAATAAAGTGTTTATGATTATACCCTACTTGCCTGTGTGGGTTAATTAATTGCACATACATACTAGGATAATTACTCTCCCTCATTATCTGTGTGTCTGTGTTGCCCTAATGTGTGTATCTGGGAACTACTGTGTATCTCTCCTTTTCTCTCTGTCTCTGTTTCTGTCCCCCCCTCCCGTGTGTGTGTGTGTGTGTGTGTGTGTGTGTGTGTGTGTGTTTGTGTGTGCACCCTGCCTAGAATATGGAGATTACTGAATAACTTCTGAGTGGCAGAGTGGCTGTCTCTGCTGCTGGGAGGTGACATGGGGGAACTGGGCAAACACAGCCTTTATATAGGGTTTTTTAGGGGGCAGAGATGGTCAGAATGAGGATTGGTGGGATTTCAAGTCCTGACCGTAGGAGAAGCTTAGCAATTGGTGAGGTGTTGCAGGCTTTTCACCTAAAATTAGCATAAATTCGGAAGGGGCCCCACTGAGTGGCTGGGGTTGGTCATTGTGACAGAGGCTGGAACTGCCAGTTAGAAAGATTGGGGGTGGGGGTAGGGACAATTAACTCATGCCCAAAGCGTTTTACACAGACATGAATTCTAAACAAAACAACTTTCCTTAGCTAAACTATGAAACTATAAACTATAAACTAAGGGGTCAGGGCTCTAGTTCTGGTCCCTGGCTGGCAGTGTCAGACCATGTAAAGCTCCCTGCTCCTGAGGGATGGTTGGTTTATACATTGTTGCCACAAGTGGAGGAGCTCACAGACTAGCTCCAGTTAAACACTGGAGCTCCCTGTCCGCAGCAGCCATAACGGAGGCCTCAGGTGCTCTGCTTTCACTGTGGCTTCAGCGCCTCAGTTTCTCCAGGTGTCTGATCTCAGGCCCCAGTGCTAAGGACACTTAACTTTAGTCACTCTGGAGTCTCTGAGGTGTCCAGAGGTGTAGAGAGGCCAGCAGCGCAGCCTGAAGATCCAAGCGCTCCTTTCAGGGACTATGAGGTGTGGCACCCAGGGGAGCTGAAGAGGTGAAAGGGGGTATATAGTGGATATAAACATGTTTTTGTTTTGATCCCAAGTGTGGGATGTGAAACAGACTTGTATGAGGGTGTGTGGTGTTTGTCTGCTGGAAACAGACTTGTGAGAGGACACATGGTATTTGTCTGCTAGAAGAGGAACCGCCTCTTGAGGAGGCATGGTTTTTGTCCTCTGATAAACATCCTACTATGGACTCTGAGAGGAGATATATATAAGAGCCCAAGACAAGAGGCTTGGTTTTTTGGGTTTTTGGGGTTGTTTTGTTTTTTGTTTTTTTTGTTTTTTTTGTTTTTTTTTGTTTTTTTTTTTTGGTTTTGGCATTGCTTCCTGTCATTTGGCTGTTCATTACTCACTTCAAGATGCTCCTAGAGAGAAACGCTTCCAGGGAAAGCTTTGAGGTTCCGAGTCCCAGCTGTTGTGGTTACAGTCACCTTTGCTGAATTGCTGCTTTACTGTTTAACAGGTCTGCTGAAATCCTGACTATGAAGAGTAGAGTTGCTCCAAGAAACTGAGTCTAAGAAGGTCTACTTCTCCTGTTCCCATTAACTTCTTTTCTTTCCTATCTAGGGTAGGTGGGTTAGAAGGGAGCTGTAAGCATTAAAGTACCCCAAATAAAGTACATTTGAGAAAGTTCAAAGCTTACAGAGGTTTCCAGGGAAAGATGTAGGGGGAGCCCAGAGACAAAACTTGAAGCTGCCCAGCCTGACTGGGGTAGCTCCTCAGTGGGGGGTGGGACACTTTCCTGCAAAGTATACAAAGTTTACAAAATATGCAAAGTAAATAAAGGGAGTCTGGCAGGGACCTACGAGATGTGCAGGGGTAAAGATAGAGCAGAGACAGAGGGAAGTCCAACCAAAGCCTAGCCTATAACCTGAGACCCACCCCATGGGAGAGAGCCAACCCTTGGGACCATTAACAATACTGTACTATGCTTGCAGACCGGAACCTAGCTATCCTCTGAGAGGTTCCACTCAGTAGCAGATCAAACAGATGTTGAGACCCACAGGCAAACTTTAGGTGGAGTGCAGGGAGCCTTAGGAAGAAGGAGGGGGAGGAATAAAAGGACCCCAAAAGAACTCCACAAAGACAGAGTCAGGGCGGCTTAAAGAGACTGAAGTACCAACCAAGAACCATGCATGGACTGGGCCTATGCCCCTTACACAGATGTAGCCGACAGGCAGCTTAATCTTCATGTGGGTCCCCTAGTAACAGGGTCAGGGGCTGTCTCTGTTTTGTTTTGGTTTTTTTGGGGGGGGGTTGTTTTGTTGTTGTTGTTGTTGTTTTCGAGACAGGTACTCGCTTTGTAGACCAAGCTGGCCTCAAACTCACAGCCATCCGCCTGCCTCTGCCTCCCGAGTGCTGGCATTAAAGACATGTGCTACCACGCCCGGCCAGGGCCTGTCTCTAACATGGACTCTGTTGCTTTCTTTTTGATCACTTCCACCAGGTGGGGCTGCCTGGCCTGGCCTCAGGAGAAAAGGATGCTCTGGTCCTGATGCAACTTGATGTGCTGGAGTGGGCTGGGGGGAGGCAGGTCCCCTTTTCTGAGGCATAGGGGAAGGGATATAGAGGGGAGAGGAAGGGAGAGTGGGACCAGGAGGAAAGGAGGGAGGGAGCTACATTTAGGATGTAAAGTGAATAAAAAATAAAAATTTAAAATGCTGGGGGTTTTTTGTTTGTTTGTTTTTTGGTTTTTCGAGACACTGTTTCTCTGTGTAGCCTTGGCTGTCCTGGACCCACTTTGTAGACCAGGCTGGCCTTGAACTCACAGCAATCCACTTGCCTCTGCCTCCCGAATGCTGGGATTATAGGCGTGTGCCACCCCGCCCGGCTGCTGTTTTTTAATATAGTAAAAAATTAGTGAGCATTGTACTCAGAAGAAAGACTGAGTGTATAACAGGGCCCCAGACCTTAGTAGGCCCTGACACCTTAGCACAATTGACTCCATGATGGAAGTGCCATTCAGGCTGTAAACACAGCATATAGCATCAGCTGCCAAAACTGAAACACACACACACACACACACACACACACACACACACACACACACACACGCCTAGTGCAACAAAGTCCATATTATTCTGGGAAAGTCTCAAAATGTGTTAAACTTGCTTTTTGGCTTCTGTCATTCTGCTTCTGGCTAACTGTTCTTGTAAACTGAAATATGTCAACCCATGAGCATGGATTTTGTGCTTAAAATCTCATCCTGAGAAAGGTTTGGTGCCACACTGAGATCCCAAACACCCAGTGTAGTTGATGGTGGCTAATAAAGACTTTCTATTGGCTTAAATCCATATTGAGCACATTTCTATGGTGGGCCCCACAACAAGAGGCCCAAGATGAAACTACCCCTGGCAGGCAGACAGGGGGGAGGGGCAAAACAGGGCCTTTTTTTTTTTTTTAACTATTTTGGGATTTCACTCAGTATAAAGCAGTTACCTAGTAAGCGAAATGCCCCAGTGCCCCAGGTTCCGTCTTTAAAAGAGGACTTCAGAAAAGATGGCAACATCTTAAATTTTTAGCGCCTGTGAGAAATCTCAGAGTGTAGAGAGAGACCCTGGTGGAGGGTAAGTCTGAAGAACTAATTGAATAGGTTCCCTGGATCCCACAAAGAGAAAACTCATTCTAGAGATTTATACTCTGGCTTCCACAAATCAACTCTCTCTCTCCCCCTGTGCATAAACATTAAATAAGTGAGTCATGATGATGCTGATGATGATGGTGATAATGATGATGATGGTGGTAAAATCTTTATTCCTTTTTGGCTTTTTAAAAAATTTATTCAGATTACATCTCAGTTGTTATCCCCTCACTTGTATCTTCCCGTTCCCCCCTTCCTTCCTATTCCCCTTTCCTATGCCTGTGACAGAAGGGGACGTCCTCCCCCACCATATGATCACAGCCTGTCAGGGCTCATCCTGGTGGCCTGCTTATCCTTCCTCTGAGTGCCACCAGGCCTCCCCACCAGGTGGAAGTGGTCAAATAGGGGACACCAGAGTTCCTGTCAGAGTCAGGCCCCACTCTCCACACAACTGTGGAGAATGTGCTGTCCATTGGCTAGATCTGAATAGGGGGTCTAGGTTTACTGCATGCATTCGCCTTGGTTGGTACAGTAGTTTGAGCAGAGCCGCCCTGGGTCCAGATCCGCCAGTCTTGATGGTCTTCTTCTTGAGTTCCAGGACCCTCTGGATCCTTCTACTTCCCCATTCTCCCATACCCCTCTCACCTGGAGTCCCAATAGGAAGTCCCAGCATCTGTCCCAATCCCCCACTAAATGAAGACTGTCAGAAGACATTCCTGTTGGACTAGTGTCCAATTAGAAGTGAGGATATGCCATGTGTATCTTTCCTTTTAAGACAAGTGCTTCGTGTAGCCCAAGCCAACCTCAAGATCATTCTGTAGACCAGGCTAGCCTTGAAAAGACTGCCTCCTACCTTCTGGGATTGGCCGCAGAGTCCCCACACTCATTTCGCTTTCAAACAGGAGTGTTAAGTCAATAAAGAGAAGCAATGCATTTGTAACAATCTCATCACCTCTGCCCCACTGCAAATCCTAACTGGGGAATGAAGGTTGTGTAAGTCTTGTTCTTTGCCCAGAACCAACAGAGCCGAGCACCTCGATTGTACATATTTACATATTTTAAAAGTCTACATAAGAACTGTTGAGTGGATGCAACACATGTCAAGCGATGCACTGAGAAGTCGTTTTAATAGCTGTGCAATTCTGCTGAAATGTCTTCACCAAAGCTGGGCTCCCACTAGGAGTGATGTGTCTGCTTACTGCCTCTTCCCTTTTTTTGTCCATTTTTGTTCAAAGAATTTATGCTATGTCCCAGCGGGCAAATGTTTTCTCCCTTTTAAACTGGCTTTTCTTTCACTGTAGGATTCGTCATCCTGCCTCCCAGGTTTCCTAGGCAACTGAAATTGGAAAACCCTTTGGAAAAGCAATTCCAAGTTCTGTAACAGAACTCCCAGGGTGAAACCTCCCTGCGCCTCCGGAGTTTCAGTTCTGGGGTGCGTGATCCGCGCAGCAGTTCCCCTCCACACTCGGGATTCGTCGCAGCTTCAGGACCCTGGAGTAAGCAGTAGCCCATCCTGCACAGTGATTCCAGAGGCGTCCGAGCCTCCGCTGTACGGCGGGGTCCATGCTAAGATGGCCGCGCCCACAAGGAATCTCCGCAAGGCGCGGCCATGGAAGCCGCGGGACCCTCTGAAGCGGTGCTCCGGGTGGCCGCCATGTCGGCCCCTGACTCCGACCAGGTCCTGACAAAGCCAGAGGCAGTGAGCCGGAGGAGTGCGCAAACAGCGGACTAAGCCTGGCGTTCGGGGGAGATGGCCGCATCCGAGCCGGCAGACAGAGATGCGGTGAGGGCTGTAAGGCTTTGTGGGAGGCTTGGCTGTCAGTGATTGGAGGGTGAATGGGGTCTGTGAAGACAAGAGCTGAGAATCTGTGGCGTCGATGTTGAATAGTCTTTTGGGAGGCCGGGGTCGGTATTACGGGCATATGGAGTATTTAGGTATACGGATATAATGCCCGTGGTATTAGAGGGATATGGAGTCGAGGATTGCTGTACTTTTAGGAAATCGGTGTTTTGACGGATCTGCCTAGATAGTGCTGTTTGGGGGGAGGGGAGGCGGCTGTGTCGGTCACAGTGCTTGAGCCTGCGTCTGGAAAGCTAGCAAGATCAGAAATGGGGGGGAGGGGGGGGAGGCGGCTTTGTGATGTATTAGAGATGGAGAAGCCCCGTAAGGATTAGGATTTAGACTGGCATTACAGGTAACTGAGGATTACAGGCCGGAGTGTCAGAAGAGCAACGCTGAGTTTCAGAGAATCTGCTGATTCCGAATATGTGAGGATCAGAGGCCCCTTGGAGGGGAGGGGGGTGGGGAATCAGTGATGGTGGTATTTCTAGAAGTCTCCTCAGCAGGGTCTTTCAGAGTCGGTGTTTTGTGTGCTGTAATGGGTAATAGGGAGCCGGGGGCTAATGGGGAGGATAATAGTTTGTAGAATACGAAGAGACACTTATCCTGAAGTGCCTATTGGAATGGCAGCTTGTCATCCGGGAAGAAGAGGTATCAATAGTCCTAACTGACCCGTTAGTGATGGGGTTCTTGGTTGAATTATTAATATTTATTAAAGGTCCTTTAGGATCCTGTGGCTAAGGATTCTGAGGTCAAGAGTTTGTGAGCTTGCAGGGTGTAATGGTAGATGGTTCTGTGAGGTCACTGGCTGGAGTTCAGTGGAGGGTAGTGACTGGTCTGTGAAGAATGCTAACTGGGAATTGGGCTGTGCAGAGGACACGCTTGTGAAGGTTAGTTAGTGACTGAGGGATATTTGGGTGTCAGCGGATGCAAAACTGTGGAGTAGGACTATGGGCTGAGCACCTGCCTTATGCCAGGGAATGGTTTAAGTCGCAACACACAGGGCCAGCCTGCCTTCTAGTGTCTTGAATTCGAGGAGCGGTGTAAATAAATACTCCAGGCAACAGTTACCGCTATGAAGAAAGTAGAAGAAGAGAACGTGGTAGAGAATCAAGGTTGCGAGTGTGAGCTGGTCAGGTTAATCTTTTGAAGAAGTGGCCGCTGATTTGAAGGCAATGGCAGGCCCGTGGTTAATGCAGAGCGCCAAAGAGCATTCAAAGAAGGGAAAGAAAAATGCCAATTGCTAAAGTCTCAAGAGAGGAATCAACTCCTTGTCATACTGAAGTATTATGGCCGGAACACACACATACACACCCAGGGAAAGCAGGCAGCTGTGAGACCGGTGGCAGAAAGCAGATGATGTTAGATCGTATCTGCTGGTGTTGGATTTGGGTTTTATTCTAATTTCAGCAAGGAAACCACTGGGTTTAAGCAAGGAAGTGATTTGTTCTGACTGACACGTCAGAAAGAGCATATCATGGCTGCTCCATGGAAGGTGATGAACCACAGGAAACATAGGTAGCAAGCTCAGAAATGTATTGCTATGGTCAAAGTCAAGAGATGATGGCGACGACTTGGAGTTATGCTGGAAGAACGAAATCGCGATCAGAGCGCAGCCCGGTGTGAGCTCATAGGGCTTTTATTGGTGAATTAATATGGACAGAGAGATTGAGATCTAGACCTTCGGCTTCAGGAAACGGAGTCTAGGCTTTTCTTATAGGCCAGCAGCTGGTCCTGATAACACCCAGTGCCTAGCAAAAACCTCTTTGGGCCTTTGCTGGAGCTTCCCAACACATCTCATATGTCCATATGCTCACCCTCCTGGAGGAGTTAGGTGTGCTTTGTGCGACTCACCCGTGTCTGCTTACATCCTGATTTCCCTCCTCCCTTACTGATGAACTGATTTGCTTTGTGTCCTTTAGCGGTAATGAACCGTGGCTGTGCCTACAGTTACATGCAGAGCCTCGTCCTTCTTCCTGTTGAAGCACTGACCCGTAGAAGGCTAACGTATTAAAAGCTGGCGGGTCTGTAAACAGACTTGAGAGGATGGACATGGTTAAGAAAGGTGGAAGCAGTCCTCTCCATCTCCCACTAGCCCCTAAGGTACATAAGCCACGGAGAAAAATTAAAGGCAGCCTCCGCTTGAGATCCCTATGAAGAAGAGGGGGGGGGAAGGGCGTGGATTTTATTTAAGGTCACCGGAGAGGGTGGAGCTGGAGTTTGCTGACAAGAGACTAGGGGTTTCTGTACTGGCTATTGGCGATTGGGGGTTAATCAGATTAGAGATTTGGGGACTTGTGGGAGGTGATAGATCAGTGAGTCTTGTGGTCCTCATGAGAACCCGTGGGGCATGTGACTGGGAGGGTCTGCTGACCTTTGGCTTTGGGGAGTTGTTGAGTTAGAATAAGTCAAGTGATTAGGGAGGCTGTACTGGGCTGGGGGTCGGGAGGGCAGTTGGCAGTCAGTGTTGGGGATTGTTAACGCAGACTGGAAGTCTGTGAGGTAGATAGAGGTTGGTGACATATTCGAGTCACACATTGCTGGTCTGAGAGGGTGAGGGATTACCTTTAAATGTTAAGTAAGCACATTTAAATGTGTATTGCGGCCAGGCATGGTGGTATGGTAGTGCACTCCTGTAATCCAGCAGTCTGTGGTGGGGGTGGGGGGGTGAGAAAGGGGGAGGCAGAGGCAGGTGGATCTCTGTGAGTTTGAGGCCAGCCTGGCCTACAAAATTAGTCCAGGACAGCCAAGGCAACACAAAGAAACCCTGTCTTGGAGAGAGGAAAAAAAAAAGGATATTATAGTCAATAGTGGGTAGTTGAGGTAAAAACCAATTCTGCTGTTTTAATCACTCTGGAATGTGAGGATTAAGAAATACGAGATTGAATAAGAGTATCACAGGGATCAATAACATTCCAAGATGTTATCTGTGGCTTTTACCCAGAAGGAATGGGAGCAGCTGGGACCTGTGCAGAAACGCCCGCACACGGATGAGACGCTAGAGAACTGCAGTAGTCCAGGCTCAGTGGGTAAGGATGGTCCCCGTCACCCAGACCGTGTTCATGGCAATTGCTTCTTTCTCATGCCCTTGATGCTGTTTTGTTTTGTTTTGGTGGTGGTGGTGGTATTGGAAGTGGTGGGTGGGTCAAGGAGTTTTAATCCATTTTCAGTACTAGGAAGGACACTTGTACCACTGCCTCCAAAAGGGAAGGTCTACTCAGTTGATGTACACGGGCATCCTTAGCTGCAAAACACAGGAAGCCACATATGTTCATTAGCCTTGAAAGGCCCTGAAGTGCAAACACTGGGGCTTGATTTCTAACATAGTTGGCCCAACACTCAGTTTCTACCATCTCTTATGACTAGGAAATGAAGATCCAAAACAAGGCATGGTCTCTCAGTTGGAGAAAGAAGAGTCCTCGTTGGAAAGGGGGCAAAAAAACAACCCAAGTAGTCTGAACAAAATAGCAAGGCCCAAGAAGACAGGAGCCAATGCAAGTAAGTGTTTATTTAGTTTCTTGATGGTAAGTGTGGAATCCTTCAAAGAGTAATTTGTATGTTTTCATTAGGGCAGGTGATGCAGCTCAGTATAGACAGTGAAAACTCACAAGGATCAAGATTTAACCCCAATGTGAAATTTTTTTTTCTTTTCTTAAAAGTCCTAGGTTTCCTTTCTTAACCAGCAAATAGAAGGAAAAACAAAACAAACAACAAACAAAACCCCAGAATCTCTCAGGAGAAAAAGAATTCAAATTATAGATATTTTCTACCTTGGAGATTCTTTTTGTGGGTTGGTTTCGTGTTTTTCAAGTCAGGGTTTCTCTGTGTAACCTTGGCTGTCCTGGACTCACTTTGTAGACCAGGGTGGCCTCAAACTTACAGCAGTCCCTGCTTCTGCCTCTGGAGTGCTGGGATTAAAGGCCTGTGCCACCACACGTGCTAATATCTTTTTTTCTGTAAACCTGTTCAGCTGAGCTCTTATCTTATGGATAAAAAAAAAAAAACAGGTGAGTGGAGCCACTTAATTGTAGGCAGCATTTGCTACTTTGTGCGTTCCTTTTTCTTTCTTCTACCCTTACTATCTCTCACACTAGAGAGGAGAGAAAAAAGGATAGAGAGGAAAGGGGGTCAGAATTATCATTAGATGCTTCCTGCTGATTAGGGTGTCAAGTTCCTTGGGGGGAGTTTGATCTTCATCACTAGAGTATCTATCACCACTCCACCACCACCACCACTTCCTCCTCCTCCTCCTCCTCCTCCTCCTCGTTTCTTCTTTGTGCCGGACTACTTAACAAACAGCAACCAACATCATCCAAACACCAACCAGCTAACAACAGGCCACCCTGCCTCTCAGGGCCCTAGCATTAATATATCCTCTGAAAAGTTCCCAGAATTCTAAACTTCACACACTCACAGAAACTATCTACAGCTGGCAAAGCCATGCCCCTGCTAGAGCATGAGGCAAATAATAGTCACCTGCTGTAAAAGAGCCTCATACTCTCATACCTGGGATTAAGACAAAACCATATCCCCATAACATTTCTGTGTTTTTTAAAGAAACAAAAATTACACACTTCTCCTCACTGGACTTAAGAAGCCCTAATGCCACTGCCTGGATGTGGCACCTGTCCAGTCCGGCTCACTTTCAAATGGACAGAGCAAGCCATGTGGCTCAGAGGGGCATTGCATGCACAGTCTCTCCACAAGATAGGTGCTGCAATTCAAGTAGCCTTGCTCCCGGGGAGCCCGAGAGGCACCATCTTCCATAAAGAGCAAGAGTACAAGCTGTACATTCTGACTGTGATGGAGGAAAAGTTGAAAACCAGGGCTCTGAGCCCACAGTAACCGATTCCTTCACCTAGCCCCCCCCCTTTTCCTACCCATGTGCCCATTGCTCAGCTTTCAGTCTCATTCCTGTTTACCACGTTTAAAAAAGAATCCCCTCTTAATATCCTCAACTTTGCTCCTGCCCTCTACCCACACACCAGTTCCCTAATGAGTCATATTTTCTCCTAACGAATTCAGACATTCGTAGGTCAGTCTTCTTTCTGCATCTCTGGGAATGATGTCCCTGCCCCTAATGGTTTTGTTTCCTTTAACTACAAAACTCCCGGGACCTGTGTTGTGTAAGAGATCATCACGCCCTTCATCCTTAATTCTTGTGATGATTTGAATGAGACGCCCCACAGTCTCAGGCATTTGAATGTTTGGTACCCAGTAGGCTTAGGAGGTGTGGCCTGTTCTTGCTTACAGTTGGAGAGGTGAGCTCTTAGCTTCCTGCTCCATCTGTCTCCCTGACCGACTCTTATCTCTCTGAAACCACAAGCTGCCCTCCCACCTGACCCCTATGCCTCTATCATGGCGCTTTATCGCAACAGGAAAGTAACCAATACAATCTCTACTTGCCCTCTAGTGCATATGTCAATAGCTTTGATTAGCCTTAAATTAACTTGTTTTTAAATGGGTGAGGTCACCCACCAGCTTCCCTGGTGCCTATGATCCGTTAAGGTCACATCTCCTTATGTTCCAGTCCTCTATTTCATCACTTCCAAAATATCCCCCGTTATGCAAACGCAAGCTAAGTTTTCTACATGGGCAGCCTCTACATGGACACCCCTGGGACATCGTTCCTTTTTATTGGAGCTGCTTGTAGGAAGTTTTCTTGAGAGTCAGATATGGGAGGTTTCATCTTTACTAGTTAGAGGCTCCCTCCATCTTCCCTGTTTTAGCCTTGTGTTCTATCATCCTCTTGTCAAGTCTCCCCCCTCCCCCCGCCCTTTTTTTGTCACTGACATTACAGGAGTCAGGTTTATCTTTTCCAGTTCTTAGGAGGGTTTGATGAGCTGACTTTTCTTTTCTTTTTTTTATTTTTTATTTTTTTAAGATTTATTTATTATTATGTATACAGTGATCTGCTTGCATGTACTCCTGCAAGCCAGAAGAGGGCGCCATATCACATTACAGATGGTTATGAGCCACCATGTGGTTGCTGGGAATTGAACTCAGGACCTTCGGAAGAGCAGGCGGCGCTCTTAACCACTGAGCCATCTCTCCAGCCCAAGCTGACTTTTCTTATAGTTACTCATAAGCATTACATATTTGCTGGCCCTAGTGAGATACACACTTCAGTTTCTGAAGTTACATTTGTTTGTTTGTTTGTTTGTTTTTCGAGACAGGGTTTCTCTGTGTAGCCTTGACTCTCTTGGACTCACTTTGTAGACCAGGCTGGCCTTGAATTCACAGCAATCCACCTGCCTCTGCCTGCGAAGTGCTGGGATTAATTGGTTTCTCTTTAAATTCAAAATTCTTGTTGCTGTCTCAAATTAAGAAAATGATTTTTCCTGGCGTGGGGGGCGGTGAGTTCACACCTTTGATCTCAGCACTCAGGAGGCAGAGGCAGGCAGATCTATGTGGAAAAGGGGCCAGTCTGGTCTATAGCGTGAGTTCCAGGACAGCCAGGGCTACACAAAGAACCATGTCTTGAAAAACCAAATGGAAAGAGGAGGGAGAGAAAATGATTTTAACCGTAATCAATTATTATCCTATCACACTCCAGTCTGCCGTGACATGATCTTGTTACATGCGAGCACTGTGATTTACATTCTCTTCATGGTGACTCTTTCTTTTCATGCTAGCTCTGTCTTTGGGGGGAGCTGATATCAGTTGTGACAGCTCAATCCAACCCTGTAAGAAGTTTGTTATGGGGCTGGGGAGCTGGCTCAGTTTGTAAAGTACTGGCCACACAAGCATAAACCTGAGCTCAGATCCTCAACCCCTATGTAAGAAGCTGTGCCTGATGATGTACACTGTGGTCCTACCACCAAGGAGGAAGAGACAGGAGCCTGGCACTTGATGGCCGGTGTGTCTAGGCAACTGGTGAGCTCTGGGTTTGGTGAGAAACCTTCCTGCAAAAATAGTAGCAACAACAACAATAACAATATGAAGAAAACAGGCATAGCTTGATGTCAAACTGGCTTCCACATGCGTGGGCACATGCAGCTGTGCACACGTATGCAAACGAACATGGACACACACAGGCAGAGATTGTTTTAATGTTACATGTCAAGAGAACAGGTGTGTGAATTTAGATCTTGCCTGATAGTTTTCATAAATGTTCCATAATTATTATGATATGTTAGTTTATTATTGAAAGAAAAGGAGCCTTTTATTGGACTTAAAGGGGGAAATGTTGACATAATGTTCTTGTGGACTGTGTACAGTTTACCCTTGTTCATTCAAATGCTGACTTTTCCACCCCACTCTCTGAATCAATCATGACATTGCATTGTGATGTTTATTCTAAGTATCTCCTGTTTCAAGCTTGTGTAAACATGTCACCATTTGTTTTCTGTGGTGCTAATAAAGCAAACTAGCCAATCCTGAACACTAATGGAGAATAGGGTGGGACATCCTGATCCAGTGAGGGGAGGAAAAAGACAAGGAAGGAGAGGATGGAGCCATGTGGAGACCAGGAAACATCAGGAGAAATGAACCTGGCCTGGGAGATAGTTTAAAAGCAAGTATAAAGTGGGAAAACAGAATGGAAGGAAACTATACTAGCATGGAGGTTTAGGATGGAACAATTATTGTGCAGCATTGTGCTATATGCTAATTAGAGAGAGAGAGATAGAGGGAGAGGAAGGAGTGGAGAGAGAAGAGGAGAGAAGAAAGAACAGGCATATGTAAGCTCCGAACTTTTTCAATCTTACTTTATTTGGGGTCCTTTAATGCTTATTCCTCCCTTTCAACTCACTTACCCTAGATAGGAGAGAAAAGAGAACTGGAGAAGTAGACCTTTTTAGACTTATTTCCACTCTTCATGGCTAGGATTTCAGCAGACCCATTAAACAGCAAACCAACAATTCAGCAAAGGTGACTTCAGCAGCAGCAGCCAGAACCTGGAACCTTGCAGCGTTCTCTGGAGTGTTTCTCTCTAGGAGAGTCTCAAAACAGTGGAGCGATGAATAGTCAAACAATAGGAAATGATGCCAAGACCAAAAAGTCCAACCTCTTGTTTTGGCCTCATATATCCTCTCAGAGTCTGTACTAGGATGTTAATCAGTTGGCAAAAACCATGCCCGTACAAGAGGCAGTTCCTCTTCTAGTAGACAAACATCATGTGTCCCCTCACAAGTCTGGTTCACATCCCACACTTGGGATCAAAACAAAAACATGTTTACATCATCCACTACAGGTTTAAGTCTTGATCCTTCCTTTTAAGAAGGAAATTTGTGCCTGTCTTCCCCAGCATCAGCATCAGTGGGCATCAGAAGATTTGTCCTTCTTATGCTACCTGGAGAGTCCTGTATATCCCAGGGTGCTGTGTCTCTTAAGAATCCCTGGATGAAAAAGCAATTAACTTCTCTGGACTAACTTCCACCAAACCTGTCACTGTCTCTTTCCCTCTGTCTCTGTCTGCCCCCCCCCCCGTCTCTGTCTGTCTCTGTCTCTATCTCTCTGTCTCTGTCTTTCTGTCTCTCTGTCTCTCTCTGTCCTTCTCTGTCTCTGTCTCTGTCTCTGTCTCTGTCTCTGTCTCTCTCTCTCTCTCTCTCTCTCTCTCTCTGTCTCTCTCTCTCTCTCTCTCTCTCTCTTCCTCTCTCTTGTTTTTTGAAATGAGTCTTTATCCTATAGCCATGGCTTGTCTGGAACTCACAGAGATCTGCCTGTCTCCACCTCATGAGTTCTGGGACTAAAGGTGTGTGCCACCAAACCCCCATCAGAAACCAAATCTCTTAAATGCCATCTATAAAAGCTAGAATCTCAGCCATTGGTTCAGATACCATTATTTTCTCTATATAAAGTTATTTTATCACTCCTACATATTTCTCTCTTTAAATGATTTCCCCACTCCATTTTCATTCAGAGAGCTGGTTGGGGGGGTAGTCTTTGAGTGTCAATGTGGGGGCGGGAGGATCTTAAGAGGAAAGGAGGGATGTTTTCAGAAGATGTCTCTAAACACATACTGTGCAGTGTGCAGGAGAGAAAACATGATTAAGTACTTACACCTGAAAACAAACTTAAAGTTGATAATCCACTGTTACAGTGATGACAGGAACAAAGGTATATACTAGATAGCAAACTTGAAAAATAGGGGTAGGTGTGCATTGTAAACCCGGATGGTGCAAAGCATTCCCCAAGCTCATTGCTCGGAATTTCATGACTTTAGAAAGCATCGGGGAAGTTAGCGTAACTACAGGGCTGTGGGTTGTTTATTAAGAATGTTCTTTTCACATTGCTCATGGATGAGAACAGTGGAGCATCCTTCCCTGCTTAGGGCCTCAGTCATCCACTGGTTCCTGCATTCTCCATGTTAGATGTATTCTCTATTTCAGTTTATTTTAGCTAGCGTTAGAAAATAGAGGGCTTTACTGACGAGTGCATCAGACTCCACCAGGAACAAGAACTGGCCACTTAGAGGTCACAGGGGATTGAAATGATTCACACTGTGCTCTTGAGGACAAGCGGTCCTACATTTCTGCTTCTTTCCACGTGTGAATGCTTTATCCTTTGTACTAAAGAGCTTTTCATTACATAGGATAAGTATGGCTTTTGTAGCACTTACATTATGCCATCTTAAATTTAATCACAAGGTGGAGATGAGTAATGCCTTACTATGTAGCCCAGGCTGACCCCAAACTTTTAAGAATCCTCTTCTTTCAGCTTCCTCAGTACTGGAATTAACAGGCATGTGCCACCTTACCTGGCAATAACCATAAAGTCTTTTAATTTAATGCATCGATTCTTCGGTATTCCTTGTGTCTTTTCACCTTCTATCTGAGGTTACAAGATCCTATTTCTAAGCACACAAGTCTTTTCCTAATGACTACTACCAGTTTTCTTTCCCCTGGTTTTACTACAGCTTTCTTCCCTTCAAGTCCAAGAGCATTGGGACATTCGTTCTTGATGCTTATTTTACATTTGGATTTTGGGGTTAAATAAGTATTCAACCCCAAACAGGGCATTTCATTAGGAAACTTATAAAGAACTTCAGTGGCAGGACAAAAATTCACAAGACTGTCTCATTAAATTCTATTTTAGAAGTCCAACAAGATGGTGAGCCGATGGAGGAAAAACAGAGCCCTTACAGCAAACCCATTGAGGAAGCTACAGTAAAGAAGAAAAGTTCAACTAGTAAGAAAAGCAACAAGTGTGCTTTAGTGGAGAAAAAAAATGTCAGTACAAAACATCTTTCTTCAAAAAGAAGATGTCTTAAATCCAATTTGTATGGAAAGAACTTGAATCTGAGTTTAGGCTTACCTGGTCAGATTGTAAAGTCTACAAAAAAGAAACCTAATACAACTAAAGAACACAGGAAGTCATCTGACACAAGCAAAGATGAAATTTCAGCTAGAAAGAAATGTGAGAGAATACCCAACAAGTCATCAGGTAAAGGTGACAAAAATCAACCTGGCAAGAAATGTGAGAAAGTATGCCATCATAGGTCGTCCTATACTAAGGAAGACAAAATTCAGACTAGAGAGAAGCAGAAATCAGCCAGCTGTAGTTCATCATCTACTAAGCCTGACAAAGCTCCAGCTTCTGGAAAACCTTATGAATGTAGTGAATGTGGGAAGGTCCTCAGCCATAAACAAGGACTCACTGACCATCAAAGAACTCACACCGGGGAGAAACCATATGAATGCAATGAGTGTGGGATAGCTTTTAGCCAAAAGTCCCACCTTGTTGTACATCAGAGAACACACACTGGGGAAAAACCCTATGAGTGTGATCAGTGTGGCAAAGCTCACGGTCATAAGCATGCCCTCACTGACCACCTAAGAATCCATACTGGAGAAAAACCCTATGAATGTAATGAATGTGGGAAAACCTTTAGGCACAGCTCAAATCTTATGCAACATGTGCGATCTCACACAGGTGAGAAGCCTTATGAGTGTAAGGAATGTGGCAAATCCTTTAGGTATAACTCATCTCTTACTGAGCATGTGAGAACACACACAGGTGAAATACCATATGAGTGCAATGAGTGTGGCAAAGCCTTTAAGTATAGTTCATCTCTGACTAAACACATGCGAATTCATACAGGTGAGAAACCATTTGAATGTAAGGAATGTGGGAAAACTTTTAGCAAAAAGTCACACCTGGTTATACATCAGAGAACTCACACAAAAGAGAAACCTTATAAATGTGTGGTGTGTGGAAAAGCCTTTGGACATAGTTCATCTCTTACTTATCACATGAGAACTCACACAGGTGACTGTCCCTTTGAATGTAATCAGTGTGGTAAGGCCTTTAAGCAAATCGAAGGCCTTACTCAACACCAGAGAGTCCATACCGGGGAGAAGCCCTATGAATGTGGTGAATGTGGGAAAGCCTTTAGCCAAAAGGCACACCTTGTTGTACATCAGAGAACTCATACAGGGGAGAAACCCTTTGAATGTAATGAATGTGGAAAAGGCTTCAATGCAAAATCCCAGCTTGTTATACACCAGAGAGCCCACACTGGAGAGAAACCCTATGAATGTGGTGAATGTGGTAAAGCCTTCAAACAAAATGCTTCTCTTACCAAACATATAAAAAGCCATTCAGAAGAGCAATGTCATGAGAGTAACTAATGCAGGAAGTCTGACAATTGACTGCTTTGGTCTTGGTTAATGTTTAAAGATGTCCTCAATATGATGAATGTTAGGAAATCATTTCTTGTTACACAGGAGACGATTTGAATATGGACCTTTACATAGAGCAATGGATGTTAATAAAATTTAAACCTGATCCTAACCCTTTACAGAAAATATTGTATTTTTACACTGGTTATACATAATCTCCATATTTGGATTAAAATGTTAAATTTTAAACTTTTTGAATAAGGAGCCGAGGAGATATTATAATCAGTAAAATGCTTGGTAAGCAAATATGGGGGCCTGAATTCCGTCCCTAGAATCCATGTAAAAAGCTAGATGTGGTGGAAAAGTTGAGACAGGAGAGTCCCTGAGGCAACCTGGCTAGCCAGACTAGCCTAATGTGTAAGCCCTGGGTCACAGGGAGAAATCCTGTTTTAAAAACAAGGTACAGGGCTCCTGAGAAATAATACTCAAGGTTGACACGTGTGTATCCCCCCCCCAACACACACTTGTGAAAATGTTAACTAATTAGAGCAACAAACATGAAGTAATTCATGAATTTTTTAGGTTCTGTGTACTTAGGCAGCACAGTTAGTGTTTGATTTGCATTTATGCTTATTGCATACTTGCTGCCCTGTGTGAAAAACAGCGTAGTGGTCCCCTCTAGTGTTATCTCGCTTTGTTAATGTCTTTGTTAGCTTCTGCATCAGTAGAAAACTCTGGGGTTTGGGTTTGATTTGGTTTGGTGTTTTGGTTTGTTTGAGACATCATCTCACTCTGTAGTCCTGGCTGGCCTGGAACTTGCTATGTAGACCAGGCTGACCTTGAACTCATAAAAAATATGCCTGTCTTTGCTTCCCAAGTGCTGGAATTAAAGACTTCAATAGAAAACTTTAAGGAGCTTTGTCTAGATATTCATAAGAGGTTAATAAAAATTGGGGGGAAACAGCTGAATGCCGTGGTAGTGAATGAAACTCGTCACATTGTTAAATATAAAAAATAGGTTGTTGAACAGAACATAGTGTATTTTCATTGTGGAAAAAGTGTGTTTGTCTGTCTTTTTCTGTCCCTCTCTGTGTACACATATATGAATTTATACTCATATATTTGTATATTAATAGACTTGTTTTTTTAATCCAGAAGAAAACTAATAGTGGCTACCACTGAACACAGGAGTGCAGGATTGAGGTCTGACATTTTTATCATGTACATGTATTTTATTCAAATATATTAAAGTACTTTTATATGCACACATATAGTTTGAACATAGTTTAAAAATACAGCTGAGTCTATTCCACAGTGTTGTTTGACAAGTGATATAAGGTATCTATTCACATTTTGAACAATAAATTTGAGGTATATGGCATTAACCTTGATACTGAATTCACAAAGATTTTCCTACTGAACACAGGTTTTGCTTATATAAATGACTCATAATTGTAATGGTATTTTATTTCTCTTGTTTGCTATTAAAAATTGTAGATGAGTCCTGGTCACAGATGAATGAAAGTGGTATTTATTTCATATTCAGAGGGCTAACCAACAAATGTCTTAGCCCTTCATACCCTGTTCTTGCCCAGTGGCAGATATGGTTGATAGGTCACTCACTCAACTTCTCACAGAGTCTGCTTCAGAATGTTTGTCAAGAACACATTCCAGAAGGTACTGTGCATCAGTTTGACTTTGTTCAGGAGACCTGTCTACCACTGCATATTGTATTAGCTAGGGTCTATTACAGTGATAAAACACCACGACCAACTAAAGCAACTTGGGTAGAAAATGGTTTGTTTCATCTCGAAGCTTACAGTTCATTACCCAGGGCAGGAACTGAAGGCAGGAACCTAGTGGTAGGAACGGAGGCAGAGCCCATAGAGGAGCACTGCTTACTCGCTTGCTTCTCATAGCGCGCTCAGCCTGCTTTATTGTGCATACATCTATCAGGCCTGGGGTGGCGACTCCCACATCTACCATCAAACAAGAAAATGCACCACAGGCCATTCTAGTGGGGGTGTTTTCTCAACTGAGTTTCCCTCACATGCTCACAATCCTAGCACTTAGGAAACTGAATCAAGAAAATCACAACGCGGAAGCAAACTTTGAAGTCGAAACAAAACAAAACAAAAAACAATAACAACAAACAGGACCTTTGGCTGGAGAGATGGCTCAGTCATTAAAAGGCTAGGCTCACAACCAAAAGTATAAGCTCAGTTCCCAGCACCCACAGCTGTCTCTCTAGCCAAAACAAAACAAGAAAGCAGGCCCCATCTCACTCCTTGGCAAAGAAAATATTTGGTTATGCTACCTTTTATATTTTCATAGCATACTCACTGACTCCTACCTCAAAACAGCCATGTTAGAACTCGCCTAGTGTTACTCAGTTCCACTCAGTATTTTATCTACAAGGTATTCTAGCATAATAAACAAATTGGTGATTAAACAATCTCTGCAAATAAATTCATTCTTGCTCTTCCTAAAGTGCTTATTTCAGAGAACAGTAAAGTATACGGACAAAGCAAACTCTGTGCATACATGTGCATGCCTGCATTGGATTGCCTTATGGATATTTGGCCCCCATTTCCAAATAGCTGACTGCTCTTGGGTGAAGAATGTGCTGTGTAAAATCTACTTCTCTCCAAGTGGAACTCTGGCACTATGCACACAGCTGGAGAAAGCCTGCATCTTTTAGAAGAATAAAGCAGTTGTGGGCTGTGGCCATTTTTTACCTTTCATGCCTTTTGAAGAACCCATAATAATGCCATACTTAAAGTAATCAGAAATTTAGGGGTACCTGAATGGTAGACATTAGTACTTCAAAGCATTTTCTGTAGTAAAAATAAGTTCTCATTGGTGAATGAAAAAAAACAAAAAACAAAAAACAAAAAAACAATGTCTAAGGGGCTGGAGAGATGGCTCAGTGGCTACAAGCACAATCTGACCTTCCAGAGGTCCCAGCAACCACATGGTGGCTCACAGCCATCTATACTGGGATCTGATGCCCTCTTCTGGTATGCAAGTGACCTGCACATAGAGCACTCATATATGTAAAATAGATCTTTTTTTAAAAAGGAAAAAGAAAAATGTCTAAAAATGAGATGCCAGGGCTGAGGGTGATTCAGTGAGCAATGAAGCACAAGAGTTAGGACCTGGTTCTGGATCCTCCGTGACTACATAAAAGCCAGACAGGCTGGCACATGTGCTGGGGCTTCAGGTGAACTCAGGCACATAGTGCCCAGCCAGCTCTGGGTTGATTGAGAGACCTGTCTCAAAAATATAAAGTTAACAGCAGGAGGAAGACAGCTGATATCACGCTCTGGCCTAAACTAGTAGGGGTGGAGGTGTTGCAAGATATTTGATCACATTGTGAACCCAGAGATTGTGAACTGGAAAAACAAAAAACAAAACAAAACAAAACAAAAAAAACTCTTTCTTGTTGTGGTGTGGCTTAGCCCTAGCACACACCTTTAACCCAAGAGCTTCTGTAAACAGGCGCTAAATAAAGTTAACCCAAGATCAAGAGGTGGAGCAAGAAACTAGCTGACAGAGAGTAAACAGAAAGGAGGGACATTGAGAGAAGGGTATTTAAGACAGTGTAGGGAAGGAGAGGACATTTTGGATTTTCCTTCTGGGATATGAGCTGAGTAGAAAGACTTTTTCCTACTGGGACATCAGCTGAATAGGAAGGTCAGCTGGGTGCTTTTTCTGCCTCTCTGAGGCAGTAGGTTTTCTTAAGATTTGTCCTTTTTCCCAATTTCCTTGGTCCCCCAAAAGAAAACACCACTCCAAAACAGCAGAAAGTAATTTTAATAGAACACAATGTCCTCATTCCCAAGAGGTGAGGTGGTTGGTGTTTGGTGGTTCAATGGGTGATGAATGCTCATAAATTTTTGTCATTGTTCAAAGGAGATTGGTTAGAAGTCATGATTTTAGTCAGGGAGAAAACAATGTCTAGGAAGTTAAATTCAGGGATTTCTTTCTTTTCCTTTTCAATATCCTTATGTAGGAAGAGAAGGGTTGAAAAGAAAAAAATGATAAAGATATAATAGGATAAAAAGATATGGATTATTGTATATTGATACAAGCTTAATACATATTTAATACACGTAGTGAATGTATATATCAACTCTATTCTGCTGATAAGAAAGGCTGGAGCCTGTAGCTGGACAGAATAGAGATAGGCAGAGCTTTAGTCCTAGGGGCTTGGGTTCTGAGGCAGGGACCAAGAAGAGGAAGAAGCAAAGAGGGGAGAAGGAAGAAGATGGAGAAAAGAGGAGATGGCCTGATGGAGCAGATCTAGAGCCCAGACAGGATGACTTATTGGCAAGTAACTTGGGAAATGCACCTGGGAGATAGCCAGACTAGCTTTAAAAAATTAGTCTAAAATACACCTGCCCAGTTATTGTACTAAAGTTGTTTAAATAAGCCAATAAGTCTTTGTCTCATTTATGGGGGGGCACTAGCCAGGTCATAGAATAGCCCTCTAGAATTTAATAAATATTCAACAACAAAGGCCAAGCATTAATAATTAATAAAAAGTCTCTGTCATTACCATTTTAGAGTTTAAAGTAATTTAAGTTAAAATAGAAGAGTATAGTAAAGAAAAAATTTAGAGGGATATATTGTGATAGAATGCGACTGTGGGTTGGAAAATAGGAAATTAATAATAATATTATTATTATATATGAGTGTCTTATAAAAACTAGTGCCTGGGTTCTTTAAAAGACATCAACAAGTAGAAAATATACTTGTGATGGTTGTTTAGCTTGTTGACTACATCAGAAATTGACAAAACCCAAGCAGCTGGGTACACCTGTGAGGGACTCTTTTCTCAGTTAAATCATTTGAAGTAGGAAGACCCACTTTAAATCTGGGTATCTTGAAGGGGAAGATACATCTTTAATCTGAGCCACACTTCCTGGTGCCAGCCGACATAAAGGACGTGGAAGAAGGAAACTTGCTCTCTCTCTCTCTGCCTGCGTGCTCTCACTGGCAAGCCCATTCCTCCCCTGGCATTAGAGCCTTCTATTTCAGGATTCCAGCCTATACCAACGACCATCTGAGACACCCAGCCTCATGGACTAAACAACTCCTGAATTCTGGGACCTTCCATTAGTAGACAGCCATTGTTGGATTAGCTGGACCACAGACTATAAGCCATTCTAATAAATTCACACACACACACACACACACACACACACACACACACACACACACACACACACCCCTATTTATATATTCTGTAAGCTTTGTTCCTCTAGAGAACCCCACCTAATACAATACCATTTACATTTGATTTTTACTGGGGAAGAAATTATGAAAGTGTGTGGAAAGAAACTCGAACATAAAAACATCTTGTGGTGCCATATAAGCAAAGACAGCGGGTCTCTATGGAAAAGGAGCTCAGACTACCTAAAATAACTTCAATAGAAAACTCTAACTTCACAGATAGGGTATAGCTTGCTGATGGCAAATGGCGAGCTGGTAACTGACACCCTGGCCTCAATCCTCATCACCCAAAGAACAAAAGGAAAGAATGTAACAAAAAAATTGAGAGGATAGTAACTCTTGTTAGGTTTCTATTGCTTCGACTAACATCATGACCCAAAAAGCAAGTTGGGAAAGAACAGGTTTATTTGGCTTACACTTCCAGATCACAATCCAGCACCGGAGGGGATCACGACAGGAACTCAAGCAGGGCAGGGACCTGGAGGCAGGAGCTGATGAAGAGGCCATGGAGGGTGCTGCTTATTGGCTTGCTTCACATGGCTTGCCTAAACTGTCATTTTATAGAACCCAGGACCCACCACCCACCATGGGCTGGACCCTCCCCCATTGATCACTAATTGAGAAAATGTCCTACAACTGGATCTCATGGAGGCATTTTCTCACCTGAGGGCACTTCCTCTCTGATGACTCTAACTTGTGTTGACGCACAACTTGACGCACAAAACCAGGCAATACAGTAACCAAGGCTTTTAGTTGAAACATTAGCTTACGACATTTGTAATAAAAGGGGAGATTAATATTTAAAAGCTGATTAAAATTGGATCCCTTGGAACTGGAGTTACAGATGCTCCATGTGGGTGCCAGGAATCAAACCCAAGTCCTCTGAAAGAAGAGCCAGTGCTCTTAACTGCTGACCCACCTTCCAGCCTCCCAAATTGTCTATTTGATTTTTAAACTTATTTTATCTGTGTGTGTGTTTTGGCTGCATGTGTGTCTGTTCACTGCATGCATGACTAATGCTTCAGGAGGTCAGAGGAAGGTTTCAGATCTTCTGGAACTGGAGTTACAGATGGTTATGAGCTGGAAACTGAACTCGGGTCATCTGTGAGGGCATCAAGTGCTCTTCACCACAGAACCATCTCTCCAGCCTCAATTATCTATTTTTAAAAAGGACTAGAATGAGTACAAGTTTTGTGCTCTAACTCTCTGGCTGCTAGCTGCAAATTATACATATCAATATAATAGGTATACACAATGCGCAAACGCATGCAGAGATCTAACAATGCCCAAAAGAAAGGAAGCCCCAGCAATGCTGCAGGATACAGAGCAACACTCGGGTTGGCCAGTAGGGGGCAACCCTGCGCCTCGCTGCAATTCCTCCCAGTCTCTTTAAACCTGGAGAGACCATCACCCTTTGCCAATTTTTCCAGTGCGTCAAGAGAGTCTAGATGGCTACTGAGAAGTGTGGTTAAGAGTCTTACTCGTGCCAGGCGGTGGTGGCACACACTAATCCCAGCACTCGGGAGGCAGAGACAGGTGGGTTCCTGTGAGTTCGAGGCCAGCCTGGTCTACAATGCGAGTCCAGGGCAGCCAAGGCTACACAGAGAAACCCCCGTCTCGAAAAACAAAACAAAAAACAAACAAAGAAGAGTCTTAACTCGTTTGAAAAGCAGGCAAAGGAGTCCACGTGAGAGTCAGCCCCCATGGAGCTACCTCTCCAGGAAGAAGGAGAAAAGAATGCTCTCAGTCCTGATGCAACTTGATATGCTGGGGTGGGGTGGGGGAGGGGCTCCCCTTCTCTGAGAAGTAGTAGAGGAGGGTAGGGGGAACAGGAGGGAGGGTGGGGCCAGGAAGAGAGGAAGGAGGGAGCTATGACCAGGATGTAAAGTGACGCAATTGTAATTACAGAGATCATGGTGTGGTTGCTGGATCTGTCCTGCTAGCTCCAGAGTTTCAGTCCTTATTTGGCTTGTTAGTAACATTTGACCGGCCCCCTCCATGTTTTTGATTGCATAGTGGACAGATTAAACTGCATGCAATTAAGCTGAGCAGCAGAGTCATTCAATGCTGAATGCCACATAAATTGGTAATTCTCTGCACAACAAAACTTATTTAGTTGTTTCATTATAAACAAATGTCTGACGCTAGATTTATTTATTTATTTATTTATTTATTTATTTTTGGTTTTTCGAGACAGGGTTTCTCTGTGTAGCCTTGGCCATCCTGGACTCACTTTGTAGATCAGGCTGGCCTCGAACTCACAGTGATCCGCCTGCCTCTGCCTCCCGAGTTGACGCTAGATTTATAAATAGTGTATTTGAAGATTGGAGATTTTTTAAAGCATATATATATATTCATTCCAAGTAGGTCAAATCTCTGTGGTCATTCAAGAATTAAATTTCTATTGTATCTAAATAAATTCAAAGTGGCAACATCAAAATTGATCATCTCTTCAGGAAACCAATTCTCAAACTTACAATAAAATTAATTCTGAATTGATGTTTATCAAATGAATTTCAAGGGACAAAGCCAGTGCTTGCCATATCATCCACATAGGCACATACGATAACTCCATTTTTAGCATTTCTTTTGCTGTTTGTTCTTTTGTTGTTCACCATGGAAGCATGTCTGGGGACACTCTTAACCATCGAGGCAGCTTTCCAGCCCCCAAAGCTTTCTCACATTCATGGCTAAACTATTTTTAAATTATGTCATTTAAAAGCTTTGATCATGCTCCAGGGAGAAAAAGAATAAGCATCAACAGAAGCATTGGTAACATTCAGTTGAACCATGAACTGTCAACACAGTTCACTTTTGACCTATAAAATGGGAGTTATAGAGGGTTCACCTTAATACACTGCAAGGGGGATAAGTCCTGAGCATAATTCATGTTGTTGTTAATTTAATGGTATGGTCTGATAAATGTATATTATCAGGCTTATAATTACTACAGTGGTATTATTTAACCTACTTTCTCAGTCAATAAAGACACAGACATACGCTATATTTTAGGATAGCCACCCATGAGCCACCGTGTGGGTGCTTGGACCTTAACCTGGGTCCTAAAAAAAAAGGAAGAAGAAAGAAAGAAAAAGAAAAAAAAAAGCAAACAAGTACTCTTAAGTACGGTGGCATCTCCCCAGCCCCTCCATCTTTCAGTGTCATCCTACTTTCCTTTCTTCAACTACTAGTAAATGAATGCTAGCTAGGTGTCTGCCAAGGTGATCAGCCTTCAAGAGCACGCAGCGGTGTGTGTGCAGGGTTCCCGGCCTCCGTGGGTTTACAGACTCCCCCCAAGTTAAGCACATCTGTATTGCACCATTCCTGTGACAGCTACCCATCATGGAAAGAGGACTCAAGGCCTCTTAGGAAAAGACTACCTGGGGGTAGCGGAATGGGATGCCAGCCATCAAGGTGCAGTACAGCTTAGAGCCCACCCCAACCTTGAAGTAAAGACTGCTTGGTTGTGGGGAGTGTAGGTAGCTAGCATTGCCAGCTACCTCGGACTCCCCTCATCTCTGAGCTAAGATGCTGGGCCCTTTGGGGTGCACCCCCCTCCCCCCGAGTGACTGAACAAAACTGTGACATAGCATTTCTGCCTAATACAGGACAGCTTCTTTTCCTCGATTCCGCTGCTTCCTAACTCCGGTCATCCTCCGTGAGTCACCTGCCAACAGTCTCTTTGCTTCCTACGTCTGCCTCTGCCTCTGGTTTCCAGTGGGCCATGTTGAGGTTTTTTTGGAGCTAAGCAGGTGGATTCCGGCATAGCCAAGGATCCTCTGACACTGACGCTGGAGGGTGTTTTAGAACTGATGTTGAGCCAGTGTCCGCAGCATGTGCTGTCACTCTGGCTGCTAGGTGACTAAGGAGTATTTCTGCCCTGGGGTATAGATCAAATAAGTGTGTGTTCCTTGCTATTCTTCTTGGCACCAAATACACCTTGGCATCATAAAAGAGACATGAATGTTTTCACAGGCTTTCTGAGTGAGCTATTTGTTCAATTAGTTGAGAGTGAGGCTGAGGTCAAAGTCATTAAATCCATTTCTTATGATCCAGTTAGTTTTAGAAATGCTAGCTAGTTTTTTTTTTTTTAAGGGGGAGGCTGTTAGCTGGTTTACAGTAAACTCCTTAAACCCCTTACCCACACACCTTGTGCAATCACTTCTCAACCGCCTCAGCTTTTCAGTGGCATCAACAGTCTACATGTGGTGTCAGGTGGAGAAGGCATGTATATACAGTTAGTGACAATGAAGGTCCCTGAACTGAAGTCACGAGTGGCAGGGCATGGCTGTTGCTTTCTGCAATGGAAGTATCTCCCAGTTCTAGAAAAGCAATGATCCACAGCCAGGTGTGGTGCTACAACTTGTAAACCCCAGCGGTCAGGAGAGGTGAGCAGGGGGTGTGCCACAAATCCAATGCCGTTCAGAACTGCACAGTAAGTTCAAGACCAGCCTGTGTGTGAGGTGCTGTGAAGATGGCTCATAGGTAAACTCAGGCCGGGCAGGCGAGGTCACCTTAGAAAGCTGGTCATGGATGAATACACTTTTAACCCAGAACTGGGTGCGGGGTAGAGACTAAAGGATTGCTGGGACTTGCTGGCCAGCCTAGCTGAAACACAGCAAGCTCCAGATTCTGTGGGAGACCCTGTCTCAAGGTGGGGGGATAGGTCAAAAGAGATAGAGGGAGATCCCTGATGTCCTGTTCTGACCTCTGTGTATACTAGCAAAGGCACAGGCATGTGCACACATGCACAAGTGTGCACACACACCATAAGAAAAAAGAAGAAGAAGAAGAAGAAGAAGAAGAAGAAGAAGAAGAAGAAGAAGAAGAAGAAGAAGGAGAGGAAGAGGAGGAAGAGGAGGAAAGAAAATCAGTAACTCTCTAGTTGACCAATGGTGCATTCATCCACCAAATACTCGCACATGGAGAGAGCTGTTAGTCACACCTCATTTAACCAATCTTGAGCTACACTCACAGTTCCATGTTTTAGAGAAATCCATGTGCAGTTTCTGTAGTAGGACCTGCCAGGCAGACACATCCAGAGCTCTACAGAGCTGTTTCTTCCTCTTTCTCCTATTTAGCTACCCTCCCTTTGTGTTACAAATATCCTGACCTGTGTAGTGGTGTTAATAAGCACAGAGGGCTGCTGGATTAGACAGTCTTGGGTTTAAACCTAACTTCTCCCACTGACTGGCTGTATGACCTTGAACAGTTACTTAATCTTTCTGAGTCTTAATTAATACCACAATAAGATGAGTAAAACAGTGCATACCACATAAAGCTGACGTCAAGTTGAAATAAAAACAAAACATATTAAGTACATGCCTCTTCCTTGAATTCTTTATTTCCCCACATTAAACACTACTCTACATTTCCAGTTCCAAGATAAATAAAATTTGTACTGATATAAAATATGTTCCCAATAAAACAATGTGTCTTTATAAGCAGACCTTGCTGTAATTTCTGCTTGGACCCACAATCAGCAAATATGACTTTGAACAATACTGTTTTTCTTTTCTTTTTTCTTTTTTTTTTTAACATTTTATTAAGATGATGCTCCAATGTTATACAGAGTTTTGGGTGACTATTCAGGTAGCAAACTGTCTCTGTCATCCTCTCATTTGCAAATCTGCTAACCTGCACCCCCTGTATACTTAGGTAATTAATATTATTCCCTCTCAAGTCTCTGATGGAGTTGAAGACCACATAGTTCAGTTGTACAGTTAAGCTTATTTGTTTAGGAGTTAAGATGTTTTTAGTTCTAGATAGATGTTTTAAGTTGATAATGATGAGATATGATAGACACTGATTTACATTCAGAATTTTAGATGCACCAAGATAGGAAAGATATTTTCTTCAAGGCTGCCAAATACAAATAACCAAAACACTAAGAATGTAACATTTATATAATTCCTGATTGTGTCATGGTTCTTCTTGCTATAGGTAGTTTATTATATATGTGTGTAATAATATAAAAGTATATGTAAAAAATAAAAAATATTTAATAAAAAACCCCAAAAAAGATTTCATTTATTTATTTTATGTATGTGTGCTCTATCTGCATGTATGCATGCAGGCCAGAAGAGAGCATCAGACTCCAGTACAGATGGTTGTGAGCCACCATGTGGTTGCTGGAAATTGACCTCAGAACCTCTGGAAGAGCAAACATGAAGAGATTATATCCAGTCTGTTGAAGTTCAAAGTTCTCTAGGGTTAAAACAGCCGATGCACCTTGCTGGTTAGTAGTGTAGATTCTGGTGTCAATGCTATCTGTATAAAGGTTGGGAGACCTTTGTGGGGGCCTGTTATCTTAGCTTCAGGAAGACTTTTCTTTAAAAATCTTTAAAATTAGCTGGGCATGGTGGCACACACCTTTAATCCCAGCACTTAGGAGGCAGAGGCAGGAGGATCTCTGTGAGTTCGAGGCTAGCCTGGTCTACAAAGTGAGCCCAGGGCAGCCAACATAATATAGAGAAACCCTGTCTCGAAAAACCAAAAAAAAATTTTTTTTAATTATTTTTAAGATTTAATATTTTTATGTGCATGTGCCTAATGAGTTTATGGGTACCACATGTGTGCAGGAGACCACAGGGCCCAAAAGAGAGTGTGTGATCCCTTGTAAGTGAAAAAGTCAGTTGTGAGTTGCTATGTGGGTACTGGGAACTGAACCTAGGTCCTCAGGAAGAACAAGTTTCAAAGGATCTTTCTCCCTCTTCTGAGCTCCACTGCACCAGGCATCCACGTGGTACGCAGACATACATGCAAACAGACACTCACACACATCAAATAAAAATAAATCTTTTAGCCAGGTGGTGGTGATGCTCACCATTAATCCCAGCACTCGGGAGGCAGAGGCAGGCAGATCTCTGAGTTTGAGGCCAGCCTGGTCTACAGAGGGAGTTCCATTCCAGGAAAGCCAGGGCTACACACAGAAACCTTGTCTTGATAAAAAAATTTTTTTAAATGATTAATACATCTTCTTCCACACTCCTTAGACCAGGCTGGCCTTGAACTCACAGCATCCACCTGTCTCTGCCTCCCTGAGAGAAGGGATTAAAAGCCTGCGCCACCAAGCCTGGCTTCCACTTGAGTCTTAAAGCAAGATTTTCTACAGACTTTGACCTCCCAGGTCAGCTCCATTTCCCCCCACACGTAACTGGCTTTCAGGTTCCAAGTCAGAGGCAAAGTCACAACAGTTCCAGATGGCAGCTCTCTAGAGCATCCATTATTTTTCTTGAGACTATGTTTTGAGAAATGTAAGGTTATTAAATTAATCCATAGGAGATGAGGTTGCCAAGTTTGCAAAGGGCAGGGACAATCCTTGCCAAGGACAAACATTCCACAGAGCCTGAGGGAACTGGAAGGGACTCATATGGCAGGGGTGGGGCATATGGGGGGCTGGGGGGGGAGGGTGGGGGGAGGGCAGGGAACCAAACCACTGAACTCAGGAAGTATATAAAGCCGAAGGAGCAGTGGAGCGCAGCCACCATCACGGGAAGACTCTGGTCCTTACCAACATGAAGCTGCTGCTGCTGCTGCTGCTGGGTTTGGGGCTGACCCTAGTCTGTGTCCATGCAGAAGGAGAAACTAGTCCCGGAGGAAAGAACTTTGATCCAGAACAGGTAACTTTGTGGGAAACAGAGACTGCTGACTCGGAGAGCGCTCTGAAGCCAAGTGGGCCTTTGAGGGGAAGAGGGTATGGCTCCTCGATCTGTTGGACAACTGAGTGGCTTCAGACGTGGACGTTGTTTGCCATTCAGATCTAACGGTGCTTGGGGACCTTCATTCTTACAGGGACAGTGGCAGGACGATGTGAGACGTGTTCCTGTGTGCGCTCATGTCCTGGCCCATACGCCAGAGTTCAAGTAGAAACAGGACCATACGAGTACCTGCTCTTTCTCCCTTAACCATTTACTCATGTGTTACAGATTGAGGGGGAGTGGAATTCCATTCTCTTGGCCTCTGACAAAAAAGAAAAGATAGAAGAAGATGGAGACATGAGAGTTTTTCCAGACTTCTTCTATGTCTTCGAGAACGGGTCCCTAGCCTTTCACTTTTATGCTTTGTAAGTGTGCTGTTCTTAGCTGAGAAAGAAGAAATGGAAGCCCGGTATGGCCTCAGGCATCTACACACACACACACACACACACACACACACACACACACACACACACACACACACACACACGAATCTGTATCCAAAACTAGCGCACCCCCCACCCCCACCCCCACCCCTACCCAACCCCCACCCCACCCTCCCCACCCCCCCCCACCCCCCCACCCCCCGCCATCTGACACTAAACCAAGATTTCATAACCAGGGTGTTTTCAAAAGTCAAAGACAAGAGTTGGTGACAGGGATAAATTCACTGGGAGTAGGATGTGTAAAGGTCAGGTCAGAGACATTTCCCAAACCGTATTAATAAGGTCGTACAGCACAGGCTAAGAGTATATGATCATGAATTAAATTTTTCTCACTGGTTGTTTCCCAAGAAAATCCATTTCTCTTTACTCGCATTTTTTTCCCCTGTAATAAAGGGAGCTGATAATAACGATCCTCAGTGGATCTGAGGGGCCTCATTGGGCAACATTTGCAAAGCACTAATTTGAGGGAGGCCTGTCGTGGACTCCTGGTGGACACAGGGATGGAACACAGTGGGAGTGATGCTGGGAGCAGTCACAGTTGTAACAGTCATGCAAAGGGATTGCCGGGGTTTTTTTGTTTGTTTGTTTGTTTTTTAAGATAATAGGCAAATACATGATTACTAAAGTACCAAATATAAGTGAAATAACACAACTAAAAGCCTTTTGCTAATCTTACAAAAATATTCAAAGTTACATGGAATCAGAAACTGAAGACGTGGGCACAGAACAGAGGATAGGGCACAGAACCAGCCGTATCAATATTCGGTAAATACCAGCTTACTCTGTTTTTCAGTATGGATGGAAAGTGCGTCGAACAGCACGTAGTTTGTGACAGAACAGAAAATGACGGTGAATATTACGTTAACTGTAAGTATATAACAAGAATATATATCTATTCACAGGAGTTTAGAAAACCTAATATCTTGTGTGTGTGTGTGTTTGTGTGTGTGTCTGTGTGTGTCTGTGTGTGTCTGTGTGTGTGTCTCTGTGTGTGTGTCTGTGTGTGTGTGTGTGTGTGTGTGTGTGTGTGTGTGTGTGTGTTGCTGAGGACTGAACTCAGGGCCTTGTATATGACTAGTCAAACTCTCTATTACTGAACTACCCCCACTGCCCTCTTCAGAATCTCAGTCACTTCCTGATCATTGTTTATGTAGCTAATGGGATAGAGGCTATCTAATCGTCATCGCCCAGATCCAGGGTATACCTCTTCCCTTGGGGCATCGAGGCACTGATGTGTACGACCCTGGACTCAAAAGAATGAGACTTAGCTGGGCCAGTGCTGCTATTCCAGTGATACAGCTGTCTTTAGTGGGGGGTGGGGGGAATACAGCTGTCTTTAGTGGGGGGTGGGGGGAATACAGCTGTCTTTAGTGGGCGGCGGGAATAAGAGCTATATAAACCTTAGGAGAGTGGCTGGGGTTGAAGTGCTGGAAATGCTTCCTTTCCACGGATAGGAATTCCAGGTGCTAGCTGGACATGTCCTGCACCAGGCTGTGTGACTACCTGTGTGAGACTGGCAGAGATGGGCGTCGCAAGCCTACATGCATTGGAGCATGCAGGCACAGGACGGGGAGGGAGCCATCCTTACTCCTGCTGGTCTCAAGGTTGAGATATTTCAGGGTACCTCATGCTTGCTTCAGGCCAGTTCCCCTGGTCTCACAGTCCACGTGTCCCACATGGCACTAGGTGGGTAGAACAAGTGAGCTAAGGTGGTTTCTAGTCTCCTGCCAGCTGTCTGATGCTGCCCTGTAACTACCACTGGTGCACGCATTGCTCAGGATGCACTACATTAGACAGGCATAGACGTAGGCATTTGATACAGCAAGCCTACAAAGGAAGGAGACACATCACTGGACGTTGCCGAGCTGTGTACATAGGCCGCAGAGACATTGAAAGAGGCTGGGGTGCTGCTGCAGCTAACTGCCCACTAGTGGTCGGCCCATCGCTCTCCCTTTCCTTAGAAGTTACTTCATGAAGTCCAGATAGCTACAAATGGAAAGTATCAGGCATGTTTTCACCCACCTCTTTCAGGATACGCATTTTAATTTTTTATATGTGGGGTAAGACAGATAAAGGGTTTCTGTTACTTCCTGTGGACCAAAGAATTTCTGAGCTGTGTTCCATTTCCTCCACAGATGACGGAAACAATACATTTACTGTACTTGATGGAGACTATGATGATTATGTTATCTTTTATCTCAATAATGTCAAGGATGGGGAGACATTCCAGCTGATGGCGCTCTACGGTAGAGTATTTTCATACAGACACTGGTCTCGGAGTGAGAAAAGAAGAGAAAGCAGAAACCCTAGCTCTAATACAGTCTTCCCAGCCTGGCCCTTCACTGCCTCGTTCTTGCCTCCTGAAGACAGATGCCCACCTTTGTCATCCCTTAGGCTTAGTGATGGGAGGACTCTGAGATATAGTCTACGGGTGCCATATTCAGGATAGGTCATACCCATGCTTGTCAGTCATGTTGTCAATCACTTTCTCATCCCTATGGAGGAGCCCAGTCCCTCCATTCAGTTCGGTGGTCAATACAGAAGATGCCACCTCTGCTGTCACTGTTACCCTCTTCACAGGCCGAGAACCAGATTTGAGTTCAGACATCAAGGCCAAGTTTGTGGAGCTATGCAAGAAGCATGGAATCTCCGAGGCAAATATTGTTGACCTAACCAAGGATGGTAAGTCAGGCCACATCTATTTCTCTCGTCCTGAATTTTATATCATAGGAGAAACAAACCCAAGGGATTGGGCAAGCAGACATTTGCTGCAGCTGGAGAGTCATCTAGTTTCTCGGGGCGGCGGGTGGGGTGGGGTGGGAGGAGTAGGGGGGGGGTGGTAAAGTGGACATGGTTCCTGAACATGCTCTTGTTCCCGCCCTGCAGACCACTGTCCCCAGGCTCAAGATGAAGAGGCCTGAGCCTCCAGGTGGGCAATCTCCAGTGAGAGCAAGGAGGGGACGGGCACGGGTGAAGTCCTTCCAAAAGCATTAGTATTGCGCCCCGAAAGCACAATAAAAATCATCTGATAAGGAACTGTTGAGGAGAGCTTGAAATTTGGCTTTGAATTATCTGCATCTGTGATCTAGTCCTACCATGAGCTTTTAAGTAAGCGGCCCAAGCAATCAAGCAAGAAAACAGGGATGTGTTCTTCACATAGTCGCGTGGTTGCATAAAAAGGGCTTAGCAATGCCTTAAATGTCATTAAGAAAGATTGAACAAGGACAACAACAACAACAACAACAACAAAGAATCAAAGTTTACAGCAGACAGAAATGGGATGTTAGTGTAGCTGCTCATCAGTGCCAATGGCCCACCATCCTCCTGATAATAACATCTCCATTTGAGCTCTGTACAAACTTGGCTTCTTAGCTGGGAGCAGAACTTCATGTGTGATCATCACGGCTCCTCCAGGCTGGAGAGCAGATTCCTCTGTCCTCTCTTCCCCATTTATTCTAAAGCGTTGCTCAGAAAGTGTGTGAACGTCTTTAAAAGTTGCCAAGGCTTTTTATCATGATTCCTCCATTTACTGAAAATCCCGCAGAGCTTTTTACACCAAAGATCAGAGAAACAACCTCAGATCTCTCAAATGTAACCAATAAGGAAAAGAGCATTTATTCTATGCCTTTTATCCCTGTACTCTGGTAAAGTAATGTCAGATTGCAGGGGGAGATCTGTTTCTTCATCCTTTGTTCTGTACGACGGAATGTCTCTTATGTCCTGAAGTCAGTGCAAGCAATGCGTAACAAGTCTCTGTGCACTTTCTTCCTGCCTTCCTCAGGGTTGAATGGAGACTTCTCGCCAGGACCCCGCATCTTCCTTCCCTATTGACACGCCATCCTGTGACAAGTTCTGTGGTCTGATTCCCATCCTGTCCCACAGGAAACATAATCCCTGCTTCTCCAGCATCACCCCTAATCACCTAGGATGACTCATCAAGAATCAGAGGCTTCCTTTAAATTTCTCTTTGCCACCCCCATGACAACGGCATGAATGCCTTCCTCTTCCTGCTCAGTAAATGTCTACCGTCGCACTTAAGCGTATGTGTCTGTGTCCAGGAAAATGTAGGGTTTGACAGTGAGTGATTGAGAGGACCTCTTGGGTCCTGTCCCCAAGATTCTTCCTTATGTCCCTGAATTTAACCCGAGTTCAGGACTCTGCCTCCTGGACAGTAACCCCCAGCCCCCATGAGTGCTGCCTACTGTTTGGTTCTCCTGGGTTGGTTGCTTGACTTGCTGCACATTTCCTCCACCCATAGAGTCTCTTCTCAACAGAGCACAGAGAGACACATGCCTGCCCAACACAGTTTAGGACATGCCTCTAGGGGCCGGGGGTGGACAGTTTTGGTTTTTAGAGGGACAAAGGGTAAAGAGAAAAGGCTGCCCCAGCTCCCGATAGCGTGCTTTGACCTCTAGATCAAGAGATTAAATTAGGTTCAAGCACATGACTCCTGAGTTCTTGGTGTGGTTCGATAAAATATGGCAAAGCACTATTGAGAAAGTCAACCAATTATGCTGACCCTACCCCACCCCACTCAACCCTCCCGTCCCACCCCCGACCCCCGACCCCCAATGAATTCTTACAATGCTCTTCTTACTATGTCTACCAGACTGACCTGAAATCCTTGGGTCCAAGCTATTTTCCAGCCACAGCCTCCTAAGTGGCTGCAGCTACATCCATGCACCACCATGCCCAGCTTTTCATTTTTATTCTTGGAGTTTAAGAGACAAAAAAAAAAAAAAAAAGTGCACAACCTAAGCTATCCTAGAGAATGCTTAGAAAACGAAATAACACTTCCAACCTAGCACTGTGTTGATGATGGGAAACGGCTTGAAAGTGCTACCATGAGACCACAACCCAGAGAAAGGCACAGAAAAACTTGGGCTGTTCCCAGGTCAAGATGACTGCTTGAGCTCAGCCTGAAGCCCCACCCCTTCAACACCTAACTCTTTCTGGAAATGAGGTGTGAAATAGCAAAAACAGGGAGGTGATGGGTTGGCAGGGTAGAACCGTGCTATTCTCCACACTCTGGGGGTAGATTGCAGCTAAACAAGACAGACAGGGTTAGGGGCAACTGTCACAAAGGCCCAACAGGGATGCCGGCTGAAGGGATGCACCCATCAGAGGAGCAAAGGCTGAGACAGAATGATTCTGAGGACACCTTCCTGCCCTCCCCTGGGCATACAGCAAGTAGACAACTGCCTGTGACTGCTGAAGCAACAGGGCGGACTGGCCTGAGTGTTGGAGCTAGGAGGCCTCATGTCAACAAGTTGGCCTGATGCTCATGGTTGGCCCAGAATGCCTTGCTAGACATAAATAACCTCATAAACTATCAAAATTAGGCAAGATCATTAACACGAGGTCGTTTTGTCATCTATAAACATGGCTGTCCTCTGGCTAAGATGACGGACAGCTGCTTCTCTACCAATTGTCCGGTTAGCTTTCTCTTTGTCTCCGTTTATGATAAATGGAAATTACTGGGCTCTCTAGTCACTGAGCCACCATTGCTCCCCAGTTGCACCCAAACAAGGGCTTCCTGAGACACCCCCACATGTGCGCATGTGTGTATGTGTATATGTAGAAGCCGGTGTCAGGTGTCTGCCTCTATCCGTCTCCCCTTTGTTTCCTGAGATAGCATCTTGCACTGAAAACTAAGAGCTTATGGATGTGGCTAGACCAACTGGCCAGGAAACCCCGGGCTGCTCCTGCTTCTGCGTCCCCAGTGTTGGGGTTACAGGTGTGTACCACTATTCCTGCCTTCTTCTGTGCATGCTGCTGATCCAAACGTAGGTCCTCAGGCTTTCAGGGAAAAGTGCCTTGCTGACTAAGCCAGTGCCCTAGCCCAGGTTCTTTCTGGGATGGCCTGGACTTCCTTGAACGGGTTCTCCCAAACTTTAGTAGTAGTGTAATAAACCCAACCTTGTTTTACTTACAAATATGCTCCCAGTGGTCTTTAGTGGGATGATAACAAGTTTAAAAAAACAAAACAGAGGTTATTCCATGACTTGGAAGCAGCAGCCTAAATCATAAATGCAACACTTGGGTTGAGGCTGTGCACTTGGTAAGGGACAGAACCGAGAAAGTCTTCAAATTTCAGTCTGGGCCATGAGAATAAGAGGCTTGTCATTTCTCCAAGTCTCTTGGAAGAATAGATTTAGGGAAGGAGGAATGGTCCTAGTTTCAGACCTTTCAGTATTTAGATAGACTGCCATCTAACCCAGGCCTATCCAGGGCTACGAGAACAAAGCAAGCTAGTACAGAGCTTGCTCTGTAAGTGTGAGAACCTGAGTTTGATCTGTAGAACCGACATAAAAGAGTTGAGCTTGGTGGAGCATAGTCATGCATGCTTGTAATCCCAGCACTGGGCAGATGGAGACAGACAGAGTCCTAGGGCTCCGCTTGCTGGCCAGCCAGCCCAGCCTCTAGCTCAGTCTCCCGGGCTCCAGGCAAATGGCAGGCCTGATCTCTAAACACATTGGGCAGCCTCTGGCAGACAACACTCAAGGGTTACATCCAGCCTCTGAACACACATGCAGCCATGAAAACCTGCACCAGTGCACACACCATAGCACAAAGGTCACTTTGGAGGTTTCAGTCCAAGATGAGGTGGCCCCGATGCTTTGTGCCTGTGAGGTGTATCCATCGGTGTGGAAGCATAGGACCAAACAACAGCACGCTTAACTTCCTAGCCAGGGGAAAGCACAAAGGACTAGAAAAGAACTGGGTTCCCCAGGAGCACTTCAGAGATGGACCCCAGTATCCTGAAGGCCTCTGTTAGGGCCCACTGAAGAGACCACGTTAAAAGCAGTCAGACTCCACTGTTAGCACAAAGACCTCTAACTCTGGTCCCGGGAGAATTCTCTGGATGAGGTCAAGCTAAGAATTACTAACTAAAAATAATGATGTGCTCAGCAGTTCTGAAGAAAACATGTGTGCCTTCAGTTCTGGGTGAAAGTCTCTGTATCAGGTCACCTGCACCATAAAATGTTTACATTCAGCATACTCTTTGCTAGCCAGCAAAAATTCCCCAACCATATATGCAGCTGTTCCTGACCACAAGCCTGCCAGGACCAACCAGATTAAAGGCCAGTTAGACCCACTTCATCTAGTTAGCAAAAATAACTTGAGTCAGAACCAAGCACTCTGGGGACCACCCTGTTTCCCTGGCAACCCCTAGTATGAGTTAAGTGTGGTTTTTGCCTATATAAGCTAACTCTGACAGAAACTCAGGGATACAGTCTCAGTCTTGACATTGAGTACCTATGCCTGGAAAATAAAGCTTTTTTTTTTCTCCTTTCACAGTGTGTCCTCAGTGTTTTATTTGTGTGACCCCAGACCCAACACCCACCTCTTGAAAGCTTCACTGTCTCTTGATGGCACCACAGCCTAGGGTGGTGGCACACTCCTTTAATCCCAGCACTCCTGAGGCAGAGCAAGTGGATTGATGTGAGTTCGAGGCCAGCCTGGTCTACAAATTGAGTCCAGGACAGCCAGAAAAAAACAGAGAAAAAAAAACAAAAACAAAATCAAACAGTAACAGTGACTTATTGTCTGCTTCCTAGTTTTTTGTGGTTTTTTGTTTGGTTGGTTGGTTGGTTGGTTGGTTTGGTTTCTTGGTGGTTTTTTTGGCAGTTTTTTGAATTTCACTTTTAAAAAAGACAGAGAGGGAAACACTATACATAATAAATAAATCTTGAAAAGGAAAAAATGGTAATCTACTGCTTAAACAGCCCAATATGATTATTGTGCTGTTTTAGTATGTAGAGGAAAATGGACAATAAAAAAAGGAATGGAGACCAGAAACACATTGTTTGAGGCCAGCCTGGGCTACGTCATGAGTCTGAGACAAGCAAGCCTAACCTATGCAATGTGTTCTAGGTAAACTGAGGCTGTTTATGAGACCATCCCTCCCTCTCAAAAATAAAAAATACTAGGAGGAGGGAAAGAAAAGGAGTAGAGAGGGAAAGAGACAAGAAAAAGAAAGGGGAAACCAATGGAAACCAAGATAATAAAGCAAAGGTCCTAGCTGCTGTCCAGGGTCCTACCAGAACACCACACCCATCCTTTGGGTATATGCCCAGGAGTAGTAAAATTATTCCCAATTTTCTGAGATACTGCCAGATAGATTTCCAAAGTGATTATACAAGTTTGCATTCCCACCAACAATGGAGAAGTGTTCCCCTTTCTCCACAACCTTACCAGCATGTGCTGTGACATGAGTTTTTGATCTTAGCCATTTTCTGGCCTATACATCAGGCGCCATAGAGCCTAGAGAAGGACATTTAGAACTATACAATCTTGTTTTGATTTCAGTATGATAATAATTGTATGTCCATTGTTAATGGTGATGTTATATTTCCTCTTTGAAAGAGGTCAAAAGGAAACAGACCTCGATAAAAGAGAGACTGCTAACTTGTCTGTCTGTGTTTACATGAATTCAAACTGCAGAACAAGCAGTTAAATTATATTGCTAATCCTACTACATGGGAATAGCTCTGAGACTGGTTGATACATGAATGTCTATGCACAGACAAAGCTTCTTGTTGGTTACAGAATCCCCATGATTTATTATTAGATGCCATTCTTCGTATAGCACGAATGAAGATTTACAAATGTCTTTCTTCTGCTCATACAAAGAGCAAAGAACCATCCTTAATTGTTCTGTGCATCCTGCACACCCAATACATTCCATAGTTTTAGGACTGTATAATGCTTGTGAGAAATTATATGTTTTCAGAATAAAAGAACTGACACTGATGCTGGATCAGACCTGACAGGATTCATTCCTCCAGCATGCTGAGATGCTGACATCCTGCATCCTTCATGTTCCAGCCCCAAGTGCTTTGGTTATTGTTCCTCATCAGAAAAGGACAGCTTCAAAGAAGGCTCCAGATCCAAATTGGTCCAGCATTTCAGACTGTCCCACAAAGGACTTAGTTTAAGCCTGGAATTTCTCAACATTTAGAGACTGGACCACAAATACTACTCCTAACTCATTTAAAAAATTTTTCCAATTTTGTTTGGGCCTCTACATAGGTATTATTCACCCCAAATCAGCCTGAAGAAACCTTAAGAAAAAGACACCCCATTTCCCTTAAAGGGGGGTTGGGTAGGTTTTTTGTTGCTTTCTTGGGATATAGATGTTTATTGTCATTGAGAGTTATTTTTAAGTTATTGGTCTTATTCAGAGAGAAAAATGAGGTTAGACTCAGGGATTTCTCTCTTTTCCTTTATCTGTCTTTCTTAGGTATGGAGATAGGTGTTAAAAATAAAAAAGGAGAATATAGAAATATATAGAGATGACTGGACAAAAAGTAGATTATTAAATCTTAACTTCTCAACTTAAAGCCTTATTTGCTTCCCACAAATAAGGTTTATTTAATTCATTGATAGAGAATTGTATATATTGATGCAAAATAAGTTTAATGTTGATACACTGAAATAGAATTCAAATTTAATATTATACTTCACACATTATATTTCTACTCTAATATGAGGTTTATACACACACACAACTCAATTAATACATGGTTTACTTCCAATATTCTAATAGTGCTATTGCAGGCTGTTTAGGATAATTAAGTAATACAAATGAATTGTTAGTTGATCAACTCATGGTCATGTCAAGTACAGAAATATACATCCTAGGTTTAACAGATAGATATGATTCTACAGATTGATATGGTAAAATAGTTATATATGGTCTTCAAAACCCTCAGAAACCTACAGAATACGGCATTGTTTTTATTGTTTTAAAGATTCTTTGACTATAAGACAGGTTAATTCCTGCCAGCACCTAGTCTACCAGGAAGAAGATGATGAGCATTGAAGAAACTCCTTATGGAGATGGCTTCAAGTGTGGCAAAAGAGTCACTGGACCAAAATGTCCTTTTATCTGCCACAGACAAAAATTCTGCCTAAAAAAGGGAAGCTTGGATGCAGGCAAGTTGATGGCCAGACTCTGCCAAGACAGGGTAAGCAAGTCCTCAAGAGTTCCTGCCTTACAGATATGTCTGTCAGATATATTGAGCCAGAAGGCTGAAGAGGTTGCTCCAATGTTATAGTTTTGGGTGACTATTCAGACAACGAACTCTCTCTCTCTCTCTCTCTCTCTCTCTCTCTCTCTCTCTCTCTCTCTCTCTCTCTCTCCATCTTGGAAGCTGTTAACCTGCACTTCCTGTTTACACAGGTAGTTAAATGTATTCCTTCTCAAGTCTCTGATGGGGTTGAAGACCAGATGATTTTAAAATGAAGCTTAGTTGTTTAGGAGCTAGGAAGATACTTTTAGGTCTAGATAGATACTTGGAGGTTGATAGATTTGAGCTTTGATAGATATTGATTTAGTTCAAAACATTAAACTCACCAAGATAAGACAAATAATATTTTCTTCAAGGTTGCCAAATACCTTTTGATTAGACATTATGTATGTAAGTCTTACCTATTGGTTTTTATAATTTTTCATAATTGTTCTTACTGGTGTCCCATATTTGAAATGGTGCCCCATATTTGGCCATGTCCCCTTGATGGGGAGACCTGGTGGCACTCAGAGGAAAGAAAGCAGACTACCAAGAAGAGACTTGATACCCTATGAGTATATACAGGAGGTAGAGGTCCCCCTCAGTCACAGTCATAGGGGAGGGGAGTAGGGGGAAAATGGGAGGGAGGGAAGAATGGGAGGATACAAGGGATGGGAAAACAATTGAGAAATTGAGATGTAATATGAATGAATTAATAAAAAGGAAAAAATTGTTCTTACTGTATATAAAAAATGACCTTTTATTTAGACAGAAAAGGGGAATTGTTAGAGGTTGGTCTGATGTATTTTGATGCTAATTAATAAAAAACCATCACACCTGGGGAGGGCAGATGAGATAGGTGTGACCAAGGTTCCTGGGCTTGGAGAGACAGAGAGACTCTTGGGAGGAGAAGAGAGGCCAAGGAGAGGAGAGAAGAAGGTTGTGCCATCATGGCTTAGATGGAAGAGAAGCACATGGCCGGCATGGATGGAGATTTGGTCCAGATGAAGAACATTAGCAAGTACATGGGATTATGGATGGGAGGGAGCTGGACAGAAATTATTAGAAGCGGACGGCATGGGATTGGGACAGGTATCCCGTACCTGCTATGGGAAGTAGTTTAGGGTAATAATTTCTGCCCTGTGCCAGGTTGACTAAGACTATTTTAAAATATATCAGCTGTCTGTGTCTTGATTGATTGCTAGTGGGTTACACTGCCATAATAATAATTATAGGCCTAATGATAAACAATATTAGGTCATATCAGTAAATTAACCACAACAATTAACATAGTAAAAATGGCCCCTTTACCAAAAGAAATCTACAGATTCAATGTAATACCTATCAAAATACCAACACAATTCTTCACAAACCTTGACAGAACAATCTTCAACTTCATATGAAAAAAAAAAAAACCAAACAAACAGACTAGCTAAAACAACCCTGTGCAATAAAAGGACATCTAGAGACATAACTATGCCTGATGTCAAGCTGTACTATAGAGCAACAGTAATAAAAAAAAAAACCTGCATGGTATTGGCATAAAAACAGACTGGTTGGTCAATGGAATAGACTTGAAGACCCAGTAATAAACCCACACACCTACGGACACTTGATTTTTGACAAAGAAAACAAGACCATACAACGGAAAAAAGAAAGCATCTTCAACATATGGTGCTAGTCTAACTGGATGTCTTAGTCTAACTGGATGTCTACATGTAGAAAAATGCAAGTAGATCCATATGTGTCACCATGCACAAAACTCAGGTCTGGGTGGATCAAAGTGCTTACTGATCCTTACTGTTACCTCTTCCATACAGTTGGTCCAATAAATCCAAAAGCATCCCTTAATGAGCTCACAGACCGATGGGCATGTCCTTCTGCCACTATGACAGTCATGGGAGATTCCAGGTACTTATTAATTTAGGTGGTTTATACATATCCTTGTTTCTCACGGTGACACACGAAGTCTAAATTCTCTACTACCGGTGCTTTGGAGAAAGGCACACTGGCCTCCTCTTCCTCACGTTGCCTCTAATAGCCATGCACCAAGCCTGTTTGTCCCACAGTCCTTTCCCTGTGGTAAACAAAGCTGTCAAGCTAGAGTCCTGAACGTGCCCTGAATGAAATAGGCACTGAATGTTTTGATTTGAGGCGCAATGTTTTGTTTTGATACTGTTCCCTTTAAACCTTAGCCCACGTAGACAAAAGTCAGATCAAAGTCAAATCAGGCTCTGCTTTGGTTATGTTAGGAAACTCAAGGACAGTGGCAAGACTCCTAATCCCTGTTCCTGGCTTAGAAGACGTTGTCCCTTGGATGTTATTCCACCAAGACAGAATTTAATCAGAGCCTTCCCTGGACACAAGCCCTCTTCAGTACTAACTACTGTCCTCAGAAATTAGCGTTTCAAAAACATTTTACCAGGACTTGCAAAAGTTTTTAGTGGAACTGGTTTTGGTTGAGAGAATAACGGGCAATCCCTGGGTAACCACTGGTTGAAAGGAGAACTGACATATCAGGCTGCTCCAGAGAGCCTGGCCCTGCGCCTCAGGCCACAGCCTCAAAGTTCCAGGTTAACTATGACCCAGCTGCCAGGATCCCCACCTGGATCCCCAGCCTCAGAGGTCCCTTCTTAATATTGAGGTTTCACCCTAAGCCTTGCAGTGAATGCCAGAAGCCATAAAGAGCACCAAACTCTATGGTCTTTCTCTATGCACATATCCACAATAAAGTTTCATGTAGAATCTGGGTCCACTAAAAGACTACCAACAACAGCTAAGTGTGGTAGTATGCTACAACAAAAGTTACTCGGAATATTCCCAGACCACAGCTAGCCAAGGGTAACTGAAACTAAGAAAATCAAAACAACCTAAAGGGGAACATTTATCACAGGGCCCAGAAAAGATGCCTCAGTTATTAGAAGCACTTGTTCCTGCAGAGGACCTGGGTTTGGTTCTCAGCATCCACATCTGCTGCCTCACAACCACCTGCAACTCCAGTTCTAGGGGAGCTGATGCCATATTCTGGCCTGCGTAGGCACCTGCACACACTTAGCGCACATAAACTTACATGCACTAACACACACACACACACACACACACACACACACAGAGAGAGAGAGAGAGAGAGACAGACAGACAGACAGACAGACAGACAGACAGACAGACAGAGGCAGAGGCAGAGATAACAAATAAATCTTTTAAAAAGAAATCACCAGCCACGCCTTTAATCCCAGCACTCGGGAGGCAGAGGCAAGTGAATCGCTGTGCATTCGAGGCCAGCCTGGTCTACAAGGCAAGTCCAGGACAACCAAGGCTACACAGAGAAACCCTGTCTCAAAAAAACCAATAAAATAAAATAAAATAAAAAAGAAATCACCACATGCCTCTGAGTAAACATAGTAACTTAGACATGTGCCTGTCTTTCCTCCTTCTTGTAGCTTACTAAGACCCTAAAAGTCACACGATTCACAGTGAAGACAGCGGTTGCGGCAGAAACACTCAAAGATGAAAAGAACGCAGAGGAAATAATGTCAGACAAGGATGGCCATAATCTCAGAGGCTAGCAGCTGGGAGACAGAGCTGAGTTAGCCAAGCAGAGAAAGCCCAAAGCCCACAGGGGAAGCAAGAGTCAAGAAGAGCAAAGATCTCAGGACAAAAGCTCCAGGTCAGCAGAGAGGCAGGCAAAGGGGACATGTGGCCTGACACGTCCATCAGCAGCGCCTGCGCAGTCCGGGCTGGCCCCAGTGTGGGAGGAGGGAGAGGCAGTAAGAAGTGGTTGGATTTGGGGTATTGTTTGAAGGAAAAGAATTTTATAATGGGGAGGATGTGTGACAGAGAATGACATCTCAGATCTCTGGCCCACACAACAGGAAATGAAAAGACGGGGGTGGAAGTGACATCAGTTGAAATGAGAACTACAGGAAGTGGGGAGGCCAAGAGTTCCGGAACAGACATAAAGTTTGAGGTGACTGCTAAACAAGCAAGGGGCAGTGCTAAGCCATCATCATTCTTATTGTCTTGGTCAGAAAACGTATCTGCTTTCTACCGCAGAGAGACAGCATTACTTTCCCCCCCGAGGCTGTTCGTCAGGTCTGGGATACAAGCCGTCAGAAGATGCACAAAAGTGCTAATGAGGGTTGCTCCTCAGCAACATCCATCCCTCCTTTCAAACTGCCTGACTCCTGCCAGATTCTTACCTGGAAAGACTGATTTCTGCTGCTGATAAAACATGGCTGAGGCGATTTATAGAGCAAAGATTTTATATTGGCTTATGTTTCTAGGGCGTTAAGAGTCCATGAAGGCGGAGATAGGCGTGGCAACAGGACCAGGAAGGTGGCTGGTTGCATTTCCATATGCAGAGCCATGGAAGCAGGGGCAGGGCTATAAACTCTTAAAGCCCCTTCCCCAGTGGCTGCACCTCCTAAAGGCTCCACAGCACCCCAAAAAGCACCCCCACTGGGGACCAAGTGCTCAAACACATGAGCTTACGAGGGACATTTATCATATGAGTCACTGTTAATACCAAAATTATGAGAGAGAAACTGATCCCACAAAATTTGAGTCAAATTTGAAGCAAGCTTTAGTTAAATATGGCCCGGATGACGGACTCTGGCCAGGTCCATTCCAGGGTTCCCAGGAAATGACATCATTTGCGTAGGCTTGTGAAGGCAAACCCATAAAACTTCTGTATTTCCCATCAGGTCCAATCAGAGGGCAAGCATACATCTGATGTACTTCCTGCCTGAGTTCCTCCCACCCACCCACATACAGTCAGGGACAAACATCCGGACATATTTCCTGCTAACATATGGTCAAGCACATTTGGTGTAGTTGAGTCAAACAAACTTGTTTAGGGGAGTAAGAACTTGTGGTTTGTTACCTCCTATAAACAATGGCCCCCATCATTTCAGGAAGTATCTGTCCTCGGGCAAGGGCTTTTTTTTTTTTATGGATCTCTTATGTACAATAATTAAAACTTAAAACATAGTTTTGGCTCTCACAACATCACAGCTGCTGCTGCTCAGTCAACCTCTATGATGAATATGGACAACGTGTGTTAAGACTTAACCCCAGTTAACTTATGTATGCCCTCAGCATAATGAAGCCAGCCTGTCCTAGTGACGTCAACTATGTCCCCAGGGCTTCAGCAGAACAGAGCTCATAAACAGTATCTACTGTAGAGATTTAAGAGTGTACTCTGTCAGTGCTTGAATTAATTCAAACTGTAATAATCTAGGTGAGACAGCAACTGCACAGACTACAAGGTCTAGAGGGTTTCAAGTATTCTTGACAAGACTGGTGATGATTAAGGTGAGTGGTCATCAGGACCAATTGTTGCTTTTCTAAATACTTCCAAGCCTTTTAAGAGCATCCTCTATGAAGTTGAGAATTGGTCTTTCAAGGTCTGTAAAGAATTGTGTTGGGATTCTGATGAGAATTGCATTGAATCTGTAAATTGCCTTTGGTAAGATGGCCACTTTTACTATGTTGATTCTCCTGATCCACAAACATGGGAGATCTTTCCATCTTCTGGTATCTTCTTCTATTTCTTTCTCTAGACAATTGAAAATTTTTTTCATATGAGTCTTTCACTTGTTTGGTTAGAGTTACACCAAAATATTTTATATTACTTGTGGCTATTGTGAAGGGTGTAGTTTCTCTCGTTTCTTTCTCAGGCCCGTTTGTCATTTGTATATAGCAGGGCTGATTTTTTTTTAGTTGATTTTGTACCCAGCCACTTTGCTGAACGTGTTTATCAGCTGCAGGATAAAAGAACAAAAGAAGCTGCAGAAATTGTGAATTGTTAGTTGATCAAATCATGGTCAAGGGGGGCTGGAGAGATGGCTCAGAGGTTAAGAGCACTGGCTGCTCCTCCAGAGGTCCTGAGTTCAATTACCAGCAACCACATGGTGGCTCACAACCATCTATAATGTGATCTGATGCCCTCTTCTGGCCTGCAGAGATACAAGCAGGGCAGAGTGCTGTATATATAATAAGTAAATAAATCTTTGAGAACAAGTCATGGTCATATCAATTACTAGTCTATTTTTATCACAAGAATATAATCCTAGGCTTCCATCCTATAGGTTGATAAGGTAAAATAGTTAGATAAGGTCTTCAAAAGCCTCAGAGACCTACAGAATATGGCATTTAAAGATGCTTTTAATATTTTAAAGATTCTTTGACAATAAGACAGGTTAACTCCTGGCAACACCCAGCCTACCTCAAAGAAGATGGTGAACATCAAAGAACTTCCTTATGGAGATGGCTTCAAATTTGGCAAACTAACTGCTGGGCAAAATATCATCGTTTCTGCCACAGACAGAATTCTGCCTAAAAATAGGCTTGGATGCAAGCAGAGTCAACAGCCAAACTCTGCCAAGACAAGGTAAACAAGTCCTCAATAGTTCCTGCCTCACAAATACGTCTGTCAGTTATATTGGGCCAGAAGACTGAAGATAATGCTCCAATGTTATAGAAAGTTTGGGTGACTGTTCAGGCAGCAAACTGTCTCTGTCATGTTTTCATTTTGGAAACTGTTAACCTGCACTTATGGTTTTCTCGGGTAATTAAGTTTTGTTCCTTCTCAAGTCCCTGATGAAGACCCGATAGTTTAGTCTTTTTAATTAAGCTTAGTTGTTTAGGGGATAAGACATTTTTAGGTCTCGATAGATGTTTTAAGTTGATAGGGATGAAATATGATAGATATTGATTTACATTCATAATTTTAGACTCACCAAGCTAGAAAAGATGTTTTCTGCAAGGCTGCCAAAAATAATTAGACAAAACACCATGAATGTAACATTTACATTCCTGATTGTTTTGTAGTTCTTCTTGCTGAGTGTAGTTTATTTTATATTATGTGTAATATAAGTGTATATGCCAAAAAAGAAAGGAAAAGAATTGTGATAGAGTCACCTTTTTTTAAAAAAAAAAAAAAGGCATCTTAAAGTCACAATGTGTTAGGAAAGTGTTTCCATTTCTGTGTAACAGAGAATAGAACACTCCTGGAAACAGAATACTTACCGTTTTGTTCCTTCCCACGGAGAGATCAACACCAGGCGGAGAGTGCAGGTTAGCAGTGACTCTGACCTGGCTTTCCAGTTAGCTAGGAAGCCTTGCAGTTCCCAGCTGCATCCATTGGGCGGGTCCCATTGAGAACAGCTACTCCAGATTATCCACAGCACCAGGGCCCTCACATTCAGACACTCCCCAAATAGGTCAGAGCTGTATTGCTGAGAATAACAAACTTCATGTGGCTATCCTAGGCCTGCGGGGGGTGGGAGGTGGGGGTTGCTGGGAGGTGGGGGAGAAAGGGATGGGGGGGATGGGAGGGGTGGTCACATGATTTCCTTTTAGAGCAAGACTTCAAGGCAGTTCTGAAAGGCACAGCCTCCATGGCTCTCCGTCCTCCTCCAGCACTCCTTCTGTGTCTTTGCCTTCACCTTCGTGGGAGCTTGGTGTTCTATTCCAGTGGTGATAACTTTGCTTTGTACTCAAGTGGTCCCTGTCCCCCAGACTTTCTGTCTGTATGGGTGAGCTGAAAGAGGTAAAGGAGAGAGAGAGAGAAAGAGAGAGAGAGCATATGGAGGCCAGAGGTTGACTTCTGCTATCTTTCATCTCTTTCCTTGCCCTCCACCTTGCTTTTTTGGAACAGGCTTTTTTTTTTTTTTTAAGTATGCATGTACACCTGCAGGCCAGAAGAGGGCATCAGATCACATTATAGATGGTTGTGAGCCGCCATGTGGTTGCTGGGATTTGAACTCAGGACCTCTGGAAAAGCAGTTAGTGCTCTTAACCTCTGAGCCATCTCTCTAGCCCCTTGGAACAGGCGTTTACAGTGAACCTATAGCGCACCATTTTCACTAAACTGGTTGTCCCTAGAGTCCCAGGATCCAGTCTCTTCAGTCTGCCGATGGATTACAGGTGAGTGCCGCCACACCTGTCTTTCATGTATGTGCTGAGCAGGCTCAGGTCCTGATGCGCAGCAAGTGCTTTGCCACCAAGCCATCTCCTCAGCACCTAAGAGGCCAGAACATCCTCATCCAACTTCAACTTGATCCCACAAAGCCTCCCCTTTAATGATGTCACTGCACAAGACAGTCTTTCACAACAGAGCAACCCTGCTCAAGGTGTGAAGGCCAAGAAGCCTAGCAGGAGATGAGCTCACGTGGGTTTTCTGGTGAGCTGGGTGGGTGTGTACTAAAAAGTGCTTCCCTGTAGTGAGATGAAGTCCTTCACGCACACTATCTCAGCACTGACGCACTGAGTTTAAGTGGTATCTATTGTACATTAGATTTAAAAAAAAAAAAAACAAGATATCTGTGTTTGTCCAATTTCTGCCTCCAGCAGAAAATAATCTTCCTCGTTTCAGAGAAATCTTGGCATGTCGTGTTTGAACTGTATTTGTGGCCCTTGGCAACGTCCAGCTTTACAGCTCACAATCTGGGATGTGAGACAATGGGCCCTGAAGACTTGGTGGATCTTGGGAATTTCTAGAGACCAGGGTCCAGGTCCTTCTCTCTGGCTCCTTGTCAACCCTTTGCCAGATCTCTGCTCTCTCGAAGTCTCTGCTTCCTCTTTTTCTTCTTGCCTGGATTGTCCTCAAACTGCTCAGCTGTTCCTGCAGTTGTCAGCGAAGAACCAGGCAAGGACTGGGCAGAGCCCAGCTACTCACTCATGTCAGAACCAATGGCACTGTCCAAGGGGGTGCTTGCTCACGTGTCAAGCCGCCAAGCAGAGTAAGTGCACCACACAATTGAGTTTCCACAATGTTTTCCCAAGACTATGAAGAACCAAGTACTTTGCAATGGCGACATCTGGTGGTAAACTTGGCAACCTCCAGGCCTATGAGAAACGCTCCTAGAAAAAGTGCACTTGTATGTGCACCTATGTGCACATGCCCACATACACAATAAGTGAGGGAATGAATGAACAAATGGATGATATATAAACACTCATACCCATGCAGGATGCCACCTTGATCCCCATGAGGCAGTACCCTGCCTCTCTCTGCCTCAGAACTTTGCTGTTGCTGCTCTAAGATACCACGAAGGTGCTCAATGGTCTTCAGGTAGAACCAATCGTTCCTGACCCCGGAACACCTCCAGATGCTCCTAGAATTGGTTCTCTGGTCTCTTGTTCTCGGTCTTCCGGCTTCTCACCCTGTCCTGGCAGGAGGAGAGGTGGCTGTTCAGATCTTGCATGGTGTCTTTGGTCTGGATGCCACCCATCCCCAATAGACCCCCACACTCTGAGCCATCCCAGATACCGGTGGATCAAGACATGGAGGTCTAAGTATATTTAAGTATATACTTGTCTTTTTGTCCCCCTTAGGAAAGCCTGGAGATGAATTTATTATATGGTTCTACGATTTAACCAGGTTTTATGGTTCTGGGACTCAGAGCCCTGCACATGCTAGGCAAGGCTGGGGTACCCAGCTGTGTCCCTGGGCACTATGGTTTCTTCCCCCCAATCTGATGTTTATATAAGAGACTATACCTCATTTAGCTTATATACAATATTACAAGTGTGATCATCGTTGGGCATAAAATATAGCATTAAACTTAAAATATTTCTCAGCCTAGCCTGTTGATCAACTTAAAGCATCACGGTGGAGCAGTGTTGCCCTCCTGTTCAGCCCCGCCATCTCCCTGTGCAGAGAATAGCAACAGCTCATCAAGAGTTGTGGATTTGGATCTCTCCAAATTGCCACCATCTGTGGGAAACTCATTTAATCTTTGTCTCAGATTTTCTCTTCTATTTGCCAAATAGATGTTTACCACCAAGAAAACCTGAAGTCGTGTGGATTGATGCAGGAACTCCCACAAGAGGGGTTTTCCTTACATCCTAGGATTTGATTCAGAAGTAAACTAATATATTTATGGTCTTGATTAATTGTAAGATTAAGCACAGGCAAGTGAGAAAATTTCAGAAATACTGGATTTGCATCCCTATCATGTTAATACTCAGATCGTCGTTGTTCTACTGTATCTAACAAAACTCATGGTGTATAATAATAGACTTGAGAAGATACATTGTACACAACTTGAACTATGTGGCCAGTCTTGACCAGTCAAACACAGAGATGCATTGCACAGCCTTGCATGAGCAGAGTGAGAATGAATATTGATTAAATGTAGCTTTCACTTTAAGTATATGTGCTCCCCAAGAAAGTGGGTTATCATGGGACATTTCCAAGCTAGAATCAGACAAGTTTTAAGGGGGGGCGTGTTCCCTGGATGGTCATGATGAGTTCACTGGTCCAAGACTTCAGAAATGTGTCAGTAATATAGGTGAGTGTGGGCCAGGGAAAATAAGATTAAACTATCTTGCAAGGAAGAGAAGGAGAACTGCATCTAGTCCCATCCTGTCTGTACAGTGTCCTCATTAGTCGTGGGTCAGTTGGCAAAGCACATCTTTATTTTCCAGGGGTTACTTTAAGTCACATACATGGTATTAGATGCATACATACATGAAGTTAGAATGTCCACTGCAATGTGTTAATCCATACTCCAAGGGTGTTCTTTTTTTTTCTCTGAGGCTTAAATCCTTTCCTCGGACCATACTACACCATGCTCTTACAGAAAACACATCTCCAACATGTCTTAACATACATGCCTCATCTATAGTTACCATTTACCATGTTGGAGAATCTCGGGAGCAGGGCACACAGAATGAGCCAAGAGAAACGAAGTGTGTCCACCTCCTGCTCACTAGGTGGCGCTCGGGCAGTTTTCTGCACACTGGTACAAAAGCTGTGGGGCTTCAGTAAGGACTGAGCCGTCTCCTGAGCCAGGTAGGTCTTCATTTGAGCGATCTTGGAATTATAGACCCAGATTCTCAAAGAAGCCTCAGGTGTCTTTAGTTTCAGCTTAAAATGTACTGCGCCGTCAGTACAATGGGACCTGCCCGGTCACTGGTTCATGCATTGCATCCAGAAGGGCTTGCTGTGCGGCAGGTTCTGTACTCTATGAAGAGGATTCAAGTGGAGATAATATGAAAGAAACATGTTCTTGGCATCCATGGCCCTGCCAGGCATCACTCAAAAACTCATCAAGTGGGCAGTGGTTGGTGCAGAGTCCTAACTGCATAAAGAGCTGAGACTAAGTACCGGAGCCAATTATATCACCCACGTCCTGGCAGCTAGAAAGAGACATCAGGTTAATAATAACAGAAACCAACATTTACTAGGCTATTTGAAACATACACACCTGTTAGTCATTGTATCCTGACAAATCACAGCATGGATCTTAATATAAGACCTATTTTACAGATCGGAAAATACAATAGGAGAGTTTTTGAGATTGCCCAGGTACTGAGTAGAGGTACCAAGTACCGAGTAGAGGTACCAAGTACTCTACCTCAGAGCCTGTACTCAGTCATGACTGTGTCTTGCTGAGAGGTAGGAAAATTCAATCTTGGGGAAGAAAAAAAGCATGACAACAAAGAGGAGAAAACATCACCTCACCTCTTGGCTTGGTTCTGAAGACCAGACAAAGAGTGACTTAAGATGCTAGAAGAAGTCAGATGTGAGGCCCAACTAGCTGCTGCCACCTTAAAGAGTCACAAAGACCAGAGAGAGGGCTCAGTGGGTAAACGTTCTTGCTGCAAAGTCTGATGACCCGGGTTTCCTCACTGGGACCCACATGGTGAAAAGGGGAGTCCAAACTACAATAGGTTGTCCTCTGACCCCCATACTTGCATTATGGCATACACACACACACACACACACACACACACTAAGTAAATAGAAAAAATTGATTAAATAAAAAAAGGTTGATGACCATAAATGCCCAGCAAGTAAAAGAGGCATTTTCTAAAAGACAGAGAATTAATATCATAATTAATTTGCTGAGAATATCGAGGGAGTTAAACATTTTAATTCTCTTCCTCTTGTTTCCCCTTCTGCTTTTGGGATAAGAACAGGTAACGTGAGATCTGGCAGATATACAAGTCTTTACAGTGTAATGCAAGAGCTGGGCTTCAGGCACATCGATACACTGACTCCCAGTTTTACTCGCCTTGCGCTTAACTGAAGCAGCCCTCAGGGATCATCCACACTTCTGCCTCCTCCAGCCCTAGCGGATCACAGGTCTAGGTTTTAACTCTGTGCCCTGGTCTAGCTCTCTTGCACGCTAAATCAGGAGGTGTCTGATGAACGCAAAAGGGGTTCTGAAATCTTAGTTTTTAGCCATCCATTAACCACTCTACAAGTATTTATTGACTTCCCCCACATGCCACACAGACGCCGGGTGCTAGAGACTCAACAGGCAGCCCCACATGTCGGATGCTTGTTTGCATGAAATACAATAATTTTTGATAAAAACAAATATGCAGATGTAGGCACAATCGTACACTGAATCAAATCAAACTATTTTCATTCTCTGAGTTATTTCCAGCACTACTGCTGTCTCCACTCCCCCACAGTGCTGGGGTTACAGGCACATGTGCAGTCAGTCATATCTGGCTTTTCACTTGGGAGCTGAGATCTGAAATTAGGCCCAAGTCCAGAATATTGGATCCCAGTGTGATCCCTGAGGTTGTCAGCTGTAAAAGCCTGTCTTTTGTTTGGCATAGTTAAGCCCTAGCACAAGCCTTTAATCCAAGAGCTATTCGTACACAGGATTTAATAAGGTTAACCCTAGGTCAAGAGGCGGAGCAAGAAACCAGCTGACAGGGATTAGAGAGTAGGAGAGACTTTGAGTTGAGGGGTATTTAAGACAGGGGTAGGAATACTTTAGTTCCTTGGGTTTGGGGATTTTAGCCTTAGCTTCTCGGCTCTTTGGCCTTTGGTTTTGGGGGCTTTGAGCTAGGAGCGGCCTACTAAGGTCTAGGAGCCTGTAGGAAGATATCCAATGTCAGCTTCAGGATTCTGTATGTGCATGCATGTGTGTGTGTGTGTGTGTGTGTGTGTGTGTGTGTGTGTGTGTGTGTGTGCGTGCACACACACACACACACACACACACACACACACACACACGAAAATACATACATGCACGCCACATATGGTGAAGTTCAGAACAATTTTGGATCTTGGAAGAGTGGAAGAGTGGAAGGTGGCTGGAGTTCCTGGGTAATTTAACATTGGCATTTGAGATTTCATGGTGCTAGCCATCTGCCCTATGTGAGACTCCTTGGGATAGCCTTCCACTACTTACATGAGCCCTCTCGGGGTTGGCACACATTAAAAAGGCAGAGAACAGGGAACACAATTTATGCAAAGAGTAATGAGCCGCACCATCAAATTGGACCATAAAGGAACAGGGGAAAGCACTGAACTGGATTTGTGTAGGTGTCAGTGGGCCCTGATAAGAGCAAAGAACCACCGAAGTGGAAGCAGCTGAAGAAGCAACAAGGAAGAGGCTGGAGCTAGTGGGGAGCAGGGCGGTGGATGAGTCCGGTTGAGAACCAGCCAGAAAACCCAAGGGAGTCTGTAGCCAAGTAAGGTCAAGGGTCAGTGGAGAGAAGTAACTATGGGTACGATGGATCAAATCTCTTGTGTTTGCAATAGACAGGAAATACAAGTCAAACCGGCATTATTCTTTTTTAAAATGAGTATAGTAACTTTTGTTACTAAAAGGTGACAGGATAATTTAGCTTCAGGCACAACGACAGCCACGAGTTCATAGGATGCCACCAGGCTTTGGACCCTCCAGTTTTCAGCTCTGCTCTGCTCCATATTGGTTCCAATCTCAGACAAGGGAAACTTTAGGTGCCCGTCCCCTTTTGGTCCAAGAGCAGCAGGGAACAAAAGGAGGGCCTCTCTTTCCCAAGTGCTCAAGGCCAACCCTTGGCCTGGCAGGTCCAGACTTGGGTCATATTCCCATCGCTGTACTCATGGGCACACAATGCTGTGATCAGACAGGGCTCCTATCCACCTGTGTTCTACAAAGAGGCTAAAGTCCAAACGCATAAGCAGAGAGGGTTAGTGGATGGCTCCGTAGAGAAAACGTGAGGCGCAGGTACCACTGCGCTGATGTGCTCTGGGCAGCAGATACAATCCATGTCTTCCTTTACTGTGTTGAACAGGTTGTTTATGAGCTCATTCAGCCTAGTAGCAGAGCCCGGGGCGGAGAGCAATCTCATAAAGCCAGTCTTGAAAGAGGAGGCGTGGCACGGTGCCAATAATTTCATGTGTGAAACAGAACGTGTAGTGTTAGTACTGTGAGTGCCATTTATTTATATTGCATTTATTTATTATTTTTGTTTTATGAGTGTGTTTGCTAAAGGAGGTGTGTATGTGTGTGTGTGTGTGTGTGTATGGGTGGATGGGTACATGCGCCACACCTGTGGATCTGTGGGGACTGATTCTATGGAGCTGCTATTATTTGAGTCCTGGGATTGAACTAGGATGTAAGGCTGGGTGACAGGTGCCTTTACCCACTGAACCATCTTGCTAACCCTATGAGTATTTCGTAATAACTCTTCAGGCTGAAAGATCTTTAAAGGCAAGAGTTTGCATTCTTGGTACCTTCTATTAAGCATGATACTCAATAATGTTTGTAAATGATGAGTAGACAGGTAGATGGATGGATGGATGGATGGATAGGTGGATGGAAGGATGGATGGATGGATGGATGGACAACTCATAAATGAATGAATGGAGCACTTGAGTTTGAAAATATCATAGAAATAAATTCACACTACTTGATGGAAAATGTTCAACAATCAAATGCCCTTTAAAAATGTTTCTCTTCACTGGGCAATGGTGGCACACGCCTTTAATCCCAGCACATGGAAGGCAGAGGCAGGTGGATCACTGTGAGTTCGAGGCCAGCCTGGTCTACAAAGTGAGTCCAGGACAGCCAAGGCTACACAGAGAACCCTGTCTCGAAAAATCAATCAAACAAACAAAAAAAAAAGATTCTCTTCTTGATTATTTCAAGTGCAGTGTAAAAATGACATAGACTCTAAACCCACACAAACCCAGGTCCCGGCTATGTGACTTTGTGTAAATCTCAGTTTCCTCATCTATAAAACTAAGTAACATTATTAGTAATAGGATGCCATCTCAGAGTGAAAGCCAATTAATCGATTTCCCAAGAGGTTGCATGGCTATATTCACTGTATTTACTAGAGCCAGGATCTAGCAATCCAGCAGAATGGAAAAAAATTGCATTTCAACACAGTATGAGAGGGAAGGTATTTCCTAGCTAGATACCTACACCATCTCCATTGGAAATCAGATAGAGTTGAGGCTATGGCACGAGAGGGCCTGCCTAGCATGCAGGAAGCTTGAGTTCCGCCTCCAGTACCACAGACACAGACATGGTGGCTTACAGCATGAAATCTGTAATCGCAAGTTTGAGAGGAGGAGGCAGGAGGGTCAGGAATTCTAGGCCATCTTTGGCTGCACAGGATCAGCACAGGCCGTGTGAGACTCTGTATCAAAACAGAAGAGAAAGGGAAAGGAAAGCAAACAGACCACGATGTTCACTTATTACCTCATCAGGTAAAATTACTTGGAGAGTCCAAGTAACCAGCATACTTTCTTCCCATCTGCTACAGTATGTTGGCAGTAAAACCAGAGCTGGAGTTCAGACACAGGGACTTGAGCTGTGTCCTTAATGCCGTGACAGCCCAACCACTGGGAAACACGTAAAGGAAAAGTGCTGTGATCTTAAGCGTTACAAGGCAGGAGCCTGATTCTGGTGGTCGCAATGGACCAGGTTCAGCCCTTGCCCAAAAATGACCAAAGAGGATATAATAGTAGTGGTAGCAGAAAATGCATTTGTTTAGCATGTAGGAGGCCAACACGGGGACCAGGAACCTAGGCTTGCTCTTGAGGGACCAAGAAGAACCGTGGGCCGTATAAGGAAGGAACAACACTGGTCCAGGTGATCGTTATCTCAGAAGTGTCATGAGGGGGCTGGTTGGTGACAAGAAACCTCCTGCCTACAGAGTGGTTTTGACTCTCATTGCAACATGTTTACTGGTCTTTCATCTTGGAACTCACAGCAACTGCAAGGAGGAATGACTCAGAGAAAGAGGAAGCCGGAAGGCATGGTGGTTAGTCAGGTCAACCAACCTTCTTTCAGGGCTAAGGCAGTGACGGGAGACGTCTGGAAGAGCACATTCTAAAGCTAGAAGCTACAGCCTTTCTGCCACCTCTTCCATGATGGGCTCTGAGTTGAGGAGAGGAGAGCAGCCTACGATACAGATGGCCCACTTGTGGCTGAGCACTCAACGGACACTCTGACCAGTTCTGTTTTGCATTAACTACCATCCTCTTTTCACAAGGAAGCCCCTCTGATGAGGTCTGGGTTGCACTAAACTATGGGTACTAGAGATATTAATTTAGAGGGAAGCTTCGCCGTCTGCTCATTTAGCAGAACAGTAGCAGTGGGTTTGGGCAGGGCCGTAGTGGAACAGTGCCTTTTGGACAAGAGAGGACCACAGCACTGGCGAAGTCGAAGCAACTGTGGTGTTGCCTGTCCAAGATCTAGTTAGTTAACACACGCTCCAGTGGGCAAGGGCAAGGGAATCACAAGCTGGAGATATTGACAGCTGGGGGGTAGGGGAGAGAGTCGGTTTTCTTTAAGAATGTGGCCATTGGTGGCTGACCACGTTCCGACAGATGGCTCCACACACGTGAACACATGAGTAGCACAAATCGAACCTGGCGGGTTGTAAAATGGTGGGAGTGGCGTGAAGAGATGGCTCAGAGGTTTGCAACAAGCGTCGCTCTTGCAGATGTTCTCAGCACCAACGGCCAGGTGGCTCACAAAACCACCTGCAACTCCAGTTCTAGAGGATTCGACACCTCCGGGCCCCTACACTTGAGTGCACACTCCCTTACATAGGCACGCGCATGCGCGTGCGCACACATACACACACATACACACACACACACACAGAGTTATAAATTAAAAATAAATGTTAAAAAAGGAGTACACAAAGTTGGAAGGAGGTGAGGGAGTTAGGCGGGGAGAAATATGATCAAAATACATTGCACGTATGTGTGAAATTCTCAAAGAAATAATAATTTAACAATAAATCACATAACAAAGGGCCAGCAGGTGACAATTTATTGATTACTCTAACTCTTCAAGTATTAACCATATCTTAGTCACTCTTGGTGCCTTCAGCTTTGCAGGGGTGAGCACTTCTTAAACACAGAGGTGCACAGGGGTCTGACCTAAAGTCTAAGGTGGCCAATGGGACGAAGATCTGCCTGTCTTCTTGGGTGAGTTCGCATATCTTTCTTTGTGGTAGTATATAGATTTAAATTCTGATGAATGTATTGAGTGTGCGCATGGCGTGGTGTGAATGTAGAGGTCAGAGGTCAAGTTGGTTCTCTCTTCCCATCAGCAGCGGCCAGTTATGGAACTCAGGTTGCTGGGCTTGGCACGACGCATCTTTACCAGCCGATGCACCTCACAGGCCCTATTCTGTTATATACTTATGTTTCACAGGATATTTTTTTCTCCTTATTTTCAGTCTTATGGAGATGGAAAGGTTGACCTCAGTCCCAAAAGCACGAGCAATAAAAAGAACACCCTACCCTGCATATCCGCTGTGAGGGGTTTTCCATGGGAGGCTGTCCCACACACCCGCCCACCGCTGTGTGCTCCTGGACTTCTCTGCCTTCCCCTTCTCTGTGCCTCTTGCTCAGCTTTGTGCCTGTTTATATGGGGATTACGGAGTCCTGCCAAAGAAAAGAGCAAAGACTCTTCCACTGACCGTTCATGAGAAGGGAAGACCTCAAACGGTTCCAAATGACCCAGTGGGCTGTTTGACATCTCTCTCAGCTATCTTTATTTTATTATTTTATTTTGACTCACTGAGTTTAATTATGGCTGCTGGCACAATCAGGAGTGGGTCCCATTTCCTGAAACAGGAGCAACTTGAAGACACTAAAACACAGCATATGTATGTGTGTGGCATTGTCAGAGAGTAAGAACAGAAGCTGAGGGACACACTTTCAGGGCCAGCGTTGGGACAAGGTCTCTCTGTGTAGCCCTGGCTGTTCTGGAACTCACTCTGTAGACCAGGCCAGCCTCGAACTCACAGAGATCCACCTGCCTCTGCCTCCCGAGCGCTGGGATTGAAGGGGTGTACCACTTTTGAAAAGGACACTTGAAAAAAAGAGAGCATGTTGATTCTTATGTATGTTGCTTAAAGGGCTAGAAAAATAATGGTATTTTATATTTTTCCTATAAGCTAGATACCTTTTAAAGATGTACACGTGTGTGTGTGCATGCATGCACACATGCACAGCAAGTGTGTGGAAGTCAGGAGACAACTCGAGGGAGACGGTCCTCTCTGTTCCTTTGTAAAATAAATGTGTTATTAAGGTAACAAAAGCGTATTTCCTAGTATCTGGGATGTAAATGCAGTAAACTTTCAACCACACCTCTTGTTCATTTCTGCAATGCACCATTGAGCAACAGCAAGTCCCTGCCTGTGTTGACGATGGTGTTTCTGCATCCCTCCATCCTCCTCTCGGTTGAGAAGGCATCTTCAAATGGACCACAGCATTCTCTCTGCATAGCTGTAGGCTTTTGAAGACTGCCTGATACAGAGTACTGGCTTTCTGTGTGAGCTTGTGCAAATGACTTCAATATCTCTGATTTAGGCTCATAGACATTCCCGGGACAATTAATTGAACTCATTAATATAATGTGCTTAGTACATGGTAAGAGTTCGGTAAATATTAGACGCCACCTTTCTCCCTAGAAATTGTGGACTAAGGTAGGGCTCGGGGTGTGGTTGAGTTGGTAGAGAGAGCCTGCCTCGCATGCACAAAGCTCTGGTTCCATCCCCCGCACCACACAAGCCCAACATGCTCCCTATAATTCCATCAAGGGGTAGAAGCAGGAGGACCAGAAGAACTTCAAGGTGACCCTTGGCGTCATAGTAACTCTGAGGCTAGCCTATGCTAACATGAGATCACGGACTAGTTAGTATGCCTTTATTCATATAGGAAATAAGAAACCTAACCTTTTCTCTTTCGTGAAGCTAGTTATGAGCTACAGATTAGATTCCCGAGCAATCCTCGTAGCTGACCTGCAAGGCAGTGGGATTCACTCCATCAGTAGTGCTTTAGGAGTGGAGGGAAGGCTTTTCCAGAAAAATCTGGAAATAGGCAAATTAAGACAGCCTGAGAACAGTGCTAAATTTTAATGTGGTAGAGGGTCAAGGCTCAACTTCTTCCTAGCCTGGGACACATAGGATGGCCAGGAGCGACTTCAGTTGGACCCAGCATTTAGAGATGGGAGAGAGTAGGAACAGGAGGAAAATAGAATTCGAGCTACAGTAGTCTAAGTTGAGGTAGACTTCATCCAGAAGATTCTGTTCTCAAGCCTGGAGGACCCACAGCTGGCTAGCAGCGAGCTTCTCCCGGGTCTCCTGGGAATCTCTCGGAAGATCTTTACATTTCCCAAGAGGATGGAAAGAGCTGAGAACCCATAAAGCCCGCCAGAGGTTGGGGAAGGTCTTCTCCTGCTGTCTACAGCACCAAGAACAGCCTCCTTTGATCAAATGGCTGGAGGGGTCCCTCTGGTTGTACCTTCGCTGATTGCTGAACTCCGGGACTGCCACCAACCCTGGAGTTTCCGCCACGCACGGGGGCAGGTTGCTGGGTTGCTTGCCTTGGAATCTTAGAAATGGAGGAGGAGAGTCAGGCATGGGTTGGTTAAAACAAAACAAAACAAAACAAAAACAAACAAAAAAACAGGCTAAGTAAGGTAAGGGAGAAAGAGAAACACAGGCTGAGAGCCAGACCTGCAAGGCGCATCTCTCAACGGTAGACTGGCTACATCTTTCTCTTTGCAGAACTCAGAGTTGTCTGGTTCTGGGTACAGAAGGACCTGAGGTGGTGACAAGAAGTAGATAAGACACCCCACTTAAAAACTACCAAAAGGGGCACAGAGTTACACAAGAGCCGCCTGGGGTTTGACCCCTCCCCACCATGGCAGCACATTAGCCATCAGGGCTTTTAGACTCTCCCAGGCAGGCTTGTGTGTCTTTTTTGTAACTTTCAACTCATGTGTGATTATAACTATGTCTGGGTTGAAGATGGAGAGACAAGAATACAGGCTGGGCAATTTTAAAAAAAAACTATTCATGTGGAAGAGAAAGCCGTTGGTGGGTTGTTTTTGTTGTTGTTTGAGGGGTGTTGTGTTGTGTTTTGTTTTGTTTTTTGCTTTTGTTTGGTTTGGTTTGGTTTTTCTTTGGGTTTTTCTATTTTCGTTTTTCAAGAGAAGGTTTCTCTGTTGTAGCGTTGGCTGTCCTGGAACTCACCCTGTAGTTCAGGCTGGCCTGGAACTTATAAAGATCCACCTACACCTCCCTCCCAAATGCTGGGATTAAAGGCGTGTGCCGCCACCACCACCACCCAGCTTCCTTGGTGTATTTTAATCCCTGCATCACCCTGACCCTCATTCCAGAAGCATGTATTTGAAGGAGAAAGCAAGGGGCTGGGCGAGCAGACAGCGAAGCCCAGGTTAGACAGGAATGACGTCATGAGACAGGAAGAGCAACTCTTAGGAAGCAGAGAGGTTCTCTGCTCTTGTCTTTACGCAGAGGAACCCACTGTGTTTAGTAAGCTCTGCCACACCCTGCCGGAGGCCAGTTCTATGCGCTGGAGGGGCATCGGGGACTGGGAGCTGAGACTGGAGCCCGACAGGAAAGGCCTGTCAATACAGATGCCTAAAGTAGGCTCTTCTCTGAGAGGCCTCTGGCCTGAAGGAGCTGCCACTGAGTTAACTTCTTTGAAAGTTTGTGCTACTAGCTTCTTCCAGATCGACCCTTGTTGTTGTTTTTAATTAATCAGTTTGTATGTGTGTGTGTGTGTGTGTGTGTGTGTGTGTGTTGTTCCTGTACCACAGTATGTGGATGAATGTCAAAGACTCTCTCCTTCCATGACTTGGGTCCCAGGGACTGACCGATGGCCACAAGGCTCGGTAGCAGTACCGTTATCTGTTGAGCCATCTTTTATGTTCCTTTGTGAGTTTTTTTTTGTTTTGTTTTGTTTTGTTTTTTGAGACAGGGTCTCTTGTAGCCAACTCTCCTTGTAGCAGAGGATGACCTTGAATTTCTGATCCTTCTGCCTCCACTTCGAGAACGCTGGAACCGCAGGCATGTTCCAGCCTTGCTGGCTTCCATGGTGCTGAGGTTAGAACCCAGAGCTTTGTGGACACGGAGTCCTGTTAGCTTCAACAAAGAAAACTTGCCACCTCAGTTACATCAAACAGAAGCCTAGGCATCAGAGCCCTGCTCAAACCTGCCTCCAGAAGAGGAAGAATTTGGAAATGTTCCCTGGGTGGGTCCCAAAGCTCGCTCAGCTGGGTTTCAGCCCCTTTGGGTCCTAAGCAGTCAGTGGAAGGCCCGTTGTAAGGCCAGCTCTAGGAGCCCGAGGAGTGAGCCAAGGCTCGCGAGTACTCCCGAGTACTTCCGGCCCTGAGGCTTCTCTGGGCGGTCTCCAGCTTGCTAAGCCAGACCCAGGTGGAGATAGAGGCGGAGCGCTGCCTTTTCTGACCTGAGGAGGAGGGGCAGCCAAGTTAGTCCCTTGGCAGCTAAACTACTACTGTCACACAAACCTCCCCAGCTCTTCTCCCAAGGCAAGCACCTGAAACCGCACTCTGGGACTGAGCCCTGGCCTTCTGTAAGCAGCCAAATTTGGGAGCCCTGTCTCCTATCACACGGGTCACATGGGTCCCGGGGTCACCTGCCCATGGGGCAGCCGGCTCTCTGGCTTCCAGGTGAGGACATGGATCGAGCCTGTGGTGGCTTCAACCCAGGTGGCTAGCTCCCTCTACGATGCAGGACTACTCCTAGTAGTGAAGGAGTCCTTCGCATCCGGGGATGGAGGCGCCTCTAATAATAGTGCCAGCTACTCCCTCAGGGGGCATCAGGAGGACCAACAACAGAAGGCCATCTCCAATTTCTACATCATCTACAACCTCGTGGTGGGCCTGACGCCCCTGCTGTCTGCCTATGGACTGGGCTGGCTCAGTGACCGCTACCACCGCAAGATCTCGATCTGCACGTCGATGCTGGGTTTCCTGCTGTCCCGCACTGGACTCCTGCTCAAAGTGATGCTGAACTGGCCGGTGGAGGTGATGTACGGAGCAGTGGCGCTCAACGGGCTATGCGGGGGTTTCTCCGCTTATTGGTCCGGGGCCATGGCGCTGGGATCCCTGAGCTGCTCCGAAGGTCGCCGCTCCTTGCGCCTCATGCTCATCGATTTGGTCCTGGGTTTGGCCGGGTTCTGTGGGAGCATGACCTCAGGGCATCTCTTCAAGCAGATGGTTGGGCACTCAGCGCATGGCCTCCTGTTAACTTCATGCAGCGTGGGCTGTGCGGGGTTTGCCCTTTTCTACAGTCTCTTTGTGCTGAAGGTCCCTGAGTCTGGGTCCAAGCCCAACAAGGTGCACCCCACCGTAGATACTGTGTCTGGCATGGTGGGCACCTATCGAACTCTGGATCCGGATCAACAAGACAAGCGGGATGTACCAGGGACCCCTCCAACTCCTGGGAAAGGGAGGACTTCCCGAAACATTGTTGTCCTGCTATTTGTGGGTGCCCTCGTCTATGACGTGGCCCTTGTGGGCACAGTAGATATCATGGGCCTTTTTGTGCTAAAGGAGCCTCTCAGTTGGAACCAAGTGCAGGTGGGCTACGGGATGGCTTCTGGGTACATGGTCGTCATCACCAGCTTCTTGGGTGTCTTCGTCTTCTCCCGCTATTTCCAGGACACCACGATGATCATAATTGGGATGGTTTCCTTTGGGTCTGGAGCCCTTCTCATGGCCTTTGTAAAGAAGACGTACATGTACTTCATTGGTAAGTCTGGGGCTTGAGGAAGCAGGGCTCTGCTGCCCCCTCTGTGCCATAGTCTGATGCCAAGGGACAGTGTGGCCTAGGAGCCCCAGCTCAGTACCAGGACTGAACTTGCTGTCTAGGGAGTACAAGGGAGATAGGAAGAGACTTATCTGTATTGTGCTGTGCATTTTCCTGTATGGTTGACCGAATCTTGCCACGGTGGTACCCATGGCTCTGGGTCAAGGAGATGTGGTCCATGGACCTTGGAGTCAGTATGGAAGGCACAGGCAGTCCTTCACCTAAGCACAGTCCTTAGGTGAAGATAGGTTTGAAGTTCACTTAAAATGTAGTACATTTTAAAATTGTATTTATTTAATCAGACCGTGGAGATGTGCGTGCTATAGTGTACCTGTGAAGGTCAGAGGACAACATGGCTGAGTTTATTTTCTCTTTCCACCACATGAACTCCAAAGATTGAACTTGGGTTCTCAGACTTGGCAGCTCACGCCTTTACCTGCTAAGCTATCGCTCCAGTCCTCTCCTCTCTAGCTTTAAAGAGATAAGATATACAAAAAAAATAAAAAAAATAAAAAAAAAATTCCCTTCATCATTTAGGGCCAAATAGGGCTTTTCAGCAATGCACAAAATTTCTCAATAACTGGCTCCTACAACCAATGGAATGCTCTCCTACAAGACAGTGGGGTGAGGCTTCCCCGGGGTACAGAGGTCAGACAACCCAAGCAGAAAGCTCTAGACTCTCACCGCAACAGAACTTTCTACAGCTCTGGAGTGGCTTCCAACTGTCAAGGCAATGTCCACTGGCCATAGGTGGCTATTGAGCATTTGCTACGTGGCTGGTTTAATGGAAGAACAGAGGCTTACTTCATGTTACCTTACGTAGGCTTCATGTGCTTAATAGCTAACAACTTGGAAAAGAAGATTCTAGATAGTTATCAGAACTGCCCCCAGGCCATACACCTCCGAGAGACAGCTAGCAAATCGGCAAGGTAACCTGGCACCCATTGCCAGAAAGCCTTGTAAAAGAAAGCTTTGTGCAAAGGACAGCATGCCCCTCTCTCCAGCCCTTTTCACGCACCCCCCTCTCCACCCCCCCCTCTCTCTCTTCTTTTGGCCTTAGGGAGGGGCAGCAGCTGAGTCGGGGAGGCCCATTCTGGAATGGCGAGGGATTCAAAGTCTGGGCCACTCAGTTTCACGCCTCCAGGCCAAGGCCACGGGGACCGGTAGGGAAAGAGAGGCTGGAAGGGGAAGCCTCTGCTTTGTTCTGATCCTCTGGGTCAAAGCTGGATTCAAATGAGAAGCGTTCTTATGATCTGTTGCAGCCCGAGCCATCATGATGTTCGCACTTATCCCCACCACAACCATCCGATCGGCCATGTCCAAACTCATAAAGGACTCTTCCTATGGTGAGCAAAAGGACCCTCTCAGGATGTCCGGTCCAGACTGTCGCAACAGCTCAGCTTGAGGGCACAGACTTTCAGAAGACCCGAGAGTGGGGCTGGGGAAGAGAGTTCACTTGCTAAAGTGCTTGCATGAGGTCCTGAGATTGGATTTCCAGCACTCATAAAATGCTGGTGGGAAACGCAGGCCTGTAATCCCAGGGCTGGGAGGCCAAGAAGGACCCCTGGAACTTTATGTCTTGTTCCAGCCTTCCTACGAGCACATATGCACACACACACATACACACACGCACACACAAGTGCACACACACACACACACAAGCACATACACACAGAGACAGAGATAGAGTCAGTTCTAGAAGAATCCTCAAACTCATAAGGAACATACTTGTTTCTATCTAGGATAAAAGGAATGGAAAAATAAGGGTGGGGGGAAAAAAACTTACAAAGCCAGAGGCAAAGGAAGATATTTTGGGAAGATTCCTCTAGATGCACACAGGATGCCCGTAAACTGAGCCTTGAAGACTGAAAAGGAGTCCTTAGGAGAGTGATCACTCTGGGAGCTCCGCAGAGGCCAGGTGGGAACAAGAGCACGTCTGCTGACAACCTGTCTCTCCTGCAGGGAAGGTATTCGTCACACTGCAGCTGTGTCTAACCCTGGCCGGGGTGGTGACATCCACCGTATATAACAAGATCTACCAGCTCACCCTGGACAAATTCAGCGGCACCTGCTTCATCCTCTCCTCCTTACTCTCCTTCTTGGCTACTGTCCCAATTGGGTAAGACAGAAACTGTCTGCTGTGTGGGTTGAGCCCTGGCGCTTAGGTCAATCACAGACTTTTTTTAAAATTATAAACTTTATCATAAAGAAGTTCCTTCAAACTGATAGTCTAGCAATCCCTAAATCACAGCAACAAACAGACAGCTCCAGAAATCCGGAAGTTCTGGCGAGATGATTTACTTCTAAGCGCTTCGTATACTTTCTTACCGTTGGAGGCTAGGTTAGAAACTTGCGTAAGCCATTCTGACCTCTTTAGTTTCGATCACTTTAGGCAAGAGTTATCCAGCTTGTCCCTTGCAAGGACTGTTTCTTCTCTGTGCTTTGAAAGGACTCGGTGGCCTTTGCACAGTGTGAGCCTAACAAAGCCTTAGGCAACAAGTCTTTGACCTCTTCCACTGGGAGACTGTCTCAGTTGTGAAACCAGAGCACTCAGCTCCAGGCTAGCACAGGCAGGAGGAGGACCCAGCAGTGAAGAGGAGGCACCTGCTCCAAGGCACCAGCCCAGGGGTCAACAGAATGAGAAGAAAGCTAGGGTTAGTTATGGCTTTACTAGAAATGAGTGTGAACCCCAAAGGTAGGTGTGTGTGTGTGTGTGTGTGTGTGTGTGTGTGTGTGTGTGTGTGTGTGTGTGTGTTTTAAACTTAATAAGGAGACACTTTATTTTTAAAGAATTTTTATTATTTTTATTTTATGTATACAAGTGTTTTGTCTGCCTGTCTGTGCACTCTGTGTGTGCAGTACCCATAGAGGCCAGAAGAGGGAGCTGGGGATCCTCCAAAACGGAAGTTAAAGATGGTTGTGAGCAGCCATCTGGGTGCTAGGAAGCCAACCCAGGTCTTTTGTAAGAGCAGCAAGTGTTCCTCCTCCTCTTATTTTTAGCTCATAGAACACATCCCAACCACTGTTTCCCCCTCCCTCCACCCCTCCCATGCCCCCCTCCAGTCTCCCTTCTCCCCAAGACCCACTGCTCCTCTGTTTCCCTTCAGAAAAGAGCAGGCCATCCAGTGATATCAACTGAACATGGTCAGTAAGTGCTCTCAACCGCTAAACCATCCCCTGGACCGAAGAAGCCCAATTTTTTGTTTGTTGTTTATTTGAGAGATGGCCTTGCTATGAAGCTCAGGCTGGCTTCAAACTTGCATCTTCCTGCCTCAGTTGCCTATGTACTGGGATTACATGTGTGTGCCCATATATATCCAGTAGGAGCCACATTTTAAGACAGAAAAGGTGGGCTGAGGGTGTAGTTTAATGGGTACAGCATTTGCTTAGAATGCACAAACCTCAGCTTCCGTCATATAAGCCAGAGTGGTGGGTGGCACACATCCGTAACCCCAGCACTCAGGACATAGAGGCTGGAGGGTCAGAAGTTCAATGTCATCATGACCTTGAGTTTTGCCCACACTATATGAGATCCTGTCTCCAAAAAGGGGGGGGGGGAGATGGTGAAATTCATTATAATAATATAGCTGGTACACAAGTATCTCAACATGTAATCAGTGTGCACGGTCAGGCAATAGAGATGTTTTACTTTGTAAATTGACCGAATCTTTGAAATCCAGCCATGTATTGTTATCCTTACAGTAAATTCTATTTTGTAGTCACATTTTAAGTGGTCAGTAGCCACATGTCCCTGCCACTGAATTACAGCTCTCTGATGTAGTAGTGTAGCTAGCTAGCAGTAAGAGACATGTAGCTTTCAGGACAGCCACAGAACATGCCGTACGGGACAAGAGAGTTGACCATCTTCCTCTTAGAGGTACCTGCCTGGTCAGTGGGCAGCACTGGGCGCAGCTGTATTGCTGGCAGGAGAGTAGATGGTAACTGAAGGTAGAGTAGAAGGGCGCTGTGATGAGGCCTCTTCTGCATCCTCGTGTCATATCATAATAGAGGTCTCTGCCAGGCCTCCTGGGAGGGCGCCATCGGTCATTAAGGCTGTGTGCTTTATTTATTATTTGAGGAAATTAAGACACAAAAATCAAACAAGTGGGAATTCTTAGCCAACTAGAGGACCATGGCCAAGACTCATGTCCTAGGATGTGAGGACTGAGCCAGGACTATCTAGGACTTTCCAATCTTAGACCCTTCCATTGGATGCTGGCTGGTTGGGCTGACTTGGTGAGAGCTGGCAGGCAGTACACATACTTCAGGGGGTCACAACTCCCTGGTCAACCGTGTAATGGGTTAATAGTTTCATCCACGTAACCGATCCCGTTTCACTGGAGGTCCACAAAGTCTCTCTAATCCAAATAAACACTCAAAAACAATAATAGGGAACAAGTCTAACTTGCCACTGTAGGTCATAAAGTTAGGACTGTTCTTCTTTACATAAACAGCTGGAAGCTGAGCAAGTATGTGTGAGGGTCTGCTGCTGCTCAACCCCTTTTCCTACCCTACACACCACACACACATACACAGCACACATACACATGCATGCGCATGCACACACATACATGCACACACAAGCAGGTGTACATCATACACTAGCACACACATGTGTATACACACACATGCACACAGACATATACATATATCCACACACAAGTGTGTATCATGCACTGGCACACACATGTACACACACACACACACACACACACACATGTACTCACAGGTGTTCCGTGTTGCATAGAGACAATATGATCCACCAGAAGAGAATGATTCACTTTCTTCAACCTCTGTATGTATTTAGGTGAATTCATATTCTATCTCCATCCTACACTTTAAAAAATAAATACTTTTTCTTTTTTTTTTATTTTTTGTTTTGTTTTTTGAGACAGTGTTTCTCTGGTTTCTCTGTGTAGCCCTGGCTATCCTGGACTCACTTTGTAGACCAGGCTGGCCTTGAACTATCAAAGATCTGCCTGCCTCTTCCTCCCAAGTGCTGGGATTAAAGGTGTTTGCCACCACGCCCAGCTGTGTTAAGTACTTTATATATGATAATTAATAAAGACTCAATAGATGAGAAAACAAAAACTCTCCCTTTACCTCGCTCTAAATTAGTCTTGCTTAAGCTCCTGTATGTTTTCCTTCGTGGCACACTAGTTGGTGACCATGACTATTGGTCTGTTTAATATACTTGCCACCAGACTATAGGCTTGCAGAGGACAGAGACCACAGCTATGTGGCTCCTCATGTGTCTACTGGGTCCAGCAGAGAGCTCAGCACCTGAGAAGTATTCCAGAAGGATTTGTTTAATGAATAAATGCTTTGTCAGAAAGCTGTGGCACCCAAGGCTGGGGCTGTAGCTCAATTGGTAGAGAGCTTGCTTGCCATGAAGCCCTGCACACAATCCCCTGCTCCTCATAAACCAGGCATGGTGGGCCATCCCCCTAATCCCAGCTCTAGAGGGTGAAGGCAGGAGGATCAGAAGTTCCAGGCCAGCCCTAGCCTAGGCTTCCAGTCTAGACAATAAGGATGATTTGGGGCTATGAAGATGATGTGATAACATGCTTTCTGTGTAAGCCTGAGGATGTGAGTTCGGATCCCCGGCACCCATGTAAAAGCAACTGCAACCCTGGTGTGTGTGTGCTGGGGACCGGGTGTGGACAAGGTCTTCAGAGGTCACTGGTGACTGACAGCTAACTCTGCTTGGGATCGGTGAAGCTTAACCTTGCTATTTGAGATATTCATGAGAACTCATCACCAGGCAAGAGTGAGAGGCAAAGAGATGCTAGGAAGACGGGGCAGCTGTCCAGTTCACGGTGTTACCAGAGACAGGGAGAAGTTCATGATCCCAGGACTGGAAGGAGTCTGGAGAGTTCTCTGGAGCCAACCCTCTCACTCAGTAATGCCCAGGTGTACAATGGCACCAACCTCTCTCTCCATCCGCGAGAAAGAGGGATGACCCGGGCAAAGGTGAGGAGGAAAAGCAAAATCCCCTTTGCCTCAATCCAGCTCTTTTTATAATTCTCTTTTGCAAATCTTACAGCATTGTGGCCTACAAACAAGCCCTGAGGAAGCAACAAGGAGAGAGCACAGAGAAATGAAGGAACCGAAGACACCAGCGTTGACCAGGTTCTGCCCATGAAACCCGAGTCCCAGTTTTCCAATGACCGGCTGTGGCTCCAGGGTCCTTGGTGGGAGGGAAAATCACTTTCTGGGTATTGGAGGAAATTTCCTAATTCTCAGATGCCTCTGCCAGGCAGAGGTTAGGGTCTGAGTGTACCAGCCGCTTGCACAGGCATCCTAGGTCTTGCAGGGGTTCGGGCTCCATTCAGCCCCTTTCTTCCATCACTCTCTCAAAGGGCTCCAGCGGAGGGACACCGAGTCACATGGGCACTGTGCAACAAGTTCTATGAAAGCCTTGACTAAAGCCTGCATTTCACCAGCCCAAGAGGGTTGAACATGAGATGGGCCTTATGTAAAAAGGGACAACAGTTTTGTCTGCATGACAAATAGTTTTCAAGCTAACATAAAATCCTGGGGGCTGCGGCGGGGGAGGAATGCGTTTTCTTGGTAGAGCTTTCCTCAGCTGGAAGGAAACAAGAGAGCAATGAAGTCCAGGACAGTGCTACATTTGTTGCTTTTAGGAAGCTAAGATAAGGACTGAGGCTGCAGGAGTGCTTGCCTGGCATACACAACGCCCTGGCTTCAATCTTGCACACCACATAAACCAGGCATGTTTGCGCACACCTGTAATCCCAGCACTTGGGGGTGGGAGGTGGGTAGAGGCAGAAAGATCCCAGGTTCAAGGCTAGCCTCGGCTGTACTGCCAGTCTGAGATACAGCCTGGGACACAGGAGATCCTGTCTCAAAAAAAACAAAAACAAAAACAAAAAACTAGAAACTCTGTCTTGAAAAACAAAACAAACAAACTAAACTAAACTAAACCCAGCAACAGCAGCACACTCCAGCAAATACCAGCAGACTTGCTAGGTGGACTATATGCAACTGAACACTTCAATCAATACTTTCCCGAGCGGACAGTGTAAAAAGACACGGGGTGTTGAGCAGCAGCTTATTCTGATTGTCCATTTTGCTCACGAGGCGGAATCATCTTCTAATAAAATCAATGTTCACAGTGTGAGTACAAGTCCTTCTTCCTCTGGTGCGCCCCCCCCCCCCCCCCCCCCGCTGTACCTTCAGACGGAACACTCTCACACTGGAGTGAAATACAGAGCATGCATTTAAATGCCAGGGCATCTGGACAGTTTGTACCCAATTCCCTTCCAAGGAATGATGAAGACTTGATCCCTCCTCCTCTCTCAGAACCTCCCTGCGTCCTCTTCCCGCCCTCTCTACTTCTTTAACTCTTGAGGCCCCTAAAGGTACAGCCCTTAGTTCTTTAATAATCTGGTTTTCCCCATGGACCCCAGAACTTTCCAGACATCCGAGTCAACACCTCCAGCTCCCCAAAGATAACTCACACACCCTGACTTCCCCCCACTCACCATCCGAGATTACCCTAATAGCATCACCTCCACCTCCCAGGCTACAAGGCTCCAAAGCGCCTCTGACCTAGTACCTTCTCAGTTAGTCTCTTAAATCCAGCTGCCCATTACAGCCTCTTTATCACTTCTTGCCATGGTTTTCATGGAGGTCAGAGGAGAGCTTGCATGATTAGGTTCTCTGTACCTTCTTAAAAGGGGAGGGGGGAAAGGTGTCAGATGCCCAGCACACACGTGCTCTGCTCTGTGTGCATGATCACTAGTTCGTCAAGACCCCGGTAGGGAAGGCTTGTCTGTACTTCAAAGGTCATAGTACTGAAGGCTCCAACAGTTATCAAAGGAGACAACAAAAGTTAAGTCTCAAATCTCTTTATTTCATCTTGCTGCCCCGTTTTACATCACTGTAATACTGGATTAATGATGTTGGATTAATTCAATTAATGATTGGATTATTACTAATCCAAGCTCAGCATCATTATGAAGCCCATTTCCAATGTCTTGTTTGATTTCCGGTATCTGGCATACACTCCCCCTGTCTGTCTTTCATACAGCATCTCACTGCGTAGGCTTCGTTGACCCAATATGCAAACCAGACTTGCCCCAAACTCACAGAGATCTGCCTGTTCCTGCCTCCCACGTGCTGGGATTAAAGGTGTGCACCACATCCAGCTTCATTTTATTCTCTCTCTCTCTCTCTCTCTCTCTCTCTCTCTCTCTCTCTCTCTCTCTCTCTCTCTCTCTGTGTGTGTGTGTGTGTGTGTGTGTGTGTGTGTGTGTGTGTGTGTGTGTGTGGATGATCTGGAGTTACAGGTGGTTGTGAGCTACCTGACATAGGTACTGGGAACCGAGTTCAGAGTGTGTCCTCTGCAAAAGCAATACACACTTTTAACTCTGAGCCTCTCTCCAGCCTGGCCTCCTCCTCCTCCTCCTCCTCTTCTTCCTTTTTGGTTTTTCGAGACAGGTGGCCTCCTCTTAATAGCACTCATTCTCATGAACTGTAGGCTTCCCCTTTCTTGGAAATGCCTCCTAACACATGGCAGAAAAAACAAAACCAAACCAACAACAAAAGATCAACCAACCAATCATGAAGTGGCTGCCTGACCCGGAAGAATGTGCTCCCCACTGTTCTGTGCTGGAAGAAGTCTCTGGTAACACCCACCTGCCAATCACAATGACACTATAGCAGTTTCTTCATCTGCCAAGCTGTAAGCTGCAGAAGGCAAACTGAGGCAGGACCTATGGAGAAGTGAATACGAAGTTTATGTGTGCACACACGTGTGTGTCTTTACAGTTACTCTGTATGTTCCGATTCTCACAAGCACATTATCATTTGTTTGGAGAGAATTTTAAAAAGCCTAAAAGCAGGTGCCTCGTTTTCCTGTCCTAACAGGGACAAATAAGCACATGACCCAGGTTAAATAAAGCATCTTTTATAGGTTTATTGGTCCATTACTTAAATTAACTGAGGTAAAGAATTTTCTTATTTACAAGCTAATAGTTTATCAAGCAATACAAATTCTTTGTTTACCTCAAAATGTAATACTAATTCCATAGTAAACAACAAACAGAATTTCTCACATACAGATATACGAAAACCCAAAGGAGACAAGGACCTTGTGCCAGCATCAAAAATGCAACACAACAACTTTCTTCTTTTCTTTTTATAATCTCTAGTTACATAACAAAGAAAAAAAGGCGACATTCTTTTTTGGTAGTTTCATGAGACAAAGACTTGGATCTGTAAATAAATCACTTTCTTGTCAACACGCACTCTCTCAAGCACTTCTGTTCACAGCTTTTGTTTTGGCTTTAATGGCAGCATGGAGAGAGAGCACACAACGGGACTGCATACCTCAGGAGCCTGCTTCTTTCTCTCCAAGTTTTAGACCTAAACAACAGTTTTAAAGAATAAGAAAAAAAAACACACACACAGTCCAAAAATTTGTTTTAATCCCCCCTCCCCTTGAACAGTTAAAATACAAGTTAGAAAGTGTGCTGGCAGTTTGTTTCGTGGGAGTCTGTCCGATGTGGGCTGTCTCTCCATGCATTCCTGACTCAGGCATGAAGGGAACAGGCACACAGCAGTACAGTGAGCAGGGACTCTGGGGAGAGGCCCAACCCTCAGCACCGTCAGGGTGGACAGTGCTGACTGGTAAGACGCTGGTTTGTGCTGGTTTGTCCCTGGATGAAGGCCCAGCTGATGCAGCCATTGCTTTGTCACGCCAATCCAAACCGCTGCTTGCAGTCTAGGAAAGCCCCCACCTCCCACTCCGAGCATCATTTCTGGCCAAGTGTGGGTCTCTATGTGGCAGAATGCAAGGCTGTGGCCCTGCCTGTCCACCAACAGCGTACACAGGTTGTTGCCTGCTCTGATGTGGACTGTGGAGAGCCCTGAACCGCCAGATGCTTGGACAGTTTTGAGAGAACTGTATTTAACTCGCCATCTCTGGTTGTGGTACTGAATGGGTTACAACAGGCTGTACATTATTCGGCATTTCAGCCTTTGGAGAAGCTCTACCCCAGTTGTGCCCTGGAGCCCACTGTGTGGAAGCAGGACAGACTGTTCCTGCTGTCACACTCTAGAGGGTTCTTTGAAGCTGTGTGATTTGTTACTGCTGGGACGGTCTGCATCTTCCACCCCCACTCTATGTCTTTCCGTGCTGTGGCCCCTGTTTCCTGATATTATTTCACATGCCATTTGGCAACAGCAATATTTAATCTTGCCACCCAAAAGGCCACCTTCCCTCCGTTGCCCTTACATTCCGGCATGTGACTTCAAGAGGACTGAAGGCTGCCTATACTAAGTTTCTAGATCAATTGCTTCCGCGTGTAAAACTTCCTGCGAAGACTGTTTAAAACACTAGCTGAAGAGTAAGGCAATTAATAGGTACTGACAAATTGTTACGAACTACAATTAGGCTTTTAACAGTCTGTGGCTTTTTCTGGTTGTGTTGGTTTTCAAGTGCTAAGTACAGAAATATGAGACATGTCTTTTTGGTCTCTTAAAAGCACCCACCCACCCCCCAAGGACACAACACTTATTGACAAATTATAGTAGTTAAAAACTACTTTGGTAACGTGGGGTTTTGGCCACACATAAAGGGTCGGACAGTCATTCGGAGGGGTATTTCAAACAGATATGACTAAGAGAGAACAGTCTGTTCGGTCAGCCTTCTTAGATACTGAGCGCCCCCGTCCTCTGATGTGTGCAACCATGGGGACACCTTCCAAATGGAACCCTGACAGCCCACAGAGTGGGTTGGCAAAATATTGGATCCCTGACTATTCACTAAATTATAAACCAGGGAAGAGGCGAGCAGCCCCAACACAGCTTCTGCATCTCTGCTTGGCCAAGGAGAGGTCATTTTCCTCAACCGTACTGCTAAGTGCCACTTGCTGCCTGAGCAGAGAAAAGCCCAGGTGATAAGAAGGCACATCCGATGTTGCCATCATGCGAAGGCTTTCTGAAGTGAGAGGGCAACCCCAAATTCCCAACACTATCTTGTAAATGAAGATGACCATAGTCCCCCAGTCATATACTTAGCTTACTTGATTTCCAAAGTCCCTCTGTGGGAAGGTGGGACCCCGGATGTGCCTGCCCAATCCACGGGCAGCTGATCCTCGGGTGTGTGGGGGGGGGCAGGACACCCTTCAAAGTCGCCCCTCCACCTAGTCAGACCAGTTCCAGTCCACCCCAAGACCCAAATCAGTAGGGCCAACGCAGCCTCCAAGGCAGGCCCTGCGCTTGCTCTACCCACCCCAGCCAGCTCAGTATAGCGTAGTGTAGAGAAGAGCCCATGACTCAAATGACTTCCCTTGGCTTCAGTGCTATAGGACAGGACCAAGTGAGTCTCCGAATGTTCTTTGGGTGCTGCCCTAAAACAGATCCATCGTCATCATGCATGGATGGTGTCCTCCTACAGATCTACTCTCACTTAACTAGAGCACACTCCACGGGCTTCTATCCCCAGGCATGCCGGGCTTTATCTCCGCTAAGGGGAGCTAGCTATATGGTGAGTTGAGGAGCAGCTTGATGAAGCGCCAAGCCCATTGGCTCCCTAACCTGCTTCCTGCTCACCTGCAGGCAGCTGTTGCTCAGCCTTGGAGAAGGTGAAACACAGCCCTGCCAGGGCTGGAGTCATTCCCTCCTCCTCACTGCAAAGCAGAGCAGAGCAGAGCAGCCCAGCTTCCCCTTTCCAGTGCCCAGCACTGCGCCCTTTCCTGCTACATACCACAACTGCACCCTGAACAATCTCAACTCTCACGTCTTCTTGGCTTTCAGAATTCTCTTCTACCTTCACAGATTTCTTAACCTGATGAGCAAGGCCTCCATTTCTCAGGGCCTGGGCAGTTACTAGGGCCAACTTCCACGTGTTTGAGCCTCAAAAGCCATCTACATCCCTCTGCCTGGTACCATGCACCCTGGAGGCAAAGTCCCGTGGAAAATAAGCAAGAGGAGCCTCTCTGAGGCATTTTGGCACTGTGGTCTCTGAGCTATGCTTCCTGCGCATGCTTGCGACTGCTGAGCTTCCAGACACTGAGGGAGCTCAGGAATGGGGGGGGGCAGGAGGGCCTCCTTCACTGCCGACTGCCCCCCTTTTTGTCTGCGCCCGCCTCCTCAGCCCTCCAGCTGCTAGGCTGAGGACAGGGACAAGAGTGCCTCCTTGTGCATGGGTGTCCCCGGCTCTAACACTGACATCGTTCCGAGGGGACAGAAAGTCTCCATGATTCCAGCTCTTTCTGGAAACTCAAAAGCTAGGGACATTGCCCACTAGGGATATAAACAGAGTAAGACAAACATTTCAAGATGAATGAGAGCCATGTCACATGAGGGAACGGCTGTGGACCCCACTTCCCTCCCTGCACTCCCCCAGTGCAGCCTGGGCATGTTTTTGCAGGGCTTACTTCTTGCGTAACTAACCAGCACCCAGGACTGACTTGGGGTTTCAGTAACCAGCTGGCCATCAAATTTTAGCGTCTCCATAATTCTTTCTGTAGCTCTTTGCAAGCATCATTACACCCGGACACTTCTCAAGCGTACAGTCCACAAAGCAAAGCGTCATGTCTCCCAAAGACGAACATCCCTGCTGGGCCGGGCATGGAGGCCTGTGGGTGACTGGGCAGTCGCCCTGACTCTACCAGCACGCTTGGGTTGGCTCTGAGCATTCATACCACACCAACCCGATGGCTTAGAGGTAGAATGAGATGCCGAGTCCCTGGAGTTGGGTGTACAGACTGTTCTTATTCTTCTGCTTCAGCGGGTCACTTCTACTTGTACCAAAGAAAATTCACATCACAGAATTCTGGGACGGCACAGATGGGGTTTAGACAAGTACCGGTAGATGCAGGGATTATTATTCCAATCACAAGTGTGTCAGACGCAAGGAGAAGACAGATGGTTTTATGCTGTCTAGCTGATGGCACAGACACAGCTGGCCAACACGGAGCAGATGGTCAGCTCCGTGTTAGAGGGGACGACAGGATTTAGCATGTTGTGTGTTTGACTGGATTTGACTCCTATGTGAAACAGTGCTCAACAAACAATGCCCCTTCCATTCACCTGTGGCTCAGATTTATTAATTTTTTGCCAAGAGCCACTGACAAAAGAACTCAATATACAGCTTCTTTTCAGCAAGACTGATGATATGGAAGAGATCCTTTCTGACTGTTGGTTTTATGGCAATTAAATAAGAATTTCAAGTGAAGACTTGAAGCACAGTCCCTAGATTTTGGTTGCAAATGAAGATTTCCACAGAGACCAAAGCAGAGGGAGGGGCTGCGCTCTTCGTCCCTGAGGGACCTGCAGGTGCTCCTCTTCCTCACCACGGAGTTTTCAGGGTTAAACCACCCATGCAGAACACTCACACTGAGCTTACAAACTGACGGTCATAACACTGCAGCACATCAGTCCTCACCACAAGGCTGCCCAGATAGCCAGTGGGCACGACAGGACGCATTAAAGTAGACATTTTTGGTGAGGTAAAGGCAAATTACACAAAGTAGACATTGGAGCTGGGGCTTGGCACACGGGAGCGACACTGACTATAGAACAGCAGCTGGTTCCTAACAGGTCTAACCCCAACCACGATGACGGTTAACAAGCGAAACGTACACACCAGACCTTCACAGAGAAAAATGCACCTTTTCCCCCCCAGTTCACACCAAAAAGCTTCTCATCTGCTGCACTCTGGTGTCAGAAACAAGATCTGGGTGCATTCCCTTCAGCTTCCTGAGGCATCGCACAAGGACAAGGACGCTGGCTTGCTCACTCAAGCATCACGGATACTGATTTAAATGGCCCCATGTGAACCAAAAACAAGGAAACATGTCACTCGTGACAAGCAGGCAGCAGGCCACAGCCACTGTCAATGAAGGACTTTCCAAGAAGGTACCCGCACCTCCTTCCATGCCAGGACAGGTCACTGCCCTCGGGGGTAAAGTGCAGAGCCACTGGGTCTCCACAGCTTGCCACAGCTGCTTTCTTCGTGTCTCCCCGTGTCCCTGAAAAGTGGGACCTGGGTTCTGTCTCACAACAGCAACTGGGCTTCCCCCAAAGTGATGTCACATGTCATCTGGTGGGGGTGGTCCTGCCCCTCAGTTTCAAGTCTTCGTAGTGTTCCATTTAGGAGGGGCCTTCGCAACATGGAGGTACCGGTTCTGCTGAGAGATGATTAGCCTCCGAGACTCCACCAAGAAATAAATACTAACTGAAAACAACTGTGTGTGTAGGGGGTGGGGAGGCGCTGCTGTGCTGTTTTCCCATGGCCACCTCGCCGGCACTGCGGGGACATTCTGGTCCAGGATGCCATGCCCTGTGGAGTCAGAAGAGTCTCTCTGTTCCCAGAACAAACCTACTTGGTCTCTTGCTTCTCTTGCAGCAGTGGAATAATTGACTCCCACGCCATGAGGCACTGAAATGACACCATCCATACAAGGTCAGTTGTTAGTCCTCATCCTGCTGGGTCACCTCTGGCGAGTGGTGCCCACACCTGTTATCAATACTATTATCAACAGGGGAGGTGACAGGCCTACGTCTGGAATGTGTCACCCCCACCTTTATGAAAGTCCTTACAAGACTGGTATGCATTCCTGATAGTGTGAAGGCTACACCCGGTGAGTGGAGATGGATCCATCCACGCTAAGAAAAATCTTTGCCTTGACTAAACAAAAACCAGACCCAGGCCAGAAACTCTCGATGAGGACATCGGTTCTGAGCTGGGATGGAGACATTGTTGGAGGTATGGGTGGGGCTTGTACAAGGATGTAAACATGAAAGGCCAGTCAGTCGCCTGAGTCAGGGTGGGTGGAAAACCTGCTCTTACTCACCAACCTGATGTCTGATTTGCTTGTTTGGGCCACTTTAGACAATGTTGACATTTATTTCACTGTGTGTGTGTGTGAAGGGTGGGAGCACATGTACCATGACATTCGTGTGGAGATCAGAGGACAACTTTAAGGAGTCTCATCCTGCCATGGGGGTTCTAGGGATCAAATTCACGCTGTCAGGCTTGGCAGCGAGCACCTTTACCCACTGAGCCATTCACTGGTCCAAGGACTGTTATGTACTTTATATTCATTACCATGTGGTTGACAGCTAGAGCTCAGGAGACCTGGGCACTGTCGCTGAAGAGTGACTGGCCCAGTGGACCCTGTCCTCCCTCTGAAAAGCCTCTTACACAGGGCAGGTCAAGCCCACTCTATAGACAGCCTTGGGGTGAAGGAGAAATCTACCCTGAGTCACCTGGAGGGGAGTTCTGCACAAGTGGGCAGAGAGGCCACATCCTGTCAGGCAGAAAGAGGGGTGCTGAGACCTCTCCTTGCTGCCTTCTGAGGCTGGGGAAGCTGGCTGGAAGGAGCTTGCTTCCAGCAATGGGCCTGCAGGGAGGGCCATAGCGTTTGAAATTCTAGGCCATCCCTGCATAGCTACAAGGGGATTTCTGTATGTCCAAGAGGAATCATGACTGATCAAACCTTCTTTTCAGTCCTCAAATGTGCTAAGCTCTTTCCTTGCTCACGGTGCTGGCGCAGGTTGCTCCCTTTGCCCCGAGTATATATGTTAGTCAGATCTTTACTCTAAAGCTCAGAATAAATGTTATTTTCATAGACTGGTCTTTCCTGTTCACTCCACTAGATCCCTAACATTTTTTCCCTTGTTGCTCTCCTTCGGCATACTTACTGCACACCCTTACCTCTCTGGGAATCTATCATTAATGTTATCCCTGATGCACTGAGCATGCCCAGAGCGTTGTGTAAATCCTGCTATTGATCAACTCTGTATACAATCCTTTGCATACAAAAAGTACAGGGAAAAAAAATCAACTATGTGTAGAAGCCAAGACCAAGCTTCAAGACCAAGACCCTGTTCATGGTACAATGGGAAGACACTGCCATAAGCCCTGAGTTAGCATTCTGGACTTTAGAGATGGTGGTTTCATCTACAGCAGGCAGGACGGAGACTCTGGACCTGGCGGGGTCTAGACTGGAAAATAAGGGCATCAAGGTAACTTTTATTGAGTGTCTGCCACATGCCGGTTCGTTCTGGTAACTGGCATGACCATTTTACTTGATCTTCACAGTCATCTTGAAGGGGGGGGGAGAGAAAAATGAAGAAAGGGAGGGCTAGGTGGGCCCCCTGCCACCTGCAGCTGTAGTCTTAGCACACCCTGATCCCTGATCAACTGTTCACAAAGGAAGCTTTGCTATCCCTCAAAAGCCTGGCGCGCGCATTTTGTCAACTTCCCCTGGGTTGGAAGCCTCGGAATGGGCCCACAATACATAGTCACTAAGGACTCCCCACTCAGGGCTTCCTCCCATGCTCATACCGCTTAGCAGTGGTGGAGCGTTAAATTTAATGAGCTGACACATGCTAAGCATCCAGGGAAGATCCAAGTCAGAAGCAGCCAGGACTCCAGATAGAAGTGGGGGGGGGGGGGCTCCTCTTCCCACCCTCGAGTTTGTTTCCTAGACTTCCTTTAGCAAACTCGGAAAAGTGCAGGCCTATCACCCCAGAGCCTCCAGCCCAGGCCACGGACGTGTGTGCTGACCTTTCACCACTCTGTGGGTTCTCTTTTCTTCCACCCCTCTCTACCCCTTTTCCTCTTCCCTTTCAACCTCCTAACACTAGATCAGAGAGAAAAAAGGAGAGAGAGGAAAGAGATCCCTGAATAAAGTCAGGTGTCGGAAAGGGGGCAACATCATAGTTAGACTATCTCTTGCTCATCAGGGGCGTCGAGTTCTTTGGGGGCAAGTTTGATCACCATCAGAATAGCTAACTTTTTCTGGTTGTTTCTTCTTTGTACATGACTAGTTAAGCTGTAACCAACAGCAACCAGCAACTGGCCAACAGTCTACCCTGCCTCTCAGGGTCCTAGCATTTATATATCCTCTAGAATTCCGAAAGTCACACAGTCACAGAAACTATCTGCAGCTGGCAAAACCACGCCCCTGCTAGAGCACGAGGCAAATCATAGTCAGCAGCTGTGGACAATCTGAAGCAGCCCCACACCCCACACCTGCGATTAAAACAAAAACATATTCTTATAATATTTCTGTGGTTTTTTATTTTGTTTTGTCTTTTAGTTTTTTGAGACAGGGTTTTCTGTGTAGCCTTGGCTGTCCTGAGCTCATTTTATAGACCAGGCTGGCCCTGAACTCACAGAGATCTGCCTGCCTCTGCCTCCCAGAGTGCTGGGATTACAGGTGTGCACCACCAGGCCTGGTTGTGTTTTTATAAAGAAACCAAAGTCCCCAAATTGTCACCACAAACATGTCCTAGGGCTACAACCTAGGAGATACACCTGCCCCTGGCATCTTCCCACAGGGTGAGAACAGCTGAAATTCAAGGCCACACGTTATTTCAACTCAAACTGGGCCATTGCTTAACTGTAAGGTTAGGACAAAGGACATCAAGACTCATTACCAGAAATGGCTTCAAGTTAGATACATTAGGAGTGAGCCTTGATTTGAGGGGACAGTTCTCTCCCTCTTACCCTTCCCTCCCGTGTGTGTGTGTGTGTGTGTGTGTGTGTGTGTGTGTGTGTGTGTGTATGTGTTAATGGGAATACTAAACCTGAGGTCCATATGGCAAGAGGATACATGAATAAAAGTCTTTTTTAATAGCATTGCTTTCTTGGGTAATTCCATATCCCTTTATTTAGGTATTTAAAAAGTATTTTAAAGTTCAACATTAAAAATAAACACTATTGGAGGCTGGAGAGATGGTTCAGCGGTTAAGAGCACGTGAGTGCTTTTCCAGAGGGCCTGAGTTTAATTGCCAGCAACCACATGTTGGCTCACAACCATCTGTAGTAATGGGATCTGATTTCTTCTTCTGGTGTGCATGAATATAAAGCACTTATATACATTTTTTAAAAAAAAGATAAACAAGCATTATTTTAGTCTGTCAGCTTCAACAGATGACTAAAGGGGTCCATGGCATAGTGGGAATAAAGAACCCTTTATGTGGAACCACAAGGTAACATGAAGTAACCCCAAAGCCTCCATTAACTGGGGTGCCCACGTACAGGTCTCTCTGGGTCTGGGAAGCAGCCAGCTGCGCAGAACAAAGAGCCGCTTCCTCTAGCAGTGTGCAAGAGGAGCCTAGGACAGCTGGTTCTCTGTTCCCAAACTCAGCACAGCCCATGCAGGGCAGCTTCGATGAGGCAAGTTAGGGATGGGACAAGGGGGTCGTGCTTGGGGACTTCCGGAAGACCCCCCACAAAAAGGCTCTAGGAGCCACAGTGGCATGGGGCCTGCTCCTCACCTTCTCATAATACTGGATATTCTTGTCCGCCAAGCCCACGAGCAGCTGCCGGAAGTCATGGCGCTTGCTGTTCTGCCACCTCTCCATATCTGCCTTCAGGTCGGCGTTGAAGCACTCCATCCTGTCCTGGCACTTCTCCACATCTGCTGGCACCTGGACGGGGACACAGTCACGGCTTTGAAGTGCGGTTGGCTTCTCCTACTGTGAGCACCTCCTCAAACATTTGCAGGGGGCCAAATGCTAACTTAAAAACATCAAAATGGGGGAGTAAGGAGAAATGGGAGGGAGGGAAGAATGGGAGGATACAAGGGATGGGATAACCATTGAGATGTAACAAGAATAAATTAATTTAAAAAAAAAAAGCACTGTCCTGGCCCAAATATCATCCACCCCACTCAAGCAGAGAGACACACAGGGATGCACCCCTGTGTGTCACCCCTGGGGGCTTGGGATGCTTTAGGATTTTTTCAGTCACGCTGACCAATGGGTACAGGCTTTGCACACGCAGCAGCAATCCTGGGTACAGTCCCGCATCGTATCAGAACTAGAAAAGAAGGGTTTCCTTCTCGGGTGGTCACAAGAACTAGTCTAATACTTGTGTGATGTCTGACAAGGCCTTTCCTCGTTTATCTGAGGGAACTGTAGTAAGGGGACAACAGCCAGCTCCCTCCTCTGAATGCCGCATCAGACATAAACTAGGTGTCCTTCTGTATCCTGGGTGTGAGGTAACCAGACGATCCGAGACCAGAAGGAAAATCATGAAGGGTACCAACGGAATTTGAAGCATAACATAGCAAGTGCTTTCTAGTTTTTCTTAAGATTTAGAAAGACTTTCTCGAAAAGCAAGTGTGCCCCCGGGGTTTCACAGCCTTCGGCTTGCTGTGGCGAGCGTCATCCATGCACACGGCCAGTGGGGGCTTCCAGGTCACAGTGGTTTTTCCAAAGCCAGGTTTTCTGTCTTAACTCAAGTACTCTATTGGGCCCGTAAGGTGACTGAGGCTCAGCATGCCCAAAGCTAGGCCCACACTTGCCAGAAGCAAATGAGACCTTGAAGGTTTTAAGTCCCTAGTCCTGTGAGGCCAAATGTCCCCAAGCTACAGGAGAAACTATCAAGAGTCAGTTCCCACCAACCAGGATGATGTCAACATGGCACGAGCAAGGCTGAGGGAACTGAACACCTTCCCTTGTGAAGTTGCCCCACGTTAGGAATACCAGGACTGCTGACAGCTTGCAGGGAGCTGGCATTGAAACTGTTTCTGGTCTGCATGGTCTTGTGACAATAACTGGTGAGTAACGCCTAGCATTCCTTCTTGTTTCAACACTTTCCTGTTTGCGACTGAGGTATTGTTAGCCATGCTTCTCGTGTCTGACAGACAGTGGAATGGCAATATCCAAGGAAAATGGATGGGTGCTTCCGGGCAGAGCTGGGGAAGAGCCCAGCGAGGAAGAGCTGTTAGCACGACAACCTAAGTTCGAATCCCTGATACCCACATAACAGCCACCCCTGGGCAGGGTGGGCCTGAGTGAACTGAGGAGGTCAGAGCAACTCAGCAGGCAGCGTTCCTTCTGTTTCTGCTTCAGTTCCTGCCTCAGCTTCCCTCAACGGACTGTGACCAGGAAGATCGTGTCTGTGCGTGCGTGCCTGCGTGCGTGCAATAAACCCTTTTCCTTCCCTTCCTTCCTTTTAGATGTGGTGTTCATCAAAGCAATAAAAAGCAAACTATGGGACTGGAGAGATGGCTCAGTGGCTAAAAGCACTGGCTGCTCTTCTAGAGGTCCTGAGTTCAATTCCCAGCAACCACATGGTGGCTCACAACCATCTATGCTGTGATCTTGATGCCCTCTTCTGGCATGCAGGTGTACATGCAGATAGAGCACTCATATACAAAAAACAAACAAACAAATCTTTAAAATTAAAAAAAAAAAAGCAAACTATGACAAAAAGTGGCTTCTGGTTTTCCTCCCACTTCCTTTGGTTTTTCGAGACAGGGTTTCTCTGTGTAGCCCTGGTTGTCCTACACTAGCATTGTAGACTGGGGTGGCCTCGAACTCACAGAAATCTGCCTGCTTCTGCCTCCCAAGTACTGGGGTTAAAGGTGTACACCACCACCTCTGGTTGACTTCTAGATTAAAGCAATAACAACAACAACAACAACAAAACCAACTTAACTGACAGAGATTATTCCTATTGAAGATGTGTGATCTGATATGCATATAAACCATGAAATAATTACCATAATCACATTAGCATCCACTGCAGCAATGAAACACATTAGATCTTCAGTACACGTTCATCCCATAACTAAAGCTTTGTGCCTCTTGACCAACATCTTCCTAACTCCCCCACTTTCCAGCAACCACCACTCCGCTCTGTCTTTGTAAGCTCAACTTCTTTAGATCTTACACGTGAGAGCACAGTTACTTCTCTTTTCCCGAAGTGGCCTCTACCCTTACAGTTAAGGCTAAATTATGAAAAGAAAATATTTAAATATCTAGTCTTCCATGTCATTCCTCTTCCGTGAGGCTGAGGCGTGGGCTTGGCCTGTGGAGCTGTGTTGCAGATGACAAGAGCTAGAAGTCCTCCAGGGAGAGGGGCAGCGTGAGGACGAGGCTGTGCGCCTGCTGTCATTTCCACCATGGGCTCCTCAAAGCACGCAGGACAGGAACCCATGACAGTCCACGGACAGGAACCCATGACAGTCCACGGACAGGAACCCATGACAGTCCACGGACAGGAACCCATGACAGTCCACGGACAGGAACCCATGACAGTCCACGGACAGGAACCCATGACAGTCCACGGACAGGAACCCATGACAGTCCACAGCACAGAAGATGGGGTGTTCGGGGTGGGGTGGGGTGTCCAGCGGCTACACGCTCTGGGCCAGCGACAAGATGGTTAACATGGTTGCCAAGTTGATGAAACTGAATCACCTTGGAAACCAAACTCCAGGCATGTCTGTGAATATGTTTCTAGATTGAGCTAACTGAAGTGGGCACCGCTCTGGGACCTAGAGTTGTCCACTGAATAAAAAGGAGAAAATAAGTTGTGTACTAGTGGCCGCCGCTCTTTGTTTCCTGACTGTGACAGCAGGTGACCAGCTGCTTCACGCTCTTGCTGCCGTGTCACCCCTGCTATGCTGGACAGTACCCTCAACCGTAAGCTGAAGCAAACCCTCCCTTCCTTTAGTCAAAACAAGGAGGAGCAGAACTGACATACCGTCTCATCTACTTTCCATAGGATGCCGGTGTGGATCACTATGGTGACACGGAATCAACACAACAGACCTGCGTCTACCTGCTATCCTGGATACAGACACGTCTGCTCCCAAAAGGCCAGGCAACTCCAAAAGCTGCTCTGTGACTCACTTCTCTGGCCCTTCTGAGTCTCAGATGACTAGTACAGTATCATGTGAGGCAACATTAAAAATAAATAAATATAGATAGATAGATAGATAGATAGATAGATAGATAGATAGATATAAGGTGCACACACAGTCCAGGAGTGTTAACTCTGAAGTCGGGTTCCAAATTCACCAAGTCTGTTCCACAGAGGGGAGGACTGATGACTACGTCTGATGTCCAACTATTTACCTGAACACTGGTCCTCACTATTACCTTAATAGCTTTCCCTATCCCTCTGCCTTCTGTGATTACAAACACAACTTCAATCACAACAAACATGAAAGAGAACAAAAGATGGGTAGTGGTAAGGTTCTATTGCTAAATCTAAGAACAAAGAGTCAATAGCTCCCGTCCTCAGTAGCCCCTCCCCGTGGCAAGCTTGCTGCGTGGTTCTAGGCACGCAGAGCTCCTGTGCGGACAGCTAGCTTGTATTGTACAAGTTAGTTCTTGACCCCCAAACAGCAAGGAGCCTGCAGCTTTCGGCCCAGCCCCGGCTGGGTGCTGTGCTGACCTTGGGGCGATCTTCCTTTCTCAGAGCCACGGCTTCCAGTTTGGCTTCGTACTCTGCTTGAACTTGGTCCCTCTTCTTCAACACACCCTGTGGAAGGTGGAGAGACGCATGTAATCTCTGCAAAGGGGCCTCGAACTCCCGGCCCTCCCCACTTCCCAGTGTCCCGGGCCTAGCCTCGTGCTCCCAGGCCTGAAGCTGCACACAACACCAGCTCTGCACACAGCACCAGCTCTGCACACAGCACCAGCTCTGCACACAGCACCAACTCTGCACACAACACCAGCTCTGCACACAACACCAGTTCTGCACACAGCACCAACTCTGCACACAACACCAGCTCTGCACACAACACCAGCTCTGCACACAACACCAGCTCTGCACACAGCACCAGCTCTGTACACAACACCAGCTCTGCACACAGCACCAGCTCTGCACACAGCACCAGCTCTGCACACAACACCAGCTCTGCACACAACACCAGCTCTGCACACAACACCAGCTCTGCACACAATACCAGCTCTGTACACAACACCAGCTCTGCACACAGCACCAGCTCTGAGGACAGGAGGGAAGGAAGAAGACCCAATCCTGGAGAGTGGGCTCTCCATGGAGGAACTCCTCCTGATGTTGACAGCAACAAATCTTGGGAAGAGCAAGTGGGGAGATGTGCACCTCTGCCACACTGCCCAGAGACCTCTGACAGACACCGGGCTTTGTGCTTGAAATGCATGGCCACCTCCGGGTTCAGTGGAAAAATCTACAGGGTTTCTCTGTGTAGCCGTGACTGTCCTGGACTTGCTCCAGGCTGGCCTGGAACTCACAGTGATCCATTTGCCTCTGCCTCCCCAAGTGCTGGGATTAAAGGAGTGCCCCACCATGCCAAGTGTAAATAGTTCTTAATTATGACTATTAATTTATATAATTGACAAGAATCATACATATTTACTCTACATAAAGTGTTCTAAAGTACATGCATATTATGGTGTGGCCAAACTGAGGTAATTAACAGATACTACCTCATGCTTATTTCTGTGGTGACAGCATTTAAGTCTACGCTCAGCAATTTTCATGAATACACTAATTAGCTACCATTGCCAAGTTATAAAATGATTGCAGGAGAATTCTCGACTCCTTAATCTGTGGCGCTGACACCTGGGGGACAGTGACCCGCGCCTTGAGCCTGTGCCCTGGGCTCTCTTCCCTTCCCCCAGTCTCAGCTCTGCTGCTCAGACCCTAAGAGCTTGCAGAAGAAAAGACACAGCTCAGTCCTTCCTCTCCACCTTCTGCTACATTAAAAAAAAAAAAAAGGCAAACCAGGGATGGAGAGCCTTCTTACCCACTGACTCAGAAGCCACAAGTTACCTAGAGAGTTTCTAATCACAGATTCTACACAGGGACCTTCCAACACAGCACGGAGTCAGGGCCGGAAGGACCCACTGCTGGACTAAGTGTTAGGCCCTTGGTGATATGTTCAAACATGCGAAGGCTACTCTCAGGCCATCTTCTAAAGACAGCACCAACACTGGCAGCCCCAAGTCCTCCCCTGAAGAATTTACTCTGACGAGTATATAACCTGCCATCGTTCATCTCCTGCTAAGCACTGATGTTCACTCGCCACTCATGAATGTCACCAGTGGAGCTTTCTGTTGTGACAGAAACATATTCTATATCACAGCTGACACTAGCCCATCTGCTGTCAAGTACTTGACATGTGGCTCGTGTGATTCAAGGAATGGATGTGGGGTGTGTGTGTCTGTGTGTGTGTGTGTGTGTGTGTGCGTGTGTGTCTGAGTGTCTGTGTGTGTCTGGGTGTCTGTGTTACACTGCATACCCATTCACACATACAGAGCCCAGAGGACACTGTGTCTTCCCCTTTATTAATCTCCACCTTATCATCCTGAGACAAGGCCTCTCACCTGACCTAGAGTTTATAATTTTTTGCACCTAGGCTGACACCCATCAGCAAGGCCCAGAAGCCCTCCTGTTTCTGCTAACCGCACCTACTTCTGCACATGTCTGAAGTTTTCTACAAAAGAATTATCAAACCTAATACCTGTCACCCAGAATATTTACAATGAACCAGCAGTATCAACTAAGAGACTGTCAACCGTGACACATTTGTGGCAAACAGCCCTTCGCCTACAATGACAAAACCACCCAGGAGTCACAGACATATTCTTTGGTTTGCCTTTCAACATCAACTCTGGATTTTTTCCAAGATAACACCACAACCGTGAGTATATAGCAGGGATCGCAATACATCTCCCCCTGAGCTCAAGCCATGTCTTCCTCTGGACAGGCTGCGAGCTCACACACTGTGGGAAGGGAAAACGGGCTCCAACGGCTGCCAAGAGGCCTCCTCAAAGACTCACTTTGGTTTAGTCAAAGCCAGCAGGAGCTGTGCAGTCCTGCAGCCCGCCTAGCGCGTGGATGCAAGCGTCACGTCCAGGCATCCCGTAAACACACTCTCACACAAATATAAAATGTCAGGAAGCTTGCCAGGCATGGTGGTGCGCGCCTTTAATCCCAGCACTCAGGAGGCAGAAGTAGGAGGATCTCTGTGAGTTCAAGGCCAGCCTAATCTGTACAGTGAGCTCCAGGACAGCCAAAGCTACACAGAGAAACCAAGAAAGAATGAAAGAAAGAAAGAAAGGAAGGAAGGAAGGAAGGAAGGAAGGAAATCTTTTTTTAAAAGGGAACTATAGGATTCTCTTGGGGAAGTAAAATATGAAAATGGACTTTTAGCATAACTATTCAAAAGCAGAGAAACCAATGACGTGCATCACTGTCTGAAAATCTCATCCAAGCCCCTTGCATTACACGTGCCCACGCATGTGCGCGCGCGCGCGCGCGCACACACACACACACACACACACAAGGTAACAGATGAGCATGCACTGCAGGTTTGGGGTCAGGAGTTTAGGTTTTTCAGCCTCTATTCCAATAATCACCACGCAACTTAGTACTCAGTATAGCTCTGTTTTTAAGCAGGAGGATCAAGAGTTCGGGGCCATCTTTGGCTACCTGAAGGGGGCTGCTTGGAGAAGGGCTTTCAACATACAGCTGTGTCTCTTTTCACACTGCTAGGAAGACAGATCCTTTCTCTAGCTGGGGCCACCATCACAGGAGTCCCCCGAAGCTGTGCTCCCAGCCAGTCTCTGTGAGCCACCCTGAGGGGCATGCGGGGCACCCATCCTTACGCTGTATAGAGATACACAGCTCTGTGTGTCCTCACAGCTCGCTGCCGCTGGACCAAAGCCATTTTCACTCTTACACCTTTTATATTTTAGCTCTTTCTCCCTTCAACTTCTCGTATTATCTCTTTCTTAATCCCTTCCCTTGGTTAGTCCTATTCCCTCAGTCAGGAATTCTCAGAAAGATGCTGACCCTTGATCAGTCAAGGATGTCAGTGTCCCTTGCCTTCTATCGCAGTTGTGTTTGACCTTCCAACTACTTTTTTTTTTTTTTTTGGTCTTACTTTCTAAGATTTCCTCAACCATGTTTTCCAACATTACCAATTTTACTTAACAAATCAATTGCTTTTTAAATAAATTTTTAGGCATATGGGTACTCTGACTACTCATATGTCTTATGGGGTCATAAGTGCCTGTTGCCTGAGGAGGCTAGAAACGATTCCCGAGACCGGCTCTACAAACAATTAAGAACCACCATGTGCTCTTCCAGCAGGCAGGCCCGAGAAATCATGTTTTTAATTCCCAAAGCTCCCTAACCATCCTTCCCCACAGCAGCCCACGCCTGCTTAGTAGATGTTTGCTTTCCTAAGTATGAGAACACTGATAGAAAATGTCTTCCAACCTTTTCTTCCACTTAACTCACACCCTCTGCTCACCATAAGTTCTGTCTAGATGTCCTTGGTCTCAGTCTTCCCAGCTACAACGAAGAGACGTGCACCACACGCAAACAGGCAATAATTCGTACATTTTGGTGAGTGTGCCCAGCACGGCAGCTTACCTTCATGGAGTCAGAGTACAGAATGTATTCCCTGAGCACAGGCAGAAACTCTTCTGTTATGTCATCTGTCAGCTCTTCCAAGGCTGTGGAGCAGTTCCCAATGCAGGCTGACACGCCCTCCAGGGGCTCTGCCAGCTCCCCTTCCAAGGCGCTCCACGTGGAATACACAGGCCCATATTCCCGCAGCTCGACCAGGTACTCTAGAGGAAGAGAGGCCAGTTGGGATCTGGCTGGGGAGCACTCACTGGGAGGACTGATTTGGGAATCCAGTCAAGACCCTTCTACGTTAGGACGCACAGCCTTGGCTGTTCTCTCTTTCCAGGGCACGCTCTCCTTTAAGTGTAATATAGTCCTAACTTTTTTTTCCCCCTAAAAGCTAATGTAAGTTACTACTAACATACGACAAATATCCAGGATTCTTGTTAATAGGAACCAAAATGCTTTAGGGGGAAAAATGGCTAAGAGCCAAATCCAGGGAACTTCTTCAAAAACAGTTCGCCCTACTCATGATGCTGTCAAGGGCAACACGTTACAAAGGCAATGGGGGAGACGCTCATATGGGTTCAGAGGGCCTCAGAGCCCTGGGAGCTGGGGTTATAGGTAGTTGGGAGGCACCATGTAGGTGTTAGGAACTGAAGCCAGGTCCTCTCAAGAGTAACAAGTGCTTTTAACCTGAGTTGTGTCTCTAGTACTTGAAGGTGGGGAGCTCTTTTTAAAAGTGGGGGGGTTGCAATGTAAAAACAGTAAGGTCATAGGGAACATAGGTTTTATAGCGCAGACTCCCTCCTTCACTCAATGATCCTATCAGTGGTTGCAGGGAATAAGGGGGGAAAATGACTTCCTCACCCCTACAGAGTTAATCTGGCCCTGCACTTGCCATCAGGGTTCCTGTCACGTTGACAGAATACGATTGCTGTTGTGTAACTATTAGGAAACGGCAGTAACGGAACAGGCCTGTGTGATGTGTTTCATGTCTCGCCACGATTATCTCCGCTGTTCAGGTGTGTCCGGCCTATCCTTCTGTAAGGGGACAAACGGCTCACTCCCCAGCTCGGGGGAGGGGTGGGGGGTAGGATACGAAGTGCTGCAGGGCAGGGAGAGCTCACTGGGTCATAACCTTGGCAAACATGGTCACCACACTCTTCTTTTGAGCCATCTCCCTGCTAAGTTTATTTCTGCAATCATTAGCCCTGTAGATGGGGGGGGGGGGGGGGGCATGGGAAAAGCAAGTGCCATGCTGAGTGCAAACTGCGTTCCAGTCACAGCCACTCAGCATTTCTGCAGGTTGCCAGCCTTAGCCATTCCTGTCACTGTGGGCACCATCAATCTCAACAAAGAGCTCACCTATTTCTTCTTTGATGATCCGCTGGGCTATCCGGTCGATGGTTCCCAGCTTGAGTGCAAAGGTGTCTAAGTAGTCACCGATGGCAGCAAACTCCAGAGGCCGACTCCTCAGCTTGTAGCCTCCGGTGACGTGCTTGACCGACTCACCCACTCTGGTCAGCAATGCTATCCCCTGCTTCTTGTAGGCATTTAGGTCCTGCAGACAAAAACGAACCTCTCAGTCACTCTGCAGGGCTGAGGGAACCAGCTCCCGAAGGCAGCCGCTCACTCGGAATCACAGCCTCATTGTGGGAACTCTTTCCCTGGGGAGGCCAGACAAGCATCATCTACCCTTACAGGGCATTCCATAGCACAAGTCCAAAGTCCAAATTGAGGAGCCATGCCACAAGAAAGTTTCACCCCAGCATGGATGACGACTTCCCCAAAGCTGCAAAGAGGGATATCCCCACGCCATCCCCACCCCCCAGCAACACCCAGAGTCTATAAACACTAGCATCTCCCATGACCATGGGGCCATATGCAATCAGGAAGAATTATATACAGCTAGCTGTGAAGTAAAAGGGGAGTGGCTGAGATCCAGTGAGGGTCCAACAAAGCCCCGCCCCCACCACAAACACATGCATCCTTCTATGATGCGACATCAATAGTCACCAGGCCCTACTCTTGTAGGTCTGTTGCAAAAAGTCATAGCTGCTCTGACAAAATGGTGGCTGTTGTGCTTGGAGAAAAACACTCCACAGCAGACACTCAGTCATATGCTCATGTCCAGACTCCCTGTCGACGTGTCTGGGCCCTAGACCTTCTAGTCCAATAGTTCTCAACCTGGGGGTTGCCGGCCCTTGTTGGGAGAGGACGTAAACGAAATGACCCTTTCACAGGGGTTGCGTATCAGACATTTACATTTACGATTTATAACAGCAGCAAAATTACAGTTATGAAGTAGCAACAAAAAAAAAGTTTTTTTTTAAGTTGGAGGTCACCACAACATGAGGAACTGTATTAAAGGGTCACAGCACTAGGAAGGTTGAGAGCCACTGCTCTTGTCAAATCTACTCCCTGCTTTAAATGCAATACTCTTTCTAACAGAAGGTTTAAAACTTCCGGTAAAAATACCCTGTGCTGTCTTTAGGACAAAATTCAATGCCTAAGATTCATTCCACTCATTCACTCAAACCCTACTAGAGCCACAGAAGGAGGGCGAGGGTAGGGTGCTGAGGAGAAGCAGCAGCAGCACTGCTACAGGACTCACTGAACTACTGACACTGTAAACAAAGGTTAAGCTCTGAACTTCCTGTGGGTCCAGGCAAAATGGGAAATAGATTGGGCGTTTGAACCTCTTGTATCCAAATTTTAAAAGACTATACAGCATGGTGGTGATGCACACATTTGGTCCTAGTACTCAGGAGGCAGAGGCAGTGGATGGCTGAGTTCAAGGCCAGCCTAGTCTACACAGTAAGACCCTGTCCCTCAAACCAACCAAACAAACAAAAGCTCTTAGAGCTGAGCTGGTAGCACACGCCTGGCATCCAGTGCTCTGAAGGCTGAGGAATGAGGATAGGAGCTATCCTGGGCTACAGAGTGAGGCCTATCCTGTGCTCTATTGCTGTGAAGACACACCAGGACCAATCAACTCTTAGAGAAGAAGGCTTTTAACTGGGGCTAGCTTGCAGTTTCTGATGAGTAGACCATTATCACCACAGTAGGGAGCACGGTGCCATGCCTGGTGCTGGAAAGTAGCTGAGAACCACATCCTGACTCACTGGCAGAGACAGACAGACAGACGGGGAGGGGGGGGCAGGGAAGGGGCAGAGGCAGAGGGAGAGATCCTGATCATACCGGTGGGGGTAGGGGGGCAAACAGACTGACAGACACTGGGCCTGACGTGGGCTTTCGAAACGTCAAAGCCCACAGCCGCTGACACACTTCCTCCAACAAGCTCCCAAGTGCTGGGATTAAAAGTTGCACCTCCACAAGCCCAGGCACACCCCTCTGTTTAAGGGCCGCTCTCCAGCATCCCCCGCCATTGAACCAACTGGATTTTGATGGAGATACTGAAGGTCCTTACTATACATCTTTAAAAGTCTGTCATGCTGCTTGCCCAGAGCCCTCACGTCATCTCTCTCCAGGACACACTATAAGCCATTCATTCTTTGTGCAGATTCCTAGTGACCAGGAATCCAAGCCACACCCTCTTATACTTCACTCAGTAATGAGGACAGCCTGGGGCTTCTGGACAAAGGACCTGCAACCTCGGAGCTGACCTGCACTTTGGGAAAACAAGAAATTGGAAAACCCACACCCAAGCGTCAGTACACTGAGAAAGGCTTACATTTAAAACAGGTTCGACCAGTAGGGGGAGCTAGTGCACGGGCTGCCGTCAACTGAAGTTAAAAACAAAAACTTAAAAGCACTTTGCCAGAGAGTTTCCATGAGTGGAGAACAGAATCTTTCAGAAGCATTAAAAATGTCAGCAGCTGCCATCCGTACATGTCTGTTTCCTTGTCATCTTAACAACAACAACAAATGGACCTAGCCTTCTACACCCTTGTCATTAGAACGCATTATGTATGTCTTGAATGCAGGAAATCTGAGGCTAAATGGGTTGGCTAGGAAGAAGCTAAGCTGCCCGAGAGTCCGAGCGTGTGACCCCGTTTCTGCACAGTGTGAGTGGATCCTTAGGTTTCAGACCAGTTCTGCCAACACCAAGTGAACGCAAAGCCGGTGAACAACCGACTTGAGTTTGAACAGTCTCTGGCAACGCGCTAGAAGCCAAGTTTTTTTTTGTTTTTTGTTTTTTTGTTTTTTGTTTTTGGCAAATGATTGGAAAACAAACCTAAGAACAGTGCTGTCGGCAAGCAATGCCCGGGCCTTGTGATACAGATGGAGGGTGAGGCCTTAAGAGTCATAGGACCCAAGCCTTAGTGATACCGACTGAACGAGTTTAATCTCTCTGAACTTCAGTGTCTCTGTCTGAAAAATGAAGTCACAGTTGTTTACAGCGTTCTTGAGGGGTGCTATGCCGGCATCCATGCAGGGAAACTAACCGTGAAGAGGTGAGAATGAAAACCCGGCTCAAGGGGCTGGAGAGATGGCTTGGTGGTTAAGAACACTGACTGCTCTCCCAGAGGACCCGGGTTCAAATCCCAGTACTCATATGGCAGCTCACACCCGTCTGTAAGATCTGACACCCTCACACAGACATGCATGCAGGCAAAATACCAATGCATATAAAATAAGTATTGAAGGAAGGAAGGAAGGAGGGAAGGAAAGAAGGAAGGAAGGAAGGAAGGAAGGAAGGAAGGAAGGAAGGAAGGAAGGAAGGAAACTCGGCTCAGACTGACAGACTGACTTCATCAAACTTGAGGAGTCTGCTGTCAGCCCTGGAGAGCATGCTTACCTGCTTTGGGTCCTATCATTGGGAAGCCTCACCTACTAACACTGCCAAAAAGTGCTTACTGGACAACACTGACTTCCATCGCTCTTGCTGGATTCTAAAACAGAGATCATGCCAATGCACTGCGCAGCAAGAAAGCAGAGGGCCTTCATGATGCCCACCTCAGAGGACCATTCTCAGAAGTGGCTCTCAAAAGAGCCAAGCAGCGTCTGAGAAGGAGCCTAAGAGTGATCCTCTGCAGAGACACACACACAACTCTGCCTGTACCTTAGCAGTGAGGAACACACTGAAATGTTCGTTGAAAGAGAGTACAGGATGATCTGTAATCCGTTTTAGGAATTTGTCCAAAGCTTTTCTTCTGGTCTCCACAAACTCTTCTGAAAAACGGTCCACGACACCTTTCACCACAAACTTCTCAGGAAGTGGCTAGAAAACAGAAGAAAAAGAAAGCGATCAAGATGGTGGAGAAAACCTCACCAGGCCAGCAAATTCCTCCTGCCCATCTGTCCAAGAACAGTGTTGGGGTGTCGTTTGGTTGTCTGTTGTCTGTCTGCCTTCTTTTTGAGCAGGATCTCATGTAGCCCAGGCTAGCCTCAAGCCTGAGGCTATGTACCAGAAGATGACCTTGAACTTCCGCCTCCTGCCTCCACATTCACACTGAGCTTGCAGGCGTATCCCAGCCCATCATTTTATGCCAAGCACTTTACCAACTGGGCTATATTTCCAGCCCATGAGTGGTGGCTCTTAATATATTAGATCTTATGTTATCATCAGTGAAGACTCTTGGGATACACAGCTGCAGCAAATCACACCTGCCCTGTCAGCTTCACGTGAGAAGAGCCAAACACTATAGCACAGCCCTGAGATGTCAACACCTGCTCGGTAAATGCAGCTGCACTGTCCTTACATATGCATAGATGGTATAAAGAGAAAGTGGAAGACAGTGTCTAAGAAAAGAAAGCCAAGGCTGGGACGCCAGCTTAGTTGGTAAAGGGCCTGCTGTACAAGCACAGAGATCTGAGTTCAAGCCCCAGAACCCACATTTAAAATAAGAGCCAATCAGGCGCAGTGGTGCACATCTGTAATCCCAGCACTTGGGGAGGCAGAGGCAGGTGGATCTCTGTGAGTTCAAGGCCAGCCTGGTCTACAAAGCGAGTCCAGAACAGCCAGGGTTACACAGAGAAACCCAGTCTCAAAATAAATAAATATAAATAAATAGACAATAAGAGCCGGTATAGCAGTGTGCACTTGTAAAACCAGTGCTGAGGCTGCAGACAGGCAGATCCTTGGGGCCTGCTGAGCAGCCAGCCTAGCCTACTTAGTGAGCTCATGGCCTGTGAAAGACTCCATGACCCCGCCCCAAGAGAAAAGAAAAGTAGAAAATGCCAGAGGAACACCACCAATGCTGTTCTCTACACACACACACACACACACACACACACACACACACACACACCATGTGTACCTATGCTACCTACATATGTATATACCTACACTCACCCAGAGACACACATGTGTACCTACGCCACCTACATATGCATACACATATACACACCCAGACACACTAAAGAAGGGGGGCAGACGATGTCAAGCACACAAGCATTTATTAAAGTACATTAAGACTGTGTTCCCAGTTCAAAGGGTACAGGACCATGGTAAATGAAGAAATAAGGACATGGGCAAACTCACACAGCTGAAGATGCTCTTAATTTTCCTTTTAGATTTCCAATCAAAATGTGACTTTCTTTACTTCTGTCACTCACTCAGATTTCTCTATCATAAATCTTTGAGCCAATACTGCTGAGCAATTTAAGCTCCCTGCTCAACCCAGGAACCTACGAACTTCAATTTGTTTCCTTGGTGTCTTGCTCAAGTGCATGGTTAAAGGTGTCTTTCTTACTCCTCCAACAGGAAAAAGTGGCTGCTATACACAATTTTAAAATATCTGGGTTCTGACAAAAACAAACAAACAAACAAACAAACAAACAAACCCAAAAACATTTGGGAAGAATGTAGACAAGAGGGAAGCCTTAACTACCTACAGCTTAGGGATGAAAAACTGTTCTGTTACTATGGAAACGAGTGGGCGCTTCCTCAGTGACTAAAAGCTTGTTTCCTTGGTAGCAGGTGCCTTTAAATCCTAGCACTCCAGGAGGCAGAGGCAGACAGATCTCTGAGTTGCAGGTCAGCCAGGGCTGCATAGTAAGACTTGGTCTCAAAAACAAAAAACAACAAATATAACTGTGGCAATGCAATATCCTGAAAATATCTCTAGTATTTTAAGAGACTGGAACTTTTGCTGGACCACACAGCCAGAATTAACAATACACCTTGAGGTCATCTGAGTCTTAACTGCTAGCTTACTGAGTACGCAAACTGCTTAGCCGGGCTTTAAGGGAACAACCGAACAGCCATCCTTACTTGCCTCGGATGTTTCATGGAATCAACTTTTACAATCTAAACTAATGCGAGCTATTATCTTAAATTATGCGCTCCTCCACGCCCCTGAACCAGAACAATGCATGTGTATCATTTGCTGAACGCAACAAACACAGAGACTGAAAGCAGCTTTCTAAAATCTACCATAAGGGGTGGATACAACACTTATGGATGCTGAATATTAAACACGTTTATAGTACTGTTTGTTGTCAGGGTCAGTGGGGATCAGTCGGAGCTGGTGATGTAATCCCTTGTAAAACTGTTAAAGACGTCTGTGACGTATCCCTTTGTTTAAGCACAGACACACAGCTCATACAACTGACAGACACACAGAAGGCACAGACAAAGGGCCATAGTCACAAGACAGCCTTCAGGCAGGCACAGATTCAGAGGACAGAAGACGCACGGAGCATAACATCGCTCTTGGCTAAACGACACCAAGGGGAAATGTTTTGATTTCTTTCCTTAATTTGATACTGATACATTATTGGTGACTCAGAGATAATTACTAATGTGTTTAATCCATGCATAAAACAGCCCAAGAAGGTGCTTTTAAAGGCCTCAAAATTTAACCTCAGACCATGGTTTCCTGATGGCGGCCTAAGTTTTAGGCCTGCACTTAGGCTAGGATTAGAAACCAGTCCAACAAGCACAGCGTTTTAAAATGACTTCTCCATCCACGTGGACTAACTTCTTGATTAATATTAAGAAACTTCCCCTTTGATTGAAGGACCTTGTATTTTTACACATTCAAGTATAGCAAATAAAATCATCTGGACTGTTAAGTTTAGAGTGACCAAAGGATAGTTTTGTGTTGACATTGTCGACTTAAGCATAAGAAACAAAAAGCACTGCTCCCACCTGATTAAACGTTAAGAGTAGGATTCAGTCAGCAGGCAGTGCCTCAGCTTTGGTATCCCAGCTCAGTGAAGATGCATTCATCTCTGATTTACAGTTCTGAGGTTATAGCCTTAAGGAACATTAGTTTCTAGATGTTTAGGTGTGATATACATGCATTATTTATCTGCAAATAAATTGTTTATTAAGTATTTTTTGAAAACAGATCTGCTAAATAACCCTGTTATACAACTGGGTGTTTGCCAGAAAGGCTCTAAGCTGGTGCCCCACACGGACTATTCACACCAGCTAAGCTAGGGGGCAACAGAAGAACGATGAAGAAAATGTGCTGGATACACAGTAGGCCTTCTTCAGCCACAGTGGAGAACGCCTTGGGTGGATGTAATAGTTGACAATAAAGAGCTGTTTGGCCAATCAGCTGGGCAGAAGGACAGGAAGTGGAAGGCGGGGCTTCTTGGTGAGGGGTTGGTGGCTAGAGAAAGAGACTGATGGAACAGAAGCCACCAGTTCACCACTCAAACCTGTCCAATTTGGTAGAAAGCCCCACTCCAACGCAGGAACCACTGCCAGGTAAAGAGGCATTAAGATTAAAAGCCACGCCATCAAGAATGAGTGTCAACTCAAGTTTAATTCAAAGTGCTTGCAAGTTCAATCAATATTCTACGATTAACTTCGCTACTGAGTAAGCTAAAAGTACCTCAGAAAGGGAGGGAGAGCTAGAGAGATGCTCCATTGGTCAAGAACACTCACTGCTCTTGCAAAGGACAGTATCTCACAATGGCCTGTAACTCCAGCCCCAGGGGACCCAGCGCCCTCTTCTGGTCTCCATGGGCACCTATACACACACTGCAGATGGCACATACGTGTGTACACAAACGCATAAATAAAAACAAAGTAAATATTTTATTTTAAAAGCGAGCTTGGCTAGAAAACGAAGCCATTTTATCATTTCAAATTTGGAAGACCAGTTGTTGTAATACAAATACAAATTGTTCTCATTAATTCCAGTGAGAAGAAAGCTACACAGCAGACACATCCTTTGTCCTCCAGGAAAAGCAAACATTTATTTTGTAAGTAGGCTTCGACACCACACTGCTCAAGAGATGAATGTACATCACCTTCCAAGCCTGCGCATGCCCGTCTACTTATCCATCTGTCTGCGGTGCAGCCAGCCACAGTGAACAAAGCAGTGATGCGGTCAGTGAGCACACACAGAGGCAAAGCAAAGAGTGATGGTTGCCTGGGGAGGGAGAGGGGCACATGGGGAGCTGCTTCACCCGTACACAGATCCTGCTAGGCATGATGAATAGCATCTCCTGTGAACAACGTGGTGTGCTCTTGAATATGCGTTATGAGAGCTCAGGCTGGAGCCTGATGTAAAGTATGAGACCCTGGGTTCGATCCCCAGTAATGCCAAGGGGGGGGAAGGTAAAATAGAACAAAAGAAGTAATTTTAATTCTCAAGGAATAAATAAAAACATTATATTTTAAAATTTTTGTTATGGTAGCTGAGCGTGGTGTCACACACCTTTAATCCCAGCACTCAGGGGACAGAAGTTCTGTTAGGCAGAGAAATCCTGTCTCAAAAAACAAATTACTTCTGCTAGGTATTTGTCAGTGATGAAAAGTCTAACAGCACATGTGCTATCTCTATGGTTTAGGACGTAGCTCAGTGTTGGGAGTGCATGCTAACTGTATGTGAGGTACCGTGTTAAACCCTCAGAGGCACAACAGGGGCAGTATGGGGCAGACAGGGTACTTTAAGCAGGCCAGGATTTGTGAAGACAAAGTAGAAAAGCCTGACTTGAAAGGAAAGACAATCAATTTATAAATCATCTTGTGATTTTCCTCAGGCAAAATAAAGGGGTGGGTCTAAGAAGCCAGAAACTGGGTTTTTCCATTAGAACCCACAAAGGATGCCAAGTTTGAAGTCACAGAGAGTGGAAACAAAGCAGGTGTACTACAGTTCCTGAGGAGACGAAAGTCAAGCATCCGGTGCCTTCCCAGAGCCACCGGTTAGCTGCTTACAACGTCCTGTGGCTTCAATGCAGTCCAAATGAAGTGGTGACTCCCACTCCTCTGCCCACAGGGAATTGCTGATGGAACACGGGGCCCTGTTCATGCTGGGAACACTTAACCAGAGCTTTAAGAGGACTCCTAACCGAAGCAGCCAAATCAGGAAGCCATTCTCAATCATGTTTAACCACAGCCTATCTGAAATGGGCAGAGAGAGAGAGCGACAGATGCCCCAAGACCACTCTCTCCCCTGTTTCCCAACTGATTCAGATAGATTTCCAAGTTCCTTTACACACACACACACACACACACACACACACACACACACACACACACACAAAATCAACAACAACAACAACAACCCTCAATTTTCAAGGGGGCAAAAAGGGAGGTGGAGAGATGGCTCACGGTGAAGAGCACATTCTGCTCCTCAGGAGGGCTCAGGTTTGCGTCCTTGTACCCATATCTGGCAACTCACAACCTCCTGTAAGTCCAGCTCCAGGGACAGCCACACCTTTGGCCTCCAAGGGCACTGGCACTCACACGCACATACCCAAAACAGACACTTCCCCAAGAAGACATACAGATACCCACCAAGAACAAAGGATGCTCTCAGCTGTCAGGCAGATGCAAATCTTTTGAAAATCACAATATGATGTCACCTCACACCCACTAGGATAGCTATAATTAAAGACAGATTATAATCATTGTTTGCGAAGATGCGGAGAAACCGGAACTCACACACAACGTGAGGGAATGTCAAATGCCTGGCAGTTCCCCAAGTGGGTAAATACAGAGTAACATATAATTTAACATCAATTTGGGTCTACCTCCAAATATGACAACACTCGGCCACAGGAAGACTTAGGCACAAATGTCCACAACACTATTACGCCTGACAGCCAGAGGAGAGAACAAATGACATTCCTTTCAGGGTGGACAGACAGACTGAGGGATGCTCACACACAGACCATCATCTCACAGTAAGAAGGAAGTACAAACCGGTGCTCCTCTGTGAGCGAACCTTGAAATACCCGGAGCGTAAGAAAGAACACAATGCCTACAGAGACCGGAGGCAGAGAGGCCACCAGCCTGGAGAGATGGGACGGTGACATGTGAGGCGATTTCCCTCTGGGATGATGAGTGCATGCTCTTAGGCACTGGGCCTTTTCTCAGGCCTACGTTCCCTCCTTTTAAAAAGTCTAATCGAACCCATACATGTACAGTTCACTCATTTGAAATTTATAGTTCCAAAACCTCAGATTTGTGGCACAACCAACAAATCAATAATTATGCTGCACATTTTCTGAGTTCTCCATTTCTGTTCAGATCTTAGTTCCAGTTTCTTTTTTACCTTTTTATTTTTACATGTATGGGTGATCCACATGTGTGTCTGGTGCCTGCAGATACCAAAGAAGGTGTTGGAGCCCCTGGAACTGGAGCCATAGGCAGTTGGGAGCCACTGTGTAGATGCTGAGAACCCGGGTCCTCTGCAAGAGCAACAGTGCTCTTAGCCACTGAGCTGATGCGCTAGTCACCTCAGTCTCTATTGGACACGAAGTTCCCCATGGCAGAAGTCCCTTGTCTATCTTAAAATCCCTCCCCGGACCTATGCTCCTACAAAGGACTACTGAAGAACTCACAGATGGTGCCTTACATACAGAGGAACGCCTTCTAACAGTTTCTGCAAGATGGTTTTGGGGTAGAGGGTGATGCCAAAAGTTCATTTCTCATTTGACTTCTCTATTTAAACCAGAAATGCTTTCCTGCATTAAATCTCTCCACTTCAGTTAAGTATCAAGAACTTGTGGAGAAACTTAGGTGTCGGCCTGCTTCTGAGACCCTTTCCTGCCCGCCATTGCTACCCAGGCAGCAGAGAGTACACTGAAGGAAGCTGAGACACATTCAGCACTGGACCCGAAGTACTACATTTCGTCAGCAGGGGTCGCTCTCAAGCTTTTGATTCTCAAGTGCCAAACCACAAGGAAAAACAACAAACCACTAGCTGCCAAAAAGGGGGGCAAAGCTTGAGCTACTGGGAAAGTGAGAAGAGGGAACAGAAACTCCCCAAACAAACCCTCGAGTCATGTGACCTGGGTTAACAGTCTTTCCCCGTGCTTTCTTCTCTAAAACACCTTACTCCACTTCCATGGCCTAACCAAAAGAGCCTTCAAACGAACGTCCACCCAAGCATGTATGAAACTCCTCACTAGCAAACCCAACTGTCAGGGTCATCAAAAGCCACTGTCACAAGCAAAATCAGCCAAAGGAACATGACTATTCGATGTAACGCGGGGTCCTGGCTGGGGACCTGGAATAAACACAGCATTAGGCAAAAATTACTCAACTCTGAATAAAACAGTTTGAGTACATGATGTTCATTAAATAATAAATGGCAAGCTCCTCACGTTTGTGTAGAGTGTTAGCCATGGATACAAACGGACATTGAATGTGTAAGACCCTGCTCTCCTATTTTCAGAATAACTCTAAAGCTGTTCTGAAATAAAAAGCATATGTTTAAAAAAAAAAAACTATCACTAGCTGCCAATCTGGCCAAGCAGGATTCTATTTTAAGGATTTGTTCTGGCTGCTTTAAGATGACTACTGCTTTTTCAGGCATGGTCTTAAGTGACTGGAGGGCAGAAAAGCAAAGCCCAGGCAGGACTTACGGTGGCCAAGTACAAGTGTGGGAAAGGACCAATCGCTGAGGACAATCACTTCCCGCCCAGCCCTAACCATGTAGATCACCTCAAAACCCTAAAAACACCCAGCGTTCCTAGCACACGAAGCGTCCTCCACCCATGGTGGGCAAAGGAAGTGGGGAGGAGCAGAAGGAATGGAAAAGCTGAGCAACCGTGGGCTTTATTCAGACAAGGTCTCGATAAGTGATACACTGGCCTGAACTTTCCAAAAGCCCCAAAGACAGTGTGGGCCCAAATAGTAACTACTATAAAAGGCTTAGAAAACTACCTAATGCTATGCTGATTATTCGGTCTTTTTGAATTTGAATTATCAGCTGTTAAAAACAAAAACAGAACAAAACGAAAAAACAGCAGGGAGCTATTAAGTGGTGGGCCCCGTAGTATGCTGCATCAGTGGAGCCGGGGGAAGTGGTTTTCTTGTTTGAATTTTAAATAAAAAGCTGTGGTCCTGAAGGAATGGTGTGCTAGATTCCTGCCCCGGCAGCCACAAGCTGAAGCATCAGCTGCGCCTTGTTGGGAGCCTGCCAGACCTCAAGAAGAATGTCTGCCAAGCGGGGAAAGCAGTTTCGGTAAGACTGGCTTCCAAGCATCAATCTTTTTGTTTTGGTTGTTGTTTGTTTTTCCAGACACTGTCTCATTCTGTAGCGGAGACTAGATGGGGCTCATTGTATACTCCAAGATGGCCTTGAAGTCACAGTGATCCTCCTGCCTCTGTCTCCTAAGTGCTAGGATGATAGGTATGAGCTAGAATACCCACACCAAACTTCAATCCTTTAAAGAGATTTTCAAAAAATAAAAAAAAGCCATAATGCAAGTGAAATCTGAGCCGGGCACCATAGCTTTACACAGGGCTGAGGCAGGAGGATTGCCACAAGTATGAGGCTAACCAGGGCTAGACGGTGAGTTCTGGGCCAGCTTGGGAAATAAGGTGATATCTTGTTATCAGGAAAAAGAAGAAACTTGAGCCTGGTGGTGTATTCCTGTAGTCCCAGAGACTCAGTGGGCCGATGGAGGGTGCAAGTTTATGGCTCACCTAGTAAAACCATGTCTCAGAACAAAAGTAAAAAGGGTGGGGGCCCAGCTCAGCATAGAGCATATACCTAGCAAGTGGGCTTAAATCCTCAGCACCACATAAGGAGGAGACAGACACAGGGAGACAGGTCAGGTAGTCAAGGAACTAGCTGAAGAAGTTCCATAGGCCAAGCTCCGTCTGGAACCCATGTGAAAAGCTGGATGCAGCGGTGCACATCTGCAATCCCAGACTCTTACAGCTAAGATGGGAGGCAGAGGCAGGAGGACTCGCTCAGAAGCTCATGAAGGAGCTGGCCGGGAGTACATGGAGCAAGAGAAACAACAGTGATCACACATCAACAAGAAAGCAAGAGGCTGGGGTGTGTGTGTGTGTGTGTGTGTGTGTGTGTGTGTGTGTGTGTGTGTGTGTGTGTGTGTGTGTGTGTGTGCGCGTGCGTGCGTGCGTTTTCTCCTACCCTCAGGAAATGAAACTCAGCTATTTCTCAGGATTCTCTAGAACATTTGATTCATTTCCTCTGGCTTAACTTACACATACACACACACACACACACACACTATTTAGTATTTTCTTTTTTTAAAGAAAGGAGGATAGGAGAAAAGTAAAAAGTAAACCTCTATCCCCCCTTACCTAAGAAGCTAGCAGAGCAGAGCAGAAACTGAGAGAATGAGGCACAACAGCTCTCTCTGGTATGTGGACGCAGTGTAAGATGCAGCGTGAAGCCACCATTGCAGAGGCAAAGGACTGAGCAACGCCCATGCGAGTATAACTCAGGAAAAGTGAGAAACAAGCTGCCGCGACTTACTACCTACGGGAATGAGATGAGTAGGCTGCGACTCTTCCAGTTTGTTCCTCAACCAGTCGAAATCCTGGTATCTTCGACGAACAGAATATTCTGGCAAGTCAAATTCCACCCGAGTGCTCTGCAAGTAAAAGAGAGTCGGGGGTACGCATAAGTGAGTAAGAGTGGATTCTGGTTGGAGGAGGGAAAAACACATTCAGAGTAATCAAATACGGCATGGATGGCACTCGCTTCCTCACCCCCCTCCACCCCCCTTCCCCCCTCCACCTCCACCCCACCCCCCCCACCCACCCCCCCCACCTACCCCCACCCACCCCCACCCCCCACCCCCCCCACCCACCCCCCACCCCCCCCACCCCCACCCCCCACCCCCGTGCGCCAGCCAAGTGGCAGTTCACCAGCAGGCCACAAAGTCAAAGAGCTAGGATGGAGCCTGGTTCACGCCTTTAATCCCAGCACTCAGGGGGCAGAGGTAGGCAGACCTCTGAGTTCACTGGGGCTACAGAGAGATTTCCAGGATTGCCAGGGCCACACAGAGAAATCCTGTCTTGAGAAGCCAATCAATCAATCAATCAATCAGTAAGGAACTAGGATGGAAACATCAGATCTTTGGTTTGGCTTGGTGTTGTGTTTTTTGGTGTGAGCGCGCGCGCACGAGTGTGTGTGTGTGTGTGTGTGTGTGTGTGTGTGTGTGTGTGTGTGTGTGTGTGTGTGTGTTCTCCTACCCTCAGGAAATGAAACTCAGCTATTCCTCAGGATTCTCTAGAACATTTGATTCATTTCCTCTGGCTTAACTCTGAGAGGGCTGCTGGGCTTTTTCCCCAGAATAATACAATTTCAGATACTGCTACTGAACAGACACAAATCGTGAAAAGGAATGACGCCTCCACCTCCTGTTACATGCGCAGACACCTTGCTGAAAGCGCAGGGAAACAAGCTAGCAGGCAACAAAAGACGGCAGCTCCCTTACAGGCAGATTCTAAGGCGTTTGCCGGGTGTTACAGTGCACACCTTCAACCCCAGCACTCAAGGCAGAAGCAAGGGGACTCTGAGTTCCAGGATGGCCTGGCCTACACAGTGAGTTCTAGGGCCGGAAGGCTACACTGTGAGACAGAAACAAACAAACAAACAAAAACAGAAAAACATTTTGTTTCATCTACCATATTCTACCAGAACGGAATGTGTTCAGCATACTGCATTTTAGGTCTAGATGAGGAAACATCTAGGAAAACAAAACAAACAACAACACACACACACCTGGGCACCCTGGTACCCGCCTGTAATCCCAGCACTCTAGAGGCAGAGGCAGGCAGATCTCTGAGTTCAAGGCCATCCTTATGCACAAAGTGAGTCCAGGACAGCCAAGGCTATACAGAGAAACCTTGTCTTGAAAAATCAAAACTAAATAAATAACAAAATGCCATTGTGTCGCAGAAAATGTTAATTTATCCTGAGCCTGAATTTTTACAGTTTTCTGAAATGCAATGACATCGCTTTAATAATAAGCCAACATTAAATAAAATTAAGTTAAACTAAAATATGATTTTTTGCTTATTAACTACTATCTTTTCTCAGACGCACCATTCCTCCCTGGGAGGTAGCAGCAGCTGCTGATCTGAAATATAAGATGAAGTATAAGGTAAAAATGATCTGAGCCACATTTTATAAATTTATTCTTTCAATTTTTTAATGCCTCTGTTTTAATCTGAGGCATCCAGAACAATCTTTGAAACACCTAAGGAAGAGTCATCTACCAAATAAAGCTGTGAACAGCTTTGACTTTGAGATTATGGTGTCATTCTCCCCAAAGCTGTGCTCTTGGTCTGAGTGGAACCGGAAGGGAGAGCTGACCCTCACGGACAACGCCAGCTTCCATTCCAGGCCCTCAAATCATAAGCTCCCATGAAACAAACTTCCCATGCCAAAGCAGGCAGAGCGGAAAGAGTCGGGGGAAGACACACCGCGTTACTGCCAAGTCATCAGAAGGCTTTTGGAGGAAGCGTAACTGCAGATGAACTCAGACACAGCATGAGGAGAGCATCACCAATGGATGGACTGTGTTGTGCTCTGTGGCCCCGGGGGCAGTTAGCACACGAGGCAGATTCGTGAACTGCAGAAGCCTCCCTGAGTCTTAGTTTCCCAACATTAAGAGCACTGGGGGAGATACTTTCAAGACTCTTCCCAACATCCAAAGACCCCAGCAGACTGTCCGCAGTGGTGAAGGAAAGCAACTTGTTTTCACTATGACGGGAGCGGGGCCTCTCCCTTCCTAAATGTTCCCTGATCAAACAACCACATTTCTTATGTTCACAAAATCAATTCCATAAGCCACCATTTATGTAGCATTTCTACTCTATGAAACCAGTAAGTGGTAGCTCCAAAAGACACAAGAAGCAGCTATGATTTTGCTACAAACATTTCTGTATCTGGAGACCTGGCTCCACACTTCTGTTTATCTAGGTTATATTTGTTCATTTTATTTATTGTTTGGCTGTTTGTTTTCTGTTTTATGAGACAGGGTTTCTCTTTGTGGCCCTGGCTGTCCTGGACTCTCTCTCTGTAGACCGGGCTGGTCTCGAACTCACAGCGCTCTGCCTGCCTCTGCCTCCCGAGTGCTGGGATTAGAGGTGTACACCAAGACCTGCTGGCATATTTGCTTATTTTAAAACTTCAAGAAAAATAATGAGTGAAAAACATGAAAATGGATATAGTCCCTCTAAAGAGAAAATAAAATTAGTATTTAACATTTATAAACTCCTACTTTTCTATGCATATTCATTCAGTTTCTGTATCACTTTAATACATCCTGAACATCTTTGTGTCCAGATCTTTACAATCACTGAACACATATGTAATAGTCAACTAAGTGGCTATAACATGATTAAACCAAATCCCTATTTAAATTGTTTCTGATTTTTTAATCAATAAACAGTGTCACAATATACATCACAAGATATCCATGAACATCACATTAAACATCCATTAATCCCACTAAAATAAATTCCTAAGGGTAAAATTGCTGGATTAAAATATATATATATATATATATATATATATATATATTTTTTTTTTTTTTTTTTTTTTTTTTTTTTTTTTGAGACTGGGTTTTACTGTGAGTCCTGGTTGGCTGGCCTGGAACTCACTGTACAGACCAGCCTGGCCTTGAATTCAGAGATCTACCTGCCTCTGCCTCCCAAATAGAGTGATTAAAGATGGATACCCCCAGACCCACCAAGACAATCTCTTGATATTCAGCACCGTGTGTGCCAGCTTCTGGGCATCCTCCTGCCTCAACATCCCTGTCACAGGGATAGAAGCTGCACTGTCATGTCCAGCTTTCTGTGAGGTCCAGATTCAAGTCCTGTCTTAGCGCGTGCGGCCAGGCCAGCGCTTTACCCACCGAGTTACACACGGTGTGTGGGTGCTCTGCCTGCGCATGTGGCTGTGCACATCTATGTACCTGGTACCTAAGGAGGCCAGGAACTGGCATCAGATCCCCTGGGACTGGAACTGGAGATGGCGAGAAGCTGCTACGTGCTGCAGGGAATTGAACCCAGGTCTCCAGAAGAACAGTCAGTGCTCTTAACCACTGAGCCATCTCTCCAGCCCCATCAAAATGCTTGTGTTTTAAGGGTTCCACTAGGGCCCACAGAAGATATACTATAGCAGGAGATATTAGCCTGGCACAGCAGGGTACAGAAAGGCTTCTTCTTTTTCAGCTCAGAATTTATTTATTTTTACCACAGCTTGTTCCACGAAAGACATACTGACACATAAAATACAATCCAATGACATAAATTAGAAATAGGTGAGAAAGAATCAGGAAAAACACGGACAGGGAGCCTAGCAAAGTAGAGCCAAGAGCGAAGCCAGCACAGCACACTTGCAACACAATACTGCAAGGCTGCTGAAAGCGGGCCACACGCGTTGCTGTGACTTTCTGGAGAGGAGCTGAGGGAAAGGACTCAAGTACTCCTAAAACACCAACCAACAAAGCTGCAGGGACAAGTTCGGTCAGTTTTCCTGTGAAATTCAGGGTTTCTATTCTCTAATCAGTGAACAGAGAGAAGGGAGGGAGGGAGGGAGGGAGGGAGGGAGGGAGGGAGGGAGGAAGGAGGCAGGCAGCAGAGAACCTCCATTCCATCATCACACAGTGTCTAGAACCTACAGAGATCACCCGCCACCACAGTCGCTCTGAGACAGTTGCCAAGCAGAGTGACCGTCGAGAACTCACCATGAAGGAGTTCCGCACTGCGGCTCCACACGAGCACCTCTTTAGTCACCTTTGGAAACATCAGCATCAACCCACAATCTAATCAGCAGGCAGCAGGACAGCCTGGACCTAGGCCACACGACCACAAACGGTCCTCCCAGGCCCCCCCCCCTCCCTTCCACCAGGCCTAGAAGGCATATGGCTCTGAGAAGCCCAGTGCCCTACACATGAGTAACTTCTAACCTATAGACTATATCATGGGCACCCAAAGATTTTGAATAGACTCTTTAAAAAAATCTGGGTTGTACAAAAGCAGTCTCCAATGGCAACAGAGTCCATAGTGGGTTTAATGAAACTGACCATAATTCTAAATTAATTCAGCCGACTGCTAGTTTCCACAAACTCAAAAGCTAAAAATGTCCTCTGGCAACACCTGAAGCTTTAGCAATATCAGGCCAAGAAAAACACACTCTACAACAGGATTCCCCGACACTGCCAGGCAGCACCAACACTCCTGGCACCAAGCAGCCTCAACAGTCCCATCACCAGTTATTAAAAAGCTGGAGACACCTTGAAATTTTCTAAATCTCACTTAAAAACCTCCCTTCATTCCTTCCAGATGATCTTGTCACTTTGTCCCAGAGAAAACTGCAGCTATAAGCAAAGAATCCAACTTCCTGTCATGAGGCAAGCTTCCCTTCCTTTTCCCAGAAGGATGAGGAAAGCGTGCTTCTCCTGTCAGACCATATGGTTGTCCTCCGTGCGGCGCACCCTTTACACGTCCCATTTCCCAGCAACTCCTGCCCTGCCCTCCAATCTTCACCCCTAGGTCTACATTTCTGCCAGCCCTGTCCATCTGGCTCTTAATTCTCCTTTGTGCTCAAAAATAAAAAACATGTAAGCATACTACATAGTGATGCGTATCTCTAATTCCAGCACTCAGGGGGCAGAGGCAGCAGGATCAGAAATGAGTTCTAGGCAAGTCTGGGCTATACAGCAAGTTTGAAGTCAGCAAGGCTCTGTCTAACACACTCAAACACACCCACACCCACACACACCCACACCCACACACACACACACACACACACGCAGCTCTCATTCAAATGTTCCTTTGCAGTTACTGGCCTCACCTGATGCTTTGTTCTTGCGTCACTGCCCAGCTAAGTAAGCACTCACATCTTTCCCCCCTTGCCTCCCATTCACATTAACTGACAGCAAACCACACGAGTGAAACTGCTCAAGCCACAGTCCCCCACACCCTTGTCAATCATCCACTACGATCCTGTACTCCTTGGCCACTCGCCTTCAAAGCATGCACACTCTAGACTACTGAGGCATCTGATGAGAAACTAGCTAGAGCAAAGGAGCTGCTGCTGACTGACATAACCCTGGGAGCACCTCCAGGTGACAGCGAAAACCGAAAACTAACCACGCAGAAGTCCAGCACAGTTCTTAAGAGAATGAACTCTGGTCCCAACCTCCAGCCCCACTGCACATTAGCCACATGTCACTGAGCAATTCTACTCATGTCACTGTATCTAAGCTCCATTTTAAAAGTAAGAATAAGCCAGGTGTGGTGGTGCATGCCTTAATCCCAGCTCTCGGAAGGCAGAGGCAGGTGGATCACTGTGAGTTCAAGGCCATGCTGCTCTATAAAGTGAGTTCATGACGGCCAAGGCTGCACAGAGAAACCCTGTCTCGAAAAACCAAAAAACCAAAACAAAACTAAGAATAGTTGAAATATTCACTTCACTGTGTAAAGCTTAGCAGGACTCGTAAAGCACTTTTCACAAAATAAACAATGGGACAGCGGCGTGGGAACAGGATTGAGATCTCAGAGACAACGGCAAAATGTGCTGCCTGGGACTTGCCAGCACAGAACGATTTCTGCAATGCAGTCAATGAGCTGGCGACATACAGATGTCACGCTAACCACAGTTACTCTGACTATGAGTTTATAGGCGTGTTTTCATTTCACTATTTTAGCTTACTTCCATTTTCTAAGTTTTCTACAACAGAGTAAGTACATAAAATAAAAATTGAAATTTCCATCACAAAGTGGACAGACGCATGGCTAAGTGCCTAATAATTAGCTGTTACTGTGTTGTGATTTCTATGAGCCAGAAGCTGCCAGTCCTGAGAGGGGCTGACTGACCGCCATCACAGAGGAAAGCATCTGATGGTGCACTCCGCAGCAGTGTGCCTTCAGCCAGTTTCAGCTCAGGCACCACATCTCTGTACTGTGTCATCAAGTATCTGAATTAGAGGGGCCAGAGTGGGAGCTGAATGGTTAAGAGTCCCGGCTGCTCTTCCAGAAGGACCCAGATTTGAGCTCCACCACCCACAGTGCAACCCATAACCATCTGCAACCCTAGTTTCAGGGGATCCAACGCCCTCTCCTGGCCTCCAAGAGGCACCAGGCACGCGTGTGGTACAGACACACACGCAGGCAAAACACGCAGGCACATAAAATAAATTTTCAGATTTTTTAAAAGAAACAATCTGAATTAATAGCTAGGCACAGCAGCCACACCTTTGGTTCCCAGCACTTAGGAGGCAGAAGTAGGCAGATCTCTGTGAGTTCCAGGCCAGGCAGGGTAAGACCCTGTCCCTCATCATCATCATCATCTTCAGCACCCTGTCCCTCATCATCACCTCCACCACCTGTCTCTCATCATCATCACCTCCACCACCTGTCCCTCATCATAACCTCCACCACCTGTCTCTCATCATCATCTCCACCACCTGTCTCTCATCATCACCTCCACCACCTGTCCCTCATCATCACCTCCACCACCTGTCTCTCATCATCACCTCCACCACCTGTCTCTCATCATCACCTCCACCACCTGTCTCTCATCATCACCTCCATCACCTGTCTCTCATCATCACCTCCACCACCTGTCTCTCATCATCATCACCTCTACCACCTGTCTCTCATCATCACCTCCACCACCTGTCTCTCATCATCATCACCTCCACCACCTGTCCCTCATCATCACCTCCACCACCTGTCCCTCATCATCACCTCCACCACCCTGTCTCTCATCATCATCACCTCCACCACCTGTCTCTCATCATCACCTCCACCACCTGTCTCTCATCATCATCTCCACCACCTGTCCCTCATCATCATCACCTCCACCACCTGTCTCTCATCATCATCACCTCCACCACCTGTCTCTCATCATCACCTCCACCACCTGTCTCTCATCATCACCTCCACCACCTGTCTCTCATCATCATCACCTCCACCACCTGTCTCTCATCATCACCTCCACCACCTGTCTCTCATCATCATCTCCACCACCTGTCCCTCATCATCATCACCTCCACCACCTGTCTCTCATCATCATCACCTCCACCACCTGTCTCTCATCATCACCTCCACCACCTGTCTCTCATCATCACCTCCACCACCTGTCCCTCATCATCATCTCCACCACCTGTCCCTCATCATCATCACCTCCACCACCTGTCTCTCATCATCATCACCTCCACCACCTGTCTCTCATCATCACCTCCACCACCTGTCTCTCATCATCACCTCCACCACCTGTCTCTCATCATCACCTCCACCACCTGTCTCTCATCATCACCTCCACCACCTGTCTCTCATCATCACCTCCACCACCTGTCTCTCATCATCACCTCCACCACCTGTCTCTCATCATCACCTCCACCACCTGTCTCTCATCATCACCTCCACCACCTGTCTCTCATCATCATCTCCACCACCTGTCCCTCATCATCATCACCTCCACCACCTGTCTCTCATCATCATCACCTCCACCACCTGTCTCTCATCATCACCTCCACCACCTGTCTCTCATCATCACCTCCACCACCTGTCTCTCATCATCATCTCCACCACCTGTCTCTCATCATCACCTCCACCACCTGTCTCTCATCATCACCTCCACCACCTGTCTCTCATCATCATCTCCACCACCTGTCTCTCATCATCACCTCCACCACCTGTCTCTCATCATCACCTCCACCACCTGTCTCTCATCATCACCTCCACCACCTGTCTCTCATCATCACCTCCACCACCTATCTCTCATCATCATCACCTCCACCACCTGTCTCTCATCATCACCTCCACCACCTGTCTCTCATCATCACCTCCACCACCTGTCTCTCATCATCACCTCCACCACCTGTCTCTCATCATCACCTCCACCACCTGTCTCTCATCATCACCTCCACCACCTGTCTCTCATCATCATCTCCACCACCTGTCCCTCATCATCATCACCTCCACCACCTGTCTCTCATCATCATCACCTCCACCACCTGTCTCTCATCATCACCTCCACCACCTGTCTCTCATCATCACCTCCACCACCTGTCTCTCATCATCATCTCCACCACCTGTCTCTCATCATCACCTCCACCACCTGTCTCTCATCATCACCTCCACCACCTGTCTCTCATCATCACCTCCACCACCTGTCCCTCATCATCACCTCCACCACCTGTCTCTCATCATCATCTCCACCACCTGTCTCTCATCATCACCTCCACCACCTGTCTCTCATCATCATCTCCACCACCTGTCCCTCATCATCATCACCTCCACCACCTGTCTCTCATCATCATCACCTCCACCACCTGTCTCTCATCATCATCACCTCCACCACCTGTCTCTCATCATCACCTCCACCACCTGTCTCTCATCATCATCTCCACCACCTGTCCCTCATCATCATCACCTCCACCACCTGTCTCTCATCATCATCACCTCCACCACCTGTCTCTCATCATCACCTCCACCACCTGTCTCTCATCATCACCTCCACCACCTGTCTCTCATCATCACCTCCACCACCTGTCTCTCATCATCACCTCCACCACCTGTCTCTCATCATCATCTCCACCACCTGTCCCTCATCATAATCACCTCCACCACCTGTCTCTCATCATCATCACCTCCACCACCTGTCTCTCATCATCACCTCCACCACCTGTCTCTCATCATCACCTCCACCACCTGTCTCTCATCATCATCACCTCCACCACCTGTCTCTCATCATCACCTCCACCACCTGTCTCTCATCATCACCTCCACCACCTGTCTCTCATCATCATCACCTCCACCACCTGTCTCTCATCATCACCTCCACCACCTGTCTCTCATCATCACCTCCACCACCTGTCTCTCATCATCATCTCCACCACCTGTCCCTCATCATCATCACCTCCACCACCTGTCTCTCATCATCATCACCTCCACCACCTGTCTCTCATCATCACCTCCACCACCTGTCTCTCATCATCACCTCCACCACCTGTCTCTCATCATCACCTCCACCACCTGTCTCTCATCATCATCTCCACCACCTGTCTCTCATCATCACCTCCACCACCTGTCCCTCATCATCACCTCCACCACCTGTCTCTCATCATCACCTCCACCACCTGTCTCTCATCATCACCTCCACCACCTGTCTCTCATCATCACCTCCATCACCTGTCTCTCATCATCACCTCCACCACCTGTCTCTCATCATCATCACCTCTACCACCTGTCTCTCATCATCACCTCCACCACCTGTCTCTCATCATCATCACCTCCACCACCTGTCCCTCATCATCACCTCCACCACCTGTCCCTCATCATCACCTCCACCACCCTGTCTCTCATCATCATCACCTCCACCACCTGTCTCTCATCATCACCTCCACCACCTGTCTCTCATCATCACCTCCACCACCTGTCTCTCATCATCACCTCCACCACCTGTCTCTCATCATCACCTCCACCACCTGTCTCTCATCATCATCACCTCCACCACCTGTCTCTCATCATCACCTCCACCACCTGTCTCTCATCATCACCTCCACCACCTGTCCCTCATCATCATCACCTCCACCACCTGTCCCTCATCATCACCTCTACCACCTGTCTCTCATCATCACCTCCACCACCTGTCTCTCATCATCACCTCCACCACCTGTCCCTCATCATCATCACCTCCACCACCTGTCCCTCATCATCACCTCTACCACCTGTCTCTCATCATCATCTCCACCACCTGTCTCTCATCATCACCTCCACCACCTGTCCCTCATCATCACCTCCACCACCTGTCCCTCATCATCACCTCTACCACCTGTCCCTCATCATCACCTCTACCACCTGTCTCTCATCATCATCTCCACCACCTGTCTCTCATCATCACCTCCACCACCTGTCTCTCATCATCACCTCCACCACCTGTCTCTCATCATCATCACCTCCACCACCTGTCTCTCATCATCACCTCCACCACCTGTCTCTCATCATCACCTCCACCACCTGTCTCTCATCATCACCTCCACCACCTGTCTCTCATCATCACCTCCACCACCTGTCTCTCATCATCACCTCCACCACCTGTCTCATCATCATCACCTCCACCACCTGTCTCTCATCATCACCTCCACCACCTGTCTCTCATCATCACCTCCACCACCTGTCCCTCATCATCATCACCTCCACCACCTGTCCCTCATCATCACCTCCACCACCTGTCTCTCATCATCACCTCCACCACCTGTCCCTCATCATCACCACCACCACCTGTCTCTCATCATCACCTCCACCACCTGTCTCTCATCATCACCTCCACCACCTGTCTCTCATCATCATCACCTCCACCACCTGTCCCTCATCATCACCTCCACCACCTGTCTCTCATCATCACCTCCACCACCTGTCCCTCATCATCACCACCACCACCTGTCTCTCATCATCACCTCCACCACCTGTCTCTCATCATCATCACCTCCACCACCTGTCTCTCATCATCACCTCCACCACCTGTCTCTCATCATCACCTCCACCACCTGTCTCTCATCATCACCTCCACCACCTGTCTCTCATCATCACCTCCACCACCTGTCTCTCATCATCACCTCCACCACCTGTCTCATCATCATCACCTCCACCACCTGTCTCTCATCATCACCTCCACCACCTGTCTCTCATCATCACCTCCACCACCTGTCCCTCATCATCATCACCTCCACCACCTGTCCCTCATCATCACCTCCACCACCTGTCTCTCATCATCACCTCCACCACCTGTCTCTCATCATCACCTCCACCACCTGTCTCTCATCATCATCACCTCCACCACCTGTCTCTCATCATCACCTCCACCACCTGTCTCTCATCATCACCTCCACCACCCTGTCTCTCGTCACCGTCATCACCACTACCTACACCATCACTCAGAGGACGAGGAGTCAGCCTCACCACTGTAGCAATTGTGCTCTGACCACCAACTCTGTCTGAGGGCCTCCACATGCAAGTCCTGGGTATAAGACTCCTGTGACGCCATCTCTCCTCTGTCTCATTCCCACATATCACTGTCTATCATGTGACATAGCTTTCAAAAAAAAGCACTCTAAACACATCATCAAGATACTGACCCTGTCCACTTTTAAAAACAGGAAGAACAGCAACTCTAGGGTCAGGAGTGCAAGAAGAGAGATAGTAAAGTAAGAACTCAGCAGCAATTCATCACACCCAAGTGAAAACCCAGGACTGGAACTTGGGAGTGGCTGTTTCTCAGTTACAGGGAATCAAATCATTCCAGGAGAAAGGACAGAAATAAGAGGGGGGAGAGGCAGGCAAGGCAGGAGAGAGAAGAGGCCTGGGAGAGACAGGGACTTATAGCAGTTAATTCACAGAAGCCAGCTAAGCCCTGCAAGATTTGCACGCACATGCATGTGTGTGCCTGTGTGTGTGTGCATATGTGTGTGTGTGTGTGTGTCTGTGTGTGTGTGTGTGTGTGTGTGTGTGTGTGTGTGTGTGTGGATTACAGGCTACAGGAATCAAGTGTAATAGAAACTAGCAGGATGGGTAGAGCATTGCTATGCCAGCAAGGCAATCACCCTGTCACCAGGCTGCCAACGGTGACAACGAAAACGTGAGTTGTGTTTCACTGACTACAGAGTGAAAAGTAAGCCCACCTCAAGAGAAAGTAAACACATGTTAAGAATTCCTGGAAGGGGGCTTGAGAGATGGCTCAGAGGTTAAGAGCACTGACTGCTCTTCCAGAGGGCCTGAGTTCAATTCCCAGCAACCACATGGTGACTCACAACCATCTACACTGTGATCTGATGCCCTCTTCTGGCGTGTAGTTGTACATGCAGGCAGAGCACTGTACACATAATAATAAAGAAATAAATCTTTTATTAAAAAAAGGATGCACATCACGCTAGGCCCTCTGAGAACACCATACCTGTGTGAGCACGCCCTTGTACTAGGCCCTCTGAGAACACCGTATGTGTGTGAGTATCCCGTGAGGTGATAATGGGGCAGATACATATCAAAGGACAAACTTTCAAGTGTGATCCAGGTGCAGAAAAGATGGTGTGGGGTGATTTTTAAAAAGCGGAGGATGGTTTAAATGTTCACCCAAAAATAAAAAAAGACATTTATATAATCATTGCATAATTAGGCAGAGACTCAGAGACTAAGCTAAACTGGGCATGTGGACATGGACAGGGTTTCAAAACCACTGCCGAGTAGAAGGCAAAGTAAGAGAACAGCACACACTGACCCACACAGCGTGCACTCTAAGTGTTCGTGTGCACCCATACATGAAAGGGAGAAGCAGGTGGTCGCCAAGTTGCAGCAACTGCTGCTTTTGGTGAGAAGACTGCCCAGCTGAGGAGGGACAGGGAGGACAAGTTTTCCATTCTCTATTTGGTCTTTGGAACTGTTTGTGTTTTACAAACATGTATTTTACTATTTGTGTGACTTTTAAAACATAGTATTTCCATCCAGTACAAGATGAAGAATTATGTGAACAGATTTCATTCTGTTTATCTTTCCAAAGGATTTAAACAGGCATAGAACCCACCAAATTTTTACATTAAAAATATAGATATTTGCTGGGTATAGAGGCACACACTGTCATCCTAGAGGTTGAGTGGCTGAGGCAGAAGGCCAGCCTGAGCTATACAGCAAGACCCTGTCCCTGCCCAAATAAATCACTAATAAATTTTACTTTATAACTGAAAAAGAAAAAGGGAGGCTGGGAACATAACATAGCTCAGTGGTACTGCACTTGCCTGGCATGTGTGAGGCCCTAAGTTCAATTCCCAGTGCAACACAGGTGGAAGGACTGAATAGTAAGATCAGAGAGATGTGGTTTATCTGAGATACTGACACCGTCCATAAAGGTTCATGAAATGTCTGTAATTCCTTCTGCAGTGTGTGGTTTGTGGTGGAGGAAAAACAGAAAAAGAACAGTCTCCTGACTAAAGCGCACACTACTACACACACACACTCACTCATGCATACACACACTCACACATGCAAACACACTCACACATGCATACACACACGTATATAAACACACACACACACACACAATGTATCCTAGTCACACTCATTACCACTGCCTTTTATCCCGTTCCAACCCCACCAAGTCCCCATCCCACTTTCATGTCTTTCTGTTTTGTTTTTGTAAAGCACTTTTTTAATTCTAAAATTCAAAGTGGCAGTGTGAATTTTCTCCTTAGTAACGTAGATGATTTACTTTTTTTGTTTGCTTGTTTTTTGAGACAGGGTTTCACATGTATCCTTGGATGTTCTGGAACTCTCTTTGTAAACCAGGCTGGCCTCAAACTCACATCGATCCACCTGCCTCTGCCTCCCAAGTGCTGGGATTAAAGGTGTGCACCACCCTGCCTGGCCATAAAGTAGATGATTTAGATCAGTAACTTCCTATTAAACAATTTTTCTTCCCAGCAGATATTTGGCCACGTGTGAAGATATTTCTGATCGTCTCAAACAGGGTTGGAGATAAATGGGGGGCGCTACTAGCATCTAGTGGACAGAGCCCAGGGACACCGCTGAGGACAGACCCACAAGAAAGTACTGTTCATCCCAAAATGTCAGTTAAGAAACCCTTCTCTAACTCTAAAACTTTAGTACTATTTTAAATATGAAAAAAAGACTTCAAAAGTAAACAAACCCCACAGGTTTAGGGGTGTAGTTCAAAGGTAGAGCATTTGCCCAGCGGGTACAAGGCCCTAGGTTCCATCCCCACCATTGTGACAAAGCGTAAGCATTAAAGGTACTATTTTACAAGTAAATTATATAAAGAACATGAACTTTATAGTCTTACAAATTCACTAGAAACCTATTTACCAATTTTGTAGCCAGGTACAAGTTACTCAGTTTCCTCACCTATAAAACTCTAAACACGAGGCTTTTAGGATTGTTGTGAACACTGTTCAATTTAGTCCCAGTGCTCTGTCCTGTCTGTCTGGCAGATGGCATGGCACACAGTCACCAGGCTTAGTCTCAGGCCCCTTATTTCTGTCTTTAACTTCATTTAGGTCAAATTACAATCAGGGTCCCATCACAGGAATGAGATTTAGCTGGTAGAAGCTCATGCACATTGTGAAATGAACATATTAAGCAAAACTGTCCCATGATACAGAAGTATTTAATAGGGATTAAAACAACTTCAGCCACAAGTTCTCCTCATTTTAAGAATATAAATTTATTATAAGTATATGATCCCTCAGGGAAGCAAAGGCAGGCTGATCTCTGTGAGTTCGAGGCCAGCTTGGTCTACAAAGTGAGTCCAGTACCCAGAGAACCCCTGTCTTGAAAAACCAAAAGAAAAAAAAGTATATGATCCTTTAATATAAGCACTTTCTCCTGTAACTATAATACAAGTGGCCAGGAAAGACAGCAAAGGCAGAGAGGACCTCAGTCCCAAGCCTTGTTCTAGGTTGCCTCCTATTGCTGTGATAAAGCACCATGAAGGACAGGGTCTGTTTGGTTTCCACATCTCAAGTACAGCTCACACCTGAGGGAAGTCGAGGCAGGAGTTTGGAGGCAGGGACTGACGCAGGACCCAGGGCAGAAGGCTGCTTACCGGCTTGCTCTCGGGCTCATGTTTAGCTACGTTGTTATACCTCACAGACTAACTGGCCAGGGGTGGCCACACCAGGCTGGGCCTTCTGACATCAGTCATTAAGAAAATGCTCCAGAGACTTGGCACAGGCCTGTCTTCTAGAAGCATCTCCTTACTTGAGGCTCCCTGCTCCACACGACCCTAGCCCCTGTCAACTGACCGAAGACAAAAACGAAAGTACAAGCGCAAAACCCGACATTCTGAAACCGAGCGACCTACTTTGGTGGTGACCCTGTATGTGATATAGGTCTCCATTGTACAGACGTGCTTCTTGGGATCATCAACTGTGACGAAGAGATCTCTCGTGTCACCATCGATGTCATCATCAAGCTGAAGTCTGTTCAGAAGGGAAGATGAAGAGGCTGGGCTCGAAGTGCCTGCTGGCGTACCACCATTGGGCAAAATGAGATCCTGCAAGGAGAAGAGGAGAACAGCCTTACAAACCGCACGAGCAGAGAAGCTCGCCAACTGCAGCCACCACGCTGAGACCCTCAACAACTTCCCTTACCGAGCTCAATCCATGAAAAAATTTTTCATGGAATTTTTCCAGCCCCTTTGCTATTCTTCCTCTCCATTCTCTGGTCATAAATCCTTCTAGGTAAACACGAATCTTCTGTTTTTAAAGCCAGTCAACTAAAACCAACATTTTTTCTTCAGGGTCATAAGTTTATCACAAAATGACTCTCAAGACACCGCCCCATGAGAAATAAACACAGTAGGAAAACATAGAGATCTTAGGGGTGATCAGTAAGGGCGGGGTGAGCTGAAGGGCCCAGCAGTGGAGTTTGCTGTGTGTGACCTGGACTCTCAAGTAGGTGACTCATGGTGGCAACAGCTCCTAAGACCAACACGAATGCAGACCCTGGAACAGCATCCCTAGGCTAAATTATCATCAACCAGTTCTCCACAGCACAGCTAGGGTGCCTCTAAAAAACTAACAAACAAACAAAACTAAGGCTCAGGTGTTAGCAGAGGGCACCCACATAGGGTGGCTCATGACTCCAGTGGCTTCAGCACTAAGGGACCTGACACCCTCTTCTGGCATCCTCAGACACCTGTACTCATGTGCTCAAACTCATACACAAACACATTCATATGCAGATAATTAAAAATAAACAGGTAAACACAGCAAGTTCTGGGACAGCCAGGACCATACAGTGAGATCCTGGTTTGTTGTTGTTGTTGTTTAAAGGCTTTAAAATATAAATCCAAACATATCACTTCCTTGTAGAAGATTCTCAAAACCATCCCATCACACAAGTCAAAACTCCCTCTCCCGTTGAGCAGACACTACTGACCCTCCCCCTCCCCCTCCCCCTCCCCCTCCCCCTCCCCCTCCCCCACCTACCCCTTCACCACTTCTCTCCCCCAGTTCCTCCTGCTCTGGATCTCTGGCCTTCCGGCTGGCCCTGACTCGCTGTGACCTCAGGGCCTTTGTACTTGTGCTCTCTGTCCCAAATCATGATGCGGCTACTCCCCTCTTCACACAGGCTGCTGATCAAATGATACCCTCTTGAGAGGTCTTCTCAGTCCAATTAAACGAGAAGCAACCCCATAACCCCTCATGACTCCTCAACTCCTCCAGCCTTGTTTTCTTCTCAGGATTCTCATTATTTGAACTTTATTGCACATTCACGGATATGACTTTCTGACGCTCTACTCGTCTGTGAATTCCACGAAAGCAGAGACTGCGCCATACAGGGTATTCAAAAGAAGGTGATGAACCGGGCGTGGTGGCGCACGCCTTTAATCTCAGCGCTTGGGAGGCAGAGGCAGGTGGATCGCTGTGAGTTCGAGGCCAGCCTGGTCTACAAAGTGAGTCCAGGACAGCCAAGGCTACACAGAGAAACCTTGTCTCAGAAAAAGAAGGAGGAGGAGCAGGAGGAAGAGGAGGTGATGAATGATTTGTAGAGCTGACCCAATAGAAGATGCCCGGCAGACACCTGGGACGTGAGAACATCTCAAAGGGCAGCCTGGCCACACTGCCCATTTAAAAGCCTGACTCTGCTAGCAGCTAGCTGCCACTCTGTTCCTTAGTTCTCTCATTTGCACAGTACTGAGGGAGGGAGTCAGCATGTGGGGGTAACTGGAGAGCGCGTGTGAACAACGAGAACATGGCTCCATGTCACTAGTCAGTTCTTTTAAAAAAACAAACAAACAAAGTTGATTTGTCTGTTAAGAACCTTTACACTTCACTGTAAACTGGGGCAGGGTTTACCATGAGCACACCAGGGTTAATGAAAAGAAAAACCATAGTAGAGACATGGCTGGTACCTCAAATTCATTTCCTTACTATTTTTATTATTTCGTCAATACCTATCTAGAATAGCCCTGGTGTAATGTGGTAACTGCTTGCTGGTGAATACATAAAAAACACTGACTGCTGTAAAATGTCAACCCTCACATGCAGATGTAAGAACACCTTTCCTCTGTCCCCTGCCCCTCACCCCAAGGAAGACAGAGAGAGAACTGCAACACTTTACAAACTCCCTGGTTTAAAGAACTTTAGTTTCAAGATCTGTCGTGGCCAGCTGTTGGCAAGATAATTAGCAGAAACCTCTGGCAAGATTCCTCATCATGTTAAACATGAGGTTTATGAAAGCAGAGTGGCATCTACAGTAAAAAACAAACAAACAAACAAAAAACACAGCTGCTCTTTCAACACCACTGGAAAAATTCGGGCAATGTGATGACCCCATTTCAGAGGAGCCCGGCAACATGGCTCAAGGCGACCCACAGAGAGGACAGCGCTCTGGTCACAGCCTGTACCTGCCCAGTTTGTCCTAGTTTGCGTGCACGGTAGACACCTGAAGAATGAAAGTCCTACACAGATCCCACAAAAGACTTGTGGCTGCTGACTCTACTGTGAGGTTCATCTTAAACCCGCTGTGGAGAATCAACCCAAAGGGAAAAGCCTCAAAAGTGAGCTTGTCAAAGATCCTCAGAACAGAACAGGAAACACCATGACACCTGAAAGCAACCAGGGCTGACAACGTTGGCAGTAGCAAGACAGACAAAACGTTACACGCCCATTATAAAAAGTATAAACCCAAGATGGGCACAGAGGAGCATGCCTGTAATTCTAGCACTAAGGCAGGAGGATTACAAGTTGTGAGTTCAGTCTGCATTACGTAGAAAGGCTCTGCTTAAAAAAATAAATAGGAGCCAGTCACAGTGGTAATGCCAGCACTCTGGAAGGCAGAAGCAGACGGATCTCTGTGAGTTCGAGGCCAGCCTGGTCTACAAAGAGAGACCAGGGTAGCCAAGGCTACACAGAAAAACCCTATCTCCAAAAAAAAAAAAAAAAAAAAAAAAAAGAGGAGGAGGAAGAGATATATAGATAGAGAAATAGAAAATTATAAATCTAGACTTCTAGACAGTCTCTGAGAGTTAACCACCAGCAGCTTCTTTCTTCCTCTCCTCAGATGCCAACCTAGCACCTATCGAATGAGCAAGAAAAAGAACTCGCCGGGCATGGTGACGCAAGCCTTTCATCCCAGCATTCAGGAGGCAGAGGCAGGTGAATTCCTGTGAGTTCGAGGCCAGCCTGGTCTACAAAGTCAGTCTAGGACAGCCAAGGCCACACAGAGAAACCCTGTCTCGAAAAATCAAAAACAAAAACAAACAAAACAAAACAAAAACAAACAAACAAGAAAAAGAACTGGGGAGACAGATAATAGAAAGGCAGTGTGGCTCTGGAAAGCAGGGTGCCAGGGTGCCACCCACGTGCCAGACTTTTAAAAAGTTCTACTAAACATAACTGGGACGCTGCTGAAGAGGGGACCCATGAGGCACCTTGAAACAGGTTTTGAAGCTATTTACTGTTGCTGGGGCTCACGGAGAAGTAGAAAATGTCTTTATCCCAACCCCTTCATGTGTACCCTAATTTGGAAATGCAGTTATGTGAGTATGTTGTGTGTTGGGGGATGGGCCGCTGTGGCAGGACAGTGAGACAAAGGAAAGTTTCTGACACTGGTGCCAGATAGTGAGGGTTAGGGTAACCACCAGGGTGCATCTTTGTGAGCAGATGAACCCACTACTCTGGGTGTGTCCATTGGCACAAAGCATGCAGTGAAAACACTGAGGCGGGTAGGGATGGGGCTCTGCCATGGAAACCAGGCCACTGGGAACCGGGACACTGAGATGAGCCAAATCAACTTTCACCAACTGGGATGCCCAGGACCCTGCCTTCCTTCCCCTCATCCCCTTCTTGTTTGTTCCAGTGAGAAACCCAAGAAAACAGGTTTAGCAACATCAAGCAGAAACAGAGGCAACTCAGTAATCCACCTGTCCCAAGGCAAGGCCAACAGCAGACATGCGCCCTTACCATCTCAGAAGAGAGTAAACAAACCAGAAAGAAAACAAAAACCTTGAGCCTGCATTATCTCAGCATTCCGACCCAAGAAAGCAAACACAGTCAGAAAATGAACATGTTAGGCCACATCTACTTTATGCTCCCATTTTTTTTTAAGTGAGAAAGCTTAAAACATATACTGGAAACAAAAAACAAAAACAAAAAAGCAACAAAAGCAAATTTAATTATTTTAAAAGATGGATTAGATAAAGTAAGATTTACAAAGCCTGACCAATACAGAAAAAAGAAAAGTGCAGCTGTTTAGATCTTCTCTCTGTATATGACTACAGGTAACGACCCCAGGAAGCCCAGCAAGCTACACAAGCTTGGTAGCCCTGGGAAAGGGTGGGCAGGCAGCAAAGTGAAGTTAAGTAGGGCACAGAAAACCTAAATACACAACCAGCAAGGCCCCAGGGGTTACAGTTGAGCCCAAGCCCTGCCTTGTTCAGATATTTGAAGGCACACATGTAAAGCATGGAGAAACCTCCCAAGTCACTCTATGAGGGTTAGCCAATAAGCTGTTATCAAATGACAAAAGAGGAAATTATTGTATACACCAACAACAAAGTAAATTAAATCCATATTTTAAAACTTAGGGGTTATGTGTTAGGTTTTTGTTTGTTTGATTTTTTTTCTTTTTTTTTAAGTTTCTCTGTGCGCATGTGCACTTACACTAAATACACTAAATACTATTCCGTGAAAAGGGGTAGAAGACACAGAGGGACAGTCAGTGGACACCCAAATGACTGACCCCTCTTCCCTTGAGAGGCACACACATTCCTATTGTTGGCAAGTGGCTCCTCACAGAAAAACACCCTACACCCCTGGCTTTGGGTTGGGCCACGTGACCTGCTCCAGCCAATGGCAGATGGACAACTGCAGCATAGGCCAGACCTAAGGTGGGCTTTAGAAACTCCTGCACCCCAGGTCTCCTGCTCTCTTCTCTCCACCTAGCCGGTCCCCAAGAGGACGGCTCCTTCAGAAATGTACAGCTGGGGAAGAGTGAACACAGCTGACTCACAGCCAGAAAACACAACATGACCTAGAAATCACTGTCTATTGCAAACCCTGAGCTTTGGGAGTTGTTTATTATTTCAGTAAAGCTGACCAGTGTATATAATTATACAATGTCTGTATAATTTCCTAAACTACAGAGAGGAAATGGTGATACAAACAGTAGAGAATTTTAAAGGCTTTACCCTTTTTAACCTTGGAGTTGTTTAAACATGTCTTAACCAGTCTGTCCAAGTTCTGGGACTCTCCCTCATTATTAGCGGCAAAAGGGTTCCGTTTTCCCCACCACTGTCCTAGAAACCCCAAGTCAAATATTCTCCAAAGCCCCACAGTGGTTTGCACACATCCACCAAGTCCTAAGGCCGCCACAGCCCGGTTTCCAGGCTGGCACTGTCCAGAGGTAAGTTTATACTTTTTTTTTAAAGTCTGCATTCTGACTGCTTCATATATAACCAAGACTCTTCCTTATATGTGGGCTCACAGACATATACTCCACAATTAAACGCTGGTAAAGCTTTTTAGGAACTGAACGTGTTTCTCCGGCTTTTCTATGAGAAAACCCACCCTTTAAAATGCATCCACCAGCCCAATGTAAAAAGAACACCTTCAATCCCAGCATTCGGGGAGGCAGAGGCAGGAGGATCTCTGTGAGTCAGAGGCCAGCCTGGTCCACTAAAAGAGTTCCAGGACAGCCAGGGCTACACAGAGAAACCCTGTCTCAAAAAAGAAAAAAAAAAAAAAAAAAAAAAAGAACACCTTCAATAATTTTCAAAATCAAAGAGCCCCAGTCCACATTCTTTGGCAAGGTTTCCACGATCTGTTATTAGACTTTTGAAGGAATCTCCAGACTGTAGTCCCTGCTCTGGACAGTCTTAGAAGCAAGGATTTTGCCTAGCTCTCAGATTAATTTAAACACGATTCCTACCCGTGTCTCCTAAGGAGGAGCCATTATTTCAAGAACACACTGAGCATCCGAGAGATGTCAGCCAAAGTGACGATGCAGGGCTACTGAAACACAGGGCCGAGACCATCTGTGTTGAAACAACTCAGTCTAGCTAGGGTATGAATGCCAAAACAGCTCGTGATGGCACGGGGCAAAGCTGGTTGTAACAGAACTCTGGGCATCAAAGGATGAGAGCGAAGGGTGCTGTGGCACCTTCAGAAGAATGAGGAGACTGGCCAAACGGAAAAACAAGGCACGGGAGAGCACAGGCTGGGCACTGCTGGCCGAGGCGTCACCACCACTAAAGGAGGACAGGTATGCTCAGAAGCTTGTCCCCAAATAACTAAGGCCCATGGCAAGAAGACTGTGGCTACCCTAGGTGTAACGGATGGTCCTGGAAGATCCTGACTGTCTTTTGACAGGACTTAGGATCACCATGGAAGCACACCTGTAGGTGTGTCTGTAAGGCAGTTTCTAGGCTCCCCACCCCCACCCCCACCCCGTGTGGGCAGCACATCATATGGGCTGAGAGCGGGGCAGCAGCTCTCCATTCCCCTCTCTCCATTCCTGAGCACAGGCGTGATGTGAGCAGCCACTTCATGCCCCTGCCTCCATGCCCACCCCACCCTGATGGACTGGAGCCCACACTCTTTTCTTGCTTTCTCGGGTATTTCGTGTGTTCATTGTATGCATGTGCCACCTGGAGGACTTCAAAGTCCAAGTACACAGCTTTCTAAGAAGACAGATTAAGCCTTCCTAACTCCACCTAAAAACACAGATCTGCATAAGACCAGCTCTCTCTCTGCCCCCCTCCAACCTGCTCTTGGGATCCTGCAAGCAAAACCCCACAAAGCTGAACAAAATGTTCATTCTTCTATTGGCATTTCTGCACCCGCATCCCACAAGGCCTTGGGGCAGAGAACAGCCCCCAACCCCAGACGTCATCAAAGCTGTTCTACACTAAAAGGAAAAGACTCTGATCTCAGCATTCAGGGAGGCAGAGGCAGCCAGATTGATGCGATGTGAGTTCTAGGCCAGCCCGGTCTACAAAGTGAGTCTGGGACAGCTAGGGCTGCACAGAGAAACCCTGTCTCAAAAAAACAAAAACAAAAACAAAAACAAGCTGGGTGGTGGTGGTGCACGCCTTTAATCCCAGCACTTGGGAGGCAGAGGCAGGTGGATAGCTGTGAGTTCGAGGCCAGCCTGGTCTACAAAGCGAGTCTAGGACAGCCAAGATACAGAGAAACCGTCTCGAAAAACCAAAATCAAACAAAAACAAAAACAAAAAATAACAAAAACTAACCCCCCCCCAAAAAAAGGAAAGAAAAAAAAAGAACTCTGAAGTGACAGGCAGGAGGTCATTCAAATGATAAAAAGAAGGAGCCCAGGTTGCATGCATGGCTGGCCCACACCACACTTGTGGAGCACTGTCCCTAAGTCTAATGGCCTTTAGCATCTTATCAGAGCGACAGTGACCACCCAAAAGAGAGCTTCAGGATAGAGCCTACTGCTGTGCCCCGGGAAGGGGGGGGGTCATTAGACCCTCATCTGAGATTTCAGCTACTCCCTCCAGTCCCTCTCCCTCACAGCTGCATTTAACGTCTGCCCCAACGCCTATGGCCTAGGAGCTGCTCAGGCAACACAAAGTTGTCATCCACACAGCTCATGCTCAAGAAGCAACCATCAAGTTACAAAAAAAAAAAAAAAAAAAAAAAAACAGACGCACATGTTAAGTAAGTTTACAATTTGGGTTGGGCCCCACTCACACCTCTCCCGGGGGGTGCATGCACTCTATGGGGGACATGTCAGACACAATCAGATGGAACATACAGGGGTAAACTGAAGGGGAGTCACTTATCCAGCTGTGAAGGGATTGAGGGTGAAGGGAGGTCCCACCAGGGCAGGGATGAGACTTGGTGGTACAGGGCAGTGTGGGACCACCCACCCTGCTAAGTAAGCCCAAATAAACTCACTGCTTTGCTAAGCTAGTTAGATGGAATTGTTACTTTGGTCTGGGGTGGGGTGGGGGGTAGGGAGATGGGCCCCTTGTCCCCAGAGAAAGTTAAGGCAACAAAACACAGATGCTCCTTACATGGAAGAAGGTACCTAGCACAGCCTTATTTATTTATTTATTTACTTACTTAATTGCTTACTTATTTTGTGTGCGTGACCGTTTTGCCTGTGTGCATAAATGTGCACCAGGTGCATACAGTGTCTGGAGGCCAGAAGAAAGCTTTAAACCTCCTAGAACTGGAGTTAGCTTGAGCGGCCATGCGGGTGCCAGCAACCCAACCTAGTCCCCTGCAAAGACAGCAAGTGTTCTAACCGCTGGGCCATCCCTCCAGTCCCCATGCCAACCTTCATTCGTCTTATAAAATTTGGCCCTGGTTCATGTGCTTTTGAATTATCATCGGACCCAGAACCACAGAGATGTGTCAGAAAAGTTGGCAAAGAACACTCTTAGCTGTCACTAGTTATGTTCTGTGTGATTAAATAGTTATGGGTTACCCTGGCCACCCTGAACCAAGCTCTCTTGAAAGCAAAAGCCACTCAGGCAAGGAACAGGACAGGACAGGACAGGACAGGATAAGACAGGACAGACGCACAGACCAGCGACAAGCATCAAATGTTACCGTGAAGACAGTCTTCACAGCTCTCACCTTGCCAAGTGCTTTAAACGCCCCACATTTTCAACAAGGCTGAAAGGGGCCTTTCATCAGATGCTACCAAATATTCACCGCTTTGTTACAACACACTCTGGAACGTGTGGGCATCCCAGAGGCAAAAATCATGTGTCAAATTCTGCCACTTGACATGTGTGTCCTTCCTTGGGAGAGAAACTATAACTTCCGGGGTCTTAAAACTGCCTGTGGGAAAAGGGAGGGGCACAGAGTTTAACGTGCCTTTCTGATCTGGGAAAGGAAATGGACACACAAGTCAAACCACTCTCTGGAGGAGTACTCTCACCCTCAGGATTTGTGACATACACACCCTACAGCTATGGCAGCAGGAAGTCTTCAAACCCACACCTGACACTGACGACACACACAAGGCCAGAACATGCTGACCTGGAAGGCAGCCTGTGACTGTATCCCAGAAGGCCACACTTCCTAAGGTCAGCTTTCATTTTCTTTCTTTCTCCTCCCATAGAAAGGGCAGGGGTCTCTCAGCACTAGCTCTGAGGTGTTCCTCAACAGTGCCCTGACTTCAATCTACAGCTTACCAAAAGCAGCTACAGAAGACACTGTGCTGGGAAGTCGAGGCGAAACACAGTGCCCCAGGCACCTGTTTTAGGAGCCTGGTATACACCCACGGAACATTTCCAGAGGACAGATGGGTGCCTAGCCTGCAGAGCCTCCCGCGTGGTCCATGGCTGCTCCAGATCTAACCCCTACATCCCTACCAATGTGGCTCAGACCATATAAGGGTGGTTCCTCCCTATGTCCACAGCTAATTGAGTCACTGGAAAAGAAGAAAACACTGTGCCATGAGTCTGGTCACAGGAAAAAAAATTAAGGACGGGCCAGCAAGTCAGGTAAAGGCACTTGCTGCCAAGGCTGATGACATGAGTTCGATCCCCAGTAACCCCTCCAGTTGTCCTCTGGCCACCACACACATACTTCTGCATGCTCTCACACACAAAGTAAATGGGTAATGTGGGAATAAAAATTTTGAACATTAAGGAATAAGAGAAAAAGGATCTTAGCCTTAAATGTACGAGGCTCTGGACTCAGTACCCAGGACTTGTCAAAGCAAGAGATAAACAGCCGGAAAAGGTGAGAAAAAGGTATGTTTTAAGCTAAATGTTTTTTTTTTTAATGTCAAAAAGTTTTGGGGTTTTTTTGTTTTTTGTTTTTTGGTTTTTTTTAGTTTCTTGCATTAACATGAATTGTCATCAAATTTAAAACTGCATCCATTTGCTGCAGCCTGCGGGCACAGAGCTCATGGGCTGCACTATACCAAGTGACAGCAGTCACACTCACTCAGTGAGTCCCCACAGCGCCACACTCACTGTACTATAGGCTCCGAGGCCAGCCTGCTGCTCACATCATGCTTTCACTACCCCTTTTCTTGTATGTAGATTATTTATTCAGTTATACAGACCCCACTGTGTCACAATTGCCTATAGTATTCAACACAGTAACACGCTGTACAGCTGGGTGGCCATACCTAGGCTGTATTCCACGTAGCCTTAGCATATAGCAAGCTCTACCACCCCTTAGGCTTGTGTCAGTCCACACCATGAGGAAACCAGCTAGAAACATATTCCTCAGAGCACGTCCCTGTTGTAAAGAGACATGAGCTGCACCGGTCCCAGTCCTGCCCTCTTTGCAGGGCCATTCTGAGCTCAGCTGCAGAAATGAGCCCTGCAAAGAAGGGACAGTTGACAACAGATGACACTTGACAGCAGACAGATAAAGGAAGGAGCCCCAGGAAAGAATGAAGCCAAAACCTTACAACCTTGTCTCTAAACTGTGTCTTAAAGCCAACTTGGAAAGGAGATAACACCATTGTGTTGGCGTCACAGCGTCACAGTGGATATGGGGTTTCACGATAGCGAGAGACTTGCAGGATTGTCTTGACACCAGTACATAGGAGAACAGTAACAGAGAGGCTTTCTACACCTTCTTTGTCCTTCTGCTGTTTTGGTTCTGACAGGGTCTCCCTTAGGCAGCCCAGGCCCAGCCTCCAAGGGTGCTGGGATCACAGGTGTGCATCACCACACCTGCTGAAGACGCGTCTATTACATCTCATGTGACGGAGGATAACACCAGCTGTCCAAAATGGAAGACTAAGATTGTTGTTGGTTAAAGCTGGTGTAGAAAACGGCTAAAAGATTGCAGGAGCTCCCGTTCCTCAAACCCTCTCCCAGGTACAGCTGTTGTTGGATAAAATGTAACTAAAAGGTTACATTCCTAAAATACATATAATGAAACATGTGTTAAGCACCTTTCTTCTAGTAATAAGATCCCTGATTATGTCTCTCTGAGATGGCAGAGAAACACAAATAATTATCACTTCCTATTTATATTATAGACCAAAATACAGGTGTTTCCCAACACAGGGGCTTTAAGCGGCATAATCGACAGGTGCTGTAGGCCCCCCGAACCACAACTGAGATGGTATGAGAAAGCAGAATGTATTTGTGCATGTATTTAATCCAAACACGGCAGCCAGGTGCTATTCTGGGGAAAAGAGCAAGCTGAGGAGGGCTGCCTACAGGGACGGCGTGTAGGCTGCAGCACGGAGCGTGGCAACTTGATACACTGTGAGAAGCACACAGAGGAGAACACCCGCACTCCAGGGGGGAAGGAGGGGGAGCAGTCTTGCTCCTGGAGGATGTTTCAGGATGACTTTGGCTTGTTTCTTCAACAGCTGTCAGGCCCCAGGCCCCTGAGACTCACCCACGCTAACTAGAAGACGGTAGGTCCACCCTGCTCAGGAGGCAGGTTGCCCAGGGATACTGACAGTACAAACTCTCCAGAGCCAGGAGAGTGCCCTTCAATGGGGTGGGGTGGGGGGGTTGGGGGGACGCAGCCATGCGAAGAACGCTGCATCAGCTGAGGACGGAACCCTGGATGGGTGTGAGCCGCTTCAGGAGAGAAGTGGCAGGAAACACAGCCTGGAAAGTAGATGAGCTCAGCCTCCAGGATCTCACAAAAGGATTAAAGACATGCTCCACAAAGGATGGAGCAGCCTTGACGTGGGAGAGCGGTGGTCGTGCCTAAGCTTTTCAGAAAAAGCACACAACTGAAAAGGGTGGACACAGGCAGCAGGGAATGGAAGAGCTAGGGCAGGCAGACACTACCCACCTTCCCTGGCGGTGTCAGGAGAGCAAGAGCGAAGGAGGGATTCTCAGCGCTAAGGTTAGGCGGCTAAGATCCCTCCCGCCGGTTTCTGTCAGATTTAGTCTCTCTAGAATTTAGCGTATGTCCTTGCAACAGAAACAGGGTGAGGGCAAAGACGAGGACATTCTCTGGAATGTTTCCCAGGTGCGGGGGAAACAACAGAGGCAAAGCTGCAGAGAACTGGACGGTGCTGTCCTTCAGGCAAAATCAAATAACGCCCCAAATCAACAACCCCACTCATCCTATGGCAAGAGAGCAAGCGCTGCCGAAATAACTGTCCAGCAAACACTTATAAGCCAGGGACGCATAGTGCGCGCCATCGTCTTCTCACCGAGGCCTGGTCCAGAGACCGGTCTGCTTCACCGGTAACCAATCCGGGCTGCCACACACCAGCAGCTCTCACCTTGGGACCTCGACATCCATTTGAGGAGGTCAGGGTGACATTCTACAGACTGTCGTTATACAGTGTTCTTGGGACATCTGAATCCACCCTTAACAAGAGGGCAAAAGATGGCCAGGCCTTTAATCTCAGCACCGAGGAGGCAGAGGCAGGTAGATCTCTGAGTTCAAGGTCAGCCTGGTCTACAAAGGAAGTTCCAGGGATATTCAGAGAAATCCTATCCTAAAAAACCAAAAGAATAAAAGAATGGGGTGGGGATGTGAACGCACACAAAAGATGTCCAGCTGAGCACCCAGGAGCCTGGGCTGCTAGCAGACTTAAGAAACAAGATGACCTGGGCATGCTGGTACACACCTGTAATACCAGCACTCCAGGGTCATGGGCAGGAAGATGGCAAGTTTGAGGCTAGCCTGGGCTACACAGCCAGCTCAAAGTTGGCCTTGCTACATAGATATAGCAAGACCCTATTTCAAAATATCAAATAATAACATTAAAAAAAAAGAACAAAAGCAGAATTAAAGCTAAACAATTTTTATTTGGAGATAAAATTGTGTATTTTTCACAGTGATCACATATGGTTACAAATCAAGGGAGGGGACAATAAAGTATTCTAAGTGCATGTTCTCTGCCAGACACCGGGCAAGTAAGTCACTCGCACATCTGGGCTCACTTAGCCTTTAGGATAACTTGGAAGTTAAGGGGCGATTTTTGTTTTCTCTGTGTGACTCCTAAGAACAGAATATGGAAAGCTGATCATGGTCCCAAAGACTTGATTAAACAGTACCAACTGAACAAAATATTCCGACTCCACCTTCTCTTCTTTCCAGGTGTGACATGTAGGGAAATCCCAGACCACGATCAGCCTTCCAGATGTGTTTCCTAGAACAGCAAAAGCCCTGCTCCACCAGTATCAGAGAAAGAAACCGAGTCATACTGCTGCTCAGCTCCAGAGCAGGTCCAAGCAGCTCCATTTCGTCACTATTAATCCCCATGGATGCCAGGAAAAAGAACCAAGAACCCCACCAGTGTCTGCACTTAGGGGAAACATGTGACCAGGCACCACTGTGGGCGGTCCATCTGACACCAGGGTTAATGCATGAGGTTAGGGACGCCTATCCCCAGAGAGCCTCGTGTAACACAGACCCCATCCAAAGAGCTTCCTGACTGACGCACCCGAGAACACCGAAATTGATAGAATAAATCTGAGCTTTAATATTAATTGATAACTGTGGAACTTCAAGTACTGAGGAGATAATATTATTCAATGGATACCAATGAAGAATTTGGTTAACTATTTTTAAAAGGATAATGATAAGCAGGGCCTTCTCAAACAGTCTACTTCTCAAATTCCAAATGCAAAAACTTATATTGGTTTGCATAAGGAGTCTGATCACAATTCATAGCAAGGGGCTATAAATTGTTCAGCATCACAGAGCAAATATGTTCACGTCTGCACCATACGGTATCTGTCCTCACAGTTCAAGCAGGCTGTAACTGCGCTGTCACATAAGGACACTGAAACTTTCATCTCATTCGTTTTTACATATTACAACATACAAGAAAACCTCCGATTATTTTTCATGTATTTAAGATGTGAAAAATATCCCAACACTTGAAAAGCTGAGGCAGGAGGATCATGAGTTCAGTGTCAGCCTGAGCTACATAGATAAGCCCAATCTAAATAAATACGTAAATATTCTGTTAACGGTGAGAGCTTAAGAATGGGGAACTGGTGAAAGGGTGACAATAAGCAGTAGCAAGTAAATCTTGACTGTGGCTCACAGGGAATGGCACTACTACAAGGCATGGCCTTGTTGGAGCAGGCGAGGCCTTGTTGGAGCAGGCGTGGCCTTGTTGGAGGAAGTGTGTCACTGGGGATGAGCTTTGAGATTTCAAATATTCAAGCCAGACCCAGCGCCTCTCTCTTTTCCTGCCGCTTGCTGATCAGATGTAGAACTCTCAGCTTTCTCCAACTCTCCAGCACCATGTCTGCCCGCACGCCACCATGCTTCCCACAATGACGCTTACGGACTAAACCTCTGCACTGTCAGCCAGCCCCAACCAAATGGTTTCCTTATAAAGAGGTGCCGTGATCGTGGTGTCTCCTCACAGCATGATCGTCACACATTACCCTAAGATGCAGCCATGGCTGAACTAGGTGGCCCACAGCCTGTAAGCCACTCCAATAAATCTCTTTTTAACATACATAGATTCATTCTGCTTGTCTGTTTCTCTAGAGAACTGGGACGAGTACCAGTGTTTTGCCCGCACGTGTGTTCTGTGTAGCACGTCTATTGTACAGCTTGGGGTGGCCAGGAATATACTCGGAGCCCAGGCTGGCCTTGAAGTTTTCGGCAATCATCCAGCCTGCTGAAAGGCACCACACCCAGCTCACAGTATCAAAATGAAAACACTACCATCTCTCCTATCAACTGGGAAGACATCAACGACTACCCCTGACCCCAAGGCCTCACTGAAAACAAATGCACTCAAAATCCTGTCAGAGCCAGATGAAGGAAGGACCCTGCAAACAGGGAGAGGGGCGGAGCTTCATGGGTCTAAGGCGCTGTCAAACTGTCTGAGCTAAAAGATAAATTACAGACCCTCCTCCCCTCCATCCTCAGCCACGCCAATGGCAAAGCTTTCGAATGCATTTTACAGCACCCGTTTGTCTTCAGCAACCTAAGTGCTTTTCCTGTCAGCCACAGACAGTAATATTCTTGCCTAATGAATTTCATCTTACCATGGCTGACAGCCCTCAGAATCACCTGCGGCAGCACAGGCCCTGGTGGCCAGACATTGTGCTAACGTCAAATGTAAGGAGCATCTTTGGTTCTGTCACAGGGGGTTTGATGTCTACACCTATGTACAAAGCTGGGTGTGGTAGCGGGCATCCAGGAGGATGGGCCAGAAGTTCTTCAGCTAACTGGCCTAGAGTCTAAGTGCACAGGGCAACCCCAGAAACAAGACCCCTGCCTCAAAACAAGGTAGACGATGAGAACTCCTAAAAGTTGTCCCCTGACCTCTAACAAATGCTGTGGACACACACACACATACACACACACACACACACACACACACACACACACAACATAAATAACAATACTAAAACCAAAATAGGGCTGGGCATGACAGAGAACACCTTTAATCCCAGCCCTGGGGAGGCAGAGGCAGACAGATCTCTGTGAATGCAAGGCCAGCCTGGTCTACACAGCAAGTTCCAGGCCACCCTGTCTGAAAAAGCTGGGCGGTGGTGGCACATGCCTTTAATCTCAGGACTTGAGAAGCAAAGGCAGGCAGATCTCTCAGTTCGAGGCCAGCCTGCTCTACAAAGCAAGTTCCAGGACTGCCAGAGCTATACAGAGAAAGTCTATCTCAAAAAACAAACCAAAAAAAAAAAAAAAAAAGAGGGGTGGGGGTAGGGAAGAAAGGAAGGAAGGAAAGAAGGAAGGAAACCTAAATGGGCCACATGGGAAATGCTGGAACAGGATGAGGCAGGATTTTCTTTTTATTTAAAGAACGTGAGGAGGGGCTGGAGAGATGGCTCAGTGGATAAGAAGAGCTCTGGCTGTTCTTCCTGAGGTCCTGAGTTCAATTCCCAGCAACCGCATGGTGGCTCACAACCATCTGTAATGGAATCTGAATCCCTCTCTGGTGTGCATGAAGACAAAGAACTCATATACATAAAATAAATTAACTTGAAAAGAAAAAGGAAAAAGGGTTTAATAAATAAATAATAATGAACCTGGGGAAAATACCAAAGCCAGGGCCACCGTGCTTGAGAGCAGAAGCTCAGAAGGGACAGGATGGTAGCTGAGGCACTGCAGAGCGTGGAGTGGCTGCTTTCTTGGAGAAAGCAGAGAGGAAGGGTACCTGCAGAACAGATGTCAAAGTCTCCAGTGCAAGGCAACTTATTTCGCACTTCCTCGGCTGGGGAGGCACCACCCAGCCTTCTGTCTTGTTACCAGCCAAGGAGCACAACAGGAAGCTGCAAAAACCAAGCCCAAGGGGCCAATCTCCAGTGTTCTCCCTCCCTGTCTTATCCTACACCTTTCCCAGTCCCTACAGCCTCATCGAAGCCCAGAAAAGCTCACCCACCACACCCAGGCGTTGCGCATACCGTGGGGGAGGGGCTCTTGTGGACATAATGCATCATTTTAGAGAAAATAAACCAAAATAAAGCCTTACTCAAAAAAGGTTTCAGGGCATCGCTCAGGTGTCAGAGAGCTTGCTTAGCATGCAGGAGGCCCTGGATCCCCAAACTGCATAAAACTAGGTGTGGTGGTGCATGCCTCTAATTCCAGCAGTGGAGACACGAAGGCAGGAAGATAATGAATTCAAAGTCATCCTTGGCATGTTCCAAGACAGCCTAGCATACACTGGGGGACGGGGGGGGGGGGGGGGGGGGGAGATACACTGGTTCTACCTCAATGGTAGAACATGCACTTTAGCACAAAGCCCTGGACAGACAGACAGACAGACACACACACACACATACACACATACACACACACACACACACATGAGTCATGTGACCGTCTCAGTCTCTCTCTCTCTCCCCCCCCTCTGTCTCAAATGAAAGAGAAAATAGGATAGTTTAACAGAGAACTGATGGTGCTGTCAGGTTTGAAGGTGTTAAGAAAAAAGATTCATAAAATAGAAAGGACATTAACTTTTTAAAAAACCATAATCATGAGGTCAAAATCATATCAATGAAACCTAGGCACGAAAGGAAAGGCAAGCCATAACATTTCTCCTCATTCTGGAGAAAATTAGATAATAACTAACTGTGGAAAAGATACATAACTATGGGGGCTGGAGAGAGGGCTCAGAGGTTAAGAACACTTCCAAAGGTCCTGAGTTCAATTCCCAGCAACCACATGGTGGCTCACAACCATCTCTAATGAGATCTGGTGCCCTCTTCTGCTGTGCAAGCGTATGTGCAAGCAGAACACTGTATACATAATAAATAAATAAATCTTTTTTTTTTTTTAAGAAACATAGCTACAAACAGTAGTTAAATGGAAACACAGAAGAGATTGCAGAGGGAGAAAAAACTGAACACAGCAAATTTGATCAACCAGCTCAGATAGGAAATAGAGAAAAGAGGTGAGGGTTGGACAAGCAGAAAATAAAAAAATAAATTTAGAAGTCCATACAAAATACCAGCAAGACCAGAGAAATGGTTCCATGGAAAAGTGCTTGCCACGAAAGCCTGACAACCTGGATTTGATCCCCAAGTCCGCACACAAAGCCAGAGCTAGCTGAAGTAGCCCATCTGTAACACCAATCCCAGCATTCCTATGGGGAGGTGGGAAGTAGAGACAGGATGACCAAAGGCCAGTTACTTGGGGTACACTGCACAGCAGGGGCAAGACAGATTGTCCCTCAACAGGGTGGAAGGCAAGTACTGGCCCCAGGAGTTGTTCTCCGACCCCTGCACAAAGGCCATGGCATGCACGCACGAACGCACGCACACATGCACACACACACACTCACTAAAAATAAGGAAAAATTTAAACCATTAGCAAACTAAATTCATAGCAAAGTAAGACACATTCTAAGTATATATATAAGCATAGTTCATTATCAGGAAATCAACAGCTGGGCATAGTGGTGCATACTTTTCATCCCAGCACTCAGAAGGCAAAGACAGGCAAACTCTGTGAGTTTGAGGCCACTCTGGTCTACACAGAGAATTCTAGGCCAGCCAGGGTTCTATAGTGAGACCCTGTCTCAAAAAAGAAAAAGGGAAAACAAAACCAACTCACACACAAAAAAATCCAATAATATAATAACATCCACAGATGCTAAATGGTACATTTTACCATAACCATTCCATTAGCTCCCTGATATTCTTTAAATTAGGGGCTGGAGAGATGGCTCAGTGGTTAAGAACATTTCCTCTCTTCCAGAGGATCAGGATTCAATCCCGGCACCTAATGGCAGCCCACAGCCGTCTGTAACTCCAGTGACAGGGGATTCAACACCTTCCCTGCCCTCCACTGGCATCAGGCACACACTTAGTATACAGATATACATGCAGGCAAAACACTCTTACACTAAAATTAAGATGAGTGGAAAAAAATTCTCAACTTAATAAGAAACCAGTTGCAAACAAAGCTACTGGGGGAAAACACACTCAATGCATGCCCCTTTGACAAGGGCAGGACAAGAATAACCTCATCTAAGAGTTTCATAGGTCCAGGCCAATGCAATTAAATGTTTTGATTGGTTTTAGTTCTGTGTGCATGTGTGTGTGCGCGCGCGCCCGTGTGCATGCTGAACTGTCTGATCTGGGTGCTGAGACCCTAGCTCCTATCCTCTGATAGGGCAGGAAGTGCTCTTAACCATTAAACCATCCCTCCAGCTCAAACCAAATTTGGCTTAGGGTTTGTTTGTTTTGTTCTGTTCTCTTCGGGGTTGTGGTTGCTGTTGTTGAGACATGGTCTCGCCACGTAGCCCTAGCTGAACTTGAATTTGCTATGTAGACCAGGCTGGCCTCAAACTCACAGAGATCCACCTGCCTCAGCCTCCTGAGGTGCTGGGACTAAAGATGGTGTTACACCACCATACCCAGCCAGCTGAAAAAAATCGCTGAGTTTCAAAATGTGATTACCTTGGATTTTCTAAGTAGACAGTGCAGTGTTTTGGATGATCAATGCCCCCCCATAGTCTCAGGCATTTGATTACTTGGTCCTGAGTTGGTGGCGCTGTTTGGGGAGGCTTGGGAGGTGTGGCCTTGCTGGAGGAAGCATGCCAGTGGCGGCAGGCTCTGAGGTTCCAAAGGCAGGAGCCACTCCCAGTGCTTACAGTTTACGATGGGAGCTTTCAGCTGGCCAGGGTTGCCATGCTGCCAGGCTTCCCCACCCCACCGTGATGGCAATGAGTCCTTGTCCCTCTGGGACCAAAGCATAAATAAACTGTTCCTTCTGTAAGTCGCCCTGGTGTTTTATCACCGCAACAGAAAAGAAACTAATACAAGTGATTGAAAACTGATAAGAATTTAGTAAAGTTACTAGATGCCAGATTAAACTTTAAAAATAGCTCTCCTGGTGGCACACGCCTTTAATCCCAGCACTTGGGAGGCAGAGGCAGGCAGATCACTGTGAGTTCGAGGCCAGTCTGGTCTACAGAGTGAGTCCAGGACAGCCAAGGCTACACAGAGAAACCCTGTCTCGAAAAACAAAACAAAACACCAAAATAGCTCTACTACATACTGACAATAAAAATATCAGTGAAGAGCAGTAAGATTTTTAGTTTGAGACCCTCACCTTTTAATATATTGGGGCAGAGGAAACCTGGAAGGTCCTGCACTGAGGCTTGTCCACTGGGGATTTGGCTGTAAGCACACAGCCGATCGCCAACACTTGATAAATATTTAATGAATAAATGAATGGAGTCCGAACTCCCTGACTAGGTCTGGTTTCTCTCGTCTGTTTCCTTTGGGAGGAAAGACTGTTTTCCTGCCAGCCGACATCAGCCGTTCTTCAAGGTGTGCAGCACACATATTAAAAGGCTCTTCCTTTGCTTTTCAATATCTACACGCTCAATGAGCCCAGGGTAATTCGGTTTTGTTGAAACAAGGTGAAAAATCAAATAAGGGAAAGGAAATGAAAATGTGTGCCAGGAAGAGATCAGAATCTGCTACTGTAAACAACATAATAGTGACTTTGCACTGTGGGACGCTCAGCTGCAGGACTGTCTCAACGTCATAGCAAATGACTCCTGGAACTGACTCAGGGGTGTCTTCCCACTGATAGACTCAGCAGAGCTGGATTTATCATCTCTGGCTCTGTGTGTGTGTGTGTGTGTGTGTGTGTGTGTGTGTGTGTGTGTGTGTGTGTGTGTGTATGGTGGGCCAGTGTGGAGGGATGTACTCACGCACATGTACACCTTCACATGAGGGCAGGAGAGCAAACCCCAGGGCTGCTCCTTTTCTCAAGGATGCTGCCCACCTTGGTTTTTAACACAGGGTTTCTCACAGCCTCATGCATTGAGGCTGGAGCCCAGTGCTAGGTCTGCAAGAACATCTCACCGCTGGGGCACAGCAGAGCTACCGTCCAGCCTTCCTTCCCTCATGCATTTGCTGTAAGCCCTGTCAGAAAGCAGTCTTTCTTTCATTTTTAAAATTTTTACTTAGTAATTTTTATGTGTATGGGTTTTTTGCCTGCATGTATATCTGTGCACCACATGTGTGCCTGGTACCTGAGGAGACCGGAAGAGGCAGTGGATCCCCTGAGACTGGAGTTACAGACAGTTGAGAGCTGCCATGTGAGCTCTGGGAATCAAACCCGGACCTCTGGTCTGGATGCTCTTAACTGCTGAGCTGTCTCTCCAGCCTCGACTCTTTATTTTCCTTCATCACTCCCGTCTGGTGGTTAAGGTACCCATTCTATTATACGGTGCACCTCTCCACTATCAAGAGCTACCAAAAGCAGGCAAAGGGCTGAGGTTGTGGCTCATAATTCTAATCCTAGCCCTTGAAAGGCTGAGACAGAAGATCACGTTAAATTCAAGGCCAGCGTGAGCCACAGAGTGAGATGCTTTATCAGAAACAAAAAAGGCACCGGGCAGTGGTGGCGCATGCCTTTAATCCCTGCACTCGAGAGGCAGAGGCAGGCAGATCGCTGAGTTAGAGGCCAGGACAGCCAAGGCTACACAGAGAAACCCTGTCTCAAAAAACAACAAACAAAGAAACAACAATAGAGGCGAAGAATCCTTTCGGTCATTTAAAATTTGTTCATCTTGGGCCTACAAGATGGCTCAGTGGGTAAATCGCAATTACGGCCAAATCTAACACCTAAATTCAACCCCTGGGATCCACATTGTAGAAGAGAACCAATTCCCATAAGTTGTCCTCTGACCTCCACCTACACACCTACATACTCACCACACCACACACACACACACACACACACACACACACACACACACACACACACACACACACACATAAATCTAAAAAATTGAAATATGGTCACTAAAGTTACCAGAAATTACCTACAGAAACAGCTTTTGAATCTTACGCATCTCATTAGGTTATCTGAACAACCTAATGAAGTGAGTGTTGTTATTACTATCCCCTATTTATTGATGGGGCAGCCAGTAAGAGATTTTATCGAGATTCTCCTGGCAACCTCAAAGGCTCGTCCTGCAGCAGCCTGCCCTGCCTGCACTTACAGCCTTGAAGCAATCTCTCCAAGGCAAGCTACCAACATCACAGGAGCACTTCCTGCCTTGAGAGGCACACGGGCAGCCCAGGAGAATCATCCACTTGGCTCCTGGCCGCACTGTCAACACCATGAACAGATTCCCTTCCCTCGTTTACTGCAACATCATAACCCCATAGACAAAATGAAGTTTGTCTGATTCATTAATAAGGCCCACAGCAAGATTTCTGTAGCCAGCCTCATACCTATTTAATTACACACACACACACACACACACACACACACACACACACGGGAAATGAAAGGCTGTGCTTCTGTTTGCTGTGCATTAAGGCGCAAACAGGCTGAGGTCAGCGCCTGAAAGCACAGTCATCTATATACAGTGGCTTGGATGAGATGAAAGTCCTCTTGGTGGAAATTTTTACCATCTGATGAAGACAGATGTATTTTCAAATAAAAATGTCTGAAGCAAAAAAATAAAATAAAAAGTCCTCTTGGAACACTGCAGTGCCCCGTGCGTGTTCTCATGGTCTGCACTGACACGCTGTGGTGGGGGCGCCTAGAAGAATCAGAACGATTGGAGCAAAGCAACAGCACAGCTGCGGCTGAAGGTGGAGATGAGCCACTTGGTCCAAATCACCAACTGAGAGGGGCTTAGAAAGTCACTGTTAGGGCTGAGAGGTGGCTCAGCGGTTAAGAGCACTGCCTGCTCTTCCAAATGTCCTGAGTTCAATTCCCGGCAACCACATTTATAATGTGCCTCACAACCATTTATAATGAGATCTGGTGCCCTCTTCTGGGCACAGGCATGCATGCAGTCAGTACACTGTATTCATAATAAATCTTAAAAAAAAAAGAAAGAAAGAAAGAAAGAAAGAAAGAAAGAAAGAAAGAAAGAAAGAAAGAAAAAGAAGGAAGTCGCTGTTAGTGCCACAGCCCCACACCTGGACCTCATTTCACCACAAATAAAGTGCTATTTAATCTTGAATGCTACAAAGATAAGCTCTGAGTTGTACAAAACCCTTCAACCACACCCAAAATTACAGGCCAGCCCTCCCAGGACACCTGGAGAGAGTTTTGTGGCAGCAAGAGAGTTGAGGAAACTCAACTTTCCACCATATCGTTGAGACAGGATTTCTCACTGAACCCAGAGCTGGCCATTAGGGCTACCCTGGCTGACCAGTGACTTCCTGGGAGCCTCCTGTCTCCATCCTCACAGCACCGGGGTTACAAGAATGTGCCACCAGCTTCTTTACATGGGTGCTGGGGAGCCAAACACGTGTCCCCATGATTGAACAGCAAGCACTTCACTCTGTGTCAGAACATGGTCCTGGAATAGAGTCCCAAGAGAGGAATTCTGAGTGCCTGTGAGAACGCTCCAAGAGTCTTGTGACCTCAGTTTCTTCACAACACAATAGTTCTTGGAATGTGTTTTTGTGCCCCTGCCAGGTGTACTGGACAGGAGTGAGTTTACCTCCGGGCTACTCATTATTGCCTGATATTGTTATTCAATGAAATGGTTAAACCAGCCTTTATATGCCTCTGTGGAAAAACACGGTTTTGCCATGTGCAGCTTGTCCTTGTGATTGCAGACAGCTTGAACTCTTGAGAACATTATTCACGTGATCCTCAGAGTAAAAACTGTCTGAGTTGGCTCTTGTATTAGACTTTAGTCAGCCTCATTTATAGTTCCATTCTCCCAGGTCCCACTGCCTGGTACTTTATTCCTATAATCCTATCACTCAAGGACTGAGGCAAGAGGATAGCTGTGAACTCAAGGCCATCCTGGACCAATTTCCAGGCCAACCTGGGAGCCAGATGCCAAATGATGCTACTTAGGCCCTTTGTTTTGCTATTAAACACAACATTAAACCAAATCCCTTTATAGGAACATCACTTAGCACATGTTCATTTGCTGAGTCAACAAATGTGTATACCATCCTAGGTTTTGTTCATGCACTGAAAGTACATCAATAAGCTGACCAAACAGCTCTTCCCCTTGAGTGGTTTATAGCAGTGGAAAGACAGGTGTTTCTGTATTTGCTGGCAAAAGAGCTGTTAACTGACATAAAGTAGGGTAGAAATGGAGAAAATGGGGCACAGAGGGCACTAGCATGCACAGCAGTCGCCCTCCTCCATAGGGTATACATTCTAAGGGAGCCCCCACCAAGTGCTGACAGGGAGCCGCGTGCTGGGACCTATGGATGATTTCCCTAGACAGACACAAAGGCAGCAGTTTAATCTGTAAACGGAACACACCAGGAGATTAACAGTCACTGTTAAAAATGAAGCGGTCACAACAGCATACTCTAATACAATTGCCAGCATCACTACTCTTGCACTGTGAGGCCTGTAGTGGTTGTAAAAAGAAAGGCTCCAATGTTTGCACATTTGGTCCCCGGTTGGTAGTGCTGTCAGGGATGGGGGGTGGGGGTGGGGAGGTGGTGGGTGAGAGGGGAGAAAATTAACTAATGTGGGGCCATCTTAAGTAAAGCTGATGACTTAAGACTACTACTAAACAGGAAATGAAAAGTCAGTGCATCCAGCACAGACATCTGAGCCAGGGATCATCTGGGACCTGGGTGGGACACTGCAGAAAAAATTACAGTGCAATTTTAATTTCTGGAGCTTTCCATGCAAGATGTTTGGGGTGCCACTGATCACAGATAATAGAAACATCAGAAAGAGAAGCCAGGAATAAGGTAATCTACTTGCTACAGGTTGTAAACTGTGGAGTCCCAGTGCTATCTGGGATAGGATGCTTAGCCAAGGGAAAGCAAAGCCCAGAAGGCCTGAGGCAAGTTAGCAGTGGCTGGACGGGTTAGCAGAGGGCTGTGAGTGCTGAAGTGCCCCCAAAGGGAGGACATAGTACGGACTTAGATGTCTGCTGTTGGAAAGAGACTCACTGAAGTGAGGGAGATGGAAGCAGGATGGCGGCCAAGAGGCTCCTGAGATGAAAATAGCAAATCAGGCAAAAGGTGAGGCTGCCTGGGCCAGGGGAGCCACAGTGGTCACTTTCTGGGTATCATTTCTAAATGATCTATTGGAAGGCTGGGGCCAGGATAAGAAAGAGAGAAGAGCTAAAATACTCTCAAGATGTGTAGGTTTTTGTTGGCCTAAGAATAATGTGAGGACCGATGCAGGAAAGACCGGAAGAAGTCACTTCCGAGCTAAGTAAGAAGTTAAGCCCTCTGGGGATGCAGGTCTGGGTGTCAGGAGTCAGTGAGAGATGGGGATCTGGAACTCAGGAGAGAGTCTGAGATTGTCCCCCCTGAGCACACGTAGTATTTATAGACATGAAGCCTAGATTAGCGACACTGGGCAGAGACTCGACGTCAGGACTGAGTTCTGGAGCATCTCAGTGTGTGGAAGGAAACAAGGAGGAACCAGCAAAGAAAGCTGAGAACAGGCAACCAGCTAAGTGCAAAGGAGAACAGAGCAGTGGTGTCCCCAGAAGCCCAGTGAAGGGTCAGCGATGCCTGTCTGGGCCACGGAGGCCCACGGCCCATGCCGAGCAACAGGAATGCTCGGCTGAGCCCCGAGGATGCAGCTGCAGGGACCCTGACACCCGGCTCGTTGAGAAGTGGAGCTTCCATTAAGGCCACATGTCAAGGAGCCTCCCACGGCACTGAGTAGAGGAAGGATGAGGAGACAGATCCGACTCAGTACAGAGGTCCTGTGTGATGCTAACGGGTGGGGGAAAGGACAGCCTTTTCCCTTCTGTGCTGACTCACCTGTAGAAGAAAAACTGCCACCTCAATCTTGGCTGGCCTTTCTTCTCTTCAGACAGGGCGTCACTGCGTTACCACGACAGCTTCAAGCTCGCAATCCTCCTGCCCCAGCCTCCCTAGGGATTGCAGGCTTGCACCCCCATACCCAGCTGGGATCCAAACTGTTCAAGGTAGGATCCAGGCAACACTATTGCCTAAGAGCTCCTAAGAGGACCTGAGTGCCCAGCTAATGCTCGTAACCTGTTCTAAGATGGTGTTCCCCCCGGAACGAAGGAACGGAGGGAGGGGAGGGAGGGGAGGGAGGGGAGGGAGGACAGAGAGAAGGAGGAGCATTTAAAAATGTTTATTTTTACTATATAGCCTGGCCTCAAGCTCATGACCCTCGGACCTCTGCCTTCCAAATACTCGGATTACAGATGTGTGCCACCATACCCAGCATCCCACTCATATTTTGATATGAACACAACTCACTTAGGGGACCAGTCAGAAGGCAGATTCGGATCCTACATCTCTGGAGCTCAGCCTGAGATTTGGAGGTGTCCATTCCCAACAAGCCCTCGGGCGGTGGCAATGCTCCTGGTTTACAGGCTGCTTGGAGTACTGAGGTCTCAAGGCAAACCCCCTCCTGCAGTGCCCCTCCTTTCCTTCCACTCAACGGCAACGTAAAGATCCTACAACCCGGCCAGGGGCTGAGGCCATGTGCTCCTGTTGTTCCAGCACACGGCCATACTCCTGGAAAGAAGAATTCACGCACCATGCCGGGCAGCTCAGTGAGGGAAATCAGTTGGCGGCAGCAGCATTTGCTAGGTACGGACAAGAGAAACAAATAGGTCCCTGACCAGAGAAAGGCAGGCTGGCTAACAGGTCATTGATGAGTAAACAGTGTCCACACAGGGGGAATGAACATGGAAAGCAGTCCTTGAGGTGTGTGGAATTTGGCTAGTGTTCAGAGTATGAGGGGTCGGGCTGAATAAAACAGCCATGGCCTTCAGGTTGACAGCAACAGCGGAAATGAAGACACGCATGCAGGAACGGTAAAGCTCACGCAGGAAGGAGTCTATAAAAGGGGCGGGGACGTATGGTTTGAGATACTCTCGCACAGGTGACTACAGGACCCGAAAAGTGGGAATCATTCAAAAATCTAGAAAGCTGAGGCTGAGATGCAGTTGTGAGAATCCTAAGCTGTTCTACAGTGTGGAAGCCATCCTGAGATCTCTAGAAGAAATGGATGAAGGGAGGAAGCAGGGCTGGGCGGGGCCACAGAGCGTAAAGGAAAAGGCCAAACATGGGAAGAGTGCATTCACACAGGGAGTACTAAACATTAGATGGAGAAAATGGCTGTGATGGTCCTGAGGCCACCTGAGCCACGAGCCGCCTGGGGAGCTCTGGTCTGACGATCAGGTTCCTCAACTAGGAAAGACTGCCTTAAGCGGGGCGTGGCGGCCCCACCTTTAATCCCAGCACTCAGGAGGCAGAGGCAGGTGGGTAGCTGTAAGTTCAAGGCCAACCTGACCTACAAAGCGAGTCCAGGATGGCCAAGATAACATAGAGAAACCCCATCTCAAAACCCTCCTCCACCCCTACCCCCCACCAAATAAAAAGACAGACAGACAGCCTTGGGGGAAATGGGAACCGATGTCCACAGCCCCTCAGCTCTAGCAACCTGGGATTCCACAGTGGAGAAACAACTACTGGCCTCTTGAACCACACTCATGGGGCAGAACCTGAGTGGTGTGGGCGTGGCACTGAATCGGAAGGAAACAGATGGTGAGGCAGATGGAAACAGTACACTGAGACCACTCATCCAAGAAGCCCATGGTGTAATGGGACCATAAGATGGCAGAGAGCTACACTGAATTTAAAGCCAAAAAAAAAAAAAAAAGAGTCAGAAACTGAGAAAAGGGAATTGATGCAGGTAAGACACAAGAGGGATTATCTGAAGACCATGCTCTACATATGAAAGGCAACATAGTCAATTTAGGGCTGTGCTCTATGATACTGGTAAAGGACCTTAAGTTGAACAGACCCAAGTTCAAATCCCAGCCTTACCCTCTTTCAGCTCTGTAACCCCGGAACATGTATCTTCACCTCTGATTGTTTGCTTTTCTGGTTGTCAGAGAGGAATGGGACAGTAGCCACGTCAAGGGAATAGTTCACTGAGAGAACAGCACAGAGGACCCTCTAAAACATGGGCCCCACGGGTGCTGGCAATGGTGACCAGAGCACACACTACTGTGATTGCTGGGAGACAGTGAGGACAATGAGAGAACACACCCTGGAGGTCCTTGGTGCAGAAGAGACAAGAACACGGGGAAAGAGCAGAGCAAGGCTAGGGAAGGGACAGGCCAGCAGGAGGGCTGGGCCTCGGGGAGACTGCGTTAAGTGCTCCGAACAGAGAATGCTACGGAAGGATCTTGTGTCCCACACTGTCAACCAAGGCAGCGAAGGGAAGCCTGGCGAGCCCAGCTGCCTCACACACAGGATGGAAGCAGGACAGACCTAGGGTGCAGCACAGATTAACAATGATCTTAACTGGACCTGGAAGCTAGTGCCGTCAAGGACACAGGGGGCCTGCTTCAAGGACGTGCCATCTGTGCACCTGTACAGGACCCTGCGTTCAGAAGCGTTCCAATGCTGAGCTTGACAGCCTGTGGTAACCACCCCAAGACACCTAATACTTTAATTTTCTATGCATATGGGTAGTTTGCCTCCTGCACATATGTGTGTGTGTCGTGTGTATGCCTGGTACCAACATAAGCCGTAAGAGGGCAGCAGATGCCCTAGAGTTGGAGTTACGGACACTTGTGAGCTATCACATGAGTTCTGGGAACTAGACCTGGAACTCTCTAGAAGAGCAGCCAGGGCTCCTAACAGCTGAGTCCTCTCTCCAGCCCCATGTTTAATATTTTTTTAAAAAGAAGGCATACATTTGAATTGTGCACTGGGCCTCACAAATTACATAGTTGGGAGCTGGAGAGATGGCTCCATGGTTAAGCACACACTGACTGCTCTTCTGAGGACCCAGGTTCAATTCCCAGCACCCACATGGCAGCTCACAACTGTCTGTAATTCCAGGACCCAACAGCCTCATATAAACATACAGACAAAATACCAATATAAATAAATGTTGCCGGGCAGTGGTGGTGCACGCCTTTAGTCCCAGCACTTGGGAGGCAGAGGCAGGTGGATTGCTGTGAGTTCAAGGTCAGCCTGATCTACAAAGCGAGGCCAGGACAATCAAGGATACACAGAGAGACCCTCAAAAAAACCCAAGTGACAGCGACATTTGAGGAGCTGCATGCACTCCTCATACATGCAAACAAGGAAAGGGGGAGGCAGAGCGGAAGGGAGGGGAGCAAGAGGGAAGGAGGAAGAGGGTATGAATGCCTAAGGCTAAAAAAGAGTGGGGAAATTCTCATTATTGCCAAATCAGAATACAGCCACTGAAAAACCTCATTAAAATCCCAAAACTGACCGTTAAGTAAATACAAAATGCAGCTGTTACCTAAAGTAGGCTACTCAAGACCTCAGTCAAATCTCAAAGTTCTTTAACCTAGAAAAAATACCGTTATGGTACCATAACCGGAAAAAAAACGGTTATGGTAGCACACGCCTATAACCCCAGCATTCTGGGAAGCAGAGGCAGGCGGATCAATGTAAGTCCGAGGCCAGCCTGGTCTACAAAGCGAGTCCAGGACAGCCAAGGCTACACAGAGAAACCCTGTCTCAAAAAGAAAGCAAACAAAAACAAAAAACACCATCAAACGAAAAGCCTTCTGTGTCCCTCCCATGCACTGTGTGTATCTAAGTCAGCTAACCCAAAGTTTTCCCCTGACCGTCCTCTGTCTGAGTGTCTGTCCTCAGAGGTCACATCTCAGACTCCCTCAGACAGAGCACATGATAGGCCTGAACAAATCTCTGGGGAACAAACAAGAAGCGGCCTGCCCTTTCTAACGGTGTGCACATTGTGTGCCTGGACAGACGGCGCAGGGAAGGGTGCTGCAGTTTCTCCAGTAGACAAGCCTGCTGCTGAGCACACCCTGCTGCCCTCACCCAGCTGTCCTGGGATGGCTTAGACCTCCACTTCCGTAGTAACCCAGTCAGTCTACAACCCTTCATGCTCTATTACAGGAAGATACTGTTTGCAGCAATGTCTGAGGCCTGTGCTAAGCTAATGACATTTCCAGAGTGCAAGGACCTTCCACATGTGTGCAGTCCCTGCAGAGGCCAGAGAAGAGCTTTGGGTCCTCTGGACTGGAGTTACAGTCACGAGCCTCCATGTGAGTGCTGGTGACTCCTGAGCCATCTCTCCAGCCCTGCTCCACTCAATGTAGCATTTTCAAAACAGCCAAGAGGCAAATGGCTACCCAATGTCCCTTAATACATGGATAATGAAAGATAATGTGGTGGCTGGAGAGATGGCTCAGAGGTTAAGAGCACTGCTCTTCCAGATGTCCTGGGTTCAATTCCCAGCAACCACATGGTTGCTCACAGCCATCTATAATGTGATCTGATGTCTTCTTCTGGCCTGCAGGTGTACCTGCAGATAGAGCTCTGTATACATAATAATAAATAAGTATATTGTTTAAAAAAAAGAAAAAAAGAAAGCTACAGTGGCTATTCCAGTAGAATACTATTGAGCTTTAACAAAGAGAAAGTCTTGTCATATATTTCAACATGTGTGATCCTTGAAGACATGACGCTAAGTAAAATAAGCCACAAAGAGACAAATGCGGACTGATCACCTCCCCCAAGAAGTGTCTTCAGGGAACCTCACAAAAACAAAAACAATACCCATTATCAGGGGTCAAGCAAAGGAAACGTATAGAGCTGTCATTTAATCAGTACAGTTTCTCTTTATCAAACAATGTTCTAGCCAGGTGCTGGTGGCGCACATCTTTAATCCCAGCACTCAGGGAGGAAGAGGCAGGTGGATCACTCTGAGTTCAAGGCCAGTTTGGTCTACAAAGAGTCCAGGACAGCCAAGGCTACATAGAGAAACCCTGTCTTGAAAAACAAGCAAATGCTGGGCATGGTGGCACACGCCTTTAATCCTAGCACTCGGGAGGCAGAGGCGGGGATCGCTGTGAGTTTGAGGCCAGCCGGTCTACAAAGTGAGTCCAGGACAGCCAAGACTATACAGAGAAACCCTGTCTCTAGGAAAAGAAAGAAAGAAACAAACAAAGAAAAGAAAAGAAAAAGGCTGAAGATCTAACTCAAAGCATAGTGAGGTCATGTGCTCAATCCCTAGCATAGTTTTAAAAAATAATTATTTAGGGCTGGAAAGATGGTTCAGAGGTTAAGAGCACTGACTACTCTTCCAGAGGTCCTGAGTTCAATTCCCAGCAACCACATGGTGGCTCACAACTATCTATAATGTGATCTAAAGATCTCTTCGTGTGTGCAGGCGTACATGCAGGCAGAACACTGTATACATAACAAATAAATAAATTTTTTAAAAAATTAATTAAAGTGACCATTGACCTCATGTATCAAAGCTATTATAAGAAAATTATATAGGTTACGTTCTCTATGCTTTGGAGAATAAAAATAAAAAGGAACAAAGGCCTAGAAAACAACCAAATGTCCATTAACTGATGAAAGAATAAAAATGGGGCATATTTATAAAATGAGTATTCCTCACATCAAGGAACAGTGCAATGCCAGGGGTAGAGGAGTGGAGGGAAAAGGCAAGTGTTAGTCAAAAATCAAAAGCTGCCTGTCATAAAGTGAGTAACTTGTAAAGACCTAACATACAACATGGTGACTACAGTTAATAACAGTGTATTTTATATATGAAATTTGCTGAAAACTGAAATGTTCTTGCCTATTACCAAAAATAAAATAACAAGTAACCACAGGAAGTGATAAGTGTTTTAAATAGCTTAGCGGTGGCGGTCATTTCATGATGCATGAATATCACACCCTTGGGCTGCACGGCTTAAATATATCTAACTATATGGCAGTCAGGCCAGGAAAGCTTGGGGGACAGAGCAGTGGACTGAAGTGCTGACACACTTGACATGGACGACCCTTTAAAGCATCAGAGAAAGCGACAGAAACCAGACATAGAGGCCTACACCCTATGGTTCTACCGCCGTGGAACTCCTGTGTAGCAAGTGTGCAGACTGAGAGTCCGTAGTTGCTAGGAGCTGGGAATGAGAAAATAAAGATGGGCACAGGGGTTTTCTGGGGACATGAAAATGTTTTAGAGCCCAGAAATAATCTCCTAATTATACTAAAAACTACTACAGTGTATACTTTTTAAAAGTTTATTTTTTTTGTGGCCAGGCATGTGTCCGTAGTGGCAAACCCCAGAAACGCTGAATCAAGAGAATCACTTGGGCCCAAAATTCAAGGAAAGCCTGGGCAACATGCAAAACTCTACCTAAATAAATAAACCAGCCTGGAGAGATGGCTTGGTGGGTAAAAGCAGTATGCACTTGCTTTTCTTTTTCTTTCTCTTTTTTTTCTTTTTTCTTTTTTTTCTTTGGTTTTTGGAGGCAGGGTTTCTGTGTAGCCTTGGTTGGCCTGGACTCTCTTTGTAGACCAGGCTGGCCTCAAACTTACAAAGATCCACCTGCCTCAGTCTCCCAATATTTACTTATCTGCATGTACACCTGCATGTCTGAAGAGGGCATCAGATCCTAGTGGAGATGGCTGTGAGCCACCACGTGGTTGCTGGGAATCGAACTCAGGACCTCTGGAAGAGCAGACAGCGCTCTTAACCACTGAGACATCTCTCCAGCCCCAGTATGTGCTCTTAAGACCTGCGCCTCAGAGCAGGGCGTGGTGGCGCACACCTTGGCTGTGGAGCTGTGGAGTGCGAGGGATGCAACAGCCGCCACAAAGACCCTGGTCCATCCCCAGTGTCATTCAGAGGGTCCAGCTGCCACTGTCAACAGGATCACACACCCCACTCCCACCCCTCGCCTGCCCCTTTCTGCTGAGCTAAAGGGAACCAATTCCCTAGCATTAGCAAAAACTGACCAGCACACTCAGAGAGTCCAGCGAGGAGAGCCTTGTAGAACTGCACCCCCACCGGCAACCATCTGTTCCCCAGCTCTCGGTTCTATACACCACAGCCATGCTGGGGCATGATCAACAGGGCCTTGTTCAAAACCACAAAACGGCCCTGCTCCTCCCCATGCCTCACCACGTGACTGGCCTCCCAACTGCTTGCTGTAACTCTCTCTACTACAGATCGCAACCGGGCACGCACCCACCTGCCTCTCCAGGCTCACCACCCCCCAGCCCTTCCTCTGCATTGCCCACTGGACCATTAGTGCCTACACGTTTACATTTTGGACTTTTGGGGGAGGGGTGGGTCGGGCTTTCTATTTCTGCCCATTAGGAAATCACCTACTTCATTCTCTGACTCAAAACGTAGCCCCTTTGGCAGAGGCACATCATTGAACACAAACTTCATAGTAACTGTGACAGGTGCTGTCCAGGCTGGCTCTGACCACTTCAGCAACCCTCTAGTCTAACTGCCAACCCCAGCCTGTGGCTCTCAGTCTGAATGCTTCCCCAGCTGAACCTGCTCTGTGTCCCCACGAGGCAGTTTGAAGAGTACTGTTGGTTTTATGGTTTGGTTTTTTTTTTTTTGGGGGGGGGCGGTTTCAAGACAGGGTTTCTCTGTGTAGCCTTGGCTGTCCTGGACTTGCTTTGTAGCCCATGCTGGCCTTGAACTCACAGAGGTCCACCTGCCTCTGCCTCCCAAGTGCTGGGATTAAAGGCATGAGCCATCAGGCCTGGCTTGAAGAGTACTGTTAATTGATGCCCAAGCTCGCCACTCCAGCAAGCAGCCTTCAGCCAGTGGCTAATGACAGCCTCATCCCTTCCCTTGAACAGGCTCCCTGTGCAATGAGGGTCTAGGGAAACTCCCTTGGTAGCATGCTGTCTTCTCATTGTCATGCAGTACCTATTTCACTTCTCAGATGTTGCCTGCTGCCTGCCTGCTTGCCTGCCTGCTGCCTGTGTACCTACCTGCCTGCTGCCTGTGTACCTACCTGCCTGCTGCCTGTGTGCCTGCCTGCCTGTGTACCTACCTGCCTGCCTACCTGTGTGCCTACCTGCCTGCCTGTGTGCCTACCTGCCTGTGTGCCTACCTGCCTGCCTGTGTACCTACCTGCCTGCTGCCTGTGTGCCTACCTGCCTGCCTGTTGCCTGCCTGTGTGCCTACCTGCCTGCCTGTGTGCCTGCCTGCCTGTATACCTACCTGCCTGCCTGCCTGTGTGCCTGCCTGCCTGTGTACCTACCTGCCTGCCTGCCTGCCTGCCTGCCTGTGTACCTATCTGCCTGTGTGCCTGCCTGCCTGCCTTTCTTAAGACAGGGTCTTACTCTGTAACCCTAACTGGCCTGGAATTCAGTATGTAGACCAGACTGGGTCAAACTTACAGCCTCCCAGTGTTTGGCTGCAAGAATGTGTGTGTCCCAAGTGTATATTGTGCACTTGAAGGCCAAAAGAGGGTGTCAGAGCCCTGAAAGTAATGCTATAGACAGTTGTGAGCCACCATGTGTGTGCCTGGAAGCAAACCTAGGTCTTCTGCAAGAGCAGCAAATGCTCCTAACTGCTGAGCCATTTCTGTAGCCGCAGTGCAGGCATCTTGGGGGAGTAGCTTCATTTGCCTTGCATAGATGTACAGGTGTCTTAGAGGGGGTGCTTTCACTTCCTCTGCATGGAGTGTGTATGTAGAAAAGGGATCTCCGAGTCATCTGGTAACTCCATTTTAAATTATTTAGGAATATCCACACTGTTTGCTTTCTTTCCTTTTTTTAAAAAAATTCCAAGACAATTTTATAAACAATTTCAAAGAAAAACCTCCAGAACAGGCAAGCTGTAAATCTTAGCAGCAGCTGAGAGGAGGAGGAGAATGGAGCAGAGAGGGGGGAAAAAAAGAAAAGAAGCTAGCCTGAAAATCAGCCACATGGTGGCCAAGCAGCCACATGGTACATACAGAAGGGTGCTTTAGAGGAAGGTATCAGAAAACAAAAACAAACAAACAAAAAAAATACTTAACTTCTGGCCAGCAGAGTTGTGCTTTTGTGGCCCAGGTCTCAAGAGAGGAGAGCAGGCCCAGTAGAAACATGGGGGCTTGTAGGGCCTCCCTCTGTACTGTTTTCTACAGTGGCTCTGCTGATGTCCACTGACTCAGATATCCACAAGTCGTCTTGCCTTACAATCCTGTTCTTCCACCTCAGAGTCACTAATAACAGATGACACTCAGCAGGGCTTGGTGGCGCACGCCTTTAATCCCAGCACTCAGGAGGCAGAGGCAGGAGGATTGCTGTGGGTGTGAGGCCATCATGGTCTACAAAAGTGAGTCCAGGACAGCCAGGCCTGTTACACAAAGAAACCCTGTCTCGAAAAACCAAAAACAAAACAAAACAAAAAAAAACAGAGGACACTGGCTCTCCAACCTCACTTTCCCTTGGCTCCTTTCCTTTCATCTTTGGCCTCCTTTGTGGCATGAGGAAGTGAGCCGAGGCCCTAACTCATGATAGTGCCGCGCCCTGGAGCTGCATTCCCAACACCTCTACTTGTTTTATTTATTATTGCTTATTTGTAACAAGGTTCCGAGGAGCCCAAGCTGGCCTCAAACTTTCTTTGTAGCTGAGGCTGCCCTTTAACTTTTGACCCTTGTCTCTACCTCCAGTGCTTGGTTGCAGAGGCGCATCACCACACAGGGCGTATGGCGTGCTGGGGCTAGAACCCAGGACTTCCTGCATGTGAGGCAAGCGCTCTACTGACAGAACTGCATCCTCAGACCCCATCTGCTTTACGTCATGAGGCCTACCTCAACAGCTGCCCCAGTTCACTGTTTCCTTGTTTCTACTTGCTCACGTCTTTCCCCAGCATCCTAGACGGAGCTCACAGGTGCTGGGTTCTGTTTCCACAGTCCCTAAGGCCAGCAGCTGACCGCAGGCTTCTGCCTACTCCTCACATTTTCTTCCACTTCCTCCACCTTCCCACTCTACCAATGACCTCAACCACACTTGAGAGGCCACAGGACAGAACTTCCTCTCAATAAAGTACACAATCTGTAGTTGTAGCCTTCCTTTTCCCCGTTTTAGTGGGAGTTGATATGCCCAATCCTGGGTACAGTCCACTCTTGGGGCCCAATCCTGGGTACAGTGCACTCTTGGGGCGCTTCTCTTCCTTACTCGGGTCTCCCTCCTATGATTTGGATACAATCTGTGTCTCGCCAGCTTCCGAAGTTCAAGCTTTGAGAACTTGGCCTCCAGACTGGTAGTACCGTGAGATGCTAAGAACTGTGGGAGCTGAGGGACTGAGGAAGACTCCTGCT